>NC_133463.1:29602500-30802500 GCF_048565385.1 Saimiri boliviensis | reverse complement strand
ACTGTATTTCCATTATGAAGTCCAGTTTTCATAGGTTTTTTTACAACCCACTTCTTTAGTGATGCAGAAAAAGCCCCCTTTTGAAATCCACTTACTAAAAACATTTGTCTACTACAGTAATAATTCAGGATTGCACTTTAACTAACAGGCAGAAGAAATTCTGAATTACCAAAAAGTCTGAATGATAAAAGTTTTAAAATAAAATAGATCTTCTTATTTCAAATACACAAACCGCAGGCTTTAATAAATAATCTATTTGAAATTAGAGGATCTCTGTAAACATACAGAACCGTAATCAAAACCTCCATTACCCTGGATCCTGCTGATGTTTTTGCTGCAATCTACCTTTAGAAGGATGAATCAACTCACAAGACCATAACTCTGCATCAACAAATATCATTTAAAACTTCCAGAGACTTGATAGCCTAATTAATTCCCATCTACTAACCTGTGCTGAGTGGTTGTTGTTGTCCAGAATGACATCCTGAGGAATTAAAATATTCAGAAATCAAATTTAATTACCTTATTAGCTGAAACAAAAAAAAAAAAAAAGAGAGAACATGTTTCTATGGTGTTTGACCAAAAACAAAAAAAAAAAAAACAAAAACAAACAAACAAAAAAAAAAAACTTCATGGTGCAAAAAAATTCAATAACCCTATCAAGATTTTACCATACTGTGCTAATGTTCTCAAAAGCAGTTGTTCTCTTTAAGGTGATTTACACTATTATTTGCTTAGCAAACCCTTATTCTACATATTTAAACCAAATCCAGGATGGATTATCGCAAAGACTGAATGAGGGAATGCTTCAGTAATGGGTTGTTACTATATTTGGGAAACCCCACCCGCCATCTGTTTTATGAAAAACCCTGATAATTATTGCTGGTAAGAATCATACCTGATTTTACTCCAAAGTCAAGAGAAACTTGTTACCAAGTCCTGTAACATCAGTGTGAGAAGAATTAAAGAAACGATATCTCCACAGTTGAATTTGTAGAATGATTCTTCAAAAAAAAAAAAAAACTCGGAAAGGGAGGAGATTTTTTTGACATGCTACAACATACAGAATTGACAGTAATTAGCAAAAGAGGAAAGATTAGACTAAATCTGGAAAACCTCAGGCCAAAATCGTTCAAGATTAAGAGTGGAAGCAGCTTGGCTATTTGAAGCAACAAAAAGAAATAAAATAATGGCCTGCGTATTGTAGATAAGGCTTGGTAACCCAAATGCATAGAATTTTTTACACTTTTTCTAATACTGTGATTTAATTATTGGATAAAAAACAAAAAGTGAGCTAATTAAGAAATTATTTAAAATATATACCCAGAGGCCACTGAAATAACATTATGTGAATGGATTGCAATATACAAGTTTTTTAATTATATGAATTAAAATATACATAAAAGATGTGTACTACTGCTGTAAAAAAGCAATCTCTTAGGTTTTGGTATTGATATGAATATAGTGGGTGTGCATAAACACACCAGCTACTGGCAAGAGTATTCCACAAACAGATAAATGCTGGAAGTAGGAAATAGTGAAGGTGGAAAAGTGATAAAGTCCTTATGACTCTCTTAAATGGAGTTAAGACCTATTAGGTCAAACCCCGCTGGGTAAATAAACTGCTCCCTGGTGTAAATTAGAAACTTTTGGAGGTGCATTAACGTTTTCAGGCCCCTAAGGTACAGTTTAGTAAATTGCTATTCCAGTGAACTAAATGATACCCTAGGGGCCTGAAAGAGTTAATACACCTTCAGAAATGAGCAATTTACTCTCTTCTCACCAGTAGGATATCACGCACCTGCACACCCTTGCCTACCCAGCTGATAAAATATATTTGTCCACCCATTCATTCATTCATTCATTCACTCAACTACTGTTGCTTGAGCTCCATCTCTGTGCTAGGCGGTGTTCAAGGCATGGGAGTATAGCTGTAAAAAGGACAGATAAGAGAAGGACAGACAGAATTTCAGAGAGCTGACATTCTGACGGAGAAAGTAAACACTATGGAAGTAAAGAAAGAAGATGCATCAGAAATGACATGTGCATCGAAGAAAATAAAACAAAGGGATGTGCTAGAATGAGACTGAAGAGCTACTCTGCAGTGGATGTTAGAAGGCCTATCAGAAGCAGAGGCAAAAGCAAAGGCTGGAAGAGGAAACAGAAGGGAACCTTTTTGGAGAGAAATTGTTACAAGCACCAGGAGCCTCAAATGCTAAGCACGGGAGGAGGCTTGAAGAAGGTCTGGCTGCCTGGAGTGAGGGAAAGGGTGGGGCGACACAGCCCCAGGGGGCCAGAAACTTCCAGTAAGGTCAAGTTCACTCTTAGAAAACAATTTGGTGAGAAAAAGAAAAAAAAAAAAAAAAAAAAACGGGAATAACTGTAATTTTTAAAATTGGAAAAAAGAAAAAACAAACACCTTCGATATGATCAGTGGTGGCTGTGAGGAAGGACGTAGCAAGCTATGGGAGATTCTAGAGGAAAAGTGAGATGATCACTAACAGTTTGGAAAAGGTTCTGTAGGAATCAGCGATCTCCAGAGAGACAGAATCAACAGGTTGTAGGCAGAGAGAGAGAGAGAGAGAGAGAGAGAGAGAGAGAGAGAGAGAGAGAGAGAAAGATTTAAGGAACTGGCTCATGAGATTGTAGTGGCTGTGCGGGTTGCAACATCCACACTTCACGGGGCAGGTGGGTAGGCTGGAAACCCAAGGAAGAGCTGGTGTTGCAATTCAGAGTTTGAAGGCTACCTGCTGGCAGAGTTCCTTCTTGCTTGTCAGGGGCAGGGTAAGAGGAGGTCAGCCTTTGTGCTATTAAGGCCTTCAACTGATTGGATGAGGTCCACTACTTTACCATTTGCTTAACTTGATGGCTACCAATTTACATGTAATCTCATCTGAAAAGAAAAAAAAAAAAAACATCCTCACAGAAACACCCAGCATAACATCTGACCAACTATCTGGACATCGTGGCCCAGCCAAGCAGACACATAAAATTAACCATAACAAGTTCACACGGGGAAATGAGAACAGATGGTCCATGTCAGAGGCATGGACCCACTCAGCACTTCAGGGCCCAGAGCACCCGCCTCTTGTCCTCACAGAACGCACACTAGGTTAGAGACTGAGACTCCCAAGGCAATTCTGCAACCCTTCCAAGTCAGGGCTCCGTGAAGCCTCAAGCCCACAGCCTCACAGCCTCTGCCATTCTCACGTGCATCTGACTTTGGAGTCAGCCACACCTGGTGTGATTCTGGCTCCCTCTCAGAACAGCCATGTGGGCTTGAACAAGCAATCTAAACCTTTGAGCCTCAGTGTTCTCATGTAAAAGAGGATGGTAAGAGCACTGCCCTCATGTGAAAGTTTTCTACTGACTGTAAAATGAGATAACACAAATTGGGTGCTTGCACTATGCCCAGTTCATAGTAAGCATCCAATAAATGCTACTTCTAACTGTTGGCTGAAGAGTCTTTCTAATCATTTCTGTTCTTTTTTTTTCTTTCTTTCTTTTTAAAGGATCTTACTCTGTCACTCAAGCTGGAGTGCAATGGTGTGATCACAGCTCACTGCAGCCTCAATCTCTCAGGCTCAAGCAATCCTCTTGTCTCAGCATCTCAAGTGGCCAGGACTACAGGCATACACCACCATGCCCAACTAATTTTGTATTTTTAAATTATTTTTGTAGAGACAGGGTCTCCCTGTGTTACCCAGGCTGGTCTTGAACTCCTGGGCTCAAGCAATCCTCCTGCTGTGGCCTCCAAAAGTGTTGGGATTACAGGTGTAATCTGTTCTACTCCAAGACCTTTGAATCGTTGTTTGTGTGTGTGTGTGTGTGTGTGTGTGTGTGTGTGTGTCTGTGTGTGTGAATGTGTGTTTGTGTGTGTTTGTGTACACACACATGCAGTCAGGGATATGTCCACAATAAAATTCCGCTGAGCAAGAAAGGAAACCACGATTTTCTCATTGACCCAAAAGATGTCAACAACCAAGGAGAGAATTTTCTTAAGGGAACATATCTTAAGCCTCAGAGAGCAAAATGACTTTTATCACTTCCTCCTCCCATGCTTTCACCCCTCCTCCTCTGAATGTTCTCAAAGGCCCCTTCTCTCTTAAGGTTTCAGGAAATTCTTAAGTCCCAAACATTTGTTTTTACATCCAAGAAACTAAAGTAAAGCATAGCTAAACTGATTTTCTCAAGGGTACTAAGGGAATTGGCTGCAGAGAAGCCTTTTGACTCAGCCATAGAGAGACTGGGAGATAAAATCATAACATTTTCTAAATATTTCAAAATAATTTCAAAAAAAAAACAGTTCAATCTTGCTGTTAAATATCCACACGAATCGAGTATTTTATAGGTAGCTTAATAATAAAACCCAATAATAACATACTTGTAAAATCGACATCTTGCTGTTAAAATGCCACCAACAAACATAATGTCTCGGGGGTTAACCTGAGGTATGCCTGAATGAAGATGGGGCCCTGGGTTTCTCCTCTCAGGTCACTTGCGTCTTTTTCAGTAGCCAGTGCCTTAAAAGAGAGAATCTCTTTGAATGAAGGAAGTAATTGCACCATGCAAGTCGTGTCAAGTTGGGTTGGCAGAACACATGACGTGGTGCAGCCTCCCAGCTGAAAGCGCGCACACACCGCAAGGCAAATCCCAGGCAAGCTTGGTCATAATTGCTTTGCTGAATCTAAGGCAGCCCAGTTGGAAGATGTTCCACTTAATGGGACAGCTTTTTAAACAGGCCATCCCTATATAAAAGTGAAGGGAAAAACAATTACTCCCAAGAATTGAGTATTTAGCCATTGCCTATAGGTAGGGTCAATTGAAGAAAGCCAATGGACAGGCAAGTCATCAGGGAGCATAGATAACCTGATAAGATAAAAATGTGATTCTGGTGCAGTTCTTAGAAAAGTAAAAGACTGATATCTAGAGTCACCCTATACCAGTAGTCTCACAACTCACAAGCACTTTGTTAACAATTACTAGACTGAGAGAAAGGGGTTCTGCGATGCTAAACCAGAAATGATGCTTTGGGCTCCAGGTCTCAGCTAATTCATTGGAGTTGGTGTGATTGAACAGCAAAGTCCAGGGGAGACACAACGTATGGACCAAAGATGGCAGATGTGACATTTCCCAGTTCTTGCTCATTCACACTCACAGTAAGCCCCTAAAATAAAGGTAAGCTAAGAAGAGTGAGACTCATTAGTTTACCCAAAGCCTCATGACTGCTGAATAATGGAATCAAACTCAAACCCCTTATTTTTCAACTTCAAAGTCAATGCTTCTTTCCACTAAACTACAGTAAGTCCTCACTTAATGTTGTCAATAGTTTCTTGGAAAGTACAGCTTTAAGCTCCTACATCATGCAGTAGGTCATTTTGCTTAAAATCAACGTTTCAAAGAACCTATAGGTGACATTAAGTGAGGACTTACTATACACTTCAAATTGTCGTACTTTTTTTTTAAGACAGGCTCTTTCCCTGTCACCCAGGATGGAGTAGTACAGTGGTGCAACCGTGGCTCACTGCAGCCTCAACCTTTGAGGCTCAATGATCCTCTCACCTCAGCCCCCCAAGTAACTGGGACCACAGGTGCATGCCACCACATCCAGCTAATTTGTTTATTTTTTTTATATAGGTAGGGTCTTCCTATGTTGCCCAGGCTGGTCTCAAACTCCTGGGTTCAAGCAGTCCTCCTGCCTTGGCCTCCCAAAGTATTGGGATTACAGGTATGAGCCACTGTGCCCAGCCTCATCATACATTTTGGAGGCCACAATCATGTGCCAATATCTATGTAAAATAGATGTTTGTGTAAGGGTGGTTTTATGTGTGTATTACCAAACCCAGTCTGAGAGAAGGTGAGGTAAGCAACTACTCATGAAATGCAAGTGGTGTTCATATTTACTTTAAATTGTTTGGGAAAATATGCTAGGCCTTAATTTGCCTGGTCTCTGTTAATACCTCTATCTGCATCCCCAACATTTCTTCTCTGGGCTCTCTGTGCTGCTCGCCTTTTAATTAACACAAATTATTTTCATGGAAGAATAAAAGTATATAAACCACCACAACAAAATACAATGCTTAATTCAGCCAATCAAAAAATCTATCAGTGAGAATAATGATGATGAATGGGAGAAAAAAGGAAATGCCTAAACTCAGTACTTAGTTACATCATAATCTAATATAATGAATCTCACTCTTTTCAATATCAGGAATTTGTATTATTCCCTGGCAACCACCAACCAAAGCAGTATTTTGAAACACTTTTTTTCATCAATCTATTGTTTTAAACCACTAATCTGAGATTTCAATTGGTAAAATGTAACAATGATGTAAAATTCCAAGCCAATGCCTAAAAGAAAAAAAGATATTTTAGTAAACTGTACAAATTTTACTAAGCTTTTTGAAACTCCAAAAAAAGTAAAAAGAACACAATTACAATTTTAATGGATCCCCCCACAGGACCTCAGAATAGGAGTATCCAAACTGAAATAACTGGCATTCAGATGCATCTCAAAGTAATTAGCAAGGGTTTATTAAATAATGTTCAGTATACTTGCTCTCAATGTAATGGAATCCATCTGAAGAAGACATTAAAAAGAATATTTACAAATGGTGAGATATAATTAGCATACTTGGGGAATTGGTCAATCTCACTATTAACCAAAATTTTTTAAACCACAAGATGTTGTTTTTTGCTAATGAGATGGCAGAGATATTTAAATATCATAAGGCCTGGTTCTGGCATAGGTGCAAGTAAATAGATATTCCCATACAAGTACTACTAATAAGTGTTGAAAATAGTAAAAACTTCCTAGAAGGCAATTTGGTAACAACGAGAAGCCTTAACACATGTTTAATTTTTTATTCAATATCTTGACATTTAACTCTTTATCTGAAGAAAATAATTGGAGCTAGATATGTGCACAAAGATATATACAGGAATGATCCTCTTAGAGATATTAGAATGGTGAAAAATAGAAAATAATCTAAATCTCCAATCACTGGGGAGATGATTTTTTAAAATTGTGGCATATATGTCCAGACCCCTCCCTCCCAGTCCCATGATTACCCCAACCTAGGTAGCAGTGGGTGCTGGCACTAAGCTCCTCCACAGGTTTGCTAGTAATAAACTTATGTTGCTGTTGAAGCTGAAAAAAAAAATGTGGTATAACAAAACATCATAACAAATTATATAAAGTCATTTAAAGTCATGTTTTCATGCTCTAGCCCATCCTCCCACTGCTGGTTTCTTTTTGTAGAGATGGGGTCTTGCGATGTTGCCCAGGCTTCTCTCAAACTCTTGGCCTCAAGCAATTCTTCTGCCTCAGTCTCCACTTAGGGTTTTAATATCCCCATTACATCACAGCAACAGCAAGCTATTACTGAGTGAGTGTTTTGTGTCTCAGACAGATTTCAAACATTAATAATTGTGCAAACGAATGTTTTAGGAGAATAATTTGTGATACTGGAAAACTTTCATATCATTGTTAAATAAAAAATGTGCATAATGATGTATATGATATGATCCAATCTTGTAAGAAGCAAAATATAGGTGTATGTGATTGTGTGTATGAGTAGATATGTATACTCAGTGAAAGAAAGACTGGGAAAAAGTACATTAGCATGTGAACAGTAGCGATCTTCAAATAATGGGATTATTGGTGATTTTCACACTTTTCTATAGATTTTTAATTTTCTAAAACGAATATACGTTGCCCTTTTAACCACAGAATAAAGAAATATGTATTACTTATAGGCCAGTGAAATCTCTTCTCCAACTATAAAATGGTAAAGTCATTTGATGCTGATAATAATGGTTAAGTCTAACAATGAACTCCCATAGATGACTCATGCTTACATTTCTACAAAACTTTTGGAAAGCAATTTGGTGATAATGTACCATGGGAAAGAAAATTATTCTAACCTTTTAACCAATAACTCCACTTCTGGAATTTTCTTAAAACGCCCATCCTAGATGCTCGTGCTTTTAAATACACAGCATTAATTATAATGGAAAAAATAATAATAAAAATGTTTTAAAATAAGGGATTGGTTAGGAAAATTATGGCATCCAATCAATGACATATTAAGCCAGTATTAAAAATGATTTTCATTAAGAAATCTTGAAGATAGCAAAAAAATGAGGTTATAAAATATATCTATAGAATGATCAATAGCTTCAGACTTCAGTTCACAAACCCAAGAATTTTCCAAAAAAAATCTGTAACATCCAAAACCTAAAATGCAATAAAAAAAAAAAAGAAAAAAAAAATCTGTAACAAGTTAATTTCCCTTTTGAGATGTATTCCTTGGAGTGCTAGAAACTTTACTTCAGAATCCAGGGTTTTTCCTTTCTCTTCGCTGCTCCTTAGTATCATCAGGGCACTCGGGCTCCTGCGGAAAAGCCTACCCTGCAATCTGCCCACAGCCCTCCTTTCCAGCCAAGATCACCTTTCCATCTTGGACCATCCTGTTGCTTCCAAACCACAGTGTAGGACCCTCTGGGACACTGGTTTAGGCTTTCTTGTCTGAACACACCCAGGGCAATTTTTTTCTCTATGATTTTACCATTTCCCCAGGTCCCACCTGGAAGATAAGAGACTTCTTTGCTCTCAAATCTGATATTCTGGATATTCTGTCTTCAGTTGTTGCCATTTTCCTGGTGATTAACCTGAAGAATAGAGCCTAATGTCTTCTCTCTGGAATCTTCCAAATTTCCCCTGAGTCTCAGTTTTCTTCTCCCCAACCCAGGGTTAGTGTGTGCGTGTGTGTGTGTGTGTGTGTGTGTGTGTGTGTGTGTATGTGTGTGTGTGTGTATGTGTGTGTGTGTGTGTGTGTGTATGTGTGTGTGTGTGTGTGTGTGTGTGTGTGTGGTTGTGTGTTTATTGAGGAGCTGGGTAGTAAGAGGAAGGTCCTATACTTCTGAAATGCTGTCCTCCCAACACTGATCTATAATCTTTATATGCTTAAACACATTGGCTTTCAAACCACAAAGCCAGGGAATGAATTTTGTTTCCTCTTCTCTCTGCTCAGTCACTTATTTCCCCAGAATCAAAGAGCCCAGAATAGTCCAGCTGTTTGGAAAGTATTAGTAACCTAAGATATTATGATTATAAAATTAGTAGTAATTAAAAAGGAGTTAAGCATAGAGAGAAAAATCCACTACAAGTAAACTTGCTGAAATGTTAGTAATGGTTATTGTTTCTGGATAATGATTTTATGAGTGGTTTTACTTTTTTATTTCTTCCCTATTCCAAGTTTCTCTGAAAGCCTGAAACTATCAAAGGTGAGATGTGGAGCAGCTTTAGGGGGAAAAAAGAAACAAAATAAAGGTACATGGAAAAAATACAATTGGGTTGTTATTGAAAATACTCACAATATCAATTTTTAGTTTTTGAAGATAGGCTAGGTCAAGGTAAAACATGCCATGCATTAAGAATGCCATTGAAATGATAATGTAAGAAAAATTTGTGTCTCAAAATATACAATTTGCCTCTCTCAGGGCTTCATTTACAAATAACATCCAGCTGCACAACATTGTTTATTATGCCTGGTGCACTTTGATGATTTCTTCAACATGAGTGTTCAAAACACTTCTAGGCATTATGATAAGTCTGGTCACGAAAAAAGAATTTTGAGAAAATGACAAGCTTTGAATAGAGCTGAACAGAGAATGTCTATGAAGAAGCAGATTTGAAAGTTAAGTTTATAATTGTGCCAGCTCTGCTAGCTTATTAACTGTTCAAGCTCATGAAGTCACCAGGATGTGCAGTTAACTTTTCTTTTCCTTGGCTTTGCTTATTGTATTGTCAGTTTTATAGCATTTCTAACATGCTGTCTAATTACATGCTGGTCTAGATGAACTTCAAAGAAAGAATTTTTCTACTTTGCTGAAGGTTTGGTCTCCACCTTCCTTAAAATTAGGTATTCTGTTTCTGCTTGCTGAATAGGCACGTTCCAGTGAGGAGTACTTACTTTCAGCTTGCCACCGACTGGCTATGTGACTTGAGTCTCTTCTTCCTCCTAGGATTCTGCATTTCCTTATCTGGAGAAGGCAGCCTCTCCTGCTCTGTCTTGGAGGTTCTTCGTAGTCACTGTGGACTCTGAATAATACCTGCCACTGTGTGTCTCAGTCTCCTGTTCTGATGCTTCCTTTTCTCTGGACCTATTAATATCAGGTCATCCTAGGTGCATCTTAGGGCCTCCTCCCATCTCTATCTACTCACTTTGAAAGTGACTGTCGTGCTCGCTTCGGCAGCACATATACTAAAATTGGAAGGTGACTGTCTTCACATCCATGGCTTTTAATCTATACCATTTGTATACTAATAATTCCCCAACCTCCTCCATGAATTCTAGGCCCATATATCCACTGACGTCCCTATTGAATATGTGATTATTATCTCTCACTTAATATGCCTACATCAAACACCTGCTCTTCCTCCCAAAACCTCTGCACCTGCTGCTCTGTACATTTCAGTTAAAAGCAACCCCATTCTTTCCATTGCTCATGACAAAAGTCTTAGGGTCATTCTTGCTTTTTTCTTTCACACCTTACTTCCAATCATCAAGAAATTCAATGGACTTTCTCTTGTAATTTTATCCAGAGTCTGTCCTCGTCTCACCGCTTCTAGTCTTCCCACCCAGGTCCAAGCGACTGAAATTCTTTCCTTTGGATTGATGCAGCAGCCTCTGCTGGTCTTTCTTCCAACTTCCTTTCTTGCCCCCTACAGTCCTTTCTCAGCACAGCAAGTAGAGTGATCCCAAGGAAACATGAGTCAGTTAAAATATTGCTCTTTTCTACTCAAAGTGCTCTAGTGATTTGGCCCTCACTCAGGATAAAAGCCAGATCCTTACAGTGGCATCCAAGGCCTAACACAGTCTGCTGCCTCTCTAACCCTGGCTCACCTGGCTGGCTCCTCCCTGGCCTCCTGTCCCTCAGACACACCAAGTCACCTTAAGGCTTTTGCCCTCACTTTGCCCTCTTCCTAGAAAGCTGTTACTCCACATCTACAGGGCTCACTCCTTCATCAATGTCAAGTCTTCACTCTCTTAATGCGACTTACTCCAAAGACCTCATTGTAAGATGCAACACCAAATCCGTCCTGCCTGCCCCTGTCCCTCAGCTACCCTTGGACTCCAGGACACTCATCACCTTCTAACAAACTATTCTTATTTACTTATTTTTAAAGTTTTAATTGGAATAAATTACATAAAACCTGGTAACATTTATCATCATAACAATTTTTAAGTGTATAGCTCACTATTGTTATGTATTTTCACATTGTTGTACAACCAATCTCCAGAACTCTTTTTATCTTTCAAGCCTGAAATTTTACTCATTAAACAGCCACTCCCGTTTCCCTCAGTGCTGCCCACTGACAACCACCATTTTACATTCTGTGTCTAGGAGTCTGACTACTTTAGATACCACATAAAAGTCGAATTGTCTTTTTGTGGCTGTCTTCTTTCACTCAAAATAAATGTCCTTGAGGGTCATCATGTCGCAGCATGTATCAGAATTCCCTTTATTTTTAAGGCTGCAGACTATCCCATTGCATGTATGCGTCACATTTCGCTTATCTGCTTATCTGCTTATCCTTCAGTGGACGCTTGAATTGCTTCCACCGTTTGGGTGTTGTGAATAACGCTGCCGTGAACATGGGTGTATAAATATCTCTTCAAGAGCCTGCTTTCAATTCTCTTGGGTATATACTCAGAAGTGGAGTTGCTGGATCACGAGGTAATTTTATTTTATTTTTTGAGGAACTGCCATGCTGTTTCCCATTGTGGCTTCACCATTTTACATTCCCGTCAGTATTGCAGAAAGGTTCCAATTTCTCCACATCCTCACCAAAAGTTTTGGTGGGTTTTTGTTTGTGTGTGTGTTTGTTTTTGATGGAGTCTCACTCGCTAGAGTGCAGTGGCACTTGGCTCACTGCAACCTCCGCCTCCCAGGTTCAAGCAATTCTGTTTCAGTCTCCCGAGTAGCTGGGACTACAGGTGGCTGCCATCACACCTGGCTCATTTTTTTTTTTTTTTTTTAAATTTTAGTAGAGACAGGGTTTCACCGTGTTAACCAGGATGGGCTCAATCTCCTGACCTCGTGATCCACCTACCTCAGCCTCCCAAAGTGCTGGGATTACAGGCATGAGCCACTGTTTTTTTTAATATAGTAGACATTTTAATGGATGTGAGGTGATATCTCATTGTGGCTTTTATTTGCATTTCCCTAACAGTTAGTGCTGTTGAGCATCTTTTCATGTATTGGCCCATTGCATATCTTCTTTGGGGAAATGTCTATTCAAGTCCTCTGCCTGTTTTCAAGTCCAGTTTTTATTGTTGTCATTGTTGAGTTGTAGGAGTTCTCTGTGTATTCTGGATCTTAACCCCTCTCAGATATACAATTCACAAATATTTTCTCCCATTTCATAGGTTGCCTTTTCGTTCCGTTGATTTTGTTCAGAAGAAGACATTTATTGATTGATTGTCCTTACTGTTTTGTTGTCTGTCTTCCCTCTAAAACACAGTCTCTGTGAGGGCCAGGCCATATGTATTTTGTCCATGGCTGCATCCCCAGTGCTATGAACAGTGCTTGGCGCACAGTGGGATCTCAATAAATGTTTGCCAAATAACTGAATGTGTGAATGGACAGGTTAAAGATACAGTCTGGACTTTTTGCAGTTCCTGAAACCCATATGCAGTGCAAAACTGAAAAAACAATCTGAAGCGTAATTAACAGTTATTTTTAAAATGCCCTAAAACAATCACTTACAGATAGGTTTCCTGAATGAAGGGCTTTAAAAAAAGCTCTTCCCCCGTATGCAGCTGGTTTCTCAGGCTAGTTGGAAAGCTTGTCTGCCTCCTTCTTTGGAATCCATTAAAGTGACAAATGCCAACTCTGAACACAAACCGTGCTCATTCCATTTCACCCAGCCTGGATTATTGGCCCTCCTTGCCCCCACCCGACTCCTTAATACCTGTCTGCTCTCCCGGTCGGTCCTCTTCCCTGTCTCAGCTGCTCCCCATGGCCCTCTCTCACGTTGCCCCCATATCTGTTTTATGTCGAAGGTCCCAGCCCGGCTCTGTCAGGGATTACTTTGCTTCCATTGTTCCACCAAGGACCACACACCAGGGCTCGGCTCAGGTACC
The DNA here is from genome assembly GCF_048565385.1 of Saimiri boliviensis. NCBI lineage: Eukaryota > Metazoa > Chordata > Mammalia > Primates > Cebidae > Saimiri > Saimiri boliviensis. The sequence continues at coordinate 30,789,346 of NC_133463.1, read as the reverse complement.
CTTTACTCTAAGGAGGCCTGTGGGAATCTTGGAGAAAGGAATAAAGGGGGGCAATGATTGAACAGTACTTAGGAAGGGGCAGTTACATGTCAACCCCGATTAATGATAATGGTAATTTAGAATCTGCTTATGGTTTCTATTGTTAGGCTTTGCCAAGAAGTTTCCATCATGGTATTTCAAAGGGTTCTGGGGCTGGCTGACGCTGCAGACTTAATCTTCCACTGCAGGGAGATCAGCGAGCAGGGTGTGTGTCGCTTCAGAGGAGCGACTTGCCTGACACCGTGTGCCCTGTCATTAGTGCAGATCCTGTCTGGTCAGGTGCATCTCTTCCTCCATGTTCACCAGGATCCACCCACTCCAGTGCAGTGATAGAGACAAGAGGACTTTGATTATTCTCATTACAAAGACAAATTGTTGAGCTTGTTCCTTCTCCTTTACTCCCTCTTCTAGGTTGCTGTGTTCACCCAAGGAAAAAGAAAACTATACTTCCAACTGAGAACAATGGACTTCAGCAAGCTTTGTTGCCCGGAGGAGAGGCAACCTATAAAGAAGGTTAACTGTATATCCACTTGGCTGCGGGTTGCTGAGATTCGGATCCTGACCCAGCTGCTTCCTGGCTTTGGAACTTGCAGCAAAGCACTTAATCTTTCCAGGAATCATTTTCCGTATCTGAAAAAGGGGGGTGATGATAAGACTTCCTTTGTAATTGATAACGAGAAATCGGTGAAGTAGTGCAAGTAAAACCCTAAGAACAGCATCTGACACACAGTAAGTGCTTAGCAAATGCGCATTATTACTATCATTGCACAATTAGGGAAGGGTCAGAGGTCTCTTCCTTTAGAACGGGGTTTCCAACCTCAGCACAGTTGACACTTTGGGCCTGATAATTCTTGGTTATTGGGAGGCTGTCTATGTATTGAAAGATGTTTAGCAGCATCCCTGACCTTTACGTACTGATGCCACCTTCACTGCCCTCCCCCAACTATGACAATCCAAAATGCCTCCTGTCAAGTGTCCCTGAAAAGGGAGGGGAAGTGGGAAGGGAGCTTTTGCCCGGATGCGATCTACTTCTTTAGAATGAACACCAAGTATTTTATATATATGTGCACTTTTGTGGCCACATCCCATTGAATAAAGGCCGTTTTCCTTAAACTGGGAATTTCAGTATTCCTAGAGGGCTTTGAAGAGTTACAAGATTACAGAAAGCGATTCCAACGCACTTTTCTATCTTTGCAATCATGGTTGGCCACATTAGCACCTCCATCCAGCCTTCATCCCTGCCCTCCAGAGGGTGGCCCACCATTCATTAGCTGCTACCTGGCTCAACTCCCACCTAAAGGGCAGCAAGACCAGCTGCTGCTGCAGGCAGGACAGGGTGTGTGCCCTCCTCGTATCAGTGCTTGGCATGTACTAGATGCTTTATGAAAGTTGATTGAATCAAAGCAAGAGTTGAGTCATGTGTTAGCATAGGTTTTTTTTTCCCATTTTCTGTTTGTTTTTGGCTTATAGAACAACATCATCTTTTCAAAGAGTGGTAAATCTCACACAAAACTGAAGCTTGAGTGGCAGAACAGGAAAACAAAAGCAGAAAAGGTGTCCCAGCCTCAGAAAAAAACAAAAAGAGAAATTGCAAAGGAGTGATGGTGGGGCGTCTTTTGATTCCTCCATCTTCTGGGGGGGGAAATCTATTCTGTTTTTAGCTAGTAATACATTTCTTTCCATACTTTAGGAAGGCAATGAGCAAGGAAAGAAGAGGAGGGAGGTCCCCCTGAGAAGCTTAGTGATCAAGGCAGGTCTCTCTCTCTCCACTTCCTGTTTGCCCCCAAAAAGAAGGCAATGTCTGTGGGCCACCTCGACAGAGAGGGACAGTCTCATCCAAAGGAAAATGAAGGCTCGGAGCAGAACTGAGAGGAAAATTGAGCAATATCATCAACATCTCACCTTGAAGCTAAGGTGGCAGAGAAAGCGAAGTAGTCAGATGAAAACCAGAGAGATACCTCAATGAAAGACAAAGTTAGGATCGACCCAGTTGCTTCTACTAGGAGTCAGTCACTCTGGTCCTCTTTTTCTCTTGGCCATGATCTGGGCTCAAGTCAGGGCATTTGAGTTGTAAGGACTTGGGAGTATACTCTTAGATAGAAAAAAGACTGAGAAATTCAGTTCCCCAGAAGAAGAAAGAGACAAGCCCCGCTTTTCCTTCCCTAGAAAAACAAATAAACCAAGACAGAGACCAAAAAATGGTAATTCTAGGGGAGGAAAATGGGGTCATGTTGAAGGCTGAGTAAACTGAAAACACTAAGTTTATGGAGGCAGAGGATTAGGTCCTCAGACCTCCTTGGCTCTTTGCTGAAATTCCTTCTCTTCCTTCTCCTCATTCTGATGCCACTGATTTTTTTTTTTTTTTGAAACAAAGATGTTCTTGTTGCTTTCATTCTCTAGGAAATGCATTTTACTCCTTCTTTTCCCTGTGTTCTAATGTAGAAAGAGTTCAGACAGGACACAGCATTGAACTGCTTAGACTAGGAGATTCCCTTAAAGAACTCTTGGATGGTGGTTTTTGCTAATGTCCACCGTGAGCCCATGGATTGAAATGTGGTAGTTTGCTGTCTTGATATTGTTGGGGATCCACTCTTTGTAGCAGCTGCTGCTCTTGCTTCTCAGTTGAGCATGTGTTTAGCCACTTCCTTCATAGACTTCTGTCCTCAGAAAATGATGGTGACAATAACAGCAGCATGACGTGGATCACATGCTGCCATCTTGTTTTGGTTTTGAGAGTTTACTGGGTGAATTTGGCTGCAATCAGAGCCAAGTACTAGTAGTTTCCCAAGCTAGTGAGTGAGGAAAAACCTGACATAAAGTAGTAACATAAGAAACGGGGGCCAGGCAAACCACCAGTTTGTGGAAGTTTGTATTGAACTGGCCAGAAAAGTGGAGACAGGCAGATCAAGATGAGGTAACTCAGGTCACAGTCAACGTCAGAGGGTCAGCTTGAAGTTTCAGAAACAAATTAGAGCACCTCATTATTTATGGTGTCCACCAACCAGTGGACAGAGAATATGGTATGGTATTGGCCATGGTGCCTAAGCTTTGGGTGAGGAGCTCGTGCTAGATGTTATGAGGTGACCAGGGTCCTGGATACAGACCTTACAAATGAGAAGGATGCACCATGCTGGAGCCCATGCCCCCACCTAGCCATTGAGTCCATAGGAATCCCTGAAGCCTGTAATAGCTCTAAACACCTTAGACACTATATCACAATGGAGTCTGTCAGCTCTGCTTCCTCCCTTCTGTGGCCAAAGCCTGCTCCAGACTGACTAACGACAAAGTTGTCAGATGAAAACCAGAGAGATACCTCGATGAAAGACAAAGTTAGGATTGACCCAGTTGCTTCTACGAGGAGTCAAAATGATCTGGCCAAAATGATGAGAGCAAACATATTTCATAGTCATTGATATAGAATAATCCTAGATGGCAGAAGAAACCAATCAACTACCTGTAGCCTTACTGAAACACCTGAAGATCTGGTCTGGCATAGAGATCACTGTTTCGTTGTAAGTGTTGGCAAGCTTGATGCTGTGCTCATCACCAAGCATCAACCAGAACTTAGTACCCACTTGATTGGCACCCTAAACAACTTGGATATGCAAGATTTTCCTCAGGTGGAGAATTTACTTTTACCTTTATCCCTCAAAGTATGTGGAGAACAAGAGCATCGTACATGTTTTTTGCTTGTCACACACTTTTAATAGTGGGACATGGCCCAGGAAGCTGCAACTGCTATGTCTGAGTCCAGAGATTCTGAGATTGCTGCAGCTCTGGTTCTTCAGTTATTTTCCTTCTAATTCCTTGTACCCATTTTAGTTTAGAAGCTTTTGAAGGCCAAAAGAGGATGTCTTCTCCATTCTGTTCACTGTCACTGTGCCTCAAAGAGTGTCCAAGACTGGCCAACAATTCAATAATCATAGGTTATTTAAAAGAAAAAGCTTTGCAGGCTGTTGACTTAACAGATACCTCTCATGTTCATCATTTCTCAAACATGGTACGTGGGTGGATTTGGCCTGAAAGAAGGAGAAATTTCAGGGGTATCAAGACAGCAATTTTTCAGGGCTCCATTATTTTCTGTTGCTCACTTTTCTTATTCAGAACTGAAGAAGTACCAGCTACACAGACATCAAGATAAGAGCTGCGCATCCATTAATGAAAGGGGAGGCTGTGTTGGGAATCAAGAAGTTTTTTACATTGCAAATGGGAAAAGGGAATTTGTTTTAGGGCCTTATCTGGCTTTCGATCATCTGGAAAGGCTTACAGAAGAGGAAAGTTGGTGTTTATTTTAAAGACAAAAATTGCTTTTTCTTTCTTTTTTTTTTCTTTTTCTTTTTTTCTTTTTTCGAGGTAGAGTCTCACTCTGTTGCTGAGGCTGGAGTGCTGTGGTGCAATCTCGGGTCACTGCAACCTCTGACTCCCTGGTTCAAGTGATCCTACTGCCTCAGCCTCCTGAGTAGCATGCGCCACTACACCCAGCTAATTTTTGTATTTTTAGTAGAGATGGTGTTTCACCATGTTAGCCAGGATGGTGTTGATCTCCTGACCTTGTGATCCACCTGCCTCGGCTTCCCAAAGTGCTGTGATTACAGGCATGAGCCACCACGCCAGGCCCAAAAATTGCTTTCTCATTGCATCAAATATATTTTGCAGCTGCTTATGCACATTGCTCTGAGAGGCAAACAAGACATCTTTAGTCTAGGTATACAAGACAGTTAGCATATTAATAAAGAAAATTGTACTTAATGCAACCAGTTTGTAAAATGCAAGAGGACTTTCAAAATCCATGTCTCACTGCCTAAATGAACAGCATCCTACAATATCCAGAGGGTACCACAGTTAATAAGCAAGTATTCATTCATATTAAGAGAAACAAAACAGGAAAACAGAAAGAAACACATTCATCTGGTTCCTCTTCCTTAATGTGGGACCAAGACTCTGAGAAATAACAAAGCTCATCTTGACTGCCAGTCCCGTACCAGGGGTTTTAGGTATCTATTAGCTGCACAACTCTTACTAACTTATGCTGGCTATGTAGTCACCTCCCTGTGGCTCCCTCTGAGCTCAGACTCACAGATTTATTCCCAGTCTACTGACCACCCAGCACTCTAATTACGTCTGACTGCTGCCCTGTCTCAGTAAAGCACCTCTAGGGAGAATATGGTGTCCTTTCTACCTCTGATTCTTAACATGTTGTTTGGCAGATGCTAATCAACTTTTACTGAGCAAATAAATGAAACAATGAATGAATGAATGGACATCTACCAGTATTCCAGAGTGTGACCTATCATCACTGCATGTTGTTCCCTTTGTGTACATGAGAAAAAATACTGAAACCCTAGGGTGGCTTTAATTCCTAAGGTAATGTTATCAGTGAAGTCTATTACAGTCCAAAGGTACCTCTTCCCAGATGTTAAAAGCCTGGCTAGCTCCAGTCAGTTAATCCCTTCCTTTCATTTCCTATCAACCTTATCTCAATGGGCTCTTTGCTTCTGCTTCCTTTCTGCTCTTACCCTCAAATATCTTTCTTCTTCACTCACGTTTTTTGTTTTTTGTTTGTTTGTTTGAGACAAGAGTCTCGTTCTGGTCACCCAGGCTGGAGTGCAATGGTGCAATATCAGCTAACTGCAACCTCCACCTCCCAGGTTCAAGCGATTCTCCTGTCTCAGCCTCCTGAGTAGCTGAGATTATAGGCACTTACCAGCACGCCTGGCTAATTTTTGTATGTTTAGTAGAGACGGAGTTTCACCATGTTGGCCAGGCTGGTCTCAAATCCCTGACCTCAGGTTTGCCCGCCTCAGCCTCCCAAAGTGCTGGGATTACAGACCTGAGCCACTGCGCCTGGCATCACTTTTTTGTACACCTGTAACATTCCCCGTACATCCTTTCATCAGTTGTAACTCTTCCTATGGCAAGTAAGAAAACCCAATCCAAATGGCTTAATCAAAAGAAAACTAGTCTAGTGTTCATACAACTGAAAATTATAGGGCTAGGACTGGCTTCAGGTATAGGGCTCAGATGATTTCATGAAGACCCAGTTTCTCTCTCCATCTATTAATTGTGCATTCCACTATGTTGTCTATATTCTCTGATAGACTCTCCCCTCAAGGTTGTAAAATGTCTGGAGCATCTCTAGTTTCTAGTCTTCTGTACTCAAATCCCTCGTGAAAGAGTCTTCTCCCTCAATAGCTCCATTAAAGAAATCCCAGAGTTCAGCCTTCTTAGCTCTGACTTAGCTGGGTGCATACTCACTCACGTACAAATCACTGTGCCCAGGCGGCAAAATACACTGTTAGAATTGGACCAAGTTATCCCAATGCTGGGACTCAGTGTTATCTGCTAAACTCCAAGCATTCAGGCTAAACACTGAATAAAGGTGGTTTCCCCAAAACAAAATCAGGGCATTCTTGATTCGAGAAGTGTGTATGAATGTCGAGTGGCAAAAAAACAGCCAACAGCCACTACAATCCTAAACTTGCTTTCTGCTTTTCCCATCTTCTTTTGTGTCTTTCGCAGCCACATGCGCCTGATATTCTTTTTCATCTCTTCCCTTCTCTACTGATATCTTGGTCTCTACCTCAGACACACATTAGTTCCATTTTTGTCCCTGGCTGTTCTCACCCTCTCCAGTAATTTCCCTCTTTCGGCCATCCCCCAATTTCTACCTGGATTTTAACTTTCCACCATTATCTTCAAGACCTGGAATACCTGCTGGTAAGAAGCCTAGGACCAGAACTGTAACATCTGCTGGAACTGTTTGCTTTCTTCAGCGACCACAGACTCTCCCTCATTTTTCATCAGCATTTTCCTTCTGTTTCTATAACCCCATCAAATCCAAATATACCCAGGCTTCCCCATCCATCTTAGGAAACAAGACAAAACCACTTTCATTTACCCTTGGCAGCATGCCCACCTCCACCTTTCTCCTTCCTGTTCCCTGTCTCCTCCCCACCATCAAACTATCACTCCATCTCAACCCTCCCCTCCAGGCTCAAGCTCTCTGAACCTGTCTCTGCTTTCTTTCACCAAACTCATTTCTTACATCCCTGCAATTCTGTTTCTGGGGCTGTCTCCTTTCACCGCTTTCCCAAAGATTTCTTCATAGTCAAAATATTTGAGTCCTCTCTCTCTGTCATTTTCCACATCCAAATTGTCCTCAAGACCTTCCAAATAGACCCTGCAAGTGTCCCCTCATTCCATCTCTTTCTCTTTATTCCTCTGCTCCTGACAGATTGGGAATTCTCCTCTCCTCCCCTGGTTCTGTCGCTCCATCCAGACTCCCCATCCTTCCATGTCCTTCAAGCCAATGTTCACAGCAAATTTGTGAAACACTCTCCTACTTTAAAAACTGTTCCTGGCAAGCCATGAGATAAAATTCTTATGCTCCAGCTTGAAATGCAAGGCTGCCCATCCTGCCTCCTTACCTGTATCCTCACCTGCCCTCACAATCCAAGAGATGCTCTGTACTGCAGCTGCACCTCCCTGCTCATGTGCTCACACAATCCTTCCACCCTTCCCCACTTGTGCAACCAGGAAATCCCTATGCTTTCCTTAAGGCTCTCACCAGACATCTCCAACTCTGACACTAATTTGGCCCCTCTCAAGCAGGCTCCCTCCCCACACCTTGAAGCAGAATTCACCCCTTCCTGACTGTGCTCCTGGAACAACACTGAGAATAACTGTTTGCTTGTGATTGTCTTAAAGCACCACACCCTGAGAGCTGCTTCCATGTGCCTCTGTCTCCAAACCTTGCACAGTGCCTGGCACATGGCAAGTAGATCCTCACCACACCTCCCTCCACCCCTGAAGCTTCATCTGTTCTACATCTCTTCCATTCCCCAAATTATTGCCTCTCCAGTGTTGCCTCTGTTCCTTTGATGTGACCCACTAAGAGCCAAAATCTACAGTGCCTTCACACTTCTTTCAAAATATCATTATCCTGGAAAATCAAATCTGCTCCTAAGCACCTACTCCCAGGCTTTGCTGTATGCCCTTTCTTCACTTCAGTCCTGCTTCCTCCACCTGTGCACAATTTCATTCATCTAACAAGTACTGATTGGTTCTTCCGTGTTGTTTATGTAATAAATATCTATTGTCCCTGGGGATCTTGCCATCATATAGATCATTACATCTTTCCCTCATGGTCCCTCTTGCTGACTGCTCACTGTCCTTGTTGATTGGACACAACAAAGTAGGTCACTTTTCACTATTCCCATCATCCTGCTTTCTTTGGTTATTTGTTTACAATCATCTCTTCAAGATCTATCTCTCTCCCTGCGTGTGCATTGCTAAGTATGTGATTTATTCCTTGACCCTCAACCATATGTAAACTAAGGCTAGGGTGACTGTATAATTTAACAACCAAAAAGGATACTTGGGCAGTGAACAAGGGAGCTATTAATAGTTTCGCCTGGGCAGTAAGTATAAACTGGGACCTTCTTTGACCAATCAGTACATCTGGCTTTCCTAACGACGGCTTTATTACTTCAGTTTTTACCCACCAGGATCCAACACTTTAAATGCTACCACCATGATGTGATGTGGGCAGCAGCATCTTCTTACCCTTCATTCCAGCCTCAATACTCTTTAGTAATTTCCACTGCTTTTAGCATCAAATTCATACTCTTCCTCCTGGAGTTTGCCACAAGCCTGTCAGACCCAAAGTCTTTGTTCCAACTGCTGTCAAGCAAATACTGGCAACGTCTGTTCTTTTCTCTCTCTCTCTTTCTCTCTCTCTCTCTCTCTCTCTCTGAAAGATTTCCATCCAGTCCTCACTTGCAGGAATTACCTCCTCTTCATAGTTCAAATTTTCCCTTCTCTTTCCAATTAAAACCCACCTTGAAGTTCCCCTTCATCAAGAATTCCACTATGATGGTAAAGAATCTGGAGAGGAAATATTCCTATCCAAAGCCAAACATCAACCTGCCCCACTTATTTCCATTCTGCATTATCTACAAGAAAGAGAAACAGAGAAAATCAAGAAGGGAGGACACCTAAGTGCTCATCTACATTTCCTTTTTACATTTTAACCCTGCAGATACAACTCACGCCTTCCGCATACTTCAAGCACCAGCATCTGTGTTAGCACATGTATATTTCAAGAATAACATTATCAGGGATGTTGATGGGCTTTTCAAGTAATTAATGCACCTTTGATGATAGCTTCTGCAAGTTTCAAAAATAAAGTTGGCCAAATTGGTACCTAAGGGCTCAGAGCTGCCAGAAAATATTGATGTTTTCTACCCCAACAGAATTTTTAAATTTAACAAGTGCTCTTAATCCTGAGAGTCCAAGCATCTTTGGAGCTAGGTGCCCATTCGAACTTGTGCCTATGCAACATTCACATTCCAACAGAAGTTGCTCCCTCTTCTGGTCAACACTGAGGGAGAGTGCACAGGGAAGAGAGGTTCCGCCTTTGCTCTGAGCATGCAGACGTGCAGTGTGAGAAAGACAGATTGTCTTACTTTGGAAGACAATCACAAAGATGAGATGGGCTCATCTTCAACTCAATTATCACATTTGGTTCAATCAGCTTTGTGAGACTTTCATTTTAACCAGAGTCAGAAAATGCCCACCATCATTCTCAGCAACTCCAGAGAGTGAAAACAATCATTTCCTTTCTCATAAAGCCTGCAGCCCTGCCAGACCACACTGTATCAGCGTAGTTCTCGCACCACCCCGCACCCCGTCATCTCCACACCGGGGAGCCTTGCCAAGCTGAAAAGGAAGAAGGCAGTTCGGGTCATTAGAAGGAGTTGCCAAAAAGTGCTCAGAAAATGAACAATTAATTTCGGCTGTCAAAACAGATACTAGAGGAGCCCAGCTAGATTTCTAGCATTTTTTTCTCTACCAGCAAATCCAAGACTTTGTTGGTGATAAGAGATGGAGCAGATTCTGAGGATATTTGTGAGACGCATTACACACTGGTCGAGACCACCATGTGCTTTGGGATCAAATTGCCTGCTGTGGGTCCCACCTTTGCCTTCTTCTGGCTATGGCCACAGGCATTTTATTTAACCTCTCTGAGCCTCAGTTTTCTTACCTGTAAATTAGGGATAATACAAGTAGAGAGGAAGACATGGGGGAGGGTCGTGCTGGATGAAGGAGATGCACCAAGTATTGTAAGAAGTGAAGACATAGTTGCTGTTGTTTATTATTATGGGCGGTGGTGATATTTTCATGCAAAACCTCCTGCTTGTCATGGAAGTTGATAAGTTAAATCTGCTTGCTTGATTCTTCTTCCTGGATGGCTAGTACCTTGCCCAAATTTCAGAACATTTTCTGAAGATCAGTTCCTTTGGGGGAATGCTTACTGGTAAGCAGCAATTTATTGACTCGGTAAAAATGTTCCCCGTGAATGTAAAACCTCAAAGTAAAGAGAAATATATTTTGTTGTTGTTCTCCCTCAGTTAGGCTGCAGTGTAGATGACACATACATAAGTAAAATGGAATTTGCAAAGCAAGAAACAGAATATTTTGAAAAATTAAAGGTTTCTTATAAATCTTTAAGAAAATGCATCTGTGTCAACACAATAAAAATAATATCCCAGCCTACTGGTTTTCATCTTCTAGCCCTGGGTAAGCACTAACTCATTAACCCCTTCTACTGCTATTCAATATTTAGGAACTGAAGAGCACTGCTACTGCTCTTCAGGGGGTGGAAATGAACACTGCGCCCTCATCTCCCTTGACATGAGTTTCCCCCCACCATGGGGGTCACAATTTTTCAGATAATTCAAGAAAGTAATATCTTAAAAGCACATTGTACAATGACATTTGATAAAATTAAGAATAAATCAGCCGGGCGCGGTGGCTCAAGCCTGTAATCCCAGCACTTTGGGAGGCCGAGGCGGGTGGATCACGAGGTCGAGAGATCCAGACCATCCTGGTCAACATAGTGAAACCCCGTCTTTACTAAAAATACAAAAAACTAGCTAGGCGTGGTGGCGCGTGCCTGTAATCCCAGCTACTTAGGAGGCTGAGGCAGGAGAATTGCCTGAGCCCAGGAGGCGGAGGTTGCGGTGAGCCGAGATCGCGCCATTGCACTCCAGCCTGGGTAACAAGAGCGAAACTCCGTCTCAAAAAAAAAAAAAAAAGAAAAAAAAGAATAAATCATTTTCATAATTGAGAAAAACAGAAAATTTTTTTTCTGGTTTGTTTTTTTTAGAAAAAAAGAACTCACCCTACATTCCTGGCTCCTCTTCCTTTCTCTATTCCCACTGACACGTCCTATACCACTAGGAAAAATTTATGCCAACACTCTTCTTAACAACCATGGAGTCTGGTTATCCATACTAATGCCTATTGTCTTACAGACTACTAGCAACTTCCCAATATCCATTATCCTGTGGGGAACATTCCCATGTGAGACCCCCAAAAGGCGTGAGTCTCACTATACGGTGAGTTTGATCCCAAACACAGTTTCCTACTGGAGGCAGTCGAGCTATCCGGAAATATAGGAACTGAAAGATTAATGATCAGTTTCTAATATCAACCACAATATCGTTTGGGCCTAAAACTATGTGTTGCTGCTAGACCGAGTAACCCCCTACCAGCAACCGGTTCCTGCTTTTAACCTTTTTATGACTCTTTAAGAATAAGTTTTAACCTTTACTTACCTGACTGCCTTGTACCCTAGATAATGGTTTAACTGTCGATATTTGCAAAGCAAAATGCCACCATAAGGGATGGCTTTGATTCCTGACTCAGATTCCTGAATGGGGAAGTTGAGTTAAGTTGAGTCAGGAGTAGACAAAGGAGAATCTGATTAAAAGATATTCTGATGAGCAAAACCAGAAAACCTTTTCACATCTCAGTTCTAAAACAAGGTCAAACCAGAGATACCTGCAGCCAGTAGGAAACTGTGTTTGGGATCAAACTCACCATATAGTGAGACTCACGCCTTTTAGGGGTCTCACACGGGAATGTTCCCCACATTATCCCTTCTCCCATGGTTATAGAACTTCAGTTTTATTTGTGGCAATAATGTCCTTGGGTAAAAGATTACATTTTCCATCATCCTTTGTAGCCAGGTTGGGCAAGGCACATGACTATGTTTTAGCCAATGAGATGTAAGTGGAAGCGTCAGGTGAGATTTCCAGAAAGACTTCTTCAAAGTAGCTGACTCTGCTGAGGTGGGGGTGACCCCTTTTTGCCTTTTCCTCTTCTCTGTCTTGCTCACTGGAACATAGATGTGATGACCAGAGCTCCAGCAGCTATTTTGAACTCTGTGGCAAACTTGGGGATGAAAACCATACTTTTAAATGATTTTTTAAATTTATCTGATGAGAAATCACCATGGCAAACTGAAATGCCAAATGCCAGGTTTTGATTTTGTTTCTTACCAGAGAGATAAACTACAGCTGCTCTTCAACTTATGATGGGATTATGTCCTGAAAAATAATCCATCGTAAGTGAAAAAATAGCCTGAGTTGAAAGTGTATTTAGTACCCCAATACTAGTACCCCAAAATGTACCCTGTAAGGTCAAAAAAAATCCCAGGTTGAAAACATCATAAGTCAGGGACTGTCTGTATTCTTTTTTAAGCTACTGTTGTTTGGGGACTGTCTGTTTTAGGCAGATGAACCTAATATTAATTGGTGGTGGGTCTACTTTTTCCTTTTTTTTTTTTTTTTTTTTTTTTTTTGCCCCAAAATGAATTCTCTGCATTGGTTCATCTGATTATCTGTTCTCAGAATTCATTCTACCAAGCAGCATTGATACAATGCCCTCTCCATAATTTTTACTACAGTTTACTAACATATAGAGTCCAGGTGAGTTTGCTAATCAGGGTTAATAAGATATGTGCCAATATTCTGATTCTCCAAAGGCATACATGGTTCACTTCAGATAGAGAAGAAACTAATTTTGTGATCACATATTGCACACTAAACTTGGCAGGCGATTTCACCAATGTGAGAAATTAACAGTGAGGGTGAATGGCTCACTAAAGACTCAGGGAAATGTCACTTTTGTACAGAGGAGATCTGCTTCCTCTTCTTTAGCATATTATTTTAATACCTAATACTATTTACCATATGGGCAATGATTTTAGCAAGTCTTCTTCTTTACAGAGATGTTCCTACTTAAGTCTGTACCCTTAGTGCTAAGCACAATACCTGCCAAATGGTAGATACACAAAAATTATTCATAACTATTTAATAAATTGTGTCTTTTTCTAGAGGCTTATTTCAACTACGGTTCCTATTACCAGTCAAAAATGAATGTAGCTTTCAAAAACTCTATCAAAAATAATAATAATTAATAATCATTACACAGTACTTTTTCTTTTCTTTTCTTTCTTTTTTTTTTTTTTTTTTTTTTTTGACACAGGGTCTCCCAGGTTGGAGTACAGTGGTGCAATCTCGACTCACTGCAACCTCTGCCTCCCAGACTCAAGCAATCCTCGCACCACAGCACTTTCTATATGAATTTTTTTCCCTTAGTATCCATGGGGGATTTGTTCCAGGACGTCCATCAGATACCAAAATCCTCCATGCTCACTCAAGTCCCTGATATTAAATGGCATTGTATTTGCATATAACCTACGCACATTCTCCCATATACTTTAAGTCTTCTCTAGATTACAATGTAAATGCTACATAAATAGTTGTTACACTGTATTGTTTAAGGAATGATGACAAGAAAAAAGTCTGTACATGTTGAGTAGAGATGCTTTTTTCCCCTCATTTTCCATCCATGATGAGTTGAATCCACAGGTGTGGAACACCCAGATACAGAGGGCCAGAACAAACTGTACTAGATCATTTGTTAAGCTTGAAAAAACTTTGAGAAAGGTTTACATATTGTGTGTATTTAGTTCAACATTATATCTATAGCTGCATTCCATCTCCAAGTCACAAAGTATCAAAAAGCCATTTAATTTGGTGCTGCGACACTGAAAGCCCTTCCTCTCCTCTCCACCCATCCCTACCATATCCAGAGCCTGAACTCACTGCTGAATGCCTTGTTGTGTTGCTTTTTAGAAGAAATACTTTGACCTGTAGTCTACCTTTCTGAAGCAAAATAACATATGAGGTTATAGGACACTAAAAGTGTGGTCCATGAAAGAAACTCAACTGGTAACATTCATACAAACTTACCATCTTCTCCATCTGTAGAAAAAGATCAGTGTGTTAAATAACAAATAATGTAGACTATTTTAGGTGTAGGGGAAAAGACATGCAGAAGCCATATCTGCCTACAGCTGTAGACCCACCAATGACAGCCCAAATTCAGACATGTGGGATAATCTGGAGGAATTCTAAGATACAGTGGCTGTTCAGAGAATGCCTCAAAGGGTTCTCTAATCCCTAGGCTGACCCACTGTTTAGCCCAAGGTGCTCTCACTGCCAACTAGACAACAAACAGCAGCTATCTATGTGCTGGCTAAGAAGCCACCTTCCAATTAACACAAGTAAACGATTAGAAAACAGGAAATTGTTTTTTAATGAAACTATTATTTAGAAAATCGTTTTAGGAAAAATCATTTGATCACTGCAATGGGAGGGGTTAATGGTCACTAGCAAATAATTCTCAACAAACTTCAGTAGTCAGGCTTTAGTAAATGATAAAACCTGGAATGAATATATACAGTTTTGTTTAAGCCTAAACCAAACGCACTTATAAGAATAATGCTGTTTGTTCTAGACAGCAATTTTAAAGTCAGAAAAATGAAAAGTTCTTTCTTACGTGAATAAAGCATTAACCGAGCCCTCTGACCAAGGGCATTAAACAACTTCAAATCTTCTACCATGATTTGAATGCTGTTGGTGTCTAGTGAACATTAGCCACTAGTAAGAGCAAAAATAATCATATAACTCAGAGACTACTCATTTCTATAGTTTTATCAGCTCGTCGGATATTTTAGGCATAAAATTGGAGATACGGGAGGTTCCAAAATTGAGACTGAACCTCTGAGACTTTTAAGACTAACTCGACATAGACAGGTAAATATTCCCCATGTAGATTACTAGATTGGTTTTAAAGAAAAGGAGAGATGACATTTTGTAGTCCAAATACCCCTTTCTTTCAACAAATTAAAGCCCAGCATTTTCCTAGAACTTTCAAAAGAACATTAACAAAGTAGGAATCAAATCACTTTTTTTTTTTTTTTTAAGTTTAGGAAACAACTAGATGGTGTAAGTCATGTAGTTTTCCCAAGTAAATCATGAAGTTTTCCAAATAGAAAAGAGCTGTAAAGACACATGAGATGTGCCCTTTTCCAACAAGGGGTGACCGAACATGAAGCTGTAGATGGCTGAATCTCAGCATCATGGATGTATTCCCTTTAGTCATTGACCTAGTTTAAGAGTAAATACTCCTGTTATGCTTGTTTTAAAATTCTCTTGACATGTATTATTGGTGTTTAGCTGTTTTCAGGGGAAAAGACATGCAAACTAGTTTCATATTCCTGTTACTAATTATCATGATTAAGATCTGGCAACAGTGGTTAAAAAATAATTGGAAATGTGAATTTTCAAAAAGTAAATTGAATTAAGAGGTTCTAATTTTCACTCATGTGATCATTCTCAGACATACCTGGTATATCTATTTGCAGATGGTACCAATATGTAATAAGTATAATAAGTATTTATTAAACTCTGTTTGGTTTGACAAATGTATTATATTCCTAATAAGTCTGAACTTCTTAGAAGGGTCAGCATTATACCTGTTTTGAACATCAGAATGGTATAGAGAACCTATGGCTATAAATGTTACTCTTATCCCTCAATCCCTAATCATATTCTCCCCACTTCCTCAATAGTTATGGGGAACAAGGACAGATTAAGCTTTGAGAGAATTTTTAAGTTAGAAAGCAGAGGAATAAGTCATAAAAGCAGAACTTAGGTTGAAGGAACAGCTTGCTTGTATGAGTCTGGAAAGTCTTAGAAGTTCAGCTTCAATTTTGAATTTCCTTTATCTCTAGTTCTATATGTAAAGTTTCTGAAAGCCTCTGTGTCTGCCAAACCATGGTAACTCACTAAATAACAGCCGAATGACAGCAGATGAGAATGCACCTTCGATTCTACCAGATTAAATTCCAGCCCCTCCCCAAGCAAGTTACTGAACCTCTCTATATCCCAATTTTTCTCATTCTATAAAACAGTCATAACAAATAGAGTTGTTGCCAAAACTACCTAATAAAATAATAGTAGTAATAATATTTCTGTGAACTCTTCAAGCATAGGGACGAGTTTTTCACTGACACAACTTTAGCATTGTGACCAGAGAACAAGACAAGGAAGAAGGGATGTACGGTTTCAATTGGATGTCATTTTAATATCTGAAAGAGTTGTGGCTCTTCCAGACAGAAGAATATAGAAAAAGAAACACACAAAATTCAGATTACCAGTGTTTGGTGATAAAGTCAAAAGACATTATGAACAAATATTTAAGGGCAGAATAATTCAATAGAGTGGCAATAAAGTACTTTTAAAGCCAAACATGAATGTAAAGAAATGTCCTAAGAGAGACAAATAATAATAAAATCTAATTAACTAGTGAAGCAAGTTACCTACAATTTTAATGGGAAGTGTGCAATTCAGTTTACCAAAATAGGAAGGAAAAATTAATTAAATGGCCTATCTTGAATTCAGGAGAGGCCAACTCATAAAAGATAGGAATTTAGGGTTCCTTTCGTTTCTGTGACTCTTAAAGGGGAGTTAGCATGTTAGTGCCCAGGGAAGGTCCATCTCATTTCTTGACCAACACCTCTGGTTGATTTGCAGCCAGTCTGTTGAAACAGTCACCTCATCTTGCTTGTGATATTATTTTTCTGTAATGGGTTAGTGTTTTTAACTCAAAGATATTTTAGAATGAAGTATAGAGATTAGGTAAATAAAATTTAAATTATTAACACTTTTGTATTAAATTCAAAAATAGCTTTTGTAATAATTGGAACAATCTGTATATATTTGGTATTTAAGATATTTGTGACTGGACATGTTAGCTCATGCCTGTAAGCCCAGCATTTTGGGATGCTGAGGCAGGCGGATCACCTGAGATCAGGAGTTCAAGACCAGCCTGACCAACATGGCAAAATCCCATCTTGACTAAAAATACAAAAATTAGCCAGGCATAGTGGTAAGCACCTGTATTCCCGGCTACTGAGGAGGCTGAGGCAGGAGAATTGCTTGAACCCGGAGGCAGAGGTTGCAGTGATCTGAGATAGCACCACTGCACTCCAGTCTGGGCAACAGAGCAAGACTCCATCTCCAAAAATAGTAATAAATTTTAAAAATGTGTGCAAGCTTTAAAAATGTACTTTATAGGGCCGGGCGCGGTGGCTCAAGCCTGTAATCCCAGCACTTTGGGAGGCCGAGGTGGGTGGATCACGAGGTCGAGAGATCGAGACCAACCTGGTCAACATGGTGAAACCCCGTCTCTACTAAAAATACAGAAAATTAGCTGGGCATGGTGGCGCATGCCTGTAATCCCAGCTACTCAGGAGGCTGAGGCAGGAGAATTGCCTGAACCCAGGAGGCGGAGGTTGCGGTGAGCCGAGATCGCGCCATTGCACTCCAACCTGGGTAACAAGAGCGAAACTCCATCTCAAAAAAAAAAAAAAAAAAAAAAGTACTTTATTAAGATGCCTAATAGGTTAGCCTCCAACATCAATTTAAATGGGTAACTGAGTAATTAACTGTAGGTTCCTGATGTTAAGTCAAAAGGTATAAACTACATTGGGATGCTTACTAGAACTTATGAATCACCATCTTTAGAAGTTTAATGTATTACCTTTACTTGGAATGGTTTAAGTATATGGGAAGGTTTTTCCTGTTAGAGAAATCTGAAGCATGTGAGGGGGAGGAAGGCAGCAAATCACACTGCCATGTGTGTATCTATGCAACAATCTTGCATGTTCTTCACATGTACCCCAAAACCTAAAATGCAATAAAAAAATTTTAAAAAGAAAATGGAATATAGCAAGCTCATAAAAGCAATGTACAACAGTTAAGGAAAGTTTATTCACTAAATTGAAACTAGAATTAGTTAATTAAGGAAGGTTGCTCCATTCATTGTTAGTTGAAGACATCAATCAAAGGCTCCCTTGAAAGCGACTGTTAAAATTACTACATTTATAAGTAGTAATTTTTTTTGTTTCCCTAGACTAGGATTTATAAATGTATTCATTCAGCATATTTACTGGGTGTCCGCTATGTGGTAGGCACTATTCTGGGTGCTAGGAATATAGCAATGAACTAAACAAGGGCAAAAATGTATCATAATGGGGCCTGGATACATTAAACTTAAGAACTTTAGAGAAAACAAAAAACTAAGTTATTAAATTCTTTGCTTCAGTACATTAGATATTAATGATAAAACAAACTGGCCATAAATAGTCTCTTTATTGCACAAAATTTTTCCTAAGGGACACCAAAAACTCACATTGACAACTGTCTCCATTCATTCTTTTATCGCTAGTGCCTCATTAATGTTTGACTATCAAAATTGTGGGTAGCTTGAGTGTTGACTCTTCTCTATGTTCTGGAGTTTTTCACATCATTCCCAAAAAATCCAAATTAACCAAGATTTTCTTCTTAAAATGCAAATCTCTCTATGGTTAAAGGCTAGGAGATATTTACAACTTCATGTAATTCAATGAGATTATGCTCTCCCTAACACCTGAGTTAAGGAATAAACTAATAGAGGAAAGAAAGAAAAGTGACTTTGGAGATGAAAATATTTGTGCAGAAAAGGGAAATCTCTGGATTGGGAAAGTATTAAAGTACAAAGCTGGGAGTCCTCAGGACAGTCGTGAGCTTGGGCAAACTGGATGCCAGGCATAAAAAGTGGTGGAACAATGCAAAGCATTCTCAACTATTCCAAAAACAGCTCCTACCCAGAAAAGACAGTCTCTTTTCCACTTTCCCAGGTGATTATGTTCTCTCAAAACCCAGAAGTCAAAAATTACTTTGTTAAAAAGTTCCATTTGGGTAAATAAGACTTCTGCAAAGTGACCTGGAATCTCAATCACTGTGTCCACAGCAAAATGCATCTTAGTTCTAACAGTCCACTTGCAACCAGTCTTTTGAAACATGACCTATTTGTAAATTGACTATTGTGTCGATAACCAAAACATAAAAGTCACACCGAGGGCAATCCCAGCAAAGTGTAGAGAACCAAAGCACAGTAACAGCTTAAACTATAAGTTTGCTGGGCCAAGCCCAAAGCTAAGAATTCAAGGACTTTTGCAACCCATACCCATTTTTCAGCTGCCCCTAGCAGTTACAATTCACACTCTCCAAAAGTTCAGGCAATGCTGCTGACCCCTTTACCATCTCCTCCTCCACCAGCTGAACAACCCTAAGGATTGTAGCTAACTGTGCATTCCCCACTTCGATATTTAGAGATCGATCAGAGAGCAGGTAGACGATTCTGGGACAGAATTGTATAGTGGTTAACTCTTCAGGCCCTAGAGTCTAAATGAACTAATTTTAAACCCTAACTACAATTCCCTAACTGGATGCCCACAGGCAGGTTACTTTAATTCTCTTCACCTCGGTTTCCTCATCTGTAAATGAGTATTATAATATCTACCTCTGAGGGGCTTAAATGAGATGACGTATGTAGAATAACATCATGCCTGATAAGAGTGAGTGCTCACACTCATACGTGGGTTCCCTAATCCACAGCAAGCACAGAAAAATATTTGTATCTTCTGCCTCCAGTATGCCACAATATAAAGAGTAATTACACTGACATCTTGGTTGACTTCGGTAACTACTTTCTTGCCTCAACATTACTGCTTTCTTTTTTCAACATTAAAGAAACTAAGAAATAATCCAATTTCGATTTGGATTCTTGAAATGCCGGGATGAGAGACAGGCATATAAACACTGGTCGAAGAGCTGACAAGGATTTGGCTTTATTCTAGTGAATAAAAATGTCATGAAAAAGGAGTTATGGAAGAGTTATGAAGGAACAGTGTAATGTACTAAATTATAGACCTTAAAATCATCAGTTTGCTTTCAGACATTCAGTCCCATACTGGAACAAACTACCTCTGACAATAATTCCCTGAGAAAATGATTTTTCTAATTCGATCCATATAAACCAGGCTGAGTTATTAAGGAGAAAAATGAGTTTAATAGTATAGGATTCGATTGCGTATCATCCAAGAAAGGTGTCCTGTAAAAAATGTTTTGATTATTAATTGACCTCTGGTAACTTTAGTGTTGTAAATACTTGTATTATATGAGGTAGACAGTTTTAAAAAAAAACTCTCCATTAGACAGACTTAAAATTTTGTAATAATATTTAAGAAAATGATAACATTATGAAAAAATGAAATATCTGATTAATGCTTAACTTTGTACAACTCGAATATAAACTTTAAAAATATTAGAAATTATAACATTTGAGTGCATATAACGTTTTGTACATTAGGATGAATTGCATGCTGTCCTTTTCCTCTTTGCACTTTCAGTCACCTTAAATAAACAAATATATACAGCCGACACAGAACAACAGTGCATCCAAAGCAAATGTGCATTTTAAATTATTTCTCCTGGCCAAGTCTTTTTTTCACTTAGCATTTTATATTAGCATTTCTTATCATCCCCACCCTTTCTTTGACAGTTTGTAGTTCTCTGAACCAAACAAGCAACAGGTTGAGATTGGAAGAGAGCAAAATCAGGAAAAACGAAAACTGTTTTTTAAAGGTTGGTACAAATTCCATTGATTAAACAATTTTATAGTCAAAGATGAGGAGGAAGCTAATTCTTCCAAGGGCCTACTCATGGGCAATGTTTGAAAACAATACTGGTGCAGGCTGAGGGAGAGTTCATGTTTTTGACTATCTGGGAACGGGTATTTCAGTTACACTGTGCTCTCTCCAGCTTCCTCCCAAAAGACAAATTCCACCCCTGCCTCTTTCCTTACTGCCTGTTCCCCGTCTCCCACCCCAAGCTCAATGTAACACTTGGCTCTTTTCACAGTTTCTCATTACTAAGTTTTAAAAACATTGCCTAACTGATAATTACAATCTGAAACAATTCTTTTGGGGGAGCCCTGGGCTATTGCTGGCTGGTAATCTTTCAGGAATGTCAAAGAGAGGGGAGGGCACTTCGAAACTTCAGAGACAGGGACTTGTGTCCCCTTTCATGCCTCCCTTCCCCACTCCTGGCTCCTGGCCTGTCCCTTGATTCCCCATCCTCCCTGAGGCCCGCCATCTTCCCTCCTGATGGGACTCCTACTTCTTGGTTCCTATTCCCTCCTTTGTAGCTCTTACCTTAATTGCATTGTTCCCTTCTCCTGCCCATTTTTTCGAACTGGGAAATCACCTTTCCATTAGAAGGGCACGTTTGAATTTTGGCAAATTCTGTATCAATGAGAATCAGAAAGGGCTTTTGGGTGGGCTACCTCCAGCCTGGGCTAATAATGTACCTTGGCATCAGCCCCAGTCAGAAGGCAGGCCTTGTGGTTTCTCATTATCCTTCAGGGGGTTCCATTTGGACTAATTCTTGTCATTCCATCCATACCAGCTCCCCTTGCCCCCACCAGAAAAAGCAACAATGAAGGCAGCGACCTGGGCCCTCCAGAGTGAGATGAAGGTTGCCAGTTCCCAGTGCGGGAAGAGGCCAGAGCAGAGCTGGTAAATTCACAGAGTACACAAATGTGTGAGAGGGGCATGCATGAGCCCACCTCTCTCAAAGCTCCTCTATAGGCAGGACCATTCCTGACTTTACTATTCCTTTTGCCAATTTCCCTATGGAACACTTTCTGTGTGGGAGGGCACAAGACATGGGCTATAACATGGCCAGAGACCCCACCTTCTTTACACAAGGAAAAATCAACCAAACGGAGATGCTGTCAACGGTGATTCTTCCTCCCACGTTGCTTCCCTTTTTAAACTATTGTTTTTTCAATTCATGGAGCAGTTGAGAAACCGGTGTGCATCTCGCCTCCCCTCCCATTCTATCAAAACCTGTAAGACACACAAGGAAATCGAAAGCCACAGCAAGAGAGAGGAGAGAAAGAGAGAGAGAGAGAGAGAGAGAGAGAGAGAGAGAGAGAACACAGAGAACAAAAATCCTCCTTGGCTTGTTTTTCCAGGGTGGCCAGGCAAGGTGTGAAAATCCATATCTCCCTCTTGGCTGGCAGGTAGAAGGTTCTGGGAAGGCTGCGCTCCCTCCTCTCCCACGGGCTCTCACGTCCAGGCTGTTCCCTCACCCTCAGCCTCCCTCCGTGCCAGCTTCCTCCTCCGCCTCTCTGCTGTCAGGTCTCCCCTGCAAGACGGACCTTGGCCCGCCTTGGTGCCGGGCCGAGGCGGCAGGAAAGGCACCGCTACCTGCAGCCGCACGACTCTACCACCATGTCCTCGTACTGCTTGTAGACCACGTTATTACCGGCGTCGATGTACAGGATGCTGATGGGAGTCAATTTGGTGGGCACGCAGCAGCTGGGCGGGGTGGAGCCGGGGTCCATGGAGTTCATCAGCGTCTGGATGATGGCGTGGTTGGTAGGCTCCAGGTGCGAGCGCAGCGGGAAGTCGCATACACCCTCGCAGTGATAGGCCTCGTACTCCAGGGGCGCGATAATCCAGTCGTCCCAGCCCAGCTCCTTGAAGTTCACGTGCAGGGGCTTTTTGCTGCAGCGCAGCCTGGACTTCTTGCCGTGCCGCTTGCCATGGCGGCTGGCGAAGGCCGTGCGCCGCCGCCGGCGGCCGGGCGAGGGCAGCCAAGGCCCGGCGTCCGGGGCGCCCGACGGCGGCGGCCACGACCCCTGAGCGGCAGTGCCGGGGCCCGCAGCCTCCGCCGAGCTCAGCTGCTCGCGCATCTCGGCAAACAGGTTCTTGCGCTCGGATCTGGTGAACACCACGAGCAGGGCGCGCTCCTGAGGAGGCCGCACCCTCCGGCCGAAGCCCAGACTCCGCAGGTCCGGAGGTGGCGGTTGCTGGGGTCCCCGCGCGCGCGCCTCGGCCTCCACGGCGTCCGGCTCGCCCCACGCGGCCCGCAGCTCCAAACACAGCTGCTTCCAGGGCTGGTGGCGCAGGCCCTGCCACACGTCGAAGACTTCCCAGCCGGTCGGCGGCGCCCCCTGCGGGTCCAGGGTCCGCGCGTCCAGCAGCAGGGGCGACAGGCAAGGGAAGAGCTGCACGTGGAGCGGCCCGGCTGGTGGCCCCCAGGGCGCTGAGGGCGCCTGGCGAAAGAGCCGCAGCTCCGCGCCCACCAGCTCTTCTTTGTCTGAGAGCATGGACACATCAAACAAATACTTCTGTCTCCGGAGAGGAGTGTGCGAGAGATCGTCTGCGAGATAAAAAATAATTACAGTCAGTTTCACTTAAGGGGGAGATCAGCCCGGTGCTCTTCAGCCGCCCCCGGGAGGAAAAGGGCGGGGAGTGGGGGCAGGCCGGCCGGGGAGTTCAGCTTGGCCGGCCCGGGGCCCGACCACCCCGGCTCCCCATCTGGCTGGTGCGTGGCGCAGGGAGGGGAGCGCGCCAGGGCAGGCCCCCTCCTCCGGGTCAGCTCGGGACTCTCAGGGCGGAAGTCGGTGGCTGCTGGTGAGGCGGCGTCGGCCTCCCGGGTTTTCCCCCAAGAGGCTTCATAACCGCTAATGTGCCCTTTGTGGTCTCGAGCCTGGGTCGCGCTTCCCCCAGACCTCCTCCAGGCTGGGCTGCCTGTTCTCCTTCACGTCTCAAATGTCACCTCCTCCAAGTGGCCATCCCGAGCACCCTGATCTAAAGTAGCCTCTTCCGGTGCCTATCACAGGACTGGCTTATCTTCCTGGTATTTGGGATTATCTACAACTACCTTGTTTATCTTCTTAGTAGTCTGCCTTTCTCAGCAATACTCTGCCCGCCTTCACCAACCCAAAGGAGCTAGGTCGATGTCATTGTTCACCTTGCTACCCTCAGTGCCTAGGGCCGTGTCTGACCTGGAGCACACGCCAGTCAGTTACGTGGGAAAATCCCACGCCAGCGAGTCTTAATCTGGCTCACCAGAATCTCCTAGAGAACTGAAAAACTGCCAGGACCAGGGCTTGACTCAGCCAATTGCATAAATATCTAAGGACAGAATTGGGCATGGGATTTTTGTTTATTGTTTGTTTTTTTTTGTTTGTTTGTTTGTTTGTTTGTTTTAACTCCAAGATGATTTAAAGGTGCAGTTCTAGTTTAGACCCACTAGTCTGGGGTAACATTGCTGCCCATCAGGCGGTTTTGGTGGGTCCAACACAGTGCACGCAGAATGAAGAGCTGATGAGGGATTTATTTATTTATTCGCCAATCATTAAACAACAAACAAAAGAGCAATGAAGTTTCAAAAGTATTGGGAGCAGGGAGAGACAAATGAACAAAACATACACCTTGCGTCTGTCCATTGAGAAGATCCTGCAGTCAATGAAAAATATATATATACCTGGAAGGCGGAAAACCTCAGCCAGGGCCAATTAGACGCACGCGCGCGCGCGCGCACACACACACACACACACACACAAACAGACTCTCCCATCTCTCTTCCCATGCCCAATCTAAAATTCTCTTGCTTTGAAACTATTCCTGAAGAAAAAGGTTTGGTTATACATGAGCGGAAAAAAAATGGGGACAGGTGAGGTAGGGGAGTGTAACAGGCTTTTAAACCAAGGCAAATTCTTCAGAACCACGGCAAAACTGGACTTCTTTTTTGACACATTTGTACACGAAGCCAACTCCACTTCAATGTGCAAGGCGGAAAGCTAACCAGATTTTCCTGGGCTGCCTTCCCATAAAATATTTACAACCCAGCAAATACAAAAATCCCCAAAGCCCCCAGCCTTCCCCAGAAGCTAGTAAAGTTTGGGTCGATTTCAATAGTAAAAGTGTCACTGGGCTCTGTGTCCCACCCTCTCTACCAGTCCAGATGTAGCC
Organism: Saimiri boliviensis; assembly: GCF_048565385.1. Taxonomy (NCBI): domain Eukaryota; kingdom Metazoa; phylum Chordata; class Mammalia; order Primates; family Cebidae; genus Saimiri; species Saimiri boliviensis. Next base: position 30,764,454 of record NC_133463.1, on the reverse strand, counting down.
CAGGGGCACTGGCTCTGGAGCCTCAGCCACACCCAGTTTGTACTCAGGGCTGACCGAAGGACTGGCTGCTTCACTGTTACACACAAGCCCCAACCTGAGATGGAGTGTGGGAAGGGTTAGAAAGGTGAAAAGGGAAAAGCTGCTGCAGGCAGTTGATTTATGGAAGCCAAGACCTTCAAACCGACCAGGGTCACATTAAAATCAGGGGGAATTCAGCAGACTTTCTTCTCCTTCAAAGAAACCTGTGTCTGACAATGCTCAGCCACCACCCAGATCTCTGGACCTACTGCCTTAGGCTTAGCTTCCTGCCTCTCTCCGCAAACTAGGGATGAGATGAGAACAATATATCCAAGGCATTTGCTGCACTAGCTAAGTGTTATTAGGGCTAACACATTTCTAATCAATATCCACCTGCACAGAACAGTTCTGAAAGGTAATTACTCGTATTATTCCCATTTTACAGATGAGAAAACCAAGGATTGGAGAAATTAAGGTATTACCAAAAGACCACTAGGAAATGATGAGGCTGAGATCTATATTATGTCTATTTAATTCGGAGTTGGAGCATTTAGCTCCTCAGCCCCATTGCCTCTCCACTGTAGTCTGGGTACTAGACTCTAAAAGTAACCAGAAGTGGCAAGGATATAAGAAAAGGAGAATAGAATACACATTATTTGCAGGGTTTGCTAGAAATAAAATCTAGGCTCCCTTAGGAAATTATTTCCTTCTTTGCTTACATAACTCTTGAGATGGTTTGCCACTGGATGGAGTGCATTAGGCAGGTGTAAAGAATTCATTTATTTCTCTCTCATGCAATATAGGGGAATCAGCCTGCTTTTGTTTTTACTCTTAAAAAAGATGTGTGGGCTAATAAATGATTAATTTGCACAGCTGAGTTAAAACTGAGGCAAGCATCTGTAGAGAAAGGCCTCTTACTGATTCTACAGCCTTAGGATTTCTGATGATATTTCCAGCAAGACCAGCCCACCCCTACCCTTTCCAGGTTTCAGGGCAAGAATGCAATTCTCTTCTCTTCCCACACCAGCTCCATCACAAACTTTAGGGGCCTCACTTGTGTACATGTGGATGCCCACCCCTCCCCCCCCAGGCTCAAAGCTTAAAGCTGTGCAGTTTCACAGGTGCACACATCAGTGGTATGATCTACCTTTGGGAGGACTGAACAGAAGAAGAAGCTGTCCAGACGCTGGAAGTGGGCTCAGGGATATTTGGGTAAGAATTCTGTGGCCCAGGTAGCTGGAGCTTGGTCTGGAATAGTGATTCTCAAAGCCACTAAATCTGCAGTGGTCTTTAAATCTGCATCATCAACATCACTTAGGCACTTGCTAGAAATGCAAATTCTCTCTGGCTCCAGAGGCTTGTGGTAGGGTCCAGAATTTGCATTTCTAGTAAGCTCCCAGACATGCTGATTCTGCTGGTCCAAGGAATCACTCTAAGAACCACTGATCTAAGTGGGGGTTGTCCTCTAGGTTCTTTGAATTCAGCACCAAGTAGGAAAGAGTACCCACTCTACTGCTGGGCAGCATCTAAGGTGGTACACACCAGGACCAAGTCACTTCTACCTCTCCCAGACCATTCCTGCTCCCCAAAGCCACTCCCATTTTTTTATCCTTTCAACCACAAGTTCTCTCACTGGGTCTCCAGAACCTCTAACCCCTGAACAGAAGGTCCAAGAAGGTGGCTCATCTGTGCAGCTACCCTGCAGACCACATTCCCCACCTGTCTAAACCTGCATCACAGAAATAGCTCAGAGGAGGTATCCAACCTGAGGAGTGAACACAACACCTTACACTGTTATCCTGAAGACACTTGGCCTGCTGCCTGCTGACCTGGCATCACAGAGCCTGGCTCAGCTGCCATAAGCCATCTGTGGGCAAAATGCCAGCTTTTCATGCTCCCTTCCACAAGCCTCCTCTCCCATTAAGTCTTGTATAAATGAAGACTGATGTCATCAAATGATCCTCTCTCCCAGGACTTTGACTAAAAAAAAAAAAAAAAAAAAAAAAACATGCACTTGTCACGTCAAAATCCACGGCACTTTCCCACATCTTGGTAGTGAAACCTATGCTTTGGGCCCTTAAATTGAAATTGACCAGCAATACATGGTGGAAGCTTTTTATTTCCCTTTTACTTTGCATCAACCTGGTTTGTTACAGCTGACTCACACTTCTGTTAACAACGTTTGCTGAATATTAGACATATAAACATTTCCAGTTACAATTGCTGGATTTGGGCTTATCTTCTTTCCCTGGCAGGTGGGGAGAGAAAGGAGGGGGAAGAGAGAAAAATAAGAAGGAAAGAACAAACCGTGGCATATTAGAAGATACTCCTTCATAATGGTCAAAAGGTTGGAAAAAGGCTAAAAGCACCTCAAACATATATTTCTGGTGTAGAATTTAGGAAAATTTTAAAAGGGAGGAGATGTTGGTCCAAGGGTACAAGTTTTCAGTTAGGGTGAATATAAGGTAAAAAAGAAAATTTAATTTTAAAAAAAAGAGAAAGCAAGAGAAGGAATAGTACCTATTTGCAAAGTAGGTACTATTGCACCCATTTTAAATGAGGAAACTGGCTTAGAAAGGAAAAGAGTGTCTGTCCACAGTCACAGTACGTGGCTGGAGGAGCGGCAAACTCCAGAACAGAAAGGAAGGGCCAGACGCCCCCAGAACCTGAGCCCCAGGAGGGCGGCATGAGGGAGGAAAGCGCGGCTGCAGGACTCTGTGCACCTGCCCACTCCGGCCTGCCCGCTTCGGCCCCAGTGCCTTCTGCTGGGGGCTGTGACCTTGGGCCAGCCTGTAGAGGATTTCCAAAAACCAGAAATTTCCTTTGGTTGGAGGTGGGAAGGGCTCGGCATTGCATTTTCCCAAGACATCTGTGAGACATATACTCAGTTTGAGGTCCCTTTTGAGAGTCCTCGTTGGTTTTTGTCACTCGCCAGTGTGTGCACCCACGGCTCTAGCTCTTCGGGCTTGCTCGATTCTTGGCACCGCTGACTTTCAACTCCACGAGATTCCTCCACGCGCATTTGGCTCGCATCTCTGTGTACCCAGTGACACTGGATAGCTACTGGCCAGGCGTCTTGCCACGCCTCCCAGCCAGGTCCACCGGAGGCACAGGCCCTGCGACTGGACCAACGTTTAGAAAGTCGAGAAGATAGTGGATGTTACCACCCCCAACCCACAGGCAGGAAGAATCACCCATCTTTGCAAGAGAAACTCTAGGCGCCTTTCCCCCACCCCCTCATTTTAGAGCCAGCTGCAGCATTGAGCGCTTGTAGGGCACTACCTTTGTGCTAGTCACGTGCTCAGAGCTTTGCTGGCCTCTCACTGAATCTTCACAGCGAACAAGGTTAGTCCTACTGTGATACTCATTTATAGATGAAGAAATTAAAGATCTAAAAGGTATCTTAACTTGCCCATTGTCTTGCAACTAGCAAGAAACAAGTGTTGAAGCTCCTAATTCCAAGTGTTCTGACCCCGGTCCTGCAGCCATGCCACTCTACCAGGGTCCTGTTTGAGCAGGAAACCAAGAAATAGGACATTCCTTCATCATCAATGTAATCAATGTGGGCTGGGTTCCCCTAGGATTTTTTTTTTCTTTTTTCTTTTCTTTACTACAAAGAAGACCTCCAAGCTCAAAATTCATGAGTGGGCTTGGAGTCATTTTTCTCACCTAGATCTCTCACCTTCAGCATTGCACTGAGGGGGCAAAGTCCATCAGGTTGGAAATAGAGCCAGCAGCCAGGTGTACTGGGTAAACAAAAATGAGCCACCAGCCCCTCCCCCTGAAGTGTGAAGGGCTTTAAGGGGAACCTGTGTGCCAACTATGTACCTTCCCCCTGGAATACAGTGATCTCCTGGGCAACCCCCTGAGGAAATACTCATCCCGAGTCGGGCTTCTGTTGAGATCTGAGCTTTATGAGCTGCTGACGCATTGCTAGCATTCTTACTGAGATGTGGCTTCTTGAAGCAATCCGTACAACTCACCCTTTCCAGGGTGCTCCTTCTTCACCCCAGTACTCATGCCTGACCCCTCAGTATAATAATCATAAGAGCAAATACTAGTGTGGCACTAAATCTGTGCTAAGCATGATCTAAATTCTTAACTTGCAATGACTCATTTCATCCTCAAAATCACCTCTGAAAAAGCCATCATTCTAAACTAAAACAGACAGCTTGAGTAACTGGCTCAAGAGAGTAAGCACTAGAGTGGGCAGTCTGGCCCCAGCATCTGTGCCACCACCCTACACATCCCAACCCTGATCTCTGTGCCTTGTAGAAACCCTGAGAAACTCCTCCATGCTGCCCATTCCTGGAGGGAGGGCATCAATCCCTGGCCGGCAAGAGTCACTCACTTCAGCAGAACTGCAGCAGTCATTTTTTTTCAGCAGAAGAAATGTCAGTGATTGGATTTGTGAAAGACAATTTAGGAGAAAATTTAACAGGGCCACAGAGGGGTACAAATGAGATAAGGTGTAAGAAAGACTTCTGAAAGCAAATGTCAGTCACTACTGATGATGTGGAATGAGCACAGGAATTTAGAGTCTAAGACACATACATTCGAGTCCTGGTCTGTGACTTAGTGGCTAGGTAACCTTGGGTAGACTGGGTCACATAATCTCTCCCAGCCTCATATGGTTCATGTATAAAATGAGAGAACCACCTCTACCTTGCAGGATCATTGTAAAGGTCAGAGAAAGTACCCAGGGATGTGCATGGCCATGTAGAAACATTCAGTGAATGCAGCCAATGTTTCTATAACTACTTACATCTTGGTAGGAAAAGGTGCACCTGTTCTCCTCTTGACTTCCTTTGAAATCCAGTTCTCTGGACTTCAGTCCTTGTGGTCCAGTTCTCTCCTCAAGATTCCAGAAGTGAGTGGAGGAAAGGTGCTAGGAAGCATAGAGGAAAGATGAAAATGCTTCCAGTTCCTGCTTATCTGAAGTCAAGTGAAGGGCAGGCTCATGGGGGCTGCAGCCTCACCTCATCATCCTGAACCTTCTCAGTCCTGTGAGGCCATATCACCACTGCTGTCCCTCCCACAATGCCAGGTGAACAGACGACCTCCACCCCAGCCACATCAAGGATCCAGCCCTTCTTGGAGGTTTCCTCTTCCGCAGGGGTCAAGGCCAGTGACAGCCCTTGTGCTAATCCAAATGACTCCCTGGCTGGTAGTGCAGCCCTGAGAGGCCTGAGGATTTCTTTCTTTCCCCCGTTTGGTGTCCTTTTGCAAGGGCACGATCTGACCACAGGGCTGGTCCGGAGTGGGAATAAGGAGGCAGAAGTTACCGATGTCACTGTGCAAATGGCTGGACACATGGTGGGGAGGGCTGCAATGACGGACCCCTTGGGCTGCAGCGTGAGGCCAGGCCTGCGGTGCCTGTCACTTTCAAAGGTCCTGTCCTTCAGTATGGGTTCCGTCCCATCACGCTCTCACCAGTCCAGCTGCTTCAGGTCTCTTGGCTTCTCCGGTGCCCTCCCCAATAGTTTGCCCTGTATTTCTCCTTCCAACGACCAAAGGGTTCCACACGAATCTTCTGCAGAGTCTTGGAGAGGCTTTTTCACTCTCTCCCTCAAGCCTCCAGACCCACGCCCTTCTCTTTGTAAGGGGCCTGGGCCTGGTAGACTCAACAAGTTAAGTGGGTCTGGTGGCCTGACTGGATCCCTCAGAGAAATCCTATTATCGGCACAGCAAGCTCCGGCTCAAGGTGAGGCAAATGAATGAGGGTGGAGAGAAAGAAAAGAATGGGGATCCTGGAATCTCACCCAACTGAAAAGAGCTTCACACTCCTCACCTCGGGGCCTCAGCACGGCCTTTAGTGGCCTTAACTTTAAGCCCAGGATGCTGGTTTCTGGCCAGCAGTGCTGGCTGATGGGGAGCGCTCCCCCGCGAATGCTGCACACTCCATCAGGAGCTCCAAGGTGCTTTAGGGAAACTCCTTTTGTCTCCAGAGGATGAAACAGATTCATTTACAAAGTAGTTTTCCTGAACTTAGTCAGTGACCCTGATGGCTGCCAGAGAGACAATGCTGAGATCAAGGACATTTCACTGTGTTTCTCTCTTTTCAACGTGGTCCCATTCTGGGCTCCCGACCACAGCGGCTCAAATCTTAATTTGACATCTCCACTGCAGAGGAAACCCAAACCAAAGCTCTCCTACTGTTCCCGCGCTCCCTCCCCATCTCACTGTAGCGTGCACGCAGCATGCCCTTCCCCTGGGGCCCGGACCTGGTGGGATTGCTGGGGGCCGCCTTCCCTGCACTGACGACCAGGGAGCCACCAGGTCCTCCAGGAAAGTTAGGGGAGCGGAAAGAGAGAAATCCCGAAGCTGCCCTTGGAGCTGGAATATGATTGGGCCTCTTGGCTTCAGTTTTGAGATCAAAAGTAGAAGGAAGGGTGTTCATTTGATGTGGCTTCCCCTCCCTAACCAGTTCTGAGGTTGCAGGTGGGGGCGAGGGTTCAAAGTGGCTTGTAGTTGAGGGCAGGATATTGGACTTAGTGTTCAGGGGTCCTGCGCAGGAGAAACCGCTGTGCTGTGTGTGCTCTTTAAGGTACTGGGCCGGGTGCACCCTTAGAGGACTGGAGAGCCGCAATCTCTGTCTGCGGCGTTCATTTTGGCCTGACTTTCGAAGCAATTCAGCAAAATGAGATTCGTGGGTCCTGGTCTATTCTTAGACACTTTCCCTCCGCACCGAGTGTAAGAGCGGCAGTGGGCTGGGAAGCTGAGTGGGAGCTAGAGAAATACGCCTGGAAGCCAGATTTGCAAAGCAGACGCGCGGATTCCCCTGGCCTCCTACGTTATTAATTATTCGGAGATGCCCGCCACCCGCTACTAAAGCCAATTCCCCGCGCTGCCCCTGTTCCCGCCCTCTGCCCCTCTCTGCAAGCTAAACCAGTTTGGGCTAGAGGCTCGCCCCACGCCTGTTTCACGCCCACTCTGGGGTCCCTAAACCGTGCCCCGCCCCCAGGCGCCAGGTCCACGAGCGCCGCAGCGCGGACTTCCCTAGGAAAGTTGTCCAGCGCCGCCCGCCGCCCGCCCCCTCCAAGCTCTGCGGCCCCTCACCCCAGGTGGACCCAACCTTAAGTCCCCAGCAGTGCTAATGGACTGTCTTAGAAAGCAGAGAACGGCAACCCTGCAACCCATTAGTCCAAGAAGGACCTATTTAATTCCTGTAAACAGGAGATACTATTTAACCGACTTTGAGCTTAAAGATAAACAGCCAGGGCTTGGGATGGGGGATGGAAGGATGTCAAGCAACGGAATGGCACAATGAATCCACATTCCGGCATTCCACACCTCGAGGGCTCGGCTCGATTCAGTCCCCTGGTCCAAAGAGCGTCGTCTGACCCGGGTTATTCAATACCCGAGGGGTTATCGAACTAATGCCTTTCCTTTTACGTAAAAGCCCCCAAGGATTATTGCTGATTTGCTCTGGGTCTTCTGGTGCACGCAGTAGTCCTAGCAGGAAACAAGTATCTTTCTGCCCTGTTTCTATCGTACCATCTTCCTCCCTACCTCTCCATCTCATTCCCTTCTTTCTTCTCCCCCACCGCTCCAGAAAGACGTCACCACTTTCGAGGAGATGTGCAAGAACTCCAAGGACTCCAGCTAAGAAAAAACATGTAGTGTTAGGGCCTCCAATGCAGTGCCCTGCGTTCTGCGGGGTCCAGGTGACACGCATCCTCTCCGGTCGGAAAGAGGAGCTTTCGGCGGGGCGTGGGGGCTCACACCTATAATCCCAGAACTTTGGAAGGCCAAGGCGGGCGGATCACGAGGACAAGAGTTCGAGACCAGCCTGGCCAGCATGGTGAAACCCCGTTTCTACTAAAAATACAAAAAATATATATATATACAAAAAATACCAAAAAAAAAAAAAAAAAAAAAAAAAACAATTCGCTGGGCATCGTGGTGCGCGCCTGTAATCACAGCGATTCGGAATGCTGAGAATCATTTGAACCCAGGAGGTGGAGGTTGCAGTGAGCCGAGATCGCCCCACTACACTCCAGCCTGGGCAACAGAGGGAGACTCTGTCTCAAAAAAAAAAAAAAAAAAAAAAAAAAAAAAAAAAAAAAGGAGCTTTCAAGTTCTGATTCTGTTGTGGGGTGGGGAGGGCAGGGAAGAGGGATTCGCAAGGCCTTTGGTAATCTGTGGCCCGGGTGACTTTTTTCTTTTAATGCGCAGAAACCACAGGATGTTTGAGCACGTTGTTAGATTCCCCCCCCCCCACCACAGCCTCCACTGGCAAATCCACCGCGCAAACTCCCAGAGGCCCGAGAGCCTCCTGCGTTGGGAAAAATGCTGTGTCCGTCTCAGATTAGCCTCCTTTGCCAAGAAAACTCGCCAAGAATCCCTGCGCAACCTGCACTCTCGCGGTAGAACATACTAGGTGGTCTTTCTTTCTCTCTTTTTAAAATCTTCTTGCTTTTCCCTGTAAGGCAGACCTTAAGGCCTTAAGGATTGGAACTATAATAACATGTTTAACAGAAAGTCGGTGGCCAAGAGTTTGCTCTGTGGCCTTAAACATGCCTTCGCTATTCGAACCAGAAGAGCAGAACAACTTCTAGTTTAAGGCTTCTTTCCCTTACCCTCCGGCTTTTTGCAAGACCTTCCAGTTCACCTGACTGGAAGAGGACTCTGAACCTGGACAGTGGCGCAAACTCCGTACCCGCGCTTCTGCAGGCGCGCCCTCACACGCACACCCCACCTTGAACGCTTAGCAAGCCTTTTCCGAGGCTGTTCCCTTTTTCCGGGGAAATAAAGCCTAGATTGGAACCTTCTGCCCAGCTTCCTCATTTGGCCGTCTGGTCTGCATTAGTGTTTTTATAAGGGACTCAAACAAATCGAATACAAGGTCACCAAATAATTAACAGTTGTGAATTCCCTCCGTCCCCATTAAAATACTTCCCTGCTTATATTTCATTTTCGGTTTGCCAACGACAACATGGTACCGGCAAAAGCACTGCCGAATTGATTACACCACTCTGCGGTCCAGGTCCGCCCAGAAACCCGCTGTTTTGCATAACATGAGGTACCAGATGAACTTCAATCCCGCGGGAACTGTGCAACTCTCTGAATGCCCTCCGCGCAGCCGCAGCCGGGCTATTCCCAGAATGGTTCCGCTCTGCCCCTTGATAGACTCAGAAGGTGAACGGAGAAGTCAACAATTAGTGGCAAACTGTCCTGAGAGTTATTTCTAGTGTATCAAGTTCTTCAAGGATATTCCCAACTCGTTTTGGTTTTTGTCTGTGCCATACTGCCTCCTTTTTGAGCGTGTTATTACAACAAGAAAAAAGTAAGGCGTATTCTGATTTCAAAGTCCTCTGGAAACCTAACTCACAACAATAGTCTTAGACTCATTTTGGTTCTCTCATTCTTGAGAGTTTTTTTCTTCTTATTGGAATTATGTGGCACTTTTCACTACATAAAGTCTGAGTCTCTGCTAGCTCGCTCTCTCGCTCGCTCTCTCTTTCTCTCTCTCTCCCTCCCTCTCTCCACCCCTCCCTCCCCTGTATCTCTCAGACCTGTTGAATTCAGAGAACTAACTGTCTGCCTTTCCCAGGCCCCAGGGCTGGGGGTCCAGGCCCCCAGTACTAGTAGCTTTTTAATGAGTTATTTCATGAGCAAATTGTATTTTCACCATATCCAACCTGTCCATTCTCATCCCAAGATGGCACCAAAGCACATATACACACATCTTTATGGATCTTTATGGATCCAACATCATCTCTAAAGCACAGTATGAGAGCATTTTTAAAAACCAGGGATAACGTGATCAAAATAAGAACAGGAGGAAGTAAGGCACACCAAAATTCAGACCCTCACATCTAGTTACACTCACACTCCCAACTGGTTAGTGACTATAGACAAATATTAGACCGGGCATTGGGGGAGGGGGATCTTTCCATTTTTTTTTTTTTTTTCTGACTTCTTCTTCTTGTCATCATCCATTAGAAACAACCTCACCCCTTAAATTATCTATACAGTGCTCTAGTTAAACGTGCAGGGTCTAGAAACTTATATAAGCCCCACCTCTCACTAGCTGTGTGATCTCGAGCAACTTGTTTAACTTCTCTGTATTCTTCACCTGTAAAATGGGGTGATGATAGCGTTTTTCTCGGAAGAGGTTGTGATAACTCAGCAAGATCATTAATGTAACAAATTTTAGTTCAATACTTGGTACACAGTAGATTTTCAATAGATCGTGGTTACTATTATTACTCCTAGGTGTCTGGAGAGCATACTGAAAGAAGGAACCTTTTCTTTTTTCTTTTTCTTTTTCTTTCAAATTAGCAATAAGTTCTTCTCCTGGAGGATAGGGAGAAGTGGCCCGGGATGGAGTAGTACAGAAATTGCTTTCTTTGTAAACCTAAAGCGCCGGTTATTCACTTTGGGCAGACTTTATGCCTGCCCTCCCACTCTCAACTACAGGTTTCAGGTGTAACTTTGGGGTTTTCAGGGTAAGGAAGACTTTTTACAGACACTGTACACTAGCAAGTCGCTCTTGCCTCCTGGACTGGCTTCGGGGCTCCTTTCCTTTTCTTCGCTCCTCCCCTTGTGGGACCCCCGGCTCCTTCAGGCCAAGCCAACCCCACTCGACGGCGATTTAAACCTCCCTTAGGCGAGGCGCCAAGTTAGCGCGGCTGGCCCAGCTCTAGGCGGGTCGCCGCTCTTTCCTCCTCGCCAGGCAGTCCACGCGTTGGGGGAGGGGACCTTAGGGGGTTTGGCGCGGTTAAGAGCCCCACGTGAGAGGGGCGGAAGTCTTCGCCAGGAGCCGGGGATGCGCGGCTGGCGGGTCCCTTCCATCACGGGAGACGAGACACCGTTTGATGTGTTATGACATGAACCCTCAATTAGATCGCTGAGTTGAAACACTCCAATCAGGGGCCCGATGCTAAGCAAGCCCCGGAAGGTCCAGCCCGAGGTCACCGCCGGTGACACATCAAATCAAAATCAGTGAGAGGGAAAGTGAGGCTTTCCCTTTATCAAGCTGAGGCTGCAGCCAGCAACGCACCCCCTCCTCTGCGCACCCCTCCCGCCCGCGGCTCCGCACTCCTACACCCCCGAGCGGCGGGCTACGTGCCGCACCGCTTTCCCAGTCAACGAACCGCCTTTCTTCGCATTTTCTGGGAACCCGGAGACGCAGAGGAGACTGCGACTTTGAAGCTGCCGTCCGGGCGGTCATTCCGCGTCTCCTCCCGCTGTGGACCACTCGAATCCCCAGCCCTCGATGGCATTCCCGGGTTGTAACCGGACTTGTAGATCTCGGTCCTGCTAGTCTGGAGGCCTTGGCTTGGGAACAGAGGCCTCCCTAGCCTGGGTGCATATGCAATTCCTCCTCTATCTCCGGGATCCCAGGGCTCAAAGCGCAGTGCCCAGCAAGGAGGCCGCACGGCAAACAAACTAGGGTAGAGTGAGTTCGCGTCTACGCCGGATTTGGGACCCTCCAAGACGTCCCCCTAATCCTTGTCTGAATGCCACAGGTTTCCATAGACACCTTCGAACAACCCTCAGGGTCTTTTGGTCCTGTGCCAAATTCACAGGGCGAAGCGAACCAGTTAGGGTGCCCACTTGGGGGAGGGGCGGAGATTGTTGCCACTTCACTCCCGGGCAAAGAAAATGCGCGCCCAACCGCCGGCCAGCCTAGGCCTCTGGGATTTCTTCTCTTGAAGAAGGGCCTCTTGAGCAGTCTTCTCTGAGGTTCCTTAGCCTCCTTCCGGGAGTGTAGTAGAGAAGGTCACGATTAACAGAGGACTTGGAGGTAGAAAAACAACTGTAGCAGGGCGTGCAGCGTGCGGAGGGTTAGGGAGCTGCACGCACAGCGCGGAGGCCAGGGACTCAGTTGTACTACTACGAAGAAGCCACGTGTCTTTGCAAAGGTGGCTTTAGTAGTCCTAAAATCATCATAAAATACCCGGCGTTAATTTGCCCTCTGGACCTTTCAGCAGCTCATGAACCTCGCTGACCTCGGACTGCAGCCGCGAACTCAGCGTGGGCAGGACTCTCGTGCAAGGAACGCGACTAAGAGAGGCGGGGGGCTGGAGCCGCGGAAGAGCCCGGAGGCGGGGGCGGAGGAGGGTTAGCCTACTCTAAAAAGCTTAGGAGAAGTGCTAGCACCCAGGGTAGCCGTGCCTGAAGCAGCTTTCGAACCACGAACTCCAGCGCTGCAAGGTTCCTCGGCAACCCCACTTAACTGGGAACAGGTCAAAGTCGTGGAGCTAAGTCTATGGAGGACGGTGGAGTGGATAACTACCTAAATCTCTTTCATCCCCTCCTTTTCTTCTCATCTCCTTCCCTTTTCCTCTCCTTTCCTTTTCCTCCCTATCTTTCCTGTCTCCTTCCACGTTATTGTCTCCCTCCTTTAGGAGCTGAGTTGCCGGTGCCTGTGGATCCCTCCCAAATTTCTGGGACCAGAGGTAATGCGAGGTTTTCATGAGGGCACTGGCCACGCTGCGGATCAACGCCGGTGGCAAGAAGGGGGCGCAAGGGTTTCCGCAGACACCGACACACGCAACGCGCTTTCACAGAGGGTACCAGGGATCCTCCCTGACCCCCACCAGCCCTCGAGAATAGCGCTGAGAGAGAAGCGTTGCCTGGCTGAGAAAGGTGGATGGGCACACCCATGTACCTTTGTGTATTAAGTACCCACAACCCCCAAACATAGCTGTCCCTGCCCGGGCCCGCCCAGCTGCTGCCGCCGCATCTGCAGAAATCACTAGGGCTGAGGCCTCGGAGCAGCCGGGAGCGCGACGCTGGAGCAAAAAAGCCGAAGGGCGCAGGGCTCCAGCCTGGCTGACCATCCCAGCACCCAGCGCGGGGACCAACCGAGAACCCACGCGGTGTCAGGACCAGGGGGCTGCCCGACGCCTCTCGCGGACTAGCTCCTCAGACGGTGGAACTCGCTAGTGCTGGCTTTTCCCGGGTCTTTCCAAGGCTCACTCATGCCCTGGATCTGCCCCAGCAGCTGAGGCTTTGGACTGCGAACCCAGTACCCCTAGACACCGGTTCCATTAGTTCCCGCCCCGTCCCCTCTCCAACCGGGTTCATCCACCTACTGCCTCTTGTCCACGTTTCCCCCACCAGCCACCAGACAAGCCGCAACCACGCCGCTTTCTGCAAAAGGGAAAGAAGGAAAGAAGAGAGAGAGAAAGAAAGCGGCGGGGGCAGGGGCGGGGGGGAAGGAAGGGAGGATTACAGGCTGGAATAGAATCTACAGCCGCATTCAGAAACTTACTCGGAATTGAGAAAAACCAATTTAAGAAAAGTAAAGGGGAAGTGTCCAAAGCGGGAAGGGAATTCACAAATGCAGCCTCCCCGGCTGGAGTAGCACCCTGGCTGCGGAGCTCCAGCGGGAGGGGTGTCGGGCGTCTTCTGTGCCACTTACCTAGTCCCCTGTCTACAAAGCTGGTGATCGTATTAGCCGACTTGGAAGACTGGAAAAAGCTGGCATTGATACCCAGCTTCTCTGCGATGGAGTAAGTCCTGTAGATTGACAGCATGTACTCGTGGGGCACCACTCGCGGACCCGTGCCTGGAGGCTCCTGCGCCCAGGGCTGCTGAGCCTGGGGCTTGTCCTGAGGTCGCGGCTGTGGCTCCTGGCCCTCCTGGCCAGCGCCACTCTCGCGCGGCGCCCGCGGCATCTTCCCTTCCTTGCGGCTCCGCATGCCCTTGGAGCCCAGCTCGGCGGAGGACGAGGAGGATGAGATGGAAGCCTGCTGGAAACCGGGCAAATCCCACAGAAAACTGATGAGGAAGACGGCCGAGAGCAGGACCCTGAGAATATCCATGGCGGGCAAGTGGCTGCGTCTTCCCAAGAGGCGGTGGCGGCTGCGCAGGACGCGCGGGGCACGGAGCGGCTGGACAGCGGCCGGGGCCCGGCTCCTCCGGCGGACTCGGAGTGCGAGGAGCCGGGTCCCAGCCACACAAACCCCGGCCCCGCCACGCCCCCTCCCGCCCCTCGCCGGGAGGGGAGGAGAGGGGAGGGGGGGCAGAGCAGGGGTGGGGAGGGTGGGAGGAGAGCCGGGTGGTGCGGGACGGAGGTGTGGGGGAGAGGGGCCGCGGTGCGCCGGTGTGGCAGGAAGACGCAGCGCCCCCGCGGGACGCGCGCGGGGTTGCCTGGCGGTGCGTGCGGCGCGGGACCCAAGCGCTGACCGGGGGAAGGCGGGCGCGGCCGGCCACTGGCCGGGGAGCAAAGGCCGGCGGGCCGCGCCAGGGCGCCCCTCGAACTCCTGGAGGCGCGGTCCCTCCGCAGCGCGGACCCGGCTCTCGGTCCTCGCCAGCTGCCTCCGCTTTCCTGGGAGCGAGCGGCCCCGGAGGAGCGAAGCGGCGGCGGCGGCGCCCCCCAGAGACGGCTCCGAGCAGGCGCCTGTGCTGCAGGCTGCGCGCTGCCTCGAGGCGGTGGTACCTTCCCTTCTCGGCCCCAACTGCCAGGCGGCCGTTCGCGCCCCTCAGGGGCCAGCCCCGAGCCGGAAAAGCCTCGCCGTGGGCCAGGCGCAGGGACCGGCTCGGAACAGCCCCATTTTCTCGGTGGGGTATCGCTCTCCACAGAGACAGGCGTCTATTCCCGACCCTCGAGGTCAGGCAAAGGCCACGAGCCTTTAGAGTTTGGATCGATGCTAAAAGCTGCTGCGCTCCCCTGCAGGCCCCAGCCTCTCCTCTCGCAGTCCTCAACCTCTTCTGACGCTGCCTTCAGCCGCTCCACGTCTCCTTCGTCTGCTCCCGGGATCCTCTCCCTCTCGCGGCCTGTCCCCCTCCTCCACTGCGTCCCCATTTTCCCTCTCTTCTTTCCCTCCCGCCTGCAGGACTTCCTCCTTCCCCAAGTTCCTTCTGCATTCCAATCCCTCTTTCCCCAGCCTGCTTTTCTTCTCACACTGCCCTCCCATCTCACACTGCCTTCCCACCCTCTCTCTTCCCGGCCTCCCCCTCCCCTTCCAGTGGACCCCTCCCTTTGCAGCTCTACCCCAATCTGTTTCTCTTCAGCCCAGCCTCGCCCCATCACGAGTTTCCTTTATCTGTCCCCAGATTCCCGTGCCTGTCTTCCCCGCCCACTGCCTCGCTCATTCCCGGGCTGCACGCTGAAAGACAAGGCGGCGTAGCGCTGCTTCTGCCTCCCACAGTGCTCTGCCCTGGACTGCTAGGGACGGAAGAGTTTCCCTGAGCATCGATTGGGTGCTCAGGCACCAACCATAAAGCATCTTCCTTTAATCGTACCAACAGCTTTGTGAGGTTGGTGTGACTATTTTCACTTTCATGGATGGAAAAAAACAAAACCAAGACTCAATGGAGATAAGTGACTTTTCCAAGGCCACTCTGCCAGAATATGCAGCAAGGGACAGAACCCCAAGCCCGAGATTCTTCTCACTGGGAAGTCATTCCTGGCCCAACATCTCTATTTCATTCAGTTCTTGCCTTTTTCTTCTCTTTATGGTTTCACTTGATCTCAGGTGGCTTCTTCCTCCTCCGTGCTACTTTCTATGTGTGTTCCCAGTCTCTCTAATCTCCTCCCTCTCACTTTCTTCCCTCTTCTTCCTTTTGCTTTTTCATCACCTCTTCTGTCCTGCAGGGACCACGCACAGGACAGCCTCCAGGGGGAGGGAGTTTTCTGCCCTGCTCCCCTCATTCCTTTAACTTCCTTAAGATCTGGGATACCCCTCCACCCTGGGCACTGGCCTCCTCCAGGTAATGACAAGCATCCACAGAGAACTTAGTGGCAGTCATAGTTTGAAGCCCTTTACCAATATTATTTCACTCCCCGCCCCCTGCCATCTCTACCGGTCCTCACTGCCCCTCTACTGGCCTGCACATGCCATCTCTGCAAAACCACAGACTCAAAACTCCTCATTTCTCATTTGCAGAAGCAACATCTCCCCACTGCCTACCTGTCACCTGTGGGATGCAAGTGGTCTTTGGCCTGCCCCGTGTCTTGCTCTGTGTCTGCCTCTCAAGTGTCATCCAGGAAAGCATCCTCCTTGTGGTCTATTTCCAACCCTTCGCTCAGGAAAATGAACACCTGTGGTTTGAGTTTTCAGTATTTTCATTTCTGTCAGTATGGTGTCCAGTTAGTTAACACTGATTCATAGTTTCAGACCCTCCATCCAATCAGTACTTTATGTTTCTTGCCTGCAGAGGCAGCTCTATGTGTTCCCTCTTCATTTTGCCCACAGCAATTATTATCT
Source organism: Saimiri boliviensis (assembly GCF_048565385.1). Classification (NCBI taxonomy): domain Eukaryota; kingdom Metazoa; phylum Chordata; class Mammalia; order Primates; family Cebidae; genus Saimiri; species Saimiri boliviensis. The sequence goes on along the minus strand of NC_133463.1, from coordinate 30,748,267 downwards.
GCTACAAGTTATCAGTAAACAGGAAACAAAGTAATGAGCCTATTGCTGTGGTTTAGGATCTCTCAGCATGCTAGATGGAGTCTCAGGGAACAGTAAATGACAGTGAAACAGGGACCACAAAGGCTGCGGTCTGTTGTCCTTCAGGATTCCCCTGGGGCTGACATTACCCTCTCTCATTGCTATCAGCCCCAGGTCTTTGCAAGAAAAGTTCTGACTAGTCTTTGCCTGAAAGGGCTGCAGCAATCATTCACAGGTGAGGAAACAGACGTGGAGACACTCAGTGGACAGAGCCAGAGGTTTTAAACTAGTCAGAAACATAACTAGGATTAGGAGCCAAGACATTCTGACTCCTAAGCCAATGCTTCTCCTATATTTAAATATATATATATATATATTTCGAATATCATGACAATGACTTACAGTAATAGGTAGTGTCTGATCTCTTCCTCTCCAGTAGGTATATTTCAGATAGTTTCAGATAGGAATCTACCCCAGTGTTGAGGCCACACCAAAGCCTTTGCACTCATGCTCTTTCTCTCTCTCTCTCTCTCTCTCACTGTGTGTGTGTGTGTGTGCGTGTGCGTGTGTGTGTGTGTGTGTGTGTGTGTGAAAAATAAAGATACAGAGAGCAAACTTCAAGTCCAAATCTCTGCTTTTAGATCTTCAGGGAACATTTTGAGTCTTTGACCTAGCGCTATAGAATTTAAATATTTTCGGTCTAATCTTAGATATTCTAGTAATGCCTTAAGCAGTTTTATCTGTGAAAATATTAAAAAGGTGAAAGTTTCTTAAGATGAACTGAGAAGGTCTGATGTAGGTTCCTTTAGCAGCCTGACCGTGACATTCTTGCAGTGGTTAGATTTTTCTACACCAAACAGATGGAAGACACACGACTGTGCAGTATGGTATCTCCTGCCCCCCTGTGGACGCCGAGGGAGTTACCTGCGGAGAACCAAACAGTACTGGACAGGAGCGCCGGCTTACAGGCACTTTCAAAGTTGAGCAAGGGATAGTGGCATCTATTAACAAAATTTTAAGAAATCAGAGAGTCATGCCTAAGATATGTGTATCGTGTGGCAACAAAACATCTGTAAATGAGAGCTCTGCCCACCCGGAGATACAGGACCAAAAGCAAATAGAGTTGTCCTGTTATTATCTCAAATCGGTGCGGTTACTGTTTTAAAATTATTATTTTACATTAATCTAGGGAGAGAAGATTCTCTTCAATAAATAAAAGATTTTATATTTTGTTTTATTTTTCATTCAGGTGTCACTCCAAAGACAACTGTGAAGTAACTTTTTTTTTTTTTTTTTTTTTTTTTGAGATGGAGTCTCACCCTGTCGCCCAGGTGGCTGTAGTGCAATGGCATGATCTTGGCTCACTGCGACCTCTGCCTCCTGGGTTCAAGCGATTCTCCTGCTTCAGCCTCCTAAGTAGCTGGGATTACAGGCGCCCACCACCACACCTAGCTAATTTTTGTATTTTTAGTAGAGACGAGGGTTTCACCATGTTAGCCAGGCTGGTCTCGAACGACTGACCTTGTGATCTGCCAACCTCAGCCTCCCAAAGTGTTCAAGACTACAGGCGTAAGCCACCGTGCGCCGCCAAAGTAACCATTCTTTAAGGAACTCTGAAAATATGCCCTAGGAACATGCCTTAGCACCTGAAATTTTGCAAAAATATAGCCGCTTCTTAAGACCCCAGTTGAAATACAAAATTATCTGGTAGGATCCCCATTCTTATTTACTACCACTATTAGGTTATTCCAAATAAGATGATAATCCAATAAGATTAGCTAGCTGACACCTATTTGGTCTAAAATAGTGAGACTTAAGACTGGTGGATTTTGATTATAAGAAGACAGAAAGGACTGGGTTTTAAATTCTGTCCTTTTGCATTCCTAGAGCCTCTGGCAAGAAGAATAAGGAGGAAATCTTATTCTTCAATCAGGTGCACCTCAAGTTACCCACACTTGCTTCAGCCTGAGCAGTCCTGCTTTTATCTGTTTTTTACATCCTCATAAAATTTCACCTGCAAAAAGGTCCCTCGAAAAAAAAAAAAGAAAAGAAAATGAAAGCTATTGGCTTAGAGTACTGAGCAGTGTTCCTCAAAGGGTGGTCAGGTGAAAAATGTGTGAGGCCCCGAGCAGCAGGAGGAAAGATAAAGACTCTGTTTGCTCCAGGAAAGTGGAAGAAGAGGCAAAATAAATAAATAAATAAAAATCTGTGACAAATACACATAAAATGCGACTTCTCCTTTAGACTGGGAGGTACCAGCACTATTAATATCCTCTGCTTTCCCTAATTTATATTGACACGGATTATTCCATTTCTTTTGTTTATTTGTTTGTTTCCTTGGCAGAATAATTTACAGAGAAGTTACATGAAATGAGTTGTGCCAGATGGCAGAATACTCTGGGCCTCAGCTTCCCCACCCCATCAGCTGAATGGGGTCTCAGTGAGTGGCAAATCAGTTGGTCCCATGAATGCCACCAGAATGAAAGCATTGAGATTGGTAGGGAATTGGCATTTTGGTTCTGAATATTGAAAGGAGCACCAACACTCATTGGGGGAATCAAAGCAACCCAATCATTGATTGCCCTTCTTTGGTTCCATTGCAGGGCACATAGATGTCCAACCATCTTGTAGTCTGTCTGCCAACTCCAGTGGTTCTCCAAGTGCGACCCCTGGAGCAGCTGTATCAGCATCACCTGAAAACTTGTTAGAAATGCAAATTCTCAAGCTCCACCCAGATGCAGAAATCAGGAACTCTGGGGGTAAGGCCCAGTGATCTGTGTTTTGACAAGCTCTCAGGGAATTCTGATGCACAGCAAGATTTGAGAACCACTGGCCTACACCATGAAATAAGGGCAAGTTACCCACCAAGAACTTCAAGAAACTCTTTGATTTTAAAAGGAAAGCTGTAAAGGAAATGTGTAGTATGCAATTTTATTTTCAAATTAATGATTCTCATTCCTCATGAGCAAATAATTTTCATTCTCCATATGAACCAGGTGTATTTAATTGTCTACAGCCATACCAGGCCAAATGTGGCTAATCTGGCTTGATCTCTTAAAAAAAAAAAAAAGTATTGGCATACTTAAATTGGACCCGATTGTAATCTGAAAGGAAGACAGAAGCATCAGAATGAAGTCGACTAAAGACATCTTATACACTATGGATGTTAAGTGAGGGGCTTAGAGCCAGGGGTTCCGATCTCAGCTCTGTCACTTCCTAGCTACATGAATTCAAAATCTTCTACTGCAAGTTTTGTCACCTCAAATAGAGGTGAAAATAAGTCCCTCTAAGTTCTTTGTGCAGATTATAAACAATAACATGTAAATGCTCACCACAGATATGAGTAAATATAATGATTATTGATTAGTCAATTATTTGGATTTTTTAAATATTGAAGAATTCTTTGTTAATTTTAATAGTTCTCTATCTTGATACTTTTGACTTGGAGTTGAACATTTTGGTTTAACTAGCTTTTATATTCTCTTAAAATTTTTTTTTTTTAAGTAACTTCTCTAAAATGGCTGTTCGTTTGACACAGCAAGGTTTTACTGTATTTCACTGTGAATTTGGGGCAACACTTTTCTTCTGTAATGCTTTGACATGTTTTATGTTTGTCCAAATATTCTAGATTAAAAACACATTGCAGTTTGCTAATAGATATTGGGATACTTAAATTGAACAGACAAAGTGCCTTCTCCAATGAGCGTCTAGGATACTTATGAGAGTAAAGATGATTAAATTCTAGGAATGATTTGATCCTTGCCAAATCTTGCATAGAGAATAACATCATATAGGAAATTGTCTTTCCTGTTTAGGATCAGATTTGGTTTGAAAAATTACTACTAACTTTGTAAACATTAAAATAGAAGCAATAAAGATGTGAAATTTCACACAGGGGATCTACAATGTTTGGATAATTATAAGCATATGGCTACTTTACATGAGATCTCTGTTAAAAGTGTATTTACTAGGGCTCTGGGAAAACAGAGGCTCTCAAATTCAGGGTTTATTTACATACACTGAGAATGTCACATTTACTATCCATTTATCATAATGTATTTTTACTTCAGAGTTCTAAATAGTATTAACAAAATGATAGCAGTATCTGTTGTTTATTGCTCTCTTGTCTGTTAGTTAACTTACCAGGTTTTACTCATGAGAGAAATGGAGAAGAGCAATTAACCTTCAGTCAAACGTGTCAAATTCTTTCTTGATAACTTTAGAATTTCTGATATTTTATGTTAATATTTAGGGCATACGCCTGTGTGGAGTAGTTTCAGTATATTCTACTCAAATAAAAGTGATTGATGTAACAATTTTATGTGCTTTTTTACAAACAGTACTTCAATGTATTTGTTTCTAGGAATAAGAAAAAAAAAACCTACAAATTTGATGCTTATTTAGGTAGAATTAATTAAATAAACACTTTAAATCTTAGAGATGGTTGAAATTTTATTTTGAAATGAGTAAGTATGGGATTTGAGAGTTTGAAAAGTTAGTATAAACCCTACCTTCTCAAAAAGTCTTTCCATGCCTTTTCTTCTCAAGTGCTAAGATTATGAAATATTACAGCTGCAAGTTATAATAAATTGATCTTAAATACAAAGTACAGAGATGGAAAGTAGGATAGTGGTTGCCAGGGGCTGCGGGAGGAGGAAATGGGGAATTGGTATTTCATGGGTACAAAGTTCCAATTTGGGAAGATGAAAAAGTTCTGAAGATGGACAGAAGTGATGGTTGCACAGCAGGGTGAATATACCTAATGGCACAGAACTGTACACTTCAAAAACGGTTAGGATGGGCTGGGTGAGTGGCTCATGCCTGTAATCCCAACACTTTGGGAGGCCAAGGTGGGTGGATCACGGGGTCAAGAGATCCAGACCATCCTGGCCAACATGCTGAAACCCTGTCTATACTAAAAATTAAAAAAAAAAAAAAAATTAGCTGGGAGTGATGTCACACGCCTGTAGTCCCAAGCTACTTGGAAGGCTGAGGCAGGAGAATTGTTTGGACCTGGGAGGCAGAGGTGCAGAGGTTGCAGTGAGCAGAGATCATGCCACTGCACTCCAGCCTGGCGACAGAGTGAGACATCATCTCAAAAAAAAAAAAAAAAAAAATGGTTAAGATGGCCAACTTTATGTTGTATCTATTTTACCACAATAAAAAGTACATAGACTTAATAAAAATTTTCCAAAAAATCCACTTGCAAAACATATGCTTCAAGAGAAAAATGTTTTAGACAGCTTTGTTGACAATTTTGGCTTTTTTGTATCACTGCGCAGACTCTGTTAATAAGCATTACTGAGTGTGGTTTCATGTTTATTTGCAGACATGTCAAGGGGAATGTTTTATTAGTCCTTTTGAGATGAAAACCTGACTCTACCTCTCCAGCTATATCATGTGAACCATCCTGAATTCCTCTATTTTTTTCCTTAGATAAGACTATTTCAGTAAAGATTAGAATTTGCTAAGTTAATTCTATTAAAGGATTAATATGTGAAGAAGATTTTTTTAAATTTTTAATTTTTTTTATTATTATGCTTTAAGTTCTGGGATACATGTGCAAAACGTGCAGGTTTGTTACATAGGTATACACAAACCATGGTGGTTTGCTGCACCCATCAACCTGTCATCTACATTAGGTATTTCTCCTAATGCCAGTCATTCCCTTGAAGGACATTTTTTAATCACTCAATGAAAAGTTGATTCTGTAAGTTCCTGGTGCACCCATTCCAATGTTTAAGAGTCCTCCAAGGAAGGAAAAATTCTGAAATAGTTAAAATTTATATTTTTTCTCTTTGCCTTCTCTTCCCAGAATCTTCATGTTACCGGTGTGTCTTTCTCTTGGCTAACCGTCAATTAATGCCTAATATCTACTTCTCCAAGAGTAAATTGATTCCAGGCTTAAGCGTTCAAGAAATATACATATTTCAATAAAATATTCCTGAATACCAAAAAAGTATTCAGGTTAAAAATCATGATGCCTGAATGGTGGTGATGGTGGTGGTGATCAGGCACAATGACAGTCCCATATGTTTATGTGGCTGTATTCCTTTCCTGGAGTTGTGCCACATTTACTGTGTACATGTTACAATCACAGCTCGTGAGGGCAGGACAGGACTATAAAGATCACATAGTCTAGCCCTTTCTTTTAGAGATGAGGAACTATGCCTGCAGAAACTGGTAAGAGACTTACTGAAGCTTGCGTAGTTCATCGAGTTGAGAGCCCCAGTCCCCAGTCACGAATCCTGGACTCTTATTGGAACACCAGCACTTTTTCCTGTACTCTTCTCCGACGAGTATCCATTTAAACATCCTTCCTTTCCAAAAAATTTGAGGACTGTGAAGATAATTTTCACACTTTTGGGTATTCCCCACTGGGCTGGGTAAGCATGATGTGGAGATATTCAGGTACTTGATATTTATAGGTGTCAAATACAGGTTTTTACGCCCTTTAAATGCTTTTAGGTGTACCCCACTGGGTGAGGTACACATGACATAGTTATCAATCTAGATCATCTGTTTAAGTATCTGTGTTGAAATGAGTTGACCTTCCCTTTCTCTTCCCTCTATCTCCTGCACAGCAAGGACAACAGGAATTATAATCCATATAAAGCAATATGCTTACTTGAAGACTATAGTGAACTCAATGACCAATTTTTCCTTTTCTGTCTGAATAATTCTGGCTGCTTTAAGTGTTTCAACAAGCCTCTATTTGGCCAAAGTGCCGCCCTCCTATAAAGAAAGTTATGCAACCTAATCTAGACAAATTTCAGATAAAGCCATTGATTCTCTTAATCCACTTTCAGAAATATTCTAGTTCTGGCCTCTCTTAGAAAACAGTCTCACTAGAAAACAGTCACTGAGGTGAGCCAATGCTCACAGGCATGAGCCAATGTGCCTACTGTGGCCAATACATTCTAGCCCTAACTTCATCTCCCCTTCCAAGCAGAGATCTGGCAATTGAGCTGCAATGATGTTGTGGATCCTTCTTAGTCTGCGTGTGTTTTTCGCCACCTATGTTCTGCAAACACATGTGCCTCATCCGGAAGGCTGGCCTGCCTGCCCCACTCTCTACCATCTGCAATAATTTCTAATTATTGAGAATGCTAACAATTTAATATTAAAGAACAATCAGAGTTGCAGGAACAGTGGTGAATCCGCCCATTAGCAATTTAAAGAAATTAACAAAGGCCAGGCCGGTGGCTCAAGCCTGTAATCCCAGCACTTTGGAAGGCCGAGGCGGGTGGATCACGAGGTCGAGAGATCGAGACCATACTGGTCAACATGGTGAAACCCCGTCTCTACTAAAAATACAAAAAATTAGCTGGGCATGGTGGCACGTGCCTGTAATCCCAGCTACTCAGGAGGCTGAGGCAGGAGAATTGCCTGAACCCAGGAGGCGGAGGTTGCGGTGAGGCGAGGTCGCGCCATTGCACTCCAGCCTGGGTAACAAGAGCGAAACTCCATCTCAAAAAAAAAAAAAAAGAAAAAGAAAAAGAAATTAACAAGAGATGATTTAGGAGTTTGCCTAAAGGCGATTTAGGAAGTGAAGCTTCACTTCCCTGGCTCCTTGAGACTTTCCAGGCCAGTCGGCCTCTCTCACCATTTGCCCTCTTTCTTCTCTGCTCAAAGACTGGCTCTCTTCCTCTCCATTCCTGATTTTTCTCCATTGTCCTCCTCCTTTTCATTCCTGCCTCCTCCTCTTTCTCTCAGCCTTTTCTTTTTCTCTTCCTCATTCCAGGTCTCTTCCTATCCTTTCTCCTCTAAGTAGTTAACATCTGGGGCTGAATGAAGCACAATCTCAAACTTTCCATTCACATTGGCCCTAATTTAAGGATCAAATGAATTGAACCTTATATTTTCCTCTAAAAAAAAAATCCTACCAGTTGAAACTAATCTATTTTTTCTTTTATTTAAATGTGGTCCTTGATAGATTTATTTTCCCGCAGTGGCCCTGCAAAGGGGAAAAACTTTTTTTAAAACTCTATCTGTCCCATAAGGATTTTATTATTTAGTATTTGTTTAAATATGGCATCAAATAAATACAATTCCTTCCCTGTATTGGTGTGTTTTTATGGTTGGGTGGAGCCAACACTACAATTTCTTTGCTGCGTTTTTTCGAAGGTTCATATGGCTGCCATGAATTCAGTTTGACCCTCTCTTAGAAGTTAGCTCATATCTTAGCAATATTAGGATGTATGTAACTTGCCAAGAATATCACTTTAGGAGTGTCACATAAATTAATAATATCTGAAATTATAATTTTAACACTATACGCCTCTTCCATAAGTATTTTGGCTTCTTTTGGCACTCAGATCTGCTTTATGTTTTGTTTGTTTATTTGTTTGTTTGTTTGGAGACAGGGTCTTGCTATGTTGCCCAGGCTGATCTCAAACTCCTGGCCTTAAGTGATCTTCTTGCATCTTTCTCTGGAGAAAATGAGATTACAGGCATGAGCCAATGCGTCTACGGCGGCCAATACATTCTAGCCCTAACTCATCTCCCCTTACTTCGCAGCAGAGGTCTGGCAATTGAGCCACATAATGTTGTGGATCCTTCTAAGTCTGCATGTGTTTTCTCACCACCTATGTTCTCCAAGCACATGTGCCTCATCTGGAAGCCTGGCCTGCCTACCTCCTCTCCTCCATCTGCACCTAACTGTAACAGACATGTTTTATGCTGCCTGCCTCCACCCTAGCTCCTGATGTGTCCTGCAGGACAGGCGTATGTGGATCTGAAAGACAAAGAAGAAAAATAAACTCCTTGAGTAATTGTATAAGCTTTTCTGCCTTCCACGTCCTCTGACCACCTCTGCACATACATACATCTCCCCTAGAGTAAGAAGCATTGGTTGGAGCTTATCCTATTAAAGTAACAGTTCTCTAGAGCCACGTAGCACAGAACTCTCCCAAAGGAACCATAGGCATACATTTTGAGAAACTCCTAACCACCATGATAAGAAGAATCACTGAAAGTCAGATCTGAGAAAGGTCTAAGAGATCACCCAGTATAATTGGTTCAAAATAGGCAGTGTAGAATAATGGTTCAAACTGCCCAAGCACAAATCCTGCCACTACCACGGCAGCTATACAGCCTTGGCGTCTTACAGAATTTTTTCTGTTCTTAACCCCTTCTATAATGTGGAGTCAACATGCCATCTAACTCACAGGTTTGTGGTGGGGATAAAACAAACTAGTGCCTGTAAAAAACTCTGAATACTGACTGGTACATCTTACTGTTAGTAGTAGTATTATTTTACAGATGAGAGGAATGAAGCTCGGGGTCAGATTCTATGCAGAATCTTATGGTTAGTGACAGAGCTGGGATGAAAAGCCGTGTCTCCTGACTACCATTCAACCAGCTAATAAAAGGGTGGGTGTTCATGAACTTCATATTGAGTTTTTGCAGGATGACTAAACAGATTTTTTTTTTTAAAGGTTGAGGGTACTGATCAGAGAGCACAGCTTCCAACCAATGCCTTCTAATCACTATCCAGGCATGCCAGATTGAAAACAAATGGACAATTTCAATGTGATGACGCAATGCCAAATGCTCTAGATTACAGTCTTCTACAAGCTGTGGGCTGTGACACAGTAGTGGGTTATTACATCAGAGTAACGAATAATGACCAGAAAATTTTTGAAGTGAAAGAATGGAATAGAATAAAACAAAACAGAAAGAATAGAATAGAATAGAATAGATCAGAATGCCTTGAACATAGTATAAGCATTCTCTTGGAAAATTTGAGCAATGCGTGAATGTTTGTGTGTGTGTGCGCGTGTGTGTGTGGGGGGGGGTGGATTGCCCATAAAATTCTTACTATGAAATGTGGTTAATTTTTTTTAAAACACTTCTTCAGAATTGTTCTCTAACACTTTTTAGCATGGTTAGATATATAGCTAGAAAATTTGTGAGGAACAACCTTCTTAATTCCTTTGGAATAAATGGTTTAATCAGCAATAGCCTTTTCTAGTTACTCATCCACCTCAGCCACATTACATTCCAGGCAAAAGAGCCAGGAGGAAGGAGGAGCGAGGGAAAAGCGGAGCTGCAGACAGAGGCTGCTCATTGCTACCATTTTCTAGGAAACTGCTACTCTGGCTGGCTGGCCACATGAGAGCTCTGACCATAGCCTCCGAATGTCCCCCGGGACAGGTTGCATTGGCCACACGATTGCATGGCTGAAAAATATTAACAGCATCAGCTTAAATAAAAGAGGGATTAAAAGCTAGAGACAGTGTCTCTGAGGACAGAGCTCACCCAAGGAAGCTCATTAAACAAACTGATATTTCCTTAAAAGTTGTCTGCAAAATGTGCAAACTGACAAAATGTTTACAGAACCCCTAGTACTCCACCAGCTAGGTTTACCTTTGGCAGATCACTCTGATGACTCTATAATTACTACAGTCCTCTGGTTATCTTTCTTATATGGCTGGAGATGAAAGAAAACCAATAACTGAGGCCAATTCATTCAAGCTGCCATCCCCCCCACAAAGAACTGAAAGAGATCTTCATGGCAACTGTTCAATGTGATTTTTTTTTTTATTGGAGACTCTCTTTTATAAAACTCAAATACACAGACAGCAAACTTAACCTGATTATTTCTTGTCCTTCTCTCCTGCCCCCATCAAATCACCGTTTTCGAAACGTATTGATTTAGCAAAACTCAATCCAGACCAGTTAGCCTCAGGGTACGCTAACATGCTTTTGAAACAGGTAGTTGATAAATTGATTTAAAAGCCTACGGGAAAATGCTAGCAGAGTGCCTGAGAGAGTAGCATGACTCAAGGGCCAAGCATGTGTGGGTGCTAGTCAATCTTGCCACCTCGATATTTCTTTAATCTTTTACTTTAAAGTGTCTGGAGCTTCTATCCCACAGAAGTGGGAAAACTAGCATTCTTCCTGTCCTCAGTATTTCTGGGGATTCTTGGAGGATGATGTTTCTCCCAGTTTTCTCTTATTCCAAAATTATGCCAAATTTTCACTTTCTTCTGTCCTTCGATGACTATCGCTTCTTGCAATCTTGCCCTGAATGTAGTTGTCACGCTTTTAGCCTCTGGCTCCCCACAGTTCACAAGAATGCCACCTGTGTCAGGCTGCTCCTGAAGGTGGAAGCCCAGCAGATGACTCAAAAGCCAACATTAGATGTCTGTTTGTTTTTTTTTTTTCTGAGATGGAGTTTCACTCTTATTGCCCAGGCTGGAGTGTAATGGCAGAATCTTGCCTCACTGCAACATCTGCCTCCCAGGTTTAAGCTATTCTCCTACCTCAGCCTCCTGAGTAGCTGAGATTACAGGCACCCGCCACCACACCTGGCTAATGTTTTGTATTTTCAGTAGAGACAGGGTTTCACCATGTTGGCCAGGCTGATCTTGAACTCCTGACCTCAGGCGATCCACCTGCCTCAGCCTCCTAGAGTGCTGGGATTACAGGCGTGAGCCACCATGCCCAGCGATGTCGTTGGTCTTAAGCAGTCTTCATTTGGGTCACTTCTCTTCTCACAAGCCCTCTCCACTTCACATCCCCCGCATCTCTGCCCGGTTTCCCTGCCCCCTCCTTCCTCCACAGACTGCCCAGGACATCTCAAAATTTTGTTTATTTATTACGTAAACAAATCAGCTTCCCGTTTCTTCTTCTATTGGTACCCAAGAGACACAAAGCCCATTGCAATGGACCAACCAACAATAGACCCAATCATGATGGTCAGTCTCCATTCATTGTGTATAGAAGCCTGTAAATATACTAAAATCAAAAGCTCATTTTTTTCTGTGAATCAGATTAAATTCTTGGGGAAGGCACCCTCCTTACCCTAACATGAAATATGCTGCCCAATCTTTAAAAGCAGAAACAGACCTAGTCCGATTCTCGAACATTGTTTGTAACAGTGTTTTTCCTCTTCTCACTACCATTTAATAAACGTTCTTAACTGAGAACTGATTTATTAAATATGTGACATTTAGAGTTTATAAAAACCAAGCATGTTGAAAGAATTTTCTGAGCAAAAAAACATGTGCTCATACTTCCAGGACTCTTCAATTTAGCATTTGTTATTGTTGTTGTTAATGATATTTGCTATCTAGCCCAACGTGCTAGCTAGTATACTGCCAGCCCAGCCACACCTCTTGTATGAAGTTAAATGTAAATCACATGGGTAACTTCATCATGGCTAAGGAAAAACCCCCTAAACCAACAGCTTTGGCTGAGTCTATAAGCCTTTAGCTAAATTAGTGAAGGGCACATTTCAACATTTGGCTGACCTGATTCCATCAAGGCAAAACACGAGAACTGGGCCAGAGAAGGTGCTCCAGTATACATATATACTTACCTAAGCAGAATGCCTGGATAGATGCTGTTTTCTCTGCATCTATTCTTGACCTGTCCCATAGATATTTTAGAGTAAGGATTAGAAGAGTTTGTTCACCACACGTTCTCACTCATAAGTGGGTGTTGAACAATGAGAGCATATGGACACAGGGAGGGGAACATCACACACCAGGGCCTGTCAGGGGCTGGGGGGCTAGGGGAGGGATAGCAGGGGCTGGGAGAATAGGGGAGGGAGAGCAGGGGGTTGAGGGATAGGGGAGGGATAGTATTAGGAAAAATGCCTAATGTAGATGACAGGGTGATGGATGCAGCAGACCACGATGGCACATGGATAGCTATGTAACAAACCTGCGTGTTCTGCACATGTACCCCTCAACTTAAAGTATAATAACAATAATAAGGAGTTTGTTCAGTTTATTGTCTATTTTATTACATGTGTTCCATAAGGAGAGAATCCAACATGTAAGAGCAGTTTTTCCACAATAGTTGGGTTCGGATAACATGGCATTGAAAGTCCCTAGAGACAACACCCTAGGTTTCATATAGTAACCTTATTCTTAAAAAATAATTGTTTCCAAAGTCCATACTTCATCTTAGATGAAATGTAAATCTTTCCTTTTTGTTTTGTTTTGTTTTGTTTTGTTTTGTTTTGAGAAAGGTTCTCACTTTGCCACCCAGGCTGAAGTACAGTAGCATGATCATAGCTCACTGTAAGTTGACTTCCCCGGCTCAGTTGATCCTCTCCCTTCAGCCTCCCGAGTAGCTGGGACCACAGGTGTGCGCCAACCACACCTGGCTCATTTTTGTAGAGACAGGTCTCCCTGTGCTGTCCAGGCTGGTCTCAAACCCCAAGGCTCAAGTGATCCTCCAGCCTTAGCCTCTGAAAGGGCCGGGATTACAAGATGAGCCCCTGCACTGGCCTTCAATATCTTTTTTATTGTGAGTTTTCAAAATTTCACTCATTCCAGTGTTTCTGGTATGAACTGCTTCATCAGTCCGATATCCAAATAAGACCTCATCTCTTTTGAATATTCAAGTAATCATTTGAGCTCCCACTTTATTTTAACAGAATAGCCGATTTCGCTGGTTCCCTACTTTTACCTCTTTGCCACTCACTTAAATGATTCAAGAACCTCAGAGACTTACTGAGTCTAAAAGAGTCAGTCTTTCCTCCTCCCTCCTGTATTTTACTCTCACGCAAGGGTGCTCCACCCTTGGGGTCTCTGGTGTGAAGCTTTTACATTTGTGCTCGGATGTTCCCAACTCTGCCCTTTTTTACAGGATGTCAGGGTCAAGACTGCCTTCCAGGCTCAAATATACACTGAACTAGAATAAACGGTACTCCCCTTTCCTGCATGTGAGTGCTCTTTGGGGTCCTTTCTGCCCATGGACTTTCGTTAAGGCCATCTCAGCCCATTGGAAAAGTTCTCATCAGAAAGGAAGGGCAGTGAGTCCTGAGTTCATTTCCTCCTAGAAAACTCCTTTATTCCTGTGCCTAGTTCCCATCTGCCTACCAAATTGCCGGGTCTGCATATTGAAGAGTACCAGAAAAAGCATCCTTCCTTAGACATGTAAAATCCTATTGCACCTGCCACCCAAGCCAGTGAGAGCGCCTACTTACATTTACGTATCTGAGAATACTCCCCAAGGACTCTCCCCTGAAAAGGAAGACAGGTTCCCCAGTGATAGCTCTCAAGAAGCCATATGCAAGTTCTCCTTCTGAACCAACCATAGTCATAATAAAATTTTAAAATTCTCTCTTATCACACTGCCTTTTAGACCTGTAAATGGATTTCCCCATTAAAGTCTTTATTGTTGTTCTCCTTCTTTCTGTAGGATCAACTAAAGCCCGCCTTAGACCTTTGGGGAAGAAATTCTTAATAAGGTAAATTTTGGGTTCAACTGCAAATGTTAAGATGTGTGAGATATAATCCATGCATCCAGCACTTAATAATCATTGGTGAACTTTGACAATTTCCTCCCCAATCTAATTTCCAGTTGGAATCTGCTGTTATTTTGTTGACCCAGTGCTTTTTACCCCTTCTTTAGGTGACCAGACCTTCATCTTTGTGAATAGTCCCTCTTACACCAACCCCAGCACCTCCCACCCCAGCCCTATATAGGAGTGAGGACCGGAAGCCAGGCTGGCCTGATTATAGTAGTCTACCTACCCTCCAGCCCTGTGATTGATCTAGATTTGGAGAAAGACAGGTACTGAGCCAATCAGAACCCTTTGCCAAGATTTTTCTGAATGGAATTGGGGAAGATGGTCCTTTTTCTCTCTAGTGATACAGTTGACAAGAAGTCAGCAAACAGCTGTCAGCAACTTCAGCTGAAGCCCCTCAGAGAAAGCTGGTGCTCCATCAGAGAAAATGGGGCCCACCTCTCAGAAAGGCTAAGGTGAGAGGAGAGTCTTGATGGCATGGAGTCCCTATTTCTGTTTATCTAAGATCCATCCCTGCCCTTTTTGGCCTAAGCTAGTTTTAGTTGAGTTTCTATCACTTGTGATGCGAAGAGTCTTGACCAACACAGAGATTGCTTCCAGCCTTTAATATCCCCAGATCTACTCCCCGAAGCTGGGATGATGGTCAGATATTTTTCCATTCTATAAACCACACCAAATGCCATTCCAATAAATCCCGATTTCTGCTTAAATTTGTTTAAGCTGGATTTCTGAAACTTGCTACTTTACTTTCATGGATTCACTTCCTCTTTCCTCCATTGCTCCGTCAGTCAGCAGCCCTTAGGAATAAAAAACATTCCTGATCCTCCTTTAGAGACATATGGCCTATTTGGTTCCATGAATTTGGAAAAGGAGAGAAATCGAAATGCCTTTCAGGTCAACAGGAAAGAAGAGAGTGTTAGCCCCTTGTGGGCAGGAAGAGTGTCTGTTCTATGCACTGCTGTGCTCAGGGCCTCACAGTGCATTACACCTAGATGCTGAGTTTTAAGTACCTGTTGATTGAATGATTAGGTACAGAAGTATTGCAGGACAAGTGTGCCCTTAACGTTTCATACTGACTTGGTTCTCTTCCTCTGTTCTCATTGCACGGTTGGCATTCCAGCCCTCATCCTATAGCACAGCAATTCCGTTTGCATATATTTATCTCCCACAAGACTGTGAGCAGCCCCAGGGCAAAGGACCACATCGAATTTCATCCCCCCAATGGGGCACATTTGGGACACAGTGGCAAATAGCCAGCATTTGATAAGTAATGAATTAGATGTTGGATAAATGAATAGAGTCTGAATCATGGATTTTAAAGAATGTGTTATTTTCAAAAGCATAACTGCTATCAGTGTTTCCAAGTGAATGCCCTGCTGAGACCTGCTTTTACAGCGCCATGAGATTCATGTATGATCAGCTTGATCTATTTACACACAACAAAAAAGCCAGGGACCAAAAGCTTTAATCACACCCGATCTTATTTGTGGTTTTCATTTGCTTAGCTAGTGCTTTCTCCATAACCTGCTCGGGCTCTGGCCGGATTTAAAAAGAAGATGCATTTCCAGTGGAAGGACCCCGATGGCTGCATGTTGGTCCCTGCGGTGGGCCACTTTCATACAGAAGCTCTAGAACAACCCCAGACTGGGGATGGTCCCAGAGCTGCTGTGGTGCTGCAGAGAATGAGCATCTGCTGCTTGGCTCTGAGATGATTAAAGTGGCAGAGCCTGGGAAGCTTCTCTCTGAAATTATTTAAAAGCCTGCCTCATTCTTAGTAGAAGGTTCAGGGCTTCTAGTATCCAGAATCACTATTATTTATCCTAATGCCTAGAATAATTCGTGCCTTGGAAATCATTTAAATCCGCCTCTTGGTTACTTCTTCATCTTAAGATTGGGGGAAAAGGGGCCGAACACAGGGACTCATGTCTGTAATCCCAGCACTTTGGGAGGCCGAGGTGGTTGGATCATTTGAGGTCAGGAGTTGGAGACCAGTGTGGCCAACGTGGTAAAGCCCCTTCTGTACTAAATACCGAAAATAATAGCTGGGCATGGCGCATGCCTGTAATCCCAGCTGCTCGGGAGGTTGAGGCAGGAGAATCGCTTGAACTCAGGAGGCCGAGGTTACAGTGAGCCGAGATCGCGCCACTGCCCTCCAACTTGAGCGACAGGGTGAGGCTCCGTCTCAAAGAAAAAAAAAAAAAAGGAATCAGGGAAGTTCTTTCTTGTTTTACTATTAGTGTCCTTAATTCACAGCAAGAAGCCGAGTACTCTGTGTGAATCGAGAAGATTAAGATTGGGTTTTAATTCACGGTGTCCTATCTGTCGGTTCTCGTACGGATCGCAGCAGCAGAGTCCAGAAACCAGGCTTATGGCGCCCTCTGGTGTTCAGACTACAGCATGAACCGGTTGAATCCGCTTAAAAAGGTACAGTACCAAAAATACTGCCTCCTTTACCTAAGAGTGGCTCAGTTTGCAACTGACACATCACAAGAGATGGCCCAGAGGGAGCGGGTGTCACCAGGGCGATCGCCCACCTCAGAATGGATGCAGGCATCTGGACAGCGGGCATGTCCATAGCAACCACAGTGGAGCGCTCGTCCGAGAAGGGATCTTCTCCCACATTTTTTCCCTAAAAATGTGACTCCCAGGCTCTGACAGCCAAGGAAGGAAGACGGGGCCACAAGGAGTAACTCACACCGAACTTCTCGCCAACGTTGGAGAACAGGAATTGGAACAGGTTTTTATTTAGAAAAGTAAAGAAATGAACGTCTTTCTCCTGGTAGCATGGAGCAATTCATATCTGTTTTATGTATTTATTGATTTATTCCTACCTCAATTCATTTCACAAAAATTTTGAGGTCTATTAAAATATCCATAGAATACAAATAAACTCTAATAAACAGTTATATTTTGGGAGCTAAGAACTGAACCATATTCCCATGTTTGAGGAATTCCCTACTGTTTGAGTGGATGAAAGTCAGGGCTGTCTCTCATACAGACACCTGAAAGCTCAGATACTCACTTTGCACAGTTTCCCTGGCTGTAAGGGTCTGTGCACGTGCCTGGTCTTTTCCAGGTGGATCCTAACTCTCAGAACTCTGCGTCTACAGTGTCAGGGACCTGTGTCTAGACACCAGGGTAGCAGTGCTCTCCCCAATAGTCCCTGTGATATGATTAGGCTGAGGATCTCAGTGTCCAGCCTCCATCGACACCTGCCCATTTCCTGAGCCAAATGTTTTTTATCTTCCTAGAGATGAATTATACTGAAGATGAATTAGAGCATGAAATAAAGAGTGAGGAAAAAAATCTAAGTATTCAGGCCCTTAAAGCTTACAAAGTGGCTACACGTGAGTTAAGTATTTGACTCTGGGCTTCCCGGCAGCTAAAGCAAAAAGGGAAATATGGTCTCTTACCTAATTCTTGAAGACAAAAATACTTACTAGCTCCCCAAAGGAACTGAACATTTTACTAAGAGTTGAACTTTGAAAGGAATTTCTCACATTAAAATTTCTCATAGTGATCCCTGAGGCTACAATGAACCAACTTCCTAATGTCAATGAAACAGCAAATGATTCTTACAGTGGTTTTTGACAGCATTCCTTAGTGAAATTTGGAAGCAAAGCAAAATCTTAGGTTACCCTTTGAAATGAACATATTCTTATAGCTTTTCTGATGGTGCAGCATTTGGAATATTTTTAAAAAGAGGGACTTCATGCCTCTATAGATATTTTTTCTCAAAAATGGGTTTTTATCAGAATTGAATAGCACGTAGTTTGAAGTTGTCCATGATAAAAGTCTAGAGAATTCTGAATTGTTGTAAATAAAACAAAAAACTTATACCCTTTTCTGGTAAAATAATAATAGCAACTACATCACTGAGGTTTAGGTGCTGAATATATAGCTGCTTTTACTACATTATCAATTCATGAAATGTGTCAGGCATGGTGCATGTCGATGAATATGTACTTATAGAACTGACACTCTAGTCAGGGAACACAGTAACTCCAAGTAAAGACAATTTCAAGTAGTGATAAGCCGTTATGTGAACAATAAAATGGAATTAGGTGATCAAGGTGTCAAGGGATGGCCATTTTTGATGGAGTGGTCAGAAAAGGCATCTTTGATGAGAGAACATCTGCCCTGAAGCCTGAATGATGAAATAAAAATAGCCACACAAAAGTCCAGTGCAGATAAAACAGCAGGTGCAAAGGTCCTGGGATGGGAACAAATCTTGTGTGTCTGAGAAGCAGAAACAAAGCTATTAACTCATGAAACTTTATAAGCAATCATGATGTGTTGTTGTGTTCTCATTTTACAAATGAAGAAATGATAGCTAGAGAAGTTAAGTACGAGTTGCCAGATCCTGTAATTCAAGACGCAGAGCTGGGATCTGAATCAGGGTTTCCTAATGCTACTTGGAGGAAGCTAGCTCCTCCTGTGGGCAGCCATGCTGTTCTGCATGGAAGAGGGCCCTGGGCGTGAACCCCTTGTACAGCAGGGAAGTCTTGATTCTCCCAGCTTCCCATTTGCCTGGTTTCTTCTCTCCTCCTCTGGGAAATATTCACCTTCTCTTCCCTCTTGAGGCTGTGCCCTATAGGTCCCAAAGAAGATACCCTATGGCCACCCTTCCTCCAAACCCAGGAGCAGCTCCAGGAAACTGAGAAGCAATCCTACATGTATCTTGCAAAGCAACTGAGGTAAATGTCAGGGAAGAAAGTTGCAGGGGCACAGAGATGGGAATCTGACCCGTCAGAAGGGTCATGGTGATATTCCCCTTAGAAAAAGAATCTTTAGGGTGGGAGGAGGTCATTTAGCCCATCCTTCTGTCTCAGAGCAGAAGTGGACTCAACTAGCTTTAGGGAGACAATGGTCTTGTCCTATGGGTGGCGGGGCAGGGGGTGGGGAACATATTTCTTCATAGATGGATGTTGGAAATTGCAGCTGTATAGGAGAGAGTCTGTAAACGCAAAAAAAAAAAAAAAAAAAAAAAAAAAAAAGAAAGAAAAAAAAAAGAAAGAAAAAAAGATTAACATACCCAAAGTAAACTTCAAATAGAAATGCAACAAAGTGAAGTTCATGTTCAAGTAGATTCAATAAAACAAGGAAAATATTGTTCCCATCCACACCTTTATCTCATCCCTGTGTTTTTCCCTGGGTTTGGGCATCCATTAGAATAGTAGCAACTAACTTAATAAGGGTGTGTAATTTGCTAGACATTGCCCTAAATACTTTAAAGCACATATTAATTTTGAAGTAGATACAATTATTCTTCTATTTATTTTAATTAATAACTTTATGTTTCACACTTAGTCTGCACCAAGCACCATTCTAGTGCTTTTCATGTATTAACTCATTTAATCCTCATAGCCCTGTTATACAGTAGGTATTACTAACCCCATTTTATGGATGTAAAAACTGAGGCCAAAGGAGGTAAGGGTTAAGTAACTTGCCTGGGTCACAGAATTACTACTTAAGACAAGCGGATTTAGATCCAGTCTATTTCCAGCACCTCATCCTTAGTCTATATAGAACTGCAATGGGGAGTTTCCCATCCAAAAGCATGCATGGACAGGGACAGGGCAGGGTCCTTTCTGATGTCCTTGTCTGCTGGCCTGCAGCAGTCTGCTGTAAACTCAAGCACAGGCAGGAGGTAGAAGCCCAGCCCCAGCCCTCTCCACCTCCTTCCCAGGCAGGACAGGAACAGTTCCTGCCCAAGGTCCCTTCAGCTACAGGGGAGTTTCCAGCCCCGCCTTGGTCCTCACTTTGCACTTTGCAGATTAAAACGAGCTTGATTCACATACATTATTTCATTTGCTCTTCCCACACCTCTCTCTGTTAGCAGGCTCCCTTCCTCCATGAAGCTGACAGAGACTTCCTTCTCCTCTGATCCTCACCCACTGTCAATGGCTGCCCAGTACTCTGGCTAGAGACCACCCTCCTCCCAGTGCCTGCAGGGCCTATCCAGGTCTGGCCCTCACTGGGCCCTGCAGCCTCGACCCTCCTCTCCCTCTACACTTCAACAGATCTTCCATTCCTGTCGTGTCTTCCAGTCCCCAAAAGTATCATTCCCTTCCTATTCTTGCTTTTCTCAAGTCACCATTTATGCCTAGAGTAATCTTAGCTCAATCTCTGGTCTTTGCTTGGAAACCTCCTTATCATTTTCTCAATATATCACAAAGGCAGGTATTTCCTCCGTGCCAGGCACCATTCCAACCATTTCACTCTTTCTTTTTTTTTTTTTTTTTTTTTTTTTTTTTTTTTTTGAGACGGAGTTTCGCTTTTGTTACCCAGGCTGGAGTGCGATGGCGCCATCTCGGCTCACCGCAACCTCCGCCTCCTGGGTTCAAGCAATTCTCCTGCCTCAGCCTCCTGAGTAGCTGGGATTACAGGCAAGTGCCACCATGCCCAGCTAATTTTTTGTATTTTTAGTAGAGACGGGGTTTCACCATGTTGACCAGGTTGGTCTCGATCTCTCGACCTTGTGATCCACCCGCCTTGGCCTCCCAAAGTGCTGGGATTACAGGCTTGAGCCACCGCGCCCGGCCCCAACCATTTCACTCTTATTCTCTTACTTCTCACCTATGGGATGTATACCATCGTCATCCCCATCTTTCAGATGAGGAAATGGAGGATGGGGAAGTTAAATAACGCCCCAAACATTGCGCGGCTAGTAAGTGGCAGAGCCTGGATCCGCGCTGGCTCTGTGAGTCCGGGGCTCCCCGCTGCGGCCCGTGAGGCGGGGGCAGTAGTCACTGTGCTGTCCTCTAGCACTACGTTAGCTTCTGACACAACCTCCCCGACAGCCCCCTGCAAACTTAATGCATTTCTTCCACTCCTCTTTTGTGCACCCTTTGTGTGTCCCTCTGTAAGAGCATTGTGATGGGGCATTTGTTTCCCAAATAAACACTGCTCTCCGTGCAAGACCAAGCTTAGCCACCACGGCCCCAGAACTCATTGTGTGTCCAATAAGTGTTGGCCGAGTTAATTTTTCAAATGAAAATGCAAGGTCAGGTACATCGCTAGGGCCACACACTGCTAGGTGCCCAGGCACAAGCCCTGGGTTTCTGAGTCTCCACCGTGTGCTCCGTCCTTCTGTGCCTCTTCGCCTCACCCTACCCGGACCTCTGCACCGCCCTGTACATTGGAGAAACAAAACCAAATTTGAACAGTTCTTGACGCAGAGGCATAGGAAGGGGCCGTGATCACTTTAAAATTTCTCAGCCCTTTTCAAAGGTACTTTCCTGATTCATCTGTTGTCAGTCTAACAGCAGATACCTGTACTTCTGTTATTAAAAGTTTTTTCCCTGTAGTATTCTTCCCTATAAAATGCAAGTACTCTAAAGGGAAGTAACATGCTAAGCTTTTCTAAATTTGTCATACCTCGGTGTAAATTAGTTTATTCACCCTTCCCAGCAGGAAGGTTTGCTGACTGCTGGGATTTAACAGACCGTAGGAGCAAGGGCACAGCACAGCAGTTCCATGTCGCCAAGGGCAAGGGCGGAAGTGTCTCCTCAGAAGGTTCACCCAGAAGGAAGAAAGGCAGAGCTTGCCTTGGGAAGCAGAAACTAAAGCAAGGCAGGGAGAAGGCTCCAGAGGGGCCAGGTACAGTGATTCATGCCAATAATCTTAGTACTTTGAGAGGCTGAGTCAGGAACATAGCTTGAGGTCAGGATTTTGAGACCAGCTTGGGCAACATAGCAAGACCCCTTTTCTAAAAAGCATAAAAGAAAATTAGCTAGGTATGGTGGTGTGCATCTGTGGTCCCAGCTACTCGGGAGGCTGAGGCAGGAGGATCTCTTAAGCCCAGAAGCTCGAGGCTGCAGTGAGCTATGACAGCACCACAGCACACCGTCCCGGGTGACAGAGCAAGACCTTGTCTCAAAAAACAAGACTCCAGAGTGCTAATTAACCATGGGCAAGACCCCACCGTGGCTTAAAAGATATTACTGGATTGATAAAAATCACCAGCTTCAGACAGCTATCTGAAGTAGCTAGAATTTTACAATGCAAATAATTGACCACGGAGACAGCCAATCATAGACATAGACAAATACAACTGTCCACTTCAGGGTTGGGCACGGTGGCTCATGCCTGTGATTCCAGCGCTTTGGGAGGCTAAGGCAGGAGGGTCACTTGAGGCCAGGAGTTCAAGATCAGCCTGGGCATCATAGCAAGAACTCTGTCTCTACAACAATAGTAATTGTTCACTTACCTCTGGCTCCCATTTCCCCTAAAATTAAGGCGCCTTGGTTCATTTTGCCAGCGTCTTTCCAAGGCCCCTCTGTTTCTCCATCCCCTGTACCTCTCATCTTCTGCCTGCCTGGCATCACAACACTCTATTTGGACTCTATACCTTGGTTCCTGCTCCAGAACTCCGGCTCTTGGATTCGTTACCACAGTTTCAACTCCCCACTCCTCAAGGACACTATTATGAGCCTCTTCTCTCCACTTTGACACATCACAACTTTGAAACGTCACTCAACCTTGTGAGATTTACTAAAGCCAGGCTGGCTGTCCTCCTACTCTTCACCCCTGAGTGTAAGGGGTACCACACGTTGATAAATAATGACTACTAATCGTTATGTGGACTTGACTACCCCTCTTAAACAGAAAGCCATTAGCTAGGTATGCAATATGGTACCACCTAGTGGTTCAGATCAATTCTAAGGTGCTTTCACATCAGGGTCCCCTCCCTAGACAATATTCAGCAATTTTATATTCAATACGGTTGAATATGGGATCTGGAAATCGATTGTAATGATTCCATTTTCACATACACACACATCCATGCTTGCACGCACGCACGCACGCACGCACACACACAGAGGCATTTTGGGGTTCCCATGGCAATCTCCAAGAGAATGTGTCCTTAAACATGTGCAGGCCTCCATGTGGGAGCATTTCTGCTTCTGAGTTAGCTTTTGACAGAGATGCAGAGAGAGGCGCTCATAGAGAGTCCAGGGTTGGCAGCTCCCAGTGGGGAGGTAGCCAGTTGCTTGTGCTTCCTCTCCTAATGCCCAACGAGGTGGATGAAGCTCGTGCTGCTCCTCTCAGTCCTGTGAAAGCAGGTAATTCTGGAACAAGTGAATAAAACTCTTCTGCTTGACTTCCTTCCTGGAGCACTACAGCCTGATCTTGACTTGGCCACTGTCACTGAGGATCTGAAAGCCACAAGAAGCATCTCTAAACCAGTAGTTCTCAGCCTTGACTATACATGAGAATTACCAGGAGCATATGTTAAAAATTCCATCTCCCAGATGGCACTCTAAACCCTTTAAATTAAAATCTTTGGAGTGGAACCCAGGAATCGGTATTTTTGAAAACCATCCAGATGATGCCGATACGTGACCAAACATGAGACCCACGGCTCCAAGGGAAGCTGTGGTTCAGCTCGTCACCGTCATCATGAATATCACCATCATTTCCATCCTCACGTATCTAACCTGTTGACCCATGTGTTCCCAAAGTGACATATTTGGACATAGTGAAATAATCATTTGGCTGAGAAGAGTGAGAGCGTTTTGTTTCATTTTGTTGGTTTTATTTTTTTTAATGTTTCATCACTAACCAGTTGTGTGATCTTAACTAAAACCACAACTACTAATATTACCGATGATTATTATGAAAACAGCTATATTTATTGTACCCTTACTATGTGCCAGGCACTGTACCAAGAGCTTTATATGCATTGTTTCACTTAATCTTCATCCGGTAAAGTAAGCATTCGTTTACAGTAGAAACCAAGATTCAGAGAGGTAAAGTCAATTGTTCAAGATCACAGAATAAGTAACAGAGCTGAGATTTAAACTCAAGCTGTTGGACGTGGAAGCCCATGTTTGTAATCACTCTTCAATACCACCTCCTTCAATAACTTGCCCCCAGTGACAGAACCGGGGAAATAGAGAATACAAGATTTCTATCCAACTCTGCCCAACCTCAAACCTCACTCTTTAGCTAGTATGCTATACCGCCATGCCATCAACACAAAAGATATATCAAGTTGACATCTCTCCTACTGATCTATTCATTTTCTCAAAAACATATATGGATGATAAGGAAAAAAATCTTCACGGCGAGAGGGATCTAAACCTAATCCAGTGAAAAATGTATCTGCACTGGGACAAGCGAGTGCTCCATTTAAAAGTTCAAGGGATCTCCATGTGTGAGAAGAAAAACACAATTCACAGGTAAGATTTAAGACCAGAAACTGCAGGTTTGCAGACTGGTAAATTTTTCTTGCACTAAGTTCCATATGGTAATGGCAAGTGGGGTCTCTGATTTCTTTCATTTCTTTAGGGACCATAAAAAGTATACATTTGCAAAAATCAGTATGTGTTTCCTTTTCTGCCTTTTCACATGATAGATAAACACAGTCCCCAGTCCTACAATAGAAATTGCATTGTCCTTTTTGATTGCTCCAGAAATATGTATATAGCAATGTCTGAACTCATCAGGCAGTTTAATTTCCAAGTGTTCTGGTGTCCCAAGCCAGAATCTCTTGGGAATACACTTTCAGACATTCCTGGGAAGCTTCGAGGACATCCAAGGCAAGGTCTGAAATTGATTAGAGCAATATATTCCAGGAGAAATGTTTTGCATGACCGTTCTGGAGGAGACTGTCATCACACTCAGACGAGATGTGCAAGCCCATAGTAACTCACACCTGACAATGGGACCTGGTACGCAGACTGGGCCAGAGGCCCTTGGTCATTCCAGTGGTATGTGGCCAAGTGATGGGTGCCTCTCCCTTGCAACCAGGTGAAGAAAGCATCTTCAAAGACTCTATACCCATGAAAATTCTGCTATAGACTTGCTTTAAGTAGGTCAGAGAGAAAAGAGGAATCTTAGGAGCAGGTCCTCTGTGGAGGTTTATCCACTCAGGGCCTGGACCATATCAATCATTTATAACGCAAAAAGTGTGAGAGATGGAGCATAAGAGGGAAAAAAGAGAGGAGGGGGATGCATAAGAGAAAAATAGCTAGAGAGAGTAAGAGATGCTTGTTGTCTTGAGATACTTCACTTCCACTATCAGGTAGAAAAGTTGCCTAAAGTAAAGAAAAATAAGTTGTCAAGCTGTGTTCCATTTAAAGCTAAGAATTGAACTTGGACTCCATTATTTATTCATGAATAATTTACACGTTCACCCAACACTGAGTCCCTCATTTGGAGGTCTTGAAGATACAGTTGTAAACAAAAGACCCCATCCTATGAAGTTTACAGTTTAATGAGGGGGGTAGGAAATCAACGAAGTAACCAACCAAAAAGACATATAATTCAATGTCAAGTGGTGATAGGTATTGTAAGTTAAAACAAACATACAACAGAGTAAAATGGTGAAAGTGCCAGAGACCAGCAGGACGTGCATTCTGAGGACACAAAATTTGAAGACAGTCTTGAACCAAATGAGTGAGAAAAAGCTATTTAGGCAGAGGGAGCCATGAGTCCTGCCAAGGGTCTTGAAGTGGGAATGTGCTTGGCTTGTTGAGGAACAGAAAGAAATGTGAAAGCAAAACTCTCCAATCAGGAACTGACAGAACCATGTCGCCTGGATCTAACATCTAGCCCCACTTACAACTTCTTATGTCATCAGTATCATATTGCTACTTTGTCCATGGATTATATAATGATGGCTCAGTCTCACAAAACATGATTGACTTGCAACTAGGTAGTTGTTGTTGTCTGTTGTCCCCCAAAAGTTCGTGTGTTGGAAACTTAATTGCCATTGTAACCGTATTAAGAGGTAGAGCTTTTGAGAGGTGGTTAGGCCATGAGGGCTCTGCCCTCATGAAGAGATTAATGCCGTTACTGCAGAAGTGAGTTAGTTATCACAGGAGTAGATTCTTGATAGAAAGGACAGCTTGGCCCAATTGCCTCCCTCTGTCTTGTGTGCTCACCTGCCTTTCTGCTTTCTGCCATAGAAAGACCCTCACCAAATGGTGGAGCAGATGCAGTACCATGCCTTTGGACTTCCCAGCTTCCAGAACCATGAGCCAAATATTTCTATTGTTTATAAATTGCAAAATCTGTAGTATTCTAACAGCAGAAAACAGACTAAAACAGTGGTGATGATCAACCTGTGAATATGCAAAACCAGAATGTGCTAGTTTTACACAACAGATATACTTTTTAATTTATTTGCCACATATATATATATATATATATATATATATATATATATATATATTTATCCAGTGTATAAAAAGTCATATGGTATACACAATATGTAATAATGATGAGTGTACATTTTTAAAGTACAAGGCTTACTTTATATTTAATGCAATATTATATTTAAAATGCCTATCAAGATGATAATTCAAGCTTATGCATTTCAGTAATACAAAAGTATTTTTATTTAATTCCCAAAGACAAAGCACTAAAGATCAAATGAAAACAGCATTTGCAACACAGTCAATAGCAACCATCAGGCATACACAGGCCACCTCTCATAAGAGAATTTGAGGATTACAAAATCAATTGAGGGAAAGGCCTACAATCACAGCCCTTTTGTCACCAGAGTTTTGTAGCACTGATCTTAAGTAGCACTATCTTGCATATATTTTGTATATTTTCCATGAACTCAGCGGCAATGCTGCTGATGGGATATCCAAGAAAACCCAATAAAAGAAATTAAATACTAAAGAATACTAAGGAATAAGATTTCCAACTTTTGGGCAGGGAGGCTCACAGATTATTGATTTTTTTGTTTCCCAAGAACCAATTTTCACTCACTGGAGGAAGCCACATTGCCCTGGTAAGAATGCATGTCCTAAACTGTGAGCTCCTCAATCTTAAGGTCTATAACCTTTATCTTTGTATTCCATCCTTAGCATAGTGAATTGCACACAGTTTATTATTATTATTATTATTATTATTATTATTATTATTATTACACTTTAAGTTCTGGGATACACATGCAGAATGTGCAGGTTTGTTACATAGGTATACATGTGCCATAGTGATTTGCTGTACCCATCAACCCATCATCTACATTAGGTATTTCTCCTGATACTATCAATCCCCTGGCCCACTAACCCCCTGATAAGCCCTAGTGTGTGATGTTCCCCTCCCTGTGTCCATGAGTTCTTATGGTTCAACTCCCACTTGTGAGTGAGAACATGTGTTTGGTTTTCTGTTCCTGTGTTAGTTTGCTGAGAATGATGGTTTCCAACTTCATCCATGTCCCTGCAAAAGCATGAACTTACCCTTTTTTATGGCTGCATAGTATTCCATGGTATATATGTGCCACATTTTCTTTATCCAGTCTATCACTGATGGGAATTTGGGTTGATTCCAAGTCTTTGCTATTGTGAACAGTGTTGCAATAAACATATGTGTGTATGTGTCTTCGTAGTGGAATGATTTATAATCCTTTGGATATATAACCAGTAATGGGATTGCCGGGTCAAATGGTATTTCTGGTTCTAGATCCTTGAGGAATTGCCACACTGTCTTCCACAATGGTTGAACCAATTTACACTCCCACCAATAGTGTAAAAGTGTTCCTGTTTCTCCACATTCTCTCTAGCATCTGTTGTTTCCTGACTTTTTAATGATCATCATTCTAACTGGTATGAGATGGTATCTCATTGTGGTTTTGATTTGCATTTATCTATTGACCAGTGATGATGAGTTTTTTTTCACGTATTTGTTGGCTGCATAAACGTATTCTTTTGAGAAATGTCTGTTCACATTCTTTGTGCACTTTTTCATGGTGTTGTTTCTATCTTGTAAATTTGTTTAAGTTCCTTGTGGATTGTGTATTTAAGCCTTTTTTCAGATGGATAGATTGAAAAAATTTTCTCCCATTCTATAGGTTTCCTGTTTGCTCTGATGATAGTTTCTTTTGCTCTGCAGAGGCTCTTTAGTTTAATTAGATCCCATTTGTCTATTTTGGCTTTTGTTGCCATTACTTTTTGTGTTTTAGTCATGAAGTATTTGCCCATGCCTATGTCCTGAATGGTATTGCCTAGGTTTCTTCTAGGATTTTTATGGCTTTAGGTCTTACATTTAAATTTAAGTCTTCAATCCATTCTGAGTTAATATTTGCATAAGGTGTAAGGAAATAGTCCAATTTCAGTTTTCTGCATCTGTCTGGCTGGTTTTCCCGACATCATTTATTAAATAGGAAATCCTTTCTCTATGGCTTGATTTGTAAGTTTGTCAAAGATCAAATTGTCGTAGATGTGTGGCATTATTTCTGAGGTCTCTGTTCTGTTCCATTGGTCTAAATATCTGTTTTGGTATCAGTACTGTGCTGTTTTGGTTACTATAGCCTTGTAGTATAGTTTGAAGTCAGGCAGTGTGATGATTCCAGTTTTGTTCTTTTTGCTTAGGATTGTCTTGGGTATACAGCCTCTTTTTGGTTCCACATGAAATTTAAAGTAGTTTCTTTCTAAATCTGTGAAGGAAGTCAATGGTAGTTTGAGGGGGATGGAATTGAATCTATAAATTTCTTGGAGCAGTATGGCCATTTTCATGATATTGATTCTTCCTATCTATGAGCATGAAATGTTTTTCCATTTGTTTGTGTCCTTTCTTATTTCCTTGATTTGTAGTTTCCTTGATTTCCTTGGTTTGTAGTTCTCCCTGAATAGACTAACAACAAGTTCTGAAATTGAGGCAGTAATTAATAGCCTATGAACTAAAAAAGCTCAGGGCCAGAAGGATTCACAGCCAAATTCTACTAGAGGTACAAAAAGTAGTTGGTACCATTTCTTCTGAAACTATTCTAAACAACAGAAAAAGAGAGACTCCTCCTTAACTCATTTTATGAGGCCAGTGTCATCCTGATACCAAAACCTGGCAGAGACACAACAAAAAAAGAATATTTCAGGCAGTTATTCCTGATGAACATCAATGCAAAAATCCTCAATAAAATACTGGCAAGCCAAATCCAGCAGCATATCAAGAAGCTTGTCGGTCACAATCAATTAGGCTTCATCCCTGGGTTGTAAGACTGGTTCAACATATGCAAGTCAATAAATGTAATCCAACACATAAACAGAACCAATGACAAAAAACCACATGATTATCTCAATGGATGCAAAAAAAGGCCTTTGATAAAATTCAACACCCCTTCATGCTAAAAACTTTCAATAAACTATGTATTGATGGAATGTATCTCAAAATAATAATAGCTATTTATGACAAACCCGCAGCCAGTATCATACCGAATGGCCAAAAGCTAGAAGCATTCCCTTTTAAAACCGGCAAAAGACAAGGATGCCCTCTCTCACCACTCCTACTTAACACAGTATTGGAAGTTTTGGCCAGGGCAATCTGTCAAGAGAAAGAAATAAGGGTATTCAGAGAGGAAGAGAGGAAGAGAGGAAGTCAAATTGTCTCTGTTTGTGGATGACATAATTGTATACTTAGAAAACCCCAACGTCTCAGCCCAAAATCTCCTTAATCTGATAAGCAACTTCAGCAAAGTCTCAGGATAAAAATCAATGTGCAAAAATCACAAGCATTCCTATACACCAATAATACACAAACAGCCAAATCATGAGTGAACTCCCATTCATAATTGCTACAAAGAGAATAAAATACCTAGGCATGCAATTTACAAGGGATGTGAAAGACCTCTTCAAGGTGAATTGCACATAGTTTATTATTGTCAAATATTTGATGAATGAGAGAGGGAGGTAATGAGTGAGTAAATTAATGGAATAATAAATATTAATCTGAGAGACAACTGTACACTGGAGTACTCAGCAAATGAATTATGAAGAAAAAGAAGAGAGAAAGAGAGCCTTCTTGGTAAGAGAAACAAAGAAGGGCAGGGTATGGAGTGGGTTTCAGATAGAGTGAAAAGAGAACTCTAGCGTGAGGATAAGAAAGTTTTGTAAAACAACTTACAAGAAAAAAACAACCCCATCAAAAAGTGGGCAAAGGATATGAACAGACACTTCTTGAAGGAATATATTTATACAGCCAACAAATATGGGGGGAAAAGCTCATCATAACTGATTACTAGAGAAATGCAAGTCAAAACCACAATGAGATACCATCTCACATCAGTTAGAATGGCTATCATTAAAAAGTCAGGAAACAACAGATGCTGGAGAGGATGTGGAGAAATAGAAACACTTTTACACTGTTGGTGGGTGTGTAAATTAGTTCAACCATTGCAGAAGGCAGTGTGGCAATTCCTCAAGGATCTAGAACTAGAAATGTCATTTGACCCAGCAATCCCATCACTATAGTGGGAAAAGTAAGACATCTCCTATTAGAAATTCTTTGTTTCATTTCCAGCTCTACTATTGACTGGTTTAGGATTTTGGCAATTCACACAGCCTCCCATCTTCTAATCTGTAAAATAGGGATAATAATAATAGCAATTTAGTGTGGCTAATACTAGAAATAAGTAGGATATGCCAAAAAAAAAAACCCACAAAAACTCCATAAAGTGTACACCTCTGTAGTAATGTAATTACTGGGCCTTAAGTGTGAAAAGATAAGTTGGGGCCAGAACATGAAAAGTCTCAAATGCCACATGGAGGTATGGAAATGATGCAGTGAGCATCAGTACTGTTCAAGGTCATTGGAAAGTCACGAGAGACTAGTGTTCGTTGAGTGGCTACTATGCTCTCAGCAGATATCTCTCACCTCATTTAAATCTCATTTAAACCTCATGGCCAAGCTATAAAGTAAATCTTAACATTCTTATTCCATGGATGTGAGCACTGAGACATAGGAAGCTTGAAGCTGACAGAATTTGCTGATGGATTGGGTAAGGGGTGTCAGGAAAAGGAAGACATTGAGGATGAGTTCTGGCTTCATCACCAGGTGAATAGTGGTGCTACTTACTGAAATCAGGAACAGTTGGCAAGAGAGGTGGATGGCAGGAATAAAGAGCTTTGTGCTGGACATGTGACATTGGAGATGGCTTGGAGACATGCAAATGGAGAAGCAGATTAGGAAGTTGGGGTTTTTAATGTAGAGCTCAAAAGAGATATTAGGATTGAAGCTACAATTTGAGAACTCATTAACCTATACATATTGTTAGTTTTTTAAAACCATAGAGAGACCACCTGGGAACTTACGGATAGATGGGAAAAGAGAAAGGAGACTGGGGGAATGCCACACTTAGAGGTTAAGATGACAGAAGCAATGGAAGAATGCAGTGTCCTGGGGGCCAAGTGAGTCAAGTGTTTCAAGCTGATTGAAAGGCAGAAGATGACAATTGACACTTGACATCTGTGACAGTATAGAGGTGATGAGCAAGCTTGTCAAGAGGGGTCTCAGAAGAGTGATGGTTACCACAATCAGGGAGGATCCAGAAAAGAGCGGGAGATGAGCAAGTAGAAAAAAGTATAAAAATTCATTTGAAAAATTTTGCTAGGGAAGAAAACGAGGTTTTAGCCTGGATTTGGAGAATGAGTTTGGGTCAAGGAGAAATCTTAAAAGACAGAGGATTTTACAGAATGTTGATATGCAGAGGAGAATACTGGAGAGTAGAAAAGGAAACAGCAGCAGCAAAGTTCCTGAGTAGATAGATAAGAAGTGGTGGGATCTGCTGCACAGACAGAGGAGTTCACTTTAGGTGAGAGACCAAAGTAAAAAACTGATTTGTCTTTTCTAACAAGAGGAAAGGCTGGGCAAGTGGGTAGATACAGAGACAGGCTATTGTTCCGGTGGCAGAAAGATGAAATAGTTTTCTTCAGACAGCTTCTACTTTGCCGGTGATATGAGAATAGAAGTTCTCCGTGAAAGTGGGGAGAGGACAACATAGGACAGATGTACAGGGAGAGAAGAGAAAGCATAACATAGTTGTTCTGAGGAAGGAAGAGTGAATTGAGCAGGGAAAGGTGGTAAGATCACTAGGTGGGGCAGGGAGCCCACTTGAGATGCGTGGTCAGAAATTTAAACAAGGAAAAATCAGCATGATGCATGTTTTTCCTTAGCCAAGTCAGCTACTTGGGGGCAAGCACAGGGTAATCAGAGAGCTTGGTCGAATTTGAATTGGGGGTTTTCCAGGTGAGTATGGTGGAGGGAAAGAGGGGCCTGGGAGTTGAGGGTGTAAGTAATAGATTGAGGTGTAGTAATAGGCCACCATGATGGACTACAGAATTTATGCTGGGTAGAGAGGGAAATGAGGAGGTTGGGGCAGAAGAGATGGTGCTGAAGGACAGTGAAAAAGGTGTTGAAAGAAAGAAGAATTTTTGGGGGTGGAAACCCTAAAGAAAGGAATACGGGGTGCTGGAAATCGAGGTTTAGGAGGTGGTGCGGTTATTGGTAACGTCGAGATTTAGGGTTAGGCACTGTGAGTAGAGAACTAACACAGGCTGCAGAAGAGGTCATTAGAAGTGACAGGTCATGGGACTGAGGCATGTGTTAGGGGGATTATCTCTCTATGTGGATGCTGAAGCCACCAAATGCATTGACAAGAGCAGAAACTCCGAAAGCCCAGCTTCAGAGATGCTCTGAGCTCTTTGCCTCCCTGAGGCCTACTCATGTCAATGTTTTATGATTCTCATGATGTTCAGTCTTCTTTATTACAAGAGTACCCATTTCTGGAGCTGCAATAACAGAGTTTCTGTTCCGAGTAACCAAAAAGCCGTGGTCTGAGCTCACCAGGAGTTTCTCCTGTTTTCCATTCAAACATCAGCTTTCTATTTTATTTACCCCTGAATTATGCTGACAGAACCTCACTGCTAGCATGAGAGATGAGATTAGGTTGGGTCCTAGGGATGGACAAGAAGAGAAGAGGAGACAGAATGCTCTCTCCTTGGTTTATTTTTGACATTTGATTGGCCCAGTAGCTCTAGAATTGCCCTGAGCTCTGTCATTGCAAGAAACATGACATCTCCTTCATTGCAAACTCTAGCCAGGGTGAGTACAAACCATGGTCTACATGTGCAGGTAAGCCACGTTGTGTTTTGCAAATTCCACTTTTCAAACTTTGGTATGTCCTAGATTGCTAAACACCATCTCTTTGCAGAGGAACTACAGAAGATTCCAGTTAGACCATGCACTTAACAGATGCTCTGGACTGTGGGATAAGATTTATGATGAATTAAAAGTCAATTGAATCACCTAGAAACATTTATTTTCAAAAAAAGAAAGGAGAATAAAGAAAGAAAGAAACAAATGAAAAAATACACACAACAACACGATTTGACAAATTCTGCTTCATTGAAGCCCATTGGCACATCATTGAAAGTGATCTGACATTTTTAACAACTGCTAAGTTTGGGCTGCTTTCAATAGACTGTGACCTTCAGGGAGGCACAGCTGTAGCCGTCCTTTCAAAATGAAAAGAAATCATTTTCAGAAGTGAGCCCCTGGAATGGTCATTTAATCTGTGGCAGATGTGCCCCACATGCTAGAATATCACCAGAATGCTGGTCTCTTCCCTGTTTCTCTGCAGAAAAACAACGCAACAGAAAGGGATTTATCGGGTGTATTGTCACTAATGTTCTCTGAATGTTTAAGTGTCTCTGTGGATTGGCCCAGATAGCTTGAAAAAACCTACGGGCTAATAAGAGGACACATGGAACAGATGAGCATGCAGCATATCACAAGAAAGAAACAAAGTTCTAAAGAAAGGTGATGCTTCCACCCCCATCTCACCCATCATGATCATCAAAAAGCACTTGCCTTGTGGAATTCTTGCATCCCTGCCCAGTGATAGCACTGGCATTTGGAAGCAGTATCAGAACACTGAGTCTCCTGTGCCTTTGTCTGCCTTTCCCTCACTAAGGAGACATAAGTGGATTCTGGGCATGAGCCAGAAAAACCTGCCCACAGCTTTTCCAGGTCCTGGGAGCAGTCATGCTGCAACCTATAACTTTAGGAGCCAAAGCAGCATCAGCCCTAGCTTATGTGGAAACTGGTATGTCTTCGTTTGTTCGGTGACTTATTTTTAGGATATGTGTTTAATGTCACACCATATATAAAAATATATACATTCAGCCTGGGCATGGTGGCTCACATACCTGTAATCCCAGTACTCTGGGAGCCTGAGGTGGATGGATCACTTCAGGTCAAGAGTTCATGACCAGCCTGATCAATGTGACAAAACCCTGTCTCTACTAAAAATACCAAAACAAAATTAGTTGGGCATGGTGGTGATCCCAGCTACTTGGAAGGCTGAGGCAGGAGAATCACTTAAACCTGGGAGGCGGAGGTTGTACTGAGCCAAGCTTGCACCATTGCACTCCAGCCTGGGTGACAGAACAAGACTCCATCTCATAAAAACCAAACAGATAAATAAATAGAGCAATAGATAGATAGATACATATATACATACATACACACATACACACATACATACGTAGATACATAGATAAATACATTCCGTTTTACAGCTTACGTTTTTTATTCTTCCAGTGCTTGGCAAACATTTAAACTATTAGGTGGTGAGACAATCTATGGAGGAGAGGGGAGAAAGGCAGGCAGAAAAACTAACCTTATGGTGAATGAGAAACAGAAACATGAAATAGAAGCTTATATCTGTAATTACTGGAAAAAAGCTAACACTTGGTGATAGGTGTCTTTAAACTGTGTTTTATTCATCTTGGAATTCTAATGTTTTGATGATTAGGAAATGGTATATGTAATACAAAAAGTTAGCCAGGCATGGTAGTAAGCACCTGTAGTCTCAGTTACCTGGGAGGCTGAGGTGGGTGGGAAGATCACCTGAGACTGGGGGGGTTGAGGCTGCAGTGAACTGTAATTGTGCCACTGCACTCCAGCCTGGGTGACAGAGTGATCCCTGTCTCAAAAAAAAAAAAAAGAAGAGAAAAGAAAAGAAAAAATAAATAGTATATGCATGTGCCTGTAATCACAGCTACCCAGAAGGCTGAGGTGAGAGGATCACTTCAGGTCAGGAGTTCGAGACCAGCCTGGGCAATATAGTGAGAACTCGTCTCTACAAAAAGAAATTTTTTATTTAAATTAGCCAGGCATGGTGGCAGATGCCTGTAGCTGTTTAGGATGCTGATGCGTGAGAATCTGTGGAACCCAGAAATTTGACTCTGCAGTGAGCTGTGATCACAGCACTATGTTACAGCCTGGGCCACAGAGTGAGACATCGTCTCAAAAGAAAGACGGAAAGATAGAAAGAGAAAGAAAGAAAGAAAAAGAAAGAAAGAGAAAGAGAGAGACAGAAAAGAAAGAAAGAAAGAAAGAAACAAAGAAACAAAGAAAGAAACAGAGAAAGAAAGAGAAAGAAAAAGGAAGGAAAGAAGGAAGAGAGTATATGACTCCAACACAAATTACATCTTGGAAGAATGTTTTTTGAAAGGAAGTGTGTGTGCCTACAATGTACCAGGCACATGTATAATCTCATGTTGTCCTTGAAACAGCTCTCTGAGGTAAACGTCATTATTCTCAGTTCACAGAAAGGAAAGCAGACTCGGAGAGGGTCAGCAGCTTGCTCAAGGTCACATGCAGCTGTTAATTGTTAGAGCCCAATCTGGGAGATCAAGTCTTGACTTCCCAGCCCCAGACCTTTCTATGATGCCATACTGCCTCCTGTCCGATTATGCATTAGTGGCTTCACCACTGTCCCGCTTAACACAAGCCTTGATTATCCAGCTTAAACATCACCAGTGTTTGCTTGTGTCTTTGTAACCAAACATGAATTCCATGAGCCGAACCTTTAAAGGGAAACACAATACCCTGAGTCAGACATGCTGGTATCTTCTTTATCTTTATATTCTTAGCATCTGGTAATGGTCTGGCACATCGTAGGCAGTAGTGTACGTAATGAAAACTGAATAAATCATTGAGCAATTTGATTGTGAGTCTAATCTACACAGAAACCAAATCCTTTCTATGAACTGTGTTAAGGAACTTTACATATATTATTCAACAGCTCTGTGAGCCTCACCATAAAAATAATTTCTTAGTGATTCATTCTTCATTCCTCCAACAATATATTGTTATATACCCATGACTGCAAGGAAGGAGACTTTCTTTTGGGAACAGAACTCTGTGAAGATTTGGTACAGTAGCGTTCTAGAAAGAGAATCTCCAAGCATGACTGGGTCTGATGATGCGTACCTGTCTACCCCTCCTTCCCTATCTCCCCAACTTCCTGCTTCCTATTCTGTCAGCCCAAGGACCTGCAGTCTTCCACCCCTGACCCCACAGCACCCATTTTCCTATTTCCCACCTCTTTGCCTTTGCTCATGTATGCTTTGCCCAGACTTCTTCGCCCTGCTCCCCTCTCCACCTACCCACTTCCAGCTTTCATTCATTCCTTATGACTGTGAAGATGCCAGGGTTTTTTTTTTTTTTTTTTTTTTTTTTTTTTTTTTTTTTTTTGGAGTCCTTCCTGGATTTCTTTCCAGGCTGGCAGGTATGAAAGGTCTTTGAAAAGTTTATCGAAAATTCTTATTACAAAAAAACTATGCGTGGATTTCAAAAACAATTTACACCAAAATAAATTCATACTAACTTGTTATAACATTTCTGGACAGGATATAGTTTGAGCCACTAACAAGAATTAAAGATGAGTTTGAAAAGAACCCCTGTCAGAGCAACATAAATTTGCTAACACTGAAGCAAGAACAAACATCAAATTAATGGTGAAGGCTGGGTGGATGAATAGTGAAATTACTGATCCTTTACAAAAAGTTTGCAGGGATGTAGGGCTGGACCCTACAGACATTTCCTTCCCTAGCTGGCTAAACAGTGGGTGCTTTCCTAGCACTTACGCTGCCGCACAGCGGAGGCGCCCCCCAGCAGCCCTTACACTGGCGTGACAGAGGGCTTAAAGCATCTTGCCTTAGGATCATTTATTTCACAATGTCACCCCAGGTTCACACTTCCAACCTGAGTGGCATTAGTAAAAGAATTAAGATCACCTATGAATAACTAAGATCACATATGAATAACTAATAATTACTACGACTATATTTCTAGTTACTGTTTTCTTCATTATTTATATGGAAATAGACTGAGGCTTTTGGCTCCTGCCTCAGCACTTAAAGTGGTCTTTTCCCTACATAGAGACAATGCCCCAAGGAAATAAGCAGTTAATAAATTGATTTCTCATTGTAAGAAGGCATGAGACGTTGTTGAAGGTGAACCCTGCAGTGGCAAACCATCCACATCAATGTTTAAGGAAAAAACCAACCTCATTCATGCCCTAATTAAACAAGACCAATGATTAACAGCAGAAACAACAGCCAACCTCATACACATCTCAATTGGTTCAAGCTTACACAATTCTGACTACAAAATTAAACTTGAGCAAACTTTCCACTCAATGAGTGCCAAAACCATTGCACTCAGATCAACTGCAGACAAGAGCTTCAATGGAAATTTTAAACCAGTGAGATCAAGATTCTAAAGGGTTTTTTTTTTTTTTCCCAAATAATTGTAATAGGAGATGAAACATGGCTTTACTGGTATGATCCTGAAGACAAAGCACAATCAAAGCAATGGCTACCAAGAGGTGGAAGTGGTCCAATCAACGCAGAAGTGGAACAGTCAAGAGCAAAAGTCATGGCAACAGTTTTTTGAGATGATCAAGACATTCTGCTTGTTGACTTTCTGGAGGGCCAAAGAATGATAACATCTCCTTACTATAAAGTGTTTTGAGAATGTTAGCCAAGCTTTAGCAGAAAAAAAAAATGCTTTACTAGAACGTCTTTCTCCACCAAGACAATGCTTCTGCTTGTTACTCTCATGAAGAGTTTCAATGGGAAATCACTAGGCAGCCACCTTACACTCCTGAATTGGCCTCATTCTTACTGCTTTTTTCTTGCTAATCTTAAAAAGTCTCTAAAGGGCACCTATTTTTCTTCAGTTAATAATGTAAAAAAAGACTGCATATACATCATTAAATTCCCAATATCCTCAATTTGAGGGGATGGGCTAAATGGCTGGTATCATCACTTCCAAAATTATCTTGAGCTTCATGAAACTTATGTTGAGAAAAAGTTTATTTATTTTTATTTTTATCTTTAAATTCCATTTTCCATGAATTTTGTGAAGTCCCCTTGTATTCCTCTCTTTAATGCTTCCATGTTTCTCCTTATCACTATACTTCCACATTCTACTAGGCTGTGAATTTCTCAAGGACAAAAGTTGTGATTTCTTTATCACCATGTAAGTGAGAGTTAGAAAAGGAAGGAAGGGAAGGAGAGAGACAGTTTTTCTGTAGATGGTGAGTTTAGGACAATAAAGCATAGAGAAGAAGATAACACCTCTCCAAATTTGGGGACTACTTAAGGAAATACTAAGTTTGTAGGAATATTTTAAACTAATAGAAGAAAGGATGTAATTACAATAAAGATAACAGATGGACAAAGCATGAGGGAACAGAATAAATTTCCTTGGTATTTGCTGTCCATAACAAGGAAATAGGCAACAACAGTAGAGGCAATCTGATTCTCTAGGTACATAGACATTGTTAGATTTTAAATTCTCATTCCTTAAATGATTCTTACAGCATTTGCTGAACTTTATAAGCTTATATGGCTGGGCCAATTTTGCATAGTACACATATTTTGTAGAAATTAATATGTATTCTGAAATAATTAGACAAATACACAACTCATTGGAGGTTTTATCCACAAAAGCTATTAAATGGAAAGGAAAGTCAAATTCATGTATAATGGGATTTGCTGAATGTTCATCTCTATGTGGCTCAAGGCTCTGTCAATGTGGGACTAGCAGAAAAGTAATTCTGTCTGTTAGGTGGTTTGCATAAAATCGCCAAGTATCATTTTCATAGGGCCCCAATTCACTCTCACCAAGTAATTCTAGAGTTAGGAACCTTTCCAAAGAATTCCTGCAGAGCTAAACTGGGATGAAATCTGGCCCATTGTGAATATAAAA
This sequence comes from Saimiri boliviensis, assembly GCF_048565385.1. Taxonomy (NCBI): domain Eukaryota; kingdom Metazoa; phylum Chordata; class Mammalia; order Primates; family Cebidae; genus Saimiri; species Saimiri boliviensis. Next base: position 30,709,179 of record NC_133463.1, on the reverse strand, counting down.
TGGCAATTTTATTTAAACAGTTGTAGCTCCTTGGGTCTTTTCTGGCTGACTCTAATATTGCTCCTTGTCTATATACTTTGGACACATTTTCACCTCCCTCTAGTAGAGTTTTACTGCTTAATCATCTTCCTCTTACCACCTCCCCCTTCTAGTGAGTTCTGTGTTAGAACAATGGAACAACTTTTCCTTAGTGGCCTGTTGATGAATTTCACAGGAAACTTATCACTAATAATCTCCAACACATGTCCCTAAATTTGGTGCACTGACTGAATCACTTAATCTTCCTATACCATCATTTTTCCAGCTGTTAAAATTTGCTGATAAGTCTTCATACCTCAAGTTTTTCTACTGCAAAGGTTTCTGCTGCACAGCCTTTCCACCATTTCTTTGTCCAGAGTAAGTAATGACTTTCAAAGGCCACATTAAAAAGGCTGACTTCAATTATGGCTCCACCTGTGTCACTTCTCTGGCAAACATGGGCCAATAAAAATGAATGTGACCTGCAAAATCTTTAGTGCTATTTTTGCCAAGCAATTCTAGTTTATGACTGTCAACTTGAATCAGCTATGCACTGGTCAAATTATCTAATCATCAGACCTAACCATCAGGATGAGTTTATATTTATCCAATAATAGATTATAATTTATTTTTTAAAATATTTTATTTTTTGATGGACACATAATAATTGTACAGGTTTATGGGCTACATAGTGATGTTTCAATACATATAATGTATAGTGATTAGATCAAGGTAATTAGCATATTCATCACCTCAGACATTTATCATTTCTTTATATTGGGTACACTTGATATCTTCCTTCTAACTATTTGCAACTATATAACTTATTACTGATAACTGTAGTCATCTTACAGTGATATAGAGCACTAGAACTTTTTTCTCTTATCTAGTTATAATATTATATCCTTTAACAAATCTTTCCCCTTCTTCCTCCTTCCCCTACCCTTTCCAGCCTCTACTTTTTACTACTGTGAGACCAACATTTTTTAGCTTCCACATGAGTGAGAATACACAGTGTTTAACTTTCTGTTCCTGGCTTATTTCACATAACATAAAGTCTTCCAGTTCCATCCATGTTGCTGCAAATGACAGGATTCCATTTTGTATTCCATTGTGTGTATGTATATTTTCTTTATTCATTTATCTGTTGATGGACACCTAGGTTGATCCCATGTCTTGGCTATTGTGAATATAGTGCAAAAATCATGGGGGTGCAACTCTCTCTTCAATATACTGATTTCCTCTCCTTTGGATAAATGCCAAGTGTTGGGATTACTGGATCATGTGGTAACTCTCATTTTTTTAAGAACCTCCATATTATTTTCCACACTGCTGTACTAGTTTTTAGTCCCACCAAAAGCATGTAGGAGTTCCCTTTTCTCGGCATCCTTGCCAGCATGTTACTTTTTGTCTTTTTGACAATAGCCATCCTAACTAAGGTAAGATGATACTTCACTGTGGTTTTGATTTGCGTTTCCCTGATGATTAGCGATGTTGAGCATTTTAAAATCTATTTGTTGGATGTTTGTATGTCTTCTTTAGAGAAATGTCTGTTTAGATCATTTGCCCATTTTTAAATTGGATTGGTTTTCGCTGTGGGGATGTTTGAGTTCCTTGTACACTCTAGATGTTAACCCCTTGTCTAATTTTTGATTAAAGAAAAAAATAGATTTATTTATACATACAAAAATAATTATTGGGTATGTATTATGTGCTGGGTATGTTGAAGCATGGTGAGGGTTGCTTCTGTCCTTAAAGGTAGGAATGAGTTAATCATGGGATGAGCTTTAGGCTATGAGTAAAACAATTTCTATGGTTGACAAATGGTTTTATCAGTAACGTCTAAGTAAGGACTCTATCCTTGTTCCACTCTCTGGTACCAGCTTAAGAGGGCCAAGACTACTTTTCTTCTCTACCAACCCCTTGGCCAGAGTAAAGAGCCAAACCCACCTCCCTAGGAGTGAACAGTATCCATGCTAGGGCACATCACATCAGCTACAGCAGCCTAGGTTCACAACCTTCCTGAAAACGTATGCTAAAAATTCCCCTCAAGCAATCTGCAAGTCTTTCCTTCCCTTTGCCACCAAATGTCTTGAAACAGACACCTATGTTTGCTGCCTACATTTTCTTACACCACTTTCTCCCCTCTCAAGTTTATCTTCAGTGCTACTCACTGTGGCATCTGATCCCATTGCTTGACTGCTCAAAGCACTTTGCTAGCTCCTATGGGTTCACCATATCAAGTTCAAACAGTTAAAACTTTTCAATCTGAACTGAGACCGTTTCTATCTTTTTAATGAGATGTATTATTATTTTTAAGTATTTATTGACAATTGAGTATGTGTCGGGCATGGTGCTTATGCTTACTTTGCCTTCACAACAACACAGTGACATTGATACAATTATTAGCCCAGTTTACAGATGAGCAATAGAAAGCCCAGTAAGATTTAGTAACTGACCCACGGTCAGCTGCCTTAGGGTGGAACTGGAAATCAGGCCTGGATCTGCCTGATTCACTGAAAGCTATCCATGCCTACTGCCTCTCACAGCTTTCTTGATAAGCCCATCTAACAGTTTCTCTCTCTCTCATCTCCCCTAACGACAGGATAGCCCAGTGCAAAAGGACATGCAGTCATCTCCAGTATCTTTCTACATTTTCTGATCATCCTCAAGATGCACAGGGGCCTCCAGACCAATGGAGGCCAAAATCATCAGGGAACACAACTGAAACACAGAAAAGCAAGCCGCCAGCAGCTACCCTCACCCACACTCTTGCAACGGAGGGAGAGACAGACAGGTTAAAGAAAGCATATCTTTGAATTAATTTCAGCAAATGCCAAATACTCAGCAGGCAACCCCCTGCCCTATACACACCACAAGCCTCTGACCTCTACTTCAATGGGGCTCCACTGCACTCCAGTTTATCAGGACAAGTATTTTGTTTCATAAACTCAACAGATTGTATGTACCTTATCTGATTGTCTCTGCACTCCAGCATTTAGCAGTGTCTGAGTGTGTGCTGAATGGCTCAGCTCCATTTCCACCTTTCTGAGAAGCCTTCCCTTACACCAACCTGCATACTACTCTCATGTTCAAGCAGTAGTAACAAAACCCCCCTCTGCACTTCCGAAGCACCACATTTGTGTCACCAGAAAACCCTGTCACCACTACTGAGCCCTGGTTATCTCTCCAACTTTACCTTCTTTACTGTATGCCTGCTTTTTCATTTTTTTAAATTTTAAATTAATGATTTATATTTGTTTAAATGTATGGGGCACAAAATGGTGTGACTTAGGCATATGATGTGGACTAATGAAAGCTAGTGAACATATCCATCACTTCAAATACTTAACATTTTTTGTGGTAAGAACATCTGAAATTCACTCTCTTAGCAATTTTGAAATATACAATACTCTTATTAACTATATTCACTACACTGTCCAATAGAACTCCCTCCCTTCTCTTTATATATATACTTATATACATAAATATTAATATATGTACATCTATTCCTCCTGTTTGAGATTTTGTATGCTTTGACCATCAACTACTCATTCTCACTGTCCCCTAGCCTCTGTAATCACCATTCTACTCTTTGCTTCTGTGGGTTTCATGGTTTTAGATTCCACACACAAGTAGATGATGCGGTATTAATCTTTCTGTGCCTGTCTTATTTCACTTAGCATGATGTTCTCCGGTTCCATTTATGTTGTCGCAAATGACAGCATTTCCTTCTCTTTTGAGGCTGAATAATCTTCCATTGTATAAATATACCATGTTTTCTTTATCCATTCATTCATTAGTGGACACTTTGATTCCTATCACGGCTCTTTGAATAGCGCTGCAGTGAACATGGGAATGCAAATACCTTTTCGATATGCTGATTTAAAATCTTTTGAATAAATATCCAGTAGTGAGATTGCCAGATCATATGGTAGTTCTATTTTTAATTTTTTGAGAAACCTCCATACTTTTTTCCATAATGGCTGTACTAATTTACATTTCCAAGGGTTCCTTTTCCTCCCCATTCTCCCCAACATTTGTTATCTTTCATCTTTTGAGGCCATTGTGCAGATGCGAGGTGAGATCTCACTGCGGTTTTGATTTGCATTCCTCTCCCTGCTTTTCCTGCTCTAGCCACATTGGCCTTCCATTCACTTCTCAGTCATGCAGATTGCCACCTCGGGGCCTTTAACTCTCTGGGAACTCTGTTCCTCCGGACCTCCGTGGTCCATTCCCTCATTTCCCTCTTAAGAACCACCTCCTCAGAAAGGCTGTCCCCAAACACACTATCCACCTAGCACCAACTCCCACCATCACGCTCTAGACCCCTACCCTCTTTAGAGCACTGGCCCTACCTACTTGATATTTCCTTTACTTACTTACCGTAAAGGGAAAGTTCCTTGAGGACAGGGACTCCAATTCTCTTTTAGAAGAGTAATAAGAGTAATAAGCAGAGTGTTCTCTTAAAACTTCATAACCACTTAATGCATATCTATTGAATGAATGCGTGAACTCCCTAAGAGACTGTGAGAGCCTCAAGAGCCAGGATGGTGTCTCACCCATCCTTCAATGGCTAGCATCTAATATGAGTGCCTAGGATAAGCCAGGAGCTTATTGCCTTATTTATGCTGCAAATTAGAGATGTGTGCAGAGAAGTAACTGATCTTTACTATGTGATGGGTGTTCTGCTATGTACCTTCAGGATAATGCTTTACTTTATCCTCATAACTTTATGAAGCAGATGCTATTGCCCCCACTAAAGAAGGAAGGAGACTCAGTGTCACGAATCTGGTGCAACTTGCCCAAGGGCACACGGATAGTTAGGGACATGCGTGGGATATGAAGCCAGTTTTCACATCAATGCCTGTAATTCTTTCTTCCAGCTTGTTGCCTCTCCACAGAGCCTAGCTACATTTTAAAAACTGGATATTTGACCCGCAAAAAGTCCTCTAAGGAATGAAGTAAATCAAAGTAGAAAACAGAAAATTTCTTTTCTAAGTAATCTATTTTGCTTTCCCTGATTTTAAAATTTATTTTTCCCCAAGGTCAATCATATTTTCAGGTTTGCTTTCAAGAGAAAGTAGGATGGAAGTGATTATTATAATAAACATGACAGTCAATGAAACCAATTGTGAACATAAAATGCTGTATCAAGCACAGCAATGGTGAGGCTAATGTCATTGTTATTGCTTTCAAATGGGCCACATCTTTCTGAGAAAAATTAATTAACTTGCTCTCGTAGCTCTTTTATCTTAAACTTGAGCAGTTGTAAATTTATCTTTTTTTAAAAAATGGATGTAATCCCAGCACTTTGGGAGGCCAAGGCGGGTGGATCACGAGGTTGAGAGATCAAGACCATCCTGGTCAACATGGTGAAACCCCGTCTCTACTAAAAAATACAAAAAACTAGCTGGGCGTGGTGGCACGTGCCTGTAATCCCAGCTACTCAGGAGGCTGAGGCAGGAGAATTGCCTGAGCCCAGGAGGCGGAGGTTGCGGTGAGCCGAGATCGCGCCATTGCGCTCCAGCCTGGGTAACAAGAGCGAAACTCCGTCTCAAAAAAAAAAAAAAAAAAAAAAAAAAGGAAGAATTTGCAAATATACTCCATTCCTGAGGTCTCAAGGAAAGACTTCAATTTCTTAGAAGTGTGCTGTTGGGGATGTGCCCTTCTGGGTACAACACCAAGGACCAGACAGAGCTCATCTTCAAACTGTGTTTCATGGAGGCCTATTTGGAGAGTCGTGGATATTTTGCAAGAAAAGTGAAGCTTGGACTAGTTTATAAAATTACTGATTTTTAAATATTTTGCATTTTAGTAAGTCTGAAGTCAGTGCCATTGCCAGATGACGTCATCAGCCTGGTGATTGTGGTCCACATGCTCCCAGTCAACTAAGGACACATTAGGAAACAACTATTGTGAAAACAGACACCCAGAGGCAGAGGTTTGTGTTCCTTTGACTCAGTAATCACTGCTCCTATTGCAGTGTGGTGGTCCCGTCAATTAAAACCCAATAAAATAAAATAAGACTAAAACTTATTTAAGAGCTAATTGTCTCAGCTTTAAATACAACCTGTGTGCCATTGACTTCTCAACATACATCTTCAGCTGGAGCCTCTCACATGGACTCTGCAACCCACCCATCTGCAGCAGCTAGCATCTCCATCTGGAGGGCTCCATCTCCATCCAACCCACCTTGAACATGCCATGCCCCTGAGCCCTTAGCTGGCCCTCGCCTGGGTACACCCACACCAGCCCCTGCTGCCACCGGCCCTGTCTTGGCAATGTCAACCCTACTCTTCTAATGGCTCAGGTCAAAAATCCTGAAGTCATTCTTGATTCTTCCTTTCTCTTGCACTGCACAGAAGACTATCAGAGATCCTCTCAGATTTACCTGAAAATACACCCAGAATTCAACCCATTCTCACCACCTTCTCTGCTGCCATGCTGGTCCAAGCCACCATCATTGTCCCCTTGCACTCTTAAAATTGTCCCTAACTGGTGCCCCTGCCTCTGCCCTTGTGCTGCAATATAGTCTGCAAAGTACTTTAAAAAAAATAAATGGAAGTTTAATCATGATTATACTGTTCCACTGCTCAAGACTCTTCTAGGGTCCTCCATATCACTGAGAAGATAAATCAAGGGCTGGCGTTACTTTCCTAGGGTTTCTGTACCAAATTACTATAACCTTAGAGAGTTAAACAACAGAAATTTACTCTCGCCTAGTTCTAGATGTGAGAAGTCTGGATTCAAAGGGTGCACAGGCCCACACTCCCTCTGGGAGCTCTGGGGAGAATGTGTTCCTTGCCATTTCCAGCTCCTGGCATTGTATGGCATTCCTTGGCTTGTGGCCACATCTCTCTCTGTTCTGTCTTCCAACTGCCTGCTCTTCTTTGTGTCTGACTTATAAGTATACATGTGATTGCCTTAGGGCCATCTAGATAGTCTAGAACAAGCTCTACATCTGACTTAATCATATTTTAAGTCATGATTAACTTAATCATATTTTTGCCATGTAAGAAAAGATTCACAGGTTCCTGGGATTTAGACACAAACACATATTTTTGGGCAGCCTTCATTCAACCAATGGGCCTTATATATTCTATCCCCTTCACCTCTCTGGCCTCATCTTCTGCTCCTGTTATCCTTGTTCTCTCCTCTCCACACTCACTGGCCTTCTTGCTGTGCTTTATGTAGACCAAGCTCATTCCTCTCACAGAGCCTTTGTAATGGTGGGTCTTGATTTGAGACCACATGGCCCCATCGGCTTAGGGCTCCATTTGGTCCTGTGTGTCTCTACTTCAAGCAGGATTTATCCATTAGCCTAGAAGAGAAGCTGACTGCATTGCTAGTACATCTGCCTCAAGAGAATATGTCATGCAAAGTATTGCTGTGTATCTAGGCCTTCACCAAACTTAAAAGAAAAGGCTTGGATGAATATCTCTTTTTGCTACCAAATATGAGTGGCATAATTCCTCTGAGGCTTGCTTTTTCCATTGTAACGTACCTCCCAATGGACATAGTTTGTGGGAGGGATCGTATGCTTCTCATTCATCTCTAATCCTCAGATTCTTACTCAAACCATTCTGGCAATTATGATAGGCCAACAGGGGCCCTGGTAGTAGAGAAGACATAAGGGTTTCCTGGGAGCTGACACGAGTGAAACATAAGCAATCCCCCAAATCTGTTTTGAGTACCCTTCTTGTCTCACTCAACACTCACTCTTTAATGTATCTACTCCCAGAGAGTCAATGATCATTTCTTTGTGGATTTTCCCAAATTAATGATTCAGGTCTTCTCTAGAACACCAGATTTACTTTCCTGCCTGCAAGGTGGCCATTTCCACATGGAGCCATTAATTCATTAATTTAGCCATTTATCAGGCTTTTTTTTTTTTGGATAGTAAGGTACTCCAGATTAAAAAAAAAAACATGAGAAGTCTTGGTGTTTTCATGGAGTTCATGGTTGGATGAGGGATGTCATGCAGGTACTTAAAATCAATACATCCAATATATAACCACAGTTTTCTATCCCCAGACCTATTCCTTGTTTTTCAATTAAAGACATCACCATTTCACCACCTTCTAAAATTTACACCTCCAAAGTCATAACTGTTTCCTCTCTCTCTATCATCCTCGCAGTTCTTTTATACCTTTCTGCCCTTGACATGGTTCAGTCACCATTTTCTAGGGAAGAGCATAACAATGTAATCACAATAAAGTTTTGTTGGGTTGAACTGAATTTTATTACAATCCCTAAACCTCTATCCTTACCACCCGAATATTTTATTGTTATCTTTTATAAGATCCCCTTTAACACAGAATGTTGTCTACAAAGAACTGTACTTTCACTTTATTAACATTTGCCTTATATCGTTGAAACATTTCTCTTAATCAAGGTTCCTCTTTTTTGATGAAGTTTCTAAGACTTCAAAAAGTCTGAAAATCCCTTTGTCCGAAGACCAAAATAAGCCAACTGACACGGTCTGGTTTTTTAAGGCCATATCTGAGGTACAGAAAGAAACATCTTTGCTGCTGAGAAAGATGCTGATGGTGCTATTCAGAAAAAGACTCTAAGGATTCCAGTTTTAAACAAACTCTAATAACAAAACACCAGCCAAAAGAGAAAGTCGATCTCCTGACATAAATAGTGCCAGCAATACCACCTTCCTGCCTTCTGCTGACGCTCAATGACGCATCTTCCACCCCACTTGTGGGAGAGCCAATCAGTTCCCTTTGAATGAAATCTTTATTCAAATGTTTAAACACTCCAGGGGGAAGAGCCAGAGAGGACAAGAAAAGTATTTCAGAAACAAATGGGGACCCAAACGCCAAGTTTCTAAGTTTCTGTTCTTGTTACTGTTCAGGTTTTGGCCCTGTGAAGACGTTCTCAATTCCATGTTTTTCATCAAGCTGGTTTGTTTGGCAAAATCCAATGATAAATACAAAACTCTGAGGTCAGTCTCACCTTACACAGAAAGCTAGAGCTGAGAAGCTCAGCTTTCTGTGGTGGAGAAACTTTGGAAGCCACTGATCTTCTGTTGACAACGGGAGACAAAGATATGGGCCAGATAATATTTTCTTTACAAATGTATGAATCTAGGACTTTCCCCATTAAAAATCCAATATACAAGTAAACCTTTGTTAATGGTTCCATTCAGTGCCAGCGGCTAGGTAGGTGGAGAAGGCAGAGTGAATGTTAGGATAGAATGCACACGTGCAATCCATGCATACCCTGAAATGTGTTCTCTAGTTATTAGTAAGCAACAAAACAGCCTCTTGCCCCTGTTCCTCTCACTCTCAGCTACTCGTAGGTAGTCACGCTCCCAAAAGGTCAAGACTTTGAGGGGAAATGGGAAGGAGCAGGGGCTTTTTCATTCATCAGACTAGCTAGTTGATCTGGAACAGTTGATACTGACTTCTTGGGACCCTGACCCACATTCCTAGAGTTGCCCTCCAGGTCACATTTCCCTGCGGTTGCTCTTCTCCAAATTGGTAAAATAACCCCCTTTTCTAATTCCATCCATTGTCACTTCATGTAGAAACAAAGAAGTCTAAATGTAAAGAGGAGCCCGTTTCAGTACTGGACATATGAAGGTTGGGGTTTAGTTGCGTGTTACAATCTGTTAAACCAGAATAAGCAACACATGTGAAGTGCTTACTAAGTGCCACGCACTGCTGTGCTCACTTATCTACCTAATCACAATAATCTTAGGAAACAGGCCAGGCGCAGTGGCTCACGCCTGTAATCCCAGCACTTTGGGAGGCCAAGGCAGGAGGATCACTTGAGGTAGAGAGCTCAAGACCAGACTGGCAAGCATGGTGAAACACCGTCTCTACTAAAAATTCAAAAATTAGCTGGGCATGGTGGCAGGTGCCTGTGGTCCCAGCTATTCAGGAGGCTGAGGCAGGAGAATTACTTGAACCCAGGAGGTGGAGGTTGCAGTAAGCCGAGATCGTACCACTGCACTCCAGGCTGGGCAATAGAGCAAGACTCTGTCTCGATAATAATAATAATAGGGCGGGCGCGGTGGCTCAAGCTTGTAATCCCAGCACTTTGGGAGGCCGAGGTGGGTGGATCACGAGGTCAAGAGATTGAGACCATCCTGGTCAACATGGTGAAACCCCGTCTCTACTAAAAATACAAAAAATTAGCTGGGCATGGTGGCGCATGCCTGTAATTCCAGCTACTCGGGAGGCTGAGGCAGGAGAATTACCTGAACCCGGGAGGCGGAGGTTGCGGTGAGCCGAGATCGCGCCATTGCACTCCAGCTTGGGTAACAAGAGTGAAACTCTGTCGCAAAAAAAAATAATAATAATAATAATAGCAAATAAGTAATGTTATCATCATCCTCATTTTTATAGATGAAGGAACAGAGAGACACAGAGAAGCCTAGCAACCAGTCTAAGATCGCACAGCTTGTAAACAGCAGAGTTGGGATTTGAACTCAGACAGTCTGAAGTCAGAGTCCCTTAACTACCCCCCAACCCCAGACTCAGATGGTTCTCTAAGTAAAGGTATGAGACTAATGGCCAAGTGGCTGAGGGAACTTGCCTACCTCCATTCCCATGGTTAGAGGGCAGCAAGTGAAGGCTGCTTGCAAGAGCAGAGAGAACAGCAGCTGCACTGGCTCCTTGGACCAGGTCCTACCAAGAATACAGGTCTTACTGCACTGATCCAGGCACAGGGTCCCTAGCTGCAAGCATGCCTGCCAACCAACCAATCAGAGAGGCCTAAAAAATGCCTTAACATGGCATTGGCATGGATGGGTGCTCACCCTGATGAAAGAGAAGGAAAATACATAGTATCCTCAAACATGGATGAAATTGAGGCACAAATCCTGGACGTAATATGGGTATATCCATCCAGTGATCCGCCAAAGGTATTTAGTTTGAATTTAGTTTGAGGATTAGAAAATTATCAGCCTGATAATCATAACACAGCCGAAAAAGGTCTATTAGATGCTGTATTAGTCAGGTCAGGCTGCTATAACAGAATACCACAGGCTGGGCTGCTTAAACAACAAATGTTTATTTCTCATTGTTCTGGAGGCTAAGTGCCAAATGAAGGTGCCAACAGATGTGGTGTCTAGTGAGCACATTCTTCCTGGTTTGTAGACAGCCACCTTTTCATAATGTCACATGCCAAACAGTAGATACAGAGGATGCAAGCTCTCTTGTGTCTCATAAGGCACTAATCCCATCATGAGGGTGTATGACCTAATTCCCTACCAAAGACCTAAAGTCCAAATGCCATTATATTGGGAATTAGGGGCCTCAGCATATGCATTTAGGGGTTTGGGGCAGGACAAAAACATTCAGTTCATAGCAGATACCATTCTAATGAGGCTTCACCAGCACCCAAAAAATAGTGAACCCATATATACGCATGCACGTGCACGCGCAAGCGCGCACACACATACACACAAACACAGAAACTGCAAAGTCCTGGACCAAGTACTGAGAGTCCTCATCCTCACTGCTAAGCACCTCTACTCAACCTTGACACAGCCAGAATGTCTAATTAATTCTCCTCTCCCACACTTGGTTCTCAAAAGGCTAATTTATTGTCATTGTGTCATAGGGGTAGACAGTTTATCTGCTTTATTCACCATTGTATCCCCAATGTGTCATTGCCTGAAATACAGAAGTACTTAGCCAGGATTATTTAATTCAATTACTCAGACAATCCCATTTCTTCACATATGAGGGTCTGTCTATATCTTTCTCCTGAAATGTCCGGTGTTTACAAACTTCACAAAGTGTCTCTGGATTATGGTGAGACTGAGCTACCTCTGTCAACTCACAGCAGAGATGACTCCAATTTGTAATCACTGCTAGCATTTTCATAGTTGAAGAAAGTAAAGATTCCAGAGTAAAAATACTTTCAGGTTAAGATTCATGTAAAGATTTTCTAAAACTATCAGAAAAAAATGTAAAAAATATTTCTGTTTCTGCTTAACTCAGGCACAATGCCTAAACTTCAAACACAAACTTGTTTGTCAAATGAAAGAATTTCTTTGGATATTTAAACAACTGCCTTCACCAGCCCCTCTACTCTCAAATCTCCATCTTACATCTCTGAACCAAAGTCCACAGAGCCTTTTCTCCTAGAACAATTGAGCTGTGAAATTGAGGTTATAAATTCAATCAAGCCCCAAAGCCGAGTTCCAAGTTGAAGTGTTAAGGTCTAATGTTGATATTTTGCTTTTTAAGTCAACCAAGTTATAATTTGAAACAGTTGTTCATTGGCAAATCAGTTTTTCTTACTTTTTCCCGATCTTCAGATAACAGTCTCAACAGTTAAAGGCTTAAAATATGGGTCAGTCAGCTAAGCAGTATATTTAGGACTAAATATTCAAGTTAGCTAGCTAACAAAATCTTGTATCAAAGTTTCAATGTTGATTGAAAAGAAAAGCAATGTAGGCAGAAAAAGGAAAAACAAACCAGTGACTAGCCCCAAAGCGACTGTTTCTTTCTTTGGCCCACCCATTTGTGATCACCTGGGGCTGTAAATATTTGAGTAAGAGACACAAGGTGCTCTCTAACCCCAGAAGTGAGTTGCAGCAAATGGTTTAGCATGTTCTTTGCTTTCTCAGCTTATTTCCACTAGGAAGCTCTCCCACTGATGAAAGACATCTAATGTGTTGCTTTTATACCAAGCTTTGATCACAAAGTTACTGAGTCTTTCAATTTCCTAATAAAAAGCATTAAGATCTGAGGCTTGCCTTGGAGGGCAGTTTAGGACTTATCCTTTTTGCTGTAAACAAACTGTTCCCAAATCTTCCAAACTGGGACAATAAAAGCCACTTTTTGATAGTTAAGTATTTAAAATCATTTAAGTGGTGGCAAAGCCCGCGATGTTGGCAAATTTATTTGTGAGTGTTCTGCCACAGATTCAATCAATCCAAAATATTTTATACATAATAAAAATTCATATTAAAGTATGAGAGAGTTCCAATATATAAGTTAGAATAGTGCTTTATTATAAAGCACTATTAAAGAATGAGAGCGTTCCAATATATAAGTTAGAATGTTGGAAAGCATATTAAAGAATTAGAGAGTTTCAATACATAAGTTAGAATAGTGCTTTCCAGCAAGATGCATGCTACTAAGAAATAAGAAGGAGGTGGAGAAATGAAAAGCAAAAAAATGGGGGAATGGTCACATATCTTAGTTATGAAAAACTGAAGAGAAATGGGACATTCCAGTAGAGGAAGGTTTGGAGTCTGATTTTAAATATGGGAAACATGTACATGTCTGGAAATATACTATGTTGGTAATCCTTGGCCAGAGGCATTCAGATGATTCTCAAGGTTTTTGTGTTTGTTTGCATACTGATATGGTTCGGCTGTGTTCCCGCCCAAATCTTATTTTGAATTCCCATATGCTGTTGGAGGGACCCAGTGGGAGGTAATTGAATCACGGAGTCTTTCCTGTGCTGTTCTCATGATAGTAAGTCTCATGAGATCTGATGGTTTTAAAAAGCAGGAATTTCCCTGCACAAGGTCCCTTCTCTTGTCTGTGGCATGTGAGACATGCCTTTCACTTTCCACCATAACTGTGAGGCCTCCCCAGCCATGTCAAAGCATAAGCCCAATAAATCCCCAATCTCTTTCTTTTGTAAATTTCCCAGTCTCAAATAAGTCTTTATCAGCGGCCTGAAAATGGACTAATATGCATACTGAATCAGAATTTCTAGGGTAGGGCTTGGGTGTGTGTCTTACATTAGAACCATCTGGAGTGATGATTCTATTATCCACCCCCACCTGGAGTGGTTCTAACGCACACACTCCTAATTAAGAAAAAAATTCTACCATATATATTTTTTTCTGCTTGATTTTCTCCTTATACTACAAATTAATTTTTCCAGAACCATTAATTTTAAAAAAGAACACATTCTGATTATAAAAACAATTCATTGAAAATTTGGAAAATATGAAAAAGCACACATAAAAAGTTTAACACAATTTCTAATTTCAGTAATCAGTGATCTAGTGTATGGAGGTTGAATCTGGAGAGTCTTCAAAAGATCTGTGGCCCAAACCTCTAAAAATTTACGGAAAATTACTGTTTAGACTTTTTTTTTCCAAACCCATATGTGGGTTTTATAATATTGATATTATCTGTTTCATTTTGAAACTGGTTTTTTATTCAGTTAATGAGAATGCATGCACATTTGTCCATATCCTTAAGTACCCCTTGAGAATATCACTTTTGCAGGGTGAATAATATTCCACCACCATCCTCCCATGCTTGAACAGTAACTTTAACTATGTTTGCTACTATAAATAATTCTGTCATAAACATCCTTTTACCTAAATCTCTGCATTTTTGTATACACATTTTACATTTTGAGATGTGAAATTACTTACTGGGTTAAATGGTGTGTCTTTTTAAAGACTCAGCATCTGTTGCCAAATTGCTTTAGAGAAAGATGATCTCAGTCTGCACACTGACCCAGAATGTATTTAAGTGTGAGTGAGTCTGGTTTTTTTTGCTTGTATGCTGTTTTTTTTTTTGTTTTTTTGTTTTTTTGTTTTTTTCAAGTGGAATCTCACTCTGTGGCCCAGGTGGGAGTGCAGTGGCGAGATCTCAGCTCACTGCAATCCCTGCCTCCTGGACTCAAGCGATTCTCCTGCCTCAGCCTCTCAAGAAGTTGGGACTACAGGCGCCCACCACCACACCCAGCTCCTTTTTCTATCTTTAGTAGAGACTGGGTTTCACCATGTTGGCTAGGCTGGTCTCGAACTCCTGACCTCAGGTGATCTGCCCATCTCAGCCTCCCAAAGTGCTGAGGTTATAGGCGTCAGCCACTGTGACCAGCCTGTTTAATATGCTATTGAAATGTATTGTGTAGCTTTGATTTCTTTTCAGATCTCTTGTATTAGCAAAACTTTTCTCGAAAGTGACAACCTGATAAGGAGCCCAAGTGTCCTTAAATGAGTTACCTGAAGAAAGACAAAAGAACTCACCTGAGTTACTCTAAAACCCTTCATCAGTCCCAGCCCAGGCATGTCCTCCTCTAGGAGGACCCCCTGATTATCCATTCCTTCCTGTGGTGTCTGGGTTTTAGATGTGTCCACATCAGAACCCCAGCATCTGAACATGCTGCCTGCTGGGTGGAGGGAAGGAACCCTTCATAGTGTGAGTCCTGGTGGAAGATAAACCCCTCTGTTCTGTTACCAGAGCATCAGAAACCATATGCCTTCTCCTGACAGCTGGCTCAGTATGCCTGAACCAGGCTTCACCAACAATATGTTCCAACTCAAGAGTTTTGTCTTGCAGGAATCACACAGGCACAGAGATAGCTGAGAAATGACTCAGGGCAGCAGAAGGGGCCAGCAGCTGCAGTGGCCAGTGCAACACTTCAGGTCCTGGGCAGGACCCTGGCTATGTGCTCAAGGCCATCCACCCCTCTCTTGCATTTTTCTTTCTGGCCTTCTGCCTAAATAACAACCTCCCCAAAGATATTCCCGTCCTCCTCCCTGGAACCTGGGAGTATGTAACCTACATGGAAAAAGGGACTCTGCAAATGTGATGTAGTTAAGGACCTTGAGATGGAGAGATTGTCCTAAATTATCCAAGTGGGCCAATGTAATTACAGGAGCTTTTATAAGAGGGAGGCAAGAGGGTCACAGATAGGTGAAAGTCATGTGCCAGTGAAAGTAGAGATTGGAGTGATGTGGCTACGAGCCAGGGAATGCTGGAAACCTCCAGAAGCTTGGAGAGTCAAGGAACTGATCCTTCCCCAGAGGAGCCATGTAACTCTTTGATTGATTTGCATAAAACTCATTTTGGACTTCTGATCTCCGAAGCTATAAGATAATAAATTTGTGTGGCTTTAAGCTACTAAGTCTGTTAATTTGTTACAGCAGCAATAGGAAGCTAACCACCCTCTCACTGATTCCATGATGTTCTCTTAATACAAATTTCTGCTTAATTAAACCCCAGTCCATTTCAGTTGCTTATTACCAACTGAATGTCATCCATCTCTATCTCCAGTGTTGGTTGGGTACCCATCCTCTGTGCTCCCATGCCACCTCCTTCTTCCTGTGAAAAAGCCTCTCTCGCCCTAAGTTGTGATTGTCTGCTTACTGGGCTATCTCTCCCTCCAGACTGTACTCAGCAAGAACAAGGACTGAATGTGGTTCATCTTTCCATGCCAGCACCTAGCACAATGTATAAATAAATAATAGTTGCATGAACAAATTAAAACTTATTTGTATATAAAGGTATAAAAAATGTGGAAGTGGCTTAAGAAAAAAACTTTTGAATAGATAAACATTCATACTAGTTTCCTTTTCTTTAGACAATGGAAATTAGAAAAAATTGTATACTTATCTAAAAGAAAAATTCTGTTCTGATTTATGATAGAACTGTTAAAAGCTGACTAAACCTGCAATATGTTAGCTAAATCACTTGGACAGAACTGAAAGCACAGGAAATGTAATCAACATGTGATAGTATTAAAACCTAAGGAGAAATTAAACATCCCTTTCAGTAATGCTGGGTGTGTCTGTGTTTCTCACACTTCAGTGTTATTGTAGGACACTCCAGTGGCTGGTTGCAAAAGCTTGATGGTCTGCTAAACCTAGCGTTATCCAGGCTGATGCAGAACATGCATTTGAGACACTTGAGCTTAAGAGATCTCTCTCACTTGCATGACAGGGAGCCTTAAATGATTTTCTCCCCTCCCTACCAACCATGGTTCCTGTCTAAATATTTTAAGCCTGTAGACTCTATCCTACCAAAATTCAAATGCACAAGTGCACAAGACATTCACTGCAGCTCTGTTTGTAATAACATTCAACTGGAAGCAACCCAAATGTCAATCAACAGGAAAGTAGTTGAATAAATTGTGGTACATCCATAATCCAGAGTTGTATGCATTTCTTAAAAAGTATGAGGTAGTTTATACATACTACTTGCCTTATAATCATATTTCACTGTTAAAAACCCTCCAGGGCCTGCAGTTGCATTTGAATAAAATTTAAACGCCTTCTTCTGGTCTAAAATGCCCTCCACGGGGTAGCTGTGCCTACCTTTCTGACCCGAGGGTTGGCACTCTCCCTTCTCTGTTTGTATTCTGCACAGTGGCTTTCTCTGTTGATTCCTCCTCAGCCAGCCCCAGCTCATTCCTACCACAGGCCTTTGCACCTACTGTCCTCTCTGCCAAGAATGTTCTTTTCTAGATCAGTGTTTATCAGCCTCAATTACACATTAAGACTATCTGCATCCCAGGCTGTTTTCCAAACCAATTAATATAGAAATTCCGGGGGTAGGGCCCAGGCACCAGGTTATTTGGGGTTTGTTTGCTTTAAGATTCCCAGGTGATTCTCTGCACAGCCCACCTAAAGAACCAGGGCTTGCTGTGATGGCTCCTCCCCAGTGTTCAAATGTCATCTCATCAGAGGCAGCACCATCGCTCTGCTTTCACAACTAAATATTTCATTTAAGAAGTCGAGTTTAGAAAGAAACATGTAAACAAACAATGAATACAAAATGCAATAATTTGTAAAAATAAAGTGTGGAACAGCAGTGTTGAAAAGACAAAAGAAAAAATAAAATAACCTGATTAAAATATGGGCAAAGGACCTGAATAGACATCCTTCCAAAGAAGACATGAAAATGGCCAAGAGATACGTGAAAAGGTGCTCAGTATCACAAATCATTAGAGAAATGCAAATGAAAACCATAATGAAATATCCTCTTACACCTATGAGGATAACTAGTATGAAAAAGACAGGAGATAACAAGTGCTGGTGGCGGTACGGAGGAAAGGCAATCCTGTGCACTGCTGGTGGGAAGGTAGATTTGCGCAGCCATTGTGGAAAACAGTATGGACGTTCCTCAAAAAATTAAAAGTAGGACTACCATGCAATCCAGCAATCCCAGTTCTGGATATGTACCTCCAAAAAATGAAACCACCGTCTCAGAAGATATCTGTGCCCACATGTTCAGTGCAACATTATTCACCATAGTAAAACTATGGAAACAACAAAAATGTTTGCCAACAGATGAATGAATGAAAAAATTGTCTCTCTCTCTCTCACTCTCTCTCTCTCTCTCTCTCTCTCTCTCACACACACACACACACACAATGGTATGTTATTTAGTCTTAAAAAAGAATAAGATACTGCCGTTTGTGACAACATGGATGACCTGGAAGACATTACGCTAAGTGCAATAAGCCAGACACAGAAAGAGAAATACTGCATGATCTTATTTATTTGTGCACTCTAAATGTCAAATACATAGAAACAGAGAAGAATGGTGGTTACCCGAGTGGGGAGGATCAGGAAATCAGGAGAAGTAGGTCAAAAGATACAAACTTGCAGTTATATAAGATGAACAAGTCTAGAGATCTCATGTACAGCATGGTGACTATAGTTAATTGTAAACTGAAAATTTGCTAAAAGTGTAAATTTTAGGTGCTCACCAGACACATACACACACACAAAGTAGCTACATATGGCAATGGATATTTTAATTTGCTTGCCTGTAGTAATCATTTTACTATGTGTGTGTGTATATATATATATATATATATGTATATATATGTATGTATATACATACATATATATATATAAACATCATGCTATACACCCTAAATAAAAAAGAAAAGACAACATAGCAATTTCAAGGAAGACAGAATTTAAATTTCCATTTGCTCACTTGGCAACGCATGTACCCATTACCTAACATCTCTGAGCCTCTATGAAAAGAGGATAATTGTACTCATCTTGGAAAAATTTTCACGTAATAAATGAAACCTGAAATGGCACACAGTGAACACTAGGTAAATAGTATTCATTATTACTAAGTAATAAATGATTGGTTGAAGCCGTAAGTGCTTTACAAAGTCAAAGAAAATAGAAATGTCAAGTACCTGGGAATGACAAAGAGCTTCTCTCAGTAGGCAGAATTTAATTTTTGTCTTAAAGTGAAGGTATAATTTAGACAAACAGAGAGCATGGTGAGGACTGCAAGTGACATTGCAGGGGATTGAGAACAGAAGGGACAAAGGTTAGAGATAGAATTTTGCAGAATGAGTTTGGGGATGAGGGAGTTAAACAGGAGGAAAGGGAACACAATGTTTTCAGGATGGACAAACCTTCTGTTTTCTATCATATGGCATCTTTTTCACACTGGCCTTTACCTGCATTAAATTGTGTGGAAGAGTAAGTCTCTGATTGGAAGCAGATCTATCATGGGTAAAGGCAGACAGGTGCGGATGGTAGAAGCCAGGCTTTGGAAAGCTGTTCCCTTCAACAGGAACTAGTGTGGTCTCCGGGAATCGAACTCTGGGGCATGAGTTAGCTAACCTCAAAGAGGCAAGCTGATTTTCCAGGAACAGACCACAAACCAGTTCTAAGTGGCAGCACTTGGTGCTCTCATGGGGCAGCTCAGCCATTCTCAAGGGCAGCCCAGTTCTGTGTGAATCAGGGTCCTGGCAGGAAAGCATGGCACACCCAATCAGACAACCAAAGAATGTCCAATGAAGGGACCATCAACAAAGGGCAGGCAAGGTCAATGAGAACCAACTTTGATTGGGATAGCACAGTGGGGAGGGATGGAAGGGAGAGTTGTAGGACACTTGAGAGGGGCTACCTGACAGGAGTTGTAGCTTTCTGCAGAGGAACATGGGCTGGGGAATAAATATCCCTGTCTCTCTCGTCTGCCCTCTCTTGCAGGTGGCCACCCTCCCCCAATTGGCTGGCCAAGCCCAAGCCAGAAGCCAGAAGGCAAAAGTGTCTATTTGTGCAGTCTTTACATCACTATATCTCTCCTGGGGTAAAGAGCTGAACCCAGAACGGACAGGAGTAGACTCAGAATACCCAGCACAGCCAACATGTCACAGAATGGGAAGCCCACAGAAGGGGCTGATAACCAGGCTGCATCGCCCTTAACAGACCCCTCTTGGTGGAGCCCCTCCAGACCTCTCTCCCTTGTCCTTCCCTACATCTACCTCCTACACATCTAATTGCTATCGAGCCTGGCCAACTGGACCTCCTAGTATCTCTCAAAAATATACTCTGCTCACACCATATACCTAAATTCCAGAGGGATTGAAGATTTATGGTTTTGTTTCTTATGCCTAAAAGTACTGGATGATCTTTCTGGATATTTATGAAACCTTGGAGTAAAGAGAGGACTTCTCAAAGCATGATCTCAGAGGCAGAACCACAGAGGAGAGGATTGAGGGTTTGTACTACATAAAAATCGGAAACTTCCATTTGACAAAACCCACCTATGAACAAAGTTGAAAAGGCACCCAAAAAAACCTCAAATAAAATTCAAACAATGAAATAAAAATATTATTTTAGCAAATTTAAGTAAAAGGAGTACTATCTAAATATATAAAGGTCTCATACAGATAGGTAAGAACAGACCCAAGTTTGGGCAGGGGGAAGGGGAAGCTAAGAGGAAAACTAAACAAATAAGGAAAAGGCTGTGAAAATTTAAAATAGGCCCATCGGCGAAGGATGTGAACAAGATTGAAGAAAGAGAAAGAACAACTTGATAAGAGCATATCGAAAAAGGTCTAACTACTCAATCCAAGAAATGCGAGTTTAAAATAGAAACTCTCCAACCAAATTCACAGAGATTGTTTTTAATGAGAGCGCTCAGTGCGGGCAGGAATGCAATGGAAGGGACCCTCATGATTGCTTAGATGAGTATAAATTATTATAAACTTTTGAAAAGCAAATTGGAAGTCCAGTATTGAAAAACTTCAAATATTCATCCCCTTTGCCCCAACATTTTCATTTCCCGGAATCTACCCAAACCCTCTGCCGCTCACAGGATGCAGTCCAGGCATCTCAGTATGGCATACACCTTTCAAGTTTCATCTCCCATGTCTCTCCACGTGACATTTGCCACTCTACCAGTGCAAAACTGCCTGTCCTTCCCTAAACATACATCCTGCACTTCCAGGCCTCTGAGCATTTCCTGCTCATTTTCTTCTGCTTGGAAAGCCCTTCACCATCTTCTTGGCTTTGCTTACTTTGCTTACTCTTCAGGAATCAGCCACATTATCAGAAGCCCTGATCCGCATCCAGGTTGAGTTAGTTTACCTTCTCCATGTTTCCATAGCACCCAGTACATGTTTTTATGGATAATTCACACAGTACACACATATGTGGTTACATATTTATGTATCTGATTACGTATCTGTCTCTACTATCTTGGTTTTTCTTTGTATTCCCTACACTGGTGGTTTTTAGCTGGGGACAATTCCGCTTCCCCAGGGGACATTTTCCGACAGTATCTGGAAACATTTTTGATTGTTACAATTGGAGGCAGGAGGTGCTACTGTTATCTGCTGTGTAGAAGCCAGAGATTCTGCTAAATATCCTACAATGTACAGAGGAGGCCCCCACTACAAAGAATTATCTAGCCCCAGATTTCAACAGTGATGGGGCTGCTATCTACTACCTAGCTTTGACCTAGCCTGGAACATAAACTCTAACACCAATCTTTAAAAAAAAAAAAAAAAAAAAAAAAACCTGCAAAACTATACAATGAACGAACATAAAATGGAATTTCAAAGCCCAATTTCTTCTTCCATGCAATGGGCATAATAATAGCCATGCCAGAAGGTTGCAGGGAGGAGTAAAAGAGACAACATATGAACAGTGCCCCATACAAAGCTAGTGTTCCATCAGCATTAGTTCATCCCAACAATAACGTGTATAAGTTGAGTCACAGACTCAGAATGTTTTGGTACTGAAATAAGTCTTAAAGAGTTTTTAGTGAAAGCCTTTCATTTTACAGCTGAGGAAGCCAATCTTTAATGACTTGCCTAAATCATTGGCCTCAGATCAATGTTTCCAGTTTAGTGGCAAACCACATTTTATATGTATGCATAAGAGAGACACTGTAAGCTGACTCCTTTGTAAAACAAATAATTATCTTTTTTTTTTTTTTTTGGTTTGGCTTGTGAAGACAATTGTCATAGATATGTATAAAATTTTCTTAAAATATTTAGAATACTAACAGAACAATGATTCAACTGGATAATGTTACCAGAAGTTTCCAAGGGTTTATTTTAAAATTACATTTTTACATTTATGCAAAAATAGGCACATGTATTAAAATAAAAAGTTCAATAAATAATCCACTCTTTCTCTGTAGGAGATATAATCAGAATCCAGAATGACAGTTTAAATAGTTTATCATAAGCCTCTGGAATATTAACAGGCTTTCTGACATCTATGCTAAAAATTAACCACCTTATAACGATTCAGTTCTTCTTCCCTGCTCAATTGCTAACACGATAAAATTTCTCAGCAAAATGTAACTCAGAGGCACTATCCAATCTGAGATCTCAGATTCTAACATGTTATGGCTTTTAATGTGAACACCAGTATAACCAGAATTTAAACAAATTATGGTATATAAACTAAAACATTTAAAATATTTTAACATCTATAGACTTTATTAGGTGTTCCTTATACAGTCATCTGGTATGTTTAAAGAGTGAGCAATCATATAAAAGGAAATATGGTCATAACTGATTGAAGTAATAAAATACTGAAACTAAATAACATCTCATAATTCATTGCGCAACATATATTAGATTTCATTACATCAGTATATAGCTTAGTAGTAAATTCTCCTGATGGCCATAAACCTCTAAGGTGTTGTCATCCTGCAAAATGAAGAAGGGGAGGGAGATGGTGGAGTGCAGAATGGAGAAATCTTCCACAGTGCTCGTGTGATGTACCCTAAGTTGTAAAGTTATCGTGCATCGCCCCCTAGTGGCAGAATGTCGTGCCTTGTTCTCATAAAGGGACTTCCTTGTTTTCCAAAGAGCAATGTGTCTTGTTCGCCTTCTAACTATCCCTCTCTGAGGCTGCTGCCCTTCCTAAAATCCACGCCTCCTCCCATACAGTGTAATCCCATCTGCTCTTCATACATCAAGCTGTCAAGGATTTGGTTATGACAATTTTTATGTTCACCTAACTTTTTAATTCCAAGTACTTTTGTTATTTTCAAAAGACTTATTTTAAAACTCAGGATGCCCATATGTTATTATTTTAAAATTATTTAAATCCACCCCCATATTTTTGAAACTCCCATATTTTTAAAACTCCATCCTGTTTGTGAATTTGGAAGGATTATTACTTTGGCCTTTGGCCCAGTTTTTATTCTTATTGCTGAATCTTTTCGTAAGTCAAAATTAGTGCAGAGTTAGTTAATGCTTTAAAAGGGAGTCCTTAAAGTAAATAGCTAAATGAAATCATTACCAAAATCTGCACTTTGGATTTATTAGGATTCTAAAATTTAAAAACAGGAAAAGGTGCTGTTAGTGAAGATTCCATCACTAACATTTTGGTACCACTTGCAGAGCATCACATAAATATTTAGACCATAATAATTCAGCGCAGGAATGTTACCAAATATTTCCATGCAATCTGGAACTAGGATTACAGCTGGCAATTGCGGGTCTGAAGCCTCAACATCCCTTATGCTGCTTCCTACACCTTTACAACAGGAAGGCTGAGTGATACTAGGTAGTGCACTACAACAGTGAACATACACCAGCCATCTGTTTTTTTGCAAAGTATAGTAAAATAGAAAAACAAAAACGTAGACTACTTCAGAGTAAACAAACATATCCTTCTTCAAGATGCAGAAAAATCATATATTCAAAACCAATCTCAAACGTTAAACAATAAAAGATATCTTATCTTTTAAACTGTACAAAGCAAAGGAGCAGGATTCAAAAAGTTAGCAGTTTAAAAACGTCACCAATCCAAAATGCAAAACAGGTAGATACTCAAGTCTTAGCTACATCATAATCAAACCTGTCATGCAGCTCATTCCACTCTTCTCATCTCCAGCACGCACTTCATTCAAGGAGGAGACATCCGAGGGAAATAGACGGACCAGAAACAAGGGTGCCACATAGAAGGAAAAGAGAGGGCCTTAGACTTTAGCTACTGGTTAGCTATTAGACTTTGATGATATTCAGCGTTTTCCCAAGTTATTTTTTCCTCCCTTTTCATCACATAATTTACATCATGCATGCTGTGTGCCAGAAACTGTTAGTGCTTAACATATAGTCAGTTAATTTTCACAACTATGTAAAGTAGGTTTCTATCATTAGCTCTACCTTAGGGCCAAAGAAACTGAAGCAGAGAGAGGTTAAATTGTATTCCTCGAGCTACACAGTGAGCAAATAGATTCAGACCTGTGCAGTCGAACCCAGAATTAGCTCTGAATCATTCTACCATTCTCTACAGGATGACAAGACTGTGTGTTTCCGACACTCTCCTGGTAATTTTTCACCAGCTTTTGATAATAGAAAGGCCCTCTCTTTCAAATGAAAGGACTTTACCGATGAATTAACAAATTATCACCCATTCACCTATGTGAGTCAAATATTA
This sequence comes from Saimiri boliviensis, assembly GCF_048565385.1. NCBI lineage: Eukaryota > Metazoa > Chordata > Mammalia > Primates > Cebidae > Saimiri > Saimiri boliviensis. The sequence continues at coordinate 30,684,764 of NC_133463.1, read as the reverse complement.
GATCTACTTTCTTAGTCTTCGTAACAAGCAGGATAACCATAATTCATAATGAACACAAAAACATTGATAGAGTGTTCAAAGAACTTTTGCATACTTGTTCTCATTTAGAAGAATGAAGTAATCTGGTAATATAGAATAGGCATACACTAAAAGATAAGACATCTTTTAGCTTTAGGAAGTACTCTCGCAAAATCAGAGGTTGCCCTAGGTAACACCACACGTTCTACCTTGAGCAGGTGGATAGCCTGGGAGTTCCTGTTATATCCGTCTTGGTCAGTTCTATTTGTTCCCGTCCTTTAGCAATGCCCTTCGGCTTGCTTTCAACATGAACAACATTCATAGCCACCGTTTCGCGTCAGAGCCCAGCCTCCCTCCATCCACCCATCTCCCTGCACACCTTTATAATGCTCTTTGGGATGCCTCAGTTCTACTCTCCTAGTACTTGTGCACAGTACACGTCTGAACCAATAGACCAGTCCTGCAAAAGTGATCTTAAATCACAATTAAAAGCGCCTTTGGAGAGATCTACTCAAGAAAATTTTCTGAATAGAAAAATGCTTTTAGGCCGGGCGCGGTGGCTCAAGCCTGTAATCCCAGCACTTTGGGAGGCCGAGGCGGGTGGATCACGAGGCCGAAAGATCGAGACCATCCTGGTCAACATGGTGAAACCCCGTCTCTACTAAAAATACAATAAAACTAGCTGGGCATGGTGGCACGTGCCTGTAATCCCAGCTACTCAGGAGGCTGAGGCAGGAGAATTGCCTGAACCCAGGAGGCGGAGGTTGCGGTGAGCCGAGATCGTGCCATTGCACTCCAGCCTGGGTAACAAGAGCGAAACTCCGTCTCAAAAAAAAAAAAAAAAAAAAAAAGAAAAATGCTTTTAAAGGGGGTTCCAGACAATCCATCTTCGTGGCCTCTTCTGCCAAGTAGGACTACACTAAAACCTTGTCACAATGTCATCTGAGCAAAACCATTATCAAGTGATCTAGTTGTCTTGAACTAGACAAAATTGACATGATTTTAGGATATGATTTAAAAAAAATCTGAATAGCAAAAAAAAAAAAAAAGATGGGGACTTCTAGGGATTTTAAGAGGCTAATATTTTAGCAGAAATTTAAAGATGCTCTTTATGATACAAGTCTCATGGCTTTATAAATTTTAAATGTAACACAAATTTGTTTTTTCATACTGTTTTGTTATTTGAGGTAAGGCATTCCTGCCACACAGCAGTGGCGTGTCCTGGAACACCAGGGAGACTGCAGGCCCTGCTGTTCCTTCTCTGCTAGCTCTGGCTCCACACTCACCTCCACCAAAGCAAGCATTTCAGAATTTAGGAGTGGAAATGATGACACCATTAAATGACTGTTTTTTGTTTTTTGAGATAGTCTTACTTTGTCACTCAGGCTGGAGTGCAGTGCTGTAATCTCAGCTCACTGCAACCTCTGCCTCCCAGGGTCAAGCAATTCTCCTGCCTCAGCCTCCCAAGTAGCTGGAATTACAGGCATCTGCCATGACACCCGGCTAATTTTTGTGTTTTTAGTAGAGACAGGGCTTCACTATGTTGGGCAGGCTGGTTTTGAACTCCTGACCTCAGGTAATCCACCTGCCTTGGCCTCCCAAAGTGCTGGGATTACAGGCATGAGCCACCACACCCGGCCAATGACTCTAATTTATATATTTTTAAATTATCCTATAATCTTAAAACATCTAACTGATTAGTATGCAACCCTTATTCTTTATAAAAATCATTTCCAAAGTGGAAAAGTCACTAGGATATGGGGACAAGTATGATTTGTCTTTGTATCTCATTTTTCTAACGTCTACTTTTTGTTTTCTAGTCTACATGTTAGCACAGGAGTATATATATTACATAAGTATGCTTGTGTTGGGGTGCATATATAATTTCTTTTTAAATGATAGGATGCAAAATCAAATCTATCTGGATAGCAGTGAAGAGGCTGTTTCTCAATCCTGGCAAACTAGGGGGTGCATACCCACTTCTTTTATTCAGTAACTTCCATAAGGATAGAACTTACAAAAGTTACATCCTTCCATAAACTGATAGGCTATCCAACCAGTGAGGAAAACTGATAAAGTGGTCTCTGAGCTCCAAGAAGCAGTTAAACATGACTAAAAATATCTTCCAAGTTTGGAAAAAATTTAGAATAACTACTGGATTCCGTAGTTATTCAGTAGAAGGTTTAGAATTTTAAAACTCCAGAGATTACAATAGACATTTATTTAAAGTAAAACAACTGCAGACCAAATAATTCTTAAATTGTTTGTTTCAAGTTTAACCATCTTCATAGCAGCTGCATCCACAGACTTCAACTACGATTACTTCTTTTCCCATTCTTGTCTTTCTTTTCTTTCCCGAATAACCTCTTTCAGATATGGTTCAAGGTAGTAATTTTCCTAAAGAATGAATAAAATATTATATGTTACCATCACATACTGACATATCCCAAACACACAACAGGTCTCAGATAACGACAACAAGAAAAAAAATATTACTTTTTTTTTTTTTTTTTTTTTTGAGGCGGAGTTTCACTCTTGTTACCCAGGCTGGAGTGCAATGGCACGATCTCGGCTCACCGCAACCTCCGCCTCCTGGGTTCAGGCAATTCTCCTGCCTCAGCCTCCTGAGTAGCTGGGATTACAGGCACGTGCCACCATGCCCAGCTAGTTTTATTGTATTTTTAGTAGAGACGGGGTTTCACCATGTTGACCAGGATGGTCTCGATCTCTTGACCTCGTGATCCACCCGCCTCGGCCTCCCAAAGTGCTGGGATTACAGGCTTGAGCCACCGCGCCCGGCAAAATATTACTTTTTAATTTCCAATTTTAGAAAATATATTCTCAACCTAAGAACTGCCTGCTTTTTAAAATTTCAAATCTGTGGTGAAACTGTGATAAATTGCTTTGATAGGTTATGAGAGGGAAGTCTTTTCGGAAAGAAAAAGAAGTGTGTATCTACAGGCCTTTGCCTCGTTTCAATGCAGTTCAAGGGGTGAGGGTTTGCTTCACAGAAGCTCTTTTTGGGATCTAGAGGGCAACTCAATGGGCTGATCTTTTCATCTAAGTAGGAAGCACAGTGCAGAGGTAGAACAACAATGTCCTGGGAGGCAACAGACCTGGATTTTAGTCCTGGCTCTCTATATTAGAGACTTCCTTAGTGATTTCAGAAGAATCATTTCACCTATAAGATCCGAGTGGTTTTATTCTAAAATGGAGATAACACTTGCTCCATTAACCTCACCAGCCTGTTTATAGGATATTTATTTGACATGACTCAGAGAACTCTAATGCTACGTAAATGAACATGTTTCTCTTGTTTCTAAAACTCCATCCTTAATGACCAACATTGTCAAGTAGATAAAAGCTGTTCTACCTCTTCATATTTGGTCCACTGTTCTTTAGGCAGGATCTGATGCTTCATGGACAGGTCCAGTGCCCTCTTAATGCGAAACACCCTGTCATTATAAACGTTCTCAGGAAGCCTTCTTATGGCTTCCTTTACGTCTTCATCCTCGTATCTTGTATCATCTCGCAGTAATCCTATGATAGATGACAAAAGTTAGATTGCACATGTATCACAAATATCACATTTTTTAAAATTTTTATTTTATTGCATTTTAGGTTTTGGGGTACATGTGAAGAACAGGCAAGATTGTTGCATAGGTACACATGTGGCAGTGTGATTTGCTGCCTTCCTCTCCATCACCTATATCTGGCATTTCTCCCCATGCTATCTCTCCCCAATGCCCCATCCCCCGCTGTCCCTCCCCTATTTCCTTCCAATAGACCCCAGTGTGTAGTGCTCCCCTCCCTGTGTCCAATGTGTTCTCATTGTTCAACATCCTCCTATGAGTTAGAACATGAGGTGTTTGATTTTCTGCTCTTGTGTCAGTTTGCTGAGAATGATGGTTTCCAGGTTCATCCATGTCCCTACAAAGGACACGAACTCATCGTGTTTGATGGCTGCATAATATTCCATGGTGTATATGATTTGCTGAGGAGTGATTTACCGCATTTTTTTAAATTAGTAAAATATCTTTATGACTTATAACTTACAACTTTTGGTGAATTCTTAAATTCAAATCACTAGGTTCAATGGAAATTCAATGTACTTCATACAATATTAGGTTGGTGCAAAAGCAATTGTGGTTGCCGTTAAAAGTAATGGGTTACTACTTGACATAACGGGTTATTTCTTGAACTAGACTACGGAAACAATATATGAGCTCTTAAAATCCAATGCCACAAAATTCACATTTTATCTAAACCATTTAAAAAATATTTTAAATGTTTACTTTGTCCTTAAACACACATTAATAAACCACATCTCTACTTCTTACAGTTTAAATCAGCTCAAGGTATTAAAGAATCTTAAAATGATAGTATACTAAGGAACCAGTGACTTTTGCTTATACTTTCTGGAGGCTTCAATAGCAAAAGATAAAGTTCATGGCAAATTATAAAGTTCTAAAAAAAGTTTAGGAATCACATGATTGCATGGATGTGAGAAAATTTTTAAATTTGAAAAATATCTACTTTCAATGTTTACATAACTTAAAATTTTAAGTGGAAGAGTTGGGAGAGGGGTATATAAGGAAAATGTCTTGCTACTTACTTAAATCATTACCAAGTCAAACATTTTAGAGGCTTTCATCTCTCTCCTCTCAAAAAAATTTTAAAAAGGAACTGAATTTAACATAATACAATGTGATTTAATTTTAAAATCTTCTGATATATATAAGAACTGAAATTTTTTTTGGAACCACAGTAACACTTGTAAAAGCAATACTCTCAGAAAAAGAAAAAAAAAAAAAGAAAACAGAAAATGAAGTACAGCTGCTTACCCAGTTTATTGAATCCTGCAGCATTGTAATACCATTTTCTCATCATCTCCAGCAACCTGCTTGATGCTGAAACTGATAATTGTCACACTGTTAGTTGCCAGAATTATACTATATGAACACATTGTGATAGGCAAGCAACCAGTACTCATAGTTACCTTGCTGACTAATGCAAACATAGAAATTTCCTTTTAAAAGTATATACTCTATATAGGAAGAATTTAATCAAAAAAGAATTCAATTTAAAAGAAAAAAGTTTATACTCTATACACTGTCGATTTTAAAAATTGCTTATTTTACTTATAAAACAAAGTGGCTGCAGGAAAAAAAATTAGGTGGCAAGTCATGGAAGAAAAGGTTAAACTCAAACACCGAACGTACAAAAGATCTACAGGTACATCACATGCCCTTAGAGCCCCCTGTTACCTTCAAAACTGAAGGGGTGGGAGATAGGAAAAGGACTCGGAAATTTCTATTATTTGTAGTTTCATAAATAGATCACAGGAAATAACTGTAAAGCTTTCCATTTCAAAAGAGTTGTATGAAAAGAGACTGAGATTTCAGCATAGGCTGGCAGGTCTACATGACCCTCATCCTCTAAAATTTTTACTCAACATTAGTTATTTCACTTGGCCACACTCTCTAAACACATTCTCTAAACATGTATGTATTTTGGGAAGGATTTTGATACTATTAATCATTTAAACATTAATATGGATTAGTAAAAGAAGTCCATCTTCCTCCTCCTAAGCAGCTAAGTTCCCCCCAAGGGAATGGATATTGAAAACGGATGAGGAGAAATAAGTAATTTTAAAACTCTTTGGGGAGCAGGGATGAGCCTGATGAAGTAACCCAGCAGGGTCCAAGGACAGCATGACAATACCTGACATTTTAGGAGAGACATTTTACAAAAGGGGAGGTAGAACCAGTATAATTTTCTTTTAAAATTTTGTCTAGGGCTAGCCCCTTACCAAAAAGGAAAGCAAACTCTCACTCAACTCTCCTTGCCTGCACAACAGATTACCACTACAGATTACCAGGCTTTAGTAAACCTCCTTGGAAATTAAGAGTCAACTGCTGCTAGAAAAGTTATGAGTCAACAATCTACAGGCATACTTGTGGAAGACAGATTATTATTATTATTATTATTATTTCGAGATGGAGTTTCACTCTGTCACCCAGGCTGGAGTGCAGTGGAGTGATCTTGACTCACCACAACCTCCGCCTCCCGGGTTCAAGTGATTCTCCAGCCTCAGCCTCCTTCGTAGTTGAGACTATCGGTACCCGCCACCACGCCCGGCTAATTTTTGTATTTTTACTAGAGATGGGGTTTCACCAGATTGGCCAGACTGGTCTCGAACTCCTGACCTTGTGATCCACCCGCCTCGATCTCCCAAAGCGCTGGGATTACAGGCATGAGCTACCACGCCTGGCTGGAAGACAGATTATTTTTAAACATCTTCCAGTGACTTATGATAATAATTAATATTCACTAAGCAGTTATTGTGTGCCAAGCACCTTCCTATTTGCTTTACCAACATTAGCTGATTTATTTACATGTATGTTATTACAGAAAGGGAAGGAGGCTTACAGAAGTGATCCCACCAAAGGTCAGAAGAGTTAGCTAATGGGAGTTGAGATCTGGTCTATATAGTTCCCAAATACAGCACAGAAGCAGTGTCTTGAATTTAGTAAGACTCCCTCAATAGCTGCCAAATTCATAAAATAATTAATAAAAAGTCTCCCCCCATCCCCAAAAAGCTCAATGCCAGTTAGGTTAACGGATTTTTCAGGCAACTTGCTGTTTCCTAACAGCTTCACAATTGCTGGAGAAGGAGAGGAAAAGATCAATATTTTTTAAAAGCTACTCTAATTTGTAACGCCAGTGGGCAGAGATTAGCCAAACATATATATATATATATATATATATATATATATATATATATATATATATGGAAAATCCAACTTAATGTTCACTTTGTTTTAAATATTCCAGTAATATCTGCATTCTATTCCACAATAAATGCGTTTGAACCTACAGTAAGTAAATTTCTCCAAATCTACGGATTAAGCTGACGTTCATCCAAGGTTAACCTGAAGCGTCGCTCGTATCCCTTGCTCAACTGCCTCTAATTCTCAATTTGAGAAGCGCGAGGGGTGCAATGAAGTTTCTAATTCTACTTCCTTGGGTCATTTTGCCTCGGTTATCTCATCAGCGTAGAAAGGAAATTAGTATCTCCCTCATCGCACTGGCAGGAGAATTTATCGAGCCAATGCACACGACAGAGCGATTAGGTCACAGAAAGCACTGAGCTCATTCTGGTTGAAAGTCATCGACTAGTTATCCCCTTGTGCCCTTGAACTTTTTCCAAGGCCGAGGGGAAGGAATGCCGAACACCTGCAGCTGGAACTGCAGGGCTGTCAGAGCCACCGCGGGCACCTCCACAAACAGAGGGTTAATATCCCAACTCTACAGGTAAGGCCGGCCTGGGGACAGCAAACCAACGGGGAGGCAAGTCCTTTTGGCTGGACTGAAGCCGCCACTTCCCCTTCCGCGACAAACCTGGCCATTTGCAAAGAAGAGAGAAAACGCAACGAACTGGTGCGAAAATAAACGGTGGAGCGCGACTTTGCCCGCCAAGGAAGAACCCTCCGCCAGTCACTTACCGGCCGGCCTGCCAGCCATGATGACCAGAAAGCGAAGCGTCGCCTTCTGGGTAAGTCAAAGAGGACAGGCTGGGCCCAGTGCGCAGGCGCTTTACGTCGCGTCGCAAACCGAGGACCGCTCGCGCAGGCGCAGTTCTGACGGCTGTCGTTAAGCACCTGCGGGCGCACGTCTCCGCCAGGGTGGGGCCAATGGAGTGGGCGGGGCATTTGGTGTCCTCTGTTCGAAGAAGCACGGGTTGCGATGTGATGGGAAGAACACTAGGACAGGAATTAGGAGACCGAGGCTTAAGGCTGGGTTCTGTTACTTAATGTCCGTAGTTATGAGAGCGTGGGCGGTATTAATTGAGCTCTTTGTGCCAGGCAGGAAGCTAAATGTTTTAAGGGCATCATCTTATTTAGTTTTCTATTGAAGGACTGATGAATGTGCCATCCAAAATATATGGAATTGGTACACTGATTATTTCGAGTTGAAAATGTTGGAGAGATTGTAGTTTCAGAGTGTTTGATGACCCATCTCTTCCTGCATGCAGCAAGCCATAAAGCTTCCTCCAGTATTCCTCTGGAGTACTTGTCCCTTACTAGGGGGAGAAAATAGCACCTATTGCCAGAGACTGGAAACTGGGGGCTGCTTTGGACCTGAATATACTTTCCAAAATAACCTCTGTCTTCCACTGAGTTTACACCCCACAACACACACGTTTCTCCTAATGATTCCACAAGAAATTTACTGCCCCTAGCCAGGTCCCCTTTCTTCTCAGATTTGCAGTATAAAGTATACTCCCCTAAAAAGTATAAAGGCATCTTACATTGGCCACTTCACTCTCTTGTGAAGATCTCCATGTACATGTAAAACTAGTTTGTATGCTTTTCTCTTGTTAATCTACCTTGTGTCAATTTGGTTCCTAGATCCAACCAAAGAGCTCATGTAAGAGCAAAGGGGAAAGAGAGTTGGAGGTGATCTCTCACGTCCCTCCACTATCAATTAATTCTAAAAGTACTGTAATTATCTCATTGTAGAGAGGAGAAAGCTGAGGCTCAGAAAGGTTGAGTAACTTGTCCAAGAGCACACGGCTAGAAGAGTCCAGGTTCTCCTTCCAGAGTCTGAGAATCCAGACGCAAATTTGTGGCTACTTAATTCTAGGGCCATATGCTACACTACTAATCCAGGAGAGACACCAAGCTTCTCAGGCCTTGGGCTTCTCCAGCTGAAGATCTACATCTAGCTATTTTAGTGGAAGGTTAGGTCAAAGAAGTTTGTTTGGTTTTGTCACCTCTTTTTGGTTGTTGTTGTTGTTCAGCCTCTGTCGGTCAGGCTAAATGGCACAATCTCGGCTCACTGCAACCTCTGTCTCCTCGGTTCAAACTATTTGTGCCTCAGCCTCCTGAGTAGCTGGGACTACAGGTGCACATGCCACCATGCCTGCTAATTCTTCTATTTTTAGTAGAGACAGGGTTTCACCATGTTGACCAGGCTGTTATCAAACTCTTGACCTCAAGTGATCCACCGACCTTGGCCTCCCAAAATGCTGGATTACAGGCGTGAGCCACCATGCCCAGCAGAAGAGATTTTTGAAAATTAAATCTAAGATGTATTGCAGAATTTGCACACAATTTTAAGACAAAACAGAAGTATTTGCTGACTTTTAAGGTCTCAGCCCCAACATGCAAAGTCTTAGGCATAAACATCTAGGGACAGAAAACAAATCGGTGGAGCTAGGATGACTTATAGTTACTAGTGTACTTCTACCATAACTCAGTGATATCTTTTTCCCCCCTCAGTTTTAAGCTTGGAGCTGGGACCATATAGAACCGAACCTTGTCTTATAAGTTCAAAAGGTTAGATTTAATGGTCTTAGACACATTCCAGTTTGAAAATTCTATTGATTTTCCCCTTTTTCTTCTGTCTTCATGCTGCCAGTTTTTTCTATGAGTTAGTCCTGTATGCAGCACTAAAACTGATGAATGACCTCTTCTATCCTACAGTAGCCAAAGTGAAGTCTGAAAGATGTGAAGAAATATGTTTGTACATTGGCACACTGCCCTGCAGAGAACAGGTGCTCAATAAACTCTTCTTTCTTCCTCCTTTCCCTTTAAGTTTTAGCTTGCTGGTTACAGGTGAAGGTGGCAAGAGAAGACATATCAAAAGATAAAAAACCCAAAATTGTTACAAAACCCAGCTCCTAAGGAATTCAGTAGAGAGACTGATTGTTTGGTGGTAGTCATTAATGTTGATTCAAAAACTAGTTTTGGTTTTCTTTCCTCCCAGCACAGGGTTAGAGATTGCCTTTCTCTACCCTCTTAAAGTTAGGCATGGCCATGTGATACTTTGGCCAAGAAAAATGTGGTAACTTTTTAAGAGCAATTCTTGACATTCCTTTCGTTTTCCATAGACTGGCAACACTCCAGAAATGACAGACAGGATACATCAACCTGTTACCATTAAACACGATGTGAAGCAGAGCCTCTGTGGTCCTAAGAGACATGTATGAGATACAAACTTTTGTAGTTTTTAATCATTTGAGGTTTTAGGATTGTTCACTGTATGAACAAAACTTGCCTATTCTGACAGATACGGTGGTTCAGTGGGTTATTCATAAAGGCAAAATGCGGTTGTGAGCCATAGAGAGGGCAAGATGGTTCCATGGTGTCCCCAGCTTATTTTTTGTTGTTTCCTGTTTATTAATCTCATCCATTGGAGAATTCCATGACAGCACATACTGTATTCTAGGAACTCAACTGTCTGTTGGATGAATAAAATATTTAACAGGAAGGCCACGATACCTGTCCCTGACCAATTACAAATTTAGTTTTTCATGAGGTTTTTTAAAGGGCACCCATCATACCACAAAACCCTGTGCACCACAAACTACCCCCAAAATTAGTGGCTTAAAACAACTTTCTCCCAATTCTGAATTCAGCTGGGTCATTCTGCTCAGTGTAGTGCCTGCTAAGGCTGGGACATCCCAGTTAACTTCTTCATGTATGGCTGATGCTTAGTTGGCATGGCTGAAAAAGCTGGGGTTGGGCCAGATATCTTTCTCTCCACCTAGTTTCTCCAGCAGAATAACTAGACCTCTCTACACAGTAGCTTAAAGTGCCAAGAGCAAATGTTCCAAGAGGGCAAGCCCTGACGTGCAAATTCTTATCAAGCCTCTGCTTGACAAATGTCCCATGGGCCAAATCACATTAGCCCAGAGTCAGCGTGGCAGAGGACTAACTACACAAGAGTGCATATACCAGGCATGGTTCATGGGGGCCGCCATTGTTAACAGTCTACCCAATCTAGTGATCATAAGCCAGACAATCGAAGTCACACTTCATTTTACAAATAAAAAAGCAAAGACTCAGAGATGAAGTCACTTGCTTAGATAACATACGTGGTAAACGGAAAACACATCTTTGTTTACTTGTCAAATCTTTAAGTCAAAGGCTAGTTAAGCCTTTCACTGTATCTCATTGCCCCTAATCTTTAAACTCCTTTCCTTTTCTTGATTCTTAGGCAACTGTGAATATCTGTGTTCCAGAAGATAACAATGTAGATAATCCAAAATGAAATGTGTTTTGTAGCATTATCTGAGCAGTAGATATTAGATGACTAATGCGTTATGCTCAGGAAACTCTAACATTTCAAAGGAAATAACGCCATTTTATAACACAACCACTTTAAAAATCTTCTGATGTTTTCATCTTCACTAGAATGACAAAGCACCAACTTAAAGTAAACCAACTCTCCACCTTTTTCTGAGCTTGCTATGTTTCCTAAGAAAGAAGGAAAAGGTCAAACAAGAATTAAGTCACTAGGAACTTGAAGAAAGAGCTACCACAATATATGTACCCAAGTTTACAGTATCAAATGGTTCCCGGTAGCAGTTGAGACCCGAGGCATATAAAAACATTTTCATTTATTCACATATATATTCACTTTACAATACTGCATTTTAACATACATAAAAATCTAAAGCGTTTTTAAGAATTTTTCAAAGTCTTGTACTGATGCTTTGGCAATGTCTTCACAAAATATTTCATCAGGAACAGATACTAATCTGTCCAAAGAGATGTAGTTAGGTTTTGCTGGATCATACTGCGCTCTTCCTAAGTAGGTAAGAAACAAGTGTCTTTCTTTGACTTTAAACAATCTTGTATTAAATACCTAGAAAAGAAAAAAAGTTTTTTAAAAACATTGCACACTGAAGGATGAAATATTAAAAAGTTTACTTGGCAAAAATTTTAATAGGTTAACCAATACAAAGTACTGACCACATGTTCAGTAAGTATGATAATGTCATAAGATTTAAATCCTATAGTTTCTGTTAAGAAACTAGAAAAAGGGATTCAAAATCAACATACAAAACAATAATAAAATAATTAAGGGCTACACTGTGGGCAAAGAAGATTGAGTGCTCCAGAGACAGAGGAGAATGTGTTAAAAAAGCAAATCCTCGGCCAGGTGTGGTGAATCAGGCCTGTAGTCCCAGCACTTTGGGAAGCCAAGGCAGGCAGATCACCTGAGGTCAGCAGTTTGAGACAAGGCTGGCCAACATGGTGAAACCCCAACTCTACTAAAAATACAAAAACTAGCTGGGCGTGGTGCATGCCTGTAATCCCAGCTATTTGGGAGGCTGAGGCAGGAGAATTGCTTGAACCCAGGAGACAGGTTGCAGTGAGCTGAGATCACGCCACTGCACTCCAGCCTGGGCAACAGAGTGAGACTCCTCAAAAAAAGAAAGAGCAAATCCTCAAGTCTCACCCCAAAACTACTTAATCAGCAACCTGGAGAGCAGGACCCAGTAATCTGTCTTAATAAGCCCTCTAGATGATTCTGATATCTACCAAATTTGAGAACCAATGTCAGACATCAATGTTAATATAAAAAATTTATTTATTGCTCTAGCATCTGTAAAAGGAAAAAAAAAAATAAAAGAAAAATTTATTTATAAGATTTCATACATCTCTGCTTCTCTCTTTTAAAATTCCCACTGCTCCCCCTAACTAGCATCAAAATGAAATGCATTTGACCTCTGGGAGAGTAACTAGGGAAAATATGGCTTACCTGCCTCAGAGTAAAACTCCTAGAAACTAGAGTGGTGGTGCAGGGGGAGGGTTGTTGGCCACCAGGGGCCACATTGCCATTGGCACAAAAATTTCATCCCATTAATGACACATTAAATTTTTGGGAATTAAAACAAGAAAAGTACCCCTAGCCTGAGAATTATTGGTCCCCTATAATCCTAAGGTGGACTTCAGCTTTGCCTTCCCAGAAAGTCACAGAGGGAGGGAAGAGCCAAGGTTTCAGGGGATCCTAAATATAACCTCTTTCGTTAGCTTAGTGATTTCCTGACGTTCATTAGCCTAAAACTGCTTTTGTTAGTTATCCTTTACCTTCCACCGTGTCTTCTTTGAAACGACTAAACTCATCATGGTTATTGAGTTATATTTCTTTCCCCATTTTTAATTAATCCTAAATTAATCTGCCAACCAGTATTATCTGCATGACAAATTAGTTCCACGCCACTGAGTTTTAAACACCAGCCAAAAATTTCAAGTCTATATCGTCCCCTTCACAGCCTTATTGTCCGTTAATGTATTATTTCATTAATAAGCTTTTTATTTTTCTGGGTTTTTCCCCATAATTCCACCCAGTCTCTGGGAATCTGAGAATCTCAATTTGGAAGCCACAGTTCTACAACACAGCTTCTCAGAAGCTAGGGTTTGGGGTGTCTAAAATCTGTGTTTTTAAGTGATTTTCATGCATCTGGTCAGCTTATATTTTATTCTGCTTGGAAAGCTCCTCTCCATCTTTGAAACACCACTCATTCTTCTGCAGACAATTCAAATGTCACTTCTAGCAGATCCTAGTAAATGGCTTGGGTTTTTAAACCTGACTGCTGGAGTTCTAATCCTGGCTCTGCCCCAACCTCGTTACTTGGGTAACCTTGGACAGATTACTTACATCCCTTTAAGCTTCAGTTGTTTATGTGTAAAATAGGGATAATAATAGCATCTACCTCATATGGTTGTTTTGAGAATTAAATGTGTTAATACAAATAAAGCAATAAAGACTGAGCAGGCACACAGTAAGTACTCAATTGCTATTATTACTTCTGTAATTCTACCACTTCTAAATTAAATTAATCATGATGTAGGAGCTCTGGTTAGGATTCTTTACCATCACGAAAAGCAATTCCATTTTTAAGCCTGTCTTCCACACTCAATTATAAGTTCCACAAGAACAGAGACCATGTCTGCTTGACTTCTATATCCTTAGTGCCCAGCATCTAGCACTGACAGATGCTTAGTGATATGCTGGGAAAAATGACTGGACCACCGGGGCTAGGAGGGGACAATATCAGATATTCTTACCATCACCTGTGGTCACTGAATTGCCCACCAACCCAGGGAAAAACAAAGTGTCATTGCTTTTTTGTTGAATATTATTTCACAATTACTTCATGAGCCAAATTCACAAAACTATAGGTTTCTAACACTTTTATAATGAGTGTATTCACATTTGGTAAAATAGGAAAATCCTATATTAAGGGCCCATTCCTAGTGAAGTATAATGGACAAAAAAAATTTAGCTGTATGTGAAGGAACTGGACCAAATGCAATCTAGTTCTGAGAGTTGTGTTAAGGTCATATTTCTTTCTTTTCTTTTCTTTCTCTTTTTTTGAGAGACAGAGTCTGGCTTTCTTGCCAGGCTGGAGTGCAGTGGCGCAATCTCAGCTCACTGCAACCTCCACCTCCCAGGTTCAAGCACTTATCTGCCTCTGCCTCAGCCTCCCGAGTAGCTGGAATTATAGGTGCCCGCCACCATGCCCAGCTAATTTTTGCATTTTTAGTAAAGACAGGGTTTCACCATCTTGGCCAGGCTGGTGTTGAAACCCTGACTTTGTGATCTACCTGCCTCTGCCTCCCAAAGTGCTGGGATTACAGGCGTGAGCCACTGCGCCTGGCCAAGGTTATATTTCTTTTACCCATCTTCTTTCAAAAACAGGAACATACCTATTATAGTAAATGGAATAGAGGGATCACTTAAATAAAATTTCACTTTCTCATTTATCCAATAAATATTGAGTGGCTATTTGTATGGGAAACAGAAAAAAAGGATTGGATTTGAGAAAATCCAATCATTCATTTGTTCAACAAATATTGTGTGCTTACTTAGTGCCATGTGTAGTTCTAGGCACTGGGGATTTGGCAGTATATAAATCAGACTAAGTTTCTGTTTTTACAGAGTCCATATTCAAGATTAATGATCTTGTGAACAGCAGATACTATCCCTCACTAAAGAATAAGGAAGTTTCATTAACTTAGAAAATATAATTACGGCTTTGCCATGATGGCAAACTGAAACTGTTTTATATTGGGATGGGAGATCATTACAGTATGGCTTATTGCTTCATGGATTTAAATAAAATGTGACTAAAAAGTACATGTATCAGTGAAAGGACCTTTAAGGAAAGTGATCTATTTCAAAGTAAAATGGAGAAAAACATGAGAGAGACTACATTCGATCTGTTCTGCCCGATTTCAACAATCAGAACTAGGAGTACGTAGAAACTCCAGGGAAACAGATTAATCACTGATTTCTCCTCGGGAGATGTACATTTGTTGGAAGTTGTAAGATGTACATTTCCTGCAAGTTGTAAACTATTCCCAGTGCACAGCACTATGCAGCTGGAGAGCAGTTCCGAATGAAGCGCAATAGTAGTGCTTACAGAGAGAGCTGTGAGTGGCATTACCTGTGGGAACTTGACAATGATGTGGTGGGGAATGCTCATCACATTGTGCACATAATCAAACGTCTCGGTAAGTTTCCTTTTACTTGCAGTTAACATTTTTGGGATTTTGGTGACCATATGTTGAATTTCGTTATGTTTAAAACCAAGTTCAAGATGATAAACCTAGAAGAAAGTAAATTTGCTATGAATCCTAAGTAGAAATATTTATTTTGGCACCATGCTAAGGCTGCGCTGATTCTTTTCTTTTGGGATGGGAGTCTCGCTCTGTTGCCCAGGCTGGAGTGCAGTGGCGCAATCTCCTGCCTCAGTCTCCCCAGTAACTAGGACTACAGAGAAATGCCAGCACACCAGGCCAATTTTTATTATCTTTAGTAGAGCCAGGGTTTCACCATGTTGGCCAGGCTGGTCTTGAACTCCTGACAAGTGATCCACCTGCCTTGGCCTCTCAAAGTGCTTACAAGCGTGAGTCACCACGCCTGGCCATGATTTTTTTTTTCTTGAGACAGAGTCTTGCATTGTCGTCCAGGCTGGAGTGCGGTGGCATGATCTCAGCTCACTACGACTTCTGTTTCTTGGGTTCAAGCAAATCTCCTGCCTCAGCCTCCTAAGTACCTGGGATTACAGGCACCTAACAACCATGCCTGGCTAATTTTTGTATTTTTAGTAGAGATGAGGTTTCACAATGTAGGCCAAGCTGGTCTAAAACTCCTGACTTCAAGTGAGCTTTCCACCTTGGCCTCCCAAAGTGCTAGGATTATAGGCATAAGCCACTACACCTGGCCATGATTCTTTTAAAACTTAAAATAACATTTTAAAATTTGGAGATAGCCAGACACGGTGGCTCACACCTGTAAACCCAGCACTTTGGGAGGTCAAGACGGGCAGATCATGAGGTCAAGAGTTCAAGACCAGCTGGGCCAATATGGTGAAACCCCATCTCTAATAAAAATACAAAAAAAATTAGCTGAGTATGGTGGCACACGCCTGTAGTCCCAGCTACTTGGGAGGCTGACACAGAAGAATCACCTGAACCTGGGAGGTGAAGGTTACAGTGAGCCGAGATCGAGCCACTGCACTCCAGCCTGGCAAGAGTGAGACTCTGTCTCAAAAAAAAAAAAAAAAAAAAAAAAATTGGAGACAGCTACACCAGTGCCTTCAAGGAATTACAGCTTCCAGCCCCTGGGGTCACTGGAATTTCAAACCTCTCAGCTGAGAAAGAGCTACACAGTGATCGCCATGAAGACCACCAAAGGGGCAACCATAATTACGAGACAGAATGAGTGACATGGAAGGACTGGCAGGTCAGTGGCATGGGCCCAACACCAAACAGATCCTTCAGCAGCAGTATCTTCAAAATGCCTTTTAAGCTTTTGCCCCCAATTGCACTCCCATATATGTTGTCTGAAAAATGACATGTCAACATTCCAGGCAGAGATGATGAACTAAACACCCGAACATGGGCCAAGTCCTCTACTTGCTTTTATAGTGTCCTGTGTGCTCCCACAAAGTCACTGCCCCTGTCACTCTGGATTTGATCTCCATTAGACTGTAAGCTCCTTGAAGGGAGGGGCTGTCTCCCCAGCATAGCGCTTGGGCAGGAGCTCAATAAAGACTTCTTCAATAACTCAGCTGTTCACTTCAGGAAACAGCCCTTACATAGTAATTTCAAATACTACTATGGCTTTCTATACTAACTAGTCAGCTGCCCTTGGCTTCATTTATTCTCTTGGAGGAAGGATGGTAAAGAGTGTCTGGTATGTTCTGTGACAGAATGAGAGCTGGCAATTGGGACAAGTGCTAAGAAGAGCAATATGGCCACTCCTCTCTTCATAGAAGTCTTTTGGATCCAGCCTCCCAAAGTCCCCAAGACGCACATAGACTGTCATGCTGGGCAACAGGAGTAGTTTCATAGACTGGTAACACTGCCCAGGTAACAAAGATGTCAGACTCCCGTGCTGGCAACAGAAGCAGTTTCAGGGCATCACTTATATCCTAATCTATTGCTTTAGGATGGCGAGTATCAATGTCTGCAAGGTAATTTACTCATGTAACACCTAGTCAACATGTGGAAATATTAACTGAAACAAACTGATTGCTAGACATTTGTTAATTGCCTATTTCTCATTTTAGAAATAACTTATTTTAAAGTCTAGTTTTCTTTAAGATGACAACAGTAAAATCTATTCTCCTCAGAGGATTTTAACACTTAAAGAAACTGATTTCTCAAAAGCCTAAAGTCTTACCTTCATATTTTCTTTCACAGGTTCCAGACTTCCAGTGAGCAGCCTTGGGAGACGAATTACCAGATCTCTGGTCTATGGTTACAAATAAAACAATCTAGTGTTACTATAGGTGCATATTTAACTAGTTTGGAAAACTAAGGCATTACTAAGATACAAAGTTAAAACTTAAAATATGACCCAACTGGCCAGGCACCGTGCCTCACACCTGTAATCCCGGCACTTTGGTAGGCTGAGGCTGGCGGATCACAAGGTCACAAGTTTGAGACCAGCCTGGCCAATATGGTGAAACTCAGTCTCTACTAAAAATATAAAAATCAGCTGGTGTGGTGGTGGGTGCCTGTAACCCAGCTATTTGGGAGGCTAAGGCAGGAGAATTGCTTAAACCCAGGAGGTAGAGATTGCAGTGAGCTGAAATAGAGCCACTGCACTATAGCCTGGACAACAGAGCAATACTCCATCTCAAAAAATAAAATAAAATAAAATATATAAATGAGTCTAGTGGGTCATATATATGACCCAATCATATATACGTGTGTGTGTGTGTGTGTGTGTGTGTGTGTGTGTGTGTGTGTATGACCCAATCAGAAAAATGATAGGAACTCCAGGAATATATAAAGTTAGTACTGTTTGGAAAAAAAAAAAAAGAAAACAAAAACTGAAGGAACCGGTTTGATGAAGTATTATAAAATGATGTAGCTTTATGTTTAAACTAGCAGGATAATTCATTTTGTACAAAAAAAATACCAGGAATTTATATGATTCACATGGGCCAGGCATCTGTTAGGAACATGAGATTTACCAGCTACTAAAATGTACCTGACATGGAAATAAATAAATTCTCTGCTTTTATTTACCTTCTTCACACTAAGTTGAAGTTCTTTCTGAAAAAATCCCAATCTGTTATCCAGTCTTTCCACTGAAAAGTTCAGCAAAAATGGTGCTTTTCTGACCATCTGTGCAACATCTGCTTTACTGAAATTTTTTGAATGCAGATAAGCCACCCTAGAGAAACATAAATATACATGCATGTGATAAACATTTACATTCTTTTTTTTTCCTGAGACAGAGTCTCATGCTGCTTTCCAAAGTAACAGCTATTTTTAAAAAGGCTCCCACACTCTAAATTACTAACTAAATAAAAACATTCTGTAACAGTGACACAAATATAGTTAAAACAAAAGAAGCATTTACCCAACTCTGGAATGGTTTCCATTTATACTTGAAAACAGAAACTAATTATGAAATCTACGAATAGGTATCAGGTTGGTGCAAAAATAATTGCAGATTACTTTCAACAGCAAAACCGTGATTGCTTTTGCACTGACTTTTAGATTCTCTTTTAAATTAATCTGATTTATTACTTGGTAAGAAAAAAATGAAATGGCATCTGCTTAAGATTTTTGTTTTTGATGAGAACAGAAAAAACAAAAATTAAGAAAATAATTTGTATAAAAAGAAAAACCCTGCCGGGCGCGGTGGCTCAAGCCTGTAATCCCAGCACTTTGGGAGGCCGAGGCGGGTGGATCCCGAGGTCGAGAGATCGAGACCATCCTGGTCAACATGGTGAAACCCCGTCTCTACTAAAAATACAAAAAATTAGCTGGGCATGATGGTGCGTGCCTGTAATCCCAGCTACTCAGGAGGCTGAGGCAGGAGAATTGCCTGAACCCAGGAGGCGGAGGTTGCGGTGAGCCGAGATCGCGCCATTGCACTCCAGCCTGGGTAACAAGAGCAAAACTCCGTCTCAAAAAAAAAAAAAAAAAAAAAAAAAAAAAAAAAAAAAAGAAAAACCCTTAAGCATGGTTATAATTGAGAGAGGCATTTCTTAGGTTAGCATATTTACTGAATATTTCTTTTCTTTTCCATTTTTTTTTTTTTTTTCCCAGACATAGTCTCACTGTATTGCCCAGGCTGGATTGCAGTGGCATGATCTCAGCTCAGTGCAACCTCCAACTCGAAGGTTCAAGTGATTCTCCTGCCTAAGCCTCCCAAGTAGCTGAGATTACAGGCAAGCACCACTAGACCCAGCTAATTTTTCTATTTTTAGTAGAGATGGGTTTTCACTATGTTGACCAGCCTGGTCTCGAACTCCTGACCTCAAGTGATAAACCTACCTCGACCTCCCAAAGTGCTGGGATTACAGGCATTGAGTGATGGCACCTGGCCTGAGTACATATATTCATAAATAATTTTTACTACAGTCTTTCAATATGTATTTTGTTAACTGAGAGATTTTTCTGCTACATTTTTGAAAATCTATCTAAAATATAGAAAGTTTGATTATAGAATAACAGTATTGATTTTTTTAAAATCTAAGAACATAGTAAAAGACAGTTTTACTACATGTCTAAAATATATCAGGATACTATCTTTTTTCATTCCAACCAGAAAAACAAAAAAAACCCTTGTGAGCCAGGTACATTTTTCACATTACATTTGACAAACCATGAATTCCGGAAGTTAAATAACTTGTCTGAGGTCATCACCTAATTAGTGACAAAACTAAGATGTGAATTAAGGCCTGTGTACACCTAAAGCCTATGGCATTTTTATACTATATACCAATACTTACATTACTTTATAATCACATGATTATTACTCCTTTAAAAATAGTTCCTTAGAAGCCATGAGAAGAAAATATTTATACATTTAAGTATATAAAAATGTTAAATGCATGGCAAAAAATAAAAACCTGCTATAAATGAAGTCAAAGACAAGTGACAATCTAGGAAAAATATCTGCAACATGTCTCAGAGACTAATTTTCTTAATGTGTAAAAGAACATTTACCAGAAAAGAAGAAAAAAAGCCTGATTAAAAAATAGCAAAGGATATATTACAGAAAAGTAAACGTAAACAGAAATGCAACATATGAAAAGATGCTCCAAACAACTTTCCATGTGTCAACGTTCCATGTTTCAACATTTGATGCTTCAAGCCAGCAAATGAAATATTCTTTTTATCTATACCGTGAACTGAAAGCAAAGTGTGATAGCACTGTACTTGTGAGGATAACAGGGAATCTGGCACCTCTGTACACTGTTGGGGAGAGTATAAACTGGAAAACAACCCATATGAAGGATAATTTGGCAATGTCTATTAAAAGTTACAGATGAACATACCCTTTGACCTAGCATTTCCACTTCTAGAAGTATGTCCTACAGAGAGACACCAATATATGTGATTTTTTCGGAAGTATCTACAAGGTAAGTCACTGCAGCCTTGTCCTAACAGTGAACTGGAAACACACCCCATGCTTAACAGTAGGTACTAGGGAGATCCACAGCCTGGACTGTACTAGAGTTAAAAAGAATAGGAAGTACCAAGAAAAAATAATCTCCAAGATATATTTAAGGTAAGATAGTGGGATAAATAGTATGTATAAATGCTACCAATTGTTACCTATTTGTGTTCATGTGTGTATACATAGATATACGCTTTATAGAGTAGAACATTGCTAGAAGATTGAACAAAAAATCCTGATAACAGTAGCTGTATCCAGAGGTAGGTCTTGGAAGGCCGAGGGACAGGAAAAAGTAGGAGAAAAGGAGGTATTACTTATTTTTTTGGCAGCAAGGTTCGGCATTTGATTTAAAAATTATCAAAACTATTGCCCACATTGTAATGATTCTTCCAATAAAAAAATCCAATAAAAAAATTGCCCACCCAACCAAAAAAAGAATATTTAAAGAATTAAAATGCAGGTTATTCATTTGAAAATTCTCCAAGGATTTTAATTTTTTATTGAAAAAATAAGTACATGAAATCAGTGCTATTATAGAAATAAGACTGCTGCATATATCAGAACCAGAAACAAAGTTCATTTAAATAAAGGTTCTCATACCCATGCCTATTCAGTATTTTTTTTACTGTATGCTCTTTTGAATACCTGTGGATGAATTACCTATTTAAAAATTCTAAGTAATTTTAAAAAACGTTCTGCAGCTTAATTTGATCGCCAGCCAGGTTTAGGAATCACTGGACTCTGCTATCTATGTGAGAATATTCCTTATTTGTTAGAAGCATGTGTGATTTGAGCAAGTAACTTAAGCTATTAAGCTTAGGTTTCCTTCAAAGAATTAAATATAGAGAGACAGTATGCAGTAGTCAGAACTCTGGAGTTTAACTGGGGTTGAAACCACTTTACTCTGCTACTTATACTAACGGTGTGTAATCTTGGGCAAATTATTTAACCTCTCTGTGCCTCCCATGTGCAAAGGGGCTATTAACAATAATGGTGCAGCCTATGAAATGATCCCTACTCTCCTGGTATTCATGCTTTCTTGGAATAAATCTTGAGTAAAATGGGCAAGCTGGTTTTTGACTGGAGAATCAGTGTTCGTGACAGCCAGGAAAACTAGAGCTGGATATGTCAGATGAGTTTCTTAGATCACACCCTCTCCCCTCTGTATTGTGATAGCCTATCTATATTACACCAGACTATTACTCCCATGAAGAGAAAAACTGTGTCTTTGATGTCTAAAGTTTAGCCCAATGTCTCGCTTATAGAAGGCCTCAACTCGTTCAATTTAATAAATGCAGTTTGGGCAGGGCGCGGTGGCTCAAGTCTGTAATCCCAGCACTTTGGGAGGCCAAGGCGGGTGGATCATGAGGTCAAGAGATCGAGACCATCCTGGTCAACATGGTGAAACCCCGTCCCTACTTAAAATACAAAAAATTAGCTGGGCATGGTGACACGTGCCTGTAATCCCAGCTACTCAGGAGGCTGAGGCAGGAGAATTGCCTGAACCCAGGAGGCGGAGGTTGCGGTGAGCCGAGATCGCGCCATTGCACTCCAGCCTGGGTAACAAGAGCGAAACTCCGTCTCAAAAAATAAATAAATAAATAAATTAATTAATTAATTAATTAAATAAATGCAGTTTTAGTTTCCTTTTCTTTCCTAATACAGAGAAAAGACAATAGACTCTGATGGTTTAAGGAACTGCAAAGCTCTCTGAAATGTAGTGAAAATCAGCATCAGTGTGGAGAACCGTCTGGAGGGTCAAGACTAGAGGCAGATCAATTAGCAGACCGCTGCAGTGACCTTGGTGTGCTACGATGGGGAACTGAGGCAAAATAGTCAAAGATTCAGAGAAATGTGATGACTGAATTGAGCTATAAAAAGGGTAGAACTGATGAGCTTTCATGATTTGTTAGTTGTAGATGATAAAAGAAGAGAAGCCAACTTAATACCAATATTTCTGAGTTGGGCAAAAGAATATTCAGCAAATCTGGGAAAACAGACTGGCTTGGGTGAGAAGTGGGGGTGATGATGATGAATTGAGAATGTTAACTTAAGGACAGGGGTTTTGCCTTGTTCTCTGTGGTATTCCCAATGCCTGGTGGGATTCTTATCTCACAGATCTATATCCCACTGTATTTATTTTCATAAATTCAATAATTCTTTGAATGGTGAATGAAGTACAGAGATATTTATAAAAGTACTCTTTAAAGAAGAAAACAAGGAACAACCGAAATAGCCAACTTATGGAAAAGATTAAGAAATTACACCATAATTTGCCAAGACAATGTCAAATGTCCACCAACAAAAATTGGCCAGACAAAAACTACAAAAGATTAGGCTTTCATATCTTCAAGTGCACTCTCAGATAAGTAAGCTATTTGTTAATGTGGTTTTTTTTTCTTTTTAAGAAAATAACGTACTCCAGTTTCTAAAGGGAAAGAGTTAATAACTGACTCAGTAATAAGTTGAAAAACGGCCGGGCGCGGTGGCTCAAGCCTGTAATCCCAGCACTTTGGGAGGCCGAGACGGGTGGATCACAAGGTCAAGAGATCGAGACCATCCTGGTCAACATGGTGAAACCCCGTCTCTACTAAAAATACTAAAAATTAGCTGGGCATGGTGGCGCGTGCCTGTAATCCCAGCTACTCAGGAGGCTGAGGCAGGAGAATTGCCTGAACCCAGGAGGCGGAGGTTGCGGTGAGCCGAGATCGCGCCATTGCACTCCAGTCTGGGTAACGAGAGCGAAACTCAGTCTCAAAAAAAAAAAAAAAAAAAAAAAAAAAAAAAAAAAAAAAAAAAAATGAGTTGAAAAACATAAAAATCAAAATGGGGCCAGGCATGGTGGCTCATGCCTGTAAAATACCAGCACTTTGGGAGGCCAAGATGGGCAGATCACTTAAGGTCAGGAGTTCAACCAGCCTGCCCAACGTAGCAAAACCCCGTCTCTTGTAAAAACACAAAAATTAGCAGGGCATGATGGCGGACCTCTGTGGTCACCCAGCTACTTGGGAGGCTGAGGCAGGAGAATCGCTTGAACCCAGGAGGCAGAGATTGCAATGAGCCAAGATTTCGCCGTTGCACTCTAGCCTGGGCAACAGGGCGAGACTCTGTCTCAAATAATAAAATAATAATAATGGGTAGTTGAATAAAAGAAGTGTTGTAAATACTTAATTTAGATCAAAGAATGTCTATAACAAAAAAAATAACATTCATGTTCATTATCTCAGTAGATGCTTGTACAGCAGACACTTAAAGAATAACTTCCACATGGATTTCCTTCATCACCACTTCTTGGGTTATATGAGAATCCTTTTAAAAGTCCTACCTGGTCTTCATATTTTCAAGGTCTTCAGAGAAAATTGCATAATTTTTTGTCAGGAATGCTCCCAGTTGGTTATCCTCTATACCCACATCTTTAAGAAACAGGAGTATTTGCTTAATGTCTTCTTCAAAATCCAATCTCAGAAGGAGGTTTGCTGCATCTGGATGTTTTTCTATCCTGGACAAATCCACTCCTATAATAAATTATAAATACTGTTTGAAGATGACATCTTAGTTCACCCATTAAACTCATATACATAAGCACAAGAAATTACCAGTGGAGATCCATACCTATCCAAAGGAGCATAATAGAAACTTCTAAATATTTTACTTACTTACTTATTTAGACAGAGTCTTGCTCTGTCACCCAGGCTAGAGTGCAGTGGCGCAATCTTGGCTCACTGCAACCTCTGCCTCCTGTGTCCAAGCAATTCTCCTGCCTCAGCCTCCTGAGTAACTAGGATTACAGGCACCCGACACCACACCTGATTTTTGTATTTTTAGTAGAGACGGCATTTCACCATGTTGACCAGGCTGATCTCAAACACCTAACCTTGTGATCCACCTGCCTTGGTCTCCCAAAGTGCTGGTATTACAGGTGTGAGCCATTGCACCTGGCCAAAACTTCTAAATATTTTAAAACTAAGTTGGTTGCAGAAACAATATAGTATTTATTTTAAAAATCAAGTACAGAGGA
The DNA here is from genome assembly GCF_048565385.1 of Saimiri boliviensis. Taxonomy (NCBI): domain Eukaryota; kingdom Metazoa; phylum Chordata; class Mammalia; order Primates; family Cebidae; genus Saimiri; species Saimiri boliviensis. Next base: position 30,659,992 of record NC_133463.1, on the reverse strand, counting down.
AATTAGAGCATTTAATGTTACATTTCCCCCCACCAAAAATTCACTAAGGCATATTGGTGTAGGGTCCCCATCTTTGTCTAAGGGGTCTTGAATATTGTTTCAGAACGTTGGTCAGTCCCTAATGAACCCCATAGTAACTGGTGCTTCTGCAGGGTAACAAACAATATGAATAAAATGAAGATTTATCATTTCCTTAGTCATAAGCATGATTTAGAATATATGTTTATGTTTTCCATCATAGTGGGAATAAAAATGACCCTGTGCCTTACTCATCATTGTAATCTCTAGGTCTTTAGCACAGAGACAAGTCCCTTGGAGAAACTCAAGAAATATCTGAGTGAGAACAAGTGAACACATAGCCTTTCAAGTATACAAAAAAGCAGAAAGTATACAACCTTAAACCTCCACATTTAAAACTTCTTAGTGACATCCACAATCAAAAAAATGAATCATCATATTCATTATAACTCCAAATATTATTAGAACCAAATATAATTATAAATCCAAATTTCTTGATATTACACAAGTATTGATATAAGATGCCCATGAACAGCAAAATGGATTAAATACACATAGACACAATGATATGATTCGGCTATGTCCCCACCCAAATCTCATCTTGAATTCCCATGTGTCGTGGGAGGGGCTGGGTGGGAGGTAACTGAATCATGAGGACAGGTCTTTCCTGTGCTGTTGTGTGATAGTGAATAAATCACACAAGATCTGATGGTTTTAAAAATGGGGGTTTCCCAGCACAAGCTCTCTTCTCTTGTCTGCTACCATGTAGACATGACTTTCATCTTTCACCATGATTGTGAGGCCTCCCCAGCCACGTGGAACTGTAAGTCCATTAAACCTCTTTCTTTTGTAAATTGCCTCGTCTCTGGTACGTCTTTATCAGCAGCATGAAAATGGACTAATACACACACTCATAGAATGAAGACCAGAAACAGATCCAGGATAAACTAAAAAATGTTATTATACAAAATAATGGCATTTCAAATCAATGGGGGAAAAGATGGACTATTTGTTAAAATATATGGGACCACCATAGTTTTTAAAAAATTATAATTCTCTTTATATCTTATGTAGAAATTAATTCTAGATAAAGAATCTAAACATATATTAGCTCTACTAGAAAAACAAAGAATTAAAGAAAAGTAAGTTTAACTACAGAAAAGTATAAAACCTATGTATAGTAAAAGCTATTCTACAAATTGGTACTAGTGGTTACCTTTGAGAAGTGGAACTGGGGATGGAGAGAGGGTAAGAGGTCCTTCTCTTGTAATATTTGCACTTTTGACAACCAGATGTAATTCTTTTGCAATAAAAAAATATTAGTAGAAAAATAGATCCAATTATTATACGGACAAATAAGTAAGATGAAAACCACTTCCAAAAATCTGTGATAAATGGGGGAGCAGACGCTTTAAAAATAACATAAAGGGTTCAGACTTCACATTTAACTAAATATTACAGCTGACATGAACTGAAGTGCCTTGCTCAGCATGAGCTGTCACACCCTGACTGTGCTTGAACAGAAATCCTGAAAAGCTGCTTTTTAACAGCAGTAGGAGAGCAGAATCTCAACAGGAGTGCACACTGCTCTCAATGCAAATAACTTGGGCTCACTTCATTTCATTAACTTGAAGAAATAGTCTCTGAAAGCCTACTATGGACCAGGCACTTCTGTTAGGTACTGGGATTATAAAAAAAGAATAGCACATGAATCTAACCTCTAGGTGACCAGTCTAGTTGGGCTTTACCTTATCAGTTCAGTAATTACAAATATTACCATTGTATTCAGTTATGGTTACACGTATTTAGTACATCAATCGGGGTCTAGCAGGCTATATGTACTTCACGACATGCCCTGTGAAGTACAAATGACAAGGGCTTTAATGAAGGGACTCTATACAGCAGTGCGAGCAGCCTTAAGAGAACAAACAAGAGCCCTCCCAATGCTAAAGAGACAAGGAGGCAAAATGTTACCAGGGCACAGAAGGACTAGAGGCTATTAAGGAAGGGCTGCTCAGGAGGAGCTGTTGTCATGGAGCGAGGCAATTACAAGACCCAAAGAAGGGAAGGAATAGGGGAATAATATCCCCACCTGGCCCTTCTACCTTCTGTCCTGCAGGTGCCTCCCACTGGCTGAAGCTGCCAAGAAGCCAGCTAGCATAGGAGCCCTAGTTCACAGGGGTTGGCCTCCTGGGATACAGATCAGGCAGAAAACAGGTCTCAGAAGCAAACAGAGAAGAACTAGGACTTGGGTACTCAAAAATACTGTCCGGCAGAGCAAATAAGTCTCCCCTAAGTTACTGTTATTTAAGTTACTTCTAAGACAGACTGTCGGAGTATCAGCATACGGGTAAAGGAATGGTGGAAACATCCCAAACCTGTAAGTATATTGTAATACTGAAAGACGAAGACTAGGCCAGGCACGGTGGCTCATGCCTGTAATCCCAGCACTTTGGGAAGCCGAGGCGGGAGGATAGCTTGAGCCCAAGAGTTTGAGATCACACCGGGCAACACAGTGAGAACCCCCCCTCTACAAAAAATCAAACCTATTAGCCAAGATGCATGTGCCTGTAGTCCCAGCTACTTGGGAGGCTGAGGTGGGAGGATCACTTGAGCCCTGGAGGTCAAGGCTGCAATGAGCCAAGACTGTGTCACTGCACTCCAGCCAGGACTGTGACAGAGAAAGACCCTGTGTCTCAAAAAAGATAAGATGGGGACTGTGTCTTAGGTTTATCTTGTATCACCATAGCACTTGCCATAGGACAGGGAAAGCTGTTTTGAAAGGAAAGATGATTATCTCCTCACAGCAGATGTCATCCTTTTCCCGCCTCTGAAAGTATATTTTTAAAAATTATATATATTTATGAGGTACAACATGATGTTTTGATATCTGTATACATAGTGGAATTAAATCAGGCTAATTAACATATTCATCATCTCACATACTCATCTTTTTTTTTGTGGTAAGAACACTGAAAATCTACTCTCTTAGCAATTTTCAAGTATACATTTTTATTAACTACCATCATCATGCTGGACAATAGATCTCCAGAAGTTATGGCACCTACACCTGTCTAATTGAAACTTTGTACCCTTTGCCCAACAACTCATTCCTCCTCACCCCGACTCCCCAACTCCCTCTGCTCCTATGAGTTCAACTTTTTTAGCTTTCATGTATAAGTGAGATCACGCAGTGTCTGTCCTTCTGTGCTTATTTCACTGAGCATAGCATCTTCAAGGTTCATCCATGTTGTTGCAAATAACAGGATCTCATTTTTCAAGGCTGACTAGTACTTCCGTTGTGTAAATATACCACATTTTCTTTAGCCATTCGTCCACTGATGGACACTTAGGTTGATTCATTTTCTTTGCATCTCTCATGTGGGGCTTATCACTGTACCCTTTATCCTTGCTTCCAGTTATTCTTATATATTTAGATGTTACTGAGGACTTGAAGCTTCTTGAGAGCAAAGGCCATTCTAAACATACAGGTAACATTTGGGTAACTGGGCACAGAGACATGAGTATACAATTATAATAGAGTGTGATTAGTGCTAGGATCCAAATGAGCAGGGACTGAAATGAGAGCCTGAGGAGGGTCACTCTATCTGCAGGGTCAAGAAGACACTTTAGAAGTTACTTGGACTTCAGTGATATTCTCCAGTTGTTGGAGTTGGCTCAACAAAGGAGCGAAGTGGCAAGCCATGAAGCTGAACAGGTAAGCAGAAGCCATATGAGGAAGAGTTTTGATGCCATGGGAAGGTTTTGAAGGATTTTAAATAGGTCACTGACTTAGATCTATATTTCAGAAAGAGCTCTAACACGGAAAAGATATCAGAGTCAATACTGCTGAGGAGAAGACTGTCAAGATAGAAGGCTCTTGCAGCCACTCAGGGACAAATGAGGACCTAAACGAGGTAGTAACTGTAGGATGAGAGAAGTGGATGGATCTGAGAGAAATAGAGACGGTAGAATCCATAGGATGAGGTGTTAAATTAGATGCAAAGGGGGACAGGACAAAAGCAGTAAGAATCAAGGACAGGACGAGTGCGAAGGCTCATGCCTTCCCAGCACTTTGGGAGGCCAAGGTGGGCGGATGGCTTGAGGCCAGGAGTTCAAGATCAGCCTGGCCAACAGGGTGAAACCTCATGTCTACTAAAAATACAAAGATTAGCCAGTCCTGGTGGCACACACCTGTTATCCCAGCTACCAGGGAAGCTGAGGCAGGAGAATCACTTGAACCCTGAAGGCAAGTTGCAGTGATGGCACCACTGCACTCCACCCTGGGAGATGGAGTGAGACTCCATCTGGAAAAAAAAAAAAAAAAAGAATCAAGGATAACTCCTAAAAGTTTCTAACAGGGCAAAGGTTTTTCTCTTTTTCCTCTCCTGTTAAAACACCTCCCAAAAATATGGGGAATGAGAAACAAAAAATAAGATCATTCTTTGACGAAATGAGATTCTATCCCCCTACCACAATAAATGAAAACAGATGAAAGCATGGCAACAGCTTTATCAGAGAGGAGAAAGAAGGCATTGAAATGCCTGCAAATGAGAATCTGGCAAGTGGTAAGCAATCAGTACCACAAAAAAAACTCAAAAGCCCCCAAAATTGCAGTCCCTAGAGATCTGAGAGATTTAGAGGTGAGATACAGACTAAAAACTGGGGGATTAGGTATGGAGAAATCTGACCTCCCCCAGATCCAGTTCCTCTCAATGCATTAGGAGAAAGGAGATTCAGTATCTGGGAAAATCAAGTATGAGAAGCACCAAACCCAGAGAAAACGAGAAAAGCAAAAGATGGTAATGAAATTCCCGACTAAAAATAAGATGACTAAATGAAAATTTGAGGGAGATTCCCTGGCTCCTTCAGCTCTCCAGATCCAAGTGTAACATAATGGTCAACAAGTGAAGACAGTTACAGAGCAGCCTTAGACAGAAACCATCCAGATCAGGAGGACAGTGGCTTCAGGAAGGACAACAGAGTAGTGGGGCGAGCAGGGAACACTCCACTCTGGGTAAATGCAACACATCATCTCATAGGGTTAACTGGGGAAAACGGTGCTGAGAAGCTATTGAAAGATATGAAAGGATTTAACCCCAGAAACAAACAAACAAAGCAACTCATCAAATGAAGAACAAGACAACTATTAATGCCAGAAAAATGAAAAGTTGTAAAGGAAGGTAAATAACGATAGCATACTTCTGGTTAGGGCAGCTTCAGGATATGGTTAGTAATTTAACCCATGCAATTTAGGCTATCGGCATATGAGTACTTTTGGCCAAGTTAACAGGCCAAAGTGTAACTACTAATGATTTATGTAAAGTTGTAACTTATATTAGGAGAATTGAAAAGAATACAGGAAAAGTACATGTGTACATACAAGAGATTAAATGACATCTAAAACTGATGAACCAAACAACAGCACTACAAACAATTATTTTAAAATGTGGAGGTTGGACACAAACAGAAAGAATGATACAAGTTAAGAAGATACATCTGGGGAATAGGATGCAAGATCAGCAAGGATGAGGCAGGGAGCAGAGTTTCTCACTAGAGGCCTTTTTATACTATTTGACTTTTGCTTCTGTTGGTATACTACTTAGTAGAGATTAAAATGTTAATTTTAAAAAGTAAAACAAAAACGTAATGACGAGTACACTGAAAAAGTACCCGTAGCTTAGGGAAACTTACCTAAAAGAACTAACTTCTGCAGAGTCTCAGAATGATCCACATAGTCTCGTAGTGTGAATGAAGATGGGGGCAATGGAGGGGCTGCAGTAATCTGAATAGCCTCTTCCTCCGAAATTGGCTGCATTGGAGACAATGGGGGCAAATCATCCAGTTCTTTGAAAGAGAGAAACAAGTTAGTGCTCTAATATGCACACTTAAAACTATTTCTACAACGACTGCTTCTTGCCTTGATTGCTTCTTTCAGTGGTTAAATCTTGGAATCATTTTAGAATTAAACATCCAAGAAGCCCCCAAATTTTTCACCTTTTAAGAGGTAAGGTTAAAACTATTTAGACAGACTAACTACTGTTACTCCAAGATCAGAAATTGTTGGTAAATTTCAAAGCGCACAACTCCTTTCCTTCATTTAATCAGTAGGTGACAATGCTAAAGATCACCAGACTTTCAAGTGCATTTTGAAACAGAGATTGAATCTACTATAGCCTGTTAACTTGGCCAAAAGTACTCATATGCCAACAGCCTAAATTACATGGGTTAAACTAACCATATCCTCAAAGTCTGTTTTGATCCAATACCCTCCCCTCCAAATACCCTCAAATACATCTTTAAGAGGACTTCTATGATTGTTTCCACAACCTGTAGTCCTCTCTACAGGAGATGTGATTCTCTCTAGTACAGCCCTGATTCTGAGGGTTTGTTTTTTTAAAATCAAACACAGTATGGAAGACATTTAGAACTACACATTACCTTAAGCTAAGGAAGTGGGTCTAGGATCTCTTGTTCCGTTTTTTGCCTCTTATCATTAACTATCCTTTTTCATCAATAATAGCCAGCTTCTTCTCCCTACCATCTCCCCAGCTCTCTTTCCTTCATATTCTACTTAACCTCATATTATTTCATTAGCAGTGAAATATTCCTAGAATGGGATTCACAGGAAGGAGAGGACTAAAAAGCGACATGAGAAAACTTTCTGCAGTAATATAACTGTTTTATTTGTTGATTGCAGTAGTTGTTACACACTAAATGCATATATCAAAATTCATAGAACTGTATACCCCAAAAGATGAATTTTACTTGATATGATTATACCGTAATAAACCTAATTACTACTTAAAATTTTTTAAGAATCTAAACAATAAAGTATTTAGAAAGCAAATGCTTTATATGTGTAGCTATAAAATAATCTTACACGTTAGCCCACAAACTTCTTTTTCTTAGCCAGTAAAATAAAGGCAGGATAGAAGTCCATCAATAGAACTGGCATTATTTTTTTCTTGCTTGGTACAAAATATTACCTAAAATGGGCTAGTAGACTGTAAACAGGCAGCTCATTTACATGGCCAAAGTAGGGAAAGGGAGAGTTTTCTGAAAGTTCAGAATTACCTTCTAGAAACACCTCAGAATCAAAGCTGGGTATCTTTTGTGTCTTCTCTGATGGTTCATTCACGGAAGGAAGCGGAGTGATTTGGGCAGAATTATTTTCTTGACTACTTGAGCTAGTAGTCTGGGAACTATTCCATAAGGAGGAAGTCTTGTAAGTCTTAAATCCCCACTGGAGAAAGCAATTGTCAGAGGACATCTGAGGCTGAGCAGAAAAGCCATGTAACAATGTTCTCCCTGGTCTAGTAAAATGTTTTGTGAGTTGCGCGGCATTAATGAGGCTCCTCAACTTAACTGAGTTAAACCATCTGGGTATCTGTTGGGCTGACAAAGCCATTTTTCTTAAAGTTGTCTACAAAGGAAAGATACAACTGTCAAGAGAAGAGAAATTTAATTTACTTATGTGTTTAAAACAGTATTCAAACAACAAAATAATAAACTGGAAAATATTTTTTTCTAAATGAAAGGTATTTAAATATATTTAGTCTAAAATAGTAAGACGTTTCTTATGCACAGGAAAAGCCAACAACAAGGCAATCTCAGTTGCAAACCAACAGACAGGAACTTCTGAGCTGGAAAAATAAAGATATACTTTACAATTGTAAAACAAACTGCACAACCACTGGCACTAAGAAAAACGCTTAAAACACAAATCTGAAAATGTTCAAATGACAGGGGCCTCACTAATCTGTCAATTCAATCATTTAAGGAGAATAAGATGATGCAATTCGGTGTGAAGGATATTTCAGCAGCAGACTGCTGATCCAAGTAACAATGAATTACTCAAATGCATTTTATGTATATAAATTAGTCCAAAATGAAAAAACAGAAATCTACTGTGTCCCAAACGAATCATCAAAATATTATCACTGACATATAGAACAGAGAAAGCAGTTTCTTGCTTCATTCTCAGGGCTAAACACTGTTGATTATTTCACAGATAAAGTTGTTCTTCCAAAGGGAATTGAACAAAACCAGTTTTGTTAAGTTTTGCTTCACTGTAGGAAAGGAGAAAAAAGCCTTCAAAAAGGAAAGGTCAAAACTAACAAACAAAACCAAGTGACAGAAATATATAAGCAACCAGCAATGAATAAATGTATATTTTGACTTAAAAAGTAGTTCTTTTCAAAAAGATTTTTTTCTCAAGAAAGGCAAGTGCTATGTTAAATTCCAGGAATATAAAGGGATTTTATATTTAGCCAGCTAATTAAGAAGGTAAATTTGATGCCTATAATCTTATGTTAAATAAGACAATCCGTATAAAACACAGGATGGAGTCAGGATAGAAGAAATGCTCAATAAATGTTAGCCATTATTATTGATTACACAACCAAACACAAATGGATTCTGCTGAATCAACTGCTGCCTGCAACTTTATGCTGTTCTTCTACATAGTGGAATTTCGCTGGTTTTATGCTCTAAATTAGACCAAATAGTCAAGGGTCTAATCTCTTCTTGGAGATTTGTAGTTTGGGGAAGTTTGCTGAAAGAGATTTTACAAAAGTCAAAGTCTCCTTTCATTCTGCAAATATTTTATTATTTTTTTATTTTTGAGATGGAGTCTTGCTTTGTCACCCAGGCTGGAGTTCGGCGGTACAATCTCGGCTCATTGTAACCTCCACCTCCTAGGTTCAAGTGATTCTCCTGCCTCAGCCTCCCAAGTAGCTGGGATTACAGGCACCTGCCACGACGCCCGGCTAATTTCTGTTTTTAGTAGAGACGAGGTTTCGCCATGCTGGCCAGGCTGGCCTCGAACTCCTGACCTCAGGTGATCCACCCACCTCGGCCTCCCAAAGTACTGGGATTACAGGTGTGAGCCACTGCGCTAGGCCCATTCTGGAGTGATTTTTAGAAAATTAAGTATTCAAAATAACCTGATGGGACAGGAGGTTTTTGTTAGATTTCGGTAGGAAACGAGCCTCCAAATGCGCCAAGGTTTTCCCTCAAACCTACGACATTCATTCTCTGCACAGTAGTCGTAAGGGCACTAAATGGGAAGCAGAAGATCTCAGTTGTGCTACCTTGACAAGGCTATTTCTGGCAGCCATCTAACAAAATGTCTAGCTCATGATGTGGGTGTGGGGAGTCAATAACCATTCTTCAAACAATTTTTTTAAAGGCTAAGGGCACAAGATGATTCATAAGGCCCCTATCAGCTCTAACATTTTTGACGTCTAAGCGTTTCATCCTACTTCAAACTCCTGAAATCCCAAATTCACCCTGAAGCCTTTCCACACTCAATACCCCGAAACATCAGGAAGATTCACTTTCAAATTTTATCCAGTCATTAATTGTGCATACAACTGTTTATCCTTGCATTTTTATTTGCAAGTGTACTATCTTCTCCACATCATTTCACTGTTGCCTACACATCTTAACTGATTAATTGTTCATTCTCAAGAGCAGGGCTGGGTCTCATCTTGGGATCCACCCTTCCAGGGACTATTTTCCACTCTCCCAGAGCCCTGCACAGCTCTAATGCTTGCGGAATGGAAAGAAATCCATGGCAAGTAGAGTTAACTCACTTTCTTACACAGTATGCAAAAGCGGGTAAGGCATGTGCAGATGTATATAAAAGCCCTGTGAGGTGGTAACCGTAAGTCTAACACCGTCCTTTCATCAGGAAAATTACAGAAAACCCTTAAAGAAACTCAAGCCTATTAACAATTGATATATACAGCTCATATATATGTATACCTAGTGCTTTGCTAGAAAAAGGCACTGAAATAGTTTTTCGAGGGTTCACGATTTCTACCTATCAAAGGTTATACATGAAATCAGGAAGGAAAGGGAGGTTATGGGCGTAGCTTCCGAATAAAGGGTCTCTCAATACTTCCCTAGGCCATTTTAGCCCATTTCAGTTCCCCAAACCTAACTTCCGCAGGAAGGCAGAGCCCCCTCCAGAAGATTCTCACACAGCGCTAATCAGCAAGCATGGTTGAGTTTTCATTACATCAGCCGGGGAAAAACACAAAACCAAACCAATCACCCATGACTGGGCCGCGAAAATCAAAGGCTCTGGGCCGCGGCCTAGACGCAGGTGCGCCAGGACCTGAACCCCTACCAGGAGCGCCATCCCCGCGCTGGGGCAGCTCCTGCTTTACCTGTGGGGAGGCCTGCGCCCCGTAGCGGGTGCCCCGGGGACTCGCCCGGCCGCGCGCGCTGTCCCGCCAAGCCGCAAACCCGCTCCGCCGCCCTGCAGGCCCGGCGCAGCCGCGCTCCCCGGCCCACGTGGGCTGCGGCCGGAGTGGGCGAGACTATATGCCGGGCGGCGCGGGGAGATGGCGGGCTGCGTGCGCGAGAAAGAGTCAGCCAGGGGGCCCAGCTGCCCTTCTCCGGCACGACCCTCTCCTGGAGTCCCGTGGACTTGAAGTCTGAAGGCTCCTCGAGTGCATAGAGATGCCTCAGCCGGGACGACAGCGTGGGGATGGTCGGCGGCGCCCCCTGTCCCAGGCCGCGGTGGCGGCGCCGCGACCCCGCCCTCTCGCGCCTGTCCTTTCCTCAGCTCCCAGCCTTTGCTGGGCGCCAGACCCGGCTTCGCAGTCCGGCAGTTCTCCTACTGTGGCTCGTCACCCCCGGGGTCCCGGCCTCCGCGGGCTGGGGCCGCCGCTACCGCGGCAGGACGGGGAAGCGGGCCATGGCGTCCTGCGTGGGGAGCCGGACCCTGAGCAAGGATGATGTGAACTACAAAATGCATTTCCGGATGATCAACGAGCAGCAAGTAGAGGACATCACCATTGACTTCTTCTACCGGCCGCACACCATCACCCTGCTCAGCTTCACCATCGTCAGCCTCATGTACTTCGCCTTTACCAGGTGGGGCGGCCCGGCGGTGCAGGGGGCGCGTCCAAGGGCGAGGGAAGAGGCGGGAGGGAGGGTGGCAGGGAGGATGGCCCGGCATGGCTCCGGGTGAGGAAGCCGGCTGCCTGCTCCACGCGCACGCACTGGCAGCCCGCTGCCCACGCAGCCCCTCCGCCCGCCCGGCGTCTCACAGCACGGTAGCCTGCTCCCCCACCCCTCAATGCTGCTTCTCCATACAGCGCCTCCGGTTACACCGGGAACGCACGCGAGTCACTTAGCACGATCGCCCCCCCCCCCCCCAATCCCCACCCACCACACTCAGCATCGCTCCACACAACATCACGACGCGGGGCCCACCTCTGCACCGCTCCAGCCCCCGTCCCTACCCAGTACACCGCGTGAATCATCTTGTATGCACCACTTTTAGCACACACCGCTACACATACGAAGCACCCCAATCCACAGCGCCTGCACGCACCATACATAGGCCCAGGACACAACCTAGATCGTTTCCTGTGGAACTCCGGTATCCGGCGTGTCCGTAATAAAAATCCACATGTGCGCCACATACACCGTCTTTCCCGTGCAGCACTTCCCGTCTGCATTGCACACAAGTAATCCAGCATAATCCTCCCCCCAGCCTCAAACACTACCATCTGTACCACAGCACAAACTGCCACTCTAAACACACACATCACAGCGGACCTTTCCCTTCCAGCACAGCCCAATACCCATAACCTTCTGTGTACGTAGCTGCACAGACAGCAGCCCGCCACATATTACGCAATCTATACCCTGCTCACTCTAACATACATGCTGAAATGTGATCTTGTCCAGCTATTTTAATGGTGCCTAGTATATAGTAACTGCTGTGTGTTAAATGAAACACTTAAACCTCACACAGCATAACACAACTCTCTTACTCCCCTGAAAACATATACATACATTCTAACATATACCTGTTCATAGGAGCTGCCCAGCCCAAATCTTGAACACACCTCATGTAACTCTATGGCACTGCGCCTGTAGCCCCTCATCCCTAACCCAGGGAACTAATTTATCCCTGCTTCGTAAGGGGGTACATACCGGTGGTTCCTACTTAGAAGAATTTGTACTTTCTGAATGAACCTCTTTAAAGAAAGGAAAGTCACACCTCCCTCGCCATTGTGGCTTAAAAGGCCAAGTTAGAGTAGTGTAGTTTTTGAGCCACACTGTTGGTTTCAAAACTGGCTGTGTGTCCTTGGTTAAGTTGCATAACCTTGCTCTGAGCCTCAGAGGCCACACTTGTAAAATGGTGATGAAATATGTACTTATCTCATATGGGGTTATGAAGATTAAATGAATATATGTGAATGCATTTAGCAGAGTCCCTGGTGCACAATGTACAATTCATGTCAGTTACTTCTCTCCCAGTATTTTTATCCAACAATCAAGGTCCTCTGTCAGGGTCAGCAGAAAATGTGTAGGGATATATATATTGGGTAATCACAAGGATTGAGAGAACTTCTAGTATTTGGAAGGAGGAGCAGTTAAAGGATACTAAATGTGTTGTGACATATGTGACAGCTCTGTGCAACATAAATTGCCTCCTACACAGTCGTTTGTGTACACACACAAGTGCGGTTGTGCCTCCCTTGGGAATAACCGCAGTTTTTCGAATCCTCATAAAACTAATATCCTGCCACATCACACTTGTTCCTTACCTCCAAGATTTACTTGACTCTTGGTTCTTGTTATGTAAGTGTTTATCCATTTGAAAGAATCTACCTAAAGATATAAAGCTTAAGTAACAATTACTTACTCTTTAATGATTGAGGGATCTTGCCACTATTACTATAAAATCTGCTAAGATTGTGCAACAGGATAAGACCAGACCTTTCCACAGTACCTGACCAGACCTATTTCTAGCTTTGGAGAGAAATCAGTCATGTCGCTAACTATGGTTACTTTCAAATACTTTGTTATGTTGCCTCATTTTAAAACTTAATAGCTGTGTGACCACATAATTTTGCTAGGCCTCAGTTTCCTTATCTGTATGTAAAATGAAAATATCAGTATATTAATCTGTCAGGATTATCTGTCATGAGGATTAAATTCATCTTTTTAGATAATCTGTGTTTAGCTCAGTGCATGGCAAGTATTAAGTGCTTAATAAACATTAGTTGTTATTATGATGTGATTTCACTGTATGCTAGTGTTTTCTTTTTTTTTTTTTTTTGAGATGGAGTTTCGCTCTTGTTACCCAGGCTGGAGTGCAATGGCGCGATCTCGGCTCACTGCAACCTCCGCCTCCTGGGTTCAGGCAATTCTCCTGCCTCAGCCTCCTGAGTAGCTGGGATTACAGGCACGTGCCACCATGCCCAGCTAATTTTTTGTATTTTTAGTAGAGACGGGGTTTCACCATGTTGACCAGGATGGTCTCAATCTCTCGACCTCGTGATCCACCCGCCTCGGCCTCCCAAAGTGCTGGGATTACAGGCTTGAGCGCTAGTGTTTTCTAAGTTATATTTGTTATTGAGTGAGTATCCTCAGTAATTGGGAAGAAGGATAAAAGCATTAGAGAAATAGACAATAGATAACATAATACCTGTTTCATGTTAGCTTCAGTTTAACTTCATCTTATATGTGGGTTTGAAATAATGAAATTAGTGAGGGAGTTTCTTTGGAAATTAGAAAAATAATTGTAGTATTTTGTTTTAAATAATGAGAAGCAAGAATGAGTCATTTGTTTCAGCCTTTAATATTATTCTAGGTCCTTTCAAAATAGATTTCTCTTTCTGTCTTCTTATATAGAAACTCGCATTCGGCCAGGCACGGTGGCTCACGCCTGTAATCCCAGCACTTTGGGAGGCTGAGGCGGGTGGATCACAAGATCAGGAGATCGAGAACCTCTTGGCCAAGATGGTGAAACTCTGTCTCTACTAAAAATACAAAAATTAGCCAGGCGTGGTCGCCCACACCTGTAGTCTCAGCTACTCAAGAGGCTGAGGCAGGAGAATTGCCTGAACATGGGAGGCGGAGATTGCAGTGAACCAAGATCGTGCCACTGTACTCCAGCCTGGGTGACAAGAGCGAAACTCTGTCTCGAAAAAAAAAAAAAAAAGAATAAATAAAAAAAGGAAAGTCATATTTTTCTGAAATTTCCCTTTACGTCATATTGCCAAGGCAGTCAATAAATTGCAGCAGTGGAAGTATTAAAAAATGAATACGAATTTTAACAGCTTGTCCAAAATAATAGAAAAACTATAATCTGAACCTCAGACTATGGCCTCTTCCAAAAACATTAACCATTTTATTTCTTCCACTAATTTCATAAAGACACAGAAATCACATAATGAACTAATTAGTAACAAGTTTCACTTTATATAAAATCATAAGCACCATTAACAGAATTAGTATAAAATCTCACTCATTTTGGGGGCATTACAATAATAGCTCTGTCTTCCTCCGTAAAGACGGAAAGTAATGACTTCTTAAATGAAAATTTATCCTATGCTCTTTTGTAATGATTAACTCCAGTACCCTATACTTATTTCATAAGGATTTTAGTTAGACAATTGTTTGGTGCCATTCTTTCTGTAAAACTTAAAAAATATGTCTTAAGGTTTGTTTTGCCCAGACTAGTTGTCTAAGAGAACAAGGAAGAAAGTATACTTTTGGGATGTCATATAGCCAGTATGTGAGAAACAGTACCTGGGTACTGTCACATGCTTCAGAGACCCAGAAAGAATTTAAGATTACAGAGGATTAGATACCTTGTACTGAAGTCTGAGACAAATTTGGGTTTGTCCAGTAGTTCTTTTGTTAGATGGCGCTTAGGCCAATTCCCTGTTAAACCGTAGTGTTTAAATCTCCTGTCTTTATCATCATCATTAAAAATAAAAGTTAGATACTACCTAATCATTTTCCTATTTGAAAAAGCTTGTTTCTAGCCTGGGCAACATGGTAAAACCCATCTCTAAAAAAGAAAACAAAATAAAAATTAGCTGGGTGTGGTGGCATGCACCTGGAGGCTGAGGTAAGAGGGGCACCTGAGGCCAGGAGGCAGAGGTTGCCGTGAGCTGAGATCACACCACCGTATTCCAGCCTCCCCTGTACTCACTGAACAGAGTAAGACCCTGTCTCAAAAGAAAAGCAATTTGCCACATTTTAGAATAAGTAGGCTGGGCACAATGGCTTACGCCTGTAATCCTAGCACTTTGGGAACCAAAGGTGGGAGGATTGCTTGAGGCCAAGAGTTCAAGACCAACCTGGCTAACACAGCAAGACCCCATCTAAAAGTACTATTAAAAAATAAATAGTACTTTTATAAATAACTACTTACACGTATGTCTTAGAAGTTTGTTCAGCCAAAGTAGGGAAAGGAAAACTTGTCTCAAGCTCAGAGTATAATAATTACCTTTAAGATACCCTCATATTTACTCTGCATTCAGAAGTTGGTAAACTTGGAAATATCGAATGGGTTTAGTTTAAAAAACTCAAGCTTTAGATATAGAAAACACCAAAAGCTATTAATTCACATTCAAAGCAGCCCACCTCTTCTTAAGAGGAACCTGCCATTGACCAGTAGAATCAGCCTTTGTTAGCACCTGTCCAACAAAAATTGTTACTTACCTAGAGGAAATTGCCTTTCTGTGGATTTGTGTACTTAAGTGATCATCAGTTTGTCTATGCTTCATTTCTCCTGGTTTAGAACAAAGGAGACAGACAAGGGCAGAGAAGTGGACAGACCTGATTGATTGATTTGTTAATAATGGTTTTTACTTAATTTCTCTTATTGCCTTTGGAATTCCAGTTCACCGTCATATCATTGGGGCATACTTCTGGCCACCTGTATTGGATTGTTTATGGATATTTGCTAGCCTTCCTTGTTCTTTCCCTCTCGACCACATAAATTCCCATTAGAAAATGTCTTTTGATACTGCTGATTCAGTTGTCTTGATCCTGTTTCCTTTATATACATCATGTTCCTTTTCTCCCAGTAACAAAAGGCCTGCCAGCCCTTGTTCTGTGATACTAGCAGTGGTAAGTGATCATCTATAGCAATTGTGGGCTAGGATTAAACCAGCCCAGGAGGTGAGCATTGTGGTAGGTTGCACCTGAGGTCCAGTTATCAATGATTGTTAACATTTCTTTTCCCTGGTTACTATTTGAGTCAAATTTTTTATTGAACTTAATGTTTTATATTTTTTCTTATACTTATTTCCACTTTTATGTCCATAATACAATTTCTAATTTATTAAAGGGGGAAATGTGCCGTATGTTTCTTTGGGATCTTCCTCAGTGAATAGGCACTTGGGTGACTTAAATATTTATTTGGCTTAGATGATGCCTTACCCCACAGAGACTGTATACCTAGGAACTGCTGCTTTTCAGACTCCTTTTAGTAAGCAGCGTTTGTTCAAATTCATCTGTTCTGAATAAACTGTGCTTAGCATTTTAGATGTAGTTCTGTTACCAGATGTATTACAATTTATCTTGTGACATAATTCCTATTGCCCTAGATTTCTGTAGAGAAGTTACAGTTTTTCAGTCTTAAGTAATCCAAAACCAGGACTAGTCCAGTCATCTTGCACTGCTTCCTCAGCCCTGGCATCCCATTTAATTCAGTTAATTCATTTCAACAGTTCCATAGTCCTCATTCCTTCTAGCCTAGGTTTCTGCCAACCTGGAGTTCACCATCTGGTTTATCTTCACCAGGTCTGATTGGGCCCTTATAGCTTTCAGGGCTGTTCTCTTTCCATTCCCAAGCCTTTGCTCAGCAAACTTCCAACCCTTTGGGATCGCTGACTCCCAGGCCCTGGCTCCCCCTCCCTCCAGTGCTGCCCCTGTGATCTTTTTAGACAAACTCATGGTTCCATTTTTCCCCATTTAAAATTCTCATTTATCCAATAAGTACTTTAAAATGTATCACGTTTCTCCTCCTTTAATTGATAACTTATCTGTAACTCCTCACAAGGATCATGACTTTCCATAAAACGAAATTAGTATGATATTAAAGATAATACCAAAGCTGGTGGACATCTACTGGTATTCAGTAGATGCCTGTCACCTATGGGAAAGTACTAGCTGGACTCCAGGGTCCTTTGTTTTGGAGTAAGTCTACTTTCCCACTCCTATCCCTCCCTCCACACACAGCCCACCCGACACCCAGCAGGCCCTAACAACTCACATGTCCCACACCTAGGCAGGGCTGCCGTCTCTCAGACTGGAAGTCACCTCATGCCCACACATGAGCCCTTGGTGTCCTTCACAATCCATTGAGATGGTTCCCCTCCAAGACATCTTTCTCAATTGTTCCAAGAAGCACAGAGGAAGAAATGTTTATATCCTCCCAAATACTTGTGATTATTGTATCTCTCATGTCATAATATTTGTTTCTGTGTCAGCTGCTTGAGGCCAGTTATCTTAATCATCCCAAGATAGACATCCAGTAAATGCTGAAATGAATGGGATGCATGAAATCATTTATCCAATAAGAATTTTAAAAATTATCATCTTTTCCTTTAGTTGATATCTCACCCATAATTTTTTTTTTTTTTTTTTTGAGACGAAGTTTCGCTCTTGTTACCCAGGCTGGAGTGCAATGGCACGATCTCGGCTCACCGCAACCTCCGCCTCCTGGGTTCAGGCAATTCTCCTGCCTCAGCCTCCTGAGTAGCTGGGATTATAGGCATGCGCCACGATGCCCAGCTAATTTTTTGTAATTTTAGTAGAGACGGGGTTTCATCATGTTGACCAGGATGGTCTCAGGATCTCTTGACCTCATGATCCACCTGCCTCAGCCTCCCAAAGTGCTGGGATTACAGGCTTGAGCCACCGCGCCCGGCTTCACCCATAATTCCTGACAAAGATCATAACTTTCTATAACATGTGATTAATATGGTATTAAAGGTAATATCTAAGCTATTTAACATTGGTCTACCATGTAACCTGGGATTAAATTTTGTATTGGGAGAGATGGTCCTTAACAGTGACTCATCTAAACATGAATCTATAGGTCTCTATTTTGAGAACTCATATTAAAGGCAATGAGGGAAAAGACTAGAAAGGGAGAGGGACAATTGACCTAGAAGCCTTAGGAATCATAATAAAGGCTAGACATTCCTGGCTGCCTGACCCTAGGGAGAAAGATTTGTCTAAAAGATTGTAGGTGAGTAAATGGAGTTTGCTGTGGTTTCCTGATGTTACCACCCCTCTGGTCAAATCCCTGTACTCAGATATTAAATTGACACAGAATCAGAGTCGGAGTCTGAAAATTCTTTGGAGTGCAAACTTCCTTCTTTTTTTTAAACTCAGGGCTTTCCTGACACTTTTCCTGCTAAGATGTTGTCTCTTTGGGTAGTTCCCTATCCTAGTTGAAACAGTGCTCTGGAGAAGAAGCCAAGCTGTTATTGGGCTTTTAGATATTTGCTGATGGTCTCAATAGCCCTCTGTAGTGAACCCTCTGCAAGGGGACAGGGAAATCGCTGCCAGCGGACCCTGTGGGTCAGGCTGAGACCCCCCACTCATGTTACCTGATTTGCTTGGCTTACTCTGCCATATCATCTTGCTCATTCTTGCCACCAGCAAGTAGATGTCTGCTGTGTGCCAGAGCATTGTGCCAGGCACCAGGGCTACCTCGGGGAAATGAGGTGGGACTTGTGCCTTGGGGAGCTTTTTCACTTTAAGCTATAC
Organism: Saimiri boliviensis; assembly: GCF_048565385.1. Taxonomy (NCBI): domain Eukaryota; kingdom Metazoa; phylum Chordata; class Mammalia; order Primates; family Cebidae; genus Saimiri; species Saimiri boliviensis. Next base: position 30,641,422 of record NC_133463.1, on the reverse strand, counting down.
ATTTGATATTTTCTTTTTTTGGAGTCTTGCTATGTCTCCCAGGCTGGTGCAGTGGCACGATCTCGGCTCACTCCAGCCTCCGCCTCCCAGGTTCAAGCGATTCTCTTGCCTCAGCCTCCTGAGTAGCTGGGATTACAGGTGTGTGCCACCACGCCTGGCTAATTTTTGTATTTTAGTAGAGACAGGGTTTTACCATGTTGGTCAGGCTGGTCTCCAACTCCTGACCTCATGATTTACCTGCCTAGGCCTCCCAAAGTGCTGGGATTACAGGCATGAGTCATTGTGCCCGGCCACATTTGGTGTTTTCACAGTCTATGGTCAGTGTTATGCTGGAGCACTTCAGGAGCACCTCCTAAGTTTAGAGAGGGAGGAAGACATTGCCTCCCTAAGCTTGTCTATTTGTGTCCTTATTGGAGAATGTAGAATAGCAATCTTAACCTAGAGCCAGCATTACAGAAGCCCTCATACTTACTTCCACCCTGCCTCTATTTTTGTGTTACTGTGGGCAAGATAAACCAAGAGCTTAATTTTTCTCATCCTTCAAACAAAGATAACATTCGCCCTGCCTTCCCCACAGAACTGTGGAGTGGTTAAATAAAATAACAGTTATGAAAGTTCTTTGGAGTGTTCAGGGCAGTGCAGACTGAGTCATTTTGAAGTTAGTATCTGTGGTAGACCCAGAGAAGAAATCAAGGAGGTGTCACAGCATCACAATGGAAAGTTTTAAGTCCTTATTTTTTGTTGCTGTGAACCGAAATGTCTTAGTTGAGCAAGTACCTTTATGCCAGGAATTACCAAGATGAGGATTTGGCAGCCCACGCCACAAGTCACGATCTTTCCTGAGAAGCAGGAACTACATTGCAGCCTCACAAAGCTGGGGGAGACAGTTATAACCCCACCAAGGGGCCAATCACAGGTGAATGCCTGGGCTTTTTTGGAGTTTGTCAGAGATAGTTTCTATACATGAAAAACATTTCTTCAGGGCAAGACTATACTAAGATAATGTCTCATTGTCCTTTTTTATCTTGATCCACTCAAGAATAAGGGCCGTGTCTCTTCATCTCAGCCCTCAAAGCCCTACCCAATGATAGGCATTAACAAGATGAAGGAATGAATGGACATAATGAAGAGCATTCAGAGCTTGTGAACTCATGATAATAATGGACACTAACTGTGCCAGGCACTGTTTTAAGTGCTTTACATGTGTTATTTAATCCTCACACAAGCCTATGAGGTAGAACTCTTACCATCCTCTGTTTACTGAGGAAGAAACTGGGACATTGAGAGGTTAAGTAATCTGCCCAAGGTCACACAGGCTGGTGGTCTGGCCCCAGCCTGTAACAGTCACTGCACTGTATGGCCTCCTGCAAGTGAAAGAGCTTGTACTTTGGGGCCAGGCCCTATCAGTAAAATGCAGATTATGATCATTTCCCACTTTAGGGTGTTAGGAAGATTCAGAGAGCTAACACACAAAGCCACTGGAATATAGTGGCAATCCGTGGGTACTAGATCTTTTCCCCTCATTTGGTGTCCACTCATGTGGACTCTGCAGCCAAGTTCTGTTTCATGATCAGCTATGGAAAACTCAGCATGCGGTTAAATCTCTGGATTATTCAGGGTTCAGAGAGGAGGGACTCACACCAGGCCTTATAGAATGGACCTGCGTACTCTGTGGCCAGAAGGGAGTTGGGCATCCTCACCTGCCAGGCATTCAGTTCTTTTTGTGCACCCCTACCACAGACTGGTAAGGGCTGTTCTAGATGAGGTGGGGACACCCTCTCTGCTCTCGAAACTCAGTGTGACATTGGGCCCTCTAGTCTGATAGGACTCACAGGGCTTCGTAAACTCACTCTCCTTATCTTTGATTGTGGTAGTTTGATCTTCCCATACTGCATAATTTCAGTTTATCTAAATACCTCACTGTCTTCCATTAATACATTTTTTTCCTAATTTGACAAATATAAAACTGCCAACTTTTCAGACCCAGCTGCCATTTTATTCCATTTAATCAACATTTTTTCCCCTCTGAAACTAGGCCATCCATTTAATCCTCTTTTTCTAATAAAATTGCTCAAAATTTACAAAACTGCCATTTCATTGGTTTTATATCCTAATGTATTACTCATCTCGTTATAAATTTAGTGCTGATATATATTTTCAAGCATTTTGACTGGTAGATAATTTTAAATAGAGACTAATTTACTGATTTTCCTTAGCTACTTATTTGTGGTTAATAATAACCCATTAATTAAAATTTTAATTAATGTTTTTAAAGAGAATGATGTATTCACGTCACTTGAAATCCAAGATACGTCAAAGGATCTGGGGTGAAGTCTCACTGCATACTTCTCCCCAGCTCCTCATTTTTCCTCTTTGGAGAAAACCAGTGTCATCATTTTTTGGGTGGATTTTCAGTGACATTCTCTGCAGATATAAGCACAAATTATAAGCTACTTACCCATACACATTCCTCCACCTTGTTTTGCTCAAATAGTTGCTTATTATACCCACTATTCTGCAATTTGCTCTATTTACTTAATGATACCTTTTAAATTATTCTGAGTCAGTTGATTCTTAAAAAGCTTCCTTTTTTTTTTTTTTTTTTAAATGGCTGCCTAGCTTTCCACTGTGAGACTGGACTGTGATTTATTTACTCAGTCTCCTTCTGGTGGATATTTCAATTGTTTCCAACTTTTTATGAATACATGTGATGCCATAGTGAACATTTAGGGATATATGTCATTTTTGTATGAATGAGAGTTTATCTGGAGGATAAATTCCCAAAAGTAAAATTGCTGAGTCACAGAGTATATACATTTGTAGACTTAAAATATTGCCAACTTGCCCTCCATAAACGTGACTTCAGTTTATACTGCTACTAGCAATGTATGAGCATGCCTGTTTTCCTGTTTCTTCATAGCCTTCCTAGCTCAGTCATTAAAGTTTTACATTTATCAATAGGGTAGATTTTTAAAATGGTGTCTATTTTAACTTACCATGAATGAGGTTGACTATCTTTTCACTTCTGAGGTCCTTAGATTTTTTACTCTGTGAACAAACTCTTCATATCCTTTCCCTGTTTTTCTATTTGTTTTTCTATGTTTATTTGTTGTACTTTCTGTTCATTGATTTTAGGGAAAATGCTTTGCATATTAAGGAAATTAGTCTTTTGTCTTGATATGAGTTGTAAATTTTTTTCCCCAAGTTTACCTCTTTTCCTTTGATTTTGTTACTGATTTCTTTGCCATGTGAATTTACCCCTCTTCATGATTGCTGATGGCTTTGCTTTGAGGTTCGTTTGTTTTTTTAATTCTCCAATTTCTTCCAGTATTGTTTTTAATTTTTTGAATCTTCCAGATTATAAAGTATGAGTAACGGAATCAACCTTCTTTTCCCATGCAATGGTTGTTAATTTCAGCCTTGCTTTTAATTTGTATCCTACATATTGTATGTCCTGTCAATGTCTCTTATACCAACCCTGTGCCTCTAACGTAAGTCAGGCTGATTTAGGATCACAGATCATTATTTCATGAGACAGCTTGGCTTGAGGCAACAAGCATTGTCTTCGGTGTCGAAGCCGACCTGGTTTTGAATGGCAGCTTAGCAACATCTTACCTATACAACCTCAGACAAGTTACTTAACCTTTCTGAACTTTTACAACCTCATTTTATAAAATGTGGTTGATAATACTTCATTTTGCAAACGTGTGACCATTAGAGATAATGTTTATAAACTGCCTGTTCGGTGCCTGAAACACAGTAGTAGATAAATGGGGGCTATTGCTATTGTCATCATCATTCCCAATGTCAGCAACGTGATGTCAGTCTGAATGAGGACATTGTATGCCCTCAGTGTGCAGCCATTCTTAAGTAAAAACTGGTGCTCCTGGAAATTGGATGTCGGACCTCCCTACCTAAGCCAGAAGGCATCACAACTACCCTAGTAAAGATCACACTGGCATTTTGAGGGCCATGTTTATAACTTCTGGGCAGAGATTCAACTGTTAGGTGTCTATTAAAAGTGCACTTCGCTGGAAGGTAAAAAGTGTCTGATTATGTAGTCTGGTTTTATAAGCAGGTCTATGAAATTAAGTCAGCATTAGTTTGTTAGTGCTGTTCGGACATATAATGATCTAAGAAATATTATATGATCTGTATAATCTCATTTCAGAACCTATTCAATCCTGTCCTACATCTAGTGGTCCCCCAGTTTTTAGAACATAGAAGTCTTCCTTCCGCTAGGTTTTCTATTTAGATCTGAAATTTAGTTCCATGTTGTTTTTCTATTTTCAGGGATGACTCTGTTCCAGAAGACAACATCTGGAGAGGCATCCTCTCTGTTATCTTCTTCTTTCTTATCATCAGTGTGTTAGCCTTCCCCAATGGTAAGTGATGTCATGTGTTACCACATTTCTCGTATGTGTTGTGCCCTTCTAGTTTTTTTGAGATGAGTCATCTAGAAGATGGAATAAAAAAAAATAATCTGAGTTTTGTGTAGGGTTTAGGTGCACAGGCTCTGGAGGCAGACTGCCCATTCTGTCACTTCCTAGCTCCAGGGAAGCCCCCTAAGAGTGCTAAGAGTGCTTCAGTTTCCTTCTATAAAATGGAGATCACAGATAGGTATGGTTGTGAGGGTTAACTAAATTGGGGCATGTTAAACATTGTAAATATGACTAACAAATTATAAATGTGATTTCTCAATAAATGTGGTTCTTTCTGTGGCTGTTTTTGTTATTATCAGATGAGTCATAAAATACTCCATTACGGCTGAGTTCTTCGTTTTTGCTAAGGACAGGGTCAATGCTATAATGAGTATTACTTAAATGGGTTGTCCCGAGTGATCTTTTATCACCACAAACTTTGCTGATTATGCATTTGGGATATGAATTTTCATCAGCAGGAAAAAAGACAATTATTACTGTGAATTGTGCCCCCATCATGATTATGGAGTGAGGCAAAACTTTTGTTTAAAAAGCAAGTTTGGTATTCTGTCATGCTCACAATTCATCCCTTTCCTCCAAATTGTTCCTTAAAAGTTACTGTCTTTTTTCTTATTCCCTTTCAGTATCTTCCCAGTAGAATATTCTCTACTTGTTCTCCATAACCATTTATTTTTATTTCTTTTTTGTTTTGTTTTGTTTTTTTGTTCTCTGAAGTGAATGAATTGAACCAAATCTCCATAACCATTTCTAAATGCTCACTCTTGTCTTCTATTTTTTTAAAAGGATATTTGAAAATTGTTCCAGTCTTTCTTATGGGTTATTCTCCATAACCATAGGCCAGCCCTACTTGGGTTTTAAATGTCGTGCTTTAGGCTGCATTTCTTCTGTGACTGCCCATGCTATTCAGTAGGCTATCGTGTAATATAAGAAGCTCATTATGAATGTTATCAGATGCTACCTGGAAATGTTCCATGTCAAGGCCTTCAGGCTTCCTAAGATGGTAGCAGTGGAATTTTGTTCTATTTTCTGAGATACGAGTCATCTAGAAGAAGGTAGATTTAAAAAAAAAAAAAAAATCTGAGTTTTGCATCATAGTTAAGAGCATGGGCTCTGGAGGCAGACTCTTATGTGGCACTGTGTTTACAAGAATGTAGTGGTTTTAGCATGTAGCAGAGTAGCATAATAATCACACTGATAAAACCATGACTCTGGATCCCTCAGAGAATGAATTGTTCTACATAGCCAAGTTATTTGGGAGCTGAGTTTAGCTCTCCAAACATGCAAGCTTTTACGTTAAAAGTTTTTTTTAATGAAAATCTGCATACCTTATGCAGATAAGTCAAGTGTAGTTTGCCTTTTTCATAAGGATTGATGGTTCTGGTAATGCTCAGTTATCAGGGTATCAAGACAATGTATGCGTAATATGGGAAAGTCATGGAATGAAGGGGTGTTGACCCTACTATAGGATTTATTTTATTTTATTTTTTTATTTTTGGAGATGGAGTCTTGCTCTTGCCCAGGCTGGAGTGCAGTAGCTATTCACAAGTGTGATTACAGGCCACTGCATCCTCAAACTCCTGGGCTCAAGCTATCCTACCTCAGCCTTCTGAGCAGCTGGAACTGCAGGCATACACCACTACACCCAGCTAATTTTTTGTATTTTTTGTAGATAGAGATGGGGTCTCACTGTGTTGCCCAGACTGGTCTTGAACTCTTGGCATCAGGCAGTCCTCCATCCTCAGCTGCCTGGGCAGCTAGGACACCTGCTATCAAATTTGCTGAAAAAAATTCCTGATGTCAAACAACTGTTTGGCTATTTGCCAACTTTCCTTTCCCTCCCATTGAATTTTAGGTTAGGGGAGAGCTTGGGTGTTATGTAGATCCTTATCTCCTTCAAGAGTGCCAGCCAAAGGTGGGTTTCCTGAGCGCTGGGTCCTGGCCTTTCCATACAAAGGTGGCATATGGATACAACTCAAAGCAAGGAAATGGCAAACTCTATCTCGGGTTACATACCAACTCAATGCAAGGCAGACATGTGGAGCCTCTAAAATGTGACTAGGTGACTATTCACATGGTAGCGACAGTTTATTCCCCTTCCCCTCAGCCATTCTGCCTTCTGCATCCTGTGATCTGCTGCTTCCTTCTTTGTCATCACTCAGTGCTATGACCATTTCTCTTTATTTCTCTTATGTCCTCTTTCCTGTCTTTGTTTTTCCCCTATCAGTCTGTCATGCACATGTGCTCAGGAAACTGATCAGTGCAAAGGTATCAGGTCTGTTCTTTAAGTCTTCAGCTTTCCTTGACTGTGTTACTTGTTGCTTAGTTCTCAAGGGTTTCTTTTTGGCTCTTTATAAACAATTTGCTGTTTCTGAGTCCAGAGCTGTTTTAGAAGTATGAAGGTTCTAAAAGATTAGTCTCCCAATCGCTGTGATTTTTACAGCCATCCCTTCTCTGAGTCTTTAGCAGGAGCTGAGTATTGGGGCTTCATTAGCAGTTGTTTTTCTTGAGGTACCAAAGGCACTGAAGGTTATGGGATTAGATCTATTCGATGTAACACTTTGTGTGATTTCTGCTGACTTTGCCTCTGTTCCCCAATGAAGTACTCTGATCTTCAAAGTTGACTTCACCTGCTCAATCTCTCATTGTGGGACTGTGCTTTTGTTTTGATTTTGGAAAGATAAAACTGAAGCTTGGTTTTCTTATCCTGGCTGCATGGACTTTGTGAAATACACAAAGTGGGGAGGAGCCATAGAGCTCACCTAGTTCAGCCGTCTCAGTTTACCAGTGAGAAGGCTGAAATATGCCACCACGTCCCCCACCTTTGATGTCAGCAGGGCCGCAGCTGTGCATTTTCCTTCCTCAGTGCTGTTCTGGTCATATCTCTTGTTAGGTCCTTTATCTCTGCAACATGCTTTATCTCTGACTTTCTCCCGTAATATGTTTCTATCTCCTCCTGTTTCCCTTTTTTTCTGTCAGTCCCTGGCTTGTCTTTTCCCCCAGGGTGGGGTCTTAGTTGGCCTGGACCTAGCATGCTTTGCATGCCACAGGAGGTGAGTGGTGACTGAGCGGATGCTTCTCCGTTGCCCATGTGTGTCTGTGATTGGCAGGAGCTGACACATTGATCTAACCCTTCCTACTTTCTCCTGTTTCTACTCTATTTCTGCCTTGCCGTCCTTTCCCCTCCTCCCGTGTACTTACACACACACACACAGACACACGCACCATTTACCAAGAGGCAGACCCTGCCAAAAATAAGGTTTCAGATAGGTATGGAAGCTATAAACAAGGAGGATGACAGCTCAGTGTCCTGTGCTGGAGGGACTGGGACATTAGTCAGCGAAGGGAGGACATGGATTCTCTTGAAGCCACGTGTATATAGCACACATACTGTGCTTACCTCATTTGTTTTCTGAAGATCTGTTTATTTACACTTTACCTAAGAATAGTAAAACTAACTTTTTCACATGAAAGAATGTTACCGAATAGTTTTCAATTAGGAATGGCTTTGGAAGGTGCCAGTGGAGATAGTGGGGAGTTGGGAGGGCCCTGGGCAGGGTGCCCCTGAGGTGTGTGGCCTCCCCTATCAGACCAGCTCTCAGGCCACAGGACTTCCCAGGAGCCCGTGCTGAGTGGCTGCCTCTGTGAGTGGAGTATACGTGCCCTTTCTCCCTCAGTCTTGTCTCCTTATTTTCCATTCTCCTCACCCTTGGCCCATATTCTTAAATTAAGTAATGAAAAATGAATGGGAGAAATGGAGCTCCAAACTTGCCCTCTCCTTCACAGCAGTTTTAGGGACATGCCTGCAGTAGATCGCATGCCTGGAACGATTTTTTGGCAACTTGAAATGCGTTTATCCTTGACCTGGTAAACCAGGCATCCCCAAACTTTTTACACAGGGGGCCAGTTCACTGTCCCTCAGACCGTTGGAGGGCCGCCACATACTGTGCTCCTCTCACTGACCACCAATGAAAGAGGTGCCCCTTCCTGAAGTGTGGTGGGGGGCCGGATAAATGGCCTTAGGGGGCTGCATGCGGCCCCCGGCCCGGCCGTAGTTTGGGGACGCCTGTCAGGTAAACGCTGCCCTGCACAGCTGTGTATGGGCCAAAAGTGGATTGTGTTTATTTGTCTCCTCGGGTATGTGTGAGTTCATATATATTATCTGTGTGGTAAACTTGGTCAACTCCTACAGGAAGGGAGCCATGTGATTCTTTTTGTAGAGTCTAAATAACAACGCCCTTGACTTTCTCTATAGTGTTTTATAACAGGATACTTTTGGCTACCAGTGATAGAAAATGCATTTCAAGAGGCTGGGCGCGGTGGCTCATGTCTGTAATCCTAGCACTTTGGGAGGCCAAAGCGGGTAGATCACAAGGTCAGGGGTTGGAGACCAGCCTGGCCAATATGGTGAAACCCTGTCTCTACTAAAAATGCAAAAATTAGCCAGGGGTGGTGGCGTGTGCCTGTAATCCCAGCTACTTGGGAGACTGAGGCAGGAGAATCACTTGAACCTGGGAGGCGGAGGTTGCAGTGAGCCAAGATTGTGCCATTGCACTCCAGCCTGTGCAACAAAGCAAGACTCCACCTCATAAAAAAAAAAAAAAGAAAAAGAAAAAGAAAGAAAAGAAAAGAAAAAAGAAAATACATTTCAAAATGGCTTAAACAATAAGGAAATTTTCTCACATAACAAGAAGTTCTGAGATAGGGTGTTTTGAGGGCTGGCTAATTCAGTGGCTCAGTGACCTGCGAAGACCCAACTTCTTTACCCCTTTCTATTCTGCCGTCTTCCAGCCTGCACTCTGCCCTGCTGGCCTTGAGACAGATCCTGCAGGGCCGGCCATGTAGTGGCAGGCAATGGCCAGCAGATGAAGAGATCATCTCTTCTTGTGTGTCTTTCAGTTGAGTAGCGATGCCTTTTCTAGCGACCCTCCAGCAAACTTCCATGTCTTTGACTAGGGTTGGGCCACATGTCTCTTCTCAACCAGTTCCAAGGACAGAAATTTCTGGTGTTTAGAGGAGAAGATGTTCAACAGGTATTTGTTGGCTAGAAGAATGCCAGGGGACTAGAATCACCTCTGCTGGTTTAGAATCCACCCCTGAGTTATATGGCAAAGGAGTGGACATTCAAACAAAATTTGGTGTGACAATCAGCAGGGTGAGTGGCAGGATTAGGTCCTAGGGTTCTTTCTTTCAGTTCCATAAGCAGATGTGGCGGGAGAGGGCTGGCAGTGAGAGCACGGGAAGGAGAGGATTTGATGTCCACTTTTACACATCTCTCCTGCCCACTTCGCCTCTTCACTTCTTCTCTTCATTCTCTTTTGGCGTCCTTACAAAAATGTTTTAATTGCTACCTTCATCCCATTATAGCAACTGACACTCAAGTGTATGTGTAATTTTAACTATACCACCTATCACTGGAGTGAAATTTAGAAATCTATTTGAGTCTCCAGTTGGCTGGAGATTTCTTTCAACAGGCGACCTTCTGGTGTACACTTCCTGCTTCTGAGAACTCCCTTTAACTGTTCATCCCCTTTCCATCTTACCACACCCCCAAAACCAGCCCAGCCTTATTTATACTTCAAGTACCTGGCCCACAGTGACTTCTCATTAATATATGTTGAATTAAGTAATAAATCCACCTGGAGAAAAATTCACAGAACAAGCCTTCTCTTTTCTTTTTGTTGTCTGCAAGAGAAACATCACTCAGCACTTTTTTTTTTTTTTTTTTTTTTCTTTTGAGACAGAGTCTCCCTCTATTGCCCAGGCTGGAGTGCAGTGGCTCGATCTCGGCTCACTGCACCCTCCACCTCCTGGGCTCAAGGGATTCTTGTGCCTCAGCCTTCCAAGTAGCTGGGATTATAGGCACCCACCATCGCACCCATCTAATTATAAAAAATTTTTTAGTAGAGATGGGGTTTCACCATGTTGGCCAGGCTGGTCTCGAACTCCTGACCTCAGGTGATACACTTGCCTCAGCTTCAAAAGTGCTAGGATTACAGGTGTGTGCCACCACACCTGGCTGCACTCAGTACTTGTTTAAGGTCTTTTGAGGAGAGTGAAAAATTCGTATTTCTTATTCTTTCTGAGTTTGTCATTGTTTGTCCTTCTGTGTCATTTGACGTCTCTGAGTTAAGATAATGGTAATCATGTCTCCTTGATGTTTGAAAGTAATCCAAAAGGTTCACCATCTTCTAAATTAAAAAAAGAGAAAAGTTCCTTTCTCCTTCCCTCGTGTGTCCCCTGCTTCACTACTTTTTGTAAAAAAAAAAAAAAAAATCTCCAGCTGGGCACAGTGGTGCATGCCTGTAATCTCAGCCACCACGCCCGGCCCCTCTATTTCTTTTGAAATTAACCTTGCTCTTAATATCTGATTGAAAATGATGCATTCTAGGCTGGGTGAGGTTGCTCATGCCTGTAATCCCAGCACTTTGGGAGGCTGAGGTGGGAGGATCACTTGCGGTCAGGAGTTTGAGACCAGCCTGGCCAACATGGAGAAACCCTGTCTCTACTAAAAATACAAAAATCATCTGGGCATGGTGGCCCATGCCTGTAATCCCAGCTACTCGGTAGGCTAAGGCAGGAGAATTGCTTGAATCTGGGAGACGAAGCCTTCATTGGGCTGAGATGGTGCCATTGCACTCCAGCTTGGGTGACTGAGTGAGCGAGATTCCATCTAAAAAAAAAAATGATGTATTCTAGATGGAAGGAACGATAAAGAAAATAAAACACATAGTTTTTAAGTGTGCCTCATCAGAAAACCAAAACCCAGTGTTGGTTGCTGCACCTCTGCCCTAAGAAGTCTTCCCCAATTCTCCAACATAAGCAAGAGAGTGAATAACCAAACTGCAGATCGAGATTCTCCCAGGTAGCTTTTATCAAATCCCATATAAAGCACAGATAAGTAGTAGGAACTCCTGTGGAGAGCAACCATGAGGTGGAGCCCTTCCAATAACCTCAGAACCATAACAATAGTCAAAGAAAAGGAAGCCTGCCTTTACAAGACCACTGAGAAAATAGTCAATAGTCTGTTGGGAAATAAGAGTTGTGGGGAAGGCATTGAGATGACATGAACATTCACAGCATCACAAGTGATGCTGTGGAAGGCGGGGCTCCTTTTACGTCCCCACCCCTGGCACATACACCCTTAGGCTCTGCAAAGGTGACTTGACCGGAGTAGCCAGGTGCAGGTAACCTAGTGAGCGTAAGTATCAGGATTTATAATCTAGAACATGCCAGCCTCACCCTTGATTTTTTTTTTTTTAAGTAAAATGATAACTTTTAGCAATATTGCTGTCTGATGGTAAAGATGGCACTCTTAGTGTATACTGCTACTGAAATGTACTTTTAAAAATACCACTTTAAAAAAATTCAGAGTTTCTTCTCAGGAGGCAATGGGCAGTTATGACAAGCCTCACACTTGCAGGGCGGCAGATTTGATGGTTGAAATCAAACCTAGACTGGGTTTTGAAGTTAGTTACTGAAAGGGTCACCTTACATTCCAGGCCTTATCTCACCTTTCATAGGCAAAAGTTACCAGTGATTCCTACCTCCCTGGGTCAGGGTGGTCCCTGGCTTTTATCTCTAGAGCCATGGGTTCCCTGCCCTTTCCCTGGCTTGCTTTTCCTGAGCCTGCTTATCAGTTCCACATTACGGCAAAGCCTCTGTCATGCCTTTCCCTTCTATTGCATCAGCTCTAAACACCCCTAGCTTGTTTCTTTCCCCTCGCCCTCCTGGTCCTGAAGCCAATCTGGGCCCAACCCTCAGACACCCTCTCCAACCCTCTCCTCATCCTGAGCCAACCCAGTCCTGTGAGAGTTCACAGGAGAGTCCCCAGGTGCTCCTCACTACTCAGCCTGGTCACAGAGGAGGCTGTGACAGAGCTCAGGAAGACTCCATGAGCTGCATAACCCAGGGCAGGTTCCTGTGCCTCAGTATCGGTATCTGTAAACTGGGAATAATGGTGACATCTTTGTCTCTGAGTCCTCATGACACTGTGTGGGGTGTCTTATTGCACAGCCCAGTGCATAGTAAGTGCTCAGGAAAGTACTGCTGACTCTTGTCATTATGACTGCTCTTGAGAATAATGTTATAGGATTTTTAAGTGCTGATTTTGTCACAAGCCAAATAATAGGTCATACAGTTTTAGAGTTGAACCTTGTGAGAGGAAACTACACAGAACACTGGCATCCCGTTTTATGTCCAAAAGGTTAATTTAATGGTATAGATCAAGTAATATTTGCAAGCCAGGAATCCACCAAAATACAGAAGTCACTTATGGTGACAAGTCAAGAGCTATTCCCTACCATCAGTAAAGAGGAACATTTGGAAATGAAAATAACTTAAAAGATGACAGTGTTAGCCATGAGGTTCCCAATGACTTGACGAAAAGTGATGGTGTCATATTACCTGGCGGGATCCTGGTTTATAAACATCCCTGTGACTTTCTGAGAAAGAAGCAGCTGATTTTGAAAAGGAATACAAGTATTCCTTACTGTCTGAGCCCTCACTATTGGAACTCAGAATCAAACAGATTTCGATTAATTTTCAATAAACCCCTAACTGTCTGAGTTCTTACTACTTGCCATTAAAACACAGAAACGAAATGCATTTGGGTAAAGCAGAATCTCTCATGAACCAAACTCACCATCTGAATTGCCACCTGGGAACTGATGGATTTGAATGGTGGGGGGTACTTGTAACTGATTTTTGTAATAAGAACTTGATTCATCAAAAGAAAGTAGTTAAAATATAATTCATCTGAGTCACGGCACCAAAAAAAAAATATGATTCAATGTGGTCTTCTTAAGAATATATAAGCGATTTCAGAATGAATTCAAGAATAAAAATTCCAGTGGAATGTTTGCCTCAGATAGGATTCAAGATTACAAGCAACAGATGCTGACTCTGCTCATTAAAGAGCCTGTTAAAGACTAGGAGTGGCTCACAGTGTCATAGGCTGGCTTGGAAACCAGCCATCACCAGAGCTTCCAGAAACAGGCACCACCCCCAGAACTGTTCTAAGGAGGAAACCCCAGCGTACGTGGGCTATGCTCTGCCCCTGTGCCCCTTCTGCAATGGATTGTAATGGAGTGCCACTTTGGATGGCCACTGCCTGACTACTGCCCCTGTTGGTCAGGGCCAGAGAAACAGAGAGAGAGGAGAGCTGTGCCTACTTCATTTGCTGTCACCAGCTCCTGAGGCCAAGCCTGGCACGAGTGCCACTGCAGACCCAGCCCTACCTGTAAAGAAGGCTGGGAAGCAAGCTCTGGTGTCTCTCCTGGGGACATGGGATTCATGTCCCAAGGGACATGAATTGGGAATTCTGCAAGTGATTGGGAATTGGGAATTGGATTGGGAATTCTGCATGAATTAGGAATTCACGTCCCAAAGGACATGAATTGGGAATTCTGCAGGTGTAGGAAGGCTCTTCAAAAGGCGTGGTCAGCCCCACACAGAACGGATCTTCACTGGAATGGTGCTTTTCCATAGCTGTGAGTTGTAAGGTCCAGGTTTGCTTGCTTTCTTCTCCCTCTTCTTTTTCTTTTTAATGAAAAAAGAAAGTATTGGTGTATCACTTGTCATAAGGGAAAGTTGTATCCATGAGACTTTTGTTTCAGTTGCATGGAATCTGCATGTGTCTGAACTGGATTGCCATGTCAGAGGTGTTGTGTCAGCACAGGTCATATTCAAAAGCCACGGGTGTTTTTCTCCTCTTTTATTTTTCTGTCATATTCTTTCTCTCTCTCTCTCTCTCTCTCTTTCTCTCTCTCTCTCACACACACACACACACACATGCGAATGCATGCACACGATGGTGACTGTCTAGTGTCTAGAGCCTTTTTTTCCTGGAGCTCCTGGACAGCTGGGACATTTTACTTGTTAAGGTGCAATATGTATTACACAGACGTAAGCCTAGCCTGGTGACCCACTCACTGTTACAACATTGTTTCCATGGGAAATTATGTTCTGACTTGTCAAGGCAAAGCTTTAAAAAAATCTGTTGTGGAGAGAGTGGTGCCTGTGATGATTGTGGTGACAGTTATTACAATGCAGAGAAAACATTTCAAGGAAACTTTGACCTCAAAGTGTTTATGTAGCAAAAAAAAAAAAAAAAAACCCAAAACCCAAAAAACCTGTTTTAACAGTAGAGAGCTTTTTCTTATTGTTATCTATATGGAGATCAGCAGTACCTTCTTAAGTTTTAGCCTTCTCTGAAACCAGTTCATTCTAACTTTATAATGTTATTTATCTGCAGGTCCATTCACTCGACCTCATCCAGCATTATGGCGAATGGTTTTTGGTAAGTTTTCATTAGCAATGTAAAAGGATGTTCTGTTTTTTTCAATCTTTTTTCCTGTTTATCACTTTAAGACTTTTACTTGCCACTCTCAATAATTAAAACTTTGTTATAGCTTTTTTGCTTTTTGATGTTTCTAATATAGATGTTTTCTTAAAATTCTTTGACACAGAATAAAGTGTTGACAGTGACCTAAATTCTCTTACACATGAACTGTTTCAACTCCACACGCCTCCTTATGCTGCTGTCTCTTAATGTACACAGGATTTGACTTAAGCAAATATCTCTTGTTTTTCTTTACGCATTTTCACATTGCTTTTTACTAGTGTAAGCCCAAGTGCCTACTAGGAGCACATTTGTCTTGGGAGCATCTGGGAGGGAATGAAAACAAAGCAATTCCATTTCTTCAGTGTTACGAATGAGAAAGAACTTGGAAAGAGAAGACTTCTGACAAAGAACCCTAATTTGGACTAAGAGTTACAAATAAGCATATAAATATTAGATGTCTTAGTTTTACTTGGTTTTATAGTCCAAATAGTGAAGTCACCTAAATGGATTTAAAATGAATCTTCAAAACTTTGAATATTGGCTTCATCTTGCCTAAATAAGTCACCAAATGAATTATTTTAGGTTTAGAAAATGTAATCTTATATAAAAAAAGTGTATAAGAACTCTAAGAAATTGCTGTTTTGCAAAAGGCTGCCTATTTTTCTTTTAGCCTTCAGAGCTCCTAGGTAACCCATAATCTCTTTAAATTGATTGGTGAACTTTTCACTCAGCAGCCATTCACTGAGTGTGCTATGTCACAGGTGCTGCTCTGGGCCCTGAGGCCACCAGGGAGGACCAGACAGACAGGAGCCTGCCCTCGAGGAACTGCCCTTCTACTTGGAGACAGAGGACAGCTAGTAACACAAACTATTACACAAATCAGTAATCAAAAATTATCAGCTATCTCAAAGTATTAGGAAGCTAGTTTAGACCAGGGGAGGCAACAGGAGCTGGGTGTCTGCTTTAGCTTGAGGAGTGAGGGGAGGCCTGAGGGAGTGATGCCCAGTCGTAAACTGTCACACGAAGGAGGATCCAAGTCTGCACAGATTCTGGGGGAGGGGAGCGTCCCAGGCAAGGGAAGAAGCTGCTAAAACGGCCCGCAGCTAGAAACCACTTGGTGTGTTCCAGGCCAGTGAGGTGCAAGCATAGTTAGCCCAAAGAGAAGAGTAGGAGGGAGGTCACAGAGTCGTCGGGCACAGATGGAATCATGGGGACTGTAGGCCGGGGTAGAGAGCAGGGCGTGAAGAGCAGGGGGAAATCACGGGAGGGTTTTTCCCAGAGCGACCTGATTCAATTTACATTTTTCTTTTTTTTTTTTCTTTTTTTTTTTTTTGAGACGGAGTTTCGCTGCTGTTACCCAGGCTAGAGTGCAATGGCGCGATCTCGGCTCACCGCAACCTCCGCCTCCTGGGCTCAGGCAATTCTCCTGCCTCAGCCTCCTGAGTAGCTGGGATTACAGGCATGCGCCACCACGCCCGGCTAGTTTTCTGTATTTTTAGTAGAGACGGGGTTTCACCATGTTGACCAGGATGGTCTCGATCTCTCGACCTCGTGATCCACCCTCCTCGGCCTCCCAAAGTGCTGAGATTACAAGCTTGAGCCACCACGCCCGGCCCTCAATTTACATTTTTAAAAAGTTAGTCCTTGGCCGGGCGCGGTGGCTCAAGCCTGTAATCCCAGCACTTTGGGAGGCCGAGGCGGGTGGATCACGAGGTCGAGAGATCGAGACCAGCCTGGTCAACATGGTGAAACCCCGTCTCTACTAAAAATACAAAAAATTAGTTGGGCATGGTGGCGCGTGCCTATAATCCCAGCTACTCAGGAGGCTGAGGCAGGAGAATTGCCTGAACCCAGGAGGCGGAGGTTGCGGTGAGCCGAGATCGCGCCATTGCACTCCAGCCTGGGTAACAAGAGTGAAACTCCGTCTCAAAAAAAAAAAAAAAAAAAAAGTTAGTCCTGGCTATAACAAACATACCTCCCATTAATTTAATAGTGCTGTTTGAAGTTATTTTCAGCGAGCTGAACATATCTAAATTCTTCCTATTTCAAATGATCTGTGGTAGATAATAAGCAGCATTATTTCCTTCCTGAGAGCCTTAGGGAACATGGAGCCCTTTGATAATCCAATGAGAACTTGGATAGATAGACCCATTCCCAATGTGTGCACATTGGGACATTCACCATGCACAGTTCTGCATCTAGTATGCAGGCTTCACAGACCTCGAAGCCCAACCAAGAACTCCAGATTGAGAATCCCTGCACCACGGATTCTTTCTGTCCTAATGTAATTATTCAAGAGGGTCATAATTATTAAAAAGTCAAGTAGGGGGCGTTGGTGGTGAAAACTGGAAAAAATAGGTGGTGCATAAGCTTAAACTGAAGGCAATTCTCCTATCAACTTGCCTAAAAATTATGCATTCCTTGGACCCTAGGATTCACAATTATGGGCTGGCCACATACCACCTGGGCCTCGAGCTCCCTGAGGCCTGGAGAGGGGTGCCCATTGGAAGGCTTGGCGCTATAGTGCTTGCAGTGGATTTCATTCCAGCCACAGACGTGCTCTCCTCTGGAATGGCTCACTGGAGATTAGTGCTGAGCCAAGTTTGGATGGGCGCTGTGATCCAACGTCATTTGTATCACAGTCTCTAAATGTCCTGCATAAACATTCTAATTCCAATGGGTTCAATGGAAAGAGAAACCACAAAGTCCCTGGTGATCGGTTCTGAAATCTTTCTAAAATGTGTTGGACAGGCATTTGCCTTCTGAAAGTGCATTATTCACATTTCTTTTTAAAATGACACAGGGTGCAATTATGAGATGATTTAACAATAAAAGAATGCCTACAAGGGCTAATGTAGAGTGTAAATCTTGAATAAGTGGCCCTGGGCCACCTTTTGAACCTTATGCCAGTAGTACTGTCCACAGCCAGCCTTGCCCTCCTCCAGTCCACTTAGTTGGCTTTTTAAAATACTACCTAGATCATCTCATTTCCCCACTTAACTTACAATCAAGTCTGAAATCTCGGCCATGGCCTTTAAGCCCTGTCACTTCAGGGCCATCTTGATCGTTCCCCTCTCTGCCAGTGCTCCAGCCACCTACTGGGTCCTAGACATTTCTCTTCAGAAACCGACCTGCACGCTATTCTCTATCTGAGTGTTGCATGCGATCCTCACGCCCACCCCACACACTCTTTGCCTGGCAGCCCTTCAAGTCTCAGCTTAAGTTAGCATCAGTTTCCCAGAGGTGGTTTCATTGGCCCCTCTCAATCTGAATGAGGACTATATCAGACTGCCTCGTCAAGGGAAATTCCATATTACAAGAGGAGTCTCAACAGGCTGTGTTGCAATCTCAGTGTCTGCTTTTGACAATGCCATTCTAGTCTAATGTGTATCGTGCGTGTCTGACAATTGGATCTCTTCTAAACCTAAGCATGTTTTTATTTCTCTCAGGACTCAGTGTGCTCTACTTCCTGTTCCTGGTATTCCTACTCTTCCTGAATTTTGAGCAGGTTAAATCTCTAATGTATTGGCTAGATCCAAATCTTCGATACGCCACAAGAGAAGCCGACGTCATGGTATGTACTTGTCAGGGCCTCTTGGAGAAACTGGTAGACTCTTTCTTTGGTGTAAGAGGTAGTAGACTTCACATTTTAAATTGTTCCTTCTCTATACTTCCTGTGTAGATACCTAAACACCAGGTCTCTGGGAGGGTTCTTGAGGTGCATGGCTGTCCACAAGTAAGTGATAAAGTCCAGGGAAAGGAAATCCTCTCATTCCGCAGAGGAGTCTGTGAGGAAGAATACACACGTGATCATCGGACAGCCTCGGGTGTGAATTCTGCCTCTGTTACTTGGTTGTGGGACTTTGGGCAAAGTATTTGTAAGTTGAAAATAGTAATTCTTACTTGGGGTTTATTGTGAAGTGAACAAAGTAGCATCATCTGTGAGGCCTTCTGCAAGGTCTGACATGGTGCCCCCAACACGCCAGGCCCTGGGTCACGGCGGCTTCCCCTGCGCTCGTCAGCATCACCATCAGCACCTGCACTCTGGCCTGGATGCCTTGATCCCGCCCCACTGCTTGCCACAGAGAGGCCATTTCATTTGTTACTAATGTTTTTATTAAACCATACAAAAGATTTTATTCTTCGCTAAAACTACTCTATTTTGGCTTTTACTAAAGAGACTACTTTTATGGGAAAAATCAACTATTTTTCTCTTCACCGATGGTGAACATTTCTATGATGGGTTTTTCCCACACCAGCCAGTTCTCCAACTTTCCTGACACCTGGAGTTAGCGTCAGATCCCCCTAGTTAAGGGCCCAGTCCCTCACCACTACCCATGTTTCAGATGCCTCTCACAAGTCTAGCGTGTCACTTGTGCTTCTGACCCATCAGCTACAAATCGGGTTCCTGCAATCTCCTCCTTGTGCACGATCATTGACTATGAAGGCTCACAGAACTATTTAAGTTTGCCAGCTTATGTAAAGGACATGATGAAAGATTCAGGTGAATGGCTGGATGAAGAGGTAGCTCAGGCAAGGTCGAGCAGAGTCCTGAGGGCAGACGCCTTTGTCTCTGTGGAGTTGGGGTTCACCACCCTGCCAGCACGTGGATGTGTTCACTGACCTGGAAACTTTCTGAACCCCAGAATTCAGAGGTTTTTATGGAGACTTTATCACATAGGCATGATCTTTTTTTTATTTGTTTTTGAGACGGAGTCTCACTCTGTCGACCAGGCTGAAGTACAGTGGCACAATCTTGGCTCGCTGCAGCCTCCCTCTTCCAGGTTCAAGCAATTCTCCTGCCTCAGCCACCCAAATAGCTGGGAAAATAGGTGCCCACCACTATACCTGGCTAATTTTTGTATCTCTAGCAGAGACAGGGTCTCACCATGTTGGCCAGGCTGGTCTTGAACTCCTGACCTCAAATGATCTGCTCCCCTCAGCCTCCCAGAGTGGTGGGATTATAGGCATGAGCCATCATGCCTGGCCATTTTTTTTTTTTTTTTTTTTGAGATGGCACTTCCTCTGTCGCCCAGGCTGGAGCACAGTGGTGTAATCTTGGCTCACTACAACCTCAGCCTACCAGGTTCAAGTGATTCTCCTGCCTCAGCCTCCTGAGGAACTGGGATTACAGGCACGTGCCACCATGGCCGGCTAATTTTGTATTTTCCTTAGAGATGGGGTTTTAACATGTTGGCCAGGCTGATCTCAAATTCCAGACCTCAAGTGATCCACCCTCCTTGGCATCCCAAAGTGCTGGGATTGCAGGTGTGAGCCACCACACCATCCCATGATCAATATTTTATTCCGTCACCAGTCATACTCTCCTTCCCAGAGGATGGAGGGTAGGACTGAAAGTTCTAGGCTTCTAATCATTTCTTGGTCTTTCTGATGACCAGCTCCCACCCAGGAACTTATCAGTCACCTCATTAGAACAAAAGATGCTCCTATCACCAGGAAATTCCAAGGATTAGGAGCTCTGTGTCAGTAGCTGGGGTCAAAGAACAGATATTAGAACAAAAGATGCACCTAGCACCCCTATTGCCCAGGAAATTGCAAAGGTTTTAGGTGCTCTGGGCCAGGAGCTGGGGACAAGGACCAAATTATGTATTTATTATGAACCACAATATCACACTATTTTATACTATAATGTGTTTGTTTCCAATTTTTTTTAATCCAAACATTTGGCACAGGTTAATTCCTTTCTGAAAAGGAGAACAGGAATTTAGGCCACAGATGGGTTTGCTTTGACAAACAAGAAGTAATACAAAAGGACTTAATAAAAGATCCAAGAAATAATCATTTCCTCACAGTGACATTGGTCAAATCCTTCTTGGAGTGGTGTTTAAAGATTGTTATCTTTAAATTTTTTTTTTTTTTTTTTTTTTTTTTTGAGACGGAGTTTCACTCTTGTTACCCAGGCTGGAGTGCAATGGCACGATCTCGGCTCACCGCAACCTCCGCCTCCTGGGTTCAGACAATTCTCCTGCCTCAGCTTCCTGAGTAGCTGGGATTACAGGCACGTGCCACCATGCCCAGCTAATTTCTTGTATTTTTAGTAGAGACGGGGTTTCACCATGTTGACCAGGATGGTCTCGATCTCTTGACCTCGTGATCCACCCGCCTCGGCCTCCCAAAGTGCTGGGATTACAGGCTTGAGCCCCCACGCCCGGTCCGTTATCTTTAAATTTTTTAAGGGATATGCTTAAAGCAAAAATAAGAATGCCAGAAATTATTTATCAGTCTCAGGGGGGAAATTTGTTTCATAATATTTTTACCCTAAGGGAGAGAATGGCAGAAGTTGACCTCCTAGCCTATGATGATGATGATGATAATGATGATGATGGTTATAATGAGGATAATGGCAGTTATTGATGATGAATTGTCTATTTGTCAGACACTGTGGAGGGCACTTTATATTCTATATAAGCCTCATGCATGCATGCTAGATGTTTATATCACCGTTTTAGAGAGGAGAAGATGGAAGCTTAAAATGCAGCATCTCACTGAAAACACAAGTTGATGGATCTTTCTGGCTTCAAAACTTGTACTGTTCATTTGGAGTTTGCTTCTAGTATATAGTTATAAAAATAAGTGCTTTGATGCTCACAGGAGCCTTAGGAAATAGAAATTGGGAGGAAGATATCCCAGATGTAATATTCTCCCAAACATCTTTCTTACATTTTTGAGCAAAAGTGGTCACGTTGCAAAGTAAACTGACTTGCAGGTGGACATGCTTGTGTGCCTCTGTTGATCCGGTTCTCCCAGCCAGTAGGAAGAGGTTGAATCAAATAACAATGCTGTTGACATCTGGCTTCCTTAGGAATTTGACATCACAGGGACATCCAGATGTCACAGTTACAGTCCCCAAGTAGCTGAAACCGGATTTTAAACTCTAGTTGTCAAATGTTGGCTAATTCTTTCTTGCCAAAGTAAAGCAGAAGGCTGCGCTCAGCTTGTAGCATTCTAACTGGTGCTAAACAGCCTCACCTTCTCTATTTCTAATCCCATCCCTTTATATTTTAAAGTTGTCTTTTGCAATTCTAAGGACCTATTCATTGGTGTTTTCTTTATACCAGGTCTGTAATTCCTGGCTTCCCAGAGTCCCTACTCTCTCCATTCATGCTGCCACCCATTCCTAATCTTGATAGATCATGGTCCATGTCTGGTATCATAAAATGAAACTCAGACGTCGTTTTCCCTTAGAATTAATATTATTAAGGCCAGGAGCAGTGTGGCTCATGCCTATAATCCCAGCACTTTGGGAGGCCAAGTGAATCATGAGGCGGGTGGATCATGAGGTCAGGAGTTCAAGACCAGCCTGGCCAACATGGTGAAACCCCATCTCTACTAAAAATACAAAAATTAGCTGGGTATGTTGGCGCATTCCTGTAATCCCAGCTACTTGGGAGGCTGAGGCAGGAGAATTGCTTGAACCAGGACCTAGGAGGTGGAGGTTGCAGTGAGCCGAGATCGCGCCACTGCACTCCAGCCTGGGATAGAGAAAAAAATTAGTATTATAAATTGGTAGTGGGGAATCACTGAAATCCTATTAAAGGCAGATTTTTTGTGTAATTGTCTAAAAAGTTGCTGCATTTTAAAATATTGATTTTATTCAAAAATATGTGTTTAAGCTTCAGACAAGTTTGTAGACTGGGTTGTCTTGAAGCAACACTCTTTGGTTAATAAATACTGACCCAGCTTTTCTTTGTTTGTTTGTTTGTTTGTTTCTTTTTTTTTTTGAGACAAAGTTTCGCTCTTGTTGCCCAGGCTGGAGTGCAGTGGTGCAATCTCAGCTCACTGCAACCTCCACCTTCTGGGTTCAAGCGATTCTTCTGCCTCAGCATCCCTAGTAGCTGGGATACAGGTGCCTACTGCCATGCCCAGTATTTTTAGTAGAAACCGGGTTTCTACATATTGGCCAGGCTGGTCTCGAACTCCTGACCTCACGATCTGCCTGCCTCAGCCTCCCAAAATGCTGGGATTACAGGTGCGAGCCACCATGCCTGGCTGACCCAGCTTTTCCTCTGCATTGTTTGTTTTTGGTTTTGTTTTTTGTTTTGTAGAAGCGAGGTTTTGCCGTGTTGGCCAGGCTGGTCTCGAACTCCCGACTTCAGGTGAGCCACTTGCCTCACCATTCCAAAGTGCTGGGATTATAGGCATGAGCCACTGCGCCCAGCCACTTTTCCTCTGCATAAGACACCATGCTGGTGGGAGCTTAGAGTCTACAAGAAGGCAAATTAAGCAAATAATTGTTGGCTCTTAAACCCTAAGACAATTTCAACAGGTTTTTAGAAATTCATTATGAAAAACTTTAAACCTGTGCAAGAGTAGAGAGAATCTATAACCTCATGTACCCATTACCCAGCATCAGTATTATTGACACAGGCCCAAACTTGTTTCACCTTTTCACCCCACATCCTGAATTCTTTTGAAACAGTTCTCAGAAATTAAACCTAAAATAGATGGCTTTTCTTTTTTTTTTTTTTTTTTTTAGCATAACCACTGAACAGTAAACAGTATGCAGTGAGTGTTCACATTTCTGCAATTGCCTCATAAATGTTCTGTACAGTTGATTTATTCAAAATAGGATCCAGACAAGGTTTACACATTGCATTCGATGTCTTGTCATCTGTAATTCCCCTCATTGTTTGCTGAAAGTTGATTTGTCAGAGAAAGCACATTGCTTATTCTACAGAGTTTTTCACATCTGGATTTGCAGCTTGCATTGGAAGTGTCATCATTTAACATATTCTCTTTGTCACCCTATGTCTTCTATAAACTAAACTCAGGTGTAGGGGCTGGATGAAATTCTAGATTCCAGATAAGTTTTTATAGTGGGATGCCTCAGAGCGGGTGCTGCATTTCGCACTAGGAGGCACACAATGTCTGGTGATCTCTCTTTTTATAACATTAAGATTGGTTGTTGGAAATAGATGCTCGGGGCTTTTTATAATGTTAAGATTGGTTGTTGGAAATAGAATCTTGGTGCTGCAAAGAAAAATCAGCACTGAGACAAAGGATCTTTCAGCAATGCAATTTTTACTTCCTGGACTGCAGGAAGGGTACCCTCGATAGCCATTGTGCCACAAGAGTACAATGAACAAAGGAAAACACACAAATTTATTCCATACGCATTTGGGGTTATCCTTATTGCTGTGTCTGATCTCCGTTGGCTGGAGCCAGACCTCACAATTTAAACTAAAACCCGATTGGTGAATAACTTAAAACTTTTCTAAACAGGTAAAAGCAATGGCAAGCTGGGGCATGCCTGTGAGCACATCCAGCACAGATATCTCGGTTAAAAATACAAGGACACAGAATGTACTACATGCCTATAAGCATGGGATGTTTTACAGCTGCATAGGATAGGGCTTAACCAAGTTATTAGCACACTTATTCTTTAACAAGAAAGGGAAGTTTAAAAAGGAACTTTTTTCTACTTCCCACACTGGTCATCAATTTTAATACACACCATCAATTATAGGTATGACTTTTTGGAGGAAAAAAACTTTATATTTAAAGTACTATACATTATAATATATTGAAATAGTCACCCTAATTCTCAAAAAATAATACAGTATGAAAAAGGCATGTGATAGATTCAAGGAAGCATAATCCTTATATAGGGGACAGCCTGTGTGGGGACCCTGATCAGGGTGTGGGGAGCTGGGACCAGTCTGGGGCAGAAGGAGTATAGGGAACAGGAGGCAGAGGGCCCTGCCTGAGGCTAGGGAAGCTGCCAAGGCTGAGCCAGATGGGGTGAGGAGTTTGGGTGTTATTCTCAATGCAAGAAAAGGCCATGAAAGGTTTATAAGCAGAGGAGCTGCATGATCTGTGTTGATGTTTTAGGAGGTCAATCAATAATACCTCCATTTCTAGTTGAGTTTGGAAACAAAAACAAGAGCTCAAAATCTCAGCTGATTTATTCCTGTAAAAGCTCAGTGGAGCAGATGGCCTTAGACCTGGGCTGAATTAAGCTAGCCTATCTTCTTCTAGCCCATTAGACAACCACAAGCTGCTTCTACGAAGCAGGGCCTGACCCACAAAAATTGCTGCATGGTTGAGGGAGCTGATGAGAACCTGTGCTGTCTGTAGGCAAATAATTTCCAAAAAGGACCCAAAAGAGGTTGGAGCTCTTTCTTCTTCCAAAGTCAGCAACTCCCCCAGAGAGGAGTGAACAGAGAGTTGGACTGGAAACCTGGCATGTGCAGTAGTGGAGATCCTTCTACATTGGGATGGGCATGCTAACCAACCTGTTTTTCCTCACCCCACTGCCCCAGACACGCTTACACACATGCATGCACATTCCATGATCTGATTGTAATTTTCAAGATCTCTTTGTAGTCTTAAGCTGGATGTGAGTACCCCAGGTGCTTATTATAGCATTATCTATACGTTGTTACATGGCTGACACATTCCACAGTTTTCAAAAGCTATTATTACAGAAGTCTAAGCTAGAAATAATAGTGTCAGTGAGATGAATAGAAGAACAACCTGGGGAGGTAAAGTGAATAGGACTTGGTGTTTGGTTAGGTGTCTAGCAAGTGAGGCAGAGGGAGGGGCCGCTAGGATCAGCCTAGGACCAGCTGGGAGGTCAGCAGAATCTAACTTTACCCATCTTTTGCTCATGGGCACACACCTGCCCACTTGACCCCCTTGCCAGGCTTCAGCTCTACACTGTTTTCAGTTAAACCCTGTTCCTCCTGGTTCCCAGGGTTCTGCCTGCATGCAGCTCTCTGGCTGCTTGAAACTGCAGTGCCCTATGGCCCTTCCAGGACCAGGACCTCAGGTCTTGCAAAGGGGATAATTGACCAATCTGTCCATTACTAACTATACTGAAATAAATGCATTGGTCTTTATGATTTTTAAAGTGCCTTCCCACATATCAAAGCATAGAAATACTTTAATAGAGTGTAAAGGCCTCCAAAGTTATCTGCAAGCTGTGATTACTTTAAGAGTAGCCTTCCAAAAATAGATCTCACCCCTTCCTTATCTAACTCTACACAGCGTATTCAGAGTAAAGAAGAGGGTGGGGTGGTTGAGACATTTGAGGCTGATGGGACATGGCCCTGCTCCTTAATCTAATAAAAAACCTGCTTCAGCCCAAGGGCACTTTCCTCTGTCAGGCTGTGATTCTCTGTGACAAGAACGTGCTGTGCCAGAGTCTGGGAAGAGACTTTTCGTCTTATTGCAGGGCAGTTTGTCTTTTTTTAAGCCTTATCTTGACTTATCCGTATTGAATTTTATCTTCTTTTCTCCAGATTTCCCATTCACACAGCATAATCTCACATCATACTGCTTCTCAAAAAATAGGGGTCTTGAAAATGTTTGTTCAGCTTTGCAAGTTGAAATGCATTTTATCTAAGAAGGAAATCTGATGTGTGGTAGGTTTCAGAAGAGACAGGGAAGTTCTCTTGCTGTCAGAAAGTGTCATTTCTGGAATTTGAAACTATTAGAATTTATAGAAATTTTTCCAGCTGGCTGATAATAGGGGGTATTTGCCAACTCTTACCACTTCCTATCAGGTTAATTTTGGGAAGAAAGGATGTGAAATGTAGAGATTCCTGATAAATGTTATATTATCATGTTGTCATGTAGTCACATGATATTAAATTACCTAGAAATATGTATAATCAAAAACTAAGATAATAGAAATGGAATCAAAATCCTTAAAAAGGTCTGTAATTTTTTTTTTTTTTTTTTTGCCTACAAGATCACACTTTATTTTTTTTTTTTCTTTCTTGGCTTTCCTTTAGTTATTATTTTTTAAAATTAATTAATTTATTTATTTTTATTGTACTTTAGGTTCTGGGGTACATGTGCAGATCATGCAGGATTGATGCATAAGCACATACATGGCAATGTGGCTTGCTGCCTCCATCCCCCGTCACCTATATCTGGCATTTCTGTAATTTTTAACATTTAGATTACGTAGTATCTGATATATTTTGGTGGAGGGGAGTTCTGCTTTCTTTTAATCACTGAAGTTAGGTGCTTTTCTTCTTTTTTCTAGTAGAACTATTTAAGGCTTTACATTTTTCTCTAACTTCAATTTTTATATGGTGTATTTTCATTATCATCATTATGGCACATTAAAAAATTTCTATTAGGATTTCTTCTTTAATCCATGATATTTAGAAATGTGTGTTTAAATTGCCAAATCTGTTGGGAATCTTTTATTTATGCTTTTGTTACCGGCTTTAATGTCGTTGCCCTATGGTTGGATGACATGATCTATGTGATATTACTTCTTTAAGATATGTTGAGCCTTTGAAAAATTATCTTACTTCTCATTTTAATCCAGCTTTTGCAATTCAGAGCAAAGCAGTTCTGATTTATAAACTCAAATACTTGTCCCTTTTCCTTCAAGACTCAGTTATTAATACTTTCTCTTTTTTTATTGAGCAGGACATATTATTAGTTGTCAAGGTCATATCTGTTCATTTACTGGCAGAATCCTGGAAGCAAGTTGATTTCTAGAGTTTCATTAATTATTCTCTTTTTTCTTTAAATAGGAGTATGCTGTGAACTGCCATGTGATCACCTGGGAGAGGATTATCAGCCACTTTGATATATTTGCATTTGGACATTTCTGGGGCTGGGCCATGAAGGCATTGCTGATCCGTAGTTACGGTCTCTGCTGGACAATCAGTATTACCTGGGAACTGACTGAGGTAAGAAGGAGGGCATGGGGGTTACCCAGACGGTTTCTCCGTGGTAGGCTGGTCTCGACCTCCTGACCTCAGGTGATCCACCCGCCTCAGCCTCCCAAAGTGCTTGCATTACAGGCGTGAGCCACCACAGCAGGCCTCCATTACTTTTAAAACGGAATCCAAACTTCCCACCCTGCTTACGAGGCTCCAGGTTCACTGGCCCTTGCCTGCAGCCTCAGCCTCATCGCGCCTCTCTTTTGCCCTTGGTGCTCCAGCTGCCTCTGCTGTCTTCCTCACCACAGAGTCCTGGGATCATAGGCAGGAGCCACCACGCCCAACCACAACATCGAAGTTTTGAGAGGACAGAGCCCAACCCATCCACAATAGTGCCCAACACTTTACATATGCCTTCTAAGTCCTCTCAACAAACCGGGAAAGGTGGTGTATACAGATTCTCATTGTACAGATGGGGGAACCGGAGTGCAGAGCTTTGCTTCCTTTGGTGAGCCAGGATTAGATTCTAGATATGAAGCCCATGTTCCTGCCTTTATGCCACGTTCCACCTCTGAAATCCAAGCGTCTTTGGAGCCAGTGCTGCATAGGCCTTCTCGGCCTCACTTACTTCCCCCTCACACCGCAGACTGAGCATCTGCTATACTTTCTTTCCCTGCTTCCCAGTGCCTGTGGTCGCCAGGCCCTATAGAGTTCTGCAGAGTCTTCTAAGCACCCAGGTCTTCCACTGAAGTCTCTTCAGACCTCTGCTCCCACTTGTCTCTAATCCACGGTCATCTCCAACTGAATTGCTTGTCTCTTCCCTTTACACTATTTACTGCCAAATGATCCTCTTCAAAACCCACCAGACCAAGGCTCTTTCCTACTCAGAGCTCTTTAGTGTTTGTCTATTACTCTTTTTTTTTTCTTTTTCCTTGAGACAGACTATTTTTAGTAGAGACGGGATTTTGCCATGTTGGCCAGGCTAGTCTCGAACTCCTGACTTCAGGTGATCCTGCTTCCTCAGCCTCCCAAAGTGCTGGGATTATAGGTGTGAGCCAGTGTACCTGGCCTCCATTACTCTTAAAAGAGAATCCAAACTTCCCACCCTGCCTACAAGGCACCAAGTTCACCGGTCCCTTGCATGTAGCCTCAGCCTCATCGTGCCTCTCTTTTGCCCTCAGTGCTCCAGCTGCCTCTGCTCTCTTCCTCACCACAGAGTCCTCCCCACTGCTCTTCCCTCTCTTCTTGCCCTTCACCTGCTAACAAGCTGTCTCCAGAGCTCAGCTCTGGAAGGCTATCCCTGCCCCTCCATTAGTTGTGCTCCATCTTTATACAGCTGGAAATAGAACACCTCACCATTCTCCTTTGAAATGCTCCTCACATGTCAGACACTCTCTCAGTGTCTCTTTTCTGCTAAACCTTGTGCCTCAACAGAGTAGGGCCCATGCCTGTGTATTCCCAGACCCAAGGACTTTGCCTTACACACGGCAGATGCTCCATAAATCTTCAGTGAATAGAGGAATGCAGCCCCCTCCTCTTTGGGCTTGGGTCTGTTGGGACCCATCTCACCTCCAGAACCTGGGACCTTCCTGGAAAGTTCCTTAGGCTGGAGGATGTTCTCCACATCCCACTCTCTTATATAGTTTTGTTTCAGCAAATACGTGTCATTGACTTCTGCTGAAGATTCTCTCTTCTCTCTTTAAGGGCAAAAGTTAAGGCTGCATCTCGTGGCTTGGAACCTGGGAATACACTTCAAGGGTAGTACCATGTTAAGAATGCAGCCACAAGCCATCACCTGCAGCAGCTACTCTGTAGCTTCTTGGCAGCATGTTCATTGAGAACAAAATGTTTCTCATATGTATATATCGTTCATAGCTTACAAAATGCTTTCATGAATACTGTTTC
Source organism: Saimiri boliviensis (assembly GCF_048565385.1). Lineage (NCBI taxonomy): Eukaryota > Metazoa > Chordata > Mammalia > Primates > Cebidae > Saimiri > Saimiri boliviensis. The sequence continues at coordinate 30,612,083 of NC_133463.1, read as the reverse complement.
ATCTTTGCAGTATTTATTATATTACTTCAAAGTTTTGTAATTATAGGTTTGTCTCCTTCCAGAGAACTCACAGGTATTGTCTTAGTAATTTCACCTTCTCACATTGGGCCTCCACAAGGCAGGGCATGCTATTCTGAATACAGCGGATATGCCCCTGGTTTTGGACAAATTGATCTCTGGGGGACTTCTGTTCCACCCTTGATCTTACTGTTCCCCCTTCCTGGAACGCCCACATCTTCATCTTCATCTCCTGAAATCAGTCATTCTTGTCCTTAATGTTCCCCCTCCAGTATGTCTTTCTTGCAGAAGCCTCTCCAGGAAAGCTCCATAGGCTGAAGGAAGTTTCAGCCTCAGTCAGAATGAATGTTTTGTTTCCACCATACTCCATTTATGTCACCATTGTCACACTTTCTTCAGTCTACCATATTTCCTGATTCTGGTTATCTGAATAAACATCTGATCCCAGCACTCTGGGAGTCCAAGGCAGGCGGGTCATGAGATCAGGAGTTCAGGACCAGCCTGGGCCAATGTGGTGAAACCCCAGCTCAACTGAAAATACAAAAATTAACCAGGAGTGGTGGCGTGTGTCTGTAATCCCAGTTGCTTGGGAGGTTGAGGTAGGAGAACTGCTTGAATCCGGGAGGCAGAGGTTGCAGTGAGCCAAGATTGTGCCACTGCACTCCAGCCTGGGCAACAGAGCAAGACTCCGTCTCAGAAAAAAAAAAACCACCCAACATCTGACTCCTCCCATTGAAATCAAGACCCTTCACTTTCTTTTTTCTCATCACCTTGCACATCATGGGCACTTAATAAAAGATTGTCATTACTGTGAATCAGTTGGTGTGAGATTTCCTATTAAGCTGCCATGCTTCCTACTTCATGTCATCAAGAGCTGACTGTTCTTTTACAACATACTCACTGTGTTACCTAAATATCTAGGGGATATTTTTGAAATGCACAACTTGAATTCTCCAGCTGCCAATTTTGAGAATATGCCAATGCTTTGTCAGGTTGGAAAATTTTCTCCTTTTCCCCTCCCAGATCCTTGTCATGTTGTCATTAGTCAATGCAATTAATTGGTAGTACTTTTCAAGGAGACCCGCCTTTCTTTAAAGCCCTGTGTCAAAAGAGAAGAGCTGTTTAGATATGTGCTGTTTGTTTGCAAGCCATCCACAATATAAAAAAACAAGAAACAGACTGCAGAACCTGTTCCTGTTTTTTTTTTTTCTGTACATTAGGAAAAAATGAAATGTCAAATACTTTTTCTAAAATAATGGACTATTGAAAAGGAAATGTATCTGTCTGCATGGTACCCCAGTTTCGTTTGTTGATCCAACCTGGGCTCTTGTGTTTCTCAGCTCTTCTTCATGCACCTCCTCCCCAATTTCGCTGAGTGCTGGTGGGATCAAGTCATTCTGGACATCCTGCTGTGCAACGGCGGCGGCATTTGGCTGGGCATGGTCGTTTGCCGGTTTTTAGAGATGAGGACTTACCACTGGGCAAGCTTCAAGTGAGTTGCCTTCTTTTTGGATATTAATCACAGGTTTTCATGATATAGATTCAATTGTTTTGGTAGGAATCAATTTTAGCGAGGTCTTTGCTGATAAGGAATAAATGCCATGTTAATAACTGAAACTCATAAATGATTATAAACCTGACTTCAAGCATTTGTCCAGATAATGCTCAATCATTTATTATTTTTTCTGTCTCACTCCAGGTATTCAGGGGTTTCTAACACTACCCTCTTGATTTCAAAGATTTCTCGAATCCATCCCCTTTTTCATCCTGACTGCTTCAGCCTGCATTTAGACTCCCATCCCTGGATTAATTTGTCTCTGTTTCCAGTTAAGTCTTCCAGTCATTCCCACACCATTGCTTGAGTGAGCTTTTTAAGAACATCGGATTCATCATGTCATTCCCCTGTGATGGCTTCTCATGGTCCTTAGGATGTACATCTATTGCCTCAGTAGGGAAATCCTTTCTCTATACCCTCCCAGGCACCCCAGGGTCTGTTTATGCACACACTCCCCTCTTTACCCTGGGATTTGGCCTGTGTACCCATAGGCCGGCCTGATCATCCTTTTCTTCACTGACTCAGCTCACTTGTCATCCAGGAAGTTCTCTGACTAGTTTTAAGTTGCACGCCCCACTGTGCTTCCAGTGGACAGTCACGTGGCCGGCAATGTTTTATCCTGCTCCATTAAACTTGCTTCTCAGTTTGCAGCAGGAATCATGTCACTGATGAGGAACAAAAGAACAATGGTAGTGTTAACGAAAGTTGTGGTTGCTTCAGTTGTGTTTAAAACTTTGTTTACTTTATATAACGAAACAGCATTTTCCCACATCATTAAGTGTCGTGGACCGTCCGGGACGGGTAGGCACGTCTGCCCAGGGGTCTCTCGACCTGCAAGAGGGTCCCAATACCTGGAAGAGGGAGTGCGCCTGGAAAATTAATAAAGACAGAGAGAGAGACAGCGAGGCGTCTGGAGGGCTGATAGGCTGTGCCTAAACAGCAAATTTTATTTTTCAAAGGCCAGGAATAAATACACTTTCTTGACTCTGGTTTACCTCATAGTAAGAGGAAATGCAAATGTATGCCTCACATGGCCTATACAATAGAGAAGTCAGATATGCGATCAATGGTTGTAAAAAGTAACAAAATTTTCTACAATCACAAAGTTTGTTTCCAAACATTATTCACAAAGCTTGTTTATATCCAAACATTATTCCTCCTGGCTGCAGGTATCTCTGGTTTGACCTTGTTTTAGAACTGAAATGTGAAAAGGTTTTTTGGTTTTGCTCATCAGAATATCTTTTAATCAGATTCTCCTTTGTCTACTCCTGACTCAACTTAACTCAACTTCCCCATTCAGGAATCTCTGAGTCAGGAATCAAAGCCATCCCTTATGGTGGCATTTTGCTTTGCAAATATCCACAGTTAAACCATTATCTAGGGTACAAGGCAGTCAGGTAAGTAAAGGTTAAAACTTATACTTAAAGAGTCATAAAAAGGTTAAAAGCAGGAACTGATTGCCGGCAGGGGGTCACTCGGTCTAGCAGCAACGCATAGTTTTAGGCCCAAACGATATTGTGGTTGATATTAGAAACTGATCATTCATCTTTCAGTTCCTATATTTCTGGATAGCTCGACTGCCTCCAGTAGGAAACTGTGTTTGGGATCAAACTCACCGTATAGTGAGACTCACGCCTTTTACGGGTCTCACACGGGAATGTTCCCCACAATTAAGTACTGTTCTAAAACGTGATTGGACTTCTTTGTACTTCAGCGTATGGATAAACCATGTAGTATTTAGCCAGTTCCATTGTATGGTTGTTCAGTTGTTTCAGAGTTTTTGCTTTTATAAAGAAGACTGGAGTGATCATTGTTGGACATCTATCTTAGTGTGCATCTCTGTGTGCATTGTTGTTTTTTGATCAATAAATTCTTAGAAATAGAGTGTACCAATTTGTAATCTCACCTGTAACACACCTCATATATATGTGTATCCATTTCACTATTTCCTTAAACTATTGTTTAACGATTTAACTATTGTTAAACCGTTGTCGACTTTATCACACATGAAATGGTGTGATACTGGATTTCTATCTATTTCTATTGGATTTTTCCTCTTTTATTTGTGCTTTCTATAAGCTTACTAACACTTTGCCATAAATGTGACTTTATTTTCCATTTTGTCATCCCCCTTTTTTTGTTTGTTTTTCTGAGATGGAGTCTTGCTCTGTAGCCCAGGCTGTAGTACAGTGGTGCAATCTCAGCTCACTGCAGCCCCTGCCTCCCAGGTTCAAGCAATTCTCCTGCCTCAGTCTCCCAAATAACTGGGACTTCAGACACATGCCACCACACCTGGCCAACATTTTTGTTTTTAATAGAGAGCGGGTTTCACCATGTTTGCCAGACTGGTCTCGAACTCCTGACCTCAGGTGATCTCCTGCCTTGGCGTCTCAAAGTGTTGGGATTACAGGCGTGAGCCACCATGCCCAGCCTGTCATCCCCTTTTAAACTAGTTTGTGGTGGATTTTTTATTTAAACATCAAAAATAATGTTAATCTTCTTGTTTAGGTAAATACTAACCAGTATTTTCTTCTAGTTCTTTAATGGTTTTACTTATTTTAAGTATTTAATCTGTCTCAAATTTATTTTGGTATATGATGTGAGGGTGAGATTTCCCAATGTTTTTGCCGTTAATTAACAGTTTTTCCCTTCCTATTTATTAATAAACCTTTCTTTGGCCACTGACTTGCAAGGACACTTTTTAATATATTTAATTTTAATTCTAATTTTTTATTTATTTATTTTTTTGAGTTGGAGTCTTGCTCTGTCACCCAGGCTAGAGTATAATGGTGCAATCTTGGCTCACTGCAACCTCCACTTCCCAGGTTTAAGCGGTTCTCCTGTGCCAGCCTCCCCAATGCCTATAATCCCCAACTGGCACTACCATGCCAAGCTAATTTTTGTATTGTTAGTAGAGGCAGGGTTTTTCCATGTTGGCCAGGCTGGTCTCAAACTTCTGACCTCAGCCTCAGTGATCCACCTGCCTCAGCTTCCCAAAGAGCTGGGATTATAGCCATAAGCCACCGCACCCAGCCGCTTTTTAATATATTTAAGGCAGTATTTAACCTAACAAAAATAGTAGCCATGCTTCAAGTATTGCTCCAACCAAGCTTCACAAGCATTATCTCATTTGAGCCTTATGTCAGTTCTGGGGGTAGACACTGTTATTCTCTTCATCTTAGGAATGATGTGATACTGAGGCTTAGGTTTAGTAATTTGCCTAACGACACACAGCTAGCAAGCAGCTGAGTCTGAATTTGCACCAGGATGTCTGCTCTCTTTTTTGTTGTTGTTGTTGTTTTTGAGACAGAGTCTTGCTCTGTTGCTCAGGCTGGAGTGCAGTGGCACAATCTCGGCTCACTGCCACCTCTGCCTCCCAGGTTCAAGCGATTCTCCTGCCGCAGCCTCTGGAGTAGCTGGGGCTACAGGCACCCGCCACCACACCTGGCTAATTTTTGTATTTTTAGTAGAGATGAGTTTTTGCTGTGTTGGCCAGGCTTGTCGTGGACCGTCCGGGACGGGTAGGCACGTCTGCCCGGGGGTCTCTCGACCTGCAAGAGGGTCCCAATACCTGGAAGAGGGAGTGCGCCTGGAAAATTAATAAAGACAGAGAGAGAGACAGCGAGGCGTCTGGAGGGCTGATAGGCTGTGCCTAAACAGCAAATTTTATTTTTCAAATGCCAGGAATAAATACACTTTCTTGGCTTTGGTCTACCTCATAGTAAGAGGAATGTAAATGTATGCCTCACATGGCCTATACAATAGGGAAGTCAGATATGCGATCAATGGTTGTAAAAAGTAACAAAATTTTCTACAATCACAAAGTTTGTTTGCATCCAAACTTGTTTATATCCAAACATTATTCAGGAGACTTGTTTATATCCAAACATTGTTCAGGAATCTCTGAGTCAGGAATCCAAGCCATCCCTTATGGTGGCATTTTTCTTTGCAAATATCAACAGTTAGACCATTATCTAGGGTACAAGGCAGTTAGGTAAGTAAAGGTTAAAACTTATTCTTAAAGTCATAAAAAGGTCATAGCAGGAACTGGTTGCTGGTAGGGGGTTACTTGGTCTAGCAGCAACGCATAGTTTTAGGCCCAAACGATATTGTGGTTGATATTAGAAACTGATCATTCATCTTTCATTTCCTATATTTCCGGATAGCTCGACTGCCTCCAGTAGGAAACTGTGTTTGGGATCAAACTCACCGTATAGTGAGACTCACGCCTTTTAGGGGTCTCACACGGGAGTGTTCCCCACACAGGCTGGTCTCGAACTCCTGATCTTAAGTGATCTGCCGTCCTCAGCCTCCCAAAGAGTTGGGATTAGAGGCGTGAGCCACTACGCCCAGCCTCAGAATGTCTGTTTTCTTCAACACTGCTACAATGTACTTCTTGTTTTCTTATGCTTATTCTTTTTTTTTTTTTTTTTTTTTTTGAGACAGAGTTTCGCTCTTGTTACCCAGGCTGGAGTGCAATGGCATGATCTCGGCTCACCGCAACCTCCGCCTCTTGGGCTCAGGCAATTCCCCTGCCTCAGCCTCCTGAGTAGCTGGGATTACAGGCACACGCCACCATGCCCAGCTAATGTTTTGTATTTTTAGTAGAGACGGGGTTTCACCATGTTGACCAGGATGGTCTCGATCTCTTGACCTCGTGATCCACCCGCCTCGGCCTCCCAAAGTGCTGGGATTACAGGCTTGAGCCACCGTGCCCGGCCTTCTTATGCTTATTCTTAAAATATTGACTTCAGAATCATTTTGTCCAGTTCCCAAGAAATACGTCTGACTAATAAACAACAACAAGAAAATCCTATTGGGTGTTCTTTAAAGTAATATTAAATGTACAAATGAATACAGATTAAATTGAATTAAGCTCTTTTCTGTATTAAATATTCTGATTCTTGATCATGCTGCATCTCTATTTATTCCCATTTTCTTCTCGGTCTTTCCCTGCACTTTGCTATTTTTACAATACAAGTCTTTTGTCGTTCTTGTTTATTTTTGGATAGTCTCTATTTTTCGCTGCCATTGTGCTGCAGATCTTCTTGCTGTGATGTTTTCTCAGAACGAGTTTGTTGGCGGATAGGTGGGTGGATGAAGGAACAGCGCTGGTTTCGTCACTCTCCCTGCTCCCTCTCACTAGAGCAGAAGGCCTGATTAGTTGGTGCTTGTGCTTTCAAGTATTTAGCACAATGTTGTGGAGACATAAAAGTTCATGACATAAATATTCGTAGAATTAAAGAGTCTTTTCCAGTTATTAAATAATATTTATTATACCGTGGGTTTTGGCTCTCCTGGACTAGTACAGGAAGGGCTGGAATCTACGCCCACCCCTGATGCTGTGTCTGTCAGCCACTTGCTGTCCCTGAGTTTTCATGTCCTCACTTGTAAACTGTCGGACTGTTTGGTTCTTTCATGGGTGTATGAAACTTGTAATTGAGTGATTTTGAGGATTAAAATTAAGAAAGGTTAAATACCACTGTTCATCAACCCAAACTGTTCACTTCTCTGGGGAAGAAACAGGGTAAAGAAATGATGTGGGTGATCCAAGAATATGTAGTGTGTGCAGTTTTACTGGGAGACAAGCAGTGGGTGAGAACAGTCTCCTTGCTGCCCTGTGCCTGTCATCAGTGAAATTCCCCACTGAGTGTGCTGCTGTCACCTTTACCTATAGAAATAGAGAAGACCTTTGTTTTAGCTCTTGTTATAACAGTCATCCAGGCACAGGGTCTTTTCCTTGTGCTTTGTTTCTCCCCCCTGCCTTGTCTCTGGATTTTCACTGGAGCCATTCTCTTCTTCAGGGACATTCATACCACCACCGGGAAGATCAAGAGAGCGGTGCTACAGTTCACTCCTGCTAGCTGGACCTATGTTCGATGGTTTGACCCCAAATCTTCTTTTCAGAGAGTAGCTGGAGTTTACCTTTTCATGATCATCTGGCAGGTATTTTTTCAGATGCCCAGAAGTTGGGGAAAAAAACAAAACTAAAATAAAATTTTTTAAGGAATTTAGAGTTAATGTTAGTTTACATTGCTTTCCAGCTCCATACTTCATAAGATATAATATTCTGCAGCTGGCATGTAGAATAGTGATATTATTATGCCCAAGGTCTTGCTTTGTTGTGAAGACACTTTTAAAATATAGATCTTTGAATTACAAATTAGAAACAGATTAGACTCCGCCAAAAAATGTGTGTCTAGTATCCATCATCCAATGAGTTAGGCATTGGATCGCTTTTCAGAATGATCGTTTTCAAGACCAAAGGAACAAATAAGAAGGTTTTTCTTACATTACCAATTCAGTGTCTATTGGTTACAATTGTTCCTCAGCTGTTACCACTTTGGGTAATCTGTAGCATGCTAAATGAGTGCTGGGGAATTGGAGCCTTTTGCTGAGTCCTCCAGAGTGTTGCCCTCTGTGGAGAGAAGCTGTATTTCCAAGAGGCACACTTCACGACGGAAGTGATTCCAGCAGCCCAGCATCTTGGCAAAAGCTTATCAAGCATCTGTGTTTTTGAGAGAGAGCGATTTTTTTTGATGCTCCTGGCCCCAGGTTGTTTCACAGCTTTTGTAGACTTGCCAAAGAAAAATCAGCTTTTGCCTGAAAGATCTTTCAGAATCATCAGAAATTATGTTTGGACACATAAATACAAAATAGTCCCAACATAAGGAAAAAATTAGCAGATGTCACTTCTAGGACATACTATCTTCCTCTTTCACACAGAATTAACAATGCCTATCTTAATAAATGGAGTTTATGCAACAGAAGTGTGTGTGTGAATAAGTAATCACCATGGTGTGGAGAGGTCAGTATCTTTAAAAACAGGACTATAGATGGATTGGGATTAAGCTTTGCCTTATCAGGCGCAATGTCATGAACAGCAGAAGGTTTCTTTCATTAGAAGGAGGAATGATTGGATTTGTCAAGGAGAGTAGTATAGTGCCGCTAGGATGGAACCACCTGGTGGTATGCCATGGAGCACACTGTTCCCATGAGTGTGAGCATTGCACTGGGATCAGCTCTCTATATGTGATATTAATTAGTAGACTACTTTTTATTTTGCGTCCTTGAGGTCAGTGCTATAGGAAAACAACATGCATTTTGTGTAATTGAAATGAACCTGCCTGTCCATGTACTGTGTTCTCCAAGCGCAATGACCTTTCCATAGTTTCTACCCCTTGTTTGCTATCTGGAGCCACGCTCCAAGCAGAGAGCAGCCACATCTCAACCACAGGACATTTTGCGCTGCCAAGGACTGATCTTGATGAACTGCATGAGGATACTAACCTCAGGGAAAAGTACTGCTGCTTTCAGCTGAAACTTGGACCAACTCTTTACACCCACTTTTAAGGGCTGCCTTTGGTGGAGGATGTGCTCTGTCCCAGGCGTGTGCTGCACAAGTCCATCCTCATCTCTCAGATGTGTTTTGTTTTGTTTTGTTTCTTTTTGAGACAGAGTTTCACTCTTGTCACCCAAACTGGAGTGCAGTGATACAATCTTGGCTCACTATAACCTGCAACCTCTGCCTCCCAGGTTCAAATGATTCTCCTGTCTCAGCCTCCTGAGGAGCTGGGATTACAGGCACCCACCATCATGCCTTTCTAATTTTTGTTTTTTTAGTAGAGACGGGATTTCATTCTGTTGGCCAGGCTGGTCTCGAACTCCTGACCTCAGGTGATCCTCCCACTTCAGCCTCCCAAAGTGCTGGGATTATAGGTGTGAGCCACCGCACCTGGCCTCAAGTTTCTTTTGATTGTTAAAGAGCTTACTTATCTGCAGTTGGAATTCTCTTAGACCTGGCTTGACTTCTGTAAGGCAGCATAGGTGTTCCATGCCACAGGTTTGCTTTCATGACTTCTGTGTGCTCAAAGCATTTCTCTCCTGACTAGCCCAGTGAATCACACATGTGAGCCTAGTAATAATCATGCAAATCAGGAAACATGACAAATAGCTGATATCCTGTGTTCCCATTGTTCCCTGCCCATATTGTACTGGCTGTTAACTAGTTTGAATAGCAATCCTTGGAAGACCACATCTATTCTCTGAAAATGCTTTGAACGTACTAATTATTTTTAATTGCAGAATGTCTATTTAAGGACTATAGGATTTTGAATTAGCATGAGGTACCAGGTTGACTATTTCTCTGTCTTTTTCAGCTGACTGAATTGAATACCTTCTTCTTGAAGCATATCTTTGTGTTCCAAGCGAGTCATCCATTAAGTTGGGGTAGAATTCTCTTTATTGGTGGCATCACGGCTCCCACAGTGAGGTAATTCTGCACAAGTCCAACTGTCATATGAGAACATTAACTTGCTTTAGATTGTCCTGTTTATCATAAGGAAAGTCACATAAACTAGCAGATTTTCCGTGAAAATACCATCATAAAGAATTCTACATCCAGAATATGAAGAAAATGTTTTGTTTTCAGATACCAGGAACATTAACAAGACTTTTAAAAAAGGGAAGCAGAAAAGACAAAAAGAAAACAAAAGTGAAGAAAAAGGGCAGCACTTGATCAACAGCACACCAGTAGTACTACCCATTGTTATCGGACTCCTTTACAGTCTTGGACTGCTGATCTTTTTTTCTCCTATAACATATTAGAAAAAATTAGCAGCATAGTGATGCTGAGTTTTTTAAAAATGAGATTGCTGGAAAAATGGAAACTTTTTATGATAGAGCTGAAGTCATAAATAACATTATTTTTTGAACGAGACTTTTAGCTTTTCAGACCCAATTAATTTAATTTCCTTTAAAAAAGGCCCTTCCTGTAGTCCTCCAGGACAACTGAGATAAGTTTGAGTGTTCCTACTGTTATTCCCCTGGATTCATGTGGGGCCCTAGAGGTGAGGCTTATTCAGAGACCATCCCTCATATTGACTGGCCCCAGTGCAGTTCAAAGCAAACATTCTCATTTGTTTCATTTTTCCTATTTAGAAATGGCATTTGGGTTGTATGACTAATATGGAATACTGGCGTTAATGAGTAGCAGTACCAAAGATCTGCCAAAGATACAAATAGAGTCTAAGCAGTTAAAAGAGTTAGCTTTTCAGAAGCTGTAAGATTGCTTTTTTTTTTTGAGTCAGAGTCTCCCTCTGTCACCAGGCTGGAGTACGGTGGCGTGATCTTGGCTCACTGCAATCTCCGCCTTCTGGGTTCAAGTGATTCTTCTGCCTCAGCCCGCTGAGTAGCTGGGATTACAGGTGTGTGCCACCACACTTAGCTAATTTTTGTAATTTTAGTAGAGACGGGGTTTCACCATGTTGGCAGGATGGTCTTGATCTTCTGACCTCGTGATCCACCCGCCTTGGCCTCTCAAAGTGCTGGGATTAGAGGTGTGAGCCGCCAAGCCCTGCCTTATTTCACTATTTTTAATATGCTTGAAAACCCCATAAGCAGCAGGCCTCACCTGCCAAGGATGGTAGATGTACACCTTGGTGAAACAGACCTTCCAGCCAGCACCTCTTCTTGTCATCATTCATTATTACCAAAAAAATAAAAAGAAAAGAAAGAAAGAAAAGAAAAACTCTGCAGATCCTGGTTTCAACAAACCAAATAAGACATGTCCAAGTCCTGAGGAGTTAAGCTTAACATTTCCATCTGTTCTTTTTGTTATGACCAAAAAGGAAAAGTAGAGTGGGTGAGCCAGCAGCCCTTTGAAACTCCATAGATAGGTGGTCTATTGCGGTCAGTAGCTCATAAGTCCTGTTTTTTTCTCAATGGTTTGGAGTCCTCATTTAATATGTAATTTAATTTGAGACTTTACAGTTTTTTTCAGGCAAGATTCACTGCAGCTCTTTCATAAAATTAAGAACAATCAATAAAGTCAGTAAGAGTGGAAAGAATTTTCTTCTTAAAACAAAATAGCAAATCACATATGATTTAACATGAAATTTCAGTATTAAACATTCCAAAACAAAAACAAGACACTAAAAATCCAATGTTTTGAACTCCTGAGAGATTCTCAAAATTTTACAATACCCTATGGATTTCTCCACAATTGTCTTTGTTTGAAAATCAGGCGCTTCCTGTGCTCTTACACTGTTTAAGGCAGTTCCCATGTAAAGAGATTCTTTGACAAGGTGCCTGGAAAGCTGGACGTGCTGCTAATGGCTTTTAACATAGCCGTCCCACTTCGCAAATGCCAGGCCTCAAGAGAAGAGAGCGTTTAGAGGCTTCAGTATAAATCGTACACACCACATCTCCAGCTTCTTCCTTTTCTATTAGACTTTCACACGAATCTGCTTTGAGAAGATATTCGAGTGAACATTCTTTTAATCTTATAAAGTACAATGTAAGGAGATGGGTGCAGTTAGAAGGGAAAGTGGCTGAAATGATAAAGACATATTAGTTATTGAGAATATGAAGTTAGAGGAAAAGCTACATTCTTTATAATCAGAATCTTCACTCTGGTCTTTGGGGCAAGGAGACAGTAGTTTATGGATGACCTTCAGGTATCCGTGAATCCCCTGAACTTCAGTGCAAAATGTTATGCCTGTGTCGTAGCTTTCATCAAATCCTCAAAGAGTCAGTGACCCCAAAAAGATGATGAGTTCCTGGTTCAGATGCTGCTGCTGAAGGGGTAGATTGAGTTTTCAGGGCTACTTACAAAGCTCCAAGCCATGCTGTCCCACACAGAAGCCTCTCACCACGTGTGACTGTTGAGCACTGGAGATGTGCTCAGTGCACAGTGAAATGCATGGAAGCTACACACCACACTTTGAATAGCTGGGGCCAAAACAGAATATAAAATACCTTATTATAATGTTTTCATATATTCATTTAAATATTTAAAATATTAATAAAATGGATTTATCTCTTCCTTTTTACTTTTTTTTAACATGTCTGCTGGAAAATTTAAAATTGCATTTATGGCTTGTATTCTATTTCTACCGGACGGTGCTGTTCTGAGCTTTTCAACACCATGTCATTGCCTGTTTTTTCTGAATGTGTCAGTAACATTCCAAGTCACTGGCATTCAATGCCGGTGAGATGTAGCTGGAGTCCCATTCCAGTTTCCAAAAGCCAAATATCTGTGTATTTTTTGCCTGGTTGCAATCGGCAAGCTTTGTCCTGGAGACAACCAGAGGAGACAGTCAATGGACAGTGCTGCTGACTCTCTGGAGTCACCTCCACGGAGCTAGACGTGGAAACACCCGCCTGGGGTTGCTTTGGGCAGGGCTGTGGGAATCTTACCACTGAATCCAGACTACCTTTGCCAATAATCTGGCTCTTTTTAGTTTTTATTTTATTTTATTTTTTTATTTTTAGGCTAGTCAAGTGAAGCAGTGGGAGTGGAGAAGGCACAAAGAAATAATCAGTTAGTTGCAAACACTCCGGCACTCAGACCAGACAATAATCTGGCTGTTTAAATGATACTCCCCTCCCTCCAGCCTAACGCCAATGCCGAATCTCTAAAAGGAATGTTTCAGCAGGCACTGGCTTTCTCTTCTCTTGAACAGAACTAGACCAGGCAGCTTGACATGGGACAAGGAGGGACATCAAATTCACTCTGTCAGAGGGATTTGATTATGTCCTGACTTGCTGGTCTTCCAGCAGCGCTCAATGAATTCCAACTTTGTTCTTTCAGACAGTACTACGCTTACCTCACCGACACACAGTGCAAGCGCGTAGGAACACAGTGCTGGGTATTTGGGTGAGTAATCTGTTATTGTGGAGATTTAAAAACCACTTACACCCTAAATTTCTTTGGGCATTTCTTGACCCTGTGTTAAGAGCCTTTTAGTATACTTTTTCAATGAAGGCAAGTGGACAAGATTTTATACACAACACACACACACACACACACACACACACACACACACATACACACATGTCTTTTTATCTTTAATATTCCCTTTTCTGATTTAAGTTAAGAATAGTTACTTGGCAAATTGTGAATCAAGAGTATAGAAATGACTCTCTTCTTTTGGCTGGGTGTGGTGGCTCATGCCTATAATCCCATCACTTTGGGAGCCTGAGGCAGGCGGCTCACTTGAGTCCAGAAGTTCAAGACTAGCCTAGCCAATATGGTTAAACCCTATCTCAAAAATTAGCCGATCGAGGCTGAGACAGGAGAATCGCTTGAACTTGGGAGGTAGAGTTTGCCGTGAGTCAAGATCGTGTCACTGTACTCCAGCCTGGGCTATAGAGCAAGACTCTGTGTCAAACAGAAAGAAAAAAAAAAAAAGAAATGGCTCTCTTTCTTTTTTTTTTTTCAAGATGGAGTCTCCCTCTGTCCCAGGCTTGCCCAAGGGTTCCACCTCCTGGGTTTAAGCGATTCTCCTGCCTCAGCCTCCCGAGTAGCTGGGATTACAGGCATGTGCCACCACAGCCTGCTAATTTTTGTATTTTTAGTAGAGACGGGGTTTCATCATGTTGGCCAGGCTTGTTTTGAACTCCTGACCTCCTCATCCACCCTCCTCAATCTCCCAAAGTGCTGGGACTACAGGCGTGAGCCACCGGGCCTGGCCTTGGCTCTCTTTTTTTAAAAAAAAAAAAAAAAAAAAAAATTAGGAAATCACATGGTATTTCCCACAAACACCTATGAGACTTTGTTTTATGAAATACATTAGAGAGAAAATGGGTTGGTTGCATTCCCTCTAGATGTATCTTGAGTTTGGGAGGTCATCCTGTCATGGACTGACCCACACCCCATGTTATTGTCTCATCAAAAGGACCCCTTGAAATAGCTGCTTGCTATATACTGAAGTATAACTTTATTATGCTAAAGAGAACTCACACAGCAGCATGGTCACAATGGTCTTGTTACAGATTCAAACATTATATCTTAATTTATTATTTAACTGATGAGAAAGAGACCTTAGGTTATCTAATTTAACCTCTTGCTGTTAAATATGAGAACCTCTTGAATATCTTAGGTAAGCTGTTTTTCTACTTAACATCAGCAACAATTTACCATCCTGTTTAGTGACCCAAGTTCCAGAGACATTCAGCAAATCTGGATGAAGTTCAATCCCCCAGGTGGCTTAGCTTCAAGACCTAATCTAGGTTCTAAATGGAGTGTGAGAGTATAAAGAAAAATTGAGGAAAACCTATTGTAGAGAACAAATGACTTTTAACAGATTTTTAAACCGTACATTCTTCCAATTAAAAAGTAATACATGCACAATGTTAAAAATTCAGAAAAGGATGTAGAAGAAACTAAAGATCACCCAAATAAATCAACCATTTAGATATAATTGTTGTTAATATTTTAATGTGGTTCCTTCCATTTTTCTCTATGTGTGTGTATGTGTGTGTTTCCAGCTGTCATTTAGATTCTAAAGGGTGACATAGTTTTAAAGGCTAAAAATGTTGATACTCAGGTTAGATTTAGGCAGGTTCCTCCTGACCCCTATAAGACTAAGGGCCATTGTTATCTCTTTCTCATAAGTTCTATGGTATAAGCGGATTTTCTTTTTCTTTCTCTCTCTCTCTCTTTTTTTTTTTTTTTTTTTTTTTGTTTTTTGAGACGGAGTTTTGCTCTTGTTGCCCAGGCTGGAGTGCAATGGCGCGATCTCAGCTCACCGCAACCTCCGCCTCCCAGGTTCAAGCGATTCTCCTGCCTCAGCCTCCCAAGTAGCTGGGATTACATGTGTGCACCACCACCCAGCTAATTTTTGTATTTTTAGTAGAGATGGGGTTTCTCCGTGTTGGTCAGGCTGGTCTCAAACTCCCGACCTCAGATGATTCACCCTCCCAAAGTGCTGGGATTATAGGCGTGATTTTCTTAACCCAAAGTGGTTGCAGCGTAAAGGGTGATGATGGCTTTGGTTGCCTTTGTTCACGAGACAGCAGGAGGGAGAATTTACACCTCTCCCGTATTTCTGACAGAGCAGAGGTGGTGCTCCTGCTTTATGCGTGAGGACCCTGTGTCCTAGAAGAAGGGATGTGGGCCACTCCTAAAGGCTTGTCCAAGGAGGAAGTAGTCTTTTCTGCATGTGAGCTCTTCTCTCCGCTCACACATTATTTACACGTGCATTTTGCTTTCATATTTAAAAGTCCTTAGCAAGGTCTTATTATTTCTGCTGTGCAGTGGGTTTTTTTCCCCACAGAATTGTATCCATTTACCTGTTGAGAAAAGTAAGTGGGTCAGAGGAAGAAGTCGTGTCATGACAAAGTTTCTCTCTAATTGGACAGCCATAAAGCACCATCCTTATAGTGGGAGAAACAGCAAAGGTAAACTCTACCGTGGTGACCGATGCCTGTAATCTCCGCAACCTAGGAGGCTGAGATGGGAAGATCGCTTGAGGCCAGGAGTTTGAGACTAGCCTAGGGAACACAGCGAGACATTGTCTCCACGAAAAGTTTTTTAAGTTAGCCAGGCATGATGGCACGTACCTGTGTTCTGCTACTCTGGAGGCTGAGGCAGGAGGATCACTTGAGCCCAGCAGGTCAAGGAGGTTGAGCCTGCAGTGAGCTGTGATTGTGCCGCTGCACTCGCACCCCGACGCCAGAGCAAGACTGTCTCTTATAAAAAAAAAAAAAAAAAAAAGGAGAAAAGGAAACTATGCCAAAGAGTGGTAAACACTGCTCCAGAAAGTTGTGCCTCGTTTGAAAGTGATTACAATATAGTGAAATGCAAAGGAGAGATCACTGGGCTAACGTAGTGTGCAGTACTGAGAATTCAGAACTTCCGGAACAGTGTGATATCGAGATTGATGAGTCTTGTAGGATCCAGTGAGCTGTGCTGAAAAACAGTAAAGCCCTCCTCATAAATCACACCCAGTGGATCCTCCTGTGTGTGAACAACTGTGAGAGCTGCCCCCTGCACGGTCTACACTGCCAGCCAGGGAAGGGGAAACAGGAGCCACGGCCTCCCGCTCTCCTGACCCCGGAGGTCACCCCCTTCCTTCCTCGACCCCA
This sequence comes from Saimiri boliviensis, assembly GCF_048565385.1. Classification (NCBI taxonomy): domain Eukaryota; kingdom Metazoa; phylum Chordata; class Mammalia; order Primates; family Cebidae; genus Saimiri; species Saimiri boliviensis. Next base: position 30,595,639 of record NC_133463.1, on the reverse strand, counting down.
GCTCTACCTCACTGCCATTTTGCCTTTATTTCCTCTCTCCTATCAAAACAGAAAACGCTTAATTGTGTGGTTTCCTGAAATAACTTGTTTTTTAAAATCACTAGCTGCTTTATAGCTTTCTTTTCACTAATTTTGGAATGATCTCAGACTTTGGCAAGGTGGAGAAATGAAAGGGAGCAGTGCCCCAAATAGTGGCATTCCAAATGTTGCCTTTTGGGAGGGGGAAGGGGGAAGTCAAAGGTGAAACGGGACCACCCGCCTGGGGGTCTTCCCACCACTCCAGGCTTTTTCTCCTGAAGACGGTACTTTCTCTTCTGTAAAGATGGTATCCTCAAAGTGTTTTTATGAATTACTGTTGTAACTAAATATATGTCATCCCAACAGTTGGGTCACATATTGCGCTTTTAACCTTTTTTTTCTGTTTTTGTGGGGGATGGAGTCTCTCTCTGCCTCCCAGGTTGCAGTGATTCTCCTGCCTCAGGCTCCCAAGTAGCTGGGACTACAGGTGCGCACCACCACGCCCAGCTAGGTTTTTTACATTTTTAGTAGAGACAGGGTTTCACCGTGTTAGCCGGGATGGTCTCAATCTCCTGATCTCATGATCCACGCACCTCGGCCTCCCAAAGTGCTGGGATTACAGGTGTGAGCCACCGCTCCTAGCCTTAAACCTTTTATACTTAAAGTATTGCACTCAGCCTGTAATCCCAGCACTTTGGGAGGCCGAGGTGGGTGGATCACGAAGTCGAGAGATCGAGACCATCCTGGTCAACATGGTGAAACCCCGTCTCTACTAAAAATACAAAAAACATTAGCTGGGCATGGTGGCGCGTGCCTGTAATCCCAGCTACTCAGGAGGCTGAGGCAGGAGAATTGCCTGAACCCAGGAGGCGGAGGTTGTGGTGAGCCGAGATCGCGCCATTGCACTCCAGCCTGGGTAACAAGAGCGAAACTCCGTCTCAAAAAAAAAAAATAAATAAATAATAAATTAAAAAAAAAAAAAGTATTGCACTCAGCAGAGACAGGGCGCCATTCAGTGAGGGCACGGGACCCCTAACAGGGAGAAAGCAGCCCTGTGGAAAAGTCGGCTTTCTCTATTTAGATGTCACATTATGTTCTTTCAGCTTGGTGAGAGTTTTGGGGCCAGACTGATGTGAACAAATTCCCCAGGTGTGGGGTTTATGTCATCTTTATCTTTGTCTTTTCCCCACTCCACCCTGATTAGGGTTGAGCTTTTCTGCCTCAAAAAGAGAGTATTGGCCCAGTTTAAATGGAAGCAGTTTTATCACCTGGTCCTGGGAGGAGGGTGGCCAGGCGTCGGCTGGCACAGCAGTGCGTGGTTACTTCTCTTCCCGGGAGTACATGGGGTGGGCCCTTGTGGGAGAGTGAGCCTTCCCTGCCTGAGGGCCCAGGACTGCACCCTGCCTCCCCGAGGCAGCCCGAGCTGCTCCTCGCCCCACCGGCTTCCTCGCCGCCTGCTATCCTTCCTCTGCTAGTGTGTCCATCACAGTAAGTTCCCAGCTCTGCTGCTCTCCAAGGTCAGCTCCAAACCAGCCAGTCCTTTCCCCATCCCCATCCTCTTCTCGTATCTTCTGCACAGAATCTGCCTTTTTCAGACTGTCGTCTTCCCTCTGCTCCATCCATCATGGATTTCCTCTCACTTTTCTGTTTTCAGTTCCCTTTGCTGGCTTTCTCCTTTCTACCCCTCTCCTCCTTACAAATCCTCATACTTGTGCTTTTGTTCCATTGTTCTTCCAGGCCCATAGCTCAGGCTTTCTCTCTTTTTAAATTTTATTTCTTTTGAGACAGGGTCTTGCTGTGTTGCCCAGGCTGGAATTGAGTGGCAGGATCACAGCTCACTGCAGCCTTGACCTCCCAGGCTCAAGCAGTCCTTCCAACTCAGCCTCCCGAGTAGCTGGGACTATAAGCACGCACCACAATGTCCAGCTAATTATATTTTAGTTTTTGTAGAGATAGGGTTTCGCCATGTTGCCCAGGCTGGTCTTGAACTGCTGGGCTCAAGCAGTCCTCCCACCTTGACCTTCAAAATGCTAGGATTACAGGCATAGGCCACAGTGCCCAGCTCAGACTGTCTATCTTAAGGGTAGATGCAGCTATTAGCCTAGGAAAGAGAGATTTAAAGTTGAACTGAGTAAAGGGACCTATTGCTGAGCTGTGCAGAGGAACCCCCAGTCCCCCCGGGGGTGAGGAGGTAGGAGGAGATAGGTGGTCTCACACTGGCAGGCTTAATACAGACTCGCACTGTGTCCAGGCCTCTGGCCTCTGCTGTAGAAAAGCATTGTTAGCCTTCTGGAAGGGTGCTGTTGATTAGGACTCCCTCTAGTGGGCCAGAGGTAATGGTGGGGGCAGTGGCTGGTGGTTAAAGGAGCCCATGTGATCTTTGGGTTCCCACCACTGCTCACCATCTCCACAGCCCCACCCGGGTCCCCGCACCTGGATGAGTGCAGGAGCCTCCCTGCTTCCGCCCTTGTCTTCTCACGCAGTTCTGTTCGGCCAGCGGAAGGTACTCGAATGGTCATCACCACGCTGTTCTCAATAGTAAAGACCTGGAATCCACCTACGTGCCCATCAGTGATGGAGTGGATAAAGCAAATGTGGTACATAGATATCATGGAATAATGCATAGCCATAAAAAAGAAGGAGATCATGTCCTTTGTGGCAACATGGGTGCAGCTGGAGGCCATAGCCCTAAGCCGGAAGAGAAAACCAAATACCACATATTCTCACTTAAAAGCGGGAGCTAAATATTGAGCACACATGGACACAAACATCAGAATAATAGACACTGCTGACTTACTAGGGAGGGGGGAGTGGGGCATGAGTGGAAAAAGGACTTGCTGGGTACTACGCTCACTACCTGGGTCCAATATACCCCATGTGGCAATCCCACACCTGTACCCCCTGTATGTAAAATAAAAGCTGTTTTTTTTTTTAGAGGGAATCTTGCTCTGTTGCCCAGGCTTTAGTGCAATCTCAGCTCACTGCAACCTCCACTTCCCAGGTTCAAGCGATTCTCCCACCTCAGCCTCCCAAGTAGCTGGGATTATAAGTGCACATCACCATGCCTGGTTAATCTTTTGGTATGTTTTAGTAGAGTTGTGGTTTCACCATGTTGGCCAGGCTGGTCTCGAATGCCTGACCTCAAGTGATTCACCTGCCTCGGCCTCCCAAAGTGCTGGGATTACAGGTGTGAGCCGCCACGCGCAGCCAAAGCTGAAAAAATTTTAAAAACATATAAAGCAAACCATGTTAAGCCCTCTGCTATAGACCCTCTAGGATCCCCTCAGACTAAAAGCCTACACTGACCTCAACTCAGCCCTTTCCCCTGATTCCTGACCCTTCTTGTACCTTTCTCATGCCCAGGCCTCAGTCTGGGACCCTCCACACCCATGTAATCCCAGAGCCGGCCCCCTCACTTCCTGCTAGCCACCTTCTTATGAGCTGTGCCCACACACACGGACAATGGCTTAGCTAACACTCCTCAGCACAGAGAAGCAAATCATAGCCTAAAGCTAACTCAAAAGCACTGGTCTTCAGAAAACTTCAGGTTGGCCGGGCACAGTGGCTCATACCTATCATCCTAGCAGTTTGGGAAGCTGAGGTGGGTAGATCGCTCGAGCTGAGGAGTTCGAGACCAACCAGGGTAACATGGCAACACCCCATCTCTACAAAAAAACACAAAAATTAGCTGGGCATGGTGCGGTGGGCCTGTAGTCCCAGTTACTTGGGAGGCTGAGGTAGGAGAATGGCTTGAGTCTGAGAGGTAGAGGTTGCCGTGAGCCAAGATCGTGCCACTGCACTCCAGCCTGGGCAACAGTCATGCCTGGTCTCAGAAAAAACAAGACAAAACAAAAACCTTAGGGTCATTATGAAGCCAATGAGTGAGGCCTGACCAATATTTTCTTAAAATGAAATACAATAGAAAAATATCCAAATAAGGGTGCAAATTGTCTTATGAAGCTTTTATTTGTCTCTCTCTCTCTCTCTCTCTCTCTCTCTCTCTCTCTCTCTGTCTCTCTCTCTGTGTGTGTGTGTGTGTGTGTGTGTGTGTGTGTGTGTGTGTGTGTGTACGTACTGGATCACACAGTGAAAATTGTGTTTCTTGCTATGGGGCCTTAAATCACAAAGTTTGAGAAACAGAGAGTTAGTCAGCCAGTCTGCATGCTTTTAAAAGAGGCCTCAGGCCAGCTTATGCCTGTAATTCCAGCACTTTGGGAGGCTGAGGTGGGTGGATCATTTGAGGTCAGCAGTTCGTGACCAGGCTGGCCAACATGGTGAAACTCCACCTCTACTAAAAATACAAAAATTAGCTAGGTGTGGTGGTGGATGTCTGTAGTCCCAGCTACTCAGGAGGCTGAGGCAGGAGAATCACTTGAACCCGGGAGGCGGAGGTTGCAGTGAGCTGAGATCACACCACTGCACTCCAGCCTGGGCAACAGAGCAAGACTCCGTCTCAAAAAGAAAAAGGGTGGGGGGATCCTTAAGTCTAGTTGAATATTTAGGAATGTTCCATAATAAACTCAGGGTGTTCTGTCTGACTTATGGGGAGATCATCATACTTATATCCTGGGTTCAACACGCCATCATAGGAGTTCTTCAGGAAGGCCCAGCCAAAGATGAAATCATCGTTTTCATGTCTCTTCACTGCACAGGCTGGAGTAACAACATGTAACTGCCACCCAGCTTCTTAACCACAGTCTAGACTTCAGGAGTACAGAGAAAAAGCCTTCTGTGTTCCTCTACTGAAATGATGCTTTCTCACATGTGACACGTTCTGTGGGGCAGCACTTGGAAGATTCAAACCAACCACTCTTAAACCTTGTTTGGTTTGGGCTAGGGGAAAAGACAGCCCCAAACTCTCTAAAGACACATTCAGGAGACTTTCTGTTGATTTTTCTGCTTCGCTGAAGTGGTTCTAACTCCAGGCATTCAGGCATTGTTTAGAGCCATCCACACTTTTGATGATGGCAGTGGCCACTGTGTCTGCCAATAAGCAGGGGGACGAAGGGCCTTCTTGGCCCCTTCTTGCCTTTTTAAAAAATTTTTTGAGACAGAGTCTCACTCTGTTGCCCAGGCTAGAGTACAGTGGTTGCCATCTTGTCTCACTGCAACCTCCACCTCCCAGGCTCAAGTGATTCTCCTGCCTCAGCCTCCTGAGTAGCTGGGACAACTGGTGTATGCCACCACGCCTGGCTAATTTTTATATTATTGGCAGAGATAGGGTTTTACCATCTTGGTCACGCTGGTCTTGAATTCCTGACTCCTGATTTCAAGTGATCTGCCCACTTCAGCCTCCCAAAGTCCTGGATTACAGGAGTGACCCACCATGCCCTGCCCCTTCTTGCCTTTTCAGAAAACATCTGTGTGAGTACACCAATCCTGGAGGGTCCAGATCTCATCTTCAGCAAGGAATGCATAAAATTGACTTGTCTGAAATCAGTATTCTTATGCTGCCTGGGATCTCATGTCATCCTCACCTCACTGTGTCAGCCTGACCTAATCTGTTCTTACCTCCAAACCCTGAACCTGTAAAAGGCCTGATTTTGATATAGAACACAAGAGCTTTTTAAATTCTTTCAATATGAAGTGTGTGGCATTTGTTTAAAAAATTCTTGTATTTAGCCCAATTTTTTACAGATCAAGAGAGGGTAAAGGGTTTATATTGTCACCAAAAACAAGGGATATTTAATCTGGAAATTCTTAGAAGGCTGGGAAGGAATGTGATTGATGCCTTCGAATTATTGAAAAGCTTCCTTGGAAGGGTCAAACTCACCCTGTGTGGCAGCCACCTAGCCTCTTAATCACAGTCTAGACCTCAGGAGTACAGTGAAAAAGCCTTCTGTGTTCCTTCACTGAAATGATGCTTTCTCACATGTGACCTGCTCCAGCAGTGTTAGGACCCAGGGTAGGAGGTATAAGAGGTACATACCAGCCTGAGACAAGGAAAAGCTTTCTAACCACTAAAGAGTTTGACCAGAAAAATAAACCACCTTGGAAAAGTAGAAGGTTCCCTATGCCTGAGAGGGTTCCAGCAGAGGTGATGTGATAACCCACCCCGATGGCAGTGGAGGTGCTGAGTTGGGTGATGCTGGGTGCCCCTAGCTCTTAAAATGTATGAGTCAAGATTTTGGTCTGGGAAGAAGGAAGAGGTGAAAAAACTTCCAAAGTAAATGCAGTTAGCTTGAACAGTGTTATTTTGTGGGGTACCTGCTACCAGCGTTTGGGGCAGTAATCTTGTGATGAGTCGAACTTTTTAATTCTGTCATGCATATTTTAGATAATGTGTATGCTCTGGTAAGATGGATTAATATTTAACCTTTGTTCTCTGTCTAATTAGGGTCATTGGTTTCCTGGAGGCTATTGTTTGCATAAAATTTGGACAAGATCTCTTCTCTAAGACCCAAATACTCTACGTCGTGCTTTGGCTTCTTTGCGTGGTAAGTCATTGCGTTTTAACCAAAGGCATTAGCTAAACTCTCATAGTATCACTTTAAACGGAACAGGAGAAAACCCCTCTTTTGCATCAAGTTTCCTTAGAATATCACAGACAGACGTTCTACTTGTAATTGTCTGAGACTGGGCACCAGCCTAAAGTTTAAGAATAAAACACAGACAGCTACACAGTATCTGAAATGAGTCACCTTGGCAGGTTCCACTCAGACGCCTCCATCAGGTACACAGGTGCATTTACTTCACTCACGGGGATTTGTCTACACAGGCGACGCATGTAGGGACTGCCATGAAAGGACTGGGACCCTCACAGTGCACTTTCCTTTCTCATCATCATGTGGCGTATACATTTGACATACACATCATAGCACATGAGTTTATATATACAAGGACATGTTGTTCATAGGCAATACAGTATGTTTTGGAAGATATTTCGATCATGCCGCTTCTGCCCTCCAGGCCCACTTTATAACCCCAGCCTGGATATAACCTTCCGCTCTGAAGCGCAGAGCCTGGAGGGCCGCCCGCCTAAGCCTTGGCTCTTTGACCTTGGGCCTCTTCCTCACCTTTCCAATGACGTAAGGTATTACCCACTTACACATTTTATGACTGCCATTCTTCATTTAAATATTTGAAGTTATTATTTTGAAGAAAGGTTCTTATTTCATATTTAAGCTTAAGATTTTTCACTTAGTCTAGACAATTTATTGGGCTTTTTAAATAATCATAGACAACTTCAAACATGTTCAAGTAGAGAGCGTAGATAACCCCTCATGTACCCACCATCATCGGTTATCAACTCATGGCCAGTTGTGTTTCCTTTTATGCCAGGCGTCCCCAAACTACGGCCCGCGGGCCGCATGCGGCCCCCTGAGGCCATTTATCCGGCCCCCCGCTGCACTTCAGGAAGGGGCACCTCTCTCAATGGTGGTCAGTGAGAGGAGCACAGTATGTGGCGGCCCTCCAACGGTCTGAGGGACAGTGAACTGGCCCCCTGTGTAAAAAGTTTGGGGACGCCTGTTTTATGCTGTACTCACTGCCCCAACCCTGAATTATTTTGAAACAGATCACCTTTATTTAATATTTCAGGATGGATCACTAAAAGAAGCTCAGGGTGCTTTTTAGATTTAATGCAACCATCCTACCATTATATCTGAAAAAAGAATTAACAGTAATTCCTCGATATCATCAAATACCTAATCAGCATCCAAATTACTTTTTCTTAAAGCTTGTATTTATTTGACAATGCTTTTGAACCCGCACTCACCCGCTGTGATTGGCTGACATGCCTTTTAAGTACGGGTTCTCCGTCTATCGCTTGCCCTTTTCCCTCGTAATTTATCGGTTGAAGAAAGCAGCTCTTTTGTCCTATAGATTTTCCCACAGTCTGGATTTTACTGATCTTCATCCTATTTTGTAATTTAACATATTTCTTTGTCCTCTGTATTTCCTGTAAATCGGTAATTGGATCTAGAGGCTTAAATCACATTTAGGTCTAATTTTTTCCTTTCTCTTTTTTGGCAAGACTAACTTTTGTATTTTTAACGTGTCTTTTATCGCCTTTAATGGTTAATCTATTTTTAGGGTGACTTGTTAGAAATCATAACTGTGCCAAGGCACAGTGAGCCTGTTCTATCCCGTTTCATCTTGAAGAATAAAAGGGAATAATGATCTCTTTGGTATTTAAGCGACAGAATTAATGCCCAAATACATTTTTTCATGTCAGTGAGATTAGATGTAAGGAATCATTAGGGAAATGTGTTAGACGTGCCCAGGGATTCTCCCTATGCCCTTCTCGGATGTCTCTGGCCTGTGCCCCTCAAGTCTGAATTGTAATAGGACCTGACTGCAGGGGCAGAGGTGGGTGCTGTCTTCACTGGGTACAAGACAACCATGGGCCCACAGGGAGGGTGAGACAGGTAGGACTCCCAGGACAAGACAGACAGCCCTCCTCACCACAGCAAGTCACAGGCCTCCCAGCTGCCTCCTCGCCACTGCCCCCCTGGCAGCAGTAGCCAGAAAGATCTTCTCGAGCCACCTATCCAAGAAGCCCTCTCTGGTCACTGTCTTAGTCCATTTTTAGTTGCTACAACAGAATACCATGGGCTTGGTAATTTATAGAGAAATTAAATCACAGTCCTTTATTTGGTTCATGGTTCTGAAGGCTGGGGAAGGCCAAAAGCATGGTGACGGTATCTGGCAAGGGCCACCCCATGATGATGGAAGAGCGAAAGGTGGAAGTGAGCATGCAAGACAGCAGGAGGTGGGCCAGAGCTACCCTTCTTATCAGGAACCCACTCCCACGATCACTAACATGCTCCTGTGATAACAACCCCACTCCTGCAATAATGGCTTCGATCCATTTATGGGGTGCACTCCTCATGAACCAATCATGTCTTAAAGGCCCCACCTCCCAATACCATTACATTGACAGCTAAGTTTCCACATGAGTTTTGGCAGGGACATTCAAGCCATAGCATTCCACCCCTGACCCCTTGCTTCTCAACATACAAAATACATTCATTTCATCCCAGTAGTCTCAAAAGTCTTAACTTGACCCAGCATCAAGTCAAAAGTTCAAAGTTCAGAGTCTCATCTAAATCAGATATGAGTGAGAGTCAAGACACAATTCATCCTGGGGTGAATTAACATCACGTGGACACCACCAAGGTTTCTGGCCTATACCTTCCAGAGTGGTAGCCCAAGCCACACCAACGTCCACTTGAGCCACAGCCAAGAACTATGCCAGCCGTGAGCCTGTGAAATCAAACTGGTCGTCTACTTCCGCAATACACTAGTGGGATAGTCATAGGATAGACATCCCAAATCCAAAAAGGAGAAATGGCCAAGAAGAAAGGGATAAGCAGTCCCAAGTAAGTCTAGAACCCAACAGGGAAACATTAAATCTTAAAGCTGGAGAATAACCTCCTTTGACTCCATGGTCTACATCCTGGCCTGGGGCAGGAGTTGGGCCAAGGCCCGGCAACTCCACCCCTGTGGCTGTGCCGGGTTCGGCCAGTGCTTCAGCCTTTCCCGCCTGGAGTTGCACACTGGCGGTCCTGCAGTTCTGTGGTGTTTGGGTTACCCTGCTCCAGCCCATTTCTCCTTGGCATTGCCATGCTTACTAGTGGCTCTCTGCAGTGACACTGCCCCCGTGGCAGGGTTTTGCCTGGTCTTCTAGGCAGTTCACCACATCCTTTGAAATCTAGGTGGAGGAGGCCGTGGCCTCCACAGCTCTTGCATTCTGCATGCCTGCAGAATTAACACCACACGGACACCACCACGGTTTGTAGCTTATACCTTCTAGAGTGGTAGCCCAGGCCACATCATGGCCCACTTGAGCCACAGCTAAAAGGCAACCAAGGAGCACTCTGCTAAAATATGGTAGTAGAGTGCCTAGGTAGTCCTGGTCAGTGAGCCCGTGGAGGGCTCCCCACACCTGTAACCCAAAATTATTCTGCCCTCTTAGAGCTCTGGGTCTATGATAGAACGGGCAGCCTTGAAGATCTCAGAAATGCTTTTGCTTTCAGGGGTCTTCCTCCCATTTTATTGATGAATGGCACCTGGTTTCTTTCTTTCCATGGTAATCTCTAACAGTCATGGGGCCTCACCCTTAGTGATGGGAATATGCTTTTTTCTCTTTATATGGCTAGGCTTTGAATTTTCCAGGTTATTCCACTCTGCTTCCCTTTTAATTATAAATTCTGTCTTTAAGTCGTTTTTTTCCTCTCACATTTCATCGTATGCAGTCAGAAGCAGCCGCACAGTAGCCTGTATGCTTTGCTGTGTGGCTTTCTTCCACCAGATATCCTAGTTCATTGCTCTTAGGTTGCACATTCCAGAAAGCCTTCAGGCATGGGCACAATTCAGCCCAGGTCTTTGCTACTGTATGACAAGGATGCCCTTTACTCCACTTTCCAGTCCTTGCTCCTCATTTCCATCTGAGACCTCATCAGAATGGCCTTTACCGTTCATATTGCTAGCAGCATTCTGGTCATGAACATTTAAGTAATCTCTAAGAAGACTGAGGCTTTCTCTCTTTTCTTCTGAGCTCTCACCAGGATTGCCCTTAATGCTCCATTTATGGCAATACAGGCTTTTTCTAGCCTGCTCCTCCAAATTATTTCAGCCCCTACCCATTAGTAGTACATGGTGAAGAGAACACCCAGCCAGTTCCAAATCTGCAGCCACATTTTCAAGTATTTGTTATAGTAGCCGTCCCACTTTTGGGTACCAATTTTCTAAGCAGTTTCATGAATTGCACATTTGATCTTTATACTTTGAGGGAAGGTATTTTATGATCCCTCTTTTATAGATGAGGAAACAAAGGTACAAAGAAGTTCACTAACTTGCCCAAGATCACATAGGTGGTTAAGTGGCAGAACCAGGACTCAAACCCAGACATTCTTTCTAGGGAGCTGCTCTTCATCACTGCCCTCCAAGGATCTCTGAGTTCAGATGGCAATTAGACCTGCAAACTCATTGTGTTCATATGTGATAAATACTATAAAAGATGTGTGTGCATAAGGCTAAAGCATTCTTAGAGCAGCAGACATGCTGAGGGTTGGTGAAGGCTCCTTGGTGACACTTGAGCAGGATTTTTAAGGGTTGCAGTGAACGGCTGGCTGTCCCCCAACCCCCTAGGCCCCAGCTAAAAACCTGGAGGCTGCTTCCTGTCCTCCATCACTCTTTGAATCAGCAAGTCACTAAGCTCTGTTAATTGGACAGTGTAGCTCAACTCCACCCCCTCTCCATTCCCACTGCCTCTGCGGCTGTCAGGACACCCATTTCCTTACCATTCTGCCCTCCAAATCCATTCTCCATGCTACTGTGAAGATGATCTTCCAAAATTAGAACTCAGTCTCTTTCCCCTGCTAAGAATCATTCTCTCTGGTTGGAGGCTTGAGAGGGCACGGTAACACAATATTTTTCCTCACCTGAGTTAAAAAATAAGTAAGAGATAAGTAAGGTAGAGGAACGATAGGGGATCAGAGTAGCATCTTCATTTCTGAGAATTCACCTTTTTTAGGAAATGCTGGCTTCCTTAGAGTCACCAGTCAAGGTGTGGCTCCTCCCTAGGAAAGCAGTGAGGGGTGGAGGGAAGCAGTGAAGCTTCCTCCACATAGGAAGAAACTTCAAGAAGGAAGAAGGCTCCCTACCACGAAACCTCCCAGATGAATTACAAAATCTGTCTTTGTAATGGGAGCACTCCATCACATCTGGCCACTTGTACTGCGTTCTCAGGCTGCACCTGTCTGCTCGTAGTTCCCTGAAGAAGTCATCCTGCCAGACTTCTTTTGCCCTTCCCGTGATGTTTTGCTGCCTGATCTGAAAGACTTTCCCTGCCTTATCTACCTGGCAAAACTGATACCGCAAAACCAACTTCCATGTATGCCGTCCATGAAATATGCTCTGACCTCCAAGGCAAGCAGCTAGCTCCCTCCTCAGGACCAGTCACACTTTGTACGTGACTGTCAGTTCTAACCCCAGTGCAGTGGAATTGGTTTTGTTCCTATCTGTCTCCTCCACATGGCACTTCTTGCTCACAAAGAATAAGTTGAAGTCATCTTTTTGCCCCCACTGTCTCAAGCACAGTGCCTAGTGCATAGGAGGCACTCAGCAGCTTTGTGGGGCACACAGGAATGAGTTCAAGAGAAAAAGACTAGTGACACGCAGGTGCCTGGGGGACACACATACAAAGACAGGAAGCTGTGAGAGTGCCCAGCGGCTCAGGAAGGTGGTGACCTGTTTGAGGAGTGACAGTGAAGACAGCAAATTGGATGAAGAGTAGGGCACGGTCTCCTGCTTAGGCTTCGTGCAGCTGTAGTTGGAGCCCCGGCGATTTTTAAGTGGGAAAACAATGTGGTCTGATTTGTGTCTTATGGAGAAACACCATGGAGTCTGGGAGAGTATAGAGGGAAGATGGGTTGGGGCCAGGAGGTGCAGTCAGAGGTGCTGCCAGGCCTAGCTAACAAGTAACTGAGGCTGAACCAAGGCAGAGGCATTGAAGATGCAGAGAAAGGGCTGGATCTGAGAGTTGTTTGAGGAATCAGCTTAACAGGATGACATTCCTCTTGTGATCACTGGGAGGGGACTTGAGTGCCACTCCAGAGGCTCTAATTGGTGCCACTGTGTGGCCACCGTTGCTAGTGAAAAATTGGGGGATATAAGAGAAGCCCATTGAAAGGAGGAGGTGAATTTGCTTCAGGGGGTTCGGGTTTGAGGAACCTTTAGAATTTACAAGTGGACGTGTCCTGTTTTATGGGAAATTCCAATCTTCAGTATCACTGGAAAGATTTGGTCATTGGGAGATAAAAGACTTGGGAGGAGCCCATGTGGAGGGCGGTCTTGGAGTCCTGGGATTAGGCTAAGAGCTCGAGCTCCGGGAACAAGTCTCTGGGAGAGGAGCTGACTGAGGCTGGGATTCTTTAATAAGAGGTCAGGCTGGGGACGACGAGCAGGATTTTGAAGACAGGCAGAATCTCTGATTAGACTTACCAGGGATGAGACATGAGAGAGGGACCTGGCCTGAAAAGTAGCCCCGCCTGGATGATTAGGGGTCTCCACTGCCTCCCACATTTACATTCAAAGAAGAACAGAAGCAAGGTCCTGGCACTTTTTTATATTCCCGACCTTCATTTTAAAGAGCAAGATTAATCTCAGACCCAAGGAGTAGAGGCGAACATTATTCAATAAGAGCTTCCAGTTACACTATGCCTCTGCACCTCTCAGACAGGCAAAGCCCCTAATTACTCCCCTGGCCTGGTAAGAGAGCGCACACAGAGCTTGAGATTAATGCGGAAGCGAAGATCCCGGGTGCTGGTTAATAAGCTTCTCCAGAAGCGCGGCTGTCTGCTCGGCAGTCATTAATTTGAATGCTCATTACCATAATGTGGAAGCCAAGCTGGGGTCCTGCGCCCTCATTATCGCCAGCCCCGTGGTCCTGGACAGCCTGGCTCTCATCCCGCGTCGATTTTTCTCGCTCCCCCGGCCTTCCTTTAAACAAAGTATGCAACTGCTATTTTAAATCTGAGCCTTGGCATTTTCAGTGAGTACGTGCCTAGATTTCCACAGGTGTGATTGCAAACCTGTAAATTACCAGCTTCTGTCTGCTGGAACAAGTGTAAAATGGGCCTCTTTGTACGCAGGTGAAGTAGATTTGGCAATCACAGCAGACCCTTTGTGTGGCGATTGTGATAATAAGCACCTGTTGCTCCCCACCTGCCTGCTGTTTGCTGCTGGAGGGAGCGGCAGCTGCCACTGCATTCCGGTAGGGCCTGGGGCTGGGGAAGGGACGAGCCCCGCGTGGCTGCCCTCTGGTGGTCAGAGTTTGCAATGACAGTCTAGTGGAGGGACCCGGCTTCCCACAGCCCTCTGGTTTGGGGAGGGGGAATCTAACCTCCCAGTCCCCTGTGTGAAACCCAGGATGGCCTGTTTTGCTCTTTGTAATGGGCCTGACGCACACACAGGCTTACACTCTGCAAATCATTTCTAATCCTTCCCACTTTTTCCATGCCATGAAATGGCACACTTAACATTGGTATATATAAGAAATCTGGGCAAGCATTAGAGTGTGTTAAAGGTTGGAAGTCATTTTCACTTTGCAGTTTTAATGGATTCATTCATGGCCTAATTTTTGGACGGAAGGATATGAGCTTTTTAGAAATCCCTAACCTGTAGATACATGCCAGTTCGCACATGGGTTTAATATGAAATGAACCAGTGGTGCTCCTTGTGCCCTCATTCGCTCTCCACCCTGCCATTGTTCCTGCCCCAATGTGACTGGCATGGAACGGGAAGGCCAGCCGGAGTGTTGGTCTCCATTCTTTTTTGGAACTAAGATGGCACTGTGTATCCAGCAGCCACCAGGAAATGTCGCTGATAAAAGAACTGGGCCAGCCGGGCGCGGTGGCTCAAGCCTGTAATCCCAGCACTTTGGGAGGCTGAGGCGGGTGGATCACGAGGTCAGGAGATCGAGACCATCCTGGTCAACACGGTGAAACCCCGTCTCTACTTAAAATACAAAAAATTAGCTGGGCATGGTGGCGCGTGCCTGTAATCTCAGCTACTCAGGAGGTTGAGGCAGGAGAATTGCCTGAACCCAGGAGGCGGAGGTTGCAGTGAGCCGAGATCGTGCCATTGCACTCCAGCCTGGGTAACAAGAGCGAAATTCCGTCTCAAAAAAAAAAAAAAAAAAAAAAAAAAAAAAAAAAAAAAGAACTGGGCCAAAGCTAGACTGCAGCTGCCGTGATGAGAATTCACAGCCCCTGCCTTCCCACCTTACCTCTGCTCCACCACTGGACTCTGGCTGTGCAGAGTGGAAGCTGTTGCTGTTGGCTGCTCCCATGATGCTTTTCTTTCTCAGGAGATGGATATAGGCATGGAAAAATAAAGCTATATAGGCATAAAGCCAATATTTGTTTATATCAATAGCCATCCCTTAAACTCAGATCTGGGGGTTTCAAGAGGCCTGAGTTGCGGCTCCAATGTTCACCTCTCTGAGCTTTCATTCTTCTTCTGGAAAATGAGGGGCAATGAATTTAAGGATCTCTGAGGTGACCCTTTGGGATATAAAGTTCTGATTCTTAGAACTAAAATTGCTTCCTTGAGAAGGTCCCTCCATGCTTTCACAGCTGTCCCCATGGCTGGTGCAAGATGATAGGTGTCCAGGGAAATGACAGGTTCCCAGGTGTCCACAGGAAATGCAGGGGAGAGATGGAGGCTCGACAGCCAGGATGGCTTGGTGTGGATGGGTTTCTAGAGTGAGGAATTCAGAAGGAACAGACAGTTGCCTTGCTTGGTTCCAGTTGCTTTGCTTGCAGCGGGGAAGGTGAGGCGGGGGAGATTCATAGCCTCGCTCTCCCCACTCGCCATCCCTCCCTCTCACCTTTGGTCCACAGTCTAAGCAGCCGGAGACTTTTCCCACCTTCGATTTTTTGACATGTTTCGAAACTTTGGATTCTGGTCTCTGCTTTTCTTTCCTTAAATTAGGGTCTAATTTGGGGCGTGGTGCAAGGCCAGTGGGTGGGGCAAGTGTGGAGTAGAGGTTGTCCTGCCTCTGGGCACCCACAGGCCACACCCTTCTCATTCCACTCAGGGCCTTACAGAGCATCTTTATTTTCTCATTGTTTTCCTATATGTATAACCAAGAAAAACAGGGAAAAGCAAGGGCAGCCCTGTCCCGCCGAGCTCCCCACCCTCTACCCCAGGGGTGTTCATCACTGGGCCCTCAGGTGCCATGGTGACCACTTCCCCCTAGAATCCTCTTAGCACTCTCCTGGGATGGGGGAAGCTGGGAGAGGATGGGCCCTGAAAATCAGAAGTAGAACATGGAATCCTCTATGTCTTCTTGAGCAGAACCCACAAAGCTATCAGGAAAATGCCTCCCACCGTATCCCACATCTGAAAATGGTCTTGCTTTCTGATACTAGAGTCACAAATAGTAACTGTGGTCTCATCATAACCCTTGTTGTCAGAAGCTTTGGGTGTGCACCCTCCCCTTGGGGTCCCATCTCTGCCACGTCCAGCTGTTTTATAACTGGCGTCCAGACGGCAGAAATGCATTGAGCCATCCTGCATGAATTCCCATTGAAACCCTGAAGTTCTGGGAAATTGAATTTTTTTTGGTGCAACATCATTTGTTTTTCTCTTCCAGGCTTTCACCACTTTCCTCTGTCTGTACGGCATGGTTTGGTATGCAGAACACTGTGGTCAACGAGAAAAGGTATGGAAGGAGAGGCAGGGATGGCCTTTATTTATCAGCCCAGGCTCAGCAGCTTAGCTCAGAGTACGTGCCTGTAAGGATATGGCGAGGCGAGCCCTGAGATTGGGCCTCTGGGCCCGCCACTGCAGAAACGTGAGCGTGTGCAAGTCATTCGTAGCAGTTGCTGGCCCTGCTTAGGACTGCTCTCTTCAGTAGGTCAGTATTTTTATCTGTTCGGGGAAATGACAGGTTCCCAGGTGTCCACAGGAAATGCAGGGGAGAGATGGAAGCTCGACAGCCAGGATGGCTTGGTGTGAATGGGTCTTGTAAGGGGTTTAACAATTATGTTTGTTTGGAGGAAAAACAAAGTGGTGGGAAAGCCCTGGACTGGCTTTGGAAGCTGGGTTTTCTCCCCAGCTCTTGGACTGTGTGGCGGCCTCTGCCTGTGTTCCAGCCTGTGGCACCCTTAGGCAAACACTTGCCCTGACCTTCATTTAGGAGATGTGAGGAGGAAATAGAAAATAGGCGTGCATGGCTTTCAAACATGATGGTAGTCTGGTAGACAGTAATTTTTCTTAAGTAAAAATCACACTTTCATCCTTCATTTACACCTTCAGTCTAAAGAACTAAAAGCATGTTATGGAAGGTATATTCCACATCACCTGGGAGAGGAAAGCAGCTTGATTTTATAGCTGAGAAATAAGCACAGGAGGGTTCTGCCACTCCCTAGTGATGATCGCAGCCTGGTAGAGGCTGGGACTCAGCGTGCTCCTCCGGGGGAGGTCCTGAAGCGCCTCACTAAGCCTGTCTCTCTCCCTAGACCTACTCAGAGTGTGAAGATGGCACCTACAGTCCAGACATCTCCTGGCATCACAGGAAAGGTACAAAAGGTATCTTGTTCATTGTTTAAAATTTTACTGGGTCCTTGAGATATGGAATTATTACTTATTCTCTGAGTGGAGATGATATAAGCCTTGAGGGTCTCAGGCCTACCCATCGAATATTTCCTGTCACTTATTAAGAAACACGCATTGGCCAGGCACGGTAGCTCAAGCCTGTAATCCTAGCACTTGGGAGGCCGAGGTGAGAAGATCACTTGAGGTCAGGAGTTCAAGACCAGCCTAGCCAACATGGTGCAACCCCCATCTCCAGGTGTGGTGGTGGTGGGTGCCTGTAGTCCCAGCTACTCAAGAGTCTGAGCCAGGAGAATTACTTGAACCTTAGAAGCAGAGGTTGCAGTTAGCCGAGATTGTACCACTGCACTCCAGCCTGGGCAGCAGAGTGAGACTCTGTCTCAAAAAAAAAAAAAAAGAAGAAAAGAAACATGCAAAGTGCTCACAGGATCTACCTGAAAAACTTGGTTTCTAACAAGAGGCATCATGTAGCTCTGCCCTTCGTGAGGCAGAAAGCATAACAAGCCCCACACGGTTTCCAGCACCCTGATGGGAATGTTCTTCCTCTTGGCTTTCATCATAAGTGAAGAGGAAGAATTATATATTGGGCCAGTCACAGTGCCTCACACCTTTAACCCCAGCACTTTGGGAGGCCATGGCAGGGTCAGTTGAGGCCAGGTGTTTGAGACCAGCGTGGGCAACACAGCAAGACCTATCTCTACAAAAAAGCCTAAAAAATTACCCAGGTGTGGTGGCACATGTCTATAGTTACAGCTACTCAGGAGTCAGAGATAGGAGGGTCACTTGAGCCTGGGAGTTTGAGGCTGCAGTGAGCTACGATTGCACCACTGTACTCCTACCTGGAAGACAGCAAGACCCTGTCTCTTAAAATAAATAAATAAATAAATTGTGTAACAGGAGGAAAAGCCTTTCAAAAGAGGGGGATGGTTTTAATGGCATTTATTCAAGAGGCAGGGCGGTGTAAGCAATTTCAGTGCAGTTAGGGGGCCTCCACTGGCCCCTAAGGATCACTTTGGGTAGATTTGGGGGCCACCTGGTTATTTCAAAGAATTAGACTTGTAGAATAATGACATTGAGGCAACTTCATTGGACAGTAATTCCTTGTCAATTCTCATAAGCTGATTGGGAAGCCTGGCTGAGGAAAGAAAATTACATACACTAAAGACTGAAACTGAGCTCACGGAATTGCTCAGGGAAATGGGCCGACAGAGGAAAAAGGGCTCTGCTGCAGTCATTCCCCTGAGTTCTTTTGGCATCAGGCTCATCAGAGATCTCCTTGGGGAGACACTAGCATACACTCTACTGAGCTGCTGGCCGCCCTTTTGGGGAAACTTTCTCCTGAACCAGGGAGTTGATTAGTGAGCGAGCCATTGTGAAATCTGATAGAGATGGGCAGAAGGACTCCCCAGATATTTTATTTAGAACCGTCCCCTTACACACAACCTTGGCACTCACAGATTCTCCCCTGAAAAGAATTAAGCAGGAGCAGAGATGTATTTACTAGATGCATTAAAGAAAAGAAAAAAAAAAAAAAGAACAAAAATCAGAAGTCCTCCAAGGGGGGAATCTCTTAGTCTAAGCCAAATTCTACTTACAGTGGAGACAGTAACTCTGGCAACTTTTTTTTTTTATTGGCTGTCTTTAGTGGAGATTTCCTACTGGGCTGGATCAGAGCCCTGGGGCAGAGAACCCTTTGGCTTGGCTGCTAAGCCAGGCAGGGGCGGAACACAGGCTCAGCCGGACAGCAGAGGCTGCCCAGTGCCCTCTATTGTGGGCAGCAGGGGCTTGGTTACTTGTAAAGATGTTCTCCAGAGTAAGTGGTAGAGGGCATGAAGTAGCTCTGACTTTAGTATCAGAATGTTTCCCAATGTGGGGTTTAGAAAGTGGTGTGGAGCAGGTGAAGGGAGGGAACCCTTGGTTGCAAGGGCAGGATGGGCACCGCGTGGTGTGTGTTCTAATTCTCTCGTTTGGGCTTCTGTTTCACTTGTGCTCTCACTCTGGTCCTCACCATCATGACCATGTTCATCATACATAGGGCAGATGTACACACGCTTCAGGAACCACCCAGACTTTGGGAGGGTGTTGCCTTGAACCCCGTGCCACCGCTTGGGCTCCTTCAGCACTAGTTCTGACTTTGAGCGCCTCGCCTTCATTTATGAATGCGGCCACTAGGGGGAGCGCACGTATCAGGGAAAAACCTGTTCCCCTGCAAGCCTAGGGCGGTCTGGAGAGGGACTGCCACCAACCTCTGGATCCCAGGCTGACGGTGAGCTCTGATTCCTTTGGCCAGGTTCTGAAGACAGCCCACCCAAGCACGCAGGCAACAACGAAAGCCATTCTTCCAGGAGAAGGAATCGGCATTCCAAGTCAAAAGTCACCAACGGCGTTGGAAAGAAATGAAAGACCTTGGTTAATCAAAGATGTTCCAGAGTGCCTAGAACTGAGAGGGAAACGGAACTCATCTGGACCTCCCTGTGAGGAGGTCAAGACGCACAGGGCAAGCAGGAAGAGGCGAGGGTACTTGGGGGTCATTATTCGAGATCGTAAGTCTTGTTTCCCACAGACCTGGCTGCGTCAGGCAGGTCATGGCCTGGGGGCCTTCGCCAACGTGGGGTCTGTTCTCACTTCAGCACTTGGCACGCGGTCGCCGGTGGCAGTGCGGTGTGCCGGAGGGAAACGGTAGCTATTCACTCACAGTTGCCAAGAGCAGCTCCGTGCTTGCTGTATAGTGGATGCAGCCTCAACATCTTCCTTCAGGCAAGGCATTAACCCCACGGTTAATGGACTGGTCACCAGTTTTTATTTTATTTTTACAAATCTACCATCCCATTGATTGATTTAAGTTCAGGCCACTTTTCTGTCTTTTATTTTGTTACTGTCGTTATTTGTTTTTAAGTTAGGATGCATTTTAACAGCCTTTAGAAGCCGCTGCTGAAATTGACGTTGGGGGAAGGGTTCCCCTTCCTGCTAGAGTGAAGAAGGGAGAGAGGTATTGCGTTTCTGTTAGGTAACCTCAGTCTCTTTTAAGACCTTCCACCACATGACGAGTGTACACCAGTCAGGAGAAGATAGCCGCCTGCCTAGGAGCCTTGCTTCCAATTATTCCCTTCCCAATGTGATTCATCCAGACTTAACCCTCCGTGCACTAAAGCAAACCTGCTAGAGAGGCAGTGGACACCACAGCTTCTCCCCAGCCAGGTGCCTTTTACATCGGGTTTGTTCTCCTTCCATGGTGTGTTGCCGACATTGTCACTGAGTCCCATGTGAGGTGCTGGTGAGTATTACCTTTCTTCCGTGCCATGCTCTAGAACCTTGACCCTGATAGTTCACCACCTCTGATGGATCCCTGTTTTAAATAAAATGATTCATGTTAAAGCCTGTCAAAGGTCTGTCTGTAAAATGTTCATTTTTCTCTCATCTTATTGGTATCTTCCATTGTCTGTAAACAGTCAGTGTGTTTTTGGAGTGACTTTAGGATACTATGTATGTGTTTTAGATAAAAGAAAAAAGAAAAGATACATATTTTAAAGGGTTTACGGCCATATATGTCCTGCTTCTTAGACGTCTCAAGTGACCAACAGGAAATGAACAATATAGTCATTGTTTTTCCTGTGGTAATGGTTTCCAAGTTGGATTTTTTTTTTTTTTCCTCTAACAAGAGGCCAGTATTCACTTGATTAGCTTATAGATAACAACTCACTGAAAGTAATCCTTTTGTTCCCTCATTTCACAGAGCACAAAGGTTCGTTCCGATGTCTCTTCTTCCTTTAAGGAAATCTTTAACCATAGAAGTGTCATGTTTTTCTTCTGTAAAACAGCTCCAAGGGGAATGGGTTGAATGAATCCTGCACAGCCAGGGTCACATCCTGTGCTCAGGGGGCTCAGGGCTCAATAGTAGGTTCTGCGGGAGTGGAGAAGCGTCAGCGGTGGCTCTGCTCACTGGGCAAGTGAGGGGTTTGTCCATGATGGGCTCAGCTCCGAGCTCTCAAATGCCATCCAGCCAGCATCTGCCTGCTTCCCACAAAAGGATGGAAGAGAGGCAAAGTGCGTGTTTTATAAAACCTGCCTGCACTTTTATAACCCATCAAAGAGGACTTTTTATAACACAGGTACAATTTAAACATCTTACTTTGCAAATAAATGTGTTTCATCTTGCATTCTGCTCTCCTAAGCGTGACATGCTTGTGCCCATTGGACACCTGTCTCTTCTTTCTCGTGCCTGGGGTGCCTCACTGAGTGTTTCCAGGTCCATTTCCGGGAGAGGCCTGGGCCTGACTGTACACTCCTCTGACTGGAGCCTCGGCCCAACTGATGGACACATGTTCCCCCAAGGCCAGCCCACAGGAGGCAGCTGTTCCGCAGGTGGCGAATTCAGCTTTACTGTGGCATGTGTGAAGAGCAGGGCTCACATGAGACCCTTTTTTCTCCATGGCTCTGTTAGAAATAGCAAGGAAAGTCCTCAGATACTTTCCATGCCCTTTCTTTGAGTTGAAACTTTCTTTTTCCCTTTCAGTAAGAGCTCTTTACTATAGTCGTTACAAAGCCAGTGCTGTCCATGGCTGGCCAGAACGACAGCGGCCATTCCTTTTAGAAACCATACTGCTGGGTCTGGCCTACTTTTTTCACTGTTTCTATGGAAATAGACCTCACATGGATGGAAATAGAATGCCTGTTTCAGAATCATCATTCCATATCTGAAATGATTTGATTTAAATTATCTCATGTTCTCTGTTTGTAAACTGCCCTCCTAAGAGACATCATTGTTTTGGACCTCAAGCATGAAGAATGGTTTCTGTATTTTTCTCCTTAAGTAGCATTGCATTCAGTGGTAGGTTCTTTTACCTTTTCTCATTCTTGGTCTTCCCAAAGCTGCTTCCCACATTTCTTGCATCTGTTTTCACCATTCATAGAAACCTTGGCCAAACCACTGCCACAGCAATGCTAGGATGTTTCATGTATCATTTAGATGATACAAGACGTCCTATAAATGCCAGTCTTATCTTCACTAGGACTCTACTTCTACAGCAAGCTCCTAAGGTACTCACCCAGGAGAAAATAAAATTTGCTACCAAATACCGCAGTTTGAACTTTCTTGGTCTTCCCTCAGAAGCCACCATGTAGCACCCTGGAGTGATGCCTTATTATGCCAAGGCCCGCCCTTTGGAATTGGGAGGGTTTCAGGTAGAATCCTGCACTTACAGAGGCCTCAGGGTCCCTGAGAAGGGGAGGAGGTTGGACACAGAAGGGGAGGCTAAACACTCGGTGGGGAAGAAAAAATGTAACCATTGGCAACCAGACTGAAGCTAGCCCCTACAATGCGGGGTGGGGAGTTAACATCCACTGGAATGTGCTCAGCGACTGCTACAGAGTTCCTGGGCCCACCCTGATGTTTACCAGGTGAGTGCCGTTTATATGGTTGGTTCTTATTGTTATGACAACTAGAAATCCCGCAGTAGACTGTACGGTGCTCCCTACCATTTCCAACTTACAGGATTGAAATCCATGTAAGGAGAGCTGGCCAGGTGCGGTGGCTCACACCTGTAATCCCAGCACTTTGGGAGTCCGAGGTGGGTGGATTGCTTTAGGTCAGGAGTTTAAGACCAGCCTAACTAATATGGTGAAAGCTTGTCTCTACTGAAAATACAGAAATTAGCTGGTCATGGTGGCAAGCACCTGTAGTCTCAACACTCGGGAGACTGAGACAGAAGAGTTGCTTGAACCTGGAAGGCAGAGGTTCCAGTGAGTCAAGATCGTGCCACTGCACTCTAGCCTGGGTGACAGAGCAAGACTCCATCTCAAAAATAGTAATAAAAAATTACTGTTAAGGAGAGCTAAGACGTCTGTCAGTGTTCAATACATAATGTGCCTCTTTCCTTCACATGCGTGTGCACATTCCCAGGATTTATTAGAGATTTGGTTCTTTGCAAGGGTCAGTATCAGTCATATGGCTGAGGCTGGTGGGCTGCAGTCGTGTTGCCATGCCACAGAGCTTCTTACAACATTTCCTTTTATGCCACTTCATTCTAACCTGATGCTGGGACTATCTCAGGTGAAGATTGCAATAGTTTCTTTAATCGAACTTTGTCATTTGATGCATTAAGTACGGCTTTTTAATTTTGCTTTCTTCTGTGAATTTAAAGAAATTATTTCATTGATGTCTACCAAAGAAGAGGAAAGACAGTTGGATGTGATTTTTTTTTTTTTTAGTTTGTAGGAATGCTGAATTGCAAAAATCTTCCTTTTCTTCCATGTTTACTAAAAAATGCCTTTAGTCAATTTCAGAAAGTTCATCTGTGACTTGGTCTACTCTGATATTCCCTTTCCTGCTGATTGTTAGGTGGAATTTTGAAGCTGCGTGTCCTACAAGAAGATATTTGTTGTCACAGTCTAACAGCGTTCAAGGGTTTGCAACAGGTCCAAGTACTTCCAAGGCCTCACAGGGCTAAGCTGAATTTATCCCACATGATACTCTTATACATCGGGTTGAAACCTGGTCTCTAGCTGTATATTCAGTACACCCGGTGGGGAGGTGGGTGACAGTAAGCTTCCTGCCTGCATCCCTGGCTCCTAAGCCTCAGCATCATCCTTGGAGCAGAGTGGAGAAGGGTGTTGGCAAATCCTTTCCCCTCTCGTAACCCCAGTGAGGATAGTAACATCATTCAGATCATAGAATTTACCCAAGGTTTTGCTTTCACAGCTGATGCAACCAACCACCCAGCCTCTTTAAGTGATCTGGGCTCGGCTTGTACTTCTTGTGCCCGGGAGTTAATTGCTGGCTTTTCTTTGTTACTGGAATGCTCAAGACCTCACCCAGCCAAGGGTCTGCAAACTGTGGGCACCAACAATGCCCTGCGGTAGCAGGAAGGTTTGCTTCGAGCTGCGACCTCCTGCCCTGCGGAGCAGTCATCTCGAGGCGTTGGAGCCTGGTATTCCAGCGTCGGGTGTGGCCCCTTTCTGGATGCTGAGTAAAGGTTTTACAAACCACAGGAAATAAAGTGTGTCTGCCTTTAAAAGAAAATTGGTTTTCTAACATTTGAGACTAAAAAACCAAAATACTTCATTTTCGTGTCTGAAGTATACACACAATAGCTTTAATTACAGAGTCAAATTGCAGGCAAGGTTTATGTAATAGTTCATACTGGAAATCTGGGCTGTAAACCTGACTGTTCCCACCCACCCAACAAAGGGCTGTTTGGGCTCATTCTCCTCTATCCAACTGCATACGTCATAGACTGATTAGGTATTTTATGGGTGCAGCGTGGGAAAGGCTTAAGAATGATCTCCAGCTTTCAAAATGTTAGGGATCCTCTACCTCTCTTAGAGTGGATGAAATCCAGACCAGGAGCAGGGGAATAAGAGTTCACTAGGGCCACTGCTAACATGACTTACAGACAGAGGCATTCGGAGAACTGGAGCCTTCAAAACACCCTGTGTGGGGCTCTCCACACTCCTTCCCTTTCATGCCTGAATCCTCCCAGCAGCCACAATAACACAAGCTTGCACACAGAACACACGACCAGGAGGGGGCCAGGGGGCAGCCAGAGCAACAGCCTGAGGCTCTGCCAGGCTCCTCCACTTGATTCTTGTGCACACGTCTCATTCCCATCAGCAGACCACAGCCCCACAGATCCTGCCTCAGAGCTCACGAATGGATGGCAAGGAGCTGGTTCCCTGGAGTCTGCTGCACCTATGCCCCTCCTCCTTGGGAGGAGACTCCGTTCTCAGCTGCTTGCTTGATTAGAGCTGGCCACATCACCAAGTCCTCTTCAGATGGCTCTGGGGGTGGTTGGCTGGTTGCATGCCCCGTGGATGGAATAATGTGTCAGCCTTCGACCTCTGTTGTGTCCTTTGAGTAGACAGACTCCAGCCTTGACATCCCTTTGTTTCTGTGGCCTGAAATGAGTTAAGATGCCAGCTCTTGAACAGGGTCTCCACCCTCCACGTGGCTTCTTTTCCCGATGTTTTAAGACATTCTGCGACTGTGAAAAGGCAATTTCTCTCCCCTGTAGCAGCTCCCTCTGCCCTCAGGAATGTGATTTACAATCTGATGAGGCCATAAACCTCTACTTTTCACGTCTGAAAAACAGCGAAGTATGGGAAAGAATGTAAATTATAAATACTGAATTCCTATGGTCAGCAATAGTGGAATGGCCTGGGTGGGCTATTTTTTTTTTTTAATACGGTGTTCATATGGCTTTAATTTCTAAGGGGTTGGGTCCTCCCATAGAAAATGCCCTGCTGTGATACAGTGTTTTTCCAAAATGAAAAAAGTAGCGTTTTTCTGATGACTCACTGGTCAAATACTTTGAAATGCCACTCTACACGGAGGGGGAGGGGGTGGTAGGTGACAGTGACATCTCCATACTCACCACCCTGGTGGATAACCCCCAGTGTTCTCACTTCGCAACTCCCCCCCCCCCATATTAACTTTCCAGGAGGAGGTTTTCCTATAGGATTTTTGAAACTCTCTTCCCCTCATCAAGGTTCTGCTCCCTAACTGGAAACAGACTTCTGATTGCTGCCACGAGCAGGAAAGAGCCACGAAGCCAAGAGTGCAGGTTTGACTTTCCATTCCAGCAGTGGGTCAGCGCCTGGCTTAGATTTCACACGCTGGGCAGCGGCAGGCCCGCGCTTTGCTGAGGTGGGAAAGAGCCTCCGATCACGGCGTGAATTCCTGCTGCTGTCCTCAGACCACAGAAGCCAATGTGTGGTATTACCGTGCTGGTGTTCAGCATTTTTCCCCATAAACCCTCCCTCGTCTTGGTTCAAAATCATGGGTGAAAGCTGAAAAAACACCCAGGGCCCAAAGTTCCCAAACTCCAGTTAGAACAGCCCACGCCTGCCAGAGCAGCTATGACAGTGAATAGGGCTGTTTTTCTTGGTGTGGTCAGTTAAGTATGCTGACGGTGGAGGAGCGTGCATGAGAATAGGAAGCCTGAAATTGCAAACGTGTCCACCCACAGAAACATATAATCTCACAAACACCTATTCACTCAGCACTCACCCTTTGTGTCTTCTCTGTGGCTTGGTCTGGACCACATTTGAGTCACAAAATGCCAGGCTCGGCTTGAGCGCAATCTCAAATGTATCCACCCACAGAAACACATAATTTCACAAACACCTATTCACTTAACACTCACCCTTTGTGTCTTCCTGTCACTTTCTCTGGATCACATTTGAGTCACAAAATGCCAGGCTCAGCTTGAGTGCAAGGCTAGCCAGACCATACATAGGGCATGAAGGAGAGGCCGTTACGGTTCTCAGTAACATTCATGTATGTCTGTATGCTTGGGCCACCAGATAACCTCAGCTGCAGGTCCGTTCATCAATATTGTGTCTCTGCCAGAGTTCCTGTTTACGTACATCTAAGAAATTTCAATAGAAAGGAGATAAGCCCAATATCATTATTCATTTAAAAAAAGAAAAGTACACATCTTGTTCTCAGTTATTTAGTACCCAAGGATGGGTGCCATAGTTCATGCCTATAATCCTTGCACTTTGAGAAGCCAAGGTGGGTGGATCACTTGAGGTCAGGGGTTCAAGACCAGCCTGGCCGACATGGTGAAACGTTGTCTCTACTAAAAATATAAAAAATCACCCAGGTGTGGTGGTGAGTGCCTATAATTCCAGCTACTCAGGAGGCTGAGGCAGGAGAATTGCTTAAACCTGGGAAGCAGAGGTTGCAGTGAGCTGAGACTGCGCCACTGCACTCCAGCCTGGGTGACAGAGTGACTCCATCTCAAAAAAATAAATAAGAATACACTAAGCAATGGGTATACAGAGACACGCAGAGAGGAATAGTAGACACTGGAGACAACAGAAGGTTGTGGGGGAGGGTTGAAAAATTGCCTGTTGGGCAGTGTCACTTAAGGTGATGGGTACGAAAAGTCCAAGCGTCACCACTCTGCAATGTATGCATGTATGACATCTGCATTTGTACCTCCTAAATACACAAATTTTTAAAAATTTAATAAAAAGAAGTTGGCTTAAAAGCAACAGTGGCAGCTGGGTGTGGTCCAGTACTTTGGGAGGCCAAGGTGGCAGATCATAAGGGCAGGAGATCGAGACCACCCTGGCCAACATGGTGAAAATACAAAAAATTTTGAAAATACAAAAAAATTTTTAGTCTCTACTAAAAGTACAAAAAAAAAAAAAAAAAAAAAGCTAGGTGTGGTGACAGTAGTCCCAGCTACTCGGGAGGCCGAGGCAGGAGAATTGCTTGAACCCAGGAGGTGGAGATTAGAGTGAGCCAAGATCATGCCACTGCACTCCAGCCTGGGCAACAGTGCAAGACTAAGTCTCAACAAACAAACAAAGAAAAAAAAAACAATAGCAGAAGCCGGGCACAGTTGCTCACGCCTGTAATCCCAGCCCCCTGGGAGTTCAAGGCAGCTGGATCACCTGAGGTCAGGAGTTCAAGACTAACCTGACCAACATGGTAAAACCCTGTCTCTACTTAAAAAGAAAAAAAATTAGCCGGGCACGATAGTGTGCACCTGTAATCCCAGCTACTCGGGAGGCCGAGGCAGGAGAATTGCTTGAACCCAGGAGGTGGAGGTTGCAGTGAGCTGAGATCATGCCACTGCACTCCAGCCTGGGTGACAGAGGGAAACTCCATCTCAAAAAAATAATAATAAATAAAAGCAACAGCGGCTTCCCCTTGGTTCAGATGGGCTCTCTTGGGTAAGTAGTGTTGTTGAATGCGTGCCTATCATCTGGAGGACACTCGATGACACACTGGAATGTGGAAAGAGCAGGGCAGATGAAAGAATCACCAAACACCCTCTGAATGAGCACTCATGTCAGCAGGAAGCCCCCACCATACCATGATCAGTTTTCACTTTTAAGTGATTGACTATTATGATAATAGATGATGAAATGAAAGTGATAAAAAAAAAAATGGATGCATCAGCCTTGTATTTGAAGTAAGTTTTGTAAGTTAAACTTATAAAAGGAAATGAAAGAATCAGAGTTCTGGAGTAATGGATGCTCCAAAATGTGATTGCTGGCCTGTAAATTATATTGTATGCTCACAGGTTTCTCAGGCGACATTGCTGCGAGCCGCAGAATTGCCTTTTAGGTTTAGAACAATGGTGTCAACACAACTTCTGGCGCTCTGCTTCAGAGCCGGCCAGCTTCATGAAATCTCACCCAAAGTGGGTATGACAGAGTTGGCCCAAGGACAAAAACAAGTCAACATCTTGTGTGAGAGCCTCAACCGTTCTCATTTGTACTGTTTTAGCCGTTGATTTTTAAATATTGCAAACAGTTGGTTGTATCTTGTTTAGGAAACTGCTTTAATGTCCAGCTGCTCCAATTGGGAGAGGGAAAAGTAATATCAAGGTTTTCCAAATAAATTAATATTTAACGTGTTGACATCACCCTTGTACTGTTGAGTTGCTAATGTGACTGACAAGTGATGTTTTTACCCTCGTTGGCCAAATAATTTATATGAAAGCTGAGGCTTCCTTAGGCTGTGTGCCATGCACCTTACTTCGTGCTTTTCACAGATTTTCTGATGTATTCCTCACAAGATCTTCACTGATGTTGCCCATTTTACAGATAGAGAAATGAGAGGTTTGAGGAAGTTAAGTGACTCAGGTAATCTCCTTCCAGAATGCAGATCGTGATCCTCTACCTGAGATCTGATAGTGTAAGAACCCTAGCTCACACACCAGATTTTTCAAATCCTCCGCCATCACTAACAAGCTGTTTGACTTTGGGCAAGTTATCGTATCGCTGTGCCTCAGTTTCCTCCTCTGGGAGCTGAGAATATTAATATGTACCTCAGAGGGTTGTTAAGAAGAAATCACAAATGCATCTTTTACAAGCACATACAACAATGTCCAGCCTGTCATGAGTGTTCAGTAAATATGTGCTGTTATCACTGTTACACTGACTCCCTATTAAGAGGCAATTGCAATAAAGTAGGCAGGAGCTGGTGAGGACTTGAACTAGGGCAGCCTTAGGATGGAGAGGAAGAAACAAACCAGAGAGACAAGCAGTGGGGCTTGATACCCAGTGAAAGGGATTCAGGATAAGGCTCATCATACTCCTTGGCATCTCAAGGGAGCCCCAGGATCCGACCCAACTGTGTGTCCAGCATCAGCTCCTGCTGATCCCTACATCCACGCTTCCCCCTTACGCTTAGTGCTGTGGAGCCACTGGACCTCTGCACAGCCCACCAAGTGCACCGTACTCCGAGGCTCCTGCCTGGAATGCCTGCCCCTGGCATTCTGCCTGGGAAGCTCCACTCATCCTTCAAGTCAGTGCAAACACACTACACTCTGTATCTGTGAAACTCCCCTCATCCCCAATACACTTGGAAGTGCTCTCATGTGCTGTTACTCACCTCTTTGATACTGGCCCCGTTGTGGATCTCAATAAGACTCCAGGCCCCTTGGGGGGTCATCCCCAGCACCTGGCACGCAGCCGGTGTTCAGTAAATGTTCAGATTGCAGGACAGAGGGCATAGACTAGCCTTTCCTGGATGTAACGCTTCCGGTATGGGTTGTTCCGGTTCCCTCTGATTCTGCAGAAATGCCATAAGGGTCCTCTGGCCCAGGTGCCCCTCATCCTGCATCTGGCAGTTGGGTCCTCACCTCCACTTCTTTAGCTGACACATTCAGCTGCATGTAAGGGCCCACACCTG
Organism: Saimiri boliviensis; assembly: GCF_048565385.1. Taxonomy (NCBI): domain Eukaryota; kingdom Metazoa; phylum Chordata; class Mammalia; order Primates; family Cebidae; genus Saimiri; species Saimiri boliviensis. Next base: position 30,565,902 of record NC_133463.1, on the reverse strand, counting down.
GCATTGTTTACTTTTTTAATAAGATCTTCATCAACAGTAGAAATTAATAGCCCCTGCTTTGGCATGCTAATCAGAAAATACCTGATTTCCAAGTTTCTTAGAACTCTCCTTCTTTAGAGGTAGTGACTGAGGACCGCTTTCTGATCATAAGTACTTGAGCTGGGACGGGTGCCGAGGCATCCACTCTCCTCCCCAAGCAACTGCCTTAATCTTGCCAGAGCCCAAAGAAGGCTATGATTTTCTCCCTTGGATACTAGCTCATGGGTATAACTCAAACTTCAGGTTTTGTGAGGCTCTCCATTTGGGGTTCAAAATTCTAGAGGTTCTTTAATAAAAATAAAAAATAATATCAAAAGCTCTTACTCTCGAAATTTCACAAAAATGAATGCCATGTGGCCCCATCGCTAGGCTAGTTCCTGGGGTCTTAGAAGATGCCCACGCAAGGGAAGTGAGGTCCTCAAGAGCGTAGCTTCGTTAACTTCACAGTGAATCCAGCTCTAATATAACCAGGACAACCCACTTCACCTGCTTGGAATTCAAGTAAGCCACATCTCACATTTTTCCAATTAACTGCTCAAATCCCAAGACACCATTACCAGCAGGAAGGGTAGCATATCCCTGCTGAGGCCTTCTTCCACCCCACCCAAATTCACCTAACACTAGGGATTTATTTCACCCACTGGGGTTGGAGAACTGGAGAGTCCCAGCAACCTGGGGGCACTGTGAGGTAGGGACTCTGCTCCACAGGCTCATCCCAGGGCAGTGAATGGTTGTCCACTTTAGCAGGATACTTGTTTCCATTCCACCCCACAGTAATAGTGTTTCAGCTTGGGCGGCTGGGTGGTACCATTTCTAGAAGTCACTCCCAAAGCACAAGACTGAGCCAGGGATGTTGGAAGTTCAAGCCTCAAACACAGTCTACTCCAGACCCAGCCCTTGCCCTCACGGAGCTCAGTTTTCCAGCCAGGCAACCCCTTGACACAAGAGGACGTTTTGTTTGTGGCCTTGGTATCCACCCAGAACCAACCCAGTCCATCCAGGAGATTCCTTCCCATCAAGGCTACTTCAAAAGGAAAGAGGTGGGACCATTGGCCTCTAGAGATTTGTCACCTCCCCGGAACCCCTTGCTAACGGAGAGTATTGCAAGTGGGTGCTTTGCTGGGCCACAAAAGCAAAACAAAAAGTTCTGCTTCAGCAGGTCGCCCAGTTCCAGTTTTGTGGCTCTTACCCTGTAAGTTGCTGACTGGATCCACTTCATTGCATCTGACAGTTCCATAGGAGCATGGCTTCCTTCCTGGTGAAATTCACCGGCCCTCTGGTTTTCAGAGGGGATGGCAATGTTTGTGGGGGTTTTCCGGAGCTTTGCTGAGCCCCAGGGTCTAGGCTGCCAGGGGCTGCATCTGCTCTGCATCTAGGGAAGACGTTCTTCCTTCTGTGTCTTCTGAGGCTTAGTTACTGCTCTAATCAAAAAAGAGTCCTAAAGAAAAGGCACTTCCATTGGCAGTTCTCCCCAAACTGAACTAATTATGTTTCATCCTGCTAACTCTATCCTGCCGTGATGAGTTTAGTTTGGGGAACTATTAAATGATCTTCCCTCCTGCATCTGCTTACTATAAGCTTTCCAGACAGGCAATGATGGACCACTGAGAACATTTTATCCCTGAACAAAATACATTTGTGTTTTTTGAAAATGTGCTCCCTCAAGAAAGCCAGCCCCATGTGCAACAACCTCCGTTTCCAAGCAAGTGACTGTGTTAATCTGACTTCTCCCAAGTGTTAACTGAGCCAAACGTGAATCATTCATTTGGCCACAGGGAGAGGTGAACTCGTTGTTCTGTAAGATTACAATCCCATAATCCGCCTACTGATCTCTTCGGCTGATGGAAGCCAGAGACCGGGCTGCATTAAAAGATGACTGGGGAAATAAAACAGGATAGCACATTTTCACCTTCTTTCTGATCCAAAGAGAGTTGCTCCCAGATGCTGTATGTGCAGCTCAGCTTCTGAGTTGCAAGCAGTTCAAGAAGGAGGCTGAGGCCTGGCTGGCAGAACATCCTGCATGACATAGCAGTCACCTGGTAACACGTGCACATGCAAGCAGAGGAGACAAGGAGCCATGAAGACGTCTGAAGGAGGGGGCTCAGGGTCAGCCTTGCTCGAACCCCTGACATTGCATAGGTCAAGACACTGAAACCTGGAATAGTGCAATGACTTGGCCAGGGCCACACAGCTGGTGATAGAGCCAGGGTTCAGGCCACCTTCAGGTTCCTACTCCTGGCTCCCTGCCCTTGAACACCACGTCCACCCATGAGCCGCTGAAGAGGAAGCATACGTTGCTTGTGCAGCCTCGGGGCTTCATGCACTTAAGGAATGTGTCCTCGCTACCAAACGTCTTTTTCCCTTTCCTGACACTGCACGTTTCTCATCTTCAGAGGCCAGCTCCACCCTCTGAAGGCTTCTATCACTGACTAAACAGTTCAGAATTTTAAAGGGCAGGTATACACAAAAATAAGATGAACCCAACCAAGAATGCTTGTCAAAAAAGTGACAAAAACCCTGCAAAAGTAGAGTATCAGGAGTGGCCAGTCCTGGGGGTGATTTGAGGTGTTTAGAAAAGACAAAGGAGTATTATTTAAAAGGAAGTGAGCAGAGCTTACAAACTCCACATACAGAACAAGAATGGGGGACGAAAGAATGGGTGTTCACTCCTTGGAAAGGCGTTCAGTCTGATTGTGTCTCTCTCGCTGCTGTGGTTCCTTCTGTGGTTTCTCTTTGCTCTTTATCAGAGCTCATAAGCCACGCTCTGGCCCTCACCTTGTGCCCTTTCTCCCCTCACCTCTGTCCCCAGCCATTCTGGACTGTTTCCATGGTTTGAATATTCATCAGGGTCTTTTTCATCATATCTTTCCCCTACCCTGCCACTAGGAAGCTCATCTTCATCCATTAATTCTCAATCAGAACAGTTCTGTAGCAAGACACCCAGGCTAGCTTGTTACCCCCATGGCATTCACCTCCTTTTGTGAGTAACATGGACGTCTGAGGGAGCTTCAGTAAGGAATCTGCCTTGACTGCGAACCTGAGTCGTTTAGATTTTGTTTATATGTTCTCCATTAAGAGAATCCCATTCAAACTAGAAAAGGCAGGGCATACATGGGTAGAAGAGAACTGAAGCCCACGATAGCAGCTGGCTGTGTCTGGTGCAGTAAATATCATGGTGCTGAACTTCATAGTTGTGGTGGGTTAAACCCTGAGAAACAAGAAAGTATTGAATCAAGAGAGAGGAGATAAAAGGTAGATTTTGAAAACTGCAGGTCAACAAGCTTGGTTTTAATCCACAGTAAAATTCTAGACCAGATTATTAAAGGGTGGTCTGTGGCCATCTTTATAGAAGCAAGCATTGATCACTGGGCATTAGCAGAGGTTCACTAAGAACAGGCCACACGAGCTAATGCGATACTGCTTTTACACAGAGTTACCAGATTGGGAGATCAAGGGAATACTACAAATAAGCAAATCACAGGGCACAAATCCCACCTAAGCAAAAATAAAATAAAGGACCTACCTCAACTTTGAGAAATGCAGTGTGCCATTATAGTTTTCTTGAAGATTCACAGGACACATTAGCACATTAAAGGTTCTGAGAGGTCCTGTTCCAAAAAAACCTATTGAATATCACCCAAGTGATCAAGCATTCTACAGAACACACTTGGAAAAAGGATGTTTGGGGTGAATTCCAGCAGGTGTTTTGCAACACCTGCTTTTATCATTACATGAACTGTGACGAGGTGGAGAAATGAAATGTGGGTTAAAAATAGCTCATTGGAAACACAGCTGGGTAGACAAGTGTACCTAAAGAACATTAATTAATCGATGAATTGCCACCCTGTGGGAGGTTTCCAATGGTTGTCTCAAGGCTCTGCCGTTGGTCCTGGCATGTTCAACATTCTTATCAGTGACTTGTATCAGAACATTGAAGACCTGCTTCTAAAATGTTCAGCTAGCCTACAGCCAGAGAAGCTGCTAATATGCTGTATAACAAATTGAAATACTCTCTCAAAAATCAATAAATGAATCCAACAGGATCCCAATGAGACTTATTAGAAGCAATGGTGTAAGTAAAAGTTGGATGAAACGTGACTTGAAACCAGCTCATATGAAATAGACCCAGGTTGCAGCTACATCAAGATCAGCCCAAGCCAAATGTGACAGGTCAGTGAAGCCATCCTGGGCAAGCCAATGGCACACAGCGCAGGCAAGCCAGGCACGATGCTCTGGCCACACTGGGTATTGAACTCTGGTCTTACGGTGCATTTTGAGAGGGACGTTGACAAACTGGAGCCTATTCAGAGAATAACCAACATCAGGAGACATCTAGAGAACCTGTCCCCTGAGAAGAAAAGTCTGGAGAACCCAGGGATATTTACATGATCTGCAAAACAGAAGATGAGGGGCATGCTGTTGACAACTGACTTTGAGAGGTAGCATACTGTAGTAGAAAAGAGGTGAGCTTATGTTCAAATCTCTGCTCCAGTGCTTCTAACTGTGTGACCTTAGATAAGTTTCTTAATGTCTTTTATCTTCCGAGTCCTTAGATGCGAAACCATCATCCCTATTGAGTGGGGCTACTGAGATGCATCTCGAGCAGAATAAGTCGCCAACACTGCTTGTCTTCCCTGTATTCATGTGAAGAATGGCAGTCAGAGCAATTAGAAGGATGACTATTTGCTATAGATTCGTGGGGAAAACTGGGACCAACAGGAGAATCCCCCAAAGGGAGCCAGATTTGGCGATGAAAAGCAGGAACTTTATAATAACCAAAAACCCAGAAAACAAAGGAACTGGCTCACTGCCTTTAAGTTCACAGTGGCACTTCCACAGATATTTACAGAAGAGATCTCTGTTTGGGGTGAGAGGTGGGATTAGATTACCCACCCCCCAGACCCCTTTCAACTGTAAAATCCTATGATTCAAAGATATAGCTAGACTGTTTATTGTTCTCTTCTGTATGTAGTCAACTCATATATTCACGCTCCCCATTCGTATATAGTACAGTGATACTTATATGTACTTAAAGTTATTCCTTGGCTATCCCTCATGTATGGGTTTTTTTCTCACCTCTATTGGTGTTCCTACTACAGCCTAGGGCAGGAGCTTGTCCACAATGGGCACTTAATACATATTGATAGACGAGTAAGAGAGTTCTGTGTGGAGTAATTTCTATGAGTCATTACTCATAATGACTCGTACAGGCATGTATTTGGACTCATACGGGACTCCTTTGGACTCATAAAGGCATGTATTCAAATCTTGGCTCTACTTCTTGGGCAAGTTTCTCTCTGGGCCTCCACGTCACCATCTGTGAAATGCAGATAGTCATATTAGCTTTATTAGATGAAATGAAATAGGATTGCTTTAAGTCCTTGAAAAAATAGTAAGTATACAATCAATGGCAGATAGAATTATTTTTGTAGTTGCCACCAGAGTGAATGAATGTAAATCTATTTAATACGTATATAGGGGTTTTCTGACTACACAGTAAGAGGCTTGGGAACAAATTGGTTCTTCCTGCACCTATTAATTTCAAAACATTTTCTCCCAAACAGTGTTCTTGGTTATACCCCAAAGCCTACTTAAGTCTATTCTCCCATTCCTAGCAGCAATATGATTGGCACAAAGAGGAATCAACTGGAAATGAACAAAAATAGAGACTCAAGTGGGCATGACTTTAGCCTAGCCAGAAAATCTATGCCAAGACCTGAGCTGGTCTGAAGCATCCTCATGGGGAGCACCTTGAGTGCAGTCTGCCCCTGCTGGCTACCAAGTGGGCCTCCAGCTGTGGCCCACCAGAGAACTAGACCTGCCCTCATCCTCTCATTGTGCTCTGCAGAACAGGGGAAGGGTCCAGATGAGCATTTCCTCGGTGGCCCTCTGAGCCCCTCCAGATAGGTCCTGACCTTGGTTAGGCCTAGCCCAGCATGGACCATGGCCCAAACTGCAAGATAATTGACAAGGAAGGAAGGGAGAATAAAACACAGATGCTTTGTAAAGTTTGTACTTGTGGTAAAAGAAAACACGTAACATACATTTTACCATCGTAATAATTTTTAAGCATACAGCTTCAGTAGTATTAAATATATACGTATTGTTGTGCAACAGAGCTTCAGAACTTCTTCATCGTGTAAAACGTGAAACTAAACTCTTACTCATTAAACTACTCCCCACTTGCTGCCCCTCCCCATTCCCAGCAATTGTCATTCTATTTTCTGTTTCTGTGAATTTAACTACTTTAGATTCCTAATATAAGTAGAATCATACGTTATCTTTTTTGTGTGACTAACTTATTTTTCTCATCATAACATCCTCAAGGCTCATTATGATTAACCGCAGCTGCATTATTCGCAATAGCCAAAAGCTGGAAGCAGCCCAAGTGTCCATCAATTAATGAATACGTAAACAAGTATAAACAAATTGTAGTAGATCCACACAATGAAATATTGTTTGTCCATAAAAGAGAATAAGGTACTGACATGCTACAATGCGGATGAATCTTAAGAACACTAGCCATCATGAAAGAAGTCACAGAAGGCCACATGTTATATGATGACATTCACATGAAACTCCACAAGAAGGAAACCTGTAGAGACAGTAAGTGGATTAGTGGTGGGCAGCATTAATGGGAGACTTGTTCTCCCAGCACTTTGGGAGAATGAGGCAGGAAGATTGCTAGAGCCCAGAAGTTCAATACCAGCCTGGGAAACATAGTGAGACCCCCATCTCTAAAAAAAAAAAAAAAAAAAAAAATTAACAAAAAAATTAGCCTGGCATAGTGGCATGCACCTGACATCTCAGCCACTCAGAAGGCTGAGGCAGAAGGATGGCTTGAGCCTAGGAGCTTGAGGAGATTGCCTGGGTGACAGAGCAAGATCCTGTCTCAAAAAATAAAAAAAAGTAGGTTAGTGGTTGCCTAGGACTACAGGGAGGGGGCAATGGAAGCGAGTGATAGCTAAAAGGTATAGGAGTTCCTTTCCGAACTGATAAAAATGTTTTGTTTTGTTTTGTTTTATTGAGATGGAGGCTCGCTCTGTGTCTCCCAGGCTGGAGTGCAGTGGCGCAATCTCGGCTCACTGCAACCTCCACCTCCCAGGTTCAAGCAATTCTCCTGCCTCAGCCTCCCGAATAGCTGGGACTACAGGTGCACGCCACTATGCCCAGCTAATTTTTTGTATTTTTAGTAGAGATGGGGTTTCATCATGTTAGCCAGGATGGTCTCGATCACCTGACTTCATGATCTGCCCGCTTCAGCCTCCCAAAGTGCTGGGATTTCATGCGTGAGCCACCACGCCCAGCCAAAAATGTTCTAAAATTGACTGTAGTGATGGTTACACATATCTGTGAATATACCAAAAACCATTGAGTTGTATACCTTATTTTTTTAAAACCACTGTATTGAAGTATGACTGATATACAAAAAGTTGTATGTGTTTAATGGGGATAAGTATACACTCATGAAACCATCACCACAATCAAAGCCATAAACTTATCCATCACCTCCAAAAGTTGCCTTCTGCCTCCTTTGTGTATTTATTTATTTTAATTAAATTTTTTCATTTGTGGCAAGAGTACTTAACATAAGATCTACCTACTCAGCAATTTTTTTAAGTATGCAATACGGAAGTGTAGCTGTCGGCTGTATGTTGTAGAGCAGATCTCCAGATTAATGCATCTTGCATATCAAGAACTTTGTGCCCTTTGAACGATACCTCCCCATTCTTCCCCCACCCAGTCCCTGCTAACCACTGTACTACTCTCTGATTCTATGAGTTTGACTATTATAGAGTTCTCATAAAAGTAGGATTATGCATTATTTGTCCTTCTGTATCTGGCTCATTTCATTTAGCATAACTTCCTCCAGGTCCATGTATGTTGTGCAAACAGCATAATTTTCCCCTTTGGTAAAGTCTAAATAATATTCTACTATATGTTTATACCACATTTTTAATACATTCATCCATTAGTAGACACTTAGGTTGATTCCATATTTTGGCTACTATAATGTTGCCGTGATTATGAGAGTACAGATGTCTCTTCAGAATCCTGACTTCAACTCCTTTGGATGTATACGCAGAAGTGAGATTGCTGAATCATATGGTAATACTATTTTTAACTTGTTGAGGAACTTCCATACTGTTTTCCATCATGTTTTCACCAATTTACATTTCCACCAACAGTGTACAAGGGTTCCCTTTTCTTCACACCCTCATCTTCGTACCCACGCACGGGTATCTTTTGGAATTTTTTGATAATAGCCATTCTAACAGATGTGAGGTGTTAACTCTGATTTGCATTTCTCTGATGATTAGTGATGTTGGGCACCTTTTCATATAGCTGTTGTTCATTTGTATGTCTTCTTTCATAAAATATCTATTCAAATCCTTTACGCATTTTTAAATAGGGTTATTTGTTTGTTTGTTAGTTTGTTTTTTGCTATTGAGTTGTCTGAGTTCCTTATATATTTTATATATTAACTTCTTATCAGATAAATGATTCGCAAATCCTTCCTTCCATTCTGTACTGTGCTTTTCCATGCTGTTGATTGTTTCCTCTGTCATATAGAAGAAGCTTTTTAGTGTGATGTAATCCCACTTTTCTCTTTTTGTTTTTGTTACCTGTGTGTTTTGTGTCATATCCAAGAAATCATTGCCAAGACCAATGGCTAGAAGCTCTTTCTCTGTTTTCCTCTAAGAGTTTTATTGTTTCAGGTTTTACATTTAAGTCTTTAATCCATTGTGAGTTGATTTTTGTGTATGGTGTGGAATTGTGCACTTTTAATGGGTAAATTGCAGAGTATATGAATTATGTCGTGATAAAGCTGGTTTTTTAAAAAGTCCCACACATGGGAGCAGCACTGACAGGCCCCGCTGCTGATTTGGAGGAGGAGGATTCGGCCTCCCACTTCTGTTTTCTCTGCACTTCTGCTTCCTCCTTCTTACCGTCTAAGCTGAGCTTTCTCCACTGGCTCTCTCTCTGCCCAAGGGGAAAAGTGGCAGTCCCATGGCTTACTCTGCATTCCAGCCAGCGGCAGTGCCCATTAAGTAGAATCTCTACACCCAATTTCCAATATCCTGGACAGAGACGTGTTTGCCTCGCGTGGTCAGTGCCAGGAAGCAGGGCTGCCTGGGTCTTACAGCCAGCACCTCCCTTAGTAAAAACTGTGCAGGTTGAGCATTTCTGATCCTCAGAGGTAACAAGCCAATTTTCAATTACTTTTAGACAGAACCACCATGCAGTGAGCACCTTCCATGTGCCATGTACTGTGTCAACGGCTTTCACCTCTCTAACCCTGTTTAATCTCTGATCGACACTGCGTGAAAGCATGTGCTGATGCAAAGAAAACATTCTCAATTGAGTTCAACTTGTAGTACATGCATAATGTTACATCAAGGCCACAGCTAGTAAAATCATCTACCCGAGGGTAGGAAGAGGCCTCCTGCAATGGAATTACCAGGCACAGACTCTGGTTACCAGAGGGTGGTACATTTAGCTCACCAAAACACAGGGCTGGGAGTTACTCGTGAGTGAGCCACAGTAGCCAATAGAGTGGTGTTTCTGAAACATGCTTTAAAACCCAAACTACTGGGAAGAGAGTCTGCTGCAAAAGCCTGTTTGGTTTTGAACATGAGTAATCTGTGCGTCCCTCATTTAGAAGTCCTCCTTGGCCTTTGCTTATCCGACATCACTCTTTAGAAAGAATGAGTGCTAGTTCCTGAGGCTGAAGCTGGGGAGCGAGACACTGGGAAAATCCATATTTTTTTACTTAATCAGTGTCTGTGGAGTAGGCAGAATCCAAATCCAAACCACATTTTCCATTTCCCTGTTAATTCTTAAATCCATGTGTATTATATGAGAAATCTAATCCATATGTTTCTTACTCATTTACACTTAACTCATCAAAGCGTTTCCTCTGAAGAACTATTTGATGTCCAAGGAGACTTTAGAGCCTTTTTCATTTAACAAGCCTTTGTTCTTAGAAATAAAGAAGCTGCTGAGTTGTATATGCAAAGAATAAATGAACTTGAACCCCAGAAAGGTTAAACTTTGTTTCAAGTAGGTTCTATATTCGGAAGAAACAACTTTGGGAACAAGCTCTTTTTCTTTTAAAGGTTGTTGGGTTTCCCCCCCTCCCTTTGGCAGGGGAGGGGATTCCACTTGGATGCTTGAATTCTTCATGCCAAAAGAATTTCCCCTTCAACGGATGGTAAGCACTATTAGGGAGATCAAGTGCATCTCCTCAAGGCACTCTGAGACGGTATTCAATTTTTAGTCAGCAGAGAATGCACCTAATATTGATCTCAATCTGGTAATTCGTGGCAAAATCTGCACAGAGGAAGACGCATCCTTCTAAGAGTCCAGCATGAGTGTTGGAAAGAACAGAACCCATGGATGAGAGAAGTGCCATGAAACCGTCGGCTGGGCCACCTCACCTGCCCTCTAAGCAAAACCACGCCCAGGCCAGCTCAGAGAAAGTGAGCCCGAAATGAACCTCTTTCATCCCCCACACTCTGAAATTTCTTCCTGAATTTGCGAACATTTACCGCTATCCCTCACTCGGGTCACATTTTATTGCTTGTCTCCTAGCATAGCTGTGACCTGGGGCTACAGGAGATGGGAAGAGGTTCAAGATGCCGTTCTTGTCCCTAGAGATTCATAATTTATTTCACTGGGATACAAAAAACCCAACTGAGAAGTTCATCAGATGTGTTCTTGGTGAGTGTTCAGGACTTCCAAGAAGGAAGGATAGCTAGGGAGTGACAGAACAGGAAGAGCTTCCCGGAGCAGGTGGGCCCTGGAGTTCTGAATGACAGCCTGAGCATTGATGGAGCCATATCCAGAAGGCACTAGGCAACCAGGGCTGGCATCCATCGCACACTCCTTCAAACTGATGTGATAAGATCTTTGCTTGAATTTCCCCAGATGAGGCTGAGTGCAGAGGGCATGCGGGACTGAGGGGGCAGGGCTGACAGTCTCTATTGAGTCTGCAGTTCCCAACACTCCACCCCACCCGGAAAAACCAGAGCTGTACAGTCAGTTACCTGAGGGCTCAGTGGCCGTCAGTTATTACTTCTCATGGCCCTAAGGAATTGTACGCCCATTCAAAGTGCTGTCTTTGTTTTCTAGTAAATATGTATTTCTTTGTCTCAGTCCATGTCTAGTGAAATGAGGCTTTAGCTCCCCTTATGGTCTGTGTTGGGATAACTGCCTGACTGAGATGATGTGAAATCTGTGCAGATGTTTGGCTCAGTGTGCAGAGGGAAGGAACGATGCGGAAGAAGAAAAAACATGGTCTAGGGACCCAGAAGTTGCTGTTCTCCTATATGCGAGGATAGTCCTTGATGTCTTACAAGCACATTCTTAATTATCTATAACACCACCACAGAGCACATATGGTGAAGCCTATTTTATAGAGGAAGAAGGAGGTACACAGAGGAAGCTAACTCATTTACCCAGAGGCAGCTAATAAGGAGCAAAGCTTGAATAGGAACCCATGTTTCAGGCCAGGCGCAGTGGCTCACGCCTGTAACCCCAGAGCATTGGGAGGCTGAGGCAGGAGGATCACTTGAGGCCCCAGGAGTCTGAGACCAGCCTGGGCAATACAGCAAGACCTCATCTCTGTAGAAAAAAATTAGCCGGGCATGGTGGCTCATGCCTAACCGTCCGAGCGACCTGGGGAGGCTGCGGTGGGAAGAAGGCTTGAGCCCAGGAGTTCAAGGCTACAGTGAGCTATGATCACACCACTTCACTCCAGCCTAGGTGACAGAGAAAAAACTCTGTTTCTAAAAAAAAAGAAAAGAAAAAAAGAAACCCATATTTCAGTCAATGACAGACCACATATATAATGGTGGTCCCATAAGATTATAATGGATCTGCCCTATACAGAGGTACCACTAAAAAAAATTTTATCCCGTATTTTACGGCACCTTTTCTATGTGTAGGTGTGCTTAGATATACAGACACCACTGTGTTGTAGTTGCCTATAGTGTTCAGTATGGTAACACGCTGTACAAAAAGTTTTTAGCCTCGGAACCACAGGCTATTCCACGTGGCCTGGGTGTGTAGTCGGCTCATAGCACCTACGTTTGTGTAAGTTCACTCTGTTTCACACAATGACAAAATCACCTAAAGACACATTTCTCAGAACCATCATTCAGCAACACGTGACTGTGTAGGGCTAGGTCAATACAGGATAGCTCTTGCTGATCCTAGCCTGAGTTTGTCCGCTAGGCTATGCTGCCTCTCACTCAGATGAGAGGGAAGAGCTCTTGGTGGAGACTTCTGGAGGACTGTAGAGGAAGATTGTAAAAACTGAATGCTGACCTCCTACTTCCCAGTTTTCCCAGGCTGTGATGAACAAACAGGATGGAGGGGTGGTGGCAGACTAGACAGAGGAAGAGCTATGCGGGACCACTGAGAAACCTGCAGATGGAAGGAAGGGCAGGGAAGCTGGAAGCAGGGGAAATGAGAGACCATGGGGAAAGAGAACAGGCTTTGGTGATTCTGCCTTAGGTAAGGGTCATCAGGGGTGCGGTTGGAGAGAGAAGAAAGTAGATTTCTTGTCCTGAGAAAACACTAGTGACATTAAAACTTGGATGTCAGGGAAAGGCATGGGTTTACAGGGAAAAAGGCTGAGTCTGCTGTGTTGGAAGTTTTGGAGACACTTCAGCATCTAGGCTTCTGGTGTGCTGGAGAGTCAGTGCTGGACCAGGAGGCTCACCTCACACTGAGCTGCTGAAAACCATGGTGGGAACTGTGGATGGATGGGACCACTGAGTGGCTCCTGAACAGTGAACCTTTGGGATCACCACCCTATATGTCTCACAATTCAGTATCGCTGCTTCTCAGTGGAGGCTCTGCTGCCTCCGTGGGAGAGCACTGGAAAATAGAGGGGATACTTTTGATTGTCCCAGGGGTTGAAGGATGCTACAGGCCTTCAATAGATACACTGGGACACAAGGAAACAGATCTTTGGCAAGCATAGGCCAGCTCTGCAAAGTCAGAAATTTCTCTGGGGTCCTCTTGATTTGTAAATATCCCATTGAGCATTCATTTAGGTGAAAAATCTATTTTTAAGTCTCTGAGCCCATAACCTAATTATAGGTTCCATATATACCTATATATTTTGCTTCATGTAAATTTATATGCGTTTTCGGAGGACTATAATCACATACATAGAGAGAAAATCATACTTTGTTTTGTTGGAATTTGACTGAGCTGTTCCATTTCAGGAAATCACGTATCTGCTGGCAACATCACTCCTAAAATTTGAGTTACTACTCTGCATTGATATCTATCCCATTAATGGTAATTTAATTTTACATATTCATTGAAGCACCTGATTATTTTGTATTAAGTGCTCATGTCTAACAGTAATTTTGTTTGTTTGTTTTTGTTTTTGCAGAGCTAGCTGAAGTTTTATTTTGGACAAACAACAACAACAGCAACAACAAAACAAAACAAAGCAATTGAATTGTTTTGTAGCTGGAGGCATGGGCAAGGGGGTCCCCAGGCAGTAAACTCCCCCGAGGGTGGGCTGAGGGCTAGGGCTGAGTCTCAGGTGGGTCTCCGGTTCCCTGTGCTCCCCTGCACAGCAGCCTTCCTCCCGGCCTCTGGGGCAGCCGCAGGAAGGGCAGGCTGGCGGGGGTGGCTACCGTGGCTGTTCACTTGGGCACGTCAGAGGACTGGGACACCAGCTTCCCATTGTGGGGCTCGATCTTCTTCACAACAACCCTGGTGGAGCTGGTGCAGCTGAAGGAGCTGGAGCCTGCGCCAGAGCCAAAGCTGGAGCCCAGGCCGTAGCTGAGACCCAGGCTTGTGAGGCCCTCACAGGCAGAGCTCACCTGCGTAGCCACTGGTGGTCTTTGTAGGGATATTCCTGTTCTGCATCCCAGACTCCAGCCAGCTTTCCTCACCCTCTAGCAGCTTCATGTAGGTGGCGATCTCAATGTCGAGGGCCAGCTTGATGCTCATCAGCTCCTGGTACTCATGCAGCTGCCACTGTGTCCTGCTTGGCCCACTGCAGGGCAAACTTCAGCTCAGACAGCTCGTCATTGGCATCCTTAACGGCCAGCTCCCCACGCTGCTGGCATCATGATGGTAGCCTCCAGGGATGCCCTCTGGCCTTTGAGGCCCCCAGTCTCAGCCTGGAGCTGGCTGATATTCCAGTTCATCTCGGAGATCTCTGTCTTCGTACGTGCAGGTCATACCCGTGCTTCCCAGCCAGCGTCTGCAGCTCCTCCTTTGCTCCTTCTGGAATCTCTACCGGCTTCAGCCCGCCTGCCTCCACTCCTGCCTCTACCATGTCCATCAGGGTGACCCAGAAGTCCTAAAAGGTGTTCACCTCTGGCCTCTGGGCTCACAGCAGCCACTGCTACGGGAGTGGTCCTGATGCCCACATCAGCTCCTTGAGCTTCTCCTGAGAGGGCAGCAGCAGCTTCTGCAGTGGCCTGGGCAGAAGCTACAGTAGGGCCAGTGGCATGGGAGGCATCACCCCATCACAGTAAACCAAAGCCTGCTGAGCCCCTTAACCTGGAAGTAGACCCCAACATCCAGGCTGTGCCCACCCAGGAGAAGGAGCAGTTCAAGACCCTCAACAACAAATTTGCCTCCTTCATAGGCAAGGAACGGTTCCTGGAGCAGCAGAACAAGATGCTGGAGATCAAGTGGAGCCTCCTGCAGCAGCAGAAGATGGCTCAGAGCAACATGGACAGCATGTTCGAGAGCTACAGCAACAATCTTAGGCGGCGGCTGGAGACTCTGGGCCAGGAGAAGCTGAAGCTGGAGGCGGAGCTTGGCAGCATGCAGGGGCTGGTGGAGGACATTAAGAACAAGCGTGAGGATGAGATCAGTAAGCGTACAGAGATGGAGAGTGAATTTGTCCTCATCAGGAAGGATATAGATGAAGCTAACATGAACAAGGTAGAGCTAGAGTCTCGCCTGAAAGGCTAACTGACGAGATCCACTTCCTCAGGCAGCTGTATGAAGAGGAGACCTGGGAGCTGCAGTCCCAGATCTCAGACGCATCTGTGGTGCTGTCCGTGGACCACAGCCACTGCCTGGACGTGGACAGCATCGTCACTGAGGTCAAGGCTCAGTACGAGATTGCCAGCTGCAGCTGTAACAGTAAATTAAAATAGACTTTTCTCTATAGGTTCCTTTCCCTTCCTTTATTCTTTATACTTACCGTTAGGCCATTAGATTGTATTTTTTAAAAAAATTATGTGTGCATATTAGTTATTTTATCTATACAGTTTAATTTAGTGGAGTGAAGAGAGTGTTACAAATCCATTGTGATAAGGAAGGGCTGGTACTGATAGGGTTGAGAACTATTAGTTCTAGACTAGCACTATCCAGTAGAATATCATAGGAACCACAAACATATTTTACATTTTCTAAAAGCCACCTTAAAAAATAAAAGGATGGAATATTACTCAGCCTTAAAAAGGAAGTAAATCCCATCACATGATGTGAGATGGCTGAAGCTTGAGGACATTATGTTAAGGGAAACAAGTCAGTCCCAAAAAGACAGATACTGTGTGATTCCACTTACGTGAGGTATCTAAAATATCTGAGTTCATAGAAATAAAAAGTGGAATGTTGGTTGCCAGAGCTGAAGAGAGGGGCATATGGGGAGTTGTTTAATGGGTATAGAGTTTCAGAGTTGCAAGATGAAGTTCTGGAGATCTGTTTCACCACAATGTGAATATACTTAACGTTACTGAACTGTACACTTTAAAGTGGTTAAGAGGGTAAATTTTACGTAATGTGCCTTTTACTATAATAAGAAAAATAAGAGCAGACAATACTAATTTTGATAACATGTATTTATTTAACTCAATATATTAAAAACACTATCATTTCAATATGTAATCAATATAAAAATTACCAATGAGATATTTTATATTCTCTTTCTTATACAAAGTCTGAATTCTGTGTGCATTTTACACATACAGCACGTATCAACCCGGAATGGCCGCATTTCCAGTGCTCAGATACCCACATGGCTAGTAGTTACAGCAAACGCTAACAACACCTGCTGAGCAGACCTTCAGTACCAGGCATTGCTGTGGGTCCTTTACATAGAATTACTCTTTCCATGCTTAGGCCTATAAGATAGGCACCAGGAAATTGAAGCTCAGAGACCTTGAATAGTACACTCGATGTCAAGAGAAACTGTGGCCAAGTGGAGAGCTGTGCCCAGGCATTCTGGCTCCAGAGCCCCTGCCTTAGTCACTGTGCGTAGACACTTTGTGGGGCTTTTCTCTTGGACTCCTGTTCTGGCCAAGTGGGAGTCCACCCAGCCTCTTTTCCCAGGGGGATACTAGGAGTGTGATTCCATGGACATTCTCTTCCGTGGGCTTGCGCATGTGGAAGCACACGGGAAACTGAACCCTGGGAAAGTGAACTGCGGCTGCACAGGCTTTAGGGCATCAAAACTTGGCTGGCCCCAGGGAGCCAGTTAGGCTTGTCTCTCCCTGCTTTCCTGCTTAGCGTAACAGATGCTGGCCAGCTCTTCTGCACAGAAGAAAGCAGCCCGGGTCTGCTTCGCAGCTGCCTTCAGTGTTCTCTGTTCTCTACATTCCCATTAGGAGAGGTAGTGGGCCTGGTGAATCAAGACAAAGAATCACACACAGATGTGTCAGAAAGACGGTCCCAACACACACATCTAATAAGGACTTACTACCAGGACCTTGCTGGTGAATTGCTTGTATTCCAATAACTTTTTCTCCTGAGTTTCCCTTAATAAAGACAGATTTCTTCATTTCCTGGGGCTTTCTCAAGATTATACTGACAACTTCCCCATTAATTATCAAATTATGCCCCGTCACAAAATGATTACATTTGCTTCCCACCTAAACATTTCCCCTTGTTTGTGAAAAGTCTCATTTAAACTAATATGCTTTTAACTTGCTCAATTTCAACACCTCCGTAGAGGCTACTAATGAGCTTATTCCTCGCCCAGCTGGTCTCTCGGCCCTTCCTTGTGTTCTCCGTTCCAAGACCAATTTAGATCTTGTAGAACGGGAAACGGGAGGACTCACCGTTTGAGGGGGATGCTGGGTGGAAGCCTTCTTGAGTGGTGTTTATTTAAACACAGAACCTTGATTCTGAGCCCCCCAAGAAAGTGAAACTCCACTTGCTACTTCCAGAAATGTGAAAATCGCTTTAGAGTGGGGCCACAGCAGCAAAACAGCCTCCCAGTTTCAACTGGGTAGCTTAATGAGTCAGGTAATTAGACCCAGATTCCTTTTACAGGGGCCCCTTAATTATTATTTAATAAAGAGATGATTCCAGGCTATGACCCACAAGGCTGGCGGCACTATAAGCATGAAGCTAAAGAAATACTTCCTCCCAGATGTTGTTCTCCTCTGGCAGGGAGACAAAAGCACTCGGAAAGGACCCCTCAGCCCTTCCTTATGGAGAACGTCATGTGCCAAGCAACTCCTTTTCCTGGCAGTATCTTCTCCGAGGTGTCAGATGGGTCACTTCACTGGAGTGCTGGGAATCAGGTCAGTCTGTTCCTCTGATTAACCCTGATCTCATTCTGCTGGCAGCAGGCAGTAGCCTGAGGCCCTGCTGCCTTCTGAAGGCTGCCCACTCATGCCAAGGCTGCTGGGAGCAGAAAGAGCTAACAAGAGCACACGGAGAGCCAGGTTGTGTTCTAAGTGCTCTCAATGCCCTGCCTCCTTAAACTTTCACACGGTATCATTCTACTTCCCTCTCCATTTTACAGATCAGGAAACTGAGGCTCACTGGGGCTAGGCACACTGTCCAAGGTCACACAACTACTAATTGGGAGAACTGGAATTTGAACCACACACTTCTAACTCCAGAGCCTAAGGGCTTAACTCCTGTGTCTTATTGCTAGGGATTAGCTGACCAGGGAGAAAATTATTCGGCTATGTTTTCATGGCCAGAACTTGGGTGGGTTATCTAAGTGCCTCCATTGTCATCACTATTAATGATGTATCATGCTCTGGCCCCTGTCCAGGGGCATATAGAGTCAGTCATGGTGATCCCATCCCAGGCATATTCCTTAGACTAGAGGTGGGTCCATTATACCAACCAGACTACTAGGAGGCCCTCCCCGGGATTTTTCAAACTGGAACTTAAAAAAGATGGGTGCAACTGAGCATTTGTGAGGCCCAGGCTGCCACAGGTTATGATCCAGGTGCATGGAGAAGACAACACTGACAGCACACACAGGAAGAATTCCAATGATATTCGAGTCCTTGATTCCAGTCCCTGAGGCACAACCCTTTTATTTCCTATAATTCAGTTATATAAACCAATCAATTTCCTCTTTTCACTCAAGCTAGTCCTCGCTAGGTCTCTAGCCCCATTACAATCAAAACAGTTCTAACAACCTATGCTCTAGAATTTGATGTACTGGGGACAATGGTGGCGTCTCCACAGGGTTTTAATCTGTGCTTTAGAAAGGCAGCTGAGACATGGGCTAGAGGCATGAAGACCAGCAAGGAGGATCTTGTAGTGTGGACTGTAGCCCACAGGAGAGATGACAGGCCCAGAACCAAGGCAGTTGGTTGTAAGTCAGTTAGGATGGAGTCAAGAGATATTTTGTTGATAGAAGTTTTTAGACTTGATGATTGATTAAAATTGGGGAGGTGACGTTGGAGGTGCTCAGGGTGATTCCCATATAGAGGGTGGTGCCATTCGCTGAATGGAAGACATAGAGGCAGGGCAGATTTCAGGAGGTGCTGGAGGAGCATTAGGTAATAAGCTTGGCCATGGGTAGCTGGCTGCTGTCCAGCTGGGAGTGGCTTCTTGAAGCCAGCATGCTGTGTTCTGGCACCATGACGAAGGTGTGCTGTGGCAATCACCTGCTATTCACAGCCTCAGTCCTGACCCACTCATCCTAACCAGGGCCTCACACCCCTTTCCATCCTTCTCTCAGCTCTCCCAGTCACCAAGCAGTTGTCTTCTTTTTTTTTTTTGTCCTTGCGTTACCCAGCAGATTTGTCAGAACTGGTATTGACTTGCTGGTAGGCCTTGGGCACCTTTCCATGGGATTCTGCTCCTTCCTGCTGCCCAATTGAATTGCGCCACCTTGGATAACTCCCTCCCTGGTGTGGCGGGACAGGATGGCTAGCACTATTAAAAACAAACCAAGGAGCCACGCTGCGGAAAACAGACTGCAGCCAATTTGGCTGCTCATAATTCTTAGGCTCTTTTTGAAAGATATCTATGGCCTACCTTAGCTAAAAGGGGATGAGAATTAGGATCCCCTCTACTATGGCTGCCCAACCAAGGGGTATGGGTAGGTTGTACTGAAAGCAAGACCCAGACCAAATTCTGCTATATATACAAACATTTACCAATAAGCAGGCACTGTAATAACATGAAAGAATTTGTCTAAGGTTGATGAGATCTTTGCTCTCTGTATGACACACATCTCGCATGAGAAAATATTCTAGTCACAGAATTCAGGTGGGTTACTAGTCGGAGTCAGGCCAGACAGCATAGAATCATCTGTTATATGTGTGCGTGGCATAAGACCAGATGGAGTCTTAAGCTTGGTGGGGCATTACCAAGGGTGTAAGCTGTTGAGCTTGAAAAATTCTTAACACTCTGTGCGCACAAGCATGGAGGGCCCTTATCATATTCTTAGCCATCCATATATCTTGTGAACAACTCATTTCATCAATGAAAAATTATTTCCAAACCCGTTATACAAATGAATAGACGCCCTGGTGCTGAAGGAAGATAAAGATTGCCGAAGCTCTTGAAGAAGCTACCTCTAGAGTGTGGATTTCCCATTAGAGCCTTTCAAAGCTGATGAAACATTCTGGAGTGTGAATCCCTGATCAGGGTACTTCACACGTTAGCAAATCACTCCTAAGGTGTTGATGAAAATGGACACAGATCTCTCAGTAGATGCTGAAGTATTTAAAAATAAATTACACGCTCTGTCATCCAAACCAAAGGTTCCTGAGAACCTTTGCGTAAACTGTTCTCTGCGTACGCTATCTTCATCCTCTTTTCATCCCCTTTGCCTGAGTAAGTACATTCCGTCTTCAGGACTAAGTATATGCTGCCATCTCCTCCAGGAAGCCGTCCCTGATCCTCTCTCCAATCAGGCTAAGGGGAGTGTCTCTCCCATTTGCTCTTGTAACATCTTGTGCGACTTCTTATTTCTGAGAGTGAGTGGTCTCTTCCTTTGACTTGACTGTGATTCCTAGTCCGTGCATCCCTAGTACCAAGCCAATGAGGTAAGCAATTTGTTTGTAAAATTGAATTAAATTCAAAAGAGACTGATTTTGTTTTTATTTCTCTCTGCTTCCTACCAATGTATCAGAATTGGGATCACCCAACCGTGTGCTTAGCCAAAGATTATAATCGATGAGAGGGAATGGATGAGACACAGCCCTGGATAGGCTGTAAATTTGAGAATAATTTGGGAAGGGCCAAATATAGAAATATTTGTAGTTGTTTTCACTTTATTTTATTTATTTTTTGAGACAGGGTCTCCCTCTGTCACCCAGGCTGGAGTGCAGTGGCATTGTCTCAGTTCACTGCAACCCTGTCCTGGGCTCAGGCGATCCTCTCACCTCAGTGCCCCCAGTAGCTGGGACTACAGGTACACATCACCATGTCTGGCTACATTTTGTAATATTTTTGTAGAGACAGGGTCTTGCCATGTCACTCAGGCTAGACTTGAACTCCCTGGCTCATGTGATCCACCTGCCTTGGCCTCCCAAAGCTCTGGGATTACAGGCATGCATCACCATGCCTGGCCTGTTTTCACTTTAAATGCTCCAAGTCTTCACTGAGTTTACTCTTAAGTTAAGGTCTGGAGCTGGAGTTGTGGTGAGGATCTTCTGCATCAGCTTATCTCTGATATTTATCCCCAAAAGAAGCAGACAGAAGCCTTATTCATCCAACGTTTCTCCAAGAGTCACGCATCGACCTTATCTATGAGCTGAGCGAAGGTCCATAAGGTGCTGTCAGCCAGACAGAAAGCCCATCGGGAGGCTGCTGACCTCATTTTGCCTGCCCCCCCCACCACAGTCCAAATATCCAGACTTGAACTTGACATTTGCCAAGGTACAGCTAAACAAATGGTGGTAAAATGATGCTCACCTATTCGGCTCCACATCAAAGTGGCTGAATGGGGTTTTCAATGTTAGAATAGATTCTCAGAAATACTGAGAGACACATCAGTTATTCAGAGGTACTGTTCCTTTGCAACTCTGAACTTGTAATTTTAAATATGACCAGGCCTATATCTCATTGAGTATTTTATTTCATTTAAATAGTGAAGAAGGAAGAGAAGACAATGTGGAATTTATGCATTCAGAATATATAAAGTTTGTGCTTTTGCATTATGTTGAAAATACTGTGAACAAAAGTAATTGCTGTTTTCAGGGGTTTCAGGAAAGCAACTGGAAGAGCGTAATTCCTGTTTCTCTTCTGCTCTTTTAGCCACAGCCCCAGTATCCTCTCCTCTTCTCACCTTCAACCCTCTTAGTCCTACATGCTACCGTTATCACAGAGACGCACAGGCTCAGCATTCTGGGGCATGAGCACTGGGCAGGAATGTTCTACAATGCAGAGTCAAAACCCATAATTCCAGGAAATGGATTGGGCAGTGGCCACCCAGAACCCCTGGGCCCACCTTCAGTTAGAGCTGGACAGGTATGGATGGCCTCGGGTTGTTATTCTTACTTCTCAGTGAACAAGGGAGCTTCTGAAAAGCTCTCGGATAAAGGTTATTTAAATAAAGGTCACTCTTGAATAAAATCTGGTGGGTTTGTATACTTTGCTCTGGTCCTTAGTAAAAATGGTCAAAAATAGTAATAAAAGGCCAGGTGTGGTAGCTCATGCCTATAATCCCAGCACTTTGGGAGGCCAAGGCAGAAGGATCCCTTGAGGTCAAGAAGTTCCAGACCAGCCTGGGCAATATAGTGAGACCTGGCTCATGTGATCCACCTTCACAAAAAATAAAAGAATTCACTGGACATGGCAGTCTGTAGTTCCAGCTACTCAGGAGGCTGAGGTGGGAGGATTACTTGAGACCAGGAGTTCAAGGCTTCGGTGAGCTGTGATCGTGCCACTGCATGGCTCATTACTCCAGCCTGGATGACACAGTAAGACCCTGTCTCAAAAAAAAAATAAATAATAATAATAATAATAATACAAAAAGATACTCAAGCCCTCATCTGAAATATCTGGAGAGCCAGATGTGTTCTAGAACTCAAAATTTTTTGGAGTTTAGAAAGGTAACATAGTTGCTGACAGCTCAGTGGAGTCTGGGCCAGCCCTCCAGCAAATCATCACATGAGCATTTCCGCAGCAGTGTATGACAATTCATCCCCAGGGAGGCAACGAGAGGCTGATGAGCTTACATTAATTCAGGTCAAGTCGGGTTTTGCCACCAAATGAATTATGGAAAAACTTGGTTTCCAGAGCTGTCTGAATTTCAGAACTTCTGGATGGGGGATCGTGGACTTGTAATCACATTTTCCTGAGGGGCTATTGCCAAGCTTATCTTTTTTAAGAGGAAAGACTTTGACTTCCACTACCCCACTTAGGAAGCCACAAACCAGCACACAGGTTTGGGCTCAAAAGCTTGACATCCTGCAGGTGAAACAGTAGGAATCCCTCTCATGAGCATTCCCTTTTCAGAGATTTTCTGACTGTGTGTATGTTTTTAGTTTTTCTTTCTGTGCTCTGCTTAAGGCAGTGTCGTCACCCCTGTGGATCCCCCACGATGGTGAAACAAGACAGAATAATGGTTAAGGGCTAACACTTCATGCTCAGAAGGAACTTGGTTGAAATCTTACCTCTGGCACTCTTTAGTTGTTTGTTAGATTCTGGGAATTTGCTTAACCTCTCTGAACCTCAGCTTACTCAGCTATAAATCCTCTTGCAGGGCTGTCATAAGAATTACATGAGACTAAAAAATTGCTCACATTTATGGAATGCTTGCTCTGTACCAAGCACTATATTAAGAGTTATACGTGAAGGGTTATTTTATCAAACAAATACCATCCCTATTTAATAGATGAGGAAGCCGAGGCTCAGAAAATTTACCCAATTGAAGCCATATTGCTATTAAATGGAGAAGCTGGTATTCCACATGAGGTAGTCTAACTCCTGGTACCCTTAACTACTCTGCTCTAATTACTCATCAGACTGTAGATAAGATGTTTTGCACACTCTCTGAACACAGTGAGCTTTCAATGTAAGGTAACTATGATGTCATGGTGATGACAATGATGGCAGTGATGGTGATAATAAAAAAGGATCAAGTTTTACAGAAAACAGAATCCAGAGGAAGACCATTGAGTGATCTGGTTGCCAATGATCATTCACATAGTACCCCTGACTTGATTCCCTAGGGATTGCCCCGCACAGTTCTATCAACTTCTTTTTTTTTTTTTTTTTTTTTTTTGAGACGGAGTTTCACTCATTACCCAGGCTGGAGTGCAATGGCCCGATCTCGGCTCACCGCAACCTCCGCCACCCGGGTTCAGGCAATTCTCCTGCCTCAGCCTCCTGAGTAGCTGGGATTACAGGCATGTGCCACCATGCCCAGCTAATTTTTTGTATTTTTAGTAGAGACGGGGTTTCACCATGTTGACCAATATGGTCTCGATCTGTTGACCTCGTGATCCACCCGCCTCGGCCTCCCAAAGTGCTGGGATTACAGGCGTGAGCCACTGCGCCCAGCCTCAACTTCTTTTTAAATAGGGTCCCAAGTATAACTTGTGTCCAGATTTTTTTTAAGTCACTGGTTGGGCCAGGCACAGTGGCTCACGCCTGTAATCCCAGCACTTTGGGAGGCTAAGGCCAGTGGATCACCTGAGGTCAGGAGTTCAAGACCATCCTGGCCAACATGGTGAAACCCCGTCTCTACTAAATATACAAAAATTAGCTGGGCGTAGTGGTGAATGACTGTAATTCCAGCTACTCGGGAGGCTGAGGCAGGAGAATCACCTGAACCTGGGAGGCAGAGGTTGAAGCAAGCTGAGATGGCACCATTGCACTCCAGCCTGGGCAAAAAGAGCAAAACTCTGTCTCAAAAAATAAATAAATAAAAGTAAATAAAATGGTACTGGTCGGTTTTCCATGCCCTCTAGCTCAGTGGTACAACAGTACCACTCCTAGTTCCTTGGGAAACAGACTCACAGGCCAAGATTTATGTGCAGAGTTTATGGTCAATTGTTGTAGGGATCAACAACAGTAGGGAACAAAGGAAATAGTGCAACTGCACCAGATCAATCTGCTTTCATTTTTATGTAACAAAGTTGTGAGTTGTTTTCAGTTACCAGGAACCCTCAGGTTGAAGATCACATAACCTGAGCACGCCCAGACTAACCAAGGATTCAACCATGTGTGGAGTGTAAGGTCTCAAACTGAGAGAGGGAGCAGGGATTGAATTAAGAAGGAGATGCTAAATGGCAGGATACAGAATCCAATCAGATGGAGTCCTGGTGTCACCCTGTGGCAGGATCCAGTCAGATCGTGCCTCCCTGGCAGCACTTCATTGAAAGACTCAATCAGATCATGGCTCATTACCCTATGTTTATAAAGCCTGATCCAGTCCCCAGCTCGGGAAGACAGATTTGAGTGTTTCCTCCTGTCTCCTTGACAATTGGCTCTAAATAAAGCCTTTCTTTTCTCAAAATCCAGTGCATGGTATTGGCTTTTATACTGGCACATAAAATTGGCTCACTTGGGAAGTAAGCCCATTGATTGATGGGTAACAATAGGAATGAACAGAGAGAACTGCATTGTGATGCCATCCCAGCAGAATTCTGCCTATCCCACAGAGAACGGTGGGGTAAGATGGTCTGTGGAAGGCAGAATTCTAAGGCAGTCTCAAGAATTCTTACCTTCTGGTTGGTGTACACACCTTACATAATTCCCTTACCTGTAAATATGACGGAATATCAGTGCTCATGGCGATGTTACTACTCTGTTGACTTCTTAATCAAAAGGGAGATTATCCCAGTGGGACTTACCTAATCAGGCAACCTCGTAAATGGGCCTGGGCCGTTCTAGAAAGTGAGACTTGAAGCATGAGAGGGATATTGAAGAGCCATGTGGCAAAGAGCAGCTATCAGTCTCTGGAATGGTCTGTGGTCGACAGTGAAAAAATGGGAAATTCAGTCCTACAGCCACAAGGAACTGAATTCCACCAACAACCTGATTAAGCATGAAAGAGGACCTCAAACCTCAGATGAGACAGCAACCCTGGCAGGCACTTTGGTTTCAGCCAGGTGGGACCTGAGCAGAGAAACCAGTTATGTTGGGCCTGGGCTTCTGACTATGAGATAATACATGAGTGTAGTTTGTGCTTTATTTTTTAAATTCAACTTTTAATTTTGAGATCACTGTAGATGCACATGCAGTTGTAAGAAACAATACAGAGAAATCCAGTGTACCCTTTACCCATTTTCAACCAACGGCAACATCTTGAAAAACTACAGCATGACGGAAGATCAGGATATTGACAAGATACAGAACAATATCATCACCACAAATACCCTTTCTATTATCCTTTTATAGCCACCCCACTTTACTGACTGCATCTGCTTCTTCCAACACCCATCTCAGCCCCTGGCAACCCCTCCTCCATTCTCCATGTCTATAATTTTGTCATTTCAAGAATGTTATATAAATGTTGTAATCAAGTATGTAACACTTTGGAATTGGCTTTTTTCACTCTGCATAATTTCCTGAAGTTTCATCCAATTTGTTTTGTGCATCAAAAGTTCATTTCTTTTTATTACTGATGTTTTTTTACCACATGGATGTACCATAGTGTGTTTAGCTATCACCTGTTGAAGTACATCTGGGTTGTTTACAGTTTTTGGCCACTACCAGAAAAACAGCTATGAACACTTGTGTGAGAAATACCTAGGATTATTTATTCCTAGAAATGGAAACATGTTTACACAAAAAGTTGGAGAAATACAGAAAAGATACAGTGATAGGAGAGGTACAGTTTCTCCACATCCGCACCAGCATTTGGTGTTGTCACTATTTCTTATTTTAGCCATTCTCTGTGTAGTGATATTTCATTGTGATTTTGATTCATATTTCCTTAATAGCTGATGATGTTAAACATATTTTCAAATGCATATTTGCCATCTATATATCCTCTTTGGTGAAATGTTTCTTCATGTCTTTTTCACAATTTCTGATTGTATTACTTTTGTTTTATTTTTCAGTGTTGGGTTTTGAGAGATATTTATGTATCTAGCTACTAGCTCTTTGTCAAATATGTGGCTTGTAAATGTTTTCTTGCTGTTTGAAGCTTGTCTTTTCACTCTCATAATGGGTTATTTTACACAGCAAAAATTTTAAATTTTGATGAAATCCAATCACTAATATTTTCTTTTATGGGTCAGGCTTTTGATGGCAAATCTAAGAACTTTTTGCCTAGTCCTAGATACCCATGATTTTCTCCTGTGTTTTGTTTTCTTAAAGTTTTATCATTTTACATTAAAGCATGTGATTTATTTTTGAGTTAATTCTTTAAAGATGTGAAATTTAAGTTGAGCTTCATTGAAAAGTCTATCCTTCCTCCACTGAATTGTTTTTACACCTTTTGTCAAAAATCAGTTGGGCATATTTCTGTAGGTCGGTTTCTAGTTTCTCTATTTGTTTCATTGATCTATGTGTCTATCACTCTGTAAATATCACAGCTCTATAAGTCTTGAAATCAGGTAGGTTGATTCCTCCCACTTTATTATTCTTTTACAAAGTTATTTTAGCTATTCTGCTTCCTTTATATTTTCATATAAATTTTGGAATAATTGTGTCCATAGCTACAACAATCTTGCTGGGGTTCTAATAGGAATTACATTAAACCTATATGTAAATTTTCAGAGAATTGACTTCTTTATTAAATTGAATCTTCTAATCCACAAACACACTGTGTCTCCATTTATTTAGATCTTCTTTGGTTTGTTTCATCAGTGTTTTGTAGTTTTCTGCTACAAAACATGTACAATTGAAGTCCTGTACCTGTTTTGTTAGAGGTGCACTTTGTTTGTTTGTTTGTTTGTTTGTTTTAGCAACTGTAAATGGTATTTGTTTTTTATTTTGGTGTCTATCTGTTATGGACACCAAATACTACTTTCCAGCTGGTAGTATTCCAGCATAGCTAGACTTTTCAAGACAGACTGAAGGGATGAGAGAGAAGTAGGAGATCCTCTCATGGTGATCTAAGGTCCATTCTCTAAGATTCCAAATTCCTGTATCAAGTACTATAACTTCCATCTGTTACGGATGCCAAAATAAAATTCGCTTTTATATGTTTGTTTTATATCTTACAATCTTGAGGAACTCATTTATTAGTTCTAGGAGTCTGTTTTGTAGATTTCAATGGAATTTTCTACCTAGACAATCATTTCATCTGCAAATAGGGATATTTTTATTTCTTCCTTTCTCATCTGCATGATTTTTTTTTCTTTTCGTGCCTTTTGAAATTGGCCAGAAATACCTGTATTACGTCGAGTAAGAGTGGTGAGAGTAATTATTGTTACCTTGTTCTTGATCTTATGGAGAAAGCATTCCATCCTTCACCATAAAATTAGTATTAGCTAGAGCCTTTTGGTAGACACTGTTTATTAAGTTGAGGAGGTTCCCTCTAATCTATTTTTTCTAAGAGTTTTTATCGTGAATACATGTTATATTTTTTTAAATGCTTTTTCTGTATCTGTTGATAAGACCATGTGATTTTTCTTCCTTAGCCATTAATATAGTGGGTTACACTGAATCATTTTCATATATTGCATCAGACTTGCCTTCCTGGAACAAACCTTCCTTAGGATAGTGGAAAGGACCATCAGGGAATGCTTTGCTGGGTTTTTAGCCACCTGATACAGGATGGTGAGAGGTTCAACCAGGAAATGTAGGAAAAATTTTCAGGGTGAGGTTAACAAGTACAAAAGCACTCACACATGAAGCTGGCTGTCTTTTTCAATGCAAATATTTCAGGATGGCAGGAGTGTTGAGCCCAAGAAGGAGAATGGCAGGAGATGAGGCTAAGATATAGGTAAGGCAGAGTTCCGAGAGCTTGTATGGCATGCTCTGGACCTTGGCCTTTCACCTTAAGATGATGGCAACCACTGTGAGGCTAGATGCAGAGAATGATCCAGTAAAGATTGCCTTTTAGAAACCCAGTGCGAGGAGTGGAGTGGAGAACAAAGCCTGGAGAGGGAAATCAGTAGGGATTCCAAAGGAAGAGTTTGGGAAAGAAAAGAGCATTGAATTATTGCACTCACAATCTTCTTTCTTCAAATGCTTCTCCTCTGAGCTACTGACTTTCCTCATTCGCCCTTCCACCACTTCTACTGAAGGGCATCTTAGACTCTCCTTTTTTGTTTCTTCTACATCCAATCAGTAGAGACCATGTCTTCATTCTCCCTGTCCCTTGGCTCTACTTGCTGCCTTCAACTCACAGAGCCTAAAGTATTCATACTCTCCTTACTGGCCTCTACTTCGTACTTCTGTGTTTTTTCTACCTCCAACTCATTCTCCATCTTTGTTCTTGCTTTCATTTTTGAAATTTCCTGTTTTGTTTATTTGTTTTGTGTTTTGGAGACAGAGTCTCACCCCATTGCCCAGGCTGGAATGCAGTGACATGATCTCGGCTCACTGCAACCTCCGCCTCCCAGGTTCAAGTGATTCCTGAACCTCAGCCACCCAAGTAGCTGGGATTACAGGCATGCGCCACCACGCTTGGCTAATTTTTTTTTTTTTTTTTGTATTTTTAGTAGATACAGTGTTTCACCATGTTGCCAAGGCTGGTATCAAACTCCTGAGCCCAGGCAATCTGCCCACCTCGGTCTTTCAAAGTACTAGGATTATAGGCGTGAGTCACTCCACCTGGCCGAAATTCCCTGTTTAAATCACTTCCATTTCTCTACAAAAGTTTCAGGAAGGGTCTGACTGATCTGATACCAGTGAACCAGACTCCTGGCTGCTTGGAGTCAGGGTCTGGGGTCTTAAAAGAATTGCTTTGAGAGGTCGTGGGTGAGATCTTGTGTAAATTGTCATGGGGTCCCCAGTTGAAAGGCAGCCATCTGCAGAGCTTAGTGCCTGAAGAAATACTTCCCCTTTAAACCCTGTTAATTTCTCCTGTGTCCATTCCCTCAAGTAGACTAGCCCAGGATAGGCACACAGGAGCACTAATATGTGCTTGCTGAATTGAACTGATTTGAATCATATTGTTTCAGCCAGTTTATTGCTTTATAGTTTGTCTGTAATCTAATCTGAATTTCTGGAACTTTTCTTCTTACTGAAAAGTCTGCTCCTACTTACTTCAGTGTTAGAAGACCCTTCCCTCTCCATCCTTTGCTATGCTCAGCCTTGGACTTACAGGAGACAGGAGTTCTGGATGTTCCTTGGCCACTCAGATCCCTTGGATACGGAGTCTGTTCACCAAGATGATCCCGCCAGGCTCTCAGGGCACTTCTTAGTGTGGATTGTGACAGCCTTGGGGTCAGGAATTGAACTGCCTTTGTTATTTCTTTGGTGGGGGATGGGGAGGAGCAGGCAAAACACTCCAGTCTGCCCATCCTGGGACAGAACAATATTTATTTAGTAAATGATTGTTAAGATTTGGTTAGATGTGAAATCCTGAGGAAGTAATTTCAAGGACACAAACTAACACTCAGCCCGCAGGTTCGCTGAATCTAGTCTATCACCACCCCCAGCCCCACTGAATTCCTTATCGTCTTTCATCCTTTCCCTCTCAGATCTGCTCCCTGAGCCCTCTTTAGGTCCCTTTATGTCACTAGGCAGCCCGGGCATCCACTCCCAGTACTATCTCTACCTGACTCCTCCCTCTTCTTTCTTTCAGTCCTTGGTTGTTTGTTCACACCTGTCATATCTCCATTTATAACAGCTACTAGGGAGTTCCTCTCCAACCCCAGCCCTATCTGCCGTTGAGGACTATCTGCTTACCTCTCCGCCGTGACCTCTGGCCTTGGGTCCTCCTGCTTCATGTGTCAGGAGCAATGGTGGTGGAATCAACAGTAAGAATTGCTTTGAAGAGAGTCTTCAAGGTGGCTATGGGTGTTGTGAGGATGTGCTGGATGCTTGGTCAAAGGACAAGAGAGCTTCAAAATGGAGACTTACAGGAATCACCTGTGGAAGGGAATAGAAAAACACAATGGCAGATCACAGATTGCTCTTTACCAAGGTTTTAGCTTCCATAACCCCCATGAAAAAATCAAACCCTGGTCCTCCAAGGTTGGCATTGGAAGAAAACAGCCTCAATGTGAATAAGCTGCCTGGATCTCATGGCTCTGACTCTTGGGGTAATAGCTACCTCTTTAATTTTCCTGCCCAAGCCCTGCCCATAATTCTCTCAGTGTCCAGTCCACCCAGTGAAATCATGTTGAACAGATACCTCTTAACTAGAACACTGGGCTCCCCTGCTGTGTCTCCCCAGCGTTTCTGTCCACATTTTGCCACTCAAAGCCCTTCCCATCAAAATCAAAAATAGATGTTATTGGTTTGTCATCCTCAGTTTGTATCTGTGTCATGCATCCTCATATTCCAGATCATAGCTCAGTGACTGCCACAGGATAGATGCCCAATAATTGTTTGTCGAATAAATGAATAGATCAACTTTGCTTAAGGCTCTGGAATAGGAGCAGAGAAAGCATACCCAAAGAGCTACTTGTAAGTAATCTGGCTTTTAAAATGTAAAGTACTCATCTTGAGCTTGTGTTTCTCTCCAGAGCCTCCCTGCCTGGCTCTCGGTATATCTCCACGTCAGTCCCTTCCCAGCTGGTAGTATTCCAGCATAGCTAGACCTCTCAAGACAGACTGATGGGGTGAGAGAGAATTAGGACAGCCTTCTCATGGTGGTCTGAGGTCCATTCTCTAAGATTCCAAATTCCTGTATCAAGTACTATAACTTCCTTGGGTGATAAATTCTGGGAATATCTGTCTCATCATGCGCTTACTCTAGGTCAGAAAGGAAAACAGCTTTCATCCCCTTTGCCAACTTTCATCAGTTTCTCCCTGAAGTACTCTATTGAGAATTAGCCAGAAAGAGTAGGTGATCAATTAACAGTGTCTGCCATGGATGTGGGAGGGAAGAAAGACAGCATTCATGGAGTGCATTGCCTATGATCTCAGCAGAACAATCTGTCATTATACAATAAAAGCAGTCAATACCCACACTTACAGGGATTATTTCGCACTTACCCCTTCAGGTTTGAGATGTTTTTTGATGCTCTCCATGCCTTCTACTCTGCTACGGAAACTTGAAGAGGGGGAAATTTTAATAATTTTTATCAGCTTCTGATGCAATTTCTTTTCTTCCGAAATACAACTGAAGCTGAAGGAAACAACGACAACAGGACGGTATTACTTAAGTCCAAGTCAACCTTTTTTTTTTTTTTTTTTTTTCCTTAAGAGACTGAGTCTCATTCTGTTGCTACTGCAACCTCCACATGCTGGGTTCTAGCAATTCCCTGCCTCAGCCTTCCAAGTAGCTGGGACTATAGGCGCATGCCACTGTGCCTGGCTAATTTTTTATATTTTAGTAGAGACAGGTTTTCACCTTGTGGCCCAGGCTGGTCTTGAACTCCTGAGCTCAGGCAATCCACTTGCCGCAGCCTCCCAAAGTGCTAGGATTGCAGGCGTGAGCCACCATGCCCGGCTCAACCATTATTATTTTTAAAATGTAATAATTTTATTATGAGCCTCCAATGGAATGCTGTGCTCTTTGTTAAGCATCATCCCTAAGCCTGGCAATGGTGCATGGATAGAACAAGAACAGCCCCAAAGTTCCCCCTCTGTGCTGCCCCACCTGGGTCTAAGACACATCTTCCAGCAGGTCCCCAAGGGAGTCAGGCTCAGCATCTCCACCAGGACTTTCTCTATTGGAGCTCTTGGTGGGAAACCAAGAAGGGGCAGCCAACCACTAGGCTACTTCCTTTTCAAGGAATCCTTCAGACCACCCACTAGGGCAGTGGCTAGTGGCAGCTAGGGAAGGCTTGGTAGGTTCCAGTTGGTTCTGTGTTTGAACCCACATAGGAGTGCTCAGCACCGGGAGACAGAGGGTAATATGACCCACTTTTCCTTCCCAGCACTGACACTGGCTGCAGATTGGGAGGGAAACACCAAATGCCACAAGGAGCTAAAACAAAAGGTTGCGGAGATAGCAGGGCAGAGTGGAGGGAGAGAATCACTGACAGGAATGAGATGGGAGAGGTGGTAGAGACAGCATTTGGGTGTTGAAATTATCCTGTGATTTTTTTTCTGGTACTTTCCCAGAACTCTGAGACTGAACGTGTGCCCGTGACATGTCTAAAACTGTGACTTGTTTAAAGCAATTGTTTGAAAACTGTCAGAACCAGGAGCTGATAGAGATAGGCTTCTATCTTAAATATCTAAAGGGAGGGTTTCTTCCTAACTCAAGAATGTGACCAGCTCATCAAAAGCAAGCAAGCATCAATGCATCATCTTGCTCAGCATATCTCGGCTCAGCTCCTATGGTATCTTCAACTGTTTCTCAGATTGAAGAGTAATAAGTCTTTCTCAGGGGACAGCATATCTTATCTGCAGGTAAAGGACAACACCCCATTTGATAGTAAAAGATTGAATATCTACAAAGTGTTTATTTTTCTACTCTTTAAAAATTGTTTTTTGCAGAAGATAAACAGATACAAATCTCCATGGATGATTTAAGAAGTGCATAGGTGATAAATGGGGAAGAGAAAACCCATTCTGCCTCCTCAGTCATCCACTGATGTCTGAGACAGAATAATATTGGGTTATTTCCCCCTCTCTTGATCTTCCTATGCAATAAATAATGATGACAATAGCAGCATATAATATTTACGGTGGCCATGTAATTTACTGTCCAGACTGGGATGCTTTGGAGAGTGAAAGTGAGTGCTAATCATTACACCAGGACAGTCGACTTAAATGGAGACATATGGTCATCCTAATAATAGTGGAAATTTATCATGGATTCTGGAGTCAGGCCCAGATTTCAATCCCAGCTTCCCACATACTTACCCACCATGTAATTACGGACGTGCTCCTTCACCTCCAAGACCCCCACTTTGTTCATGATAAAGATGAAAGATATTAACACCTATCTGGAAAGATCATTATGAGGATTAAATGAGATGGTTATGTAACATCACCTAACATAGCATAAGGCTGGCATTCCAAGTATATTCATATTCTCGGCTTTATAGCAATATGCCAGGATTAGTGAATCAGCTTGTTTATTCATTTCTTCAAGTACCCAATAGTGAATTGGACAAGCCTTTATTGAGTAAGACCAGTGGTTCTCAGCGGAAGCAGTACGACTCCATGGGGATGCTTTGGAAAACTGTGGAGGTGTATGTGGTTGCCACAGTGATTTGTGTAGTGGGGAGGGTACTATTGGCATTTAGCAAGAGGGTGCCAGGGTCGCTAGACATTCCGCAATATCCAGAAAAGTTTTGCACAACAAAGTTGTGCACTACCCATCCCTCAGGGCCTACTAGTGCCCCATTTGATATTCCTGGAGGCAAAAAAAAAAAAAAAAAAAAAAAAAAAAAAATCTTTATAATTATCTGAGCCTAGAGACCAATTTGATTTTACATATAAACACAAAGCATTTGTTGCAGAGTTCTAATATGCACTGGGTTTTCCCATCATGTGTCAGCTGTATAAATTAAAGGAAGATTGCACTCTGCTCAGAATTTTACTAAAAGTTGTTCACTATTTCAGAAATTCTCATTACTGGTAAGAAAAAAAAAATACCACTGTTGGATAGTAATGGCAAAATAGGGAAAGGCATGTTAGTCACTAATATAACACACCACTCTTCAACTGCGTTTAACGCCTTCACATTCACGTCATTCTCCTTATGAGTGAAAGCATTTGACTCATGCCTTCTAGTGTGGCTATCCTAGGGATTTACATAATGAAAATAAAATTATTTTATTATATATATTTTTTAAATTTCTTTTTATAACAAGGCATTATATTTGTAGCAGAAACTGCTAGATGCTCACCAAAAGCCATGTTCCACTCTTTCTCCTGGTTCCCCAGCTAGACTCTATTTCCCATCTACCCTTGCAGGCAAGTATGGTCATGTGCTTGAGTCCTAGCCAATGGCCCCTGAGCAGAAGTGGGGCATATGCCACTTCCAGGCCTGGCCCACAGAAACCTCCCAGGTGCACGCCTCCACGTCTGTTTCAACTCCCTGCCCATTATCTGCCCAGTCCTATCATGGGAGTTAGAAATAAACTTTAGTTGCGTTTAAGCTATTAAATATATTACAGTCCATTTGTTTTAGCAATAAGGAGAACCCAACTAATACAATATGGGCTTTTAAAAAAACTTACATGTGAATTTCATTTTAAGATAGTAAAAAGGACATTATAAAATATTATTTATTAAAAGGTGTTAGCTCTGATAATGTCAAGAACTGCTGGCCTAGACTATGGAAGGTGCTGTAAGGACTAGACAGAAGAATAATGCATGGTCTGTCTTAATTTATAATATCACATGCACAACTACACAGGCACACACATACAGAGTTCATTAATTCAAGGCTATGTGTGATAAGAAACAAGTGAGTTGTGTAGACTGGATGGACTCCAAACTGTTCATTTTGCAACCCCATTAGTTAAAAACATGTTGTGCAAGCACTTTCAATAAATATTTCATAGAATTCAAGACACTATCAATTGTGCATTACATCATCACGTTATATAACGTGAAGAAAGAATAATATTCCTGCCAATCAAATGGTGACATAGGCTTTCTGTAGACATTGATTGTAAAATGCATCCCAATATGAGAGGTGTTAAAGTATGAAACAATGTGAGTCTCAGAACTGATAAAAAATGATCATATACTTCTAAACAAATATAATAAGTCCTCTTAAAAGTATACAAAATGGGAGTTTTAAAAAGTTGAAATTTTATAAGTGGAAGTTCAATACCTTCCTGTTGCACCCCAAAGGATCACTATAGACACCCCAACCTGGAGGCCACAGGCCTAGACAGAGGTCCTGTGTGGGCTCAGAAGAGTGAGGGGCTCTTAGTTGAGTCTGTGTGGCTCTGGAAAAGTGGACAAGCATTCCAGAAGAAAGAAGTTGTCCAAACACAGAAACAGGGAAGGCATCTGAGTGATGTTAGGGGACAGTGAAGCCAAAGGGCCAGAAGTAACTGTGGTTCTCAGCCTCAGCGTTAGGACAAATGACAGAAGTAGGGTGGCCAGGTGAGGAAGCTACTCTTTGGGAGAAAGATAAACAACTTAAGGAAATAGCGGCATGTTAGTGGAGCTAAATTGAACAGGGTAAACAGATGACAACTGGGCTCTGTATTTAATGTCAGTGTAGACAAAGATCGACACAAGATTTGGGTAGGTGCGACTTCTGGCTGATCTTACAAGTCAGATGTGCAGTGGCTCTAACAGAAGTCACGAGTACCTGGCTCAAGATAGCTCCCTTACTGTCATAATTTCTCCTTTGAAGATTAATCCCTTTCAGTTAAAGGACTGAAAACCCCAATTCAGTTTTGAATTCTATGAAATATTTATTGAAAGTGCTTGCACAACATGTTTTTAACTAATGGGTTTGCAAAATGAACGGTTTGGAGTCCATCCAGTCTACACAACTCACTTTTTTCTTATCACACACAGCCTTGAATTAATGAACTCTGTGTGTGTGTGCCTGTGTAGTTGTGCATGTGATATTATAAACTAGAAAGACAGACCATGCATTATTCTTCTGTCTAGTCCCTACAGCACCTTCTATAGTGCTGTAGGGATTGTTAGCATATTCCATAGAACCTTCCATCTGGGAACCTCAAGAGAAGAAAATACTGGGCAAACAGGAGAGGTAGGCAGGCACTGGAATTGCTGAAATGGCTTTTAGATTCATAACCTGCATAAAGAGTCTTGAATTGAATTACTCTCTGAATTATTTCCCTCCTCTCTCTTTCCCTCTCTCTCTTTCCTTCTTTCTCTCTTTCCTTCTCTCTTTCTCTAAAAATATCTATATACGTACACATATGTGAGTGTAGGTGTGTATTTTCTCACAAGGTGAATTTTAGCTAGAGGAAAATTGTAAAACAACTCAAAAATACCATTTTTAACATTTTCTAAGATTAAAAGTAAGAAAAGAAATCTAAGGGCACAAGACCAAGAGATTTGAATAGATAATTTTTAAAATCTGTAAAAAAGGGACAGCATCACCAAAATGAAGATTAAAAGGCAAACTAAAAAAAAAAAAAATGCAGCAAATGCAAAAAAGAGCTGCTATCTTATCTTTATAAAGAGCCGAAGTAACTCAATAAGAAAAATGCAAAGAACCCTAAAAGTAGCATTGCAAGGATATTTACAGACTGTTCACAAAAGAGGCACCATAACTAGTCAATGATCATAAAGCCCATGAGGAAAGGGGTCATGTCTGTATGTCCACCATTAGAGACCTAATACCTGGCTCAGTGCCTGATTCATCTGTTAAGTAAATACAGTCATGTGTCACCTAACAGTAGAAATGCTTTCCTTGGGCAATTTCGTTGTTATGTGGACATCATAGGGTGTGCATATACAAACCTAGATGGTATCGCCTACTCCACACCTCAGCTATATGGTATGGTTTTATCACTCTTAGGCCACAAATCCATACAGCATGTTACTCTACTGAATACTGCAGGCAATTATGATACAATGGTAAGTACTTGTGTATCTGAACTTATTCAGATGGAAAACAGTAAAAATACAACACAAAATGTTAAAAATGGCACACCCTATTCTGTTTAGGTCACTTACCATACACGGAGCTTGCAGGACTGGAAGTTACTCTGGGTGAGTCAGTGAGTGAGTGGTGAGTGAATGTGAACGCTTAGGACACAACTGTACACCTTTAAACACTGTACTCTTAAGACTAAACTAAATTCATAAAACATATTTTTCTTTCTTCAATACTAAATTAACCTTACCTTACTGTAACATTTTTACTTTATAAATGTCTTTTTTTAATGTTTTGATTATTTTGTAGATACTTAGCTTAAAACACAAACACACTGTACAGCTGTTTGAAAATATGCCTTTTTTATATTCTTATTCTATATGCTTTTTCTACTTTCATAGTTTTTATTTTTTATTTTTATGATTTTTTTTTGAGACACAGTTTTGCTCTTGTTGCCCAGGCTAGAGTGCAATGCTGTGATCTTGGCTCACTGCAACTTCTGCCTCCTGGGTTCAAGTGATACTCCTGCCTCAACCTCCGGAGTACCTGGGATTATAAGCACCAGCCACCATGCCCAGCTAATATTTATATTTTTAGTACAGACAAAGTTTCCCCAGGTCGGCTGGGCTGTTCTCGAACTCCTGACCTCTAGTGATCCACCCACCTAGGCCTACCAAAATGCTAGGATTACAGGCATGAGCCACCGTGCCTGGCCTATTTTTTACTTTTTAAACATTTTTGTTAAAAACTAAGACACAAACACATGTATTAGCCTAGGCCTACACAATGTCAGGATCATCAATATCACTGCATTTGTTGAATGACCGATTAAATGAATTAACTAATTAATTAAAAAGTCAACCTTGAGGTAATCAAAGGAATAAAAAATTAAATATTTTCCCCCATCACTATAGCAAAGGTTTTTTTAAAAAAGGAATAATATGTAGTGATATGAATGCCTGTAGTGAAAAGGACTTTCTCATGCAAATTGATGGGCCTGTGAATTGTTGTGAAAAGCAATCGGTCAATAACACGAACTGTGATGTGGTAGAAACTGTAAGTGCTCACCTCCTTCTGGTGCATGGGTAGACCACGCTTTCCCACCCAGTCCCACCGCCTTGAAGGCAGACAAGGCTGTGTAACAAGCTCTGCCTATGGGGTACAAGTGAGTATTTAGGAACCGTCCCATAAAGATGTCATCACAGAGGAGGCTTAATTGAGATGGTGGAACCAAAGCACAGAAAAGTCTGGACTGCTGAGTCCCCATATGAGGGCAGCAGCTTCAGAGAGTACCCTGAGCCCCTAAATGAAGTCCCATGACTAAGAAGTAAATTTCTATTTTATTAGGTCATTGAGATAACAGAGCTGCTTGTTACCACAGCACGTCTGGCTCATTCTGATCAACAAACTTATTTAATTCTTTTAATGTCAATTGAGCTATGCACCTATTATAAAACAGATCCAGAAATTCCATTTATGAGGAATAAGAAAATACTCCTAAATATGGAAAAATACATTTACACATGAAGATGCTCCTTGGAAGGTTATTTTAAAACCAGCATTCCCATAATAGAATAGTTAGCTGCTAAAGAAAAACATACCACATGTGCTTAGTAGATATTTTAAAAGAAGCTGTAATAACATGGGAAAATGTTTATGACTGCCATCCTCATAGTCTTTCTATTCATATAGAATAAGATTGAAGGAAAATCACCAAAAATGTTGAAAATTGGTTTTGTTGGATAGTGCAAATATAAGCAATTTCTTCTCCTTCTCTCTACAGCTTACAGTTTTCCAAATATTTAAAAATAAATTTATACCAATTTTTACAGAGAAACAATGCTTCCGCTTCCCTTTCAATTACTTAAGTTTTAAAATTAATAACAAATAGGTCTTCTTCTTATCTCACTGGTAAGATTTTTCTTCATCCTGGAAACAGACCTTTCCCTAGTTGCTGTGAAATCCAGGTGGTGAGCAATCTTTGCACTTTATATTTTTTGCTACTTTTGTTTATATACATGCAGAAAAGGCAAATTTTAAGAAAAGATGTCTATGAGTTCATCTCATTTAAAAGCACAATAAGTGACCTATTGATGTTTAAGATAGAGAGGCTCTGACCTTGACCAAGACCTTCCCACTCTTTGGAGCCCATTGTCCTTCTCTGATCCAGGAGAGATTGAGTCTGGTGATCCCTAAAGCCCTCTTCCAGATTATCTACTCTGTAACTCCGTGTTCAAATAGAGTAAGATGTTCACAGTTTGGTATGTCAGAAGTGTCATTCAGCCAGGCATTGGAAAACATTTATCTCCTTAATCTTTGTGAATAGATATCTAAAAAAACAACTTACATTTGTATTCAAGGGAGATAATCATTTATGAATTTATCCTTACACAATCATTACAAAGGTAAATTGTGCCCAGGATAGCTTCTTGCAGTTTGTATAACAGGACACAGTTGTACACCATTTTTAGTAGAATCAAGTAGAAATCACTCTGACAAACCTGAGATAACACCAGAGTTTCAGAAACTGGAGAGTCTAGCTTGAAAATATATCATAGGGATCATGAGAGTCACAGTGCTCAGCAGACACAATTTTAGAAAACTTGAGAAAAAGACACTGGAATGATGGAAGACCCAGGTAATCATGGAAAGCAGAATAGAACTGATTAGATCCAGACAGCATTATTTTTCATTCAACCTGGGTCAGTTTTACCCAGTAATTCTGGAGTGACCACCTTGTTTCCTCACTAGCTGCTCCTTCTGTGTGGGCCAGAGCTTCTACACAGAGAAAATTAGAGCCCTTGACCAGATAGCATCTAAAATCCCTGGAAACTCTAATAATATAATTGACTAGTGTTTATTTTTACTATCATTTGATGTCCTTCAGCACTGATTTATAATAACAAAATACAAAACTCAGGTTATGTGCAAGGAGACACTTCCATGTTTTAATGTCTGATAAGCAGATATGGTGTCTGCCAGCTCACAGTTCTTTACTTCTCTCTAGCTTTATTGTTCAGACCTCCCTGGCTGCCTGCAACAGAAGTTCAGCATGACTTGGCTTAAATCAAAAGGAGAAGCCTTGGTTAATATAACCAAGTCACAGGAAGGGCATAGGTGCAGGTGGCCAAAAGACAATGGATGCAGGGTCTCAAACACTGTCAAGACTCTCCATGCTCTTTGAGTTTCAGGGTTCAAACCAGTTTCATTATGTTAGTGGGGCCATGGCTATGGGCAGCACTGGGCTCTCATTTCTGGGGAATTTAGCATTCTTCCTAAAGTTTATATTTGATGATTCACAGGTAAGGACACGTGGGTGGTACAGCTTAGGTCACACTCCCAGCACCTGAGCCAATCATCACGCTCAGAGGTGAGAGATATGACGATTTGCCAGCCTGGTTCCATGTCTAGTCTTTTTTGTCAAGTGGATTTGGGTCATACTGGAAACAATAGAGACGTCCATACTGAGAGGAAAACAGAATAGCAGCTATTTTTGTTTTCTATTGCTGTGTCTCAAATTCCCACAAACTTAGAGGCCAAAATCAACTCACCTCATCTGTTAGTTCACAGTGCCATAGGTCAGAAGGCTGAGCACAATGTGGCTGTGTTCTCTACTCAGGATCTCATCAGGCTAAAAAATGTTGGCAGGGTTTTTTCTTCTCATTGCGAGCTCAGGGTCATCTTCCAAGCTCATGTGGTTATGGCAGCATTCAGTTCCATGAGGTTGTAGGACTGAGGCCCTCATTTCTTTGTTGACTATCAGCTAGGGGCTGCTCTCAGCTCCTAAAGGCCCCTCATATTCCTTTTCAAATCCAGCTATGTAGAACCCCTCTCCCCCAGTGTCAAATTTATCTCACACTTCGAATCTATTTCACTAGCAAAAGCACAGTCCTTTTTAAGGGTTTGGCTGATTAGATCAGTACCTGCTGCTCCCCAGATAATCTTCCCACCTTAAGGTGAGTTGATTTGGCACCTTCACTACATCTGTGAAATCTCTTCATGGTACCTAGCTTAGAGTTTGATTTAATAACTGGGAGAACATGTATACCAGGGAAGAAGAGAGCGGAAATATTGGAGATCATCTTAGAATTCTGCCTACCTGGCTATATGAGCTTAGGAAGTTTGAATCTGTGTTTCATCTTTTGAGACATATCTCAAAAGATCAGTGATCCGAAGACTTAATCTAACCTAAATCTTGAGCAACTAATTCATTTATCAAGCTGGTTGCTTGACTCATATAATCAACATAATTTGATTGAATACACTTTTAAAAATCATATGAGTGTTCTAACTTTGGGAAGATAGAATATGAATTAAAAATGGAGCTTACTTAGGTAAAAGCATGTTTTAAGCACTTTCTGCATGTTCCTCCTCAGAGGGGAGCTGTTTATTCCATAAACTCAATTAGGCCCTTCTGCTATACATCCTCATGGAACTCTGTTGGTTTCACTCATGACTTTCGAGACACTCCTAATTACTCATTCCACATTATTACCACCATCCTGTATACCGACAATGCAGGATCTGCATTTCCTGTTCCATGCAGCATGCCTAGTACATGGCATAGTGGCTGGGACAGAAAATAAATATTCACAGAATAAGAGAGGACAAATGCCAGGCCATGCTTTCATCATTCGTGTACTCCCCGTGCTTAGGGCAGTACCAGCAAGTGGTAGATGTTCAACTGAAGTGGAAGAAAGTCATGGAAGGAGGGAAGAGACGAAGGCAGAACACAGGGCGAGGCCCCTTTAAAAGAAAACAGCTAACTCTCCTTCATGCTGTGTTGACTTGATTGACGTGGACAAACACTTCTTAGCATTTTACTTCCAAGAACAATCATATAAGGTGATTTAATTATTTCCCAATGGTTGCTGGGACACCTGAAGCCCATGGAGGACAATGGGCAAAAGGGTCTCCACACCATAACTGCTGTTGGGTCTACCTGGAGGGTATTTATCTGGCTGGGCTTCATGCTACTGGTCACCTATGGCTGTTCTCATTATTTTATCTCAGTCATATGCCCACTTCAAGTCTCTGTACCGGCAAAATGTGCCTGGAGTCAATTACTTAGCAAAGCAAATACACTCATCCCCAGCCAGGCCTGTACTAGACTGTAACTGCAGACAGGATGAACTCACAAAGTACTGCCTATACAAAAGGAGACCTCTTATCACGTCTGGGGAGAGATCAATATCACTTATAATATGTTAACTATTCCACTGACCCTGGAGGTGATCTGGCTATGGAGAAGGACTCACGTGGTCAAATAGCTCTGAAAAAAACCCCACATAATCTGGGTCTAAAATGTCAGTAAAAATGTTCAAACAGACATCTTCTTGGAAGGCAATTTGAGAACTACTTTAGGGCTGTTGTCCTTAACACAGTGTCTGTCTTCCCAGCCAGTCCCTCTCCAACTTCCTCCTTCCCCTACCCTGGCCTCACCCACAACTACAACTCTCACTTCTCTTCATCTTGAAGTGAAAGTCTGATGATGATCGTACACACGTCCTCCTTCCTAAGTGCTGCATTATGTCCTGATGCTTTTTTGCTCTGAAGCATCACTAGTTGCAGGATCAAGCTATTCACAGACCCTGGATCAAGTCCATGGCAAGAGACCACTGGGAAGAACATGATTTTTAAAATTAGTTTTACCTCAACCGTGCTCAATCTCAGCCCACTCTCCCTCAGTGACTTGCTTATTGCTATGGGCTGAATGTTTATGTACTCCGAAAATTCGTATGTTGAAGCCCTAACTCCCAATGTAATAGTATCTAGAGGTAAACGCTTTGGGAATATTAGGTTTAGATGACGTCATGAGAGTGGAGCTCTCATGAGAGAATTAGTGCCCTTGTAAGAAGAGGAAAATTGGCTGGGCCTGGTGGCTCAAGCCGGTAATCCCAGCACTTTGGTAGGCCAAGGTGGGCAGATCACCTGAGGTCAGGAGTTTGAGACCAGCCTGGCCAACACGGTGAAACCCCATCTCTACTGAAAATACAAAAATTATTTTCATGGCGGGTGCCTGGAATCCTAGCTACTAAGGGGGCTGAGGCAGAAGAATCGCTTGAACCAGGAGGCAGAGGTTGCAGTGAGCCAAGATCGCACCACTGCACTCCACGCTGGGCTACAGAGCAAGACTCAGTCTCAAAAAAAAAAAAAAAAAAAAAAAATTAAAAGAAAAATAAAAAGACGAAAATAGATTCTGTCTCTTTCTTTCTCTCTCTCTCTTGTCAGCGCACTCACCTAGGAAAAAACCACGCGGAAAGAGCGACAGAGAAGGACAGTGGCCATTTACAGGTGCAAGCCAGGAAGAGGGTCCTCACCAGGAAATGAATCCACCGGCACCTTAACCTTGGACTTCCGGCCTCTGGAACTGTGAGAAGTAAATTGTTATTTAAGCCACCCAGTCTGTGGTATTTTGTTACAGCAGCCGAAGCCGACTAAGGCACTTATATTATTGCAATTAATTATTTGTATGATGACAGGTTCCCTAATTGCTATTACAGCTCTCTAAGAGTTCATCTGATTCGGTTTCACCCCTCATGGCGCCTAACCACAGGTACTTATGGGTATAAATGGTTGTTCAATGTTTCTCAAACCTTCACTGTTGTCCTAAGAGTTTGGACTTAATCACTCATGCAGTGGGAGCTGCTGGGAGTTTCTGAATGCAAAGTGGTATTAGCTGTGTTTTCTTAAGCAAATGACTTACCTTTGGAACCTCAGGTTTCTGGTAAGAGAAATTAGGTTGCACAAGGACAGAAAGACGTGAAAGTTTTTTGAACAGCATAATTCATTGCATAAATGTAAAATAGCCTTAAGATCTCACATTCGCCCCTTGTGCTCCTCGAAAGGGCAGAGCGTCTGCTAAAAGATCAGTCTGTGAAGCACTAACTTGACTTCTGTTTATTTAAGCTGGACTAACCTTGTGACGAATTCTATCTCTGTGCTGTGGTTGCCTGAGCAGGGAAAAATATTCAAATATGGAGGGGTTGAACTCCGTTATTATGGGGGAAATATCCCAGCATGCCTTTCAACTTTACTTTTAGGCAAAAGTGACGAAAATTCCTTTCTAAATAGCAAAAACTCACTTTGCTAAACAAGAACTACTGAGGGGGACAAAATCTTGACTTTAAACTTGTCAAATATGTTTTGCAGATCCAAAGGCTAACCACACACAGACACACACACACACATAGTCATGCCTATTGCTGCCATTTTATCCTTAGACTTAGAATGACTTAGTTATAAAGATCACAACACACTAAACACTTCCTGTCAAATGTCCTAGCCAGTGACTATGTGATAAAGATTTCCATATATGGGCGTGTGACTAAGGGCTGAGAGAAAATATGGCAGAGACTGCTGGCTACAAATCTTGGATAATTCCCTGAGAAGGAAGAGGAAAAAAACGGGATAACAAACCTGCCGCACACAGGAAATGCCTGGCTGACAGAACGGCCCAGCATATCCGTGTGGGAAAACGCACAGTCTCGCAGGCACCGGCTTTCGGGGGAAAGATGTCTTTAAAATGCTCTCTCCCCATTTTTACGCTTTCGGATTCCCAAGAGCTTCTGTGGGGACGTTTGAAAAAGACCTGAGCACTCTATGCCAGGACCTTTTGAACAGTCTTTTTCATGGGCTTAGCTCTGTGTTCTTTGCAAATTGTTAGATCCTTCAACCTCTAAATTTTGTTTCAAAGTCATAAATTTCTCTCCAGGCCTCTTGGTTTTCAGAAACCAGCACAGCATGTTTCATTTGTGAACAACTAGAAGAAAGCAACTTTACTGCCAAACTAAAAAAGAAAAAAATGGTAAGTTTCACTGGCTTTTAATTTTACATAAAGGTACGCCCTGCCAGCCAGATGTGGGTAAGTGCAATAGAATAAGGTTGTTTAATCCTCAGCATTGCACAGATTTTCTAGTCTAAAAATATCTCACCAGGCTAAAATGCCGGTCTGTATAAACATAATATAAATTAGAAGAGCAGAAGGTTAATAGTCATTGGTTAGCTTAGAAATTCAGTGGCACAAACACATTTGGGGTGTTATCTACTTGCAAGTCTACCGGCCCTCACCCCAAGTTCCTTTCTGCCATCTTCAGACCCTACACACAGTCAGGAACATTGATGTGGTGAGGTCAGGTGGG
The DNA here is from genome assembly GCF_048565385.1 of Saimiri boliviensis. Classification (NCBI taxonomy): domain Eukaryota; kingdom Metazoa; phylum Chordata; class Mammalia; order Primates; family Cebidae; genus Saimiri; species Saimiri boliviensis. Next base: position 30,521,007 of record NC_133463.1, on the reverse strand, counting down.
TCACCTAGATGACAGGACAGTCCTGCCTTTACATAGATGTGTGTTTTACAGCAAGTTACTTTGTTTCACTGAGCCTCAGGTCCTTACCTGAAAGGTATACCTGAAAGGTAAGGATAACCAGAAGGCTCTCCGAAAGACGGGTCAAGATGAAATAAGATGACAAGTGTAAACATTTGTCACCATGTCTGGCACTTCTTAAGCGCTCACAAAATAAAAGCCTGTTGTTATTAGCTTCATCCACCTCTGCTTGAGCACTGCTTTACAAGACAAATTGATCGGTGGGCAGCACTGAGTTTTTGGTATTCCTGATACAAACCAATCCTGTAAGGGTCACTACATTGAAAATGTTAAAGCCATAATAGATTTATTTTGAATAACTTAATATGTACATCCTGAAGAACTTTGAAATCGCCCACAGAGTCTCGGTAATTGGTTCCATATTATTTTTAATATATCAGCTGATAGCTTGCATCAGTCCTCCTTGACAAGTTCTAGGTTGAGTGTCAGAATCTCCCCCAGGGTAGGATGTCCCTGGAAGAAGTTCATGGCTCTGTGTGTGTGTGTGTGTGTGTGTGTGTGTGTGTGTGTGTGTGTATGAGAGAGAGAGAGAGAGGGAGAGAGAGAGAGAGAGAGATACTAGAGATGTGAAGTTTTCAGACTTACGCTGCTGCTACTACGGCACTTCTTTTTTTTTTTTTTTTTTTTTGAGACGGAGTTTCGCTCTTGTTACCCAGGCTGGAGTGCAATGGCGTGATCTCGGCTCACCGCAACCTCCGCCTCCTGGGCTCAGGCAATTCTCCTGCCTCAGCTTCCTAAGTAGCTGGGATTACAGGCACGCACCACCACGCCCAGCTAATTTTTGTATTTTTAGTAGAGACGGGGTTTCACCATGTTGACCAGGATGGTCTCGATCTCTTGACCTCGTGATCCACCCGCCTCGGCCTCCCAAAGTGCTGGGATTACAGGCTTGAGCCACCGCGCCCGGCGGCACTTCTTTTTATAGTGATTGAATGCTATGGTTTGGCTGTGTCCCCACCCAAATCTCAGCTTATATAGTAATAATCCCCACCTGTCAAGGATGGGGCCAGGTGGAGATAATTGAATCATGGGATGGTTTCCCTCATACTGTTCTTGTGGTAGTGAACATGTCTCACGGGATCTGATGGCTTCATAAATGGGAGTTCCCCTGAACAAGCCCTCTTGCCTGCTGCCATGTAAGATGTGCCTTTGCTTCTCTGTTGCCTTCTGCCATGATTAGCAGGCCTCCCCAGCCACGTGGAACTGTGAGTCCATTAAACCTCTTTTTTAAGTAATACCCAGTCTCAGGTATATCTTTATTAGCAGTGTGAGAGCAGACTAATACACTGACTGAGTTCAAATCCTGTTACTTAAGTACTTAGCCTTTCTGTGCCTCAATTTCCCCATCTGTAAAATGACTCTGAGCAACAGAATACCTACTTCCTGATGGCATTAGGAGGTGATGTCTGTTTATGCTATGCCCAAAGGCAGTGTGGCACAATCAGGAAAACAAGAGCTTTGGACTGGGCAGGGGCCTGGCTTCAAATCTCAGCCCATCCTTTTTCCAGCCATGGCCATGGACTTTATGTCTCTTGGCCTATTTTCTCATTTGTAACAGAGTGGCAGACCCTGATGTTGCTTACGCCATATTTGTTCCTCACTTTTCTTTACCAACAATACTCTGATTTTTTTGGAGCTTAACTATGCCCAGATAAAAAAATATTCATCTTCCCAGTTGCCCTTTGATGTAGTTCTGGCCAATTTAACACATAAGTAGAAATCACTGGGTACAGTGGATGAGAAGGTTGTTTCTTGAAAGAGCAGGCTGGGGTGAGGTGCGGTGGCTCACATCTGTAATCTCAACACTTTGGAGGGCCGCAGCAGGCAGATCACCTGAAATCGGGAGTTCGAGACCAGACCGACCAACATGGAGAAACCCCGTCTCTACTAAAAATACAGAAATTAGCTGCGTGTGATGGTGCATGCCTGTAATCCCAGCTACTCGGGAGGCTGAGGCAGCAGAATCACTTGAACCCGAGTGGCGAAGGTTGTGGTGACCCGAGATCGCATCATTGCACTCCAACCTGGGCAACAAAAGCAAAACTCTGTCTAAAAAAAAAAAGAAGAAACAAAGAAACAAATAGAAAGAGCAGGCTGTGCTGGCATGAACTTCTCCCTTTGCCTTTTTTCCTTTTCCCCCCGCCCCCCGAACCTGGACATGATGCCTGGCAGGGGGCAGCCATCCCATAATCATGAGGTGGCAAACACGAAGAGGAAGGCCTACACACTAAGGTTAGCAGAGCAGAAAGATGGAAAGGCCTGGTCCCTGATGGCTCCCAGAGCTCCAGGGAAGGCCTAGGCAGCCTGCTTCTAGACTTCTTATTTTTAGAGACAAGTCTTGTCAGTCTCTCTGTTATTTGCAGTGAAACTGGTTCAGAACAAACACACATGGGAAATGAAATGATACTTCCTAGGGTCCTCGTGAGAGTCAGAGAAGGTTAGCTATGTGAAGTATGTGCCACAATTCCCAACACACAGTCGACTTCCAATAAATGTGTATTCCTGCCCTCCCTTTCCCATTTTCACATTATGGATTCTCCTTGCTACTGGTTAATATTCGGGGTGTTGAGAGCCAGTTTGCATATCTTCCTTTTAATGTGCGTTAATCTCTAAGTGTGGATTGCCTAGCTAGAAGTGACCCCATCACCTAATATGACTCCTCAAAGCATGTACATACATAGACTGTTTTCTTAGGGCAGAGTTGCAGGAGAACGTGGGCTAATGGCCACCTGGGCTCTGCACTAGTATGAAGCATTTCAAGTTTTATGATGAATGCTGAGCCCCACGTTTCGGTACAGACCTCCCTACTTAGAGAAGATCTGAAAACCATTGTCATATTAGCTACTTTTGTGTGTGTCACTTTAAAAAGAGAAGATTTGGGAAACGTGGAAACTTTCTTCAAATATAACTTGCGTCCTGGGGAGATCTGGTCAACTATTAGCTGTGGGGACTTAACAGCAGCTTCTGAAAAGCTTTCCACTTCTATTTGAGATGAACTATGGGTCACAGGCTTTGAAAGGCTGACCAACATATATTCCCAGTAAATACTGAGTGAATTGATTAACTAAAGACCTACATATTTAACCTTGATGCTTCTATGTTAAAACGCAGCTGGAGTCCTCAATATCTAACTTATTGGTGAAGATACGACCTTGTGTGAAATGGGGTTTGTCACCTGCCTTTGCGGTCATGTGAAATCCAGTTACTTCTCTCCACCTGGTGAGCTCCTTTTTTGGAAACGTACTGGGAAGACCACCTTGAAAAGGCAAAGTCTGCAGCCTACCCACCCCCAAAGCCAAAAGCAGTGGCTATAAAACTGGAATTGCTAAGGCCAAAGGAACTGGTTTATGTACAAGTCATTTTTATGAATATCTTGTTTATTTCAAGTGAGTTAGCATCACACACGCTTGGCATTCTCCTCCAAGAAGTCTACTTAGTTGGTTAGAAGCACATGAAATGGAGCTTGAGCTCTCAGCAATGGCATGTTGACCGTACTCAAAGTTATTAAATCTCGAACATGTGAAAAAGAGAAAGTCATAATGCTACCAGTGGAGAGGAGAAAGTGCACACAAAATCTACTAATGTGAAGACAGCATGTTGGGAAATGAAGCAAAAGGGAATTTCTTCATTACTTGTGTCTGGTTTTATGTTATAGTGAAAGCTATCTGGCTACTACAGTTGGTTTTATGTAGACCTCATCTGTAACTACCTAAGCACTCCATTGGGCTAAAATTTAATCAAATACCTTGGTTTCTAGTTAGTAGATTTGTAGCAAGCATCAGTGATTAAAAAAAAAAAATACCTGAAGTATTCCCACCTTAGACTTAATAAATGTTCCCTTCTCAAATTCAGGATGAAAAAGAAATTCTCTGATGGCGGCAAGGGAATGAGTTCTCTCACTTTTTATTTTCTCAACTTACTTAGACAACACATTCATTTTATTGAGGACTCCTGGCATTGAATTTGAAGTTTCAGAGTTTTGGAACTCATTTTTGAGGTGATATTGGGAAAAAAGCATCACATATATATTTTCTTCAATTGTACTTTGGGCTCCTACATCTTGCAAGATTGTTGCATAGGTATATGCATGCCGTGGTGGTTGGCTGTCTCCATCACCTCCCCCCGACCCCCCACCCCGTTGCATACATCAGGCAAGGCATTTCTCCCCGTGTTATCCCTCCCCATCGTCCCCGTCCGGCACTGTCCTTCTCCTCCCTTCTCCTCCACTCCCCAACCTAACCCAGTGAGTGTTGTTCCCTTCCCTGTGCCCATGTGTGTTCCCATTGTTCATCACCTGCCTATGAGTGAGAACATGCGGTGTTTGGTTTTCTGTCCTTGCATCATATCTTTTTAATGAAGTTTTTTCACTATTAATAAAAGTCAGCTGAAATGTTTCCCATCATTCTTCCCTCCTACGCCTTGCTCCAACTTTACCCTTTCTGTTCAAATCTGTCAAATTTCCAGTAAAAATGCTCTTTCACAGAATATTAGAAACTTCGACTAATTAAATTAAGGCCATTAACTCTGGCAATGAGGGAGAGGACCAGATTCATAAGGATATTTTTCTTAGGATTTATTTGGATCATCTATAAAATCCTGTATTTATATGTGTTAATTTTTTAATAAATCGTATAAGAATGAATGGCACACAAGGATCTTTTGGGAAGGCAGGAGGAGGTTATGTAAGAATGAATTTAGTTCCTCAAATCCACAGCTGAAGCCCACTGCCATCCTATCAAGGCCTGTAAATGGAACTTTTGCAAACTTGAAGAACAGCAGTGGAGAATTCAGATGAGAGAGGAGATTAGGTAGTTACAGATTTGTCAGACAGCATCGGGAGTCTTGTGTGTTTGGCTCTGAGTGCCATGTTTTAACCCAGATAGACGGCCCAGGGAACGCTAAGAGATGCTGGAAGGGCTGGAATCTATGCCGGCTGAAGTTTGCTTCAGGTGCTGCTGGTGTTCAAGGTGAAGAGAGGCCAGCATAGGAGGCAGCACAGCAGCCTCTGATGCTGGAGCCCTCTCCTGGGAGAGAAGGGGAAGCATTCTTACATTTAGCATCCAATAGCAGCTTGGATCAAGGTGGAAGGAACACTCAGCGAAGCCAATCTCGTATCAAGATAAAGAAACGCTTTCTGACTCGGAGACTTGCCCCAAAAGGAGGGAACTGGTGCATGAGGAGGTAATCCTTGTAATCAGTAGCTGATGTCTTAAGTCTCTTTAAGGTCTCTAAAACATATTCATATGTATCATCTCAGTGGAGAGGCATTTCCCTATTTTACTGGTGAGAAAGCAAGATTCTGTGAGATCCATGGCTTTTCCAAAGTCACATAATCATCCTAGAGACTTAGTGTTGGAAGGGACAAAAGATGTCATCCAGACAAAGAAGTGAGTGAGGATCTGCGATTGGAATCAGCTGTCTCCCAGCCTCCTGGTCCAGTGCTCCTACCTGACATTTCATGTCCTTTCAGCCTGCTTCTTTTGCCGGGAGTTTTCAATTTCTGTCTGGGAGCACCTAAGGATCATCCTTCACCCCTCTGTTTCTACTTTCACCCACAGAAGTATAGCACAGTAAAGAATTATTCTAGCTGGGTTTGAGTCTCAATGTCTGCACTTAACTGGCAGTGTAAAACTCTCCAAGCTTCATTTTCATCATTCACCCACTGGGGATGACAGTGGTACTATGTCACGAGTCTTATGCTGTGGGGGTTAAATGAGATGATGCATGGACGATGTCCCTTGGCACAGAATAAACATCCATTGGGTTTTCAGTACAATTTTACCTGTGCCATCACCTACTCCAGGCCTCTGTTATCTTTCGCTGGGAACTATAATATCCTCTTAATTAGTCTTTCCACATCCATTCATGTCCTGTCTAATGTATTCTCCATATTAGAGATGAGTGACCTTCCTAAAATGCAAGTCTGATCATGTCACTCAATCCTGGGCTTAAAACCCTTTAGTGACTTCCACTGATTTTAGGATAAAGGCCAAAATCCTTAGCAAGGGCCCCAACATCATGCAAGATCTGGCCTCAGTGCACCAGCCTCCAGCCTCGGCTTATACAACCTCCTGTCAATCAGCTCTGGCCACAATGGACTTCTTCCTGTTCCTCAAGTCTTGCAGGATCTTCCCCCACAGGAGGTCAGGTTCCCCCACCCCTACCTGGCTACTCTCAGAGCCTCATTTACATCCTTCTGGCATTATCCCAACGCATATCCCGGTCATATATTTGTGTGATTATTTCACTACAGTTTGTCACTGAATTATAATTGCCTTAGGTGTTTGCTCACTGCTCTTCATCAACATCAGGCATGGAAGCTGTCATTTAGTAGATGCTCAAAGAATATGTGTTGAATGAGTAAATGGCTTTGTAGGGAGCACTTTCAGAAAATATTTCTGTGAGGCTTACGGTAGATTTACTTCAAGATCCCTGATTTCTCTGGGATTAGATGATTCCATGCTTCTTTGTGCATCCTCCTGTTCCCCTGTCCAGACATCTTACTATAATTTGCATTTCACTGCAAAGGAGCTGGGCCTGCTCCGGGCACCCAGAGGAAGGAAAAGTGGAATGGCTCAGATGACACTGGAATTCTATTAAAGAAGAGCAAAATAGTGTGGTTAGAGATAAGAAGTGGCTGCTAGACTGTGGCTCAGAGGTGGGAGTGCCGAACTCGCAGCTTACTCACAACAAAATTATGTTATTTCCTTGGCTATTATTGGATGCTGTGCCAGTCAGTGGCTTCCCAGCCTGCAGAGCTGCCAGGGTTGTTTCTAGCAATGCTACTTGAATACTTATGAACACATGATAAAAACTGCATAGTTGAATAAACACGAATATGCAATAAGATATGTCCTAATATTAAATTCGTAAGACAAAGTATAACAGACAATTTAGAGCTTAAGGGTTTCTTGAAAGGTTTTTAACAATGGGAAGGATATGTTCAAATTTATCAAGTAGAAAATCCCTCTGGCAGCAGTATGGGCAATTTATTGCAAGAGATGAAGAGCAGAGGGAGAAACAAAGACTTCTACTACAGTGGTCATGAAGAGACGATAGACTCTGGAATCAGCAAAAATTACTGTCTTAATTTACCACAAATCCCCAGTAGAGTTCGGCCCCTGAACTTGGCTGCAAAACAGAAGCCTCAAAATAGCAGTGATTGAAACAGGATAAACATTTGGTTTATCTCTTATAAAAAAGAAGTCCAGAGGTAGCAGTTCAGGTATAGAACGGCAGCTCCAGAATCATCAGGGACTCAGGCTCTGCCTGTCTTTCTGATCTATGGATGTACATAGATACCATCCTTAAGTGACCTCATGGTTCAAGATTGCTGCCAGAACTCTGCTATTAGGATCACGTTCCAGGGAGCAGAAAAGGAGAATGTATTCCCCCTTCCAGTGTGTAACTCTAAAAAAGCCTTCCCAGAACTCCTACCCAGCATCATTATTTATATCTCATTGGCCAAAATAATATGGCCATGCCAACTCACAAGGAAGGCAGAGAAATAAAATATTCTAGCTGGGTGCTTTGCTACCCCCACTTCCAAATCTGGAATGGATAATTGATGGATAATGAGCAGTCTCTATCACAGCCATCAGTCAGGTAAGGCTCAGAGGTGAGACTCTCCTGTCCTCTGGGACGTGAGTCAAGGAACACCGTAGACACTGTAATGTGTCACCGTAGTCCCCATCAAGGAGAGGCTTGCGGTCTCGGCTGCAGAGGGTGCTGTGGCAGAGAGCCTTCCCTGCCAGCCCTTCAGGGACTGCCTCAGCTTTAGAGAGCCTCCTAGCCCAGGGAGCCTCCGCAGCCTGCTTCAGTGACTATTGTAAAAATATAAAGACCTGTTCATCATGGTCTCAGCAGGGCCAGCTCTAAAGGATTGCTCTGGCTCTGGGGACTCCCATGGAGTTGGTCAAGACTATTGTTGAGCCACACTGTAGCTCGACTTCTCTCTCTGCCCGCTCTTGCTTCCCTGCCCTTCTTTCCACAGTGGCGGTCTCCAGGACTCTCCGTAATAAACCAGCATGCGAACGTGCTCCAGATTCTGCCTCCTGAGTAACCCAGACTGTGCTGAAGAGGAGGATGTCTGCTTGGGGCCAGTATCAGAATTTCCAGGAAAAAAATGTTCATATTTATTGAACATGGACTGAGCTAAAAAGACAGAGAATTGCCACTCTATGCACATTTTCATTTTTCTGTGTCCTGCTTGCTTCTCATGGCCGTCAGTGTGGGTGACTGTAACATCCTTTTATGCCCTCCAATGTGTTACTATCCATCTTATAGGAAGTTTGGATACCAGATACTTCAACTTATTAAAACTGGGTATGAAGAAAAGGAAATGCGGCTGGGTGCCATGGCTCAAGCCTGTAATCCCAGCACTTTGGGAGGCCCAGGTGGATGGATCACCTGAGGTCAGGAGTTTGAGACCAGCTTGCTGGCCATCATGGTGAAACCTCATCTCTGCTAAAAGTATAAAAACAGTTAGCTGGGCATGGTGGTGGATGCCTGTAATCCCAGCTACTTGGGAGGCTGAGGCAAGGGAAATCACTTGAACCCGAGAGGTGGAGGTTGCAGTGAGCCGAGATCGTGCCATTGCACTCCAGCCTGAGTAAGAGAGTAAGACTCCATCTCCAAAAGAAAAAAAAAAAGGATATGTTGGATGAGAGCTTGTTATTCCTAGATATAAAATGCCTGAATGCCATGTGGCAAAACTTCTACCATCTCCAACTGTGCTTGGAGACCTTTTAGGCTTCTTTTCTTGGTTTCTGGTTAGGATCCTGATAGGTGGAGTGACTCAAGTACAGTAAGTTAAGAGAAGAGAAAAATTACTCCAGTTTAGTAGTATTTGTTACTCTAGCTCAGGAGTCAGTTTGGTTTTTCTGTTTTGTTTTTGAGCTTCCTGGTGCTCATGGAATGTAGCCTCAGGACACTCTCTCTGCATAGACGCCCTTCCTCTGGCATTCCAGTTGCACAGTTTTGAAAAGCCTGTCCGCACAAATGTTCACTCAGGATAGAAAGAGGTCACTTGGGCTCCCAGTCGTATGTGAGGGGTACACACGACCCATTCAGGTGGCTCTCAGAGGAGTAGTGGGTGCCAGGGCTGCGTCTTCCAGCTTGGGGGCCAGGAGGCTTTTCCTCTACGGCCCTACCTCCCAACCAGTGTGCACCAGTGATTTGCAAGCAAGAGACTGCACCAGAACCTTAGCACTTAGAAATGGTTTTTCATTTTTATGATTCAGAACAAACATCATTTATACAGAACCTGTGAATATACCCAGCCAGTCAGGGGGAAAAAAGAGAAATTTGTGGAAAGAAAAGGGAACCTCGCTATCCATTTCTTGGAGGAGTTTAGATTCTAGGTTAGCGAGCGGCAGATGTTTGAAACGCAAGTCCACACACTACGTGACTTTTGAGGCTTTCCTGTTTACAGACCTTTCTGACTTTTCCCATTTGTCTCTGCCAACAGTTGGAACCACCATCTTTATTCATCTGGATTTTTAAAAATCGAAATTGCAATAGCACTTTTCCTCACACAAACACTTGTCAGGGCAGAGTGGCTGAGCGGTCTACAGCAGCTTTCTCCAGGTCTGCTTTAAGGAAAAGCACAAGGAAAAAAAAATCACATCCATTTGAAAAATATTAACCCAAACAAGTCTGTAAATATATTTACACAGAGACTCGTATTTACCTTCAAATCTTCCAGGGCCTGCTGCCTTGAGGATGGCACGTACTAAATATTTGTTCCATAAATGAATAAAGTGAGGAAGTGAATGACTGAATTACTGAGTGAATAAGTGAATGTGGGCTCAAGACATTTACTAGCAGGAGGATAGGCACACAAAAGTTATGATACAAGAAAGACTGAATGCTGGGAGGAGGGAGGAGGAGACAATGACACCAGGTTAGATACTCAACCCTGGCTGCCTGTCAGACTCATTTGCTAGAGTCAAAGGAAGGGCTTTAAAAATCCCAAAGTCCAAACTGCACTCCACATCAGTTAGACCAGAGCAGCCCCAGGTGTTAGTGCTTTTTAAAGTTCCTCAGGAGATTTCGGAGTGCATCCAGGGTTGAGAACGAACCATGAGACAAGATCAAGAAGAATATAGGAAGTGGCTTTTGTGAACATCCTTCAAGGATGGGTAGAGTTTTGACTTGAAGAAATCAGCAGGAATACAGGAACATGGTACCTTAACATGTCTTAACTTCTTTTCCCGCCCAACTACAATTCCAGCCTGACTGTTATCCTACATAATCCAGGCAGATGGCAGGAGCTGATAAGAGGGCACCTGCACTGTTAAGTGGCTTCTCCCCTCTGGGCTACGTGACAGCCTGGGCGCTAGTGTCTGAAGGACTCAGGTTAGGTTCTGAATGGAGTTTCCCGGGAAAGCTGGCCCTAAGGGATTCCTCATCCCTGAGGAAAGTCCTCATCAGCTGGAAAGGCATATCTGATTTCCAGGGCTGGAAAGGTAAGTTGAGGCCATTTCATCTTTGAGGTGGGAATCATAGGAGGCACAATAAAACCTAAAGCCTTTCTTCTACCTTCTTTTCTACTTTCTTCTACCTTCACAAGGGCCCAGCAACCCCATGTGCTCCACTGCTGGCCTTTAGGACTGAGACCACAAGACCATCTCCTGCCCTTGGAAATGAAACCACATAAAATTCTTAGTAGCTATGCCTGAGCTCTAAGGAGTAAAAACGGAAAAACCACACATCAAAGAGGGGCAATAGCTAGATAGAGAGAAAAATGACAAAGCAATCAGGACAGAAGTACTCATGAAAAATTAGAGCTACTGGAGGAGATAAGTCTATGACCTGTACAAAAAACAAGACAATAACAAAAGAAACTGAGGAGATTTAAGAAAAGTCCTTAAAAGACCACCTGGAATTTACACAAATAAATATGACTTTTCAAATGAAAACTGATTGGATTAGGAGAAGACTAGAATAGTCAGCGTTGAGATTCAACTCGGGGCCTGAGGATCAAGGCAAGATGTCCACTGCACAGGAAAACAGTAATTCCAGATGAAGAAACAGGTGGGAAGAGGCAACAATTATGCAATAGTGCATGAACATTTCCTGTGGATAAAGAATTATCAGATGCTAGGTGCAGTGGCTCACGCCTGTAATCCCAGTACTTTGGGAGGCCGAGGTGGGTGGATTGCCTGAGGTCGGGAGCTCAAGACCAGCCTGGCCAGCACGGTGAAACACTGTCTCTACTAAAAATACAAAAATTATCCAGGCATGGTGGCAGGCACCTGTAATCCCAGCTACTCAGGTAGCTGAGGAAGGAGAATCGCTTGAACCCGGGAGGCAGAGTTTGCAGTGAGCCGAGATCACGCCATTGCACTCCAGTCTGGGCAACAGAGCGAGACTCCATCTCAAAAAATAAATAAAAATAAAAAGCATCAGAAAGTATATTGGAAGATTTCACTGGTTTAGGATAGCTTAAAGAGGAAAGACATACACCCAAGCATATCTTGGTAAAATTTCTGAATTCCACAGGGTTTTAAAATTCACAGATAAAGAGAACAAGGAAGAAGAATCAGATTGACACTTAACACTGCTGTATTGAAAGTTAATAAAGTGACATTTGTGGACTCGAGAAAAAAGGACTGTGCCAGCGAAGACATCCTTCACATATCAGCAAGAAATGAAGAAATTTGGGCTATGCAAGAATTCAGAGAATATATTATTCTCATACCTATCTGGGGAAAATACTAGAGAAAAGTCTCTGGTGAAAACAAGTGAATCAGAACAGAGAACTCAAGATACGGAAGAAGAGTAAGATAGGAAATAGCAGTGAGCCATGCTGGCCTTTTATATGTATAATATCTAAATGTATAAATATGTATAATATCTAAACCCATGAGAGACTATCTAAGAATGTGCAATACAACTTCTAAATAAGGATTCCTGAAATAGGCAATAAATACTCCAAGTAAATTCTAATAATGGTAACCTAGATTGAAAAGTTCTTCTGTGTGTCAGCAAAACCTAGAAGTGAGAGGGGAGAGCAATGAAGTCAAAGCATTGATTATGGCTTCTCTGGAGAGGGAGAGGAAAGTGAAGCAGAAAAAGTGTTCTAAAAAAGAATCAATAAACATAAAAACTGAGTGAACTAAACAGAAACCAAAAACACAGAAGATACTGTCAACAAATCCAAAGGCTAATTCTTTTGTGTCACTCAGTCCCCCAGACCAGAGGGCAGGACAGTGGTGCTGTCTTGGCATACCACAACCTCGGCCTCCCAGGTTCAAGCAATTTTCATATCTCAGCCTCCTGAGTACTTGAAATTACAGGTGCACACCACCACACCTGGCTAATTTTTGTATATTCAGTAGACATGGGGTTTCATCATGTTGGCCAGACTGGTCTCAGACTCCTGACCTCAAGTGATCTGCTTGCCTCTGGCATCCCAAAGTGCTGGGATTACAAGCGTGAACCACCACACCTCGCCCAAAGGCTAATTCTTAAAAAGTTCAACAAACTAAACAGATAAACCTCTCTCAAATCTAATTAAAGAAAAAAGAATAACAACAACAAAAGACGAGACTGAGAATGAATAAAGAGTTACAGTCTCAGATACAGAAGAGATTTGAACAATTTTAAGAATGTATTACATACTAGCTCCATGATAATGAAGTTGAAGATCTAAAGGAAATCACCAAAGTTAGTCCAAGAAGTAAAAACCTGAATAACTAATTATAGTGGGTGAGATCAGGAAGATCATTAAAGATCGACCATTGAAAAGGGTATCAGGACAGAGGAGTCCACAGCTCAGTTTTCTGATCCTCAAAGAATAGGTAATAGTAATGTTCATCAATATATTCTAGGCCAAGGAATAAAAATGGAAGCTTCTGAATTTATTTTACAAAGCAACTTTAATTTTAACACTAAAACCCAATAAAGACAGCATAAAAAGGAAAAGTATAGACCAATACTTATAGCTGTAGATGCAAAAATCCTAAATAAAATATTGACAAATGGAATCTAGCAATGTGGCTAAAAGAATGCTACACTATAGTAAGGAGAATTTATTCTAGTATTACAAAGCTCAACATCAAGAAATAGATCAACATAAATATTATCAAAAAATTAAAGATGGAAAACCATATCATCTTATCAGTACTTTCTGAAAAGGCACTTGATAACATTCAGTAGCTATTCCCATTAAAGCTTTAAGGAAAATAAAAATTGAATGAGGATTATTCGATATCATAAAATCTCTCTATCAAAAACCAATAAACAATATTCTAGTCAACAAAACACCAAAAACATTTCAATTAAAATCAATAATCAGACAAGAATATCCACTATTGCCATTTTAATTCAACATTTTCTTAGAAATGTAGAGATTCCTACAAATATAATAAGGTAAGAAAAAGAAATGATTAGTGTAAACATTGAAAGAAGTGACAAAGTACTAGAATATTTCTTTTTGCTCACAATTCTATCTTTTCTTGAATAAAGATATAAAATTGAATAACTGGTATAAATATTTGACAATATTTTCTTTTATTAATCACAGGATTGCATTCTTAGAAAACCTAGGAAACTAAAAAACAAAAAACACTCAGATTAGGCTGGGCATGATGGCTCATGCCTGTAATCCTATCACTTTGGGAGGCAGAGGCGGGAGGATCATCTGAGGTCAAGGTCAGGAGTTTGAGATCAGCCTGGCCCAAGTGGTGAAATCCCATCTCTAATAAGAATGCAACAATTAGCCAGGCTTGGTGGTTGACACCTGTAATCCCAGCTACTCGGGAGGCTTGAGACAGAAGAATAGCTTGAACATGGGAGGTGGAGGTTGCAGTGAGCTGAGATTACACCACTGCACTCCAGCCTGGGTGACAGAGCAAGACTCCTTCTCAAAAAAAAAACCAACAAAAAAAAATACCATTCAGATTCATAAAGACTTCAGTAAGGTGGCAAGGTTTATCAAAATGCATATAAAATTAATCATGTATCTGCTATAGCATATTCATCAAGAAATACAAATGAGATAAATATTGAATTAATTTTATTAATAAAAATCTATAAAATATTTTTGTTTATTTGTTTTGAGACAGAGTTTTGCTCCTGTTGCCCAAGCTGGAGTGCGGTGGCATGAACTTGGCTCACTGTACTCTTCTCCTCCTGGGTTCAACTGATTCTCCTGCCTCGACCTCCTGAGTAGCAAAGGCTACAGGTGCCCACCACCATGCCTGGCTAATTTTTGTATTTTTGGTGGAGATGGGGTTTCACCATCTTGGCCAGGCTGGTCTTGAACTCCTGACTTCAAGTGATGTGCCTACCTCAGCCTCCCAAAGTGCTGGGGTTACAGGCGTGAGCCACCGTGACCATCCGAAATCTATAAAATATTGAGGGATAAATATAAAAAAGAGGAAAAGGATTCTGTGAAAAACAATTCTATGGAAAAAAACAAACAAAATTGGAATACATTTTAATACTATGCAATTCGTTGAGAGGTGTTAATCTGATAAAAAATTCATTCTCTAAAAAATTAAAAATTTAATGCAATCCCAATTATAAGCCAGCAGACTTTTTATATAGGACCCAAGCTGGGCTGGTCCCTGAGATTTGTACTGAAATACAACATACACAGAAAAAGCAAATCCCACTGTCCAATAAACAGTTAAAAAAGACACTCATGCTCACCAGTAGTCAGCAAACTGCAAATTAAATTTACAATGGAATATCACTTCATGACTATCAGACTAGAAAATATTTAAAACGAGGGATAGTAACTGTTGCTACTAGGGATGAGAGTAAAAAGTACTCTATATTTTGCTACTGAAAATACATTTCAGGCTTTTTGAAAGCAATATATACCAAATTTAAAAATATACATGACTTTCAACCCTGGAATCGATTCAATAGAGGCATTGGTATATAAAGATCTACGTATAATAATATTGCTTCATTGTTTGGAGGGACAGAAGCTTAAAACAGAGGAAATATCCATCAAGAGAGAAAGGGTTGGATAAATTATGAAGGAGCCTCAGTATGGATTATAATGCTGCCAACACAAATAGTGAATCAGAGACATACCAGGGGACTGAGAGGAACTTCTACGAAATATTTTTGAATGAGAGATATAGAAGATGCAGAGAATACATGATCCAGTTTTTCCAAAGCAAGCAATGAACCCAACAAAAAACTCAAATATGTAGGCGAGAGAGACAGAGAGACAGAGAGGGAGAGAGAGAGAGAAAGTACATGGACTTAAGCATGTGTGTGTAATCACATATCAGATATCACTACATGAGCAATAAGGAAATTAAAAAACTCTTAGCATCTGCTTATCTGGGAGTAAAGAACGGAGAGGGAGGGAAGCTGATGCAGACATTGGAAAGGACAAAGCTGGGAAACTTCAGGGAATGTTTAGAAGAGAATGCGTGGTTCAGCTTGCTTCAGGTGTACGCATTTCTAAGGTTGAGGTAACCCAAAGCTCACACTCCAAGGCTGCTGGTGGGGTCCTCTCTTGGAGGATACTGAGGTCAGACTCAGTCTTAGAGCACATGGCCGTAGGACATATCACAGAGTGCGTCCCACCCACCGACATGTAACCTGGTAATATCAGGTCACTAGGAATACCAAGGTACCAAGGTTATTGTAGGAAACCTGGGAGCACAGTGCCTAATGCGGTGTGGGCGAGGCACTGCTACAGGTCTCCTGCCTGGGGAGCCATGGCTGTACAGAATCCAAATAACCCCTAGGGCCCACTTGACCCAGTTTTGATAGGTTAAAGTCTACCACTCAACACTTATTAAAATCTACTCCAATCTTCACTTCCATCTCTTGACACACATTAAGGGATCCAATGCATAATCTACATCAAAGCACCTTCAAATACCCTCACCTGGAGCAATGGAAGCATTTTAGAATGAGACAGAGGTGGGTGGTTGCACAACATTGTGAATGTGCCAAACGCCACTGAATTGTTTACATTCAAATGGTTAACTCAGTGTTATGTGAATTTCTCCTCAATAAATTATTTAGAGGAGAAACAAACTCCTTTCTCTCCCAGCCTAAGTCGGCTTTGTATCTCCCTCTCAACTCTGCCGAGATGCTCTTCAAAGCCCAGCCCACAAGCCCAGTCGGGTTAGTTTCCCTCTCTCTTCCTTCCTTCTTGTCCTGTCTCTCTGTACCTACTCTTCTGCCATGTCTAAGATATCCCAGGAGACAGGCTGGCAAACTCAGAATTCTCCATTTGGGGGAGGAAAGAGAGGCACTGAGAGGGAAAAGACCGCTTTTTGTTTAATAGGAGGCAAGCATGGGCGAGGCAAAGGCTGGCATTGATTCAACAGTGAGTTTTGTCCCTTTCCCATGTGTGAGCCCAAGGGAATTCACGGGCTGTCCACCTTCTGCAGCCTGACTTCCCTCACACCCTGAACGGCTGTCCCCGCCTGTCACGACAACTGTTCTTGGCCCTCCCAAAGCCAAGGTGCTGCGGTGGGAAGCCCCATTACTTTGGAATGGGAATGAGGTACCCCTCACTCATGTGGTTAAACTCCCCATCCCCCACCTTGGGGGCTTCTCTCGCCCGCCCCTCCTGGACTCTGGGGGAGACAGGGAGGGACAGGAGAGCTCCACGCTTGGCAGCACACTGTCTGGAGTAACAGGTGGTCTTGTTGATTTTTCTCCATTTGATTTACAAAATTGTACCCTTTACTAAAACAGCCTTGGGGCTTAAGCACAACAAGTACAGGCACAATGAGATGACATTTAATTAAAATACAGAATTGTAAGCAGGAGACATCATGATGGAGCAGCAGAACTTGCTGCCAAATAAACATCCACGCAGCTATCCCTGTTTGGCTGCTCAGCAGCTTCGAGGAGGAAGCAGAAGGGTCTTAGGCTTGCAGCTTGATCACCTACAGATAGCAGCAAGGTCAGGGATAGGACCCGTCTGTAGGGTCCAAAGTGTACAGCCCCAGTCCCGGCCTCTCCTCCCTCTGTCCTTTAATGGGGACAGGGGATGGGGGGACGCTTCCCTGGACCGTTTACTTTCTTTTCCTATTTGTTTTAGGGAAGCGATCTACTAGTATTACTAGTATCAGAGAAAAATTCTAGGCTGGGCATGGTGGCTCACGCCTGTAATCCTAGCACTTTGGAAGGCCGAGGTGGGAGGATCACCTGAGGTCAGGAGTTCGAGACCAGCCTGACCAACATGGAGAAACCCTGTCTCTACTAAAAATACAAAATTAGCCAGGTATGGTGGCACATGCCTGTAATCCCAGCTACCCGGGAGGCTGAGGTAGAAGAATCACTAGGACTCAAGAAGCAGAAGTTGAGGTGAGCCGAGATTGTGCCATTGCACTCCAGCCTGGACAACAGAGCAAAACTCCATCTCAAGAAAGGGAAAGTTCAGTTCTCGAAGTCATTATGGTAAAGTAGAAAGAACTTGCTACCTTTTTGTTTTCTTAAAGACAAACTGACCTTGGTTCAAATCCTGGCTTGTCACTTACAAGCTGTGTTGAATTTGCACAAATCACATAAATTCTCTCAGCTTCCATTCCCTCATCCCTTCTGCGAGGTTGTTGGTGGTAATGACGTAACTGGTTTACTGGGAGGCTCAACTCACTAGAGGGATAAACATGAAGTGGTTTGATTTTTTCTGCAGCTGCCCCCACCCAGCGTGCTGATGTGAAATCCCCCCATTTTTTACTGGGTAACATCTCCTTTCCTGACAGCTCAGCCCCATGACATAACATTGCAGTCACCTTTTATTACTAAACAGTTACTTTTCATCCTTAAGACGCTGTCCTGTTTGTTCATTTTCAAATTTCCGTCTTCTAACCAATCCAAATATGTTTCCTCCCCTTCTAGGACTGTCATTATCAATATTTTATCACTACAGAATGCCCGGTGAAATCAGAACTTTAGGTAGACAAACAAGTGTGTAGCGTAAGTGTCCTATGATACTTCATTTGTATTTGCGAATTCTTGCCATCCTACACCTCCCCCAGCGGCACAGGGACTCCTTTGGCTTTAGAGAAGTGGTTCGCAGACTTGGCTGCTCATGAAAAGTATCAGCGCCTAGGTTCCACTGCAGACCAGTTAAACCAGAGTATCTGGGCACAGGAAGCGTTTCTGAGAGCTTCCCCACGTGATTCTCACGTGCAGCCCAGGCTGGCAGGACTGACCGCCGGAGCCTGGGAGGGCGGCCTGGCCTCCTCGGCTTCCCCCAGCACCTCCCGCTTCCAGGCATGCACTGCGCCGGTGCTGGGGGCAGGAGGAAAAAGAGAGGCAGGTCTCATCTTACTCGGATGCCTGTTGTAAGCTTGTAATCCTCTGTTGGCCGCCACAGCTCCGCCATTTGATGACGACGGGCCATTTGTTCCAGGGTATGGCAGGCGTCCAAATATAGGCTCTTCTGTGCAGCCCGTTTGTTGGTCCATCGGAGGGCCCTGTGAGGGTCTCCCTGCTGCGTGGCCTGTGGGGTGGGAGCTCAGGCTTCAGCTTTCCCTCCCCAGATCAGCCCTGAGACCCCAGGAGCCTCCTGCTGCCGCCGGTCCCCTCCCTGACTAGGCAGGCTTGTGGGGGGTGTGGAATACCGGGGTTTCTGTCACACGTTGCAGACAGGGATGGAGGGACCTGGGGAAGGGACTGCTCCTTCCAAGCTTTGGTATGTCACGGAAACCTGAGAATCCTGGAAGTCTCAGAAGCTCTGCCGGTCCAGGGGCTTGGCAACGTTCCTATGCTAGACAGCCACAACCCCAAATTAGTATAGGCAGAGGCTCAGTTTAGTCTCTTCCCTTAAGCAGCTTCATAACCCACCCTCCAACCCCGCCACTCCTCGACCTTAGGGAGATGTGGGCCTAATACACAGAGGCCGCCATCTCCGGGTACTCCCAGTTCACCTGGAGTTCGGGGCTTTGTGTTTGTGGGGCTGAAATTGGAATTTCTCAGCAACCCTGTCGGGACTCAGCTTGTCCCAAACACTGCAGCTGTTTGCCCTCTTAGAAGTGGGCGCCTAGCCGCTCTTGTTCTCAGGTGAGAGCCCTAGTTCCCACTGCAACAGTCCTGCACCCACCGACATGCTTCACTCCTAATAGTTACCTTTGTTTAAGATTTCTGTGCCAGGCATTGTGCTTAACTGCTTCATTCATTATCTTCTTTCATCTTCAAAGCAGGGCAGGGAGATAGAAATCAGCTTCCTATTTTTCAGATAAGTAAATTTTGGCCAAGAGTGTTTAAATAATTTGCTGAAGGTCATAGGGTTAATGAGAATCAGAGCTCAAGTTTGACTCCAAAGGCCTTGCTTTCACTGTTATAATTTATAATATTTCTCCTACTGTGATGTAATTTATAAATAAAACTTATCTTAGTGTCTGGTACACAGCAGGCACTCCACAAATATTCATTCTCTCCCTAGATAACACTCAAACTAGAAATCAATCAAGTACAATTTTATAGTATTCAATCCATTACTTGGAAGCAGTTTAAAGCTTTGTTTCATCATCCCCATGTAGTTATCTATTAACTAATTAGCTCTTTTTATAAACATACCCAGAGCAAGCAAAGATCACTCTTTTTTTTTTTTTTTTTAAATTTTACTTTAAGTTCTGGGATACGTGTGCAGAATGTGCAGGTTTGTTACATAGGTACACATGTGCCATGGTGGTTTGCTGCACCCATCAACCCGGCATCTAGGTTTTAAGCCCTGCATGCAATAGGTACTTGTCCTAATGCTCTCTCTCCCCTTACCCCCAACCCCTGACAGGCCTCAGTGTATGATGTTCTCCACACCCTCTGTGTCTGCGTGTTTTCATTGTTCAACTCCCACTTATGAGTGAGAACATGCGGTGTTTGGTTTTCTATTCCTGTATTAGTTTGCTGAGAATGATGCTTTCCAGCTTCATCCATATCCCTGCAAAGGACATGAACTCATTCTTTTTTATGGCTGTATAGTATTCCATGGTGCATATGTGCCACAAGGATCACTCTTTTAAAACACCTAACATGTGTGAGGCACTGTGCTAGTATTAAAGACAGAGGTTAAATACTTACATTAGTTCCCCATGACTGTCATAACAAATGACCACAAACTGGGTGGCTTAAAACAGTGGAAATTTACTCTCTCATAGATCTGGAGCCCAGAAGTCTGAAATCAAGGTGGTATGAGCAGGGTCAAGCTCCCACTGAAGGCTCTTGGGAAATATCCTTTGTTGCTCCTTCCAGCTTCTATGGCTCCAGGCTGTCACTGTAATCTCTGGCCTTCTCCCTCTATCTGTGTCTTCTTTTTCTGCCTCATCTAAGGATTCTTGTCATAAGATTTAGTACCCACACAAATAATTCGAGATCCTTAACTTAATTACATCTGCAAAGACCCTTTTTCCAAATAAGGTCACTTTCACAGGTTATAGGTGTTAGGACATAAACTTATCTTTTGGAGGGTCACCATTAACTCAATACAAAATGATAGCATGCTATGTTGAAGGAGCTTGAATTTGGCCTTTGGAGTCAAAACATGAGTTCAAATCCCATCTATGCCACCAACTCACTTGGGCAAATCACTCAACTTTTCTGACACATTAGTTCAGGTCTTCTGAGAAACAAACACGATGTAGAATTAGACATGCAAGAGATTTATTGGAGGAAAATATCTGTGAAGGATTGAACGGAAAGAGCAGGAATGGACAAGGACAGTCTTGGACTGTAAGGCAGGTCTGACATCTGTGAAAGGAAAGCAGTAAGGAAGGAGGATTATATAGGAAAAGCCCCAGGTATTTCTGAGACATTTTCAGACAGGCCAATGGGAAGTTCCTGAGTGAACATGGCCCATTAGATGAGTCCTGCATCCTCCAGGAATGGGCCCTCTCTGATGCCCCAGCTGTGCTCAGTCACTGGCCAGCAGCAACTCAGGGAAAGCAGTCCCCTAGTGCAAATTTGGGAATATTCTAGAGTTACACTGGGGCTGTCAGCTAACTATGCACCCCACAGGAGAGTCACTGGAAGGAGATTTGAGCAGAGTATTTTCATGGCCACCACATTAGTGTTTTCTTTTATGTTTTAAAATTTCTAAAATAATAATAATAACACCTACTTGGCCACAATGCTGTAAAGACTAGACACATGTAAAGTGACTAAGGAGGTAGGTCCATGGTAGCTCATCTTCAGGATGGTCTCCAGTGATCCCTGGTTCTTGGTATTCACTCTCGTATAAGTTCCTCCTGTTGAGGAAGGATAGGGTAGATTTAACAACTCACATCTAACAACTAGAACAAGACATAAGTGACAGCATGCGGCTTGTACAATGCATGAAGAACCCATCAAAAAATCAGAATTCTCTTTACTAGAGAAGTAGAAAAACGTTATGATGTGTAACCATGAATCGCTGACACAGCATGTAATCTAATACTTAAATGTGAGGGCAAGTCTAATGGATGACTTCCAGGAAATATTTTCTTATTCTTAAGAATTATTATTTTCTTATTCTTAAGAAAATAATTATTGTTTTCTTAGGAAATATCAAATATTTAAGGAACTGACACCAATCCTTCTCAAACTTTTCCAAAAATTGAACAGGAAGGAATACCCCCTAACTCATTCTAGGTATTCCAGTTTCCCCATATCCTTGCCAATGCTTGTTGTTTTCTGATTTTTTTTGTTTTGTTTTTGATAATTTCCATCTGAATGGATGTGAAGTCATATCTTATTATGGCTTTTATGTGCATTTCCTTAATGATTAGTGCTGTTGAGCATCTTTTAATGTGCTTATTGGCTATTTGTATATGTTTGAAGAAATGTTTATTTGAGTCCTTTGCCCACTCGTATATAAAGTTGTTTGTTTTGTTTATGTTAAGTTGTAGGAGTTCCTTAAATATTTTGAATATTAATCTTTTATCAGTTATATAATTTATAACATTTTCTCCAATTCCATAAGTTGCCTTTTCACTCTGTTTATGGTATCCTATGATGCATAAAAGGTTTTAGTTTTGATGAAGTACAATTTATCAATTTTATCTTTTGTTGTCTGTGATTTTTGTGTCAAAGCCAAGAAATCATTGCCAAATCCAATGCCAGTAAGCTTTTCCCAATGTTTTCTTCTAAGAATTTTATAGCTTTAGCTCTTATATTTAAGCCCCTGATCCATTTTAAATTAATTTTGGTATATGGGTGAAAGGTAAGTGTCCAACTTCATTATTTACATGTGGATATTCAGTTTTGAATTATTTATTTTAAATGAATTTAGACATATGGAGAAACTTGCTGCATTATTTTTGTTTTTCCCTGAAGATTAGCACAAACTTCATCAGAGACTGTGGAATGATCTTTGGTAACCCCAGTCTGGGAGAGAGACAATGATGGCCTGAAATAGAGCTGCAAAACAGGGTGGGGTGGGAGCAGAGGAGCTTAATTTGAGAGCTTCTCCGATGCAGAATCAATAGGATGTCATAGGTGACAGAAAATGGCATGTGAAGTCAGGGCACAAGGTCTGTTCAAGGGATAGGGCAGATTATATCTTCTTTAATAGTGCAACATAGAGAAAATATTCTAAAAGCCGGAAGCCACGGTAGAATTTCTCTCAGGGAGCAAATACATTTTTGCTTAAAAAATATCTTGGTTTATTAATTGGGGTGGGAAATAAAACATAAACCTTGCTGTAAAGAAGAAGACAGGAAAAAGGAAGGCTGAACTAGTTTGCAAAGGAAATGAGAATGTTCTGGTTTTGCATAGCAGCTGGAGAAGCAGAGGATGAGGAGCCCAGGAAGTGAAAGAAAATAAGTAAGATGCAGGGAAGTCGGAGCCAGAGCTGTTTAGCATGATGGTAGAAGCTGGCGACTAAGGGGAAAAGAAAGCCAGATCGGAGGGTGAGCATAGAGACTTTGGAAAACAGGCTAATATTTTATGTTATGTTTTTGTTATTCTATGTGTTATGTATCCATCTCCATTGTTTTCAACTTCCAGTAGACATCTGCCACATACTCTGCCTTGTACTACTGGTTCTTTGGAAAGGTTAAGTCAAAGAAACAAGGACTCAGTACCTTTATAGGTACAGAAGACAATGAGGTGAGATGCAAAAGGGAGCTGTTTCCTTCCACAACTGTTAAACAAAACCTTGCACTTTTCAAGATTGAACTAATTTGAACCAGTCCCAGTGGTACAAGAAACACTAAGTGGTGATGGGCTTTTTTTTTTTTTTTTTTTTTTTTGGAGTAACCAAGTTTACTTTGGTTGCTCCCTGTCTTTACCCATTTTGTGATGCTATGACAGAATGACACAGACTGGGTAGTTTATACAGGAAGAAATTTATTTGACTCACAGATCCAGAGGCTGAGAAGTCCAAGGGCATGGTGCTGGCATCGACTCAGTATCTGATGAGGACCTTCTTACTGTGTCATTCCATGGTGGAAGACAGAAGAGCAAGAGAACAAGAGGGAGTCAAGCTTGTGATAACAAGCCCACTGTCAAGATAACTAACTCACTCCCTTGATAATAACATTAATTCATTCATGAAGGCAGAAACTTCATGACCTAATCACCTCTTCCTAAGCCCCATGCCCCAACACTATTTCACTGGGGATTAAGTTTCCAACACAGAAAATTTGGGGGACACATTCAAACCATAGCACACTCCATGTCTGAAACAATCACTGAGACAAAGAGATAAGGTTATGCTGACACCACCAGGGTCATGATCAACCCACTCAAATCATGGCTTCTACACATGGAGGAAGGAGAGATGAGTGTGCATGGATGCTGGGGAGACAACTGCAATGTTCATGGGTTTGAGTCAGGTTTTTTTTGTTAGTATATAGTATGTATATATATATATGTAGTAAATGAGATGTTTTGTTACGAGTGTACAATGTGTAATAATCACATCAGGGTAAATGAAGTATGCACACCTCAAGCATTTATCATTTCTTTGTATTACAAACATTCCAATTGTACTCTTTTAGTTATTTTAAAATGCACAATAGATTACTGTTCACTGTACTCACCCTGTTGTGCTGTCAAATACTAGGTCTTATTTATTCTATCTAACTATATCTTTGTACCCTTTAACCACCACTGCACCCCCACCACACACACACACTACCCTTCCCAGCCTCTAGCAACCATCATTCTATTCTCCATCTCCATGAGCTCAGTTATTTTTATTTTTAGCTCCCACAAATGAGTGAGCATATGTGAAGTTTCTCTTTCTGTGCCTGGCTTATTTCATTTAACATAAGGACCTCTAGTTCCATCCCTGTTGATCTCATCCTTTTTTATGGCTGAATAATACTCCATTGTGTATATGTATCACATTTGCTTTATTCATTCATCTGTTGATGGATACTTAGATTGCTTCCAAATCTTGGCTATTGTGAATAGTTTTACAATAAATGTGGAAGTGTACATATTTCTTCAAAATACTGATTTCCTTTCTTTGGGGTATATACCTGGCAGTGGAATTTCTGGATCATGTAGTAATTCTATTTTTAGTTTTTTTTTTGAGGAACTACTATACTGTTCTTCATAGTGATTGTACTAATTTACATTCCCACCAACAGAGTTTCCTTTTCTCTACATCCTCAGCAGCATTCATTATTGCCTTTTGGGTAACAGCTATTTTTTCCTGGGATGAGATGATATCTAATTGTAGTTTTGGTTTGCATTTATCTGATGATCATTGATGTGATCATCAGATACCTGTTTACCATTTTTATGTCTTCTTTAAAGAAATACCTATTCAGATCTTTCACCCATTTTAAATCAGGTTATTAGATTTTGTCCCATTGAGTTCTTTGAGCTTCTTATGTATTCTGATTATTAATCCCTTGTCAGATGGATAGGTTGCAAATATTTTCTCTCATTCTGTGGGTTTTCTGTTCACTTTGTTGTTTCCTTTGCTGTACAGAAGCTTTTTAACTTGATATGATCCCATTTGTCCATTTTGCTTTGGTTGCCTGTGTTTGTGGGGTATTACTCAAGAAATCTTTGCCCAGTCTAATGTCCTGGAGGGTTTCCCCAATGTTTTCTTGCAGTAGCTTCATAGTTTGAGGTCTGAGATTTAAGTCTTTTGTCTATTTTGTTTTTATTTTTTACATATGGCATGAGATAGGGATCTAGTTTCATTCTTTTGCTTGTGGATATCCAGTTTTTCCTGCACCATTTATTGAAGAGACTATGGATATTCTATACTTCAATGTATTTTTGGCACATTTGTCAAAATTGAGTTCACTGTAGATATGTGAGTTTATTTCTGGGTTCTCTATTCTGTTACATTAGTCTGTGTGTCTGTCTTTATGCCAGTACTATGTCATTTTGGTTACTGTAGCTCTGTGATAGACTTTGAAGTTAGGTAATATGATGCCTCCCATTTTGTTCTTTTTGCTCAGTCTGTTCTCACACTGCTAATAAAGACATATCTGAGACTGGGTAATTGTCAAAGGAAAGAGGTTTCCTTTAACAGTTCCACATGACTGGGAAGGCCTCACAATCATGGCAGAAGGCAAAGGAGGAACAAAGTCACCTCTTACATGGCAGCAGGCAAGAGAGCATGTGCAGGAGAACTCCTCTTTATACCACCATCAGATCTCGTGAGACTTATTCACTAACACCAGAATAGCATGGGAAAGACCCACACCCGTGATTCAATTACCTACCACTTGGACCCTCTAATGACGTGGGAATTACGGGAGCTACAATTCAAGATGAGATTTGGGTGAGGATACTGCTAAACCATATCATTCAGGATAGCTTTGCTATTCTAGGTTCTTTGTGGTTCCATATAAATTTTAGGATTGTTTTTTCTATTTCTGTAAAAAATGTCATTGGTATTTTGATAGGGATTGCATTGAATCTGTAGATTGCTTTTGGTAGTATGAATATTTTAGCAATATTGATTCTTCCAATCCATGAATATGGAATGTCTTTTCATGTGTGTGTGTGTGTGTGTGTGTGTGTGTGTGCACGCGCATGTGTGTCCACTTCCTTGAATCAGTGTTTTATTGTTTTTGTTATAAAGACTTTTCAGTTCTTTGGTTAAGTTTGTTCCTACATAGCTTATTTTATTGGTAGCTATTATTAATGGGATTAGTTTCTTCATTTCTTTTTCAGATTATTCACTGTTGGCATATAGAGATGCTACTAAGCTTTGTATGCTTATTTTGTATCCTGCAACTTTCTGAATTTGTTTATTAGTTCAAATAGTTTTTTGGTGGAGTCTTTGGGTTTTTCCAAATATAAAATTATGCCATCTGCAAACAAGGATAATTTGACTTCTTCCTTTCCAATGTGGATGTCTTCCTTTTGTCTGATTGCTCTAGCTAGGACTTCCAGTACTATGATGAATAACACTGGAGACAGTGGGTATCCTTATCCTGTTCCAGATCTTAGGAGGAAGGGTTTTCAGTTTTCCCTTATTCAGTGTAATACTAGCTCTGAGTCTGTCATATATGGCTCTTATGATGTTGAGGTATGTTCCTTCTATATGCAGTTTTTCCAGGTTTATTACCATGAAGGGATATTAAACTTTGTCATCTGCTTTTTCAGCATTACTTGAAATAATAAGATGATTTTTTCCTTCATCCAGTTGATATGATGTATCACATGGATTGATTTGCATACATTGAATCATTCTTGCATTTCTGAGATAAATCCCACTTGATCATGATGAATGATCTTTTTAGTGTGTTGCTAAGTTTGGTTTGGTAGTATTTTGTTGAAAATTTTTGCATTAATGTTCATCAGGGATATTTGTGATATTTTTAGAAAACTAAAAAAAAATCATTTTTTGGATGCATCTTTGTCTGGATTTGGTATCAAGGAAATACTGGCCTCGTAGAATAAGTTTGGAAGTATTCCCTCATCCTTTTTTTTTTATATATATAAATAGCTGGGGTAGGATTTGTAGTAGATCTTCTTTAAATGTTTGTTAAAATTCAGCAGTGAAGCCATGGGGTCCCAGGCTATTCTTTGCTGTGAGACTTTTTATTATGACTTCAATCTCATTACTTGTTATTGATCTGTTCAGGTTTTGGATTTCTTCATGGTTCAATCTTGGTAGGCTGTATGTGTCTAGGAATTTGTCCATTTCTTCTAGGTTTTCTAATTTATTGGCATATAGTTGCTCACAGTAATCTCTAATGATTCTTTGAAATTCTGTGATATCAGTTGCAGTGTCTCCTTTTTCCTCTCTGATTTTATTTATTTAGGCCTTCTTTCTTGGTTTATTGTCAATTTGTTGATCGCTCTCTTTTTTTTTTAAGTTTTATTTCATTAATCTTTTTTACTGATTTATTCATTTCTACTCTGATTTTTATTACTTATTTTCTTCTACAAATTTTAGGTTTGGTTTGCTCTTGCTTTTATACTTTTTAAAGATGCATTGTTAGGTTGGTTATTTGAAGTTTTTCTACTTTTTTGATGTAGATGTTTATTACTACAAACTTTCCTGTTACTACTGCTTTCGTTGTATCCTATAGGTTTTTGTATGTTTTGTTTGCATTTTTGTTTCAAGAAATTTAAAAATTTTCTTCTTTGTTTCTTCATTGATCCACTGGCCATTCAGGAGTGTATGTTTAATTTCCATGTGCTTGTATAGTTCCCAATGTTCCTCTTGTTATTGATTTCTGATTTTATTACTTGTGGGCACAGAAGACACTATATAGTTTCAGTTGTTTTGAATTTATTAAAGACTTTTTTTGTGGCCTAACATATGGTCTAACCCTGAGAATGATCCATGCAGTGAGGAGAGGAATGTGTATTCTGAAGCCATTGGTTGAAATGTTCTGTAAATATCTGTTAGGTCCTTTTGGTTTATAGTGGAGATGAGTCTGATGTTTTGTTGTTTATCTTCTGTCTGTATGATATGTCCAATGCTGAAAGTAGGATGTTGAAGTCTCCAGCTATTATTGTATTGGGGTCTCTCTCTCTCTCTCTCTTTAGCTCTAATAATATTTGCTTTATATATTGGTGGTCCTGTGTTGACTGCTTATATATTTACAATTGTTATATCCTCTTGCTGAATTGACCCCTTTACCATTACAAAATGACCTTCTTTGTCTTTTCTTACAGTTTCTGTCCTAAAATCTATTATGTCTGATATTAAATATAGCTACTTCTGCTTTTTGTTGTTGTTGTTGTTGTTGTTGTTGTTGTTGTTTGCATTGGCATAGAATATCTTTTTCTTTCTTTCCACTTGTCCTTATACAGGCAGTGTATTCCTTGCAGGCAACAGATAATAGGGTTTTGTTTATTTTTTGAGACAGCTTTTATCAAGCGATCCTCCCACCTTGGCCTCCTGAGTAGCTGGGACTACAGGTGCATGCCACCATGCCTGGCTAATTTTTGTATTTTTGTAAGACAGAGTTTGCCATGTTTCCCAAGCTGGTTTTGAACTCCTGGGCTCAAGCAATCCACCTGACTCAGCTTCCCAAAGTGCTGGGATTACAGGCATGAGTCACTGCACCCGGCTCAGATCATGTTTTTTCATTCATTCAGCCACTCTATGTCTTTTGATTGGAGAGTTTAGTCCATTTATATTCAGTATTATTATTGATACATAAGGACTTACTTATCAATTTTGTTTTTTTTTCTTCTGATTGTTTTGTGGTCTTCCCTCCCTCTCTCCCTCCTTCCCTTCCTTCTGTCTGTCCATCTATCTGTCTTCCTTTTTGTGAAGGTGGTTTTCTTCTGGTGGTGTGTTTTAATATCTTACTTTTTATTTTTTGTGTATCTATTGCAGGTTTTTTGATTTCAGGTTACCACGAAACTTGCAAATAATATCTTATAACCCATTATTTTAAACTAATGACAACTTAACATTGATTGCAAAAAAAAAAAAAAAAAACAAGCAAAGAGGAAACTAATACAAAGTCTACATTTAACTTCATCATCCCTACTGTTTAACTTTCTGTTGTTTCTATTTATATCTTACACCATCTATGTCTTGAAAAGTTGTTGTAGTCATCATATTTGATAGGTTTATCTTTTAGTCTTCTACTCAGAGCACAAGTAGTTTACACACCATAGGTACATTGTTATAATATTTTGTGTTTATCTCTATACTTAGTATTATCCATGAGTTCTGTACCTTCAGATGTTTTCTTATTGCTCATTAACAAGAACATGAATCAGGAATATTTCATGAATTTGTATGTCATCCTGTACAAGGGCCATGATAATCTTCTCTGTATCATTCCAATTTTAGTATTTGTGCGGCTGAAGAGAGCACTTAGCCAGTTTTTATAATGTTAAAGTGAGATTTGGAAGACCTGGGGATGCCCAGGTTACTGATGCTTGAGTTGCACAAGATAAGAAATACTAAAAAAAAAAAAAGCATATTGTTTTGATGTTCTTTGATGATATGCTTGAGCATTTTTCAACCACCCTGATTTTAAAATGTAAACTTCAATACATTCATGGAAGCAAGGTACAGATGTTGAGAGCCAGTGGTTCTAGGTTCAATTCCCAGCTCTACCCCTTACTCTGACTTCTGTGATTCAGTCTTCTCATCCCTACAATGAAGGTAATAATAATAATTGCTTTAAAACATTATGATATGGTTTGGCTCTGCATCCTCACCTGAATCTTATCTTGAATTGTAATCCCCTGTTTCAAGGCAGGGGCCTGTAATCCCTATGTGTTGAGGGAGAGAAGTGATTGGATCATGGGGGTGGTTCCCCCATCCTATTCTTATGATATTGAGTGAGTTATCATAAGATCTGATGGTTTTATAAGTGTCTGGCATTTCCTCTGCTTGTACTTCTGTCTCCTGCTGCCATGTGAAGAAGGTCCTGGCTTCGCCTTCACTTTCCACCATGATTGTAAGTTTCCTGAGGTGTCCCCAGCCATGTGGAACTGTGAGTCAATTAAACCTCTTTCCTTTATAAATTACCCAGTCTCAGGGAAGTTCTTCATTGCAGTGTGGGAATGTACTAATACAGAGAATTGGTACTACAAAGAATGAGGTACTGCCATAAAGATACCCAAAAATGCAGAAACAACTTTAGAACTGAGTAGCAGGCAGGGGTTGGAACAGTTTAGAGAGCTCGGAAGAAGACAGGAAGATGTAGGAAAGTTTAGGACTTCCTAGAGACTTGTTGAATGGTTTTGACCCAAATGCCAATAGTGATATGGACAATAAAGTCCAGGCTGAGGTCGTCTCAGATGGAGATGAGTAACTTATTGGAAACTGGAGCAAAGGTCACTCTTGCTATGCTTTAGCAAAAAGACTGGTGGCATTTGGCCTGGCCCTAGAGATCTGTGTAACTTTGAACTTGAAAGAGGTGATCTGAAATTGAAACTTCCATTTAAAAGGGAAGCAAAGAATAAAAGTTTGGAAAATTTGCAGTCTGACAATGTTGTAGCAAAGTAAAACCCATTTTCTGGGGAGAAATTGATGTCAACTGCAGAAATTTGCGTAAGTAATGAGGAGTCAAATTTTAATCACCAAGACAAGGGGGAAAAATATCTCCAGGGCCTGTCAGAGGTCTTTACAGCAGTCCCTCCCATCACAGGTTGGGAAGCCTAGGAGGAAAAAATGGTTTCATGGGCCAGGCCTAGGGCCTTGCTGCTTTGTGCAGTTTTGGCACTTGGTTCCAGCCATGGCTAAAAGGAGCCAACATACAGCCCAGGCCATTGCTTCAGAGGGTGCAAGCCCCAAGCTTTGGCAGTTTCCATATGGTGTTGAGTTTGTAGGTGTACACAGAAGTCAAGAACTGAGGTTTGCGAAACTCTGCCTAGATTTCAGAGAATGTATGGAAATGCCTGGATGTCCAGACAGAAGTCTGCTGCAGGGGAAAAGCTCTCATGGAGAACCTCTGCTAGAGCAGTGCAAAGGGAAAATATAAGGTTGGAGCCCCCACACAGGATCTCCACTGGGGCACTGCCTAGAGGAGCTGAGAGAAGAGGGCCAGCAACCTCCAGAACCCAGAATGGCAGATCCACCAATAGCTTGCACTGTGTGTCTGGAAAAGCCTCAGACACACTCAACACCAGCTGTGAAAGCAGCCAGGGTAGGGAGCTGTACCCTGTAAAGCCACAGGCATGAAGTTGCTCAAGGCCATGGGAGCCCAACCTTTGCATCAGCCCCTGGATTTGAGACATGGAGGCAGAGTAGATTATACTGGAGCTTTAAGATTTAATGACTGCTCCACTGGATTTTGGCTATGCATGGGACCTGCAGTCCCTTTGTTTTGGCCAATATCTCCCATTTGGAATGGATGTATTTACCCAATGCCTGTACCCTCATTGTACCTTGGAGGAAATTAACTTGTTTTTGATTTTACAGGCTCATAGGTGGAAGGGACTTGCCTTGTCTCAGATGAGACTTTGGACTGTGGCTTTTGACTTAATGCTGAAACACATTAAGACTTTGGGAGACTGTTGGGAAGGCATGATTGATTTTGAAATGTGAGGACATAATATTTGGGAGGGGCCAGAGTGGAATGATATAGTTTGGCTCTGTGTCCTCACACAAATGTCATCTTGAATTGTAATCCCCATGTGTTGAGGGAGGGCCCTGTAATCCCCATGTGTTAAGGAAGAAAGTGATTGGATCGTGAGGGTAGTTTCCCCTATCCTGTTGTCATGACAGTGAGTGAGTTCTGATGAAATCTGATGGTTTTATGTGTCTGGCATTTCTCCTGATTGCACTTGTCTCTCCTGCTGCCATGTGAAGAAGGTCCTGACTTCCCCTTTCCCACCATGGTTGTTAGGTTTCCTGGGGTGTCCCTAGCCATTTGGAACTGTGAGTCAATTTAACCTCTTTCCTTTATAAATCACCTAGTCTCAGAGAAGTTCTTTATAACACTATGAGAATGAACTAATACACATTAGTAGGAAGATTAAGTGACTGAATATTCATAAAACCCTCAGAACAGTGTCTTACACATGGTAGGTATTTATTAAATAAAAGATTAAAAACTAGAATCTTCTGAAGTCCCTGATTGTCTCCTAGATTTTATCCCTCTTCCCAGAACATAGGAAAAAGTCTACTAAATAACAATATGCAATCAGTTGACTCTCCCTAGCCTCCACAAAATAGATTCATCTCCAAGGACCAAGAATAAATAATTAGCCTGATATTGATTTGGTTTTGGGGTCATTCTTTATTGCCAGTTGACTAAGTTGTTTTTTTAGAGCACTAAGAAGTCAGTGATTTACAAAATGGTGTTTTGATTGAGGAGAGAAAAAGAATGGACACCCTCTATAAAATGGCAAAGTTAGTGGAACAGCATTTTGGCTGGACAGAGTATTTCAGGTTATGCCAGGCATTTAAAATCACAGGTCGTGATTCTGTCTTAAATCCATTGGTTGACACTTTTTTTTCCCAGTCAGAAATTCAGACAATAATTCAATGTACTGTGATGTTTATTACAATATATTTTATAATAATGAAAAATTGAAAATAATTTATATGTCCAACAACAGGGACTAGTAAATAAATTATGGTGCAGCCACATGCTAAAATGTGCAGCCACTAAAAGCTGTATTTCAAAGAACTTTCAGTGTTCAATGTTTTCAGTATAATGTTAAGCGAAAAGAGCAAGACATAAAACTGTGTAAAGTGCAGAATCTCAATTTTGTGACAAATATACACACTCACCCACATGCTCAAAGAAAAAAAAAGATGAGAAGAATATACGTCAGAAGCACATGGTGGTTGCCTCTGGGAGGTGAGATACTAGGTGGTTTTCATTTTCTTCTTTGTATTTTATATCCACATCCGTAAATGACAGATCTTGACAAAGGTCCACAGATTCCTGCTACTGAGATCCCTGAGCTGCCCTGGATTCTTCACATCCTGTCTGTCAAACTCTCCTTCCACTATGTGTGATTTCCTTGTCTTCACCCAATAATTTTCCCTGTTTCTTAAGAGGGAACACATGGTTACTGTTGCTTGAAAATAACAGATTATTAATTAGTACTATCCCCTAATTGCTTCAGATGCATGTATTTTGTATCCTCAACTAAATTCTAAGTTCTTTGACACTTTAGACTAGGTCTTTCAGTTTTCTCTGCATCTCTGAGTTCTTGGTACACAGGAAACTCAAATACTGGCATTTCCCTTGAATAGACTGGGAGCCTAAAGAGGCACATAACAAACCTTCTGAATGAATACAGGTGACTGAGAGGCATCAGGTGTGGGGAAGTTGATATACAACAAACAGCATCTCCTCCCTAATCAGCTGCTGAAGCACATGGCCAGGGCTTTTCAAGAGCAGAGCTAGCTTTTAGGAGAGGAAAAAGTCCACAAGTGCTGATCCTGTTATAAAAACATTCTTTCCACTGCTAGTCATTAACCTGCAAGCCCAAGTCACTGAGAGAGTGCACCAGCAATACACGCCCTGCAGCAGAATCCCTCTCCAGTTGAATTAGAAACCTTTAACCGAGGCTGGGATGGCATAAACAAGGATAGATTCTGGGCCTTTCTGAAGTCAGAAAATGCACATCTGCTTAAATGTCGAAACCTTCCAACTAGGCTTGTATTTTAAATGAAACAGTTTCATAGATAATGTCTCTTTTGTGCAATAAGTTTGCTTACAAGCATCATGCAAAATCTATACCACCGTGCTAAAAGGAAATTGAAGCAAGGGCAAATATCACTGCCTCTACACTGCACTTGGCAGTCTGTCCTTCGTGTCCATGTATCTGTCTCCTTGGTATCTGCCTGTCTTTCTCCAACTCTCTTTTTGGGTTTTGGTGCTGCTCCCT
Organism: Saimiri boliviensis; assembly: GCF_048565385.1. Classification (NCBI taxonomy): domain Eukaryota; kingdom Metazoa; phylum Chordata; class Mammalia; order Primates; family Cebidae; genus Saimiri; species Saimiri boliviensis. The sequence continues at coordinate 30,487,266 of NC_133463.1, read as the reverse complement.
TGGCTAGGAATGATTCTGCCCATACTTCATCCTGCCATCACCTGTTCTCTGCTTAGATGCCACCCCCTCCAGAGTGAATTTTATGACCCCCCAATCCCCACATGAACTTCTCCCCTTCCCTCAGCCCTATACTGTGTAAGGAGCCCTGTGTGTCTCCTTTGAACTCTGCTCTCACTCTTCACAGCACTTTTTACACTGAATGGTAATGGTCTCGTCATCTGTCTTCCCACTAAAAGACATGCCTCATGCAAACTTCATGAGGCCAGTGACTGGCCCTCATTCACTGCTGCAGTCACTGTGTCAGCAGATGGTATAGAGTTTAGTCATTCACCTAATAAACATTTGCTGAATGCATCCTATGTGCCAGGCTCTGTACTGGGTGCTGGAAACAAACCATGAACAGAAACACAATATCTAGATAACTTACCTTCTAGCTTCGAAGACAGATGTGAATCCAACAAATGTCCAAGTAAATATTATTAAACATCCGTTATTGTACCAATCTCTGTTTTAGATACTGGGGACACAACAGTGAATCCCTACCCTTGAGGAGTTTACATTTCTAGTTACACTGTGATTACCATATAGTAGAGATAATGCCAGAGGACTTCTACAGGGCACTTGACCTGGTCTGAAGGGTTCTCAGAGAAGACTTTCCTGAGAAAGTGACCTTGTAATTTCTTAAGCCTGTGCCCTCCCACTATCCATTTATTGTGCCATCCACACAATAAATTTAGTGTGTGTATGTGTTTTTGTGTGTTTGTGTGTATGAATATCTACATCCACATCTCTATTTAAATATAAAGCTCGATACAGACATAGACATAGATATAGACATAGATACAGATATAGACATAGATATGTCCTGGGTTCTAAAGGATGAGCAGGAGTTAACTAGGCAAAAAGGAAGGGAAGGAACATTCCTAGCAGCTTGAGGGGTGTAGGCACGGGCTCTGATGCAGATGGCATTACAGTGCATTCATGGACCTGGATGGAATGTAGACACACTAGGGATGTGGAGAGAGACAGAACTGGAGAGGTGGGAAGTCAATAGCTATTGGATGACCAATGAGTCAGCAGCATACACTCCCTATGGGAGGTGTGACCTGTGTGCATTTGCCATACTAGTTGAAGACAGTTTCTTCTTCAAGCAGGTGTACATTTCCTGGCTCTCAGCATTTGCTTCCCCTACCAACCTGCTGAGTATTTGCTGATTTATTCTGGTTGATGGGACCACTGATGGATGTGATGTTCCATAGCTCATTCCCTTGGTCTTTATTTTTTATTTTTTGAGATAAGGTCTTGCTCTGCCACCCATGCTGGAATGCAGTGGCACATCATGGTTTATGGCAGCCTCAACCTCTTGGGCTCGTGATTCTCCCACCTCAGCCTCCCAGGTAACTGGGAACGTAGGTGTGTGCCACCACACCAGACTAATTAAAAATATATTTTTGTAGAGATGGAGTGTCACTATGTTTCCCAGGCTGCTTTCAATCTCCTGGGTTCAAGTGATCCTCCCATCTTGTTCTCCCAAAGTGCTGGGATTACAGGTGTGAGCCACGATGCTCAAACCCCTATAGTCTTTTTAGTAATTTCTATGTATAGGTCTCTCTCTTCACACCCATGATATTTTGCACCCGGAATATCCCTTTGCCATACTCTGTAATACAGACAGACATCAGGGAGGTGGAATCTATTATAAAAACCTTATAAAAACACAAGCAAATAGCTTAATCTAAAGTCTTCACAGAGTGAAAAAAAATCAAACCAGATCATTTTTAAATTTTGTTATTAGAACTCTCTCCTTACACAAAGCTGAAAAATTCCTTAGGATGACGATGTAACATTTTCTTGAAGGATTTCACGTTGTGCTTCTAAAACCTATCTTGTGTTTATTGGAACAAACCAGTGAGCTCATCTTAGCTTGTTTCTCTCTTTTAAAAGGTCTTTCTCATAGAGCAAATAATGTCTAGTTGCTAGAATAGGCTCTAATTACTTGTTTGCTTTTCATTTGAGAATCATAGGCTCCTGGTGAGTGAATGATTCACATCGGACCAAGTGTATGACCCCCCTCTCCTTGCTTACTATGAGGCTAAGGAAGAGACAGCAGAAGGATGAGAAGATGACAACAGCATCTCAAAAACAAAAGAGCAAGAGATGAGGGTGTCAACAGAGACTACAAAGTTACATGTTAAAATGCACAGCAAACAGAAGGAAACAGGATAGTGAAAAATACACCTGGGCCAGCCTTTGGGCACCAGAGGCTCACTTCTACTACAGATGGCCCACCTGAGGGGGATATCGATGGAATAAAGGCTGGACAAAGGTGAGATGGTGCCAAGCTAGGCTCGGTTTGAATACAGAGTCAGGAAAATAATGGATATTGAAAATCAAGAAATGAGGACATTGCATAATGACAGGAGAGCATGACTTCCTGGAGCTGGAGACATTTCTAAGCAGTTGGCCACCTATAGATTTCCTATGAAGTGTATCCTGAATCTTCAAGAAGATATCTGATAATTAGATACCAGGCTAAAATGGAACTAGTGAACATATTAATGTCTTTATTTTTTAATGTATTTTTCTGGTCATAAAAGTAGGACATACAGATTAAAAGTATAAAGGGAAAAATAATCAAATCCTATCACAAAGAGAGCTTATTAAGAGTCTTTTTGGGGATTCTCTGTTCAATAAATGGTGCTGGGATAGCTTGCTAGCCATATGCAGAAGGATGAAACTGGACCCCAACTTTTCACCATATACAAAAATAACTCAAGATAGATTAAAGATTTAAATGTAAGACTTCACATTGTAAGGACCCTGGAAGAACACTTAGGAAACACCATTCTGGACATCAGCCTTGGGAAAGAATGTATGACTAAGTCCTCAAAGGCAATTGCAACAACAACAACAAAAATGGACACGCGAGACCTAATTAAAGAGCTTCTGCACAACAAAAGAAAATCACCAGGGTAAACACAACCTACAAAATGGAAGAAAATATTCACAAACTATGCATTTAACAAAAGTCTAATATCCCAAATTTATTAGAAACGTAATTCAACAAGCAAAACCAAAAAACTCTATTAAACAGTGGGCAAGAGACATGAACAGACACTTAAAAAGAAGACAGACAAGCAGCCAATATACAGATGCACAAGTGTTCAACCTCATTCCTCATTAGGGAAATGCAAATCAAAACCACAGAGATGGCACCTCACACCAGTCAGAATGACTACTATTAAAAAGTCAAAAAATAACAGATGCTGGGGAGGCTGCAGAAAAAAGAGAAAACTTATACACTGTTAGTGGAAATGCAAATTAGCTCAGTCACTGTAGAAAGCAGTTTGGAGATTTCCCAAGGAACTTAAAACAGAACTACCATTCAACACAGCAATCCAATTACTCAGTATATAATCCCAAGAAAATAAATTGTTCTACCAAAAAGACACAGGCACTGGTATGTTTATTACAGCTATAGTCACAATAGCAAAGACATGGCATCAATCTAGGTGCCTATCAACGGTGGATTGGATAAAGAAAATGCAGTACACATATACCTCGGAATACTTTACTACCATAAAAAGAATGAAATAATGTTCTGTACAGCAACATGGATACAGCCAGAGGTCATTATCCTAAGCAAATTAACACAAGAACAGAAAACCAAATACCACATCTTCTCACTTATAAGTGGGAGCTAAACACTGGGTAAACATGGACATAAAGATAGAAACAGCATACACTAAGGACTACTAGAGTACGGAGGTGGGGAAGAAAGGGTTGCGAAACTATTGGGTACTATGCTCACTACCTGGGTGATAGAATCAGTTGTACCCCAAACCTCAGCACCATGCAACATACCCATGTAACAAACTTGCATATGTACTCCCTGAATCTAAAATAAAAGTCAAAATTATTTTTTTAAAGACTCAGGTGGGCCGGGCTCAGTGGCTCATGCATGTAATTCCAGCACTTTGGGAGGCCGAGGCGTTGGATCACAAGGTCACGAGTTCGAGATCATACTGGCCAACATGGTGAAACCCCGTCTCTACTTAAAAAACACACAAATTAGCTGGGCATGGTGGTGTGTGCCTGTAATCCCAGCTACTCGGGAGGCTGAGGCAGGAGAATTGCTTGAACCTAGGAGACGGAGGTTGCGGTGAGCTGAGATTGTACCACTGCACTCCAGCCTGGGCAACAGAGCAAGACTCCATCTCAAAAAAAAAAAAAGAAAGACTCAGGTATTTCCTTAGGTCTTTATTTTATCTGTGTATATGCAAGCACCCTCAAACATCCTCCCCCAAAAGGAAATAATATGAAATATTCCATATTGCAATCTGCTTTTCTATCTTAAACATATATAATATTGTTTTATATCAATATATAAAATTTCGTATCACTTTAATGACTAAATAGTATTCAATCATATAGATTTAAACAATTTAATCTCCTAGGGGCTCAAAAGGTTTTTTTTTTCATTTTTAATCATTATAAATAATGTTAAAATGATGTCTTTGCTGATAAAATTCAGTACATAGCTATGATTATCTTAGGATTCTCACAAGTAGAATTGATAGGATAAAGGACATGTGTGTTTTTAAAGAATATGAATACCATTCCAAATTTTCCTTATAAAGGTCATGCCAATTTATACTCCTGGCTCCTTCTATCAGCCTATAAGCATTCCCATTTTTTTTACTTTCTCAATAACATGTACTTTTCAAGATGTTAATTCAGGGGAACACTGTCTATGCTGATTAAGCAGATTTGAAGGGAAGCACACATCAAATTCTTGTTATTCCCATTTTCTGCCATACTCAGCCTTTCAAACACTCCCCTACACTCTTCCCTTATTTCCTCCTTGGCATTATTTGGGTACCCATCTATCTCTTACATTAAAGTTGCTTAGAAAGAATTCCTACCCTTGAGTTCCTAACCAAATCCTTGCCAATGTTGTCTGTAGGCAGCACACTCATTTAGTTTTGAATTTATTTGTTCCAACACTTACCAGGGGCCTACTGAGCACCGAGCACATCAATTAAATAAAACACAGTCGTCGTACTCAAGGATTTTACAATGGAGTTGAAGAGAAGAAACATACACATTTCGACAACAATGATTAAGCACTAATGATGTAGGAGGCCCCCAGAATACAGAAATAAAAAATAACTAGCCCGTGACCTCTAGCAGCTTATGATTTCATGGAGAGGAGAGACCATAGACAGACAATTTCACCATCACATGATTAGTGCTATGTATATCACAGTCCTGTGCAAGCAGAGGGCACCACGATGTGCTGGGGAAAGAATGAGCTTCAGAATCAGGCAGACCTAGGGATGAATTTATGTTTTTCAACTTTCTAGTTCCGTGACCCTAGGCAAGCCACTTGACACTTGTTTGCATATACCAAACTTAATGTGCAGCTCAAAAGGTGTGTGCAGGGCCCTGTTAAACTACATGGAGACACCTGGTAAATGGTTGCTGTTAGCAGGGTATGGTCAGGGATGGATTCTTAAAAAAGGAGGGGTTGGGGCCGGGCGCGGTGGCTCAAGCCTGTAATCCCAGCACTTTGGGAGGCCGAGGCGGGTGGATCACGAGGTCGAGATCGAGACCATCCTGGTCAACATGGTGAAACCCCGTCTCTACTAAAAATACAAAAATTAGCTGGGCGTGGTGGTGCCTGCCTGTAATTCCAGCTCGGGAGGCTGAGGCAGGAGAATTGCTTGAACCCAGGAGGCGGAGATTGCGGTGAGCCGAGATCACGCCATTGCACTCCAGCCTGGGTAATAAGAGCGAAACTCCGTCTCAAAAAAAAGAAAAGAAAAGGAGGGGTTGGAACGGGATCAGAAGGTGTTGCATCATTGGGCACAAAAGGTGGAGAAAGGGATTCCAAGCAAGGGGAACAGCACCTGCAAAGTGGGGACTTGAAAACACGTGACCTGTTTGGAAACTTATGGAAGTTTTATGGTGTATCATAAAATGAGAGATAGGAAAGGGTAGAAAACAAGGAACAAGAAGTAGGCAAAAGATCTGCAGAGGGCTTTGTAAGTCACAGTGAGGAGCATGGATGTTAAGCTCTGTAGCTGTGCTGTCCAATACAGTGGCCACTGGCTGCCTGTGGCTGTTTAAATTTAAATTAAATTAAAATAAATTAAATTTAAAATTCAGTTCCTCAGTCACACTAACTACATTGCAAGTACTGAGTAGCTGCATACAGGTAGTGGCCACTGTACTGGACAGACACCATTATAGAGACTTCCTTTGGACCGTGCTGCCCTAGAGCCTTGCTACTCAAAGTGTTCCACAGATGAGCAGTATCAGCCTCACCTGGGAGCTACTTAGAACTGCAAGGGCTCAGGCTCCGCCTAAGAACTACTAAATTAGAATCCATGTTTTAACAAGTTCCAACCCTACCTTCACTGCAGGTGATTCACGTGAATGTAGACATTTGAGAAACTCTGCTTTCTAGAATGCGGAGCCATTGAAAGGCTTAAGCAGGAACAGCATGGTCACAGCATGGCCACATTTTATGTTTTTTTTTCTAGTGGGAGGATGAATAAGAAAAGGGCAAGACCAGAGGAAGAGAGACCAGTCAAGAGATGGTGGCAACAGGGCTGCTGCCACCACATTTGAGCAAGTTAGAAAAAGGTACCTCTTGTGGATAGAAGCACCGAATAGGCCTGAGCAGAGTCAGGCTGGATTTAAGCTCGCCCTCTGGCCAGGCACCCTGGGCAGTGAGCACCCTGTGTGAGCTTACAAGACAGCATGGTGGCAATTGTCCAGGTGGGCAATGAGGAAGGCCTAAACCACATGGCCTGAGGATATTGATTAACAGAAAAAAGCCGCCACTACATAGAGTGCTATTTTGTACAGCCGGGTGCTGTAGGAGGGGAGGGCAGCAGCAGGTGTGAGAGAGTAAGTCTGTGCCCTGCAAGAACCAGAAAGTAGGGCTGGCCTCTTCACATCACACGCTAATGGGTAGCCCTGCTCTCTATGGTGCCCCTGTCTCATTTCCCAACAGGAAAGTGATTAAACTAATTGCCTTTAACCAGTGCTGTATTTTGTGTGTATAATACCCATAATTTGGGGTTTCAATACAATCGCAGTAGATTATACTAATCACAGGAAAACTTCATTAAACTAATACAGGTTTATTCAAAAGACAGTTTTAAGCAATCAGCGTTCCCTAGTTGAAATGGTGCTTTCCTGTTTTATAATAAAAGATATTGAATAATTCAAAACTCTGTTAATTGGAACTCCATTTTTTTCTAAAATAATGGGAGTTTTTAGAAAATGTTAACCCATTTGGAGATGTGGTCATCTTTTAAGCCATGAATCATAATGCAAAAAAAGAAAAAGAAAACTTAGAAGGAACCTTAAGTAGAAGATCTTGAAACATAGTTCTATTTTGCATACTTTTGGATTTATGGGACAGGGGCCCTTCGGTAGCCCTCTACCAATTTACAATGAACCAGCAGAAAGGGAGTTGAAGAAATAAGTAAGCAAACCTCACGCTCCTCCCTCTCCCTCTTCTTCTCCTAGCATTCCTCCACCCCCTGCCACCCCACCATTGGCCAAATCTAACGGATAGGAGGCCAGGTGGTAAGGGAACCCGTTGCTGCAGTCCATTCAGGAGAGATTGCCGAAACACAAAGCCAGGTGGAGAAGAGTAAAGAGTGATCCGCACGAGTGAAGGGTAAATAACCAGCACCTGCCCCACAAGCACACTCACGGTTATCCACACACATATTTTCATAACACCTTATAGTTAGCAAGTGAGGAGTCTTTCAAACATTTTTCAAATAAGTATTGACCCGTAGCAGGTACTCCATATGTATTTATTGGATAAATCAATAACATATATTATTTGCCACTGAGCTGATCTTTTCTATTCTCAATAATTGGGCTTCTTTATAAATTGTTTTATTGTGGAGTAATACACATAAAATTTCCCATTTTATTCATTTTAAAGTATACAATTTGGTGCCATTAAGAACAGTCGTGATGTTGTGCCACCGTCATTCCTGTCTTGTTCCAGAAGTTTTCATCATCTCAAATGGAAACCCCATAGGACAAATTATTTTTGAAGTGACAGACTTGTTTTTCATGCAAAAATTGTGAGAGGCAAAGGATTTATATGATCTATTAGATAGTATGACAATCTTCCTATTAGTCAAGATTTTTACAAAAGACTTCAATATGATTTTATCAATAGAAACACAGTGAAATACATAGAGTAGTTACATAGAATTAACATACAGACAGTTAATTCAAACATAGGACCTGGGTATTTGAGGAAATAACTTTCCGTAGACTACCTTGATTGATCAAATTGGCCAGAAAGTCAATTATCTTTCATTTCAGTTTGACTATAGAGAGATGTGAATGCCCTAATAGCACATCCTTCCTCCTTTTCAAATGATTGAGGAAATAACCATTTTCAATTCCCAAGCCTTGCCAATGAAGCCAAATACATCTCTAAAAGTTTTGATAACATAATTTGACAATCTCCGTCAGCCAGTTCATGGCAGCAGGGAGGTCTAATCCTGGTTCTGTCATCGCTAGCTGCATGCATGCAGGGGCAATCTGACCACTCTTATTTGTAAAACAGGGATTTCCAGGCCCGGACTTTGATTCCCTAAAGCCCCTGGCAGCTCTAACATGCCTTGTGACTCTAGCTCTGCCCACAAACCTCTGAAGCTTTCACTGGAAAATGCTCTTGGTCTATGCACATCAAATATCTAAACACACAGTATTTACCCTTCTGATGAAACAGCCAGAGTGGAATTTGACCTTTTCAATAAATCATGTACGTGAGAGCCAACATTCTGTGCACATAAAGCCAGCCGGGGACAGGTTTAGCATTTGGCCATGTAAGTAAGGCACATTTGTTGACTAACATGTTTTCAGTAAGTATTTTAATGACATGAGGAAGCTAGTTCTGACCTATTGTCAGCAGCACAGTTTTCCCTATAGGACTGGTTGACTGGCTCTAATTCATCCCCACTCTCCCACCTGGTCTCCTTGGCAACCAAGGGCCTAAGTCTATGAGATATTTGTAGGACATCCGGCCAGGATGAAGGCGTAGACTAGTGCTATCAGAGATCAAGTCCATGGCCTTGGCCTTTGAAGATCCCAAGCAAATTAAAGAACTGCAACCACAAGCCGAGATGTGAAAGGACCCAATCTGCTGGTGAGTCAGATTAGCACAGCGGCTGAGAATGCAGGCTCTGCAACCAGGCTGCTTGGAACTAAATGCCAGCCTGTCCCTTACTTACGGTGGCGCCTTGGGCAAGTTGATTTGACTCTCTGGGCCTCAATGTCCTCATTCATAAAATGAGTTTAATAAAAGTACTTTCAGGCCGGGTGCAGTGGCTCACACCTGTAATCCCAGCACTTTGGGAGTTCAAGGCGGGTAGATCACGAGGTCAAGAGATCAAGACCATCCTGCCCAACATGGTGAAACCCTGTCTCTACTAATAATACAAAAAAATTAGCCGAGCATGGTGACACATGCCTGTAATCCCAGCTACTTGGGAGGCTGAGGCAGGAGAAACACTTGAACCAGGGAGTTGGAGGTTGCAGTGAGCTGACATCGCACCACTGCACTCCAGCCTGGTGACAGAGCAAGACTCCATCTCAATAAATAAATAAATAACATACTTTCCTCATATGGCTGTTGATAGAATTAAGTGCATTAAAACACTAAGATAATCTAGCCCTGTACATAGCAAGGGTCCATTACAAAGTAGGCAGTGGCAATAGCAATGTAAGGACTAGTAGCTAGGTTTAATACCAATTAGAAAAACGGGAATTTTCAAGACAACCACATGAAACATTGTTTTAGGCAGATCCACAGCAAAGATGGTGGGACTTTAAAAATGTAGCTTTGAAAGCCTCTGCTAGATTTTCGTGACCAAGTATACAAGGTTAGACTATCAGGGCAGGGATCTGAACCCAGTAAAAGTTTGTGGAGATTCAGATGATAGGTTTTGGTGTCAGACAGATAATGAGTTTGGATCCTAGCTTTGCAGATCACTAGCCACGCGAACTTGAGTAAGTCCATCTATTGAAGCCTTGGGGTTAGAAGCAAAACCCGCCCAGAGGGTCGTGCTAATGACTAAATAATGGATAATGCATGCAAAGTCTTCAGCATACTGCCTGGAACATAGCAAGCTATCAATAAATATTAATGGCTATTATTACTAGATCTGATGATGCACATATGACCTGTTTTTTCCTGTATTCCTAAGTTTATTTACTTATTCATTTCATCTGTCAAACACTTGTCAGTACTAGCTTTGTGCTTTTTATCAAATGGTACAGCAGGAAATTAAAAAATGATTAAGAAATGAGGTTCATGCTCCTAAATATCTCATAGACTAGCCCAGAAGTGAGTAATAGATACTCCAAGTAACAGGAGAGCCACTGCACAGCCCCCTTGCACAGTTTGAGATCACAGAGGGGAGCAGCCGTGGGAAGCAGGAGGCAGGTCATGACTAGAGGAGGTGTGTGAAAGAGGTTCTCGATGGCTGAGGACAGGCTGTATGGTCTAACGGTGAGGGGCACAGGCTCTAGACTCCAAAGGCCTACACCCACAATTCCAGCTCTGCCACCATGAGCTTATGTGACTTGGTTAAGCTACTTTATTTCTCAGTGCCTCAGTTCCTCTCAGTTACAAACAATAAAATGATAATACCGACAGAATGTTAGTGATTAAAACATGTGAAGCATTGAACAATGCCTGACTTGTAGTAAGTTATTGTTATGGCTTGGATACGAGAATGGGAGAGGTCTTCAGGCACGTTAGTGATCAGGAGCTTCCTTTGCCTTTTTCTTAGCTACAGCTTATCAGAAACACATGTGGCCCTTAATATATTTCTAGTATATACTATACATCTTATCTATTATACATTTTACATGCATATAATACGTAAATTTGTCTTCACCTTTCACCTTCCCTTTGGGCCACTTTTAAGCAAGCACTAATTTTTTTTTTTGAGACAGAGTTTTGCTCTGTCACCCAGGCCAGAGTGCAGTGGTGCGATCTCAGGTCACTGCAACCTCTGCCTTCTGGGTTCAAGCAATTCTCCTGCCTCAGCCTCTCAAGTAGCTGGGATTACAGGCATGCGCCACTGTGCCCAGCTAATTTTTGTAACTTTAGTAGAGATGGGGCTTCACCATGTTGACCAGGCTGGTCTTGAACTCCTGACTTTGTGATCCACCTTCCTCAACCTCCCAAAGTGCTAGGATTACAGGTGTGAGTCACCACGCCCAGCAGCACTGATTCAATATAATGTGGCACACAGAAGCCACTTCCCTGTTGGCCTCCTGGCATCATCCCACCTCCTCAACACTCATCTCTCCAGGGTCCCAGCCTCACTCTGTCATTGCCCTGGGGTGGAGCTGGTGAGTGCCACGTCTCAGGGCTCTCCACATTTCCCTGACTGGGGTCCCTTTTGCCTGTGTTTTCAAATTCTTTAGGTAGAATGCCCACCACATAAGCCAGCCTCTTTCATGCTAAAACCAATCATCTCTCATAGAAAAATAGGTATCTATTTTATGTTAAAAGACCCCCTCTGCAGTATAGCAGAACAAAGAAAAACAAGAGGGGTGCATGCAGCGTTGAACCAACAGAAAATATATTAAGAAATTTTCTACTTAATTTTTCTACACTGAGGTCTAGCATAGAAACCACTTCATGGCTTTCTTTATAAGGTCACCCAATGCCAAGCTTAAGGCCCCTGAGGTCTAATTTAGGAGGGTTAAGAACTTAATCGAGGATTCTAAGAGCAGCTGGGTAGATGCATCATTCCCTAAACCCCATTAGGATTTTGATTCCAGCAGCATCAAAAGTCTTATCATCTCCTGACCACCAATGACTCAGTGAGCAGCCTGGCTCAGTGTGTCACCACGATGCTTGTCAGTGGATGCATCTGGCTTCTCTGGCCATATGGTGGTTTGGAAGAGCTCTTTTGTAGTTTGATGGTCTGGGAATGACTGGGGCTCTCTTCACATTCTGTGCTGCTGGCTCATTTCTGTTGGGAAGAGCGGCTGCTGCTGGGGCTGACTTTGCCCTTGACACTGCTGACGGAAGCATTATGAACTGATGTTTTTCATCACTCAAGCCATATTGTTAAGGCAGATAGGTAAGAACTAGTAGTTTAGGAGCTGTCAACAAGCCACAGTTTTTGAATAATTAATATGTGTCCAAGTGTCAGTTGCTAGAGATACAGAGAAACAAACAAGACAAATGGCTCAGACGAGTGGGGGAGAGAGATGAAAATGGCGATCACAGTCGAATGGGATAAGTCCACAGGAGAGGGTGTGTGGGGGGCCATGGGAACTAAGAGAGCCAGAAATAGCTTCCAAAAAGTAGCTCAACTTGAGTTATAAAAAAAGACTATCATTAACTGAGCACCTACCATGCCTAGGTCCGCTCCCGTGTATTTTACTTATGTTATTTCAATTCATTCTCTCACCAAAGACACACTGCTAATAAGCAGCAGAGGTAGGGTTTGAATCTAGGGCAGTTTGAACCAAAATCCATTCCACTTCATCCCACCACTGAGAAACGAGGCAGGCCTGGGACAATGGGTGGGAACACAGGATCTCGGGCCAGGGAAACAGCCCCAGTAATGGGAAACAACTGTGGACGCTAAGCCAAACAGAAATGCAAGTGTAGATAGTCTCTCCCAGGCCTGTGGCAGCACGTGGCGCAGTCTCCTGCTGAGCCCCGAAATGGCCTTAGACTCCTTCTCCATTCACTTGTGCACCATCTCTATGGATCCGTTTTGAAACCTATTTGCCAAATGGAATAACTAGATGAATCTGGAAGGTCCATAGAGGTTCAATAGGAACTCACAGAGCCAAAGGTTCAGGAAGGACACTTTTTTTCAAGTTCTCAGTTGCCTCACGGGAAGAACGTTACCCCTGGAAATTCTACCACTCAAATGTTGAGGCTAATGCTTACCTAAGGAACAGGACCTGAATTCAAAGTTAAGGTGCCTTTCTTTAATGTTGAAATCCCAGTATTAACTACCAGAAAACACTTGATGACTAACCCAAATCCAGACTCTAGAATGGCACCGAAAGCTTGGTAAGAAGTGCTCAAACTTGGGCTTTGCATTGAATATGTAAGAACAGATTCACATCAGCTACTTGCTTTGCTCTTCTATTTAATTAAAGTACTTTTACTGTAGTTTTGCAGAAGTATTAAAGGCTACTCACCTTTGGTTGAAATGTTTATATTAGGCTGAACCAACTTGGAACATCACTTTGATCCAGTCAGAACTTTGATTAAAAACCTACAACATTTTCTGTCTCTACAGGTTTTGAGCAGTTGGCTGATGTTTGATGCCCGTTTGGGATTAATCTCCATATCCCATTAGGGAGATCTCAGGTAATATTTTTCATCGGGGGACGCTGGCTGCAATATCTTTGTAATATTCTTGCAGAAACTCCTATGGGCTTAAACATATGACATTCAAAAAACAATATGTAAATGAATTCCTATCCATTTTATCAAGGGGGTTGTTTTCTCCATTTGTAATCTGTTTTTATGATTTTACTCTTCCTGCAGGAAACAAAAGAAGTAAGAGGTGCATTCAGGCCACACCCGTAACATTGAGATCAGCTCTCTGTGATGAAACTGGAAGCAAATTCCAGATGAGAGCCCCAGTTGTTCCAGAAAAGCATTGCAAAGCCCAGTGTTCCTGACTAAGTTGTCACACACAAAGCAGAATCCTTGATGAGAGTCATACAACATCTGTTGCCTGGGTAACCATCAATCCATCAAGCCAGCCTTGAGTCATAAACGGTGAGAGGAGAAGGGCTGCCAGGAAACAGGGGTGTACAGACGCTTCTTGTTCCTCCCCACCTCCAGATGTGGCCTGAGGCTTCCATGGGTTAATAGAAGCCTACTGTTGGGTCCCTACAGACCTACAAGAACCCCTCTTACCTTAACTCTAATTTGAGGATTCTTGGATCTCCATTAGTCTTATTATGAAACCTCCTCAGGTTCTTATCAGTGCTTAGCACCTTACCAGCCCTAAGCCACGGTCCTCAAAATGCCAGTCCACTGATTGGCAGGACACTGTTCACAGGATGCATCCTGGACTGCACTTCAGTGACACTAGACCAGGGTACCTACTCCTTAGGACAACCGCGGCAGCTCACCAGTGCTCACTCGCTTCCTGTCACCTGTCATTTTCACTTGGGACTGTGCTGATGATAAATCTATATACTTCTGCTTTCCATCACATCCAAGATGCTGTACACAAATTAAGAGAGAAAAATTAATAAATACGCCTTCACTGAGCGATTGGCCCTAGTTCTGTACAAACGCGCCTCAGTATATTCCCAAAAGATGTGAAAATAGGTGTCAAACAAAAACTTGTATGTGAATGTTCATAGCAGCACTATTTACTTCCCATAGCCAAAAGGTTGGAAACAAACTATATGTCCCTGGATGGATGAAAGGATAAATAAAATGTGGTGTAGTATACAATGAAATAGTATTTGGCTGTAAAAAGGAATGAAGTGCTGATACCCACTACTACATGGGTGGAAGTTGGAAACATACTAAATGAAACAAGCTGGACACAAAAAGTCACATATCCTGTTATCCCATTTACAGCGATATCCCAAAATATTCAGAATAGGTAAATTAGGGCCGGGTGCGGTGGCTCAAGCCTGTAATCCCAGCACTTTGGGAGGCTGAGGCGGGTGGATCACGAGGTCAAGAGATCGAGACCGTCCTGGCCAACATTGTGAAACCCCATCTCTACTAAAGGTGCAAAAAATTAGCTGGACATGGTGGCGCGTGCCTGTAATCCCAGCTACTCTGGAGGCTGAGGCAGGAGAATTGCCTGAACCCAGGAGGCAGAGGTTGCGGTGAGCCAAAATCGTGCCATTGCACTCCAGCCTGGGTAACAAGAGCGAAACTCCATCTCAAAAAAAAAAAAAAAAAAAAAAAAAAAAAAAAAAAAAAAGAATAGGTAAATTAGTACAAACAGAAAGCAAATTAGTGTTTGCCAGGGATTGGAGAGGAGGAAGTATGGGGAGACTTCCTAATGGATATGGAAGTATGGAGAGACTTCCTTTTGGAGTGATCAAATGTTTTAGAACAACATAGAGGTAATGGTTGTATAACATTGTGGAAGTGCGTAATGCCACTGAATCGTACACTTTAGAAATATTAATTCTATATTATGTAAATTGTACTTCCATAAAAAAGCAGTACAATGAAATGTGTTATTTTAAAATAAGAAAAGCAGAAAGAAAAATATTACCCTATAATTCTACCACCCCAAACCAAATACTGTTCCCAATTTATTCCATTTATGTTACATAGTAATAATTAATACTGAACATATAATTTATACTTTGTTTTAAAATTTAATGTTGTGTCCAGGATGGTCACAGTGGCTCACACCTGTAATCCCAGCACTTTGGGAGACTGAAGTGGGTGGATCGCCAGAGGTCAGGAGTATGAGACCAGACTGCACAATATGATAGAACCCTGTCTCTACTAAAAACACACACACACACAAAATTAGCCAGGCATGGTGACCAGGTGCCTGAAATCCTAGCTACTCAGGAGGCTGAGGCAGGAGAATCTCTTGAACCCAGGAGGCAGAGGTTGCAGTGAGCCAAGATCACACTCCAGCCTGAGAGATGGAGTGAGATTCTGTCTCAAAAAAAAAAAAAAAAAAAGTAATGTTATTTTCAAAGCATTATCTTTGTTAAATGTTTCATAATCTTTAACTACTGAAGAAAGTTTCTTAATATATTTCTAAAATTATTGTTCTAATTTGTATTGACACTTGAAATATGTGAAAATATCTGTTTCACACACATCATCTTTGCTAGCATTGACTAGTCTCCCAAAAAGAGGAAGAAAAAAGTATAACATAATTATTTTAATTCATTTCATTTGATTGTTATGTTGTTATCTACTTCATTTGATTATCTCAAAGTTTTTTTTAAAACTAATCAAGTGTTTAGTAAAGACTTGTCTATGCTTTATTTTGTTAGAGTAGATAGTAGTTAGTTATTATTGTTCTGAGGGTAATCCCACAGTAAATGCTTTTAAAAACTAGACTATATTTGTCCCTGAAGGAGGAATTAGAGAATTGGAAGACTGATATGATCAAATTACCTACTACAAACTGAGCAGAGATAGAAATTATGAAAGATAAGACATAGAAATAAAAGTTTAAAGTTCTGGAAAAAATAAAATAGGTCGACTGGGTACAGTGGCTCACGCCTGTAATCCCAGCACTTTGGGAGACTGAGGCAGGCGGATCACCTGAGGTCAGCAGTTCAAGACCAGCCTGGCCAACATGGTGAAATCCCATCTCTCCTAAAAATACAAAAGATTACCTGGGTGTGGTGGTGTGCACCTATAATCACAGCTACTCAGGAAGCTCACGCAGGAGAATTGCTTGAACCTGGGAGACTAAAGTTGGAGTGAGCCAAGAGCGTGCCACTGCGCTCCAGCCTGGGCAACAGAGCGAGCCCCCATCTCAAAACAAAACAAAACAAAAAAGTCAAATAGGTCATATCAACGAATGATTTGACCTTGCACAACTGTTGGAAGGGGTTAGACACTCCATGAAGCTATTGCCTTCCTGTCTGATACTGCAGTAGCCACCATCTAGCCCCTGTGACTACCAGTAGTCACAGATAGAAAACAGACTGGCATTGGTATATTTCCTAAAATGTGGGCTGTTTGTTTTTTTGTTTTTGTTTTTGTTTTATAGGCAGAGTCTTGCTCTGTCATCCAGGCTGGAGTGCAGTGACACAATCTCGGCTCACCACAACCTCCGCCTCCTGGGTTGAAGCAATTCTCCTGCCTCAGCCTTCTGAGTGGCTGAGACTACAGGTGTGTGCTACCATGCCTGGCTAATTTTTTCTATTTTCAGAAGAGACAGGGTTTCACTGTGTTAGCCAGGATGATCTTGATCTCCTGACCTCGTGATCTGCCCACTTTGGTCTCCCTAAGTGCTGGGATTACAGGCGTGAGCCACCGTGCCTGGCTGGCTGTTCAGTTTTACACATGGTCACCTCCTTATACCCCTAGATGTGTGTGTGGTGGAGGAAGGACAGTGGGTAGTGATGACAGGAGCGGGGACTGGGGAAACCCCCTGGTTTTTCTTCTCCAGGAATTAGTAGACATTAAATTTTAAGCCTGAAACTTAAAAGTAATCACAAGGGAAAAAAAGTTTTTTTTAGGTTTACTCTTTAACGTTACTCTGTTGAGATGCCACTCACACAGCAATGTGATAGAAAGCCGCACACACTACACTGCAACTTGGCTTGTTAATGAGTCACTGGAGATGAGGCACAGGAGCGCCACATCAGTGGCCAGCCTGCGACCTTTGCCCACGCCGTTCTGTTCCTCACTATGCCTCCTGGCTAAAGCATCCCTTTAGAAGATAGTAAAGAATGGTTGAATAAAAAGAGAACTTTAGATTTCCATAGACATCTTGTCTGTGTTCTCTAGTAAACCTAGGTAAGAATCTCACAAAGTAGCCTACCAGGTAGTGATCTGTCAAGATGCAAGATTCTCCCCTTTTCTATATGGGAGTAAAAATAACGGGAGAAATGGGTTCAACTTCAGTGTGCAGAAGCAACTGGGATTGAACTGTGATAAAACTGGTTGAAATAAAGAACGCACATCATATGGCTTCCACTTACGATGAGAGGAAGCCATGTTCTCACTGGTCATTCGTCCATCCTTCAATGCCAAAATGCAATGCAGGATGCTTATTTTTATCCTCTATCATGTAGCGCCACCGGAGGCCAATCCCACCCTTCAACCACAGTACTCTGTTCATATCTAGTGTATATATTGGAATTATATTAAGATATTGTTTGGAAACAGATTCCGAATTCTAAAGTAAGTTTGTAAACCCACTGGAATTTAAGGTAAAAACCTATGACCTATAATCTATAATTAATTGGTTTGGATGTCAACTTTCTTCAAGCTGTGTTATCTTAGGCTAGCCACTTATTTTGCTTTTTGAATTCCTTACCTGAAACTTTGGTATACTATCTGATTATTCACTGAAGTTTCTGAGGATCAATCATGTGGGCAGTAAATAAGCTACAGGCCTGGGGGCCTGGAAGGGCTATTGCAGTACTCTACATAGGAGATGATAATGGCTTAGTATTGACAATGACAGTGTGAAGTATTTGGACTCAGAAATATTTTGAAGGTCAGGCTATAGGACTTGCTGATTTATTGATGAGGAGTGTGAGAAAAAGAGAAGAATTAAGAATGACACTAAGATTTTTAGCCTGAGCTACTGAAGAAAGATAAAGCTATGTTGAGAAAAGCTGAGAGTAGAGGAAAGAGAAAGAGAAGCAAGAGTAAGTGATGCGGCCGGAGTCCTAACGAACTCTCAGCGCTTTACCAAGACCTAAGAACTTCCTTGCCCTCTGTATTAGTCTGTTTTTCACACTGCTATAAAGAACTGACTGGCCGGGCTTGGTGGCTCAAGCCTGTAATCCCAACACTTTGGGAGGCTGAGGTGGGTGGATCACGAGGTCAAGAGATCGAGATCATCCTGGTCAACATGGTGAAACCCCATCTCTACTAAAAATACAAAAAATTAGCTGGGCATGGTAGCATGTGCCTGTAATCCCAGCTACTCAGGAGGCTGAGGCAGGAGAATCACCTGAACCCAGGAGGCAGAGGTTGTGGTGAGCCGAGATCGCGCCATTGCACTCCAGCCTGGGTAACGAGTGAAACTCCGTCTCAAAAAAAAAAAAAAAAAAAAAAAGAACTGACTGAGACTGGGTAGTTTATAGAGAAAGGAGGTTTAATTGACTCATAGTTCCACATGGCTGGGGAGGCCTCAGGAAATGTACAGTTATGGCAGAAAGGGAAGCAGGCATGTCTTACATGGCCGCAAGTGAGAGAGACATGAAGGAAAAACTGTCAAGCACTTAAAAAAGCACCATCGGATCTCAGGTGAAGTCACTCACTATCATGATAACAGCATGAGGAAAAATGGTCCCGTGATCTAATCACCTCCCTCCCTTGATGCATGGGGACTATAATTCAAAATGAGATTTGGGTGGGGACACAAAGCCAAACCATATCACTCACTGATCATGGAAGGGAAGGCACCATGGTGTCCTCATAATTCATTTCCCCCTTTTATTCAAGCTAATTGAGTTGGTTTCTGTTACATGCAACCAGATCATCTTTGCACTCAAGCTGCAACATCAACTCTTCCTTGGGGCTCCAGCCTTCAGGCCAACCCTGCAGACTGTGGATTTTACCAGCCTTCATAATTGCATGAGCCAATTCCTTAAAGTAACTCAGTCTCTCTCTGTGTCTCTGACTCTCTCTCTCTGTCTATATATACATGTTTATATGTACACACACACACACACACACACACACACACACACACTCGGATCTTATGGGTTCTGTTTTTCTGGAGAACGCTGACTAGTACAAACTGTGAGCTACGCTAGGAAGGCAGCTCTGGCTGATTCCTCTCCATTTCCCCAGGGCCCCACACAGCGCTGGGCACACAGGTGGTACAGCACTTCCATTAGCCAGCATCACTACTGTGTCAGCTTACACATACACACACTCATATGTATACAAACACTCATATCTTAATTCAAATATAAGCAGGTTATCTCCTACAATTGGGTGAGACCATTGGTAATAATCTAAACTTACATAAAACTCTACATCAAAAAAGGATGCAAACTATCTGGAGCCAGGTTCTTACTGAGGAGGAAATGTGGAAAGAAGGAAATTTCAAGAGTGAAAATTGCTGCCTGTAATCCCGGCACTTTGGAAGGCCGAGGCGGGCGGATCACGAGGTCAAGAGATCAAGACCATCCTGGTCAACATGGTGAAACCCCGTCTTTACTAAAATTACAAAAAAAATTAGCTGGGCATGGTGGCGCATGCCTGTAGTCCCAGCTCGGGAGGCTGAGACAGAAGAATTGCTTGAACCCAGGAGGCGGAGGTTGCGGTGAGCCAAGATCGCGCCATTGCACTCCAGCCTGGGTAACAAGAGCGAAACTCCGTCTCAAAAAAAAAAAAAAAAAAGTGAAAATTGCTTTAAAAACATTTGTTTATATCTTACTTTATATATTGGGATTTTAATGTTGTGCAAATTGTAGCAAGCAGCAACAATAGTTACACTCCCACCTGAATAGTTACACCCATTTTAGACTAGTTGGGTTTTTTTCTCAGAGATGTGTTCCCTGGTTTTGGGTCTTGCTGCTCTCCGTCTGCCCTTCTTCTTCCCCTCCTCTTGCTTCAGTGACTTTGATCATATCATACATACTTGCCAAGATGTTCCCACTCTTTGCCCCTACCCCAGCCTGGTTAACTCCTGCTCATTCCTCCTGCCTCTGCTCAGATATTAACTCTTCCAGGAAGCCTTCCCTGAAGAAGAGCACTTAGGTTGAGCCTTGATGATCCCTTACCCTGTTTGTAAATTCCTAACACTTAGTATTTTTCTGCATTGTCTTTGGGTGTGCAGTAAAGTTTCACATTCTTTCCTAATTCTGGAGCACAGGTCTGAATGAGATTTTAAAACTTTGCCACTTCAGAGCCTGTGAAGCAGCTGGAATCCCCTGTGGTCATTATTTCTCAGGAAGCAGATTTGAAAGATTGTAGCAAATGGGTGTTTGTTTTTCTTGGGTACTACAAGAAACATTGAAGAAGGCTTTAACTCTAAGCTGTGGCAGGTGGTGTTATTCCAGCGAAGAAATTAGGCATTAATAAGGATGGTAACACTAGAATCAGATGTGTATCTTCTCTCGGTGTTGGGAAGTTGCTGGAAGGATGCCAGGGTGTTGCATAGACACATCTGAAGCTCTCTAAGAAACACAGAATTTGATCCCAAGAAAACCTTCGCAGGAGAGAGAAGTTTGTTAGCCATAAAGCTCTTAACCAGAAGTGAAAACCCCACCTAAATGTTGATTTTTTCCCTCTCCCTGGAGTTCCCTATGGCAGAGAACAGAGAGAATGTGCCTGTGAAAGTTTTAGCAAAACAAGGAATTGAACCTGGCAGTGGGGCAGACGTAGGTGGTGTGAATTTTTAATGATGAGACATTAAAACTATCCTTTGGGAAAAGAATTGTTGAGTACTTCCCTATTTAAATGAAAACGTAGGTACAAACAGGCTATGCCTGATAAGAGGCTCTGAAATAAAAGTAAGCCATAAAAGACTATATTTAATGTCATCCTAACTCTACTTCAAAGTAGGAACAAATACTGCTTACAAAAAACACTGTTAGGAATGTCATCAACATTTTGACGGCGGTTTCTAGGAGTGTTGAGATTACAGGAAATACTTTTGCTTGATTACATGTTTTGGTGTTTTATATATTTTTCTATACCAAGCACACATTGCTTTTATAATAGAAAAGCAGTAAACTTTGTTAAATAATAGTAAATAGACAATAGTAAGTTAAAACATAAGGATATGTGTGCAGGAAGAGGGCATTGGCCGGCCCTGGGGCCCTGGGTCCAGTCAAGATGTGTACTTGCAGAGTAAGGGCATGGCCAAGGTCATTTCTTATGCTTTGCCAACTTGACAAATAAAAATAATAGAAACTCAGTGTTGTTTAAGTTTTGTTAATTTGAATAACCATTGTTGTTGAACACTGTCTTTGGAGAAAACACTGAGAAAGCATTTCAGGTATCTGCCATGGAAAATCCCATCAAGTGGGACACTCACAGCGATCTCTGTACCCACGAAGTCACACTTACTATCCTTGGTGAACTTTCCTTAAAAACTGTAGGTGAACTTCCAATGAATGCATAAATAGGGTTTGTGGACTTCTGAATTCAACCAGAGAATTGTTACCCTTGTGTAGGAACTCCGAACTCAAAGCGGTTCTACAGTTGGTAGGAAGATGAGGTGGATGTGGTTTTGAGAAAAATAATGAGACCATCCAAAGGGAAAAAAGACAGTTAATTGGCTACATTTGACTCATGCAATTGGTGCCCTGGGAGCCCTCATGCCAGCCTTCATGTTCCATCGCTCAACCAAGGCAAATCATCTGTCATCTGGCAGATACCTTGTCGACAGAATTGCCCAGTTTTCAGAAGCAAGTCAGCCACTGATGAAGAGTGGGCTTGATCAGGGAGTAGGTGAAAAAGAGATGAATCAAGACTTAGGGTTATTTCTACAATTCCACTCTGCCATGCAGACCCATCAAGAGTCTTCCCAGGAAGCAAAAAGAATTCTTCAGTCCTCCAAAGTCATACTTTAAAATTACATTGATGTGTCACTAAGAGCACCCCTCAGGAAGTCCTCACCCCATTTTGGGCCATGACTTGCTGACTTTCATGCCAGGAAATAGTTACTGTTAATAACTCGTCCTACACATATGAACCACTGGGAAAACACTTAAAAGTTTCAGAGAAACTTTTGCTATTATCATAATCTGCATCATCGTCATCACTGTCGTCATTATGAACTTGGATAAATTAACTGCAATCATCACAGCATTTTTAGCAATACTTTGCTGAACCAATTTTCCGAACAAAATATTCCTAGATTTACTATAGGATTGAATGAAGTTTTAGCATGCCAACAGCAAGAGAGAGTTGGCATGAGTTTGGTGGGAGGCTTAGCAGGATGGGAGAAGTAAAAACTAGGAATATATAAAACAAGTAGACAACCATCAATGACAACTATTATTCATATAAAAAGCACTCAGTGATATCAGTATTTATATAAATGAGCACATTTTTGTTAACTTTATTTTTAAAAATTATCATACAGTCAAATCAATGTTTTTGGTGCACAGTGGTATGAAGTTTAATATAGTATGGATTCATGTAACCACTACTGTAACCACACCACATCAGTCTGGCTCAGCGTTTTTTTTGTTTGTTTGTTTGTTTGAGACAGAGTCCCACTCTGTCACCCAGGCTGGGGTGCAGTGGTGCAATCTTGGCTCACTTCAACCTCCAACTCCCAGGTTCAACCGATTCTCTTGCCTTAGCCTCTAGAGCAGCTGGGATTACTGTATAGGAGCCTGCCACCATGCCCAGTTATTTTATTTTATTTTTTTTTGTATTTTTAGTAGAGATGGGATTTTGCCGTGTTGGCCAGACTGGTCTCAAACTCCTGATCTCAGTTGATCCACCTGCCTCGGCCTCCCAAAGTGCTGGGGTTACAGGCTTGCGCCACTGTACCCAGCCTCTGGCTCAACAATGCTGTGAGTTGCTTTTCATTTGCTATAGATCCCCAGGATGAAGGTCATGTAACCTGAGCATGCCCAAATGAACCAAATGCGCAATCACAAGGGGAACCTAAGTGCCTGGACTGAGGAGTAGAGACTGAATTAAGAAGCAGACATTGCATGGCAGGATGCAGGATCCAATCAGATCAAGCTCTGGCATTGCTCCGTGGTTGGAAGCAGCATCCAGTTAGATCATGCCTCCCAGCATCACTTCATTGCAAGATCCAGTCGCATCATACCTCATTACCCTTTGCTTATAAAACCTGACCCAAACCCAGCTTGGGGAGACACATTGGGGCATTTCCTCCCATCTCCTTGCCAAATAAAGGATTTTTGTTCAAAAGCCAGTGGCATGGTATTGATCTCTATGTAGATCAGGCAGCAAGACCATTGATTTCTCGGTAACACTACCACAATCAGGATGCAGAATAATTCCATCACTCAGAAAAATTCCCTCGGGCTATTCATTTGTTGTCACACCCTCTGCTCACCCATATCCTTGGCTGATCAGTTCTCTATCACTATAGCTTTGTTTTTTAGAGAATGCCACATAAATGGATCATGGATCATATAATGCATAACCTTTTTTTTTTTTTTTTTTTTGAGAGGGAGTCTTGCTCTGTTGCCCAGGTTGGAGTGCAGTGGCGCGATCTCCGTTAACTGCAACCTCCACCTCCAGGATTGAATCAATTCTCCTGACTCAGCCCCCTGAGTAGCTGGGACTACATGCGCATGCCACCACGCTCAGCTAATTTTTGTATCTTTAGTAGAGACGGGGTTTCACCCTGTTGGCCAGGATGGTCTTGATCTCTTGACCTCGTGATCCGCCCGCCTTGGCCTCCCAAAGTGTTGGGATTACAGGTGTGAGACACTGCGCCTGGCCAATGCATAACCTTTTGAGACTGACTTACTTCACTCTGCGTAGTGCTTTTGAGATGCATCCAAGTTGTTGCATGTATTATTTGCTTTCTCCTTTTTACTGCTGAGTAGTTTTCCATTGCATGCATGCACTACAGTTTATGCATTCACTTGTTGAAAGGTATTTGGGTTGTTTTAGATAATTGAGAGTAAAGCTACTATAAATATTTGTGTACAGTTTTTTATGAACACATTTTCATTTCTCGGGGGTAAATACCTAGAAGTGGCATTGCTGGGTCATGTGATAAACCTATTTAACTTTATATGGAAGTGTCATCATGGCTTTACTATTTTGCAATCTCATCAGCTATGTCTGAGAGTTCTTGTTGCTCTGTATCCTTCACAGCACTTGGCATTGTCAGTATTTTTTCATGTTGACTACTCTACTAGGTATGCAGCGATATCTCATTGTGATTTTGATTTGCATTTCCCTAATGGTTAAAGATGTTGGACATATTTTCATGTGCTTATTGTCATCCATATGTCTTCTTTAGTGAAGTATCTGTTTGTCTTTTGCTGGTTTTTAATTGATTTGTTTTCTTACTATTGATTTTGTGGATTCTTATATATTCTAGATATAAGTCATTTGTGATTTAATTCACCAATGTTTTCTTCCAGTCTCCAGCTAAGTGTCTTTTCATTCTCTTAACAGTATATTTCACAGGCAAAAAGTTTTGATGAAGTCAGTGTATGAGTGTCTTCTTTTATGAGTCATTCCTTTGTGTCTAAGAACTAAGCCCATATTATAATTTTTCCTGTTTTCCTTTTTAAAAACATTTTATAGTATTAGATTTTTCATATAGATCTATGGTCTACTTTAAGCTTTGTGTAAGATATAAAGTTAGGTCAAGGCTCTTTTTTTTTTGGCCTATGAATGTCCAATTGTTCCAAAACCATTTGTTGGAAAAGGCCATCCTTTCTCCATCGAATTGCTTTTGCACCTGTGTAAAAAATCAATTGGATATATTGATGTGGGTCTATTTCTGGACTCTCTATTCTGTTCAGTTGATTTGTGCATCTATGTTCCTTCATCAATATCTTCACTTCTTGATTACTATAGCTTAATAGTAAGTCTTAAACTCAAATTGTGTGATTCTTCCAACTGTATTCTTCTTTCTCAAAACTCAACTAGTTTTCAATGAGCTTTTGCTATGAGTCCAACATCATGCCAAGCCCTTTACAAGGATGGTCTCATTTAATCTTCACAACAAACCTTTGAGGATATGTGTCAGTTCAGGCTCACCAGAAAGCAGGTGGATTTGGAAGTGCAATGGATTTATTAGAAGATATGACTGTGGAGGATAAAGAGAAGAGGGAGCTGGACTAACAGGGAAAGATTTCTGATTGTGAGGTTGGTCTGACCCCAGCAAAAGGAGACGGGAAGGAAAGAGGCTTGAGTAAGAGGAGACTCAGTCTGTAGTACGGCTCCAAGAAAGTCCCAGCCAAGGTTATGAGGGAACGCCAGAGCAAAAGTTTCCCATTAGAGATGTCCCATTTGGGGCAGAAATGACCAGGCTCTTGTACTCCACTGTGCTTAGTCATTGGTTTGGCGCAATCTGGGAAAAGTGTGGCCTCAGTGTGAATGCTGCACAGGAATTAAAATAGCAACTCTAACTATTATTTCCCCAAGTGCAAATTTAACCTCATGATTAGATTTAACTATACCATAACAAACATGTATATAATTTGAATTCTTCCATACTCAAAAATGAATATGTCAAGGTTTATAAAGTTACAAGTTTTACAGCAGTTTTCTGCTCTGGCAAGACCTAAATATTCATATGCAGTCAGCCCCCTATATATGTGAGTTCCATATTTGCCGATTCAACAAATTGGGAACTGATCATATTTGAAAAAGAGAAAAACCAACAACAAAAGTGATAAAAATAGAAAACAATACAGCATAACAACTTTTTACATAGCATTTACATTGTATTACGTTTTACATGTAATGTAGTGCTGATTTAAAGTATATGGAAGGGTATGCATAGGTTATATGCAAATACTACATCCTCGTTTTATATAACAGATTTGTGCATGCATAGATTTTGGTATGCGTAGGGGATTCTGGAACCACCGTCACTCAGTATAATGCTTTTGTGATGGAATTTGGATTCATTTCTCTGGACAGAGACAGGGAACTGAACTTGGAATCTTTCTCTTGACCTAGCTCCTTGTTAATGGATGTTTCTTGCTTTAATATTATTGCTCTTTCCCCTTCTTCCTTCCTTATCCCACTCTATAAATTTCTTCAGAGATCAAAGTCAACATCCACTCATGTCCTCCTGTCTGGTTAACAGAGGCCAGCTGTCTTCTGCTTTATTAAAATACCACATTCAGAATCTCTTTAAGCAATGAGCTCATTTAGCATCTGTAATAAAGTGCTATATCATTGCATAGATGAGGCCTCTCTGCAAAGCCTATCGCTGACTGACAAATGTTTCACTGCACCCTGATACTGCAGGCACATCCCCTTTGAACATTCTGAGACATCCCTTTGTATGGGATGTTTTAGTGAGTCCTAAACATGTATACTGACAAGCAAATTGAGAACATTTCTCCATTGATTTGTTCGCTTTCTATTCTTTAAGAAAAGAAACAGTGAAAATGTAAACAGTATTCATTGTAGTAAGAACGATAATATTAACTTAAATGTATATAGTTCTCTTTACTCTAGAATGTGCTTCCTTCTTTGAATCCAGAAATAGTGTAGGAGGAAATACCCCCCTTTCTACTGATGAGAGAAATATTGCCCAGAAAGCTAGTGGGACATCCAATGTTTGAATCATGTGCCCTCCTTTCTGCATACAAAAGCCTGTATACAGTATCATAATATGTAAACATAGAAGATATACAAACCTTTAAGAAAGGAAATAGTTGACAGAAGGTTTGAGTGTTTGTGAACATGGAACATGCTAGGCATACACATGTTTATGTAGGAACCCAACCACTCAAGTTAATAAGAGAGTGACCCAGAAAGCATTCACTCCCTGAATGAATGAATTCTTGAATGAACGGAGGGCCTTCCCCAGACCTAAGCAGAGCAGCCACATCCAGCATAGGGGCTCAGAGGGCAACCACAGGGTTCTGCCATTTCCAGACTATGTCTTTCTGTGCCATAATCTCATTTGCCCTGGAAGCCCTGCCAGGAAGCCTCTACTAACAGTCAGATAGCGGAGGTAGGGTGTTTTCCCTGGGCCTAGACAAAATATACTTTTATGGTCTGGAAGGAAATGAAGATAGTGCGTCAGCCTTTGCAATGAGCACATTTATGCCCATTGAATTCATCAAGAAAATGTATTGATTTTCTTCGACCCTTCTTCCTGCATTACCACTCTTATTGTTTAACTTACCACATTGTCTATGTGTCAGTCCCCATCATTTAATGAACAACATGATTATAGGAACACACTCATTCATCTTTACATTCTAAAGTGCCTATTACAGTTCCTGGCATAGTTGGCACTCATTAAGCCATTGTCCAAACGAAGGAAAGAGAACTATATGCTAAGCATTAGGGCTAGGTTTTTTACATTTAGGTAAGAAGGAGGAGGATGTTATCAGTTAACATTTATCAGCACATATTACATGCCCAAGAATGCTGCTACATTTTTTACATGCACAATCATATTGAACTCTGATACCAACCCTTATGAGGTAGGAATTTTTACTAGTCACATACACACATTAGGAAATTCAGATTTTTTGGAATTAAATAATCTGCCTAAGATCACATAGTGAGTATGTGGCAGAATTCTGTCTGTTGGACTCCAGGAAGCATAGTCTTTATTTCTGCATCATTCTTCTGGCCATAGTGTCCAATTCAGAAAGCTGATACATGGTCCAGACCTTGATCTTTCAAAGGGGATAAGAAAGATTCCCTGGAAAATCTTGGAATGAAGTCACCTTAGCTATGCGGGTAAGTCTTAAATAGAAGGCAGAATGCAATATTCAAGGAACTTATAGCTGTAATAAGGAGATGAGACTAGCACACACATGAGAGAGAGAGGGAATATGAAACTGTCTAGATATTCACTGATTTATGAGGACAGAGACATCTTTATGAGTTGGTGAATGTACCCTGTATACCCCACACTATGTTGAGTGCTTCACATCTATTATCTTAGTAATCCTTCCAATGACCTTTAAAAAGTAGGTATTATTCTCTATTTACAAATGGAGAAAATGGAACTAAGAAAACTATGAAATTTGCCTTAGATCGCAGAACTAAGAATACATAGTGGATTTGGGCTTCCAAGCCAGGCCATGTGATTGCAGAACCCAGATTATACACCTCATTCTCTCTGCACTCTGAACCCAGAATGGCAGACAATGATGCCATAAGAGGAGAGTGTCTCCAAAATATGCTGTTAAGTGGAGACATCTTAGTGAAAAATGAGAACCCGTAGCAAAGACTCATAGATGTGATATAGACTAGCTTTTTTGGTTAGCTAGTAATTCAGTCAGCATCTTAATGGGGATGGAACAGAGGAAAGATCAATATTTTATCTTCTGCTCAAAGATGAAAGACCTGAAAAATGGCCTTACGAGGTGATGACTCATGAAGGGATGGGGATACTATAGCCCAAGGACCCTGGAAGTCCAAAGAGAAGCAGGTCTACAAAGCAGAAAAGAGGATGAAGAAGGCCAAGTTCACATTTTACTTTGTTGCTTAAAGAAGTGGAAACATTCTAAGGAAGATTTACATGAATCATACTTCATTAAATCCTTACAACTAGCTATTTGCTAGTTGACTTTCAACAAAAATGGGTTGAATAAATGAGTATTGTGTGTGTTAATCTACACCTTGCTTTTCATTTAGCATACATTTGGATTTATTTCCAGGTTAGGATACAGTGACTGCTACATTCTTATAAATGGTCACATATTGGTCTGTAGTATCAATGTGCCATAATTCATATAACCATTCTCCTATTGTCGGATGTTTCAAACACTTGTATTATCTTTACATACACAATAATCCAATGACTATCTTTGTTCATACAACCTTGTATATACATTTACCAATATTTCTGTAGGATGGACACCAAAAATGAAGTGACACTGTTCTTTTAGAAAAAATCAAAATCCAAGTTCATTAAATGTTGAGTTGATGAAACAACTTTAACTCCTGACCTAAATCAGCTTTCAAAATGTTCTTTTTCTGTTTTAATGTAAAGCTGAAAAATATCTTTTTTAAGGATAGGAGGTATAAATTATAGGCCTTCTCTTTGAGGTAATAGACCAGAAAGCTATATGTAATCATATTGCAGCTATAAAATTGTATTCTGTTCTTCAACATGAGGCAAATACAAAGTTTCAGAGTAATGAATATAATTTTGGATTTTTTTTTTTTTTTTTTTTTTTTTTTGAAACGGAGTCTCACACTGTTACCCGGGCCGGAGTGCAATGGCATGATTGCATCTCACTGCAGCCTCTGCCTCCTGGGTTCAAGTGATTCTCCTGCCTCAGACTCCCAAGTAGCTAAAATCGCAGGCACCCACCACCACGGCTGGCTAACTTTTTGTATTTTTAATAGAGATGCGGTTTCACTATTTTGGTCAGGCTGGTTTCAAACTCCTGACCTCGTGATCCACCCACCTCGGCCTCCCAAAAGTGCTGAGATTACAGGCATGAGCCACTGCGCCCGGCCCCAGTGTTGGATGTTTTGATGTCAACTTCAGGCCTTATATCTTATAGTAATGCTCTTCATTAGTCATATTTTCAATTGATTCCTTGTGTAGATTTGTTTTTTCTACACGGCACGCCAAAATGTGGGGAATACGTGTTAGCGACCAAAGCCTTTACATTGCATCTATTCATGCGTTGATTCACTATCATTTAAATATCTGAGCGTGTTATTTCAGAATTAAATGTGGTTGGTAAGGAGGGTCTGTTGGAGGTAGAGAAACACAGTTGATCTAAAATATTACCTATGGAACCCTTCTCTTGAAGCAAAGCCTCCTAGGCTCTGAAAGAATTACAGATATGCAGAGGAAATGTCCACTGATAGATGAATGGATAAACAAAATGTGGTATATATATGCAATGAAATAATGTTCAGCCTTAAAAATGAAGAATATTCTGACACATTCTACCTCATGAATCTTGAGGGCATAAATGCTAAGTGAAATAATCCAGTCACAACCTGGCCAGGCGCAGTGGCTCACGCCTGTAATCCCAGTACCTTAGGTGGCCGAGGCGGGTGGATCACTTGAAGTCAGGAGTTTGAGACCAGCCTGGCGGCCAACATGGTGAGTCCCTGCCTCTACTAAAAATACAAAAATTAGCTGGGCATGGTGGAGAATGCCTGCAATCCCAGCTACATGGGAGGCTGAGACAGGAGAATCTCTTGAACTTGGGAGGCAAAGGTCGCAGTGAGCCAAGACTGTGCCATTGCACTTCAGCCTGGGTGAAGAGCAAGACTCCATCTCAAAAAAAACAGAACAAAACAAAAACAGACATATACTTTATGAATCCATTTATACGAGGTACCTACAGTAGTCAAATTCATAGAGACAGAGAACAGAAGCGAACAGAAGCGTGGTTGTCAGGGACTAGGAGGAGCAGGAAATGAAAAGTTGTCTTCTAATGAGTGTAGAGTTTCCATTTAGCAAGATGAAAAAGTTCTGGAGATCAGTTGCAACACCATATAAATATGCTTAACATTACTGTATACCTAAAAATGTTTAAGATGCTCAATTTTATGTTTTATGTATGCTATTACAATTTTTTTAAATTACAAACCATCCAACACAAATAATAAGGAATCTGCTGGAGTGACAAGGAATCTGACTTAGAGTAACTAACCTCTGTGGGCTCACATTTAAAATTGAATTCTCAAATTTAGTTGTACTATTTGGGGTAGCCTAGATCCCAGTAGCAAGTTGTCCCCCAGTGTAAATGGCTAAAACTCTATAGAAGATAATTTATCTCATGAAACAGTCCATGTTATGTGGTAAACAAATGCTTGTTAAGTGAATACATGAATGAATAAGTGAATGGATGTGGCCTGTAAGACATGTACGAACCATACTACCAGATAAGAACCTCAGGTTACCAACTCAGATGTGAAAGAAATGTGGCTTTATTCTTCCATAATTAAAATATGTCTTGAACCTTCCTGCTGCTGGGTTAAGTGACCAAAATGAAATCTGAGACAACTCCCTGCCACTCTATCATAGGCAGAATAACGGCCCCCAAGGATGCTTGGGTCCTAATTTTTAGAAGCTGTGAATGTTACCTTACATGAGACAGGGGATTTTGCAGATATGATTAAATTAAATATCGAGAGATTAGGAGAATATCCTGGATTACCTGGGTGGGCCCAGTGTAATCCAGGATATTCTCCTGCCTCCCCCTTTTACTTACAAGGACGCACAAGCTTGTGCGTCCTTGTAAGTAAAAGGGGGAGGCAGGAGAGTCAAAGATATGGCAAAAGATATGGGGGTCAGAGTTAGAGAGAGGAATTTGAAGATGCTGTACTGCTGGCCTTGAAGAAGGAGGAAGGGGCCATAAGCAAAGGAATGTAGACGGCTTCTAGAGGTTGGGAAATGAGAAACAACACGACAACAAACCAGATGAAAACTGGATTCTCCCCCAGAGCTTCCAGAAGAAACGCTGCTCTGCTGACACCTTGAGATTAGTCCAGTGAAAGCCTTTTCAGACTTCTGACCTCTGAAACTGTAAGATAATACATTTGTGTTGTTTTACACCAACAAGTGTGATAATTTGTTGTAGCAGCCATTGGAGACTAAAACACGGCCCACTGTCACTCTCCTGGCACCAGTGGCTGAATTCTGGATTGGAAAGAAAATGGGGCTGCAGAGAGACCACAGAGTACAGAGACTTGGAGTAGAAACCACCTGGATTCAAAACTCAGCTCAGTCAGCTGCCTGGGGTTATCCTTAGTGAAGTCATGCAACCACTCTGCATGTTAATTTCCTCACCTGTAAATTGGGAAGAACAGTACCTACCTCATCGGGTTACTGTGAGAATTAAATATGTTCATTTAACAAAAGGGCCTAGTACAGTGTCTTGCATGTAGTAAACACCATGTAAGTATTAGCTATTACTGTGATTACTCTTTTTTTCCTTTATTTAATTAATTTATTTATTTTTGAGATGGAGTCTTACTCTGTCACCCAGGCTGGAGTGCAGTGGTGCGATCTCAGCTCACCGCAACCTCCGCCTCTGGTGTTCAAACAATTCTCCTGCCTCAGCCTCCCGAGTAGCTGGGATTACAGATGCCCACTACCATGCCCAGCTGATTTTTGTATTTTTTCGTGGAGAAGGGGTTTCATTATGTTGGCCAGGCTGGTTTCAAACTCCTGACCTCGGTGAACCTCCCACCTCAGCCTCCCGAAGTGCTGGGATTACAAGCCTGAGCCACTGCGCATGACCCTATTGTAATTACTCTTATTGTTATCATCTGGTCCTAGGTCTTGAGAAGTCCATGCTACCAGATTCTGCTCCTCAGTCATAATCCATGCAGGTTTCTGCCAAGTGGGTCCTCCATGGGGCAGAAGATCCTGGTGCTCCAGCCGGATCCCTTGAATCCCTTTTACTCTTGGTTGGTATGCTTGTCCCCCCAGCTTCTGTGGATACTTGACTGAAAGCTCACTCCTGAAAACACGTCCAGAGAATTGCCTTTGGGCAATGGACGTCACCATCCTCAGAGTTGAGATGCCCTCATGTGTGTCCAGGAACCCTTGGAGAAGGGTACGAAAGTCCTGCTCCCTGTCTCAAGGCAGGACAGACTCTGCAGTGTAATTTATGCCCCAGAGCTCCCGAGAACCTGATGGGAGCCAAGTCCTTTCACTTCCTTGTCCTGCTGCCTCCCTCCCCTGTAGATGTCTCCTGAGACAGCACTCTCAATAGGTCGCATGCACACAAAGTTTTGTCATGGGTTTTAAAGGAAATGTGACCTAAAATGTGATCTGAAGCCTCGAGCCCCTGTTGGCTGTACAGGCACGTGATAGGTAGCCCAGGAAACAGTAAGGAGCTGCGGGGCTGCAGAGGAAGAAGAGGGTTGGGCTGGAGGAGCAGGGACAGCCTCACAGAATGGGCTGAGCCCACATTCAGCCTGCACACTCCTAATCAAAACATCACACATTTAGACCAGGCTTTGTTCTATCAGCCACCTTCAGATATCATTGTGTCCTATGCCTACAGAATGTGTAATGCTATTTTCAACCCAGCCTTAATTGCCACGAAGTCAATCCGTTTTCTGAGAAAAAAGGCACAAGCACTTCTAACCCTTAAGGCCTCCTTACGTCCGAGATCTTAAAAGTAAAACTTAAAAGCTCAAATTTTTGGTGCAACTAGAAAACCAATAAAAAGTTTTCAAGACAAGCAAAATTACATTTGTAGTTTTTCCTGAAGAGTGAGAGAAAAACAGAAAAAGAGCGAATAAACCATTAAATTTTGAGACATCTCAGCAATTCGTAGTATTATCTTTTTATTTTTCCTTTAGGTGATATATTGTTTAATATGTAAGCATTTATTGCCATAGCAGCATGGTACTTTTTGAGTTTTTGTCATTACATTTTCTGTCATTTACATATTTATGTTTCTTCCTGACTTTCCCTACTACCCAAGACAACTCCTACCTTGGTTTACACTCTTCTCTTTCATATCATCCATATAAATGCAGCTCCTCCTCGCCCCCATATATTGCTTTTTAAAAAAACAAAACAAAACAAAAAAACTATGGCCATCGGCAAGCTACTTTGGGAGCTGAAAGAGCATTGTGTCTTGCATTCACTAAAAAGTTGGACAAATTCACCAAAAGACGCTGATTATATATTCCGGGGAGGTCCAGACAGCAAATCTAAAGGACTGTGTCATCCTAGGACATAAAAGTATTCAATGAAAAGAGCAACTGACAATGACCAATTATTTGCCATTGAAGTGGACAAGAAGGGGACAATTAGTAACTCGCCACCATCCATTTGCTTCTCTGGCCCCTTCTATCTTAACCACCACCTTCCTATTTTTTTTTTTTTTTTTTTTGAGACGGAGTTTCGCTCTTGTTACCCATGCTGGAGTGCAATGGCGCGATCTCGGCTCACCGCAACCTCCGCCTCCTGGGTTCAAGCAATTCTCCTGCCTCAGCCTCCCGAGTAGCTGGGACTACAGGCGTACGCCACCATGCCCAGCTAATTTTTGTATTTTTAGTAGAGACGGGGTTTCACCTTGCTGACCAAGATGGTCTCGATCTCTTGACCTCGTGATCCACCCACCTCGGCCTCCCAAAATGCTGGGATTGTAGGCGTGAGCCACAGCGCCCGGCCCCACCTTCTTATTTTTTTTCTGAGCAGTTGCCAAGAACCAAATACAGACTAAACTGAACTGTGGGACCTGACTTGAGCTGACGCAGTGAGGGGACCAGGCTCCTCCAGGCCTGCAGGATGTGGATAGGGACAGCCTGGCCTGGGGAGGTTGCCCCAGCCATGGCCAAATGGAAGGCTGCAGGTCCTTCCTGGGACAGAGGTCCTTAGGCATCAAAGGTGGAACTCGGGAGGGATGGAAGAGAAGCTACTCCTGACCTGCCCTCTGTTAATTTCCAACTCAGAAACACACTGGCATTTGTGTTAACACTTTCTTATTAAGTCTCCAATATAATTAATTGATTTTGTATTTTTAGGTTAGAAAGTTGAAACTTGGAAGGAAAGGACAGAAAAGATACTTTTACTCTTTCTTCTCTTAAAAATATAAAGTAATATAAGCTTTGGGACCTTTGTTTGTTTAAAGAGTCTTTTCTAGGACTCTTTGCATTATTCTTTTTAGTTCTAAACCAAGAATAGTGATAGACCAGAACCTAGATGTCTTACAAACTACTTCAAGGGGAAATAAGGAATTGGACTAGTTAGCATAGTATGTAGCACTTAATCATCCTCAACTATTTTTATTTCTGACAAAGGTTTGCAAAATGTGTTGCTAATCTCCATTTAACATATTAACTAAACCAATGAAAAATAGAACGATTTGTTAAAAACTCATGACATTCATGGTATAGGCAAAGCAAGAAATTAAGAGCTCCTTGTATAGCTTCCAATTTGGGGGAAAAGTTATGAGTACACATGTTTGAACATAAAATGAAAACAGAAATATAACTTCTAGTTCATTTGCTAATTATGAGAGAGTGCAACTTTCAGTTTTAGAGTTTAAAAGTATATTTCGATATTTGAATAGTTTTATGACGGATGGCCTCAACTGAGCCTTCATTTAGATTGCTATTAGCAACTTCACTACACAAGAGATTTTCTAACCAAAAAGAAATAAATGTTTATGTAATCTTCTTGCTCCCAACCCTAAATGTGCATTACTGTTTTCTATTGTACATAAAAGCAGTAAAGCCGTTGTCAACAATTTTCACCTAAACTTGAGGCAGGAGAATAGGATCTGGAGGCAGAGAACCTAAGGCTGAACTGAATAGAAAAGACAGAACTTCCTAGAACTGAATTTAAAAAAAACAAAAACAAAACAAAACAAAAACCACCTCTGCACCCCAAGTAACAAAAGGATCACAGGCTACTCCCTTTGCAATCCGATTTCAGATGAAAAATGGAAAGTACCTCTAATTGGTCCCCTCTTGCAACTAATCAGACTGATTGCTGTCCAAGTCTTCATTTACACAGGGTGTAATCAAGTAACCAATGGGAAACCAATAGAAGATATTTAAACCCCAGAAAATTCTGTAACCAGGGCTCTTGAGCTCTTTGCTGCAGCCTGCTCTCACTCTGTGGCATGTATTTCTGTTTCAATAAATCTACGCTTTTGCTGCTTTATTCAAAAAGCGAAGAATCTGGATGCATAGTCAATACCCTACAGGTAACAAACTCATAAGAGCTTTTATGAGTTACCTCTTGGATAACTATACCGAGACCACTAAAGAGGTACAGAAGAACTCTAACTCAAGTCCTGCCCTTAAAAAAAAAGTATTCTTTAGCCTCTAACAAAGGGTCTACAGTGAGAATGTTAAAGGTGGGCAAATCGAGAAGTACCAAGAAGAAAATCTTACAGGGAAGAAGAACATCAGAACATACACAGTGGGAAGTCATAAAGGAATGTATGGCCTTTCTTAAATTTATCAGGTTTGGGTAGGTTTCTTGGCTTATTTTTGTCAATACTTTATGAATAAGAAGATGCTTACATTTATTGTCAGATAAAATATCTATCCAAGAGTATGAACTTTAATTGAATTGTAAGAAGGGCTTTCTTACTCTGTTTTCAGCACATAATTGACTAAAATGGAACTACTGCCTATTTAATTATTTTTGCCCTTGTTTTCCTGTTATCTAAAACCCTGAGAATTAGATTTAAATTCAGTTTGTAATTCAGTTTTTAGTTGGTGTTGTTATTGTTTAGAACAATTATTGTTTCTAGTTCCATCCAT
Organism: Saimiri boliviensis; assembly: GCF_048565385.1. NCBI lineage: Eukaryota > Metazoa > Chordata > Mammalia > Primates > Cebidae > Saimiri > Saimiri boliviensis. The sequence continues at coordinate 30,450,701 of NC_133463.1, read as the reverse complement.
ATATTTATTCTTTCTCCTAGGTTCATTAGAGCTAAAAATAAATTGGATTAGGCTCAGATAAAATTAAACTGAATGCAATATCTTTCAATTAAAAAAAAAGAAGAACTTCAATATTCTTCGTGTTATTAATAATAACTATCATCAGCTCATAACTATCATCAGCTCATCAATGTTATGACGTAGTCCAGGAGAGAGGTAAATGTTCCATAGGCCAATAAGTCTTTATATGAGTCAGGTTCAAAACCTTTATCTGCACACTAATTGAAATTAATTTGGGGTTCTAATCTCTGGGGAGATTTGAGCTACACATGCAAATTATTATTACAATAAGTTAATTCCCTGTAGGGGTCAATATAAGAGAAATGAGCATAATTCTATGACTAGGCTGAGGGGAAACTTTTGAACAAAAACAATCACATGTAGGGCCGGGCGCGGTGGCTCAAGCCTGTAATCCCAGCACTTTGGGAGGCTGAGGGGAGTGGATCACGAGGTCAAGAGATCGAGACCATCCTGGTCAACATGGTGAAACCCCGTCTCTACTAAAAATACAAAAAGTTAGCTGGGCATGGTGGTGCGTGCCTGTAATCCCAGCTACTCAGGAGGCTGAGACAGGAGAATTGCCTGAACCCAGGAGGCGGAGGTTGCGGTGAGCCAAGATCGCGCCATTGCACTCCAGCCTGGGTAACAAGAGTGAAACTCCGTCTCAAAACAAAAACAAAAACAAAAACAAAAACAAAAACAAAAACAAAAACAAAAAAAACAATCACATGTTGAAATGAGAAATATTTTCTCAGAGACATCTTAAAATGAGTCAGATACTTGTTTGTCCTGAGTGATTTAGTTGAAGCTTCTCTGGAGACTGAGTGATGAATTCTACAACTCTGAAAGCCCTTCTCATTCCTATAATCTGACGATAAATCTCTGGGCAGTACATTAGATTCATGTTTTCATAAATGGGTGACATGGTCTTCTCAGCTTTGACTCTAATGAGAAAAATATGTATTGAGAGATTTTCTTCTTACGAACTCTGTCACTTTTTCTACCTCAAAACAAAGAATATGGATATGTTATTTATAAAGAGATAAACAGCAATAAGTGACATTTGATCCCTACCTCATACCAAACACAAAAACCAATTCTAAATGGTCTAAGCATTTACGTGTCAAATGTAAAACTTTAAAACTTTCTGACCATGGATCTTTTAAATAATACATCAAAATGCACTGTTCATAAAATAAGAGCTTGATAACTTTGACTACATTAAAATAAAGAACTGCTTATCAAAAGAGGCCTTTCAAAAGTGAAATAAGATATTTGTGATGCATATAATAGATAATTATAGTTTTAGAGTATATAAAGCTAATAAGAGTTAATAAGAAAAACACAAATGACCTAATAGAAGCTTAGCCAAAAGTGATGGGGAGGCATTTCACAGAAGAGATAATAAAGCAACATTTGAAGAGATGCTCACAATTATTAGTTAGAAGGGAAATGCAAATCAAGACCATAATGAGATACCATTTTATATCCTTTCAATTGGCAAAAATTAACTAATTTGACATTAAGTTTCAGAAGGATGGGACTCAACAGGATTGCAGACCAGAACGTAAATTGCTACATCCATTTTGGAAAAACCATTTGGCATTATCTTGTAAAGTTGAACATTCTCATATCTCATGACCCAGCAATTCTACTCCTAGGCATATTCTCATGTCCTACCTCAACATTCATATTTCTAGGAACAGCAGAAACTGAGAGTCACACTAGCAGAATATTCTGTGACACATTCACCCAATAGAACAAGTGAACCATAGCTACCCACCAGAACATGAATGAATTTGAGTAACATAATATTGAGAACAGCAAGTTTGAGATATAAAATAAGCAAAACTAAACAACATATTGTTTATGCATATACAAAGTATAATAAACACAAAACTCAAAGTGGGGGTGTTTCTGGAATTGAGGAAGATAGCACACAGGCAAGTTTATTTTTATTTTTATTTTTAGAGATGGAATTTCATTCTGTCACCTAGGCTGGAGTTCAGTGGCATGACGACAGCTCACTGTACCCTCGACCTCCTGGGCTCAAGTGATCCTCCTGCTTCAGCCTCCCAGAGTGGCTAGGACTACAGGTATGCACCACCATAGCCTGCAAAGTTTTAAGTTTCGGGAAAATTGTAACTCTTAGATTGAATGGGAGGTTCATAGGTTTTCATTTAATAATTAAGCAAAACCAAATGAGAAAATAAATAAATGAAAAGTAGAGATAGCTTATGTGAACCAAAGATAATAGCATTTGTGAACCAAGGATTGATTACGATTAACCCAGTTTTGTATGTGTGAGATTCTTCTATATTGCAAAAAAATTAAATCAAAATAAAACTAGTTATTTCACAATTGGTTTATTTGTTCTCTTCTACTATTTCAAGGATTATAAAGTATCTTAAAAGTTTCAATTCAAAGAGTCTTTGCCGCTTGAAGTCTTCTTACCCCTCCCTCCCACTTTGTTTTTCCTTTTTGGCTTATAGTTGAAGAAAGAGACAAAAAAGGAGAAAATGCTTAAATATTAACTCTCAAATATCAATGGTGAGCCTAGAAAAACGACTTCCTGGGCTTTTATCACTATACACAACAATTCATCAGTGCATATTTCACCCTAATAGCAGCAAGTGACATGCATATTTCTTTGAGTTTTTCATTTTTGCCTGTGGGGCTACTTGGATTTTATCTTGCTTCCTCCAGGCTCTAAAATTTACGTTACCACTAGAAATCAAAATGGGCTTTGAATGCTATTGGTAACCAAGGAGCTATTGGGACTTGAAAAGGTCATTACTAAGACTTGTAGGGACAAGAAGACTGTTATCTTTTGAACTCTAGTGGCTAATCCACCTCCTCCCAACCCTCCACCCACTGGGCAATTGGAATAGGACCCAGTCTGGCACCAGGCTCCGACTCCAAAGGTAGGTAGGTATTTTGCCTGCAGCAGTCTGAATACCTGCAGCAAGAGTTGAGTAGGATCCACGTTTCTCAAGTGTTCTGCGCAGTTCAAATGGGAAAATCGGAGTTCAGCCTACCAAACCCAAAGGGTGAATGGAGCCAAAAGAAAAGGAAGACAAAGCCGATAGGACAGGAACCAGTGGAATTCCGGTGGTAAAGTCTTGGGCTATCGCAAGGAAAAGGATTAAAGTATCCTAAAATGTGAGAATGAGTCAGTTTAGTTCAGTTTAGTTTAAAGGCACAGTATTGGGGCTGATACTAACAAAACCCCCACTGTTTTAGTTTAACTGAATTCTTGGGTCTCTTTTCCATGAATGTCTGCCATCAGAATTCAGACCTTGATTAGCAGCTAGTTTTTCATCTTCTTCAAATAATTCTGAGGAGAGGCAATTGTATATTAAAAGGGGAGGGGAGATTCTATGATGGAAGGAGGTTAATCAGGAAACAACAGAAAAACAGAAAACGTTACATGGGTTCATGCCAATGGTTAATGCAAATATTCTGTTGTTAAGGGCTATTCTGTGAATATATTTATTTCTAGGATGCTAGACTGTCAGTACTGGCAAGGCAGTTAATCCACTGCAAGCATTTAGCCAGTATGTGCAATATTCCCAGGAGCAGTGTACGAGGGGCTCAATTTCTTCACATCCTCACTAACACTTACCTCCAAATACCATTACACTGAGGATTAGACTTTAACATATGGATTTTAGGGAAGCATAAACATTCAGTCCATAGCACCAATTTTAGAGGGAAAGTGCTCCATGTTTCATAATTAACATTGATGTTAGCTTAAGGTCTTTCAAAATTATTATGGCAGATAGTGTTCAAAGACGACCCCAACAATATTTTTTATCCTACATGTTTGTCTAGAACCTTGCCACTATACCAGTAGAGGGTGGAGTTTATTTTCTCTCCTCTTGAATGTGAGCAAGTCTGCAATTTGAGTGAGGCTCAGGGAGTACAGGTCGGCTTGTTTCATGCAATGTTCTCTGGGGCAGTTAGATCCCAAGCTGGGGATCTAAATTCTAAATTAAACCCCCTAAATTCTAGGGACATTTGGAAAATTGTAAAAGCTCCTAAGCAGAAAGGACAAATTATCTACAGAAAACGCATAGCCTCAAATGCTTTGTTATCATTAAAGTAATTAAAAATAAAAGAACTTAGAATTTCATTTAAGAAATTATAAAGAGATCAATTTTTAAAACAGAATAAAGGAATAAGAGTTAACGAAGATAAAACAGAAAGTAAACAAACACAAAAAGAGTAAGGTAAATTTATGTAAAAGTGTCTTTTGAAAATGGTTAATAATAGAAATAAATCCCTCAGGAGCCTGATGAGACAGAAGAGAAAGCCAAAGAGATAAGGTAAAAAAAAAAAAAAAAAAAAAAGAGAGAAAAAAAAATCCCAGGGAAATTTTTTTTTTTTTTTTTTTTTTTTTTTGAGATGGAGTTTCGCTCTTGTTACCCAGGCTGAAGTGCAATGGCGCGATCTCGGCTCACCACAACCTCCACCTCCTGGGTTCAGGCAATTCTCCTGCCTCAGCCTCCTGAGTAGCTGGGATTACAGGCATGCACCACCATGCCCAGCTAATTTTTTGTATTTTTAGTAGAGACGGGGTTTCACCGTGTTGACCAGGATGGTCTCGATCTCTTGATCTCGTGATCCACCCCCCTCGGCCTCCCAAAGTGCTGGGATTTCAGGCTTGAGCCACCGCGCCCGACTGGAAATTTTTAACATTAAGGAAATATTTATCTCTTTAAAAGCAGATCTATGACAACAAATTTTAAAACCTGGAGGATAATAGAGCAAAATATAAATGACTAAAATGAACCCAAGAAGAAAGAGTAAATCTGAATAGACTAATAATGACTAAAGAAAGGGCAGTAAGAGAGCTACCACTTAAATAGGCACCACGACCAAATGGACTCCTAGACTGGGTGCTGTCTAATTTCTAAAGAACTGATCATTTCAATGCTATTCAAATCAATCCAGGACAGAGAGGAAATATAGAAAAGTCTCCAACTCATTTTACATAGCCATCACGACTTTAATGCCACAGCCTGATCTAGTAGAACACAGAATAAAAAATTACACATCTATATCACTTTCAAATACGATGCAAAAACTTCTAAACAAAATATGAGCAGACATCAGCAAGTTCTCAAAATCGGTGCACTAAGATCAAGCAAGTTTTTCTCAAGGAACGTGAAAGTGTTTGCTTTCTGAAAATCACTCTCAGTGACCATCAGCACAATCTATTACATCAACAAACGAAAGGATAAAATCCATAGGATTATATCAGTAGATTCTGAAAAAGCTTGAGAAAAACTTAACAACCATCTCTAACAAAAACTCAAGGTAAATAATGAAACTTTTTGATCTACTAAAGATAATTCACAAATAAATCACAACTGTCATTCCAAATTATAAAACACAGTACACTGAACCATTCTCGTTAAAACTGGGAACCAGTTATTAAAACTAGTTCCTAAACAATTGGCATAGACATTAAAAAAGACATTAAAACCACATTTTTGCTGATGACATAATTGCATAACTAGAAATCCATGAGATTCTAGTAAAATATGTAAAAGATTCACTTAAAAACTATTGGTAAAATGGTAGTACATGAAATACATATTAAAAGATAGTTTTTCTTTGCTCTAGCAGCAAGTTCTTAAATGAAAATAGGGTAAATTCTATTTATAATAGTGACACAATGTATATAAATAATGGGGATATATTTAACAAGAGTTTCACAGGATCTATAGAAAAACTATAAAATCTTATGAGCAGACATTTAAAAAAGATCTGAACAAAGTTGAATATAACATTTTCTGGTTTGAGATGACTTAATATCATAAAAATGTTACTTGTCCCAAAACCAATGCATAAATTTAGTTCAATTCCAAATGGAATCCTAAAATGGTTTATTTTAATTGTCTAAAATATCTTTAGAATTTATGTGGATGAAGAAAATGCCCAAAAATATCCAAGAAAGGCATGGGAAAAAACAACCACCAGTGTCTGGTTACGGAGGGCAGTGAGATTGACTTTGGGAATATCAGAGGGCTGTATAAAGTCGTAGTACTCAAATGAATATGCTATGACATGGGAACAAACAGATCGGTGAGTAGAATAGAGAATTGGAAATGGCCACAGTATATATAAGAATATATGCAATATAAGAATATAGTAATATTATTAGCAATAATGTCAGAGCTCATCCAAAAAAAAAGCATATTACCATGTAGAAACGTGGGGAAAGATATGAACAGACAGTTCACAGAAGACCAACTCCAAATGTAACAAACACATGAAAAGATGCTCTAAAGCACTAGTAGTCAGGAAATTGAGCATAACAAGAGCAATGAGCTGTCACTTCATACTTATCAAACTGGGAAAGAAAGCTAACAAACTGAGAAGAAAGCTAACACCTATTGCTGTCTGGGATGTAGAGAAGGAAAAAAAAAAAGATACTGTCAATATCACTGGTGGGAGTGTGAGAACTTTTTGTTGCTGTAAAACTGTCAAGCAACGTCCCATAAAACTACAAACATTTATACCTTCCAACCCAACAATCCCACTCTAGGGAATCTAGCCCACAGAAAGAAAATCACCAGTCATTAAAGAAATATGTAAAAGGTATTTCCTGTCATATTATTTGCAGGAGGGGAAAATATTCAACTGGAAACCAAAGAGATGCTTATTACAGGGAAATGGCTACATCAAGTATGCAATACCCTTACCAAGGGGTAAAAGGCCCACATTATATACATAAATGAAGGTTCTGTCGGGTGACTTGGAGGGATTTCTGCAAGATGAAAGTGTGTTTAATAGGATTCCATTTTTGTAAAACAACTAAGAACAAAACAAGCATTAAAAACTCATGTGTGGAGCCAGGCATGGTGGCTCATGCCTGTAATCCCAGCACTTTGGGAGGCTGAGGCGGTTGGATCACCTGAGGTCAGGAGTTCGAGACCAGCCTGGCCAACACAGTGAAACCCCATCTCTACTAAAAATACAAAAATTAGCTGGATGTGGCACCAGGTGCCTGTAATCCTATCTACTGGAGAGGCTGAGGTGGGAGAATTGCTTGAACTCAGGAGGCAGAAGTTGTAGTGAGCCCAGATGGCACCATTGCACTCCAGCCTGGCCGAAGAGCAAACCTCTGTCTCAAAAAAAAAAAAAAAAAAAGTACGAGACAAACAAACCAACAAACAAAGCAACAAAAAAACTCATGTGTGCATAATGGATCTGTGAGTGTGTCCTTATGGGACTATATAAGTAGAGAAAGAGAGGACAATTCAATCCAGGCTATTCACGTGGGTCACCTTGGGGTGTTAGGGTGTGTCTGTGGTGAGTAGGGGTTGGAGGAGAGGAGGAGACAGTAGCTTTTGTGGTGCAACACTGGAATTAAATCTGCAGAGAAACCCTCATCATTTGTCATTTGCATTACTAATAGCTACAAAAACAAGAGCAAAACATAGACATTTTGAGTTCCCATTTCAAGAAAAATTATATTTTTTTCTTTCCCTGAAGTATTTTTCTTATTTCTATCTGAATTCAATGGAGCATGTGATTTCCATTTGAACAGTTCTAAACTAGGCCAGGCGCGGTGGCTCACGCCTGTAATTTCAGCACTTTGGGAGGCCGAGGCGGGCGGATCACGATGTTGAGATGTAGACCATCCTGGTCAACATGGTGAAACCGCATCTCTACTAAAAATACCCAAAAATCAGCTGAGTGTGGTGGCGGGCGCCTATAATCCCCGCTATTTGGGAGGCTGAGCCAGAAGAATCGCTTGAACCCGGGAGGCGGAGGTTGCGGTGAGCCAAGATCACGACACTGCACTCCAGTGAGACTCCATCTCAAAAACAAACAAACGAACAAAAACAATTCAAAACTATTTATTGCTGTTTCAGAACTTGAAAGTTTGGAATCTTATACTCTTTTCCTGGGTTTTTAGTTGGATTTTTTTTTTAGATAGAATGGTGTGTGTTCTTGTTTCCTATGCCTTTCTGAATGGTGTTCAGTTTTTTTTGTTTGTTTGTTTTTTGTTTTTTGTTTTTCTGAGACGGAGTCTCACTGCGTCACCAGGCTGCAGTGCAGTGGCTCGATCTCGGCTCACTGTAACCTCCGCCTCCTGGGTTCAAGCAATTCTGTCTCAGTTTCCCGAGTAGCTGGGACTACAGGCGCAGCGCCACCACGCTCAGCTAATTTTTGTAGTTTTAATAGAGAGGGGGTTTCACCATATTGGCCAGGATGATCTCCATCTCTTGACCTCATGATCTGCCCGACTCAGCCTCCCAAAAGTGCTGGGATTACAGGTGTCAGGTGTTCAGTCTTAGGTTTATACTTTTAGCCACAACAGACCATGTTTCTAAGAGCAAATTTTACAACAACTCAAATATTCCATGCTAGGCTAAAATTAATTATCTATCATAAAGGTCTGTTATCTAATCTGATGGATCAGCAAAGGCTTCCTGGAGGAGGTGTGCAAAGCATAGTAGGCATTCAGGTATTTGCTAACAAGGACACTTCTAAAATGACCCTTAGAAAATAAGCAGGAATTAGGCAGGCAAAGAGAGTTGAGAGAACAGATGGGTTATTCCAGGCAGAAAAAAATACTAGTCACCACTGGCATTTATTGAGAGTAAATACTAATAACCACAACTGGCATTTATTGAGACAACTGGCATTTACTGAAAGTTCACTATGTGCAAGGCAGCTTGCTAAATACTTTATATGGATTATTAACTCATAGGTTCTACACATTAACCCTATTATCTCCAAACTACAGATGAAGAAACAGGCTTAAATTGAGTGGCCTGCTCAGGGGTCAAGGCCTCTAAGAACACAGTAAGAGGTGGAGCTGGGATTCAAACCCGAGTCTGTGTATTTCCAGAGTCTGAGGTTTTAACCACTGCAGGGCACAGCCTACCCTAACAGCAGGTGTAAGAGCCTGGGTTAGGTATCCTTGATGTAATGGGTTACTTAATAACTCACCCAGGCATGCTATCCTACCTGTTTCTCATTTCACTAGCTGAAAGAATTTAGTAACATTTTCACACCTGCACATTTGTGTGCCTTGATCTCTAGAGCTTTTAGAAAAGTGTTCAGTGAGGCAATTCCTGGCATTAACTTCTAGGTGTTCCCAGTATTAATACTATTTTATTCAGCAAAGAATCTGTGTATTCTTTTCTGCTTTTAGAGTTTTAAAGATACCAAATTCTACATGGAAAACATTTCTCCCAAGGCAATTCAATAAATAAAATATGTTTTCTTTAGAAGTTTTTTTTTTTCCTGAAAATCTAAATAATGTTAGTAGTAGTTTATCTTCACTAAAACTGTTCTTAACTATATATGGCTCATGAAACACTAAGTGGCAAGATTTCCATTCCATCCAGAGTAAAAGCTAAGGTAGTCAAGCTCTGCTTCATTTTCATCTCTGTCTTTGAGTGGGTTTGTTTACCAAGAATGAGTAATAAATTAATAACCAGTAAATTTAGCTCTTTAGCTAAAGAAAAATCAGGAATTTACCTTAAGATACCATAGTATCTTGTATATCCTAAAGAAAGAAAGTTTATTTTGGTTTCAAAAGAGGCTAGAAAAGGGACTGGGGGGAAAAAGCAGAAACCTACATAATTCTGGAGTCATATGTCCTTTGTTGCTGCTTCTCTCTGTTCATCTGCTTCATTCTTTTTTTTTTTTTTTTTGAGATGGAGTTTCGCTCTTTCCAGGCTGGAGTGCAATGGCGCGATCTCGGCTCACCGCAACCTCCACCTCCTGGGTTCAGGCAATTCTCCTGCCTCAGCCTCCTGAGTAGTTGGGATTACAGGCACGCGCCACCACGCCCAGCTAGTTTTTTGTATTTTTAGTAGAGATGGGGTTTCACCATGTTGACCAGGATGGTCTCGATCTCTCGACCTTGTGATCCACCCGCCTCGGCCTCCCAAAGTGCTGGGATTACAGGCTTGAGCCACCGCACCCGGCCTGCTTCATTCTTTCCACTTTAGATCAACCTTTTCTCTCTCACCACACAAGGACACCTTAGCAATTCTGGATGACTCCCAGGTCAACAACATACAATCTAGCTGGACTCTTGAGTTTCTTGGTTCAAATGATCTGAAAGGTGAATCTGATTGGCCACTGACCCACTAATAAATTGTCTCCCCTACTTCCAGCCCTGTCTACATAAATGTGATCAAGGAGGTGTGAAACCATTTAGTATGTAACATGTAGGCCCCCTTCTAGAGCCTCGGAGGGGATGGATTTCTAAGAAGAGTCAGTGAGGTTAGAGCTAGCTGCCATTAAAGTAATTATCTGTAAAGAGTAGTAATAAGAGTAGTTCCAGCTACTTGGGAGGCTGAGGAAGGAGGATTACTTCAATACAGGAGTTTGAGGCTGCAGCAAGTTATGATCATACTACTGCACTCCAGTCTGGGCCAAGGAGTAAGACCCCCTTTCTAAAAAGAAAAAGAAAAAGAAAAAAAAAAAGAGTGGGACTGCCCATCAATGGATGAAGAAAATGTGGCACATATACACAATGGAATACCACTTAGCCTTATAAAAGAAAAGAGCGGGGCTCTTCCAGCTACAGGGAAGAATTGCTTGAGCCCAGAAGTTGTAGTTCAGCCTGGGCAACATAGCCAGACCCTGTCTCAAAAAAAAGAAATCCTGTCATTTGTGATGATATGGATGAACCTGGAGAACATTATGTTACGCCAGGTGTAGAAGGGTAAATACCACGTGATTCTTATGTGGAATCTTAAAAAGTGGATTCGTGGTAAGTTCAAGAGATCTGTTGTCTATCATAGTGACTACAGCTAACAATATATTGTATCCTTGAAAACTGCTGAGAAAAGAGATTTGAAGTGCTCTTACCACAAAAAAATTAGTTTGTGAGGCAATGCGTTTGTTAATTAGCTTGATTTAATCATTCTATGATGTATACATAATTAATTAATTAATTTTTTGACAGAGGTTCTTGCTCTGCCACCCTGGTTGGAGTGTACTGGTTTGATCATAGCTCACTGTAACCTTGAACTCCTAGGCTCAAGTGATCCTCTTGCCTCAGCCACCCGAGTAGCTGGGACTACAGGTATGTGCCATTATACCCGGCTACATATTTTAAAACAGCATGCTGTACACCATAAATATATACAATTTTTATTTGTCAATTTAAAAAATAGTACCATTTTACATAAAATTAATAAAGGTTAGACTTTCCTGTTAAACTGGATATATACAAATGCAATGCAAAGAACTTGAAGATGCCTCTGTGATACCTTCCTGGATTCATATATCCAAGTCCATAAAATTCAAATATGGCTCTTTGAATATGTATTTTAGTCCATAAATAATTTTTTTTTCTTTCTTTCTTTCCTTCTTTCTTCTTTCTTGCTCTCTTTCTTTCTCTCTCTCATTTCTTTCTTTTTTTGAAACTGAGTATTGCTCTGTTGCCCTGGCTGGAGTGCAGTGGCGAAATCTCGGCTCACGGCAACTTCTGCCTCTTGGATTCAAGCAATTCTCTTGCCTCAGCCTCCCTAGTAGCTGGGATTACAGGTGTGTGCCACCATACCCAGCTGATTTTTTATATTTTTGGTAGGAATGGGGTTTCATCATGTTGGTCAGGCTGGTATCGAATGAACTCCTGACCTTGTTATCCGCCTACCTCAGCCTCCCAAAATGCTGGGATTACAGGTGTGAGCTATCACGCCTGGCCCATAAATAATGTTTTATTTAAACTATATCTGATTTTAAAATGAAATTCATCATGTGCCTTAGTCAGAGATTCATGATTTGAGAACAACTTTTAGTTTAAAAATGCATTAACTCTAACGAGGTTCAAGAAAATTCATGTGCCTACCTGGTGAGTACCTGAGTTACAGCAGTGGATCCATACATGCTTGTTGACTGAATGTCAAGTTTTGCTAGCCTTTTAAGAACCATCCCACACTGTTAGAATATCTGACATAAAGGGCCAGGTGGGATGGCTCACACCTATAATCTGAGAACTTTAGGAGGCCAAAGGGGGAGGATCACTTGAGTCCAGGATTTCGAGACCAGCCTGGGCAATATAGTGAGACATCATGTCTTAAAAAAAAAAAAAAGGAAAAAGAAAGAAAAACTAACACAAGTGTTTTGGTGTTTTGTCTCCTGTCTTATTTTATGTATTATGCCCTGCCTTGATTTTCCTGTGTCCTACTATCCAAACATGTAGCAATTTTGTTCAACATCAGCACCATATCATTTTGTAAAACTCAAATCAGCCAACTTCCCTGGCAAGACACTGATGGAGGTGAATAAAGAGAACAGTGGAAAGTTTGAGGCTTAATATATATATTTTTTGAGACAGTCTTGTTCTGTTGCCTAGGTTGGAGTGCAGTGGTGTAGTTTCAGCTCACTGCAATTTCTGCCTCCCGGGTTCAAGCGATTCTCCTGCCTCAGGCTCCCAAGTAGCTGGGACTACAGGTGTCCACTGCCACACCTGGCTAATTTCATTTTATTTTTGTATTTTAATAGAGATGGGGTTTCACCATGTTGCCCAGGCTGGTCTCGAACTCCTGAGCTCAGGCAATACGCCCACCTCGGCCTCCCAAAGTGCTAGGATTACAGGCATGAGCTGCTGCTTGGGCCTGAAAATAGAGGTTTTTGGGATTGCCTGTAGATTTTGGTCATGGCCTCAGGTCACTTGCCATTATTAGCGAAGGCCCATTAATGGTTGCCTGGCTGGATTTCCTCTTCCTCTCAGCTTCTGTCATCTTTCAAGTGAATTGCATAAGAGCTGATGCTACCAAATTGATTTCTAGCCTGGACTCCTGGTAACAGTCCAGGGGGTGCCAAGCAGAAGAACAACCGAGAACAACAGAATGGCATCTTTTTTCTTTTCTGCTATCCCCTACTCTGACAGCTCACCTGAGGACAGAACACCTGTTTCTCCATGGTTGTAATGTGGTATCATTTGATACTGTAGTGACAGAGTCCAAAGTGTCAGTTTAGGTTAAAAACTGTCTTTAGTAGCTTTCGTTTCTATTTTTTCACTTGTCTGGTTCTCTTTATTTTCTATTTTTGTTTACATGTTTGCATCGTAATCTCTATGTTGTTTGTTTAATATTTTATTTTTCTGAGATTCTTGAAGTGTGGTGATTATTCTTTTATCAATCAATGAAGCCATTTGGGAGGTGACTGGTGAAGCTGTGCCCCTCAAAGCACAGTCTTCAAACCCGAGGACTTAAATTATATTAGCAAAGAACCTTAGGTTCCAGTCACAAGCTATACTTAGCGAATTTTTAAATCATAAAAACTATAAAATTCTGCCAAATTTTAGTCTCCATCAGTTTTTTAAGCATTTCCATGAGCAAAACACACAAGCAGGCCTACATCATTGCAAATTTAGACAAATCCTTATAATACCAGTTGGACTTCCCCTGAACTCTGTCCCCATCCCCACTCAGCATGGGCAACCTCTTTGTAACCAGCTCTTGTGTACGTGCTTTTCATACTGTCAGATTATCCTTCTTGCTGTGGCTGTTGATAAACCTGAACACAAGATCTTGAATATTTGTTTTCATCTACTTAATATTGTGTCACCTTCAAAACCATACCAATTCTCTTATTATATATACTCTCAATGGAGTATTTATCATCTTTAAAGAAACAAGTCACTTAGCAAAGATGCTAAGGCTCTTGGCATCTCATAAACACCAAGAGCCTTGGAGTGTGCCTTCAGGGCAACAGACAGATACATCCCTTCAACACGTATATCCACTTACTCATTTTTTATCACTGTCTGCCCAAGTTGAATCAGAGAGCATTCACCATGCTTCTGGTTACATGGGTGCCCCAGTAAACAGCAAAACCTGTGAGAACCAGCAAACGAGTGGAGTGCATTTTCCTGTTTTACTGGAATTCCAATTTATTTGATGCATACTTAACTCTTGGGGACAATGGAGGTGTGGCCTTCCCTGAAGGCTGGAGAGTAGACTAGGTCTCTTATGAGGACAGCGCTGATATTTGATGGCTCTTTGCATGTATTTTGCATTGTTCATCTTCCTTTGGAGGCTTCTTTTAGAAGTCTCCTCATCTTATGAAATTCTTCAAACCACAAAGACTCTATCTTAAAAATAAGGGCACTAGGCTGTTGGCTCATGCCTGTAGTCCCAGCACTTTGGGAGGCTGAGACAGGAGGATCACTTGAGTCCAAGAGTTTGAGACCAAACTGGGCAACAATGGAAAGCCTTATCTCTACAAAAAACACAGAAATTAGCTGGTGCAGTGGCCTGTGCCTGTAGTCCCAGCTACTTGGTAGGCTGAGGTGGAAGGATTGTTTGACCTGGGAGGTCAAAGCTACAGTGAGCTGTGATCACCACTGCACTCAAGCCTGGGCAACAGAGTGAGATCCTGTCTCGAACAAAACAAAACAAAACAAAAACAAACAAACAAAAGAAAGGCTGTGGTTAATTCTTTCAAAAGCTGAATGGAACCCACATTGGCACAGGTGCCAGCTACAGTGTTTGTGGAATCAGAAGCATCATCTGACGTTATAACTTCTGGCCTCTTGCTCTTTTTCTTCTTTCTCCTTTGCCTACTCTTCTATCTCTCTATTTCTTTTTTGGTTGCCAGTGCTTTAGATTTGCTCATGAGCATTTCTAGGTTTTGTAGTTGGCACACAAAACCAAAGAACTGAGTGTCTCCGAGTTTGAGTTGCAATTCTCCAGTTAAATTTCTTTCTTTGAGATTTATTGCAGTCATAGGTTACTAAAACATTGTAATTCTCACTTAGGGTATGACTATATTTTATTCTAATACTGAGTTGAAAAATTACCATGGCCTCATATCTATATATCTACATCTGTGTATTTTAAAGGCTCACAACTCGTATATGGTATAAATTGAGCTTTAGAGCAAAATTTATTCAAGATAATATTTGTCATGTGTCTTTATGTACCAGGAATGAGAATACAGTGGTGAACGGACAGAAAAGTCTCTGGTCTCCTGTAGTGGGCATTCTAGGAGCAAAATGGCTTCATAATTCATTTACTCCATAAGTCAGAGAGAAAAATGATGGTACAAACTGGAAGGGATTGTGGTAAAATTCGTGACAGTAAGAAAAAGAAAAGAAACCAGAAGGAAATACGCATTTGCCATGTTCTGTAATATGCCATAGACATTGGATTGAAAGGAAAAAAAATAACCTTGTAACAAAATATTTCACGTCAGTTACTTCCATTTAGGAAATACATGTTCATTATTTTCTTCAAACTAGAAATTACTTTATCCCTCTTTTCTTTGAAGTTATCTTAAATCTGTTATTATTCAGGGTCTCTATCCAACTTTTCATCAAATTACCCTATTTGTAGTTGCCAAACGTTAACACCTCTCTGCTGAAATGGAGCCTATAAAAAGCCTCAGGGGCATAAATTGTATGTGAGGCAGAAATGGTATTTAAGCCCTTAAGGAAGTTAGGAGCTTTCAAACTGTTGCATTTTGGGTTTACAGGATCCTTTCTCCTTGTCTCTTTCTTTGGGGGTGCGGGAGAATTTGGGAGTGTGGGAAATACTCTCACTACATATCGATTACATTTATAGTCTTCTCTTTTAAAATGCAATTTTCATAAACTGGGACTTATGAACACCTCACATTGCTTGAAAGCATCTTACACTCCCCCCCATCCCCCCCCCCCCCCCCCCGCCCAACTCACAAGGCAGTTTTCTACAGGTCGAATTCTCAAGGCAGAAAGCTACATATGTTTCTCGTTTCTTCACTAATTGTGCTCTAGAAAAGCGATAGTGAAGAGAAAAGAGAAAAGAAAACAAGGAAGAAAAGAGCATAGTGAAGGAGGCAAGAAAAGTGGGGAGAGAAAGGAAGAAAGGGAGCGAGAAAACGCAGAAGCCCAGGTTTGCCGGTGAGCAGACCCGGCGCAGCCACAGCGTGGAGCCGCGACGCCCACTGGTCCTCGGAGCTGCCAATCGGGATGTAATCCTGTAGGAATTTCTCCCGGGTTTATCTGGGAGTCACACTGCCGCCTCCTCTCCCCAGTCGCCCGGGGGAGCCCGGAGAAGCAGGCTCGGGAGGGAGGGAGGGAGCCCGAGGAACAGAGGAGGAGGGGAAGGAGGAGGAGGACCCGGGGAGGGAGGCGCGGCGCGGGAGGAGGAGGGACGCAGCCGCGGAGCCAGTGGCCCCACTCGGACGCGCTGCTCTCCAGATACTCCCGGAGCTCCAGCCGCGCGGATCGCGCGCCACCACCGCTCTGCCCCCAAACTTCTGCCGCAGCTCCCTTTCAGGCCAGCGAATTTATTCCTTAAAACCAGAAACTGAACCTCGGCACGGGAAAGGAGTCCGCGGAGGAGCAAAACCACAGCAGAGCAAGAAGGGCTTCAGAGAGCAGCCTCCCCGGAGCACCAACTCGGTGTCGGGAGTGCAGAAACCAACAAGTGAGAGGGCGCCGCGTTCCCGGGGCGCAGCTGCGGGCGGCGGGAGCAGGCGCAGGAGGAGGAAGCGAGCGCCCCCGAGCCCCGGGCCCGAGCCCCCGAGCCCCCGAGCCCGAGCCGCAGTCGCTGCGGCTACTCTGCTCCGGATTCTTGTGCGCGGGCTGCGCGGAGCGCTGGGCAGGAGGCTTCGTTTCAGTCTGATTGCAAGAGGCGGCTGGGAGCAGCCGGTCCCTCGGGAATATGCGGCGTGCGTGGATCCTGCTCACCTTGGGCTTGGTGGCCTGCGTGTCGGCGGAGTCGGTGAGTGGGCCGGGGGTGGGGGGACGCGCGCGCCGTTTGGGGTGCTCGAAGCTACGAGAGGAGCCCGCGGGGAATAGGGGAGCGCCACCTGGGGACCCCCCCAGCCCCTCACCCCCATACACCGGAGATCCGCTGGGACAAATGCGCTCGCCCGGCCACCCTTTCCCCCTCTTCCCTTCCTCAGAAAAGCGCTGCTCGCTGGCGTTGCCCCACGGTCGGCGGGAATGAGAGCACGAGAATTGCAGTTTGGTCTGGCTGCAGAGGCCCCTGAAATCACTCTCAACTTCTTTGCCCTCGGCGGGTCTTGCTGCGTGGTCCGGGAAGGCTGGAGGGGAAAGAGTAGCGGGAACTGGGAGCCCGGGCCGGACCCGCGAGGGAACGGCTCCGCTCCGCGCGCTCCTCGAGACCCAGGAATGACCTGGAAACTTCGGGGTCCCTTCCTCCACACACCGTCCCCGCACGCCAGCTTTCCTACTTGACTGCATGCAAGTTCTGGGGAGACCGGGGCAGATTTAAGAGACCCGCGAGTGTCCAGAGAGAAAAGTTTGCAAAAGTTCTTTTGTTTGATGCTCCCTGCGGCTAGGGCGAGGTAACCGACACTACGTGGAATCGCAGTCCGCGGTCCCGCAAGGGGACACTGGGGGATGCCCGGAATGCGTCCGAAAATGGTGGGACGCCGGCCACTGGATTCCCAGTCCTGCAGCGACCCCCTCCTCGTTGAGGGGCGGAGGTTGGACCGAGGAGCGCCTGGAGCGGGAGGACATTTTAATATGAGTTACCCGGGAGTGCGGCAAGCGGGGCGAGGCCGGGTACGCGTGACACGGCGCCCGGCCTCGGGTGGCCTGGCAGCTCGGGGACAGAGGCTTCCCTCCCGCCACGCTCGCCTTTTCTGGCCCTGGCGGGGGCACTTCTAAGGCCGGCAGGAGTCTCTACTCCGGCGGGGCGCCTGCGGGCACCCAGCTTCCCTCCCCTGCCCTGGCAGTGGGAACTTGATTTCTCCTTCTGGTCGCGCTTCGAGGGCTGGAGCTTGTTTCCCCCACGTCGCCCAGTGAGCGCCCTCTAAAGGGAACTGCCTCCTTGGCCTCCTCTCGTCCCCGGCTGCCTCTACCTGGGTGCCTGGAGCTCTGTCTGGCCAGGTGGAAGCCCTAGCACCCCAGATTTCGTCTGCAGCCTCAGTGCCCTCTGGGGTCTGAGTTAGGGAGTGCGGCTGTTTCTGGCCTTTCTGGTTCCCCATGTCCTCTCCCTTTGCCACCTAATAACGTGTCAATTTCTAATTAACTGAAATGTCTCTTCAAAGACAAATTATATCATCTTAAGGTCTTTAGGTGGTTTTATGAGTTTGAGTTCCCCCACCGGCCCCCCCCCCCGACCTTTTTGTGCTGAGGCTAGTTTAAGACTGGAAAACCTCTTTGGCATCGAGGGGCAGATGGACATTTTTAATCGGTGGTGGAGCCTGTGTGTGCGCTAGCAGGTCTCCATACGTTCTTAGTGGTTGGAAAGCATGTAGAATTGGAAACTGTACAGACTACATGAGTATTTTGGTCATTCAGGTTGCAAAATAGAACTCTGAGCCTTATCAGTGTTTTCTTTTGGCAAATGATGGTTTAACCCGTTAGTATTAGTTATCTCAGCCAGTTATGACGAACTTTGGCTTATTGTACACCAAAAGGCAGCAGTTCCCTTGTTTATTTCAGATAAACGTTGTTGCTCATCTTGTTGCAAAACAGGGCAAAGGGACAACTTGATCTAATAAATTTCAAAAGAAGCCTGCCTAAAAAAACTGTACATGGGTAAGGAGGACTTTTTTTTTTTTTTTTCCTCTGAGTCTTATACAGGGATTTGCTAGGAAATATTACTGTTTTGGGATTCTGGAGAAAGAGTGTTTCTGTTTTCTGCCCCTCTGGGTTTTTGCATAAATCTGCCAGGGGTCCTTAAGGAAATTTTTTGGCGGAACTATATACCCGTCCTCCCTGGTGACAGCTTTCCCCTGAGCTGTGTATCTTTGAGGTTCTACTATTTCTCAGTTTGAACCAGAACTGGATGCTTTCCAAGTGAACTGCTTCATTGTGATAGATACTATTTTCAGTAATTGGAATATCATCGAAAAAGGGTAATTAGATATTTATATAATGTCAACTTGGAGACTTGCAGAGAATCTCTGTTAGGCAGTGAGTCAGTCTTTCTCAATAGAAGCCATTTCAAGGCCCAGAATGGCTAACAGTCCATTTAAATTACTTTTCAGTCTCTGTTTCATGTACAGCAGCAAAAATATGCATGAAGTCAAAAGACTTAATTTTAAGTAAATTAGCAATTATAGAATATTATTTCCAGGACTTTGCACTTTAATTTGGAAACTGCAACTGTTTCCTGGGATTTTGAAGTAGTGATCTGGGTTTAAAGCCTCTCTTTAAAGGGAAGAAAGGAAAACTGCCTACAGTTACTGAATTCTTGAGTTTTATTTTGAGCTGTAGGGGAAAAAAAGAGGTTCTCAGGAACTAAGGCTCAAAACTGCCTATGAAAAGGAACGGTAGCTGTTCCTTTATGGATCCTGGAGACAGCTGGGAAAGCCTGTTCCTAGTAATCCATTCATACTTTTTACACTAGCAAGTTAGGACTTTCACTGCAGAACACCAGGCAAGGGGAAAATCTGACTGAGTGTGGCAGTAGTGATATGCTGCTGGTTTTCTGTCCATTTTGTACATGACTGTTTATCTTTAGAAATAATATATTGCAGACTGCTATAAACACATAATTTGAACTGGAAATATGTTTAAGAAAAGGAAGTGTTTTGAACTAGAGGAATTTTATAAACATTCTTAGATGTCTGTAAATTAAAAGAAACTGTCAAGTCATTTGGACCCATGCATTATCTCTCCGTGTATTATGAAAGGCAGACTCTGGAAAGTTTGCATTAGAAGAATAACTAAAATTGAAATCACATAACTGTTTGCAGTTCTTTAGAAAACATAGTTTGGCTATTTTATGGGTGAAACAAATTGCTTTTGCTAGGGAATTTTATAAAAACAAAGGCTCTTTCTCTTTTAGTTGCATATTAGCAGTAGGTAGATGTCATTTAAGAAGAAAAGATCTTATAAGATCAGGCTTGTAGAAAATGGATGTCTGAGAAGCAATTTGAGCATGCCCTTCGGCTCCTGCTTCTAGGACCTGATACGTTTAGTTTTAATGGTAACCACCCTTCAAGGGGTAGCCTACCCAGGCCTGTGTAACGTGATCACTCAAATGACGCCTTGGATAAACATTAGTTTGGGAAGGATTTCAAAAGGTGAGCTAGTTTGTTCCCTAGGTAGAACTAGTTTTCAAGTCTCCAAAAGCCCCCAGAGACCTGACTGGCCAGCTGGAGGTGGCTTGGATTCTCCTTAGGTTGGCAAGGCCCCTGAGGCTGACCAGTCAAGCAGAGCCCCACCAGCCCTTTCATTAAGATTTATAGGAGTCCAGTCAAGCCACGGTGCTGTTGGCATACCTGCTGATGGGGATCCAAGGAATGGCATCTGAGTTTAGATTCTCACTAGATTGTCCTTCTTCCATTGACAAAAATTAAACTAAAAGATTTTGCCCACTCTTTTCTTCTTCCCAAGGCAGAAAGGTGCACTGCAGAAACTCAAAACCACTGAATTCTTTCCATGGACTAGTGGCCAAAATAAAGTCTTAGAGAAAAGCCAGCAGTAATAAAGAAGAATCTTTGCTAAAACAAGCTACTATTATTTAACTTTTTAAGTCAGCTGTGCCAGCACTATCATTTTCATTCTAGTCATTTGGATTTAAATCTTGAGGAAACCCTGGACTCATTCATCTTTATTGGTTTCCATGTCCAGTCTGACTCTAAATCCGGCTGTGCTTTCATTCTGCAAATATTTATTTCCTACCTACTAGGTGTTTAGGATAAAGCAGTGAGCAAAGCAGGCAGATAGATATACTCCTGCCTTCTTGGAGCTTGCATTCCAGTGATCTTTTCCTTCATTTTCTTCATGCCTTCAGTGGCCAGTGTGAAACTTCTGCAGGAGTGACCTCTGGCCCCAGAATGCTGTGGCCCATGGGAACCTGCATTTAAAGATGCGACATCAACAGGCGTTTACCCAGCTGCTGACCTGAGCTCAGCGTTGCAAAGGGGTCAGAGATTTCAAAACGTGGTCTCTTCTCACAGCGCTAATCTTTCTTTGTTGTTTTTGAGATGGAGTCTCGTTCTATCACCCAGGCTGGAGTACAATGGCATGATCTTGGCTCACTGCAACCGCTGCCTCCCAGGTTCAAGCAATTCTCCTGCCTAAGTCTCCCGAGTAGCTGGGACTACAGGCATATGCCACCACACCGGCTAATTTTTGTATTTTTAGTAGAGACAGGTTTTCAACATGTTGGCCAGGTGGGTCTCCAACTCCTGACCTCAGGTGATCCACCCGCCTTGGCCTCCCAAAGTGCTGGGGTTACAGGTATGAGCCAGCACGTCTGGCCGGTGATCCCTTCTTGTAGTGCTAATCTTGTTGGGAGAGAAAATTTCTTTCAAACGAAGAGCTTTCCCTTCTTTTTTTCTTCCTTGGGGGCTTGCCAGCTTGTGCTTCTATGTCAATACCCTTGTAGTCGCCATTTCCGGCCAAGACACTTACATGCAGTTTGGTTTCTCCTCCACCACTTTGATCACATTGCTCATGGTCTAGACACCTCCGACTGTCCTTGTTTTCATGGCGTATAGTCTTTGTACCTCTGCTGGATTTATAAGCTACTCTGTAATAGCCTTCCTTTCTAGTTACCCGCTTGATCACTTTCTATCATGTCTCCCAGCCCTGGCCGATTGGTATCACTGTCATGAACACTCCCTGGACATTGCTACCTCTTCGGTGTTTCTCCTTTTAAATGCTGTCAATTAAATCCAAGCTCCAAATAGCTTTTCGTGGCTGATCCAGCCCTATTGTTTTTAATCCTTCCGTAAATAGCAAGGCAGATTGATGATCAGAATTGTTGGAAGTACGTGAAAATACAGATTTCAGGCCACCTCTCAGACTTACACAATCAGAAGCCTGAATGGGGGTGGGAGTGTGGGGGAATCTGTATTTTTATAAAGCAACCAAGATGATTCTAATGAATCACCCTCATTTGGGAATCGCTCTTCTAGATCACAGCATTACCCCTTAATTATGTGCTATTCTGTGTAACTACTAGGGTTCTCAGCAGTAGCTCGGCTTAGAGTACAAGGGGCTTGGGCTTGGGAGGTAGTCAAGTCTGGGTTCAGATGCTTGTACCTGGCCATTTAATGTGTCAGAACTTGGACAGTATATTAAAGCTCTGAGTCACTTACAAAAGTGTGTGTGTGTAAATTGGACCTAAGAATGGCTTTATAATATGCCTGTTGTGAAGATGAAATGGAGGGAGCATTAAATGGTGCTTGAGGCACAGAAGATACTAAATTTTTTTTCTTCCCTTCCTCTCTTGGCCTCTTTTTTTTGGCAATGAAAGGAATGAAATGAGGGAGCCATGTAAGACGTTCTTACCTCTCTGACATTCTAAAGAGGTGAGTTTTCTCTCCCATCAAGATTAGTGCTGTGGGAAGAAACCATGTTTCCAAACCTCTTACCCCTGTGCAGTGCTGAGCTCAGGTTAGGAGCTGGGTAAACACCTGTTGATGCTGCATGTTGAAGGGCAGGTACCTGTGGGCCAGGGTATTTTGGGGTCAGTTGGCACTCCTGCAGAACTTCCATGCTGGCCACTGAAGGCATTAAGGTTCAGGGTCAGTTAAGTACACCAGCCTCCAGTGGACCTGGGCTAGTTGTCCAGTTTTGATACCTCCGCAATCCGTGTCATCAACATTGCAGAGTTGGTGTTAAGAATAAACAGGTCATTGATGTAATGTCCTGACACATCAGCAGTGCGCAATCACACCTCCTCCTGTTTCCTGTGGCTGTGCTAAGATCCCAGCACATCAGAAGGAGTGACTTAGAATTTAGTCTGTACCACGTGTTGGTATGCTGTTGGTCATTTAGAATGGGGTGGCAGGAGTAGTGAGTAAATTTGGGGGAACTGAGGGCAGAAAAAGGAGTATTTTTATATTTTTAAGAGTGGAAAAGCATGAGATTTCTTCTTTTACTATTAAGAATCACGATTACATTTTGTTAAGTCTGTTTCCCAGGCAGCATTAGCTTTAGCAACAAGGATAGAGGGGTGACTGCCTCTGAATAGGAGAGGACAGTGTTGAAATAGAATTATGAATGTCTCTTTTTCTTGAATATCTCAAAGAATTGGTAGGAGTGAGAGAAGGGAGAAGCCTTGAAGTCTTTGGAGATTTTCCATTTGCATTTCACATCAGCAGAGTGAAGCCAATGAGTATGCAGCTGGTGGTGTGATAGCCAATATACAGGCTCAGAAAAATGTTATTAAAGACATGTTTTCACAATTTTTTTCTCTACCATTCAATTTATTTTGGAAAAATATCACACAGACTCAGTAAATATTCTCTTTACAAAGCATTTTGGTGTTTTTTTTTTAAAATGATTATACAGGTGTATTAAATACGAGTTGCCCTGATATTTAAGGAGCATGTGCAGTTAATAGAATTTAGTCTCATGGTACGACACGTGGAACAGGATACACAGTTATTACGGGGAAATTATTTTTTTCAAGCTCTTTAAAAAGAAAAGTTAAGTTTGTATTTCTTTCTTTCTCTTTCTCTTTCTTTCTTTTCTTTTCTTTTTTTTAAGACAGAGTCTTACTGTCACCCAGGCTGGAGTGCAGTGGCATAATTGAGGCTCACTGCAACCTCCTCCTGCTGTTCAAGTGCTTCTCCTGCCACAGCCTCCCAAGTAGCTGGGATTACAGTGTGCACCTCCAGGCTTGGCTAATGTTTTGTATTTTTAGTAGAGATGGGGTTTCACCATGTTGGCCAGGCTGGTCTTGATCTCCTGACCTCAATCGATCCTCCTCCTTAGGCCTCCCAAAGTGCTGGGATTACAGATGTGAGCCACTGCACCCAGCCGAGTTAAGTATGTATTTCTGTGTAATTTATTATTAAATGTAAGTACAATAGACTAAACATACAACATTTTAAGTCAAGGCAAAAGCAAGGTTTTGTACACATGTAATAAACGATCTCAATCCCTGTGGGACCTCAGTTTTCCCATCTCTGAAATGAAGGAGTTGAAGTAGAGGATCCCTCGGTCTTTAATATTTACTTTTTCTGCACTTCAGGGTGTGGTAGGAGAAATGTTAAGATTAACTTAATAAGTAATTATTAATCTTCTGTCAAATACTTCTGATTTTATTATTGAAACATGAAATTCATTCACATTGCAGAAAGGTAAGTAATTTCTAATAGTTCACGGTAACCTGTTATCTTGAATTGAGTACTCGTTTATTAGAAGTGTATACATTGTCCCGAGTATTCATGATCTAATATCTAGTTGTATTAATCTGCTCTCACTCTGCTAATAAAGACATACTTGAGACTGGGTAATTTATAAAGGAAAAAGGTTTAATAAACTCACAACTCCACATGGTGGCGGAAGGCAAAGGAGAAGCAAAGGCATGTCCTACATGGAGGCAGACAAGAGAGCTTGTGCAGGGGAACTCCTATTTATAAAACCATCAGATCTTGTGAGACTTACTACCAGGAGAAAAGTATGGGGGAAACTGTTCCCATGTCTTAATTATCTCCACCTGGCCCTGACCTTGAAACATGGGGATTATTACAGTTCAAGGTGAGATATGGGTGGGTCCACAGCTAAACCATATCACTAGTATTTTTAAATGTATTTTCTGATACAAGCCAGTGTAACGTAAAGGACAGCTGAGTGGTAAGAATCACTTTGATTCTAGATAGAAGGTAACATGACTCGATATAATCTGGGGGTCTTTTTAAACTATAAGTCTCATGAAGTGTTTTAGGCTCCTCATAAGGTTTCTGGCCTGGATCTCCATTTCTAGAGTGGAACTTTTAACTGGTGCCTTCCCTTTGGTCCCTTTCTAGAGCACTTGAGCCTGGTCTGAGTACTGTGCAGACCACAAGCAAGAATAAAAATGAGCAGACTATGGTAGTGTTGCCTGCGTTTGGATACACTTACTGTGTAACCTTAGGCAAGTTTCTTAACCTTTCTGGGCTCAGTTTTCTCATCTGTAAAATAAAATACCTAAGATAAGTTTTTAGGATTATGTGAGACACAATAGGTAGGGGCTTTTTAGCATAACGGAATGTCCATGCTTTGTGTCACATGCTAGGTATAATTCCTGGTTTTCTGCTTCTCTGATGAATAAGGGCTTGGCACACACATTCCATGGGCTCATATGATGAGCTCTAGCCCAGAGGGTAACTCAGCATATGCATGCTGAAGCCTACTTTTTCATAACTGGAGCTTTCTTCTTGTCTGGGGTAGACTAGTTCTATGCTGAGATATTAGGAATATGTTTGTAGTCAACTTTTCTCTAAAAGTGGGATGATGTGAGAACATATGCTGTTTATTATTTCTGGTTGATGAAAAGTTCCTTACAGGGACAGGACAAATCCGTGTTAAGATGTGAAAAGCTCATCTTTTCCAGTAATTTTACTTCTACAAATCTGTCCGAACGAAAGCATTACCAGGTAAATAGTGTTTATAAATGTGTTTGTTGAAGCCTTACTTTTAATAGTTAAAAAAATGGAAATGATCTGAGTGCACAATAATGGAGTAATTGCTAAATAAAAGATTCTTATTTATACATATAAATATATGGCCATTATATTTATAAATATATGGCCATTAGAGATTTATTTGAAGGGCACTTATAACTTGGAAAATATAGTACACAGAAAGTTGGATATAAAACTATGCATAGTGAGACCGTGGTTATATTTTAAAAGATCTGTATGTATAAAGATAATGTATATGTACAAATCTATGCATGCCATAGAACTGTGTAGATACACATACACACAAACACATACAGGATGAATACAAGTAAAACTAGGAAAATCAGAATAAGGTTGGTGCATTTTATCCATATCAATATCCTTGTTGGGATGTTTACTGTAGTTTTATAAATGTTACCATTGGGGGAAACTTGGAAGGGGCACAAGAGATCTTTCTATTATTTCTTACAACTCTGTGAGAATCTACAGTTATCTCAACAAAAATTTCAATTAAAAAATGGCACCAGAGCTAGATCGTTGTTCAAGTAAGCTCTGCTATCCTTCAGAGAGAGATAATTGTTACGGAGCTTAGAGAGTGATGGAAGGCTGTCCCTTTCCATTTTAGGAGGTTAGCATCACTCTATGTCCAAACCAGATGAGAAGAACAGAAAAAACAAATCTGTAGGCCAATGTTGTTTATATTAGATGTCAACATTTTAAATAGAGTATTACCAAATTGAATACAGCAGTTTATTAAAAGAATAATGATGAGCCCAAGTGGGATTTATCCAACGACAGTTTCAACATCAGAAAAGCAGTGCAGGTATTAACAGTTTAAGGGAGATATAATCATCTCAACAGATGCAGAAAAAGCATCTGACAAAAGGACATGTGAAAGTATTAATATGAAGGTCCCTAAATTCTGGTTAACTGAAGGCATATTATATTTGGCTAGTACATCTGTGCTTAGGACTCAATTCACTTGACATGTTTAGGAACCAAAAGGCCTCTGTTTACAAAGTCGTTAGGCAACAGTCTCTAGTTGCATGAGTGACAGGTGTGTGACAACCCAATAAAGGATGGGCCATGACATATATAGATTCTAATTCATATGGAGTTGTTCTAGCATTGCCCAGGTTCACTGTGTACTCTCCCAAATCAAGAAAGTGAAAGAGATGGTTTTGAATGTTTTAGAATCAGATAAATTGGGGTTCAGTTTCTGGTATTACCACTTAAAAACTACGTGACCTTAAAAGCCATGAGAAATCTCTTAATCATCTCCAAGCCTGTTTCTTCAGTGTAAAACTGGGATTAGAATATTTTGCTTTTTGGTTAGTTTGAAGATTAGCCTCAGTAGTGACTAAAATCTTCTGTCACAAGCCTGACCTGTAGTAGGTGTTTTAAACTTGTTGGTTTCTCTTTTCTTCTGTCTTTTAAGTTTTGTGATTCTGCAGTATATTGTATGTTTATATGTAAATATATATGCATATGTTTTGTGTTTCTTACTTGCATCTGACTCTTGACACTATGGGACATATATTTTCACAAATTTAAAACTGGTTTATTTTTAATCAAGCAAGTTATGATGCTTAATTATATTTTTTATTTCCCCATCACCCATATTTCCTGAATAATATGTAGCTAAAACTTGCATACAAGTTGGAAATTTAGTTAAGACTGGAAAATCTTTGGTAGTACTTGTGATTATAATTGTAAAATACTTGAAGGTCAGCATTGGAACCCTAAATTTTAAACAGTTTTATGTAAATTTACTAATGAATTAAAATCTTAACTTTATTTACATCACACTTCTGGTGTGATTTGATTATTAGATTTGATGAGATTTTGTGATTATTCTGATTAGTTATTGAATTAAGTTTTATACTTGGTAAGTCAGTTTAACAATTGACACACAGTACTGTAAGCCTACTAAGGACAAAGCTCTTTGTTGGTTCTGCAAGTTAAAAAGAAATTATGACATGGTACCCACCTTCAACTAACTACTGTCTGTCTACCTTATGAGTATTTAGAGAATTGATGATGAGTTGGGCCAGCACTTAACATATGTGTTATATGTAAAATATGCATCAGTTTTTGTTGAATCTAGTTGGATATTCGTACAATCAAAATTGTCATAAAACAACAATGGAGAAGTCTAAGAAGAGCCCCTTGGAGAAGAGAAGTCACTTGTCTCCTGGAAAAACAAAATCTTCCTAAAACCTTCCTTGAAGTGGCACAGTATGTTGGAGAAAAATTGGAATTCTGTTGATGACTTGGAGACACTGGATTTTCTCTCCCTCCCTCCCTCCTTCCCTCCCTCCCTCCCTTCCTTCCTTCTTTCTTTCTTTCCTGTCTTTCTTTCTTTCTTTCTTTCTTTTTTTGAGACGGAGTTTCACTCTTGCTACCGAGGCTGGAGTGCAATGGTGCGATCTCGGCTCACCGCCACCTCCGCCTCCTGGGTTCAGGCATTTCTCCTGCCTCAGCCTCCTGAGTAGCTGGGATTACAGGCACGCGCCACCATGCCCAGCTAATTTTCTGTATTTTTAGTAGAGACGGGGTTTCACCATGTTGACCAGGATGGTCTCGATCTCTTGACCTCGTGATCCACCCACCTCGGCCTCCCGAAGTGCTGGGATTACAGGCGTGAGCCACCGCGCCCGGCCTTTCCTGTCTTTTCGTCTTCCTTTCCTTCTTTCCTTTTCCCTTTCCTTTCCTTTCCTGCGGGGCTTCACCATGTTGGCCAGGCTGGTCTTGAACTCCTGACCTCAGGTGATCCCCCTGCCTCACCCTCCTGAAGTGCTGAGATTACAGGCGTTAGCCACCGTACCCGGCAGAGACACTTGATTTTCATGTTTCTCTTTTTCCCAATCTTCTCTTCAAAGAAAGACTTCCAAATGGTAAAGTGTACAGAAGGTACAAGGTGCAAGAAATTGTTTAGAACCGGAATGATCTCTGGATGTTTCTATCAGGGGAGAAAGAACCTTACATTTCAACCAGTCTGATTCTCCATATTCTATAAACTTTGGGTTCCTAAAAGTGAGAGCTGGGCCTTTGTATATAATATATATTTGCATATTATAGACATCATATATTATATACATTACATATATTATATGTATCAGGTGAAAACATATAAGAGATGGAGTCTCACTCTGGTGCCCAGGCTGCAGTATAGTGGTGTGATTATGGCTCATTGCAGCCTCAAACTCCTGGGCTCAAGGCGTCTTACTCCCTCAGCCTTCTGAGTAGCTGGGACTACAGGCACCAGTTCTGGCTAAGTTTTTGTTGTTGTTGTTCACGTAGGGTCTCACTATGTGGCCCAGGCTGTGGACCTCATATTACATGTTCAGTTAAGATTGAATAGCCTTAGCTAAGTAATGAAAGAGGTATAAAAGTGTTGGGATAATTCTCACTGTATTCTTTTGGATTTTGCTTTTTTAGTTTTTGTAACTGTATTATAGAGCTGGAATTGACTTTTTAAAGGAAACACATCCAGAGAAGTTGAGTGATTTATCCAAGATTACATAGATAATTAGTGGCACAGTTGCAAATTTAGCCAAGGCTGTTTTATTAGTATTTTTTCTTACCATAAAACATTCTTTCTCTGCCTGCTTCTACTCCCTCATTCCCCACGTTAACGATTAACACCTAATGCACTTACTTCTGACGCATGTTTGATAAATAAATGAAATATCATGGAACATTCATTTTATGTTATACATTCAGCCTCAATGTGGTTAGTGGGTTTTGTGCAGAATCCTTTAGTGTTTAGATATTTTTTCAATTTCCAGCAAAACTGTGCTCCAACTAATTCTTTTACCTGCTGGTGACACTTTGGGCTAATTATGGGAGGAGAGTTGAGAGCACTGAGATTTGGAAGATGCAGAGACTGAAATAGAGTTGATTTATAAGTCTTAGGAAGATTTTGGAGACTTATCGATAGAAAGGGAGATAAAAGCTTCCTGGAGATAAG
The DNA here is from genome assembly GCF_048565385.1 of Saimiri boliviensis. Taxonomy (NCBI): domain Eukaryota; kingdom Metazoa; phylum Chordata; class Mammalia; order Primates; family Cebidae; genus Saimiri; species Saimiri boliviensis. Next base: position 30,421,384 of record NC_133463.1, on the reverse strand, counting down.
AATCAGGACCAGAAGCAAAATCCTCATGAATTAATGCTGCATTTTCTGGAAGAAAAAGGTTGCTATTGTAGTTGACAGAAAAAAGATCATTCCTTGGGTTTTTATACTAAAAATATGTGAGTGCCTTCCTGGAGAGAGTGTGATGTACTTACAGCCCAGGTAGAAGCGCTGTTTTACCCAGTTCCTTTTGCCAGTCTTAAATGTAGGCTCTTCTTTTCTCCCAAGAATTTCCTCTTGAATATTGGCCAGGTGCAGTGGCTCACGCCTGTAATCCCAGCACTTTGGGAGGCCGAGGCAGGTGGGATCACACAGTCAGGAGTTCAGGACCGGCCTGGCCAACATGGTGAAACCCTGTATCTACTAAAAATAGAAAAAAAAAAATTAGCCAGGTATGGTGGCCGGTACCTGTAATCCCAGCTACTTGGGAGGCTGAGGCAGGAGAATTGCTTGAACCCAGGAGGCAGAGGTTGCAGTGAGCGAAGATTGCACCACTGTAGTCCAGCCTGGGGGACAGAGCAAGACTCTGGCATCTAGAAAAAAAAAAAGAATATTGATTTTTAAAATTTTATCATAACACATATATTTGAGTTAAGCTTTTTCAGAAAAATAAGTCTGTGAGATATTTTTAAGGAAGGAATTTATTAAAAGGCAGTAACATTAAAAATTACGACAACTCTCTCCTACTATATAGTTAGAACTATGATAGGCATTTTCCATTCATTGTCTATAACTGGCTCCCAACTGCTAGGCAGTATTACTTGCCAAGGCTGCATTTTATGTGGTCCAGCATAAGCTAGATCCTCAGTTTTTTGTTTTTTTTTTTAGATTTAAATCGTCTTGCTATGATACTATAATCTTTCAAGAGAGCAGTGAAAGTGTCTAAATGTGTCAGCATTGTTTAATGTAGTCTAATGGGTGCAACCCTAAATCATGAGGTGTCTAATGGTTGCAGCCTCAAATCATGAAGTGTCTAATGAATGGTTGCAGTCCCGAATCATGAAGTGTCAGGAGTCTTCCTTTTCATTGATTGGCCTAATCCTCCAGGTCATTGATACTCTGATTTCTTTACCAACCTTTAGCATATTGCTTTAATAGCTTCTCTGGAGAACTAACAGATAGAATTAATGGAACCCCTCCAAATCTCATCCCTGCCAATTTCCGGAATTGGGCAGGTGATTTAACCTCTCTATGCTTCAATTTTCACATCTGTAAAAAGGAGATGAGTCATAGTAGCTACCTCATAGAGGTGCTGTGGGGGCTAATGCGTTAATTAATGGGTGTCAAGCACTAATCATAGTGCCCAGTATAGAGCCTGCACTAGACTGTCCGTGTTGACGATGATTGAAATGGTCAGCTAATTAGATGTACTGATCAAAGAAGACAGAGAAGTCATTTGAGGTTTTGAACATGAGGCAGAGAAGAGCGATGGTGCTACTGACCAGTTCAGAAGGACAGGCCAGTTTTTTTCCTCTTCTTTTTTCTTTTCTTTCTGTGGCTGTTGTGTTTTGGCGAAAGGAGGCATTTTGGCTTCTCTAGCTTTTCCATCTGGGTAGTGGAGGGCATGTTCTCCCTTGTGGGTTCTCAACCCCTGCTGCAGGTTACAAAAACTTGGGAGCTTTTAGAAACTATTCATGCCTTGGCCCCATTCCAGACAATTAAATCAAAATCTATGTGGTTGGGGTCCAGCTCCCTGTAAAAGCCAATTCTCACTTTCAGAAGGCTTGAGAACCCTGCTCTAGAGGACTTCTTAGTCTCCAGTTTAGAGGGCAGTCTAGCAGGTAAGATTTTGTGTTCTTAACGTATGCTCTCTCTACTGCTGTGATTAAGCCCCGTGGAATGAGGTGGCTTTCCAGGACTCATCTGCTCCCTGTCACAGTCTGAGCAGTGTAGAACTGGGAAATCCTTGTTCCTTTCCAGCTTCCTTCTTTTCTCCAATGTCTTTTCTACTGGATCATACTTTTTTTTTTTTTTTTTTTTTGACAATTATTTTGGTGGATTTGGAAATATCTGAGAGGTCTTTAGACAAAAGACTGTGTAACTATAAAGTGAATTCATCTGAGGATGTCTTTTTAAAAATGCAAACATTTCCCTTCGTGGAGGAAGACTTTTCCTAATGGAACAAAGGACACTTGTCCTCTTGGTCTGGTTGCAGAAAAGCATGTTTGGCCAATTTACCAGATTTGCCTGTGTTTGTACTTTGAACAGAAAATTCCATGTTTTACTGATTGGAAATACATTCTGGGACTTGGTGGAATATAGTGATCACGTGTAGGTCCCACATATGTGTCTTAATAATGGCCTTCTTATCGTACCTGCACTTCAATTCAGCAATTTGGACCCGGTTCAAGTCGCATCAATTCCATGGAGCTGTATTGTTTGTGGCTGAAGTTGGGAGAGAGAGAGCTTTAGGCTGTCTTGTGAACAAGACATCTGAGTTGTCTTTAGCTCATGCTTAAGCACAAAAGCAGCAGCCCATCTCTAATGGCATAGTTTCCTTTGTTCGGGTATCTAATGTGGGAGCATGCTTGCCCTCACTCATTTCTAAAACACACAATTCCATCCGTTGAATAAAAGGGTCTATCTTTAATTGACTCAGAACAAAACTCTGTTGAAGAATTCTGGATTTCTCAAAGCTTTTAAAAATTGCTCTGCAAGATAACATTAAAATGCTGGCTCTTAGAAACTGCCACTCAACATATATCTGTCCTGTAATGGAGTTGGAAGAGGGATTATTCTGAGAAGGCTATTAAAATGAACCATTTACTATGATTCATAGGCTTTTAAACCCAGTAAGTCTGTAATATCTAGAGTAAAATTCAATGTCAGTTTATTATTTTGGTGCTGATAGGGTTAAATGTGTGTTTACAAAGTATTAAGCACACACCCAGGAACTGGAAATGTGAAGTCTCTCCCCTCTCTCCCTGTCAGGACTGTATGCCTGATAGATGTTCCAGAGTATTAATGTAATACAATTAGTAGATAGAAGTGCTTTTTCTCAGTGGATATTGAGGTCTGTTACAAGGAGTCATTAGCTTTCAGATTAGGCCAGTGGTTCTCGAAGTAGGGACTGATCAGCAGCATCTACAGCTCCTCGGAACTTGTTAGAAATAGAGATTCTGGGCCTCACTCCAGGCCAACCAATCGGAAACCTGGCAGGTAGGGAGCAGCAACCTTTTTTTGTTCTTTCATTATTAAGTTCTGGGGTACATGTGCAGAACGTGTAGGTTACATAGATATACTCGTGCCATGGTGGTTTGCTGCATCCATCTCCCCCCACCATCATCTACATTAGGTATTTCTCCTAATGTTATCTCTCCTCAATCCCCCCACCCCCTGCTGTCCCTCCCCTAGTTCCCCAACCCACCAACAGGCCCCGGTGTGTGATGTTTCCATCCCTGTGTCCATGCGTTCTCATTGTTCAACCCTGACTTATGAGTGAGAACATGCGGTGTTTGGTTTTCTGTTCTTGTGTCAGTTTGCTGGGAATAATGGTTTCCAGCTTCATCCATGTCCCCGAAAAGGACATGAACTCATCCTTTTTTATGACTGCATAGTATTCCATGGTGTATATGTGCCACAGTTGCTTTATCCAGTCTATCATTGATGGGCGTTTGAGTTGGCTCCAAGACTTTGCTATTGTAAACAGCACAATAATAAACATATGTGTGCATGTGTCTTTATAATTGAATGTTTTACAGTCCTTTGGGTATTTATCCAGTAACGGGATTGCTGTGGCCCAGCAGTCTTGAGCTTTAAAAAGCCCTTCAGGGGATTCTTTTGCATGCTAGCATTCCAGAATTCTGAGCCAGGGTTCTCATCCTTGACAGCACATGCTATTGATAGTCCCTGGTTGTAGGGCCTGGGTGTCAGTATTTTTGTTTCTTAAGCTGCCTTGGTGATTCCAATGCGCAGTCAGGATTGGAGGCTGTTGCTCTAATACCTTGCTACCCAAAATGTCGGTCCCAGACTAGTAGTGTGGTCATCACCAGGGAGCTCTCTAGAAATCCAGGCTATCAAACCCTGCCTGAGACTTACTGAATCATATTTGAAAACAGGATTCCCAGTGACTCATAAGCACATTAAAGTTTATGAAACACTGATTTATAGAAATAGTGAGTTTCCTTTATAGAATGCAGCCCTTGGAACACCCTTAATTTAAAAGTTTTGTGAGGAGGTAGAACAGCTGTTTTGGCTTCTGCCTGGCAGTGACTCACGGAAGCAACCACTTGGGGAAAGGAAAGGCTCAGAAAGCTGCAAAGGACCCAGAACCATTTCATCCAGTGAGTGCTGATGCAAGTAATGAAAATCCCAACACAGACTGGCTTAGGCAGTGAAAACTTTTTGGCTCAGATAATGGAAAAGTTCAGGAGTAGTTCTGTTTTCAGGTCTGGCTGCATCAAGAGGCTTATGCAATTTTTTTTTTTTTTTTTAAATCAGGTGTCGGGTGTTACATAACTCTCAGCTCAACCTTCCTTTGTTAGATTCACTTTCAGGTCTTATAGAATTAGGGTACCAGCTAAGCTGTTGTTAAAAAGAGATTCCTAAACATAGTGGCTTAAAGTAGATTTGTTTCTCTTTGACATAAGAGTCTCAAGACAGGTCTGGTGGGAGAGCTCTGCTGTGCTCATATGTAGTTCTTACTTGCTGGTTGAAGGTGGCCAGTCCATCCATACTGTCTCCGCCAGGAGAGAGAGTCACGGGGGAGAACATCTTCATTTCTTGTAATGCCACAGCCTGGAGGGGTAACACAACACCTTACACTCATATCCCACTCTTTGCAACATAGTCACATGGTTACCCAAGGTGCTATGCGGGCTGGGAAGTATAGTCTCTACATGGGTGGCCACGTGCCCAACTAAAATCTGGGGAGGTTGTGCTACTAAAAAGGGAAGACTTTAGGGATTGATGACAACCAGGAGCGCCTTCTCTTCTGGTGGTGGCGAGGTGGAGTCTGGCAACTTCAGGTTAACAGCCCATCCTCTCAGCAGTTGCAGTAGAAAGCGCTACTCTCTCCCAATCCTTCCAGTAAGAATCCCAGAATAGCTTCCTAGTTCCTTAACTTCTGGGAACTACACATGAAGAAGTGTCCTCAGAATCTCATGGATTCTGATAGAAAAGGATTGGCTCCCTAAAGAGAACTGTTTTGTGACACATGAAAGAGCAGGCACACTACAGAGAGACCTTTACCTCACTCCTTTGTTAACTGGCATTTGGGCCCAGACAAGAAAGGAAAGTGGAAAACACGGGGGTGTTCAAGCCGGGTGTGGGGGCCTTGGGGACTATTTACTGTCAAGTTAGTCAAGTATGGAATATTTGAAGATTATTAGCACGTGACATAAAGGGCATTTAGGAAGAAATGTGTTCGCTGAGTTTAGTAAATGTAGGAGACTGTAGCAGTGAATGTACTTTTGATCTTCTAATCTCTTAATTTAGTGGTTGGTAAATAAGAATAAAGGATGGCCAGGCGCGGTGGCTCACGCCCGTAATCCCAGCACTTTGGGAGGCCGAGGTGGGTAGATCATGAGGTCAGGAGTTCGAGACTAGCCTGGCCAACATGGTGAAACCCCAGCTCTACTAAAAATACAAAAAATTAGCCACGCGTGGTGTTGCGTGCCTGTAATCCCAGCTACCTGGGAGGCTGAGGCAGGAGAATAGCTTGAACCCGGGAGGTGGAGGTTGCAGTGAGCCGAGACTGCCCCACTGCATTCCAGCCTGGGTGACAGAGCGAGACTTCACATCAAAAAATAAAAAAACAAAAAGAATAAAGGAAAATACAATCTTGGTAAATGCTTTTAAAAGATGTTTTCAGTTAAATGGTCTAATCTTTAACTGCTGAAGATTGTGTCAATAGAAGCTTTTAGTACATGAGACAATGGTGAGTGTGAGAGAGATGAGGAATGAACTTCTGTTTACCATCTCCTTCTCAAGGTTTTGTTTTCTTAGTATGTTTTTTATACTTGATACTTAGTATGTTTTTTAAACTTTATTCATTACACAAAGGATTTGAGGTAGTTTCTAAGGCTAAGGCCTTTCCCGCAAGCTTTAGAAGAAAAGTCTAAAAGCGTATTACATACTGCTTTTAAAAAAAGTTTTAACAGTCTTACATGTTAGAAAAATAATGCATCATATTCAAAATAACATGGTATTTCCAAGCCTCTCAACTACTTATTGTCCTTTTAATAAAAATGTGGATTGTAGGCACATCTGCTCTAAATGAATTAAAATTTCATTTGCCCAGAACTTTGTGTATTCTGTTAATAAGATTTACCCAAAACACTATTGTTGGTTTAATAAATATTAAGTGAGCATTTGGGATGTGCCTCCTGGCGTTTGCTGTTTCTCTCCTCTGAGCTTTAACTACTCTTCTGAGCCTTCACCAGGCTGCTTTTGCTGTTTTGTGCCTTGAGGTATAAATAGGGGCAGAAAACCCGGAAGATGCAAATTTAATACTATAAACTGTTTACAGATGTGTTTAGTATTCATTTAATAGAACCTTTTAGTTTATTGAATATAAATCAACTTTAGCATTCTACATGTGCAAGGGGTTCTGTTTTTTTTTTAATTGGAAATTTTTAAAACGACAAAAAAAAAAAAAAAAAAAACATCTTCTGGTAGTATCATTGTCTAACAAGCGCCAGAGAGATGTGGTTTAATGACTTGCATCTGACCCTTTGTCTTCTTCGACCTTATATGCTTTTGGACAACCAAGAGTGAGAAGATCGGAAACTTCCAATCTCGATTGAATAAAAGGAAAGCCTTTCTAAGAGGTGGTCAGAGATGTAACAGGCTACTTCAGCAGGAGTGAGGGGAGCCCATACCTGGAGCTAAGCAGGTGTGTGTTTGGATGGTTGTTTGTTGACAGTCTTTAGAGGAGATTCAAGTCAACTGGCTGGGGAGAGTCCTTGACCTTTATAGCTTCCTTCTAACCTTGGAAGATTCTGTACAACATTTTAAAGGTGAGTGCTGAGCAATTTAAACTATATTTTATTTCCTTTCCTGATAACTTGGATTGACTGAGACTAGATATCTTTTGTTGCCCATAGTTGAAGGAGTCTGGCATTCTAGGATCAACTTCCTGTTAAACTGATGGCAAAACCTTTATTTGCCAAAGTTAGGGAACTGTGTGTAACCATTGAAATCCGACGTGACCTCAAATTTCAAGGGACCCTGAAAGATACTTTAACCAGGCAGAATGATTGACAGTCTGGTTTGTGTGTGCCTGGGAGAAAATAGCAACTTCAAAACACGATAGTGGCCTCTAGGGAGAGGGAAGAGAGGCAGAGGGCCCACAGGCCAGCACAAAGAGTACAAAGGGAAAGTGGCCACTGTCCCAACCTGCCAGGGATTTGGGAGGGACTTTTAATTTCCCAAGCGTTCACTTATCCATACTTTGCTGCCTGGACCAGGCAACCTTTCTTAGGATGGATGGGGACACTCATGCTGGACCTTGATCACCCATGACTTATGTGTCATAGGGCAGAGCTTTCCTTCTGAGGCTTAAGTGACCATTGTGACAAGCACCACTGAAACACCTGATGCACAGAAGGATTCTAGGGCCATGGTCCCCAACCTTTTTGGCACCAGGGACTGGTTTCATGGGAGACAACTTTTCCACGGGTGTTGGGGGGATGGTTTGGGGATTAAACTGTTCCACTTTGGATCATCAGGCATCAGACTCCTTTCACAAAGAGCGTGCAAACTAGATTCCTCGCCTGTGCAGTTTACACTAGGGTTTGCGTTCCTAGGAGTATCTAATGCTGCCACTGATCTGACAGAAGGTGGAGCACAGGTGGTGATGAGGCAGGACCACTGCTCACCTGCTGCTGTCGGGCTGGGTTCCTAACAGGCAGGCTATGGACCAGTACTGGTCTGCAGTCCGGGGGTCGGGGACCCCTGCTCTAGGTGATGAACCATTTCTCTCCTTCTTGATTCTTCCTGTACCAGCACTCACTTCCATGCTTCCTTGATTATTCTGGGTAAAGCAAGAGAATGCTGGACGGGTAGCCAGAAACTTAGGTTCTTATAGCCTGGCCTTTCTCTGCCAGTAACCAGCTGTGACGTCTGGCAAATCACTCAACCTCTTTTACCTTAGTTTCCCTTTTCGTAAAACCAGCTGGTCTCTGCAGTCATTCAATAGGTCTGTAACGGCTGTGCTTTTCTTAAGGGAGTCACTTTTCCCCCTACTTTCTACCTACTAGCTTGCAATAAAGTTTTAAAAATTCCAGTCCAGACTTTAACATTGTGCTCTGTTCTCCTCTCTTCTCCTTCAGCAAGCCAACTAAATTGGTTACAGTTGTCATTTAGAATGCAGTCATCTTTCATGACTAACCATTTCCTCTCTTGGAGATGCCGCTTCATCTAGCTGCCATAGCTTGGATTTCTTCCTCACAGATAAGAGGATGGAGGTTGCTTTTGAAATGGGAAATAAACATTGGAGTAGGAGGTAAAATTCCCACTGTAGGGGGAAAGTGTCCACCTGTTAGAGGCAGGAAACAACTGGGGTGTGAAGGCCAGCTGTCCATGTTCTGTGGATGAACATTCCCAGATTTTTTTCTGTATTTTTGGCTCTGAATATTATACACTGAACATAGAGTCTTGTCCTGGAATCTAATAGTTCTCTTAAACACTGGACAAGTGAGCATACTCCAAAAAGATCATGAGGCCACAGGTATTATATTCTGAGGTCCCAAGAAGTTGATAAATCTTTTCTGCCAAAGGCGAATATTTCACCAGCATGAGCCACCCAGAAAATTTTAATTTGAAAATCTCCCCAACGCCTATGATTTTGATGGCAAGAATTATTAGAGGCAGATGGAATGTGCTGCCCAACCATGATCATGACACTTTGACCAACTTATGGCTCCTTAGCCCTGGGACTGGCTGAAGAATCCAGTGTTGGGCTGGAAGGGGAGCCCTTCCAGGCTGTTGGATCTCTTTGCCCCAAGTGCTGTCCTCACACTGCCCATATTCGAATGGTTTTGGGGATTGCTGGGTACAGTGGCTTATGTCTGTCATCTCAGCACTTTGGGAGGCCGAGGTGGGCAGATGACCTGAGGTGAGGAGCTTGAGAGCAACCTGGCCAACACGGTGAAACCTCATCTCTACTAAAAATACACAAATTAGCTGGCTGTGGTGGCATGTGCCTGTGATCCCAGCTACTTTGGAGGCTGAGGCAGGAGAATCACTTGAACTTGGGAGGTGGAGGTTACAGTGAGCTGAGGTCACACCATTACACTCTAGCCTGGGAGACAAGAGCGAAACTCCATCTCAAAAAAAAAAAAAAAAAAAAAGAAAGCACGTTCTTGGTTCCCACCTCAGACCCTGCATTTGAATGTGGCCGAAACCTACTGAAGTTACAGAATCATTGCTTTTGGCCGAAAACCTAGAAAGCTTGTAATGGCTTTCTGTGGACCCCACCTCTCTGCTTAACCTTTTTGGGGTTTTTAATTCTAAGGCCCTCTCCTCTCTAAAATGCAAAATTTGACACTGAGCTAAATATTGAAACATAGCTAGCATTATTTAGAAATTACTTATTCCTTTAAAAATAGTTTATTTAGCCGTGCAATAGGGTAACCATCAAACTGTATTTTATGCTCCTTAGAGTTGTGCATATATGTATATAACATAGAACAGCTTTGTTGAAGTGTAATTTACCTACCACAGAAATTCACCCATTTAAAGTGTATTTTTTACACAGTTGTGCAACAGTGACCACAATCCAAGTTTAGAAGATTTCAGTTAACCCCCCACCTCAACAAAAACCTGTATCCATTGGCAGTCATTTTTCATTCCACCAGCTTTAAGTCCTAGGCAACCACTAATCTCCTTCCTGTCTTTATAGATTTGCCTCCTCTGGACATTTTGTATAAGTGGAATCATGTAACATATGACCTTTTGTGATCAACTCCTTTCAGCTAGCATGTTTTCAAGGTTCATCCATGTTGTAGTACTAGTACTTCATTTCTCTTCATTGCCAAATAAATAAATATTTATTGTGCATTGTATATAGTCATACCCCCTTTTCCATTTGTTAGTTGGTGGATGTTAGGGTTGTTTCAGTTTTTTTGGTTATTAGGAGTAATGCTGCCATAAGCATTTGTGTACAAGTGTAAAAGTTTTATGGGGATATATGTTCCTACATTTCTGTTTCTCTTGAGTATATATACTTGGGAGTGCAATTTCTGGGTCGTAGGGTATCTGTATAACATTTCAAGAAGCTGCCACACAGTTTTCAAGGTAGCTGTACCGTTTTACATTCCCACCAGCAGTGCACAGGGTTCCAGTTTCTCTGCATCCGATCAATAATTACTGTCTCTCCTTTTGATGACAGTCACTGTATTGGGTACAAAGTGGTATCTTACTGTGGTTCTCATTTGAATTTTCTTCCTGACTGATGATGTTGAGCAACATGTCTTTTTATGTTCTTCTTAGCCGTTCGTATGTACTCTGTGAAGAATGTCTATTGAGATGTTCTATTCTGTGCCTTGTCTTTTCATTCTCTTGATAGTGTCCTTTGCAGCACAAAAGTTTAGCATGTTTCTGAAGTCAAATGATCAATTTTTTTCTTTTGTTGCTTGTGTTTTTTGGTGTTATATATAAGAAACACTGCCTAACTGAAGCTTGCAAACGTCTGTTCCTATTTCTTCCAAGAGTTTTATGGTTTTAGTTCTTACATTTAGACCTAAAATCCATTTTGAATTAGTTTTTGCATATGTTGTGGGGTAGGGGTATAATTTATTTTCTTCTTTATGCATGTGGTATCCAGTTGTCCCAACACTTTTTCTTAAAAAGTCTTATTCTTTCCCCAGTGAATTCTTGGCACACTTGTTGAAAATATATTGACCATAAATGTAAGAGTTTATTTCCGGACTCTCTATTCTTTTTATCTATATGATTTATATGAAGTAATATATGTACATATTTATGTATATATGTGTGTATATATATATACATGTTTGTGTGTGTGTGTACACACACACACACACACACACACACACACACACACACACACAAAGAGTAAGCCACAGAGTGATTCGTTTGCTATTGGTTTTTATTCTTTTTTTCTCCCTCCCTGAAATGGAATGCCTTACAGAACGTTTTGGAGTGGAGCGCATTTTAGGTATCTCTGGTTTTTGACCTAACCCTGACAATGAGGTCTTGGCTAAGATACTTAATGAGTTCTGAATGCCCCCACTTGCCACCCTTAAGCAGCTGATTTTTCTTAAGTTGTTTTGCTTCATGGTATAAAAAGCCTAGTCATGTGATCTTCGCAATGTTCCTTGGTTATTTTAATTTTTAATAGTAAAAAGTGCCTGACAGAGAAAACAAACCCAAGATTTTGCTGTGACATGGTGTGCTTCTGCCTTGTGGACCTAGTTAGAGAGACTGCCTTACCTTGAGAGCCTTTAACTACAGATAAAGAGCTGAAACTTCTTGTGAAAATGTCTTAATTTTTTTCTTGGGTCAGTGGGAATTTAGAAATATAGGCTTTTAATTGGTCACAGCTGGTGCATGAATAGCACGGTAATAATAATTAGGAATAATACGGTTCACCTCCTAAGCTGTTAGTTCTAATCTGTTACATTTTTTTGATCAGAAGTCTGGCAAAGTCTTCAAGTGAGACCATTTGGAGGCGATCCATCCTAGGTTTCAGTCAAGAAGTGTTCATGTCTGTTTTGTTCTGCTAATTTGTTACAATGATTCTATGGTTTGATTTTAATGTTTTCCATCTAAAAGCATGTGCGCAAATCCAGCTCCCACACTAAACAGAATTCATCCAGACACACTCGCTACAGAGCCCTTGAGTAACAAGTGCCTGTAGTAAAGTTATAGGGAGCTTGCAGCCTCTCCTGCAGCCCTGTGCAGTGGGAGGAGCCATGCTGGGGGGAGGGTTTGCTCTGAGTCTCTTGTGAATGCTTGCTTGCTGTAATTCCCCACAGAGTAGTCTTGGAAATCATAAAGCTGATTTACAAAGTTATTTATTCTCTGCCCCTCCCCCCCACACTATTTTTTGTTAAATCCTCAAATTTCAAAGTATCAGTACAGTTTATTAGTGATGTTTACTATTGTTTGTTTCTTAATGCTCCATGTTACAGAAATTTTTCAAAATGTTTCAGAATGATGAATAGAGAATAAGGATTAAAAAGGAATGTGTTCTGGAAGAGTGATTTGGTTGGAGGTTATTTTCTGGGAAAGTTGAACAGCAAAATAGATGTCTTAATATCAGATTATTTAATGATACCTCTTTTCTCTTAGATACTGGGGGAAAATCCTACATTTACACTTAAGTGGCAAAAAATAAATTTCATCCCAATTTAATTATTTTTTAGAAGTAGTATAAATATTTTTTTTCTTTTGAGACAGAGTCTTAGCTCTGTTGCCCAGGCTAGAGTGTAGTGGTGTGATCTCTTCACCTCCCGGGTTCAAGAAATTCTCGTGCCTCAACTTCCCGAGTAGCTGGCATTACAGTTGTACACCTCCACATCTGGCTCATTTTTTGTGTTTTGTAGAGACAGGGTTTGGTCATGTTGGCCAGGCTGGTCTCGAACTCCTGACCTCAAGTGATCCACCTGCCTCAGCCTCCCAAAGTGTTGGGATTATAGGCCAGGCACAAGCCAGGGCTTGGCCTTAGAAGTAGTAGTATAAAATTGATGATATCAGCAAGTTGATAGCTTCTCCTAATTTTTGCTGCCCACTAATTTGGCTAATTTAGTAAATAGTTGTTACCTGGAACTAAATGATTTCTCATAATATGTCTTCTTTGCCTTTCTCACGGACTTCCTGGAACAAGATTACTTTTGCTGGGTAGAGCTGATACAGAATCCAGCCAATAAAACTTTGTAGTGACAATTTTTTACTTTTAAAAGTATATATTGTAAAATGCTCTCTTGAATCTACAACTAGAATCCGTTTTACTAAAGCTAGGCTATTAGTTACATGGTATTTCCAAGAAACCACAGTATCATTGTCACTTTTGAGGGCCATCAGACTGAAGTAAAGTTGTGACTTTATGGAAAAATCAGATCAGTATTAGAAATTAATGTGAGATCCATACATTGAGCAGTTCCTAAAGATGATTTCTGCTGCTTCACTCACTCTTATTGTTTCCCGAAGTATTAGAGGAGCAGTAATAATTCACTAACAGGGAGTCTTACTGCCTTTTCCCTTCAGGAGCCTCTCCTCACATCCGAAGCTGTTTATACGTGTTGTTCAGCTTGTGGACAGAGTGTGTGCTTATGTTTTAAGTATTTGCTTCTGGAGAGCTAGCTAAAAGAAGCAAAACAGAAAAACCCAGTGGTATTTGGAGAGTCAAATCCACAAGAAGATGTTGTTTTCAGTGTGCCAAAAACATAAGGTCCAAACAGCCGGAACAGGCCTGGTGCCAGGCAATTTCACCGTGAGAGAAAGAGGAGGTCTGATGTGGTTCTCTAAGGATTAGCTGCAACTCAGCAGCTGCTGTCTGAGTTTGATTATGCACATCCTGAGACCTGCATTCACCCTTGGGCCCCTGGGGAACCTCAGGGCTGTCGTCTAAACAAAGGACTCTTCCCCTGGACACCCAGGGTCAAAAGCCAAAACAGTATGGAGGTTAAAAGGAGGCGGAACTCCGGGAGACTGGGTTTGAGAGAACAATCTAGGAAGGAAACGGATTGTAGAATTTGGGAACTGGAAGTGCCTTTTAAGACCCTTTCATTTTATTGATCCAGAAGCAGAGGCTCAGAGAAGTTAAGTGACTTGCCCAAGGAGAATCAGTCAAAACTGACCTCCAGTTGTCTTCATTCCCAGCTATGCTGTTTCATACAGCATCACATCCGTCATGGCAGGATTTTCACATTTGTGTCAATAATATGGGTGTGTGTTTTTGAAAACTGCACCGAGAGGAAACAGAAAAAAACATTTATGGATTATGTGTTAATCACTTTTTTATAGACTGTCCAGGGATATTCAGATTTTTCTTTCAAATAGCATTTTTAAAGTGTGTAAATCTTAAAAAGTGACAGGCAAATAGATAGTTCCAGTACATACCATGTATGATTCTTACAGGCAGAGCAGGCATCCTGGGACGGAGTTAGGAGGGAAAGCTTGGATCTAGGGAGACTGCTCTGAAAACAAGGAAGGATGTTTATGGAACGAACTCTTTTGTTCAACCATGGCGATGTCTGGATGGGGGCAGCCTTGGAGGATTTATGGCCTCCAGTTGGAGAAGGTAGGTGGGCTCACATTATCTGTGTTGGAAGAATGTGTGTGGGGTCTTTGAGCCTAAGGCTGTCCAGGTAACAAAAGACTCTGTCAAAAAATATGTCCATTTAGAGTTCTTTGAGAGTAATATGTTGCTATTTATTTCACATCTGTGTTGGGTATTGAGGATTTTCCTTGCTTTGCGGTTGTAACCAGATCCTCAGCTTTCTTCCTGTTAAAGGTTGGGGAGCTAATTTCTTGTAAAAAATAACACATTAAATCCAAGAGTATCACTAAAACATGTGTGCCTTCTCTTTTTGCTCAATTAAAAGACTGAGCTGTTAGCATTTTGTTTGCTATGGGGGTACTTATTGAACATTGTCAACCTAAAGCATTTTGAGTGACCAAGAGAAATACCAGGATGGCCTAATTCACTAAAATTCCAAGTAGATTTGGATTGTGTTTTTATGCTTTTTCATCATGAGATTTTAAATTGCTTTATTCATTTTAAAGGTTGAATGTGAGCTGAGTGTGCATCTTTTTCTGTAGTTCCCACCATCTTTTCTGCAAAACTCAAGTGAAAGTGATTTATTTAGGATGCCTTATTGAGATCTAGTGGAATGTCTCTGTTTGCATTTATTCTTCTTCTAGGATTTTGGTTACATCAATAGCTGTAAATAAAGGGGAAAGGAAGACTTGGAGTGCCTTCTAGGATAAAGCGGTCCCAAGAAGGAAAAAAATGTCTTGCCTTAGAGCTGTGCCTTGGGAAATGCTTTTTATTTAGTAACCTAATCAGGACATGCCTGTGTCTATGTATTGATGAATGAGCTTTTGAAGTACCTATTCCCTGAAAGAGAATTGTTAAGTGGTTACCTGATTTTCTTCCCCCTCTGGCTGGAGAAGTTAGAAAAGAAGGGCATACTCTGTATTATTTCTGTTGTTCTTCACTAAAGACACAGTCTTGGCTACTTTAGAAAAAGAAGGAGGGTATCAAATGGTGGTTAATCCTTTTCTCCGTTTCGTCTCCAGTTGCTTGCAGTGTCTCTGCACCCCACCAAGAAGCAGTTTCTCAAATCTGTCACTGTACTGTGATGATATCAGAGGAGTCAACTAAAAGCGATTTTCTCTGTAGACAGTTATTCTGGTTTATGGGATGTATTATAAAACTATTGGGGAAAATCATTGGAGTACTAAGGTAAGGGAAATGGCCTAAGGATCTATGATCCATATTTGAAATAGTTATTAAGTTACATAATTGGATTTTTAGAGAACAGAATAGAGCAGTTTCAGGATGTAAGGTATAAGATACATCTGGTACATGAACTGCTTCCAAATTCTCACCCTGACCAGAAGAAGTAGCATTCCTCAGGTGGTGGCTTTAACTAGGAAGGGGAAATGTCTGTTTCTGGATTAGCTTTATACAAATGAGTGTGTTTCCCACCTGCTGCTTTTGCCTGGGGTTGGAATGTTTCCTTTTCACTGCTTGTTACTTGGGTTTGGATGGAAATGTATCCTTGATGTGTAAGTCATCAGGAAAAATTTCTCCCAGGAGTTATCAATTCAGTTAGTTGCTCCATAGTAAATGGCTCACGCAGCAGTGATAAACCTCTGAATTTGAAATCTTTCTTTAAAAAAATGCATACAATGGGTTGCTGAGCAGCTAAAATCCTACACTGTTCAGCATTGTCATTCTTGGTCATCGTTTTGTAGAGGATTTGGTGGTGTTTTGCTGCTTAAGCTAAACCACATTACTATGAAGTTTAAACTTTTGTACTGCGGAGGTAGCTCATGAATCGTTTAGGTTTCCTGTAAGAGGAAAGATGAGTGTCTGGTGAATATATATGAATATCACATATTTGAATGTGTTTCTTACTAGTTTTGGTTGAGAGTTAAGCTTGCCCCTGATGGATGGGCTCTCTGCCAGGGCTAACTCTTGGAGTTTTAGGTGGTATTGGAGAGGAACCTTTCATTCTCTGCATTCTGAGGGAGATTTATATCTATAAGCCGGATAAAAATATGTGGAAAGGTGATTAGTATAATTGGCCCACTTTATAATTATTCAGTAGGAGGTGGCTGTGGGACTGCTATTACAGCCCAAAATGCCTGGTAGGAAGAGGTGGAGACTCACTGAAAACAGCAGCAAGGTTACAAAACGTTGGTTTAAATGTGCATTTAATAACAGATGACCCTAGTGCTTTAAAGACAGGGGAATGCTTAGATATTTGGTACAAGAATCCATCCAAAAAAAGACTGGGATTTTTGTTTCCAAGTTAATTGTGGGAAATTCTGCTAATGATTTCCTTTCCCTTAAAATACCATATACAAGGGGATAGGATTTAGGTGGGTATAAACTTGCTCAACGTGTTGGTAACATTAAGATGATTTCTTCTCTGGTTGTTGCCACAGACACACAGGGTGGCCACAATGGTAGTGCTGTTTAGGCTTCTTTCAAAAAAGAAGTCCAGCCCAGGGTAATGTTGTAAAGTGGAGTATTTTTCTTTCACATCAAAGGGCAGGGAATGTTTTACAGACAGTGAGCTAAGAAGTGGGGCGCAGGCGTTTCAGTCCTTGCGTTGGGAAACTATGTATGGAATGTCATAGTTCATATACCAGAGACCCTGAAGTGAATCCAGGTGCCCACATGGTGCTAACTTTTCCTGGAACGACATGACTGTGGGCAGAAATTGCAGCCAGATGAACCCAAAATAAAACGGATGGCTTTATTGTTTTCATGAGATTTAACTTTCTAACGTGCACATCTATCACTCTGGGGATGTCATTATCGTGGCTGACCTTTTGTTTGGGGGAGCTGCTGCTTGCTGGTTGTCTGTGCAGCTCCGATCAGCTCTGCTTTGATGACCGCTCACATCTGTTGAGCATGTGAGAGAGAGATTTTGAAAAATCTCAAGCACACTGACAACTGGCTACAAAGATTTAATTAAAACCAGTCAGAACTAATTTCAGTTATAGATTCCAGTTTAGGATATCAACTCTTCTGGTTTCAAGGGTAGAAGTTATGACTTCCTAAAAGTGGTTGTTGAAGGCAGCATGAGGAAATCTCCTGGGGCAGGGCAGTGGGGTTCTTTGTCTTAGGTCCCCCACTGCTACCTGGGGTTAATGATTGCAGGGTGGCTGGAATAATGAGCCAGTGCCGCAAAGCTTATTATGAACATGCTCAGGTCATATTTAGAAATCATTCCTCCTCCCTTTTTCTCCTTTCCAGCACAAGTCAGAGCACTGCTGTGGTCCCACCTAATAAATACTGCAGGCCTCATTGGGCTGTTTAATGAGACCTAATGTAGTATCATTTGTGCACTTTAGTGGGTGGTTCCTATTTATATTTTTGTGTGGTTTACTGCTCAATCTTGGGAAGATCTGGGTTTGAGAGTTTTTTTCAGTTATACTCTTTTGTAGAACCAGAGTTTGAGTGAGACAAGACTTTGGCCATTACTTATCAGGTTACCTGGATTTCCATAGGCGCTAGGAGGACACTGGAATAATTGGGTCACCAATATTATAAAATCATAGTCTGTACTTCAGCTCATTTCAGAGGAATGATTGGAAGCCCTGCTCTCCCTCTCTTCTGCATGCAGACCTCAGGCGTGATTTTGACCTGTGCTCAGGTATCTTGAAACGTTCAACGCTGTCCATTCCCCCTCTGTGGTGAGGCTTCCGGTCGGTGAGTGATGTCACTTAGGGCAGGAACTGACACTGTCTTGATCCTGGCTGTCCTGCAGAAGCCTCTGTGCCTGGCCTTGGGAAACTACCCTCCTTGGTGCTGCTGTAGTCTCCTTCCTGCTTCTCTTCTGCCTCCCTCCCGCCTGTGCTCACTTCCACCTGCAGACCTTGTTTTCCAGTGGCACTGGAGTGCAATGCTGAGGTCCCTGGACAAGTTCCTCAGCAGAGCCCCTTTCCCGCTGGAGTGAGGCTGTACGCCATGCTGCCCTTCGCCATCCTCCCTGGGCTTGCTTTGTTTGTGAGTTGCTAAGGGGCATGGAGAAGACTCTTGCCCTTGGTGCTTTATGCGGGGTCCAGTTCCTGCAGTGTTTGCCGTCTCCTTTAGAGCTCACTGGTGACAAAACCTTCCTCAGCTGGTCTACCCTCCAGGCAGGTGAGTCGAACTCAAACTGATGCTCAGAAAGGTTAAAGGACTTGTTCAGGATGGTACCTAACTGGCAAACTGCATTCCCATGTCTTTACTGATCTCCGAGGACGTCTCTTAATTTGTTGGAGTTTTCTTTTCCTGGAAAATACACTGCTTGGGCCTCAGTTTCGCTACATATAAAATCAGAATGAGACCATGAATTCATGTAATTGAAGGGGGCGGTTTTGTGAAGAAAACTAAGACAGTGAAAGCCTCCTGAAGAGGGTCTAGGATGACATTTATTTAGAGTACTTTCCACACATGGTCAGGGTGGGACCGCACAGGAACCTGGTGGGGTAGGCGTCATTCACCTGTGTCAAAGACGAACAAAGTCAGTCACAGGGAGCCTGAATGGAGGCTTACCAAAGCTAAGCATTTGGCTTGAAGTTCAGGCCTCAAGTGGTAGAGATAGTCATGGCTTTCGGATGTGCCTGACAGGCATATTTTTGCCTGTGGTTCTTTCCTGATATTTTGGTCCTGTGGGCCTCTCCAAAGTGGCTTTGTACCTATTTTCGTTATGGGTGTAAGGAAGTTAGAATTCTGTGAACATGTACTGATTTTTTTATTCTGATTTCAGACATAGGTCTCTTTAAAGCTAATACTTGAAGTTTTGTTGCAACGAAGGGGCAAAAATAGCTTTACATAGTAAAAAGGAAAAAAAGAATTTTACATGCTCAACATACCAAGGTGATCTCCTTAAAGCGGTCGTGAAAACCACCCCATTGTTTTAAGATTGTTTGTTTCTTGTTATGTAGCATATTTTCAGTAAACGGAGTGAACAAATATTTTACAGTTACAAAAATTTCTTCTCTCCTTCCTTGAAGTTTTAAAAAGTGGATCAAACATCTGTCTGTTTTGAAGGAGGTGGGGAGACAGAAGGTACAGAAGGTCTTTTCCACCTGCAGAAAGGCCAACACAGGTTGTACCCAGAGAAATATGGGAACCACTGTTGAGGAAAGGAATGAGTGAAAATTAAAGAATCAAGATAGTAAAAGTGAAAAGAGGCCTTTTTTGGGGACAATTTTTAAGGGTCTTCATAAATACTTGGTGTACCTCTCAAAGACCAAGTGTTGAAGGGTCAAGTCAGAGAACTAAAACTTTGCTTCTGTTGTAGAATCCTGTGTAGCTGTGGCCAGGACTCTTGATTTACCCCTGATGATCCATCTGTAGAACAAAGCCAGTGGAACTACTTTCTGGTGCAGGGGAGACTTGGACCCGCAGGGGAATTCGGGGGGTGTGGCCACTGGGTTGGAGCAAACACGCAGGTAGCCTCTAGGGAGGGGGTAGCTCTGTACCTGATATCTGGGTGATTCTTGTTCCCAATACTTGGCTCCCTTGTGGGATATTCTTCATTCTCCATGTCTCCAGCTGATTTTTGGCATTGACCCATCCAGGATTTATTTCAGCAGCTGTCATGGTGCCTGACCTAGCCATAGTAGGTGCTTAGTAAACACTGCACTCCGCAGGGGGAAGAGGGCAGGCACGTTCTGCCTGTTGATTTGGTGAGAAGAGAGACCTTGTTCAGGGACAGGTTTGGGAGCTTCATTATTACTGCCTCGGGAGGGTTTGAATACACCCTCTTTTGCTTTGGGGGAAACATTGCAATGACGTAAATCCACTCGAATCATTCTTTGTTCCATCACCGCTGCCTTTATCACTGCTCTTGTAAGACAGATATCATAGGAGACTCCTGGTCCTCTGGTGGGTGCTGGACACTGATATAGCTTCGCTTGCATGGTTCTCCCTCTCTCCGACAGAAATCTAATCATGTCACTCTCCTACTTACATGCCCATCAGAGCCTTACTGCTGTGGCACACAGAACCCTGCGCGACCTGGTCCCACGTGCTCTGTAGCAGCAAGTCCTGGGACCCCTGTCTGCAGGCCGTTCAAGGGGGGCTCATAACCTACCAGTTCGAGTTACACTTGTTGGGTCTTAAAACCAAGCTGCTTTGAGTTGGGTCTTCAAACGAGCTGGGAATCAACTTATTTGGGATGGATCTGTAGGGTGCATTTTTTAAAAAGGCACCAACTTTTTGGAATGGGAGTGCAACAATTAATGTTAAGTCACCAGAGAAAATTGAGGTTATTAAGGGATCTGTGCATATAGTTTTCAAAAAACAATTAAACAAAAAGCCTGTTTTTCAACTGATTCTATAGTTCATTTGATGTGTGATATATTAGTTTAGAATAGAAAAATGAAGCAGAAACTTCTACTACCAAAGCTTAAAACACATTATAAAGTGATGATAATAAAAGAAGATGATATGAGCATAAACACATGCAAATAATCCAGCAAAATAGCACTTTTCAAAACGTTTTTTAGTGTATGGAATAAACTTAATTATAAGCCATTGAGGAAGGAACAGATTATTTGATAAAGGGGGTGGTGAAGTTAGATGTTTAAAAAAATCTGTTTAGATCCTTGCTTTAGGTAACATAACAAAATATCATTCATATGGATTGGATTTAAATATATATATATTTAAAGCTCTAAGCTAGAAAAAAAAATTGGAGACAATTTGATCTCTGAAAGAGGATTTTTTTTAAGCCTAAAAGCAAGAAACTCTAAGTGATTGCTCATCTTAAGTACATAACAGTATTCATTTTACTGAAGAATTATAAATAACTAATAATGATCACTAGAATAAAAAATGTCCAAAGAAAATGAAAATCCACGTATTCATTGTCCTCTCGTAAAATTAAGAAAGATTTAGAAATGCAGATACTCATTGCTAATAAGAATATGGTTAGACACTTCGTAGAAGGAAAAACGTTAAAATAAATACCAAAGAAAATATTTTTTGAATGGTTTGGTTTTTACTGGGGAAACTTACTACTTAAAGACTAGAGTTAATTATTTCAAAATTAAAATCATCTTTTTAATTTTAGTTTCATAATGTTTGTTTTTAATCTTCGTTTGATTTTTAACAAACTTTTAGTCTTTAGGCTGTCCAAAATTATAAATTATATGTCTGTAATTTACTATTCTTAATCATACAGTTCTCCATATAAAAAAATGGCAGAAAGATAAACTGGGAAAATATGCCCTATGAAGGGGATTTATGATCCTTAATATCCCAGAAGGAGACCATAATGAGGCATCTTATGTAACAGGGAAGTCATACGGGCTTTCAGTTTATGAAGTGCTCAAATTGTAAATTATAGTGTGTCTTTAACAAGCTACTTTACCTCTCTTGGTCTCAGTGTCTTCATCTGTGAAATGGGAGGGTTGGGTTAGATCAGTTTCCCAGCTGAGATGCCCTGACACAGCTGTGCCAAAATTCTGATGTTTCTCAGCCCTAGGGACAGCTGGGCAGAGCTGGGGTGGAGGCCCTAGGTCAATTACTTCCATCCAAGGGGAGCCATTTGTTTCCCCCAAGGGAAATAGTACCACAAATCACTCTCCATGCACTCTCATATAATGAGTTGTCTTACTTGTAAATTCAAGAGCTGAAAGCTAGGTGGAAGAGGAGATAATTTTGGATATTACAGTGAACCACTCATCCTTCCCACTGAATCAATATTCAGTACCTGTGTTAACAAATGAGTGGTAGAAAATACATCAAAATATTATTAGTAATCATCTCTGGTGATTGACTTACAGGTAATTTTTATTTCCTTATAATATTCTGCCTCATTCAAATTTACTGTTAAGAATTTAAGTTTAAGAAAAGTTATTTAAAACAAATCCCAACCTGTAGCCATCTTTATATTTCAAAACTTCGTGAGTGCAAGTTACGGCTGTAGCTGTCAGAGTTAAGAATCTAACACAATTAAACAACAAACATGGGCCCATTGTGCATTATGGAAATATCCTGGGACATTTTCATCTCAAAGTTTCTTGCTCAGTGCTTCCTTTTTTCTTTTGAAATGGAGCCTAGCTCTGTCACCCAGGCTGGTGTGCAGTGGCGTGATGCAATCTTGACTCACTGGAACCTCTGCCTCCTGGGTTGAAGCGATTCTCTTGCCTCAGCCTCCCGAGTAGCTGGAACCACAGGTGCACACCACCACCCATGGCGAATTTGTGTATTTTTAGTAGAGACAGGGTTTCACCATGTTTGCCAGGGTGGTGTTGATCTCTCGACCTCGTGATCTGCCCGCCTTGGCCTCCTAAGGGCTGGGATTACAGGTGCGAGCCACTGCACCTGGCTTGCTGAGTGCTTACTTTCAAGGCTGGTTTCAGGTGTGAGGAAGAACCTTCGAGCAGAAGGCGGGTTTGTAGAGTGAGTGAGTGAGTGAGTGGCCTTCTTACTGGGGGCAGCTGATCCCCAAATTCTTCCTTTCCATGTCCGTCCTTTCTTGCCTTTTTCCCCCTTCCCTATGACTCCTGAATTGATTCCTTTCCTTCTTTTTTCTTTTCAATCTCCTGTGTATATGGTTATAAGTCCCTGCTGCCCAGTAGTAGCTGAGCCACAAAGATTCCATTTTTAACTTGTCCCTCATATGCCAGCGCATCGAGTTCTTTAGTCATTACCGCCTTCCCACCCCCAGCTTTCTTCTGCTTATTTACATCTTTCTAGGAATGAGTGCCTCAGATTTTCCAGCCTATTAGTTTAAACCAGATTTAGTGGGGGGAAAAAAGTAGACGTCTCTGTTCTTTGGTTTTGCTTTACTTTGACATAAACACTATATACATTAAAGGTGTTTAAATGATGTTTTCTCTGACTTCCTAAAGGGGTTACTTTTCATTGACTCGTAACATTTTAATTCTCTGATGTGTGATTGTTTTGTTTAAATCATGGGGTGGAGTGCATATGGGGAATTAGGAGAAAACTAATTGTCATTATAATCCTTCAGCAAAATTTTGGAGTGATTAATAGCTATGTTAACACACCATAAAATAATTACTTATAAAAAACAGAATATACCACCACATTGTTAGTATTGAAACTGTGCTAGGCCGGGGACGGTGGCTTATGCCTGTAATACCAGCACTTTGGGAGGTGAAGGCCCATGAATCACTTGAGGTCAGGAGGTCAAGACCAGCCTGGTAAACACGGTAAAACCCCATCTCTACTAAAAATATAAAAATTAGCTGGGTGTGGTAGCAGGCGCCTGTAATCCCATCTACTGGGAGGCTGAGACAGGAGAATTGCTGGAACCCGGGAGGTGGAGGTTGCAGTGAGCCAAGATTGCGCCATTGCACTCCAGACTGGGTGACAGAGCGAGACTCCATCCAAAACAAAACAAAACAGAAAACTGTGCTAAGTGTAAGTTACTGTGTTTATATAACACTGTAGGATCTTAGAGTGTATCTTAACTTTCTGAGCATAGATAACAAATGAAGATAAGCAGAAGTACTGTTTTATATTGTTTATAAAGCACTGTGCTCTATGTTGCAAATGATAGAAGTACATAGCAGTTGGCCATGGGCAGTATCTCAGGAAGCCTTACAGTCTCAGGAAGACTGGCAGAATGGCCGAGCTAAGAGGGACCTTAGTTCATCTAATCCAGTGTTTCCCAACTAGTTTCACATCATGGCACACATTGAAAACTTGCACAGCACACCCTGGGGAAACAAATGACTGCTGTTGGCTGGAGGTGGAGGTTCTGAGGCCTCCAGCCTAGGCTGTGTCCAGCGCCCCTGAGGGCAGATAGGAATCAGAATCTTGGCACAGCTGTCCTAGGGCATTCCAGTTGGGAACTGTGATCTAACCCAATGCTGCCGTTTTACCTATGAGACACATCTGTATTTACATACGGAGACCCAGAGAGGTAAAGTGGATTGTTCAAGGTCACACACACAGCAAATTAGTGACATTATGATAAATAGAATTTGAAATCCACTTCAGAAACTGGAGTTTAATGTAACTTCTCTTTTACATTGCATGCCTCATTATGTTCTTATACTCATTAAGGATGATAAAACTTTTATAAGGCGTATTTTTCCAAAAGGTTTACCTCTGCCATATTGTATATGGAGAAGTATATGATTAATATTAGTAAATTACAGATATATCTCTTTTGGACAACATAAAGTATAAAAGATTCTTTTAAACCCCAAATTTAAGTTAAAAATTAAGGTTATGAAGCTAAAAATAGTCTTAACACGTAAAAACAACAAAACCATTTAAAAATATTTTACTTACACAAAGAATGTACTCAGTCTGTGAAACTTGGATGCTGGCAGTTGCTTCACTTTAAAAAATTCAGGAGAGAAAAGTAAGATGGGAAAGAAAATTAAAATTGTAAATGTTTTAATGAATCACTATGACCTCCATCCTTAGATTTCTTAACCATCAACTATTTAAACCCTTTAAGAATATTAGGAAACCATGGTTACTTGGCATGGTTTTATAATTCTGTTCTGGTAACCTCTAAATTTTCCTTCAACCCCATGAAGATTCACTGATTTTAGTGTAAGTGAGGCTTGGTCAGCCATACACACATTTATGTGTGTGCCAACCAAGATATACATGGGTACATGGCATCTTATCTTCAGTTCTTTGTCTAAATTACAAAATTTATGTGCCAGTTCAGGACAGTTTGTGGCGCTAGGTTTGTAACATCAGAATGAGTTGTTCCACCATGACCTCAGGATGGCAGTTGTAGACTGGTGACACCTACCATTAACAGCTGGGTGACCTTAGAGAAGTTCTGTAGTCTCTTTTTCAGCCTCCATTTTCTCATCTGTGAAGTGGGGGACAGACTACCTACCTGCTAGGATTGTTGTATGGATTAGATATGTTAGTTAATGCAAAGTCTTAAGAACAACACCTGGTACACACAGAAATAAATATGATAAATAACTACAGTGAATGTGGGCTGTTTTCATCCCCATTATTAGCAAGAGCTGCCATGAGTTGTCATTGAATAGGGAGCAATTAGAGGGCCTCCAGGTATACACAAGACCTACCCTACTTTGCCAGCCTCCGATTTCTACCTTTTATAAATATAGTCATCTCCTAACTGAGTTCTTGGGGCACCAAGGAGTAGGATTATTATTATTACCAGATGTCTCTGAGTCTCTGCATATTGAGGTTTTTTTGTTTTGTTTTGTTTTTGGTAGGGCTTTCTCTGGGGGGAATAAAAGGTCTACCTCCAGGGACATGGGTAAAATATTATTTTTTTCCCTTAGTTAACCTTAAATTCCAGTCATTCTTTTGCAGAAATGTTGTGGAACGGAAAGGAGGGGTAAAGATCCCGACGTTGGACTTTAAGAATGCATGTAATGAGTACCCAGACAGCATGACACTTTTTCAGTTATCACTGCCACCCCATCCCCCAAATACAACACTGTGTGAAATCAGACAGGCTGAGTGCAGCCTCTAGCCCACACTTAATGGCTGAGGACGTCTGGGCTGTGCATTCACCTTCTCTGGTAGGTCTTCCAGGTTGGAGTCATCTTCTAGAGGTGCTGTAAGCTGGTGTAAGAGACTGGCAAAGTGCCAGCAGCATAGGCACTGTGCTCTGAATGTGCCCACATTTTTCTGAGTTCATCTCTGCTAAAGAGGTTTTTTTTTTTTTTTTTTTTTTTTTTTTTTTTTTTAAAGTGCATACTTTGGGCAATGTCTTGTGGTGGCACATTTGAGGCTATTTCATGCCAGTGGCTTTTTCCATTTTCTTTTCTTTTTTTTTCAGACGGGGTCTTGCTCTGTTGCCCAGGCTGGAGTGCAGTGGTGCCGTCAGAGCTCGTTGCAACTTCAAACTCCTGGGCTCCAGCGATCCTCTACCTCAGCCTCCTGAGTAGCTGGGACTATAGGCGTGTACCACCACACCTGGCTGATTTCTTTAATTTTTGTACAGATGAGGGCTCATCATGTTGCCCAGGCTGATCTCAAACTCCTAGACTCAGGCAGTCCTCCTACTTCAGCCTCCAAGCGTGCTGGGATTACAGGTGTGAGCCACTGTGCCTGGCTGACCTTTTCACTTTGTGTTAATGGTTCTCAGGCTCATCTCCACTGCCCTTCTCCCCCAGGAACACTTCAGCAGCATTGTAAGTTATCTTAACTCCTTTAGTTTTGTTGCTCAGATCTTTGCTACCCTTGCTCACCCTTACAATTCAAAGCTTCACTGTTCTTGCCTTCTCACTGACAGGTTAGCCTTTTTTTTTTCTTCTATCACAAATAGGATTGCTAGGCAAAATATTGGACACCCAGTTAAGATGGAATTTCAGATAAATGCCAAATAATTTTTTAGCCTAAGTGTGGCCCATCCACAATTTGGGACACACTTAATACTAAAATTATTTGTTTATCTGAAATTGAAATTTAGGCATCCCGTATATTTAAGTCTGGCCACTCTACAAATATCTGTACCAGTTCTGCCATTACAACTTTTTACCTACATAGCAGTGTGTTTTTTACCAAGAGGAATAAAAGAGGCTGTTTTGAGAAACTTAAAGAGAAAATGCCAACAGGTTAATAGGAGATTCTGACAATTGAGAGTGATTTCTGTGATTTTAGGGATTGACATATATATCGACTGATTTGGGAGATCACTTGGTAAATGTGAAGTGTCTGTATTTTGGGCTGAATGTCAACTCTGGAAGTAGGCGAAAGTTAAGTTTCATATCCACATGCGATTCCAATTCCATTCAAAACTTAGAAAACTCTTGTCTTCCATATGTAATTCACATTCCTAATGATCCGGTATTAACTGAACGGAACAAAGAAGTCTGCCTTAGAGGATGATGTGAATGAGTTTTGGGGATGGAGACTTGAGATACAGTATAAAAAGGTGGTTGAGACCAGTTAAGTATGACATGAGGCAGCTTTATGAAACGTAGAAATGGCTTTTTCATGCAGCTCAAAGGCATGATGTAGAAAGGGAAAGACCAAAAAGGAATGATTTGTGTATGTCAGCCCACTAACACTTATGGAAATGTCCATGGGCAATACCGAAGCAATCAGATGACGTGGACTAGCCCCTCAAGGAATTTAATTTATGGGCAAGAAATTTGAAAAGAAGGTGGTTTATCCTAGCTTTTCCTTTTTTTTTCCTCTTTTGTTTCTTTCAAAAATTTTCCCCCAAGAGACAGAAATTGGTCTGCCACAGCTATGGCTAGGAATAATTGCATGAAGGGAGGCAGTGACATGGGCGCCTCCACAGAGAGGCTGCACTATGATGATTCAGGAATATTTCTTGAGTACCTTTTATTTAATTTTAATTTAATTTAATTTTATTATTTTGAGACAGGTTCTCACTCTGTTGCCCAGGCTGGAATGCAGTAGCGTGATCTCTGCTCACTGTAGCCTCGACCTCTAGGGCCCAAGGGATCCTCCTACCTCAGCTTCCCAAGTAGCTGAGACTACAGGTGTGTACCACCATGCCTGGGTAATTTTTGTATTTTTTGTAGACACAGGGTTTCACCATGTTGCCCAGGCTGATCTTGAACTCCTGGACTCAAGTAATCCTCCTGACTTGGCTTCCCAGCGTGCTGGGATTACAGGCGTGAGCCACTGAGTTGAGTGCCTTTTAGGAGGGTTGTCACCATATTTGAGTGCCTGGCATGGTGTTGGGTACTGGAGATGTAACAGCAATCAGCAAAGGCAGAGTCTTAGCTCTGTAGAGGTTGTGTGCTGTCATTGTGGGTACTTTGAGAGATGCAAAGATAAATCAGGTAGAGTAGAGAATTCTGGCCTCTAGGAGCTTCCTCAGGGTTGATTACCTATGGTTTTTCTTCTGTGGCATTTGAAGACTCAGTGTGATGTTGGCCAGAATACTGGATAACTGGCAGGTAACTGTGCATTGTTAAGAAAGCTCATCAGACTTCAGGTTCCCATTGAGTAGTTTTATATCAGAATCTTCAGCAGCCGGTCTAAACTGACAATGGCGGGCTTCCATAAAATCAGTCAATCAATTTGTCTATATTATAAACTGGTGAAGGCATGCTCCATCTCCTATCAGATAGAGAACCTTCTAAAATTGGTGCATTATCAATACCTTTGTGTGTAGCGGGTCTGCTGTTATGAAAAATAGTACAGCTTGATTCATCCTAATGACATTTTGGTCAATTTTAGGGGGCTAAAAAGATTGTACTGTGACATTAAGGTTTTTCTTCCTTACCCAAAGAATTTCTAAATGGTACGGAAAATGAAAGATGGCTAGTGGTTTTAGCAGTTCTAGTTTTCCTTTTTTTTAGATAAGGGAAAAAACCCCAGTTTGATTCTAAAACCCTTTGGAATTTGAACTCTTGTCTGTGTTCCAAAAGTGTCTTGAATTGCTTGGGATCCCTAACCTGAAGTTTACAGGATCTCACAGTGTCCAGGTGTTTGAGAATAGTCATAAAGTTCTCTGAAAATTCTGAAAACCGTATATTTAAGGGACACAGGCATGCAATGGAGTGTTGTTCGATGGCAGCGTTTTTCTGTTGGGGGGAATAGTAAATCAGACAGTAATGGGGTGTGAGGTCAAAACAACTGCATAGAAATCAGTGACTTCAGGTGTTCGGAGAAGTTAAAAGAAATTAGTAACTTTCTTCTGTGTGATTTTTCTTTGGGCTATTTTGGTTATTTTTTACTGGTTTCAGATACTATTTTAATGAATATTTTATTTGTATTTTCTAGGCCTGTAAATATGAAGGAAAACTTAGATTTTAAAAGTTCTTCCTTCTGTTCCTCAAGGGCCGATGCACTTAAAAATACTTGTCGGTTTTGCCTTTAGAATCTTTTTATTGGCAAAGTGACTCCTGACTTCAGGCCTAATTAGTTCCTGAACGTTTAGTCTTAAGGCATGATCATAACACAAACTCTTACTTCATACAGGCTGTGTTATCTGTAAAGCTTATGTTATATATTGGGTTTCCATTCCTGAAAGTCAGTTTTATACTATAAAAATAACGAAGTCAACATGAAAGTGTGTCAGAAATATGAATGTACCTCTTACATACACATATTAACTATTTCAAACCAAGGTACTAAAGATAAAAAAAAGGTTTACTGTAAATATTACTTTCAGGGAATTTTATCAGCCGAGGTTGAGTTGACTAAAGCTTTTAAAGTCCAATCTTAAGTCTTTCTAAAGCATATAGAGGTATTTTTTTTCCAGTGATTCAAGGACTTTCAAATTGTGTTTAAAAAAATAGAGTCATCTGCTTCCAATTCTATTGCATATGAAAAATGTAGAAATGCTGGGAAGTTTGTTAATTGCTAAAAGTTGAAGGAGGGGCAGTTTCCATGGCAACCTCTTCAGTAACCCATGCTCTGATATTTCAGAAGGATATTCTTTGTTGAGCTGTGAATGCAGTATTAAGAATTCAATCAAATCTTCAGAATGTGAAGAGCAATTGCTAAAGAAAATCATTTGCCCTGTGCACAGTTAGACCAAACAGCTAGCTGGGCTTGTTATGTCCCCTGTTGAGTCAGCCTCACCAGTCCACTAAGGCGCTGCCTTCTGGACACAGTCCTTGGTGAGTCTGATAGTCATCTGGTTTTGGTCATCCCTGTGAAATCTTAGGAAAGGCAGTAACAGGTTGAGCTGTCTTTGAGTTAGATTGGTGACTGAATATCATTAGGATGCATTCCTTTAATCTCTGTGTTTGGAAATGATTTGTGAGTCTGAAAAAGTAAACCACATATACATTTTGGCTAAAAGACCACGTTTATGCTGTAATTATTTTCTGGTTTTCCTTTTAAATAAGGGGACAAAGCAAGGCCTGGCATTATCTTGAAATAACCAGAACTGAGCATAAAATTGGATATGTCCATGTCTATGCCTTCATGAATTGTCAGAGTTCCTGCAGGCACGACCTGAAAGAGAGATCTTTTATCTCCCACGTTTTCAAAGATGAAACACATATCTAAGTGTGAATGAGGTGATATGAGAGTCTTGTCTTCAAACATTTTTGGGTACTTACATTTTCTTACTGATTTTCTTGACTAGATTTTGTGCTTTGTAGGGTTGCGCACAGTACTGAAGTATTTATGGATTTTATGATATGTTGACTCTGATTTTCTAGTTGAATTTGTAGTTTTGTATTTGTATTTTTAACAGGTATTAAATTATGTTAAGAAAGGAAGAGAAACATTACATTATTGCATTATTGCTAATAGTCAAGTAAACGTCAATTGGTAAATCAACATGTGTGTAGGACATATTTGCTTGCCTGGCACTGTACCATAGGGATAAAAAGAAAATGTGGAAAATGATACCTGCATCCTTTAAGTTGCCCAGTCTGATTTTATAACCCCTTATGCACAGTTGAAAAGCAATATGACATGAATTTAATTAGGTTTTCACCGCAAGGCAGTCTGCTCCATTTTTTTTTTCCATTCATTCTGTTTTCTCATGTTAGATGGCCTTTCTGATATTTATAGTCTTTAGTCATTCCCCTACCCAGGTTTTCCAATTTTCTAAGATGTCATTTCTGGAGCAAGGTATAATTTAACCCCTACCTACCCCTAGGGCACCATATGATATAAATTAACAGAAGCAGTTCTGACCAGTCAACTTGATTGGGAAAATGAGGACATATTGACGGAAGAAATCCTTTTAAAACCAGTCAAGACATCTAGGAAGTTTCAAGGAATAGGAAGAAAAATGTAGTGTTCATTACATGAAAATCATCTGTCATTATGCCTTTCTGATGTCTGTGCAGAATCTCAAGAAGGGGAGAGGAAAGGAAAAAAAAAGTCCCCCAATACAGCCTTTACAACCTATCAGAATTGTACAGGAGGCTGGGCATGATGGCTCACACCTGTAATCCCAGCACTTTAAAAGGCCAAGGTGGGTGGATTGCTTGAGCTTGGGAGTTCAAGACCAGCTTGGGGCAACATAGCAAAACTTTGTCTCTCTCTCTCTCTCTCTCTCTCTCTCTCTCTTTCTCTCTCTCTCTCTCTCTCTCTCTCTCTCTCTGTGTGTGTGTGTGTGTGTGTGTGTGTGTGTATAAATTAGTCAGATGTGGTAGTGTGCGACTGTGGTCCCAGCTATTCAGAAGGCTGAGATGGGAGAATCACTTGAGCCTGGGAGGTAGAGGTTGCAGTAAGCCAAGATTGCACCACTGCACTTCAGCCTGGGTGATGGTGAGACCCTGCCTCCAAAAAAAAATTTGTACAGTAACTTCACCTGGGCCTCCCTCTGGTCACCTGCCCATCTTTTCTTTTTTTTTAATTGGACTTTAAGTTCTGGGATACACCTGCAGATCTTGCAGGATTGTTGCATCAGTATACACATGCCATGGTGGTTTGCTGTCTCCATCCCCGTATCACTTACATCAGGCATTTCTCCCAGGGTTATCTCTCCCCAACCTCCCTGTCCCCACTGCTGTCCCTCCCCTCGCCCCCCACCCTACAACAGACTCCAGTGTGTGATGTTCCCCTCCTTGTGCCCATGTGTTCTCATTGTTCGACACCTGCCTATGAGTGATGACATGTGGTGTTTGGTTTTCTGTTCTTGTGTCAGTTTGCTGAGAATGACAGTTTCCAGATTCATCCACCTGCTCATCTTTAGGAAGTCAGTCTTAGAAAGACAGTCGCTGGCTGAGGCCCCCCCTCCACCACACTCCTTCCCCCCCCACACTCCTTTTTCAAACTTCTGTGGTAATGGAAGTCAGGACTTGAAAAGCGATTTATCAGTGTTTTTATTTTCTCTTTCTGGTTGAAGAGTCTATTCTTTTGGCCTTCGTGAAGTAGGTTTTACCACAGCATTGAAAGTGAAGTATTAAAATATAAGCTGATAAGAGCAAGGAAGTTTACCGGAAAGATTTCAGTTCACACAGGCCAAGTAGGTTATTGAGTCATGCATTCTTGAGTGGTAGGAAATGGAAGAGAGCCTCGGGGAAGTATTTTCATTCCTGAATTTTAAAAAATTGCTAGTACATTTTTGTTTATCTCAGAAATTTCGAATATTCCAATCTAAGAGAAATGTGAAATTCTCTCAAGTTTAAGGAGATGGTGCTTTAGTCTCAGAAGTATAGTTATTTAATTGATTGAAAGGTATTTATTGTAGGTAAACAAAGTATTTTTATGGAGATGTGTATACATATAGTGGAATATCATTCAGCCTTAAAGAAGGAAATTATGCTACAACATGGATGAACTTTGAGTACATTATGCTAAGTGAAAGAAGCCAGAAACAAAAAGACAAATATTTCATGATTCCATTTATATGAAGTAACCAGTAGTCAAATTCATAGAGGCAGAAAGTACAATGGTGGCTGCCAGGGGCTGAGGGAGGTAGGAACAGAGAGTCAGTGTTTAATGGGTGCAGAGTTTCAGTTTTTTGACATAAGAAGAGTTCTAGAGATGGATGTGGTGATTGTTGCAGAACAATGTGAGTATATTTAATGCTATTAAACTGTAGACCAGAAGTGGCTCTCTTTGTAATTTTCACTTCTGCTCAGCTCCCCCTCTCCATAAGTAGTGCCACCCGACTGCTGCATCCCAAAGCCAGTGCTGTGGGTCATTGTAACTGGCTGCTGCTTTAACTGGCTTGTCTTCTCTCTTTCCCCAAATCCAGCTCTGCTCTTCCTCCTTGGCCTGCACTTGTAAGGCCTTTACTTGATGTGCGTGCATCTCCCATTTTATAGCCTACATCATTTTTCATCTTGGACTATAAATTCAGAGAAGGCGTGGGCTATGCACTTTGACCTTCACAGCACCCAGCACAATAAACCATAATGAATGTTTTGGATAAGAAAGAGGCTCTGAAGTTAGAAGCTGACATGGCTAATGCATGTTTAATTGAGGGTTATTAATGCTTCTTTAGCAGTGAAGGAGATAGTCAGTCTTCTGTTTACAGCAGAGAAGAAACAAGCCCCTCAAGGCTTTTTAAAATTTTTTCTTGGAGACAGAGTCTCATGCTGTCCTAGGCTAGAGTGCAATGGCAGGATCTCTGCTCACTGCAACCTCTGCCTCCTGGGTAAAAGCGATTCTCTTGCCTCAGTCTCCCAAGTAGCTGGGATTACAGGCACGTGCCACCACGCCCAGCTAATTTTTGTATTTTTAGTAGAGATGGAGTTTCACCATGTTGGCCAAGATGGTCTTGATCTCTTGACCTCGTGATCCACCCACCTCAGCCTCCCAAAGTGCTAAGATTACAGGTATGAGCCACTGCGCCCGGCTGCCCTCAAGCTTTTTCCAATGGTCTCAAAGAATTCTCTGTTGGGTATTGCCCTAGTAC
This sequence comes from Saimiri boliviensis, assembly GCF_048565385.1. Lineage (NCBI taxonomy): Eukaryota > Metazoa > Chordata > Mammalia > Primates > Cebidae > Saimiri > Saimiri boliviensis. Next base: position 30,388,001 of record NC_133463.1, on the reverse strand, counting down.
ACACTGACCTGAATTTAGCATCCCAGAGAATGAAAGGGACAGTTGGGGCGGCGGGGGGCAGCTTCCCCCAGAGAAGATAAGCATCTTCTCCTCTTGGTGCATGGTTCCAAGGTGGGAATTCAGGGTGGGGGCAAGTCAGAATATTTATGTACTAGTTCGGCTTATTAAATATGAGATTTTCCATCTCTTCCTCAGTGAATAGACTTCTCCATCTGTCTAGCGTGATAGTTGTAAGTAGAGTGACCATATGTCCTAGTTTTAATACCTATTTGCCTGGATTAATTATTAATAGCTACCCCTTTCAAGAGTGCCCTGGTTTGGATGATAAATGTGATTGCCATCCTTGTTATAAAGGGGAACATATATAGTGGATTAGTTATACAGGGGAAGGTGGGGAGAGAGAGGGAGGGAAACTTAGGCTGCTGGAGATTCAGAAGGTAAGGAATATGAGAAATAGCTGTGTAGTCGAACATTTAGATATTCTTTGGATGGAAAAAATTATTTGGTTTTTAAATTATAAACAAGCTAGTCTAATAAGTTAGGATTTGAAAGTCTTGATCAAAGGGAGATTTTAGTTAATCAGTCATAATATAGGACCTTTTAGTGCAGGTTAACAGGTTAATATGTTTACTCAGAGCTTCAAGTATGTTACGGCTAATGGCAAAAGATTCACTATAATGTACAAATGTGTGTATGTATCTCACATTTGTTTCTTTAACTATGAAAATGAATTTAGTCTGTTTAAAATCCTGTTTTTATTTGCATATGTATTTAACTTATAATTGTATAATGGATATTCAATATTGATGAACCTTAGGTATGAGGAAAAGCCACATTGGTAATACAGGAAAGTAGGTAGGACCATATTAATTCCTTCATATTTGTTAAGGGAACATCATGTAATCTGAACAAAGTGTTGTATAATCAAGTGTCATTTTGGAATTTTTTAGGTTCAAAGTTTTTGTTTAGATCAATTTGAGCTGGTTTTCGGTGAAGGGGATGTATCACTATGAGTTTAGATTAGTGGAAAGTCTAGAGCTTCTGGGGTTGTTCCATCCAGCAGCCCAGCAATCTCAGCCCCATCCTGTATCTTTCCATTTGTCTTCTCTGGCGTCCCTGGTGTCTGCTTCAGCCTGAGCCAAATGCTCCCCTTGCTCTGGGAGAGCCATCATATTTGAGTTTTTAAAAATCATAGCAATATGTGTATATGAGTGTGTATTTTATATGTGTGTTCCTTGTGTACTTAAAAATAAATTTATGATTTTTCAAAGTTATCTGGTGGTATTGCTTTACATTTTGAAAGAATACTACAGTTTTAGAAAGGAACATTTATGCTGTTGGATCAGCAAGCAAATTTATGAGGTGGAGAAATTATCAATTGTATTTTGCATGTTAGTGACTTACTCGAGGTATTAGAGCTGTCAGAATGAACTTAGACTCAAACCCAGGTCTTCTGACTCTATGTCCATCACCCTAGCCATGACGTTGCCTCTTAAACATCTTGCTCAGTATATTTCAGAAAGAATTTTTTTTCAATTGCCTTTCTATTTCGGTTTAATTTGATGTTTTCCTACAGTATTCCTTTTTAGGGAAAAAAAAATAGCCTGTGTGCCTTTGGGCTAATTGGATATGTCCTTACCTATCTGCAAAGTGTACTTACTGATGCAAAATTATCGCCATCCTACAGGTATACCTGAATGGCAGTCTCAGTTCAGACATCCTTTTGACAACTCTGCCTCAATTACCATCTCAGTAAGTTTGTAGCATAGGAGTTTTCCTGTCTGTATTCTTTACCTCTTGTTCTTCTTGCTTGCAGACTGTCTTTCCTATTCTAACCTCCGCTTAAAAGACTTGTGCTTTTCCTTCAAGAACCTCCTGAAATGCTGCCGCCTCAATGATGTTTTCTCTATTCTAGTGATCGCTGTTTTCTCTCTTGAGTTCCTGCAGCGCCTTGAATTTCCTTTCTGGCCCTTATCACAATATGCTTTATACCATAGCCTTTTGTCTTTATTATATGCCTCCCTACAAGATTGTGGTGAGCTCCTCAAGGGCAGTGGCTTTTTCTCATTCATCTTGGTGTCCCCACAGCACTTTGCACAGTGCCACATCCCTTGGAAACTCTGCAGTTCATTTTGTTTTAAATAAATGAATGGGTTTAGATGTGGTTACACCCACTCATAAGACATGAGGTGATTGTAGATTTTTACAGCACATGGATATTACAGAGAACCTTATATTGGTATAATTATCACCTGGTTTGTGCATAATTAAAAATGTAATTGTATATTTTTATGCAGTAGGTTATCATGTACTGTTTTAAGTGTGTACAGTTTTTTATGGGCCCACCATTTAGTAAAATTGCATAGATGCTTTTTAGAATGCTACTGTGAAGAAGTACAGAGTTGAGGCCTTTTTCAGAAGCTCAGGGAGTTGGCCCCTTTTGCTGTCTGTATTATCCTGTTAGGCTAAGCCGTAGCACAGCTGTCCCACCTGACTAGCTTTCCTCCTGTGGCTCTTACATTGCATTAGCTGAGAGAACAGGTTTTAAGATTTTTAACTCTTCTCTGCCTAGCCTGGGTTTCAGAAATATTTTAGAGAGTTTTTAGAAAGTCGAAATTCAATGGATAAGACTGATAGTTTTGAGGATTCTCTTTGTTTCATGTAACCTTTGTTTAAAAAAAAAGTTTACATTTTACTCCATTTTCTCCTATTCCTATAGATCTTGGGCTGGCCGAGGATCTGGCATTTTAAATAACCTTTTCACTTCCTTTTCCCCCAACAAGGTAGTTCTGATGTCAGGGAGACAGAGAAAAATTCATCTCGAGAGACACCATAAGAGATCAGCATTGGGGAATGAGGACTTTGAGATTAGCCTTTCAAAATGAATAAGATTTAGGTGGATGGAGAGGAGATGCTTTCCTTGTGGAAGTAAAAAGTAGAGCAAAATCTAAGGTGAGAATGAGCATGTAATATTAGGAGAGAAGGTGGAAAAGGAGGAAACTAACCAGCTTTCAGCGTAGGAATATTTTAGAGTAGTGTTTTCTATCTGTGGATGTATTAGAAGTGTCCTGTGGGCTTGTTAAATAGCCACATTCATGCCTTCCACCCCGACCCCGAAATTCCTTATTTGAGCATTCTTTGGGCTTAGGGTGGTGGCCTGGGCATCTGCATTTCTTTTATGGAATAAAAGAGGGTATGCTGACAAGGCAGCAGGGGTTGCATTTTGACAATCCTTACAGTTTTAGATGAGGTTTTGGAGTTAAGATGGGAAGACGAGAGCTCTAACTGGGAAATCAGGTCCAGGGTTGCTGCATAATCCTGGAGAGTTGATGCGTGCAGTGAGGCGACAGTGATCAGGAACTACAGGGTAGAACTTATCTTCAGACGAAGGTATAGACCACTGACAAAGGAGTTCACTCTTCTGTAAACTGCTAAGAGATTGCAAAGAAATGTTCTGTGTGTAACCTGCTGACGTATTTTAGAAAGGTAGCCTTCTTCATCCACCGCGCTAAAGGCCTGACAGTGGTCCCTCCGAGATATCCAAAGTAAGCTAAAATCAGAGACTCGTCGAATTGGAGAATTTGATTTGGAATCTTTGAACTCTGGATGGACTTGAGGGCAACTCACTCGAAACTGTGTAATTTCATGTGGATGCATGTTTTCTGGAGAGAGGGCCTAGAGTCTTGACCACATTCTCAGACATGCCCTTACTTGGATTTAGAAGATGATTTAGTACTTGGTTGATTGGATGGCTGGCTTTCTCTCTCAGCTCTTTTTTAAAATCCCAGAACAAATTCCTATTAGTGAAAAAGGGACAATAGCTTGGAGAAACAATAGCTCGAAGAACAGTCCGTAAGATAGAATGATAGAAGAGCTCAAGATTTTCCAACAGAAGAGCCTCCCTTTGTTTTTGCGTGGGCGGGTGTGCCATGATGAATAGTAAACCAGGGGGAAAGAGGATTGAGAAGCTCTTTGTAGAATGTGCAATGAATTTTTCTGTTTCTTGTGGAGCAATTTCAGTGCTCTCAGCTGAAGTACACAGAGAGGGTTGTGTTAACAGTAAGGAGGTGAATTACTAGTTAGTGCCACCAAGTTTGGAGCTAGGGAGAAAGCTAGTGTGTGAAACAGAACCATGTGTGAATGGATTTCTCAAGTGTTTCATTAAAGATCCATCAGAATGGTTAGCCCTCTAACCATGTTTCAGTCTCTTGATTCTGATTCCTTTGTGGAATTAAAAATGCTTTTGGGAAGAGGGGCTAAACAAGCCTTTTGTCTGGATTTCCATATATTGATTAATGGACCCAGCAGAGCATCCTGCTGTGAATTCCGTCTGCTGATGGTAACTCTTACAATGAGCAAAGCTTTTCTGAACTGGCACTTTCCATGCAGCCTGTAGACTGCTATATTGGGTGTGACAATTTTTAAAAAGCCATCATGCTAGAATGAAAATGAGCCATTTCAAAATGGGCTATTGATTTGCAAAATCTTTTTGTGTTGGATTGAATGGTTTCATATCTGAGCTGAGTAAAAAAGATTCAGGCTATTTTAAATTTATTGTTATTGTATCTTAAAGATTTAAGTTGACAACGTTTTGGTCATGATATTTTCTTCCTGTTGAAAAGTCTGCTTGCATCTCATGCCTTGATAATAGGTGTAAAAATCTGGTTCATTAGCTTCCACTATATAAGAGTTCTATAGCTCCACTTACAGTGTGAGTCACAGTCAGTAAATATGTTTTTAGAGGTCCTGATTATGACTCAAGCTCACCCATAAGCTCGGGGACCACCTTCGCACCATTCTCCACTGGGCTGTTTGTGGAAGAAATCACCGGCAATTGTTAGGTGGCTCCACGAGTCTGGCTAACAGTGTCTTTATTCATTTGCTTCATCACAGTATTCAGTCCTGAAGCTAATCTTCATGCTTCCTAAGAGTTACAGATGGGAATAAGAGGTGTCTGGGTGTACCTGGGGAGTGTATGTTTTTGCCTGCTGATGTAGGACACTAGGGTGGCTCGTATGCCAAAAGCATGGGGGTCTAGGTTTAAAGGATTATTTGTGTTAATATCTGAGTTGACTTGGCATGGATCCTTGTTTGATTTTAAAAAAAATTATGTATGTATATATTTGCTTTTGAGACAGGGTCTTGCTCTGTTTTCTAGGCTGGAGTGCAGTGACATGATCATAGTTGACTGCAGCCTTGACCTCCCACTGCTCAAGTGATCGTCCCACCTGAGCCTCCCAAGTAACTGAAACTACAGGCATGCACCACCATACCTGGCTATTTTTAATAATTTTTTTGTAGAGCCAGGGTTTTGCCCAGGCTGGTCTCAAAGTCCTGGACTCAGGCCATCCTGCCTGCCTTGGTCTTCCAAAGTGCTGGGATTACAGGCATGAGCCAACATGCCCAGTCCTTGTTTGATTCTTTTTTAACTCTTTGATGGCAGCTTTTATAGATGTTTCTTACTTCCAACAACAACAATAATAATGATAAATAATAAACGTTGAAATGTCTACTCTTTGCTAGGTGGAGCAATTTCAGTGGTCTCAGCTGAAGTAGGTGATTTTTGTAAAATGCAAAAATTAAAATCAAAATGAAAAACAGGATGGCTTCAGCCCCTCTGTATTATTTTGATTACAGTACAGTTACAGGTAGGGCATCCCAAATCCAAAAATCTGAAATGTTCCAAATCAAGTTTTTTGAGCACTGACATAATGCACAAAGGAAATGCTCATGGGAACATTTTGGATCTTGGATTTTCAGATTTGGGATTCTCAACTGGTAAGGATAATGCAAACATTTCAAAATGTTTCCCCATACATGAACGATCAAAGAGAAAGTTGATTCTAAGAATCACAGATGCTTTTTTGCTGCAGATACATGATGTGATTCATCTTGACAGAGGGATTCTTCTCTTCATCAGGTAATCTGCAGATAGGAATGAGCAAAGTGACACCTTTTAACTTGTTTTTAACCTGCACATTATTCCATCACTTCAGTATCTCCTTTTTCTCTTCGTGAAGTGGCATGAATCTTAGTGAAAGATGAGGAGCTCCTAGCAGTAGCTATCACCGGAAATGGGCCAGTGAATTTCCTGGTCTGAGCCCTTTTTAAACTTCCAATTTTAACATTGGGAGCATGTGCTTTGCAATGAACATGAAACAAGGAATTTGCAGCATTGAGGGTCACACACTTTACTGACTTGAGGTCAGTGTTGGTGGTAAGCAGGCCCATGGCAGTGAAAACGCTTTAACCCCAATTCCTCAAGGGACAGAACTTCCTAGAACAAGCTAGAAAACTGCACGTGGACTAGATGCCATATTCAGTGGGATTTTGCAGTGTAATACTGTGTTCTGTAAAATTCCCTCTTACCACTGTACCCCAGTAAATTAAACTCAAATGTTCCTGTATACCTTTTATCTCTTGTATAGAAAATTAAATGTCAGAAACATTTCTTAGATAATCTGAGAATAGGAATCTAAACACCAAGTATTCTTGTACTAAAATTGAGACACCAGTTCCTCAGGAAAACTTAGGAAAGCATGCTATTTAAAAACGATTTTGTATATTTCTAAACTTTTTCTTTATTTTTTCTCCTTCACATTTTTTTCATCAACCAGAGGGCTTGGCTTCGAGAAAACAAACTAATAAAATCTTTTTTCTTTTCCTCTTTCCTACTCTTGAATGACAGCCGCCCTGAGCATGCTGCTGGCTTTAAGGCTCCCCTGTGAAGTATAGGATAGGCTGAGGGTGAATAACAAAAGCCTTATCATGTAGATAACGCTAAAATGGGACTGAAGTCTTTGTCTTTCAGAACTGTCGGTGACTGTTATAAATCCAAAAAAAGCTGTTTTGGAAATGAGCAGTCTCTGTTACAGCTGATGGGTAGAACCAGTTGGGCCTCTTGTAGGCTAATTGGAGCCAATAATCTGGGGGGATGTTTATTAATTTGCTTTTATTTGTCTTCATGTAGAGTAAGTTCATTAGGCTGTGTTATCAGGGTACCTTGCATCATGGAAAATGTGGTTTTGTAAGTTTTCATGTCAGTTTCTCTTCTGAAAGTAGGAGTAGTAATTCATACATGTTTGCATACTTCCAAGTACCTTTGTTTAGGGACTCAGTAAGTATTTACTATTAAATTTGAGTTTTTTAGTTAAGTAAACAATTTTTTTTTTGTTGGTTTTTTTTTTTTTTTTTTGAGACTGAGTCTTGCTCTGTCGCCAGGCCGGAGTGCAGTGGCGCGATCTCAGCTAACTGCAACTTGTGCTTTCTCAGTTAAAGTGATCTCCTGTGTCAGCCTCCAGAGTAGCTGGGATTATAGGCACATGCCACCATGCCCAGCTAATTTTTGTGTTTTTAGTACAGATGGGGTTTCACCATGTTGGCCAGGATGATCTCGATCTCCTGACCTCATGATCCACCCACTTCAGCCTCCCAAAGTGCTAGGATTACAGGCTTGAGCTACTGCGCCTGGCCAAATAAACATGTTTTAAACAAAAATTATTTCCTAATTTTGACTCAGAGCCCAGAAACTGTTGCAAGGTAGTGGCATATACGTTCTGCTTTTAGCTAAAGAATAGAGTTATAATCTACTTTCCAATTAATTTGTTTTGAGTGTTGAGCCTGAAATCCAGCTCACCTTTAAGATTGTTCTATCTTCTAGGTTTGGAATTTTAAACTTGGAATTTGGGGGTCTTCTTGGTAGTGTATAGTACTTCCAAATATAGACAGCATAGACAGATGGGTCTCTTAGCTCATCGGAAAATGGGAGCTCAAAACTTTGTCAAAAATCTCATAGTTTCAAATAAATAAATATAATGTAAAGTGCAAAAAAAAAATCAAAATGAAAAACAGGATGGTTTTCCCAGCCTCTCAGTAGGATTTTGATTAGAATACAGTTACAGGTTGGGGATCCCAAATCCCAAAATCTTAAATGCTCCAAAATTCAAAACTTTTGAGCACTGACATGACGCACAAAGGAAATGCTCATGGGAGCATTTTGGATCTTGGCTTTTCAGATTTAGGATTCTCAACTGGTAAGGATAATGTGAATATTGGAAAATTTGAAAAAAAATATGAAATCCAAAACACTTCTGGTCCCAAGCATCATGGATAAGGGATACTCAACCCATTTAATCCAAGCACTTGATGGAGAATGTTGACAGTCACTTTCAGAGGCAGACAAATTCCATTGGCAAATTTAATGACCAATGGTGGTATTATCATTATTAACTCTCACTTGTGTCAAAGGTGCTTGTGAAAAAGGGAGTTTTGATCTGTCCAACATGTTGTCCATTGACTTGAGCTGGTTCCCACTTAACACACAGACCTCAGGATCCTGGGGAGGTAACTTAGGCACCTCAAACCAGACCCCTGACCTCTGCTGTATAGGGACATTTCATTGGAAAACAAGAAATGTTTTATATAAAGCATATTACAGTGATTCATCATAGATTAACTCACAAATCAAGATAGACCAGTGCCCTTTTGTGATTGTTTTTCATCAGCCTCTAGGAGCCTCCTGTGGAAGTCTCACCCATGGGGTGGCAGGAATCAAAGTGCTTCCTGCTGGTGGGTACCCTGATCTTTTTTCTAGGTTTCATATTATCAGCTGTGGGTTCCTTCCTGGAGTCTTCGTGATCATCTGTCTGGCAAGGTCTCCAGGTATCCGCAGCTCACAAGTCACTACTGGGGAGAACTTGGAACTTGCCTTCTGCCCAGCCAATGATAGCATGTTCATGCAAGTGTCCACTGGCCGGCAGGGCTGCCAGAATAGTAGGTGGCTCTCCCTGGGGAGCTCTGCCTGGTTGAAGCACCATTACCATGGGGAGGATTTCTTTGGCCCACACCTAGCCTAGGCAGGTGGTATAGGTCCAGAGACACCTGAGACACCTGCCACACCCTTGCCATGGATTGCATCGCATTCCTCCTACAAGCTCCAAGAAGTTCAATTCTCACTCTCTAAGTGGGACTGAGAGAAAACCTGCCCATAGTTACAATTTTCCCAATCAAAACTCAGCTCTTTATCAGTAGGACAGTAGAAAACAGACTACTTTCTCACTAAATAATGACTAATAACTAACACTCATATACTGCCTGTTTACTAGGTGCCAAGTACCTATTCCAAGCTTTCTATGTATTTTAAGTCATTGAATCCTCCCAGCAATCTCATGAGGCAGGGATACTATTATTAGCTCTAGTTCATGGGTGAGAAACCCAGAGACATTGAGAGCAGTTCTGTAACTTGTCCAAGGTCCCTGGTCCAGTGGAACCTGGAATAACCCATCCAGCCCCAAAGCCCACCTCATCATCTCTCATGCCTCTCATCACCAAAAGCAAGCTAGTTTCATGGTGGTTAATTTTGGAGTCTGATGAGCTTTACAGGTGATTGAATTTAATCATTTGTGGGAGCAGGCAAGTAGGATATGCCAAGGAAGAGACCTTACTAACTCAGTAAGTTTGGCAGGTCTCCATATTCTGGGACTTTCCCTGCTTCCCCCTGTGATTCCGGTGAACTTGAGTGCCAAGTCTTCTTGTTCCCATTACCCTTTTCTAGGAATAGATTTTCTCAGGTAATCTCCGTCTTCCTTCCAATCTTCTCTTCCTTCTTCCTTTTTCTTAAACAAATGAGCCTGTTTACTGCTAGGAGCAGGCTATGTGTCCCCATGAGTCAGGGACTTGATTGGTAGGGGAAGTGACTGTTCATGCTGCCTCCCTAGACATCTTGAATGTCCCCCAGTTTGGGCAAGTAACACCCCACTTGGTTCTGCCACAGAACCAGCCACACATTGGTGGGTGTTTGGCTTGCCTCTGATTTGATGTTACTCTTTTCTCACGAGGCTTGAACAAAACTGCTTTACCCAAATCTTGTTTGAGTGAATATTTCAGCCTCCAGGTGAAATGAGGAATGAAATACCGATTTTAGTATCTAATATAAAACCGTAACTTGTTTTTACTCTGAGCTCCATCTTGGGACTATATTCTATCCAGAAGCCCTGAGGAACTTCTCTCCCTCCTTTGTTTTGATTTATTAAAGTTCTTGAATTATATCCCATGTTATTGATCTTGGCAAATGTGGGTTTCAAAATTGAGAGAGAAGTAAATGGTGCTGTGTTGTTACTGTGCATTTGGCTGAATTCTGTTCAACCTCTAAAGGAAAGGAAATATATCAAGCTGCAGTCTTTTAACATAAAATCAGTTTACACTTTGCTGTTCTGAAAAATTGATCAGTTCAATACATTTGATGTGTGCCACAGGAAAGGATTTACTCTGATTCCATATCATTGTAAAGTCCTAAATTTTACTTCAATAAAAAATTAAAAAAAAAAATAGTTCTACTTACAGGCTGTCTTCCTCTAAATTTAGGATGGAAGGGGACAAAGAAGTTTTTAGGTTTTGTCCCTGATTTATAGCATGTAATTAAGGTCATTTTGTACTATTTTGAAGCTCCATTTTGTTTCGTGGTTATGTTGTCCTTTTAGAAGGAATACTTTACAATTGTTGAGTGTATTTAGTTAACTTTTCATATAAAATGATATCTACTTCCCCTCCCCCGAGTTAGGAGACTCGGAATGATGAAATTCCTCTGGTGTCTTGAAGCGTCTTTTTAGAAAGTAATGTTTCTCCAATTCATTAAAGACTAAGAGTTTTCTGGTGTTGAATGAAAAAGAATTGTAGGTATTTCAGGAATTCCTGAATAGCTGTTTTATAATCAGACTGATGAAAAAAAAGTCATTTTAGATGTGGGTAATACATAGTAAAAGTTTCCATTTTTAAACATGACGCAGAAATCTAACATTTATTTTAGAAAATGCCTTTTTTACATTAAGGGAGAAATTACTGAAAGGTTTAAAATAAGTTTTATCTGATAAATATTTAAAATAGAAATGTGTCTGTGAGGTAAAACTTTTTAAAAGACTCAACCCCCACAAACCAGCATTTCTGATGGTATTAATTTTAGAAAATACTATTACAAATATTCAATTTTGATGCTAATATATAAAATACATACTCTGTTTATGCAGGTTTCATATGAAAATGCATTCTTATTGGATTTTAATATTGTTTTATTTTGATTTAAAAATAATTTTGAAGATACCTATAGCATATTTTAAGTATAAATGACTCAGAACTTATACATTATAAGATACCTTTTTAGAAAATTACAGGTTTAAAAAAAATTTTTTTTTGGCCACAGCTAAGTTTCATTGCTTTAATGATGTCCTCTCAGGAAGAGAGAAGGGTAATGGGAAGTTGTAGAGAAAAACTAAACTTATACCAACTCCAGTTTTAGAGCCACTGTTTTTTTTTCTTGCTATTTTTTTGCAACAAGAACTGCCCACACCAGTAGTAGAGTAGATAATACAGCCATTTGTCAACCTTAAAGAACCACATGTATTATTCTTTATGCTTTATCACTTCACTTCAGAATATTGCCTTTCGAGTGTGAAATTATACCTGTTTATGAAATTATGATTTTTATTTAAATTTTTTTTTTTTTTTTTTTTTGAGACAGGATCTCACTCTGGTTGCCCAGTCTGGAGTACACTGGCATAATCTCGGCTCACTGGCAGTCTTGATCTCCTGGGCTCAGGTGATTCTCCGACCTCAACTTGAGTAGCTAGGATTATAGGCTATTTTCCCATCTCAGCCTACCAAGTAGCTGGGACTATAGGCAGGCGCCACCACACCAACCCAGTTTTTTTGTTTGTTTGTTTGCCTTTTGTTTTGGTATTTTTAGTAGAGATGGGGTTTTGCCATGTTGCCCAGGCTAGTTTCGAACTCCTGGAGTCAAACAATCTGCCCGCCTCAGCCTGCCAAAGTGTTGGGATTACAGGTGTGAGCCACTCTGTCCAGCCTAATTTTATATAAAGATTCTTAATCTGTCTGTCTGGTTTGGCTTTAAGCTCTTTATATAATTAAGTAATTGATAAGATAATATGCAGTTCTGGATTTATGCCAAATACATGTTTTATAAGGAATTTTACATGGCAATTACTTAAAATATAGGAGTCTGGTATATTGAAATATGTGACTATTTCAGTAGCCTGCCATTTGTAAAGTTATAATGCAAGTTAACTTCTAATTTAAATAAAATTTTGAGTTTTGTGAATACTCCTTTCTTCAGCAAAGCTCAAGTATTAGGCTAATCGTGTAAAACTATTATATCTTTGGGCACGTGTTTCTTAATATGATTTTAAAAGGAAAAATGTAGGTTTTAAGCAGGTCATGGTTTATGTCCCAGCATTTAGTTAAAAAAAAAAAAAGGTCTATAATCTTGTAATGGTGTTAATTTGCTGTACACTTTACAGAGCAATTTCATACTTTTATCTAGTTCACTCTTGACAGCAGGGCTCCAAGTGAGATGTTCTTATTGTCACTTGACACTGATGGGACAGAGATGGGCTCAAGGATGTTGGGCACCCAGGGGTGGTTGAACTGGCAGTTAGGACTTTGGTTAGGTTATCTGATTTGGGATCCAGTCTGCTTTCTCCTAGGTCACAGAAGCCTTTTGATTTTGTTTCTCTTCTTTTTTATATTAAGACACAGGTAACTCTGACTAGGACTGCAGGTCTGGCGGCTGCTTGCTTTGGGATGATCCTCAAACCCCGTGTTCCCTGATGTCCTGCCTTTAGCACAGGCTGCTGGACAGCTTTTCCCATGGACCCAGCTCCCCCTCCAGGGGCCTTTGCAGAAGCTGCTCTTTCTGCATGGAACTCTGTTCCCTTCTCTTGCTCCTCTTCCTTCCTTTCCTCCTTCTCCGAATTTAAGCATAATTACTGTCCACGTCACAGCTTCCTCCTGCTTTCCCCAGTTCCACTCTCCGAATTCCACTTCTCTCTCCTTGGAACTCTTTTTCTGCAGTGTATTTTTGTGGCACTTGAGTGTTTTTGTCCTTAGACCAAGCTCTGGGAGGATGGGGTCTTTTGGCCAGTTTTTCACCCATTGTATTCTCAGCCCTTAGCAGGATGCCTCATACGTAAGAGATACCCACATATTTAGGTGCATGAATGAATGATTGAATGAGTGAATGAATGAATGAATGAATAATGCAGATTCCTTCATTATATGGACTTAGTTTCCTTTCTTAGACCATTAGAATCAGCTGGTATAGCACTTGGCAAGATTTGAACAAATTAGGAATTCTGTGTTATGTTTAGTTCCAACTCCAGTCAATTAACCAATATTTATTGAGTGGGAGGCAAAATGTGAAGTGCTGTATCTCTGTTGTCTTCTCTGTTTCTCTATCTTAGCATTTATTCATATTTACAGAGAGAGCATCAAGCATGATTCAGGTAGTGACTGAAAGCTGGCAGGTCAAAGTTTGCAGAGAATAAATACCAGTATGAGGGAAGCTACGTAAACATATGCACACATAGTAAATGTAAGCTGTGTCATCCGTAGAATTTCATAAACTAGGCTAGATTTTAAATTTTTCCTATTGATTTGTAGTACTTCATGGTTTTGAACATTTTCACAAAACGGGACCACTTCTCAGTTACTCGAGATAAAACTTGCTCTTCAAGTGCAACAGCAAGCATTTTCCTCACAGATATATATATATATTTGAGACAGAGTCTTGCTCTGTTGCCAGGCTGGAGTGCAATGGTGTGATCTCGGCTCACTGCAACCTCCACCTCCTGGGTTCCAGCGAGTCTCCTGCCTCAGCCTCCCGAGTAGCTGGGACTACAGGCATGCACCACCACTCTAATATGGTGAAACTCCTTGTCTACTAATTTGTATTTTTTAGTAGACAAGGGGTTTCACCATATTAGCTAGGCTGGTCTCAAACTCTTGACCTCATGATCCACCCGCCTCTGCCTCCCAAAGTGCTGGGATTACGGGCTTGAGCCACCGTGCCTGGCCAACCAGTTTATTTTCTTTGCTCATTTTTCAAAATTCCTTTATTGACCTTGGTTGCAAGATGAGTGCACGTTGGGATACCCATACAAATCCACATTTTTAACTTCTTTGTTGCAGGGAGGGTTTAAGATAGTGTAAATTTTCTTAGTCCAAGAATAGCATATTTCCAGCCTGAGCTATAATACATTGTTAAACCCAGTGAAAGCTACATTTTTCAACTTTGTCAGCTTGGTTGCCAAAATATAGTTTGTTTGGAATGAATTATTAGAATATCATACACAACACACACACACAAACACACACAACACACACATACACACACTCAAATCTGATTATCTACTGGAAAGTCAGATTTGACTAGAAAATTTATGGTTTGCATTATTTTTGTAATGTTACTTCATATTTCTCACCCTTATATTCCCCTTTTTGGGGCTGGTAATTTGAGAAGTTAACTATATATTGGCCTTAGTAAGAAACTGTATTATATTTAACAGAGAAAGAAACTAAACAAATTATTCCTTCTCTTTAGCTGCTTCCCCCACATGCACACTTTTAACCAGTTTTAGGATTGTATCAATTAAACATTTTGCCACATGTCTCATCAGTTGGTGTCTTTATATAAGAATGGTACCATTTCTTGCTGAACAGTATTTTTATCTCTGTGATGACTTGCCTTGAACTAAGAACACACTATTTTGTAGCAGGAAGATCCTAGAACTCCATGCTGAGTATTTTTGTTTTTTAAAAGAAGATACATGAGTATTGGAGGAACACAGTGGGTTAAACTTATCCTGAGGATAGATGTCAGGGTGTGTCTAAACCTTGTATGCATTTAGGGTACTTTGTAAATAAAGCCCATAATTGGTACACATGAGTAGTTAGAGCAGTTCTAATTGCATGAAACCTGTCTGAGAGTATTCATTCTGTTCTTGGTGGTTGAGAAGATTATAAGTGTAGGGTAGAGCTGTGTGTCATTTAGAAATGGTTTGCTAGGGTTCAGACATGCAGCTTTTCTGGTGAGTGGAGATAGGGGGAGAGGAGAGGAGCTGGATTTTCCCTGGTTCTTGGGAAAGGAGAGGAGGTTGGAGATTCTGGCTCAGGGTTGGGGGTTCTGGCTCAAGGTTTGGGCACTGGGAGCAGTGATGAAGCAGAGGGGCTGGCTGATGGTGTTTTGTGGCATGCATCTGATAAGTCTTCATGGTGGGTATGTTGCCTGTGTAGATGGTGATCTTCAGTTACAGTCTTGACATGGAGGAAATCTCTTGAAGGTAAACATACAACAAAGAATTTCCAAATTTCACCTCCTGAGATAGTCTTAAAGCTCTCATAACTGAATCTCTATATCTAGTAAGTGCTTAGAAATATTTGTTGAGTGAAAGAATGGATGTGATTTTTAAATGAAATAAGTCTCTATAAATCGATAACTGTTTCTAAAGCATCCTAATGAATCAAAGCTCTGGAGAACTAATTCTTTCCATTGTGAATGTAATAGAAAACTAAGTGATACACAGTAGTAAAGAACGTCAGTGAAAAATCTTAATGCAAATATTATTTTAAAGGTCACATTTAATTTCCAGATTATTTCATAGATTGCCAGTGGAGGAGCTGGCTTATTTTTAGACTGTTTTTCCATGACTTAGTGTAATTGGCCAGTCATCTTCCGCACAGTATTTAATGAGTAAGTCATCTACTTTATGCTCAGTCTGGGCTGGGTGCTTGCTATCTGGGATATCTCCCAAGGAGTATTGGTAGAAATGAGGTTGGCGTGTTTGACACAAGGGCCAGTAGCAGCTGTGTGGGGTATGATGACAAGAGGCGAGAGAATCAAGGCTTAAATGTCCAAGGAGGTGAAACTGGAGGCGAGGCTTGAAAGATTTCAGATTTTGACAGCTAGAGAAAGAGAAAGGAAGGAATTGCTAGAGAATCTTCACTCACTTGGAGATTGGATAGTAAAGAGGGTGACTGACCTTGTTGGAGGTTGTCTGTTGTTAATAGGAGGGAATGACATGGTATTGTGGGACCAGGCAGAGGAATTGGCATTTACTAAAATAAGTAGCAATAGGAAACCACTGCAGATTTCTGAAGAGAAGAGCGAAACTGCAATTTAAAGAAGCTTGATTTGCTATGTTCATGAGTACTTCTCATGACACTGGTGTAATTTGTTGCTTATGTAGCCCTATACCAAGCAGTATATGCTTTAGGATATACCAAGCAGTATATCCAGTAGGTTTTGCCCCCCACCCTTTTTAGTGGATGACCAGTGATGACTTAGTGATTGAGCCTTTCTAAATATCAAGTTTTATCTTGAGTTTTATACCTCCATGAGTTACAGAGTGCAAGTAGGTATTGTAATCTCCATTCTGTAAGAAGAGAGATGATACTCAAGAATTCTCAGCAGAATTCTAACCAGGTTGGAATCCATCCAGGAATAGTAAGCCAGCTTTTCTCTCCCACTTACTACTGAACTTCCCAATGTGAAACGAACTGTCTGTTTTGGAACAAAACACCTGGGCTAAATTTTCATTTTTGAGTTTGTATTCTTGATAATTTGATCTTAAAATGATAAAATATTAAGAATTCATTTGCCCTCTTAATTTTCAACTGATTTTTAAGCAGTTTTTGTAAAATGTGATTTATATATCATATAATTCATCCATTTAAAAAGTGTCAAATTCAGTAGTTTTTAGGATGTTTGGAGTTATGGAACAATCACTGCAATCTAATTTTAGAAATTTTTCATCACTTTCCTGAAAAACCTGTATTCATTAGCAGTCACCCCTGCCCTACCCTGTCATTCTCAACCCCTCCCAATCCTAGGCCATCACTAATCTAATTTTTGTCTCTATAGTTCAATTGGTATCTTTCTAAACTAGTATTTTATAAAATGTTACCGTGGATTTTGGCATCAGAAGGTGGTTCAGCCTCAGCTTGCCTAGTATTATGACCTTGAGAAAATTTCTTATGTACAGTCTGTCTCCATATCTGTAAAATATGGATAGTCATATCTTCACAGCTTATTATGATGATTAAAGGATATTTATGTAAAATGTATTAAGTGCTATATGAGTTAATTGTTCTACCAAAGATATGTAACTGAATTATTTTGTTAAATGGTCTCATTTTAATAATAAAAAGAGAGGTAAAATAATTCTTCAAAGCTTGGACAAGTGATTCCACACATTGGTAGGAAGACACAGCCAGTCACCCCAAGGTATGTTTATTGACTGTCCTTTTGCATATATTGTTCTGTTGTCCGTATAAAAGTATGCTCAGTACATGCTTGCTCAAGCAAGGAGGATTTTGTTTTAGCTATCAGATTGTAAATACGTCATACATAAAGAAGACATGAAAACAACTCTCGAAGACAGAGCTGAGGGCAGGAAGAACAGGCAACCAGAGTGTCTTTCATACTGTAGCAACACCCTTTGGGCTGCACATTTTAGAACTCTTTATAAACAAGCATTGGATTTCCAAAGGCCCTGGGGAAGTAGGAATGCTGTACAGGCTGTGTGGGGTGGACTGATTGAGTTTATTCTCCAGATAGCTGTTACTCACAGGCCACTTAATAACCACTGTTGTTTATTTCATTGTTAGATGGCCCAACCATACAGCATCCCTCAATCCAAGTAACAAAAACATTCTTAACCATGTCTAAAAAGCAAATTCCTTCCTTACCAAATCTGTCCCCCCCGCCCCCCGTTGTTTCCCTTCATTTGAGATGCATTATTGTGGGAAGCATTTGGGAATCAGTGGTGAAAGAATCCAGCTGAGAACAAAACTCACAGGGGCTGGAAAGGAGAAAAAAGAAATGCTAGTTAATGGAGTGTCCAGGTGGTCCTATCAAGTAAGAGGGCAGACCACTTGCTGCACAACTTTGGATAACAATCTTTTGTCAGGCATAGGGTTTTTTTGCAAATATTTTTTCCGAGTCTGTGGCTTGTCTTCTCATCCTTTTGGCAGTGTCTTTCACAGAGATGTTTTTAATTTTAATATAGTCTAGCTTGTCAATTATTTCTCCTATGGATCATGTATTTGGTGTTGCATCTCAAAAGTCATTGTCATATCCAAGGTCATTGAGATTTTCCCCCGTGTTGACCTTCTAGGCCTTTTATAGTTTTGCCTGTTACATGTAGGTCTCTGATCCATTTTGAGTTAATTTTTGTGAAGAGTTTTTAAGATCTGTGTCTGGATTCATTTTCTTTTTGCATGTGGTACGCCATTGTTCCAGCACTATTTGTTGAAAAGACGATCCTTTCTCCATTGCATCGCATTTGCTTCTTTGTCAAAGATCAGTTTCCTATTTTTATGTGGGTCTTTTTCAGGTCCACAACCTTTCAGTGACTTAATGATGAAAAGAGGTGGCATTTTTCCCTGGGGCTGACTCCCCTGCTGGCCCATGGCAGGTTTTCTGAAGGCCACAGTCGGCCTGGGAAGTCAGGATGGCAGGGAGCTGGCATAGGGTCCCTGTGGGACTTGGTAGCTCTGGGGGGCTTCTAAGGAAGAGACTTATTGTTATTGGAGTGAATGTCAGAAGCTCTGCATTCATGGATTAATGAGTCCTTTCCTCGTTTTCCCCTTTTGTGCATGATTCTCATTCCTAATGCACTCATTCTAACTGATGAGATAATTAGAGCAAGATTTTGTATACCTGCTAGAACCAGGAATTCCATCAACACAATTAGAATTGATAATCCTTACCTTCAAATCTTCATTCTAGTGAAACCTAAAGTAAAGTTAGCATTGCTTTCAAGCGAGCTTTTGTACTTAAATTACCCCATTTCTCTTGCATATCTTCAGGCTGACCTCCATTCCAGATATCCCCTTTGGGGGCTTCCATATATCCCCTTTGGATGGTTCTCCTGTGGAGACCAAGGTGAATTTAGTGACAGGTTAGTGACTGTGGTGGGGGACATGTTTGCAGCAGAGCTCCACTCTTTTTTTCCTTCCCTGACAATATTTCCTGACTTTGTGGCTTCAGACTATCATTTTCATGTACATCAACCCTAATGTGTTTCTGTAGCTCTGTACTCCTTTTCTCTCTCAATTGTTGTCCCATTGTTCCAGCTACCTGAAAGACATTTTCCCTTGACACATGCTGTCTTGCTGTCTGTATCTCAGACACCTTAGCAAGGTGACTGTGTTGTCAAGTCTTGTCAAAGGTTACAGTTGTGAAACCTTATAAATCTCTCCAGCCTTGCTCAGATCAGCTGTCTTGGCGGCATTCCATCTGGCCTCCCCAGCCCTTCCTAGCCTCCCATTCTAACAGCCTCACTTCTGGCCTCCAAAAGTTTCAAGAGCTCCAAATTTTCAGGGAGAGTGCAGGCTTCCTAGGCTAGCACTCAGTGTCTTGAATTTCCTGGCTTTTATGTAACTGTCATTTTAATTCTAGCACATCCTCTCATGCTCTTCGCTACCTAAGCTGAGTGTTCTCCCTTCCCTCCATTGCCTATAAATATCTTGTACTTCTCCACTTTTATGTCTTTGTTCTCAGACTTTTAAGCCAGTGGTCCTCAAACTTAGAAATGTATCAAACTCCACATGGAGACCTTGTTGCAGCAGGGAACACTGGGCCCAAGTCCCAGAGTTTCTGATTCATTAGGTCTGGGGTGGGGTCTGAGAATTTGTTTTCCTAACAGGTGTCCAGGAGATGCTGCCAGCCCCAGGGACTGCACCTTGAGAACCACTCTTATAAGCAGTTTTCTCATGCTAATACATTTTGGTTAAAGGAAACATCTGATTCATAAGGAGGCCATTGGTTATTCAGATATGTGCATTGGATTTTACATACAGTAGTGCTAGAATTGTGTTTTGAACATAAATACATTCTGAGCTCCTACTTGGTGCCAGCTGACAGGCCCTTTGTCCATAAAACTACTGATGAATTGAGGGTTATACTTCTGTTTCCTCTCGGCATGTTGGATGAGGACACGTAACCATATTTAGCTGTGAGCCACTGGCTACACTCTGTCATTACAGACTAACAGGTCCTACAGCCAGTCAACTGCCAATTAACAAACTACAGGCTTGTATTCTGCAGGCAGTTTCTCCAAGGGATGCCAGCACCTCTGTTGTTACCACAGTTACCAGGCCCAGGCATTGTCTGGTAGCTTTGTGACTCCACCCTTCTAAAGATTCAGGTGTCCCCAGTTGTACTGGTAAAAGGTTTTGCATTTTAGTGTTATGTTTAAATGTAGGAATAAAAAAAATGTAGGAATTATTCTTTTGTCTGATTCACAATGGAATCGTCAGCCACCTGTACCATTAGTGGTGACGGGAAAGAAGGGATGAGCAATCACTGTAGCCGTGGATACATGTCATCTGTCCACATCTGGAGCCTACTAGAGGTACTTGATTTGAGTACCTTTAAATTTGCAGGGGGATGGGATGTCCAAGGATGAATGTGATTTGAGTAGGGCATCTGGAACTTTTTAGAAGATAATCAGTACCTAATAATCTAATAGATATTTTACCTAATAGAATTTTCACTTCTCATTGCCTTACATTTTGCTGGTATAGACTGCAGCCCCTTGAGCATAGAGCTGTGTGTGTTACACGTGGTTTAGCCTCACTCGTAAGGGTCTCTAATGTAATGGACCTTTGTGACGGATTCTAAAGTAAAAATGTGCAGAGTGCTTTCTGACTGGTGAATGTACCTGAGACACATTTTATTTGGGTATATTTTCATGTTTTCCTTACATATCTGTAGGCTTTTGATATCTGACATAAAACTTTCCAAGGAAACACCTCAAGATTCCAGGCTGTTTCCTACAGTTTATCTTACAAGTGTTATCATATCCCATAGGTAAGTGATGAAGTCTGCCTTGCCAGTTCTTTGGGAAAGCACCTTTCCCACTGTTTTGGGACTTGAAGTTTGCGATTATTTAGAAAACCAGCTTTTAATTGTTTGTTGTTGCATTTTAGTCAGTCTCTGTACATTCTTCACTTCGCTTTATAAACTTTTATAAGTTAGCACTGGGATATCCCTTTCTGCCTAGGTATATTTATTCTTTAAAAAATGTGCATCGAATAAGGGAAAGTAATCTTTTTTTTTTTGTGAGCCAAATAATTTATTTCTTCATTTCTTGCATTTGAAGTACTCTTCAATGACATCCTTGGCCTGAGACTCCTTCCCATAGTCCTTAACTACTACACAACTGCAACCAACCACTTTCCGGGGCTTCCCCTCTCTGTCAATTTTACAGAGGCCTACCCATTCCCCTAGTTTCTTGTTGTCATCAACCTTAATTAGGTTGATCTGGTGTTCAGCACAAAGGACCTCCACCAACTTGACATACATAGGCTCATCACAGTTGGATGCAAGCACACAAAGATGGGCTTGGCGCTTGTCTAAGGCTTTGGCAGCTTCGCGAATTCCACGTGCTAGGCCATCGTGGATGAGGGCGGTCTTCAGCACCTCTTGTAAAGCAGTATTAACGTCCATTACACCTCCAGCAGCAATGCCTTCCTCGGCCATGGCGGTGGGTTACGGGTGAAGCGGAATCTTGAACGCACCCAAGCTTCCGCCTCCGCACGACTCGGCGGTGGCAGGCAAAAAAAGGGGAAAGTAATCTTTAGGAAAATTACAGTGTGGTAAGCATACTGATGATCACTGAGACCATCCTAAATCTGATTTAATCTTTGATTCACAAGATATCTCAGAGTCTCATAGGATCCATGTACTGAGAAGAATCTTCATTTTTTTTCTCCATGTTGAAGAAATGAATTTAGTTTGTTTTAATTTAATAGGGTTTTGGATAGAGTTTAACATAGGTAATCTATACGTATATGTATTAGGGTAGAGACATAATAGGAAGTGTGATGCTGGGAGACAGAGAACTGAAAATCTGGGACCCTCGCAACAGTTGCTTCAATAACTATAGTACAGAATGCGTGGCCTTTATGTCTGTGTCTCAGTTTTCCTTGACTCCAGTTTTACCTGCATTACACATAGTTTGGGGAAGACTAGGAAGGCTGGGTAGATAACTGCAGTAAAGAAATTGAATGCAGTTTTAATGTCATGGCGTGCCTCCTGGGGATGGGAGGTGAAGGATTCAAAGATAGGCAGTGGAGTGATCAAGGACCAGGAAGTTGTGGAATTAAGAGTTCTACAGCCAGCTGACATAGCTGCCTTGTTACTCAACAGAAGATTCATACTGTTCATGAGAAATATGCCACCCAGAAGACCTGGGGCTTGAGTCTTGCTCCCTTCCTGCCCCGTACACCACACATCAGCTGCGTGATCGTGGGCAGGACCTTAGATGAGGTCCTTTTCCCATCTGTAAAATGTTGGTGATGACCACTGCCTGGTCTTCCTCACATGGGCACAGCGAGCACTCACTGGGATGGTGTGAAAGCCTGTCATAGATGTGAAGCAGCAAACTGAAAGCTCTGGTGGTTTCTCATGGTTATTATACTTGGTTGACTTTCTCGTGGGCTTCTTAGATGCTTCTCTTAAAGGCAGAATTTTAATTTAAAAATGCATATTAGGTAAGAATATTGGAGTTCACTTTGAGAATTCATGAACTTAAACACTTAAACTCTCTCAGGCTTTTAAATGTCTCTTGATTATTTCAGAGCATTTGGTTTGTCGTAATGCTATGGAGTTATAAAACCATTAATGGTATGATAGCTCTGGAAATAAACAGTAATTCATTTGAATTCATTAGAATAATAAAGCATATTGTGCAGAGGGTTTCAGGCATTCTGTTCATAACTATCATAATGTGGATTATAACAAATTTTATTTGGATATGTTTTCATGTCTAAAGAGGATCTTATAATAACTCTCATGCCTATTAGTTTTATGTGAAATACAACTAGCAAGCATATATACATAAAAAGATTTTGCTGATTGTATTTAGTTTCTCTGAAATTGGTCTATTTCATAAACCATTTTTTATTAAACAAATATTTTGTATTTATTTTATCATTAATTTAGTTATAATGAAGTCATCTGACCTTATAATTTAAGAAGCATGGGCCCTGTTTTCATGCTTTAATTTTATTGTAAGCATCTATATTTAGGGAGGGGTGTGGTTATGTGTTTATATATGTATGTTCAAGCATATCTTTTTATTTTATTTTTAGGCTAGAGTGCAGTGGCACAATCTTGGCTCTTTCTAACCTCTGCCTCCTGGGATCAAGCGATTCTCCTGCCTCAGCCTCCCGAGTAACTGGGATTACAGGTGCCCCCTGCCACACCTGGCTAATTTTTGTATTTTTGGTAGAGATGGGGTTTCATCATGTTGGTCAGCTGGTCTTGAACTCCTGATCTCAAGTGATCCACCTGTCTCGGCTTCCCAAAGTGCTGGGATTACAGGCGTGAGCCACCGTGCCTGGGCTATTATCTTTATTTTTAAAAGTTTTACAAAGTGATAGTTCATTAGTAAGCTTTCATAGCAGTAACAGTTTCTATTCAAACGTAGTCAAAACCTGACTTCAAGAATTCTGGTAGCAAAAAGGGAAGATTTCTTACCTCTCAATTGTGGTTTGAACAGAAAGTGGCATCTTATAAAAGTCTTAATTTTGGCATGTTTTGTCATTAAAATTTTTTTTTTAAATTTCAATAGCTTTAGGGATACATGGTTTTTGGTTATATGGATTAGTTGTATGTGATGAAGTCTAGGATTTTGGTGCATTTGTCACCTGAATAGTGTCCATTGTACATAATAGGTGGCTTTTCATCGTTCACCCTCCCTTCTCCCTCCCCAGTCTGAGTCCCAGTGTCCACCTTACCATTTTGTATGTCTTTGCACCCCTGTAGCTTAGCACCTGCTTAAGAGTAAGATGTAATGTGGTATTTGATTTTCGATTCCTGAGTACTTAGAATAGTGGTCCCCCGTTCCATCCAAGTTACTGCAAAAGACATTATTTTGCTCTTCTTCTGCCATTTTTAATCTGATTAAGAATCACAAGAATAATTTAGTTGTCATAGATATTTTTTCCCAAACTTACTTTTATCATAAACACCTAATTACCCATATTCTGAGAGGTGGAGTGTAGTAACATGTGTTGAGCACCTGTTATGTGCCAGGCACTGTTACACAATGTGCAGGCAGTTATTATAACTCCCATAGAATGCACTGGTTTTATCCTCACTTTTTAGAAGAGAAAACTCCTTCAGAGTGTTGCTGTCATTCGAATTCCGGTCTTCTGCACACTAGAAGGTCCATATTTTCTCTCATGCTTTTTTATAGAGGCATAATTATTGGCTCTTTATCCTGGTTTATTCCAGTGAAACTTATTCATGTGTTTTAGCATCAGTAAACTTAAAGGAGAATTGCCTCAATTTTCTTTGCCCGCTGTTACAAAGTTATAGGAGGGTTAAGCTGGGTACACCCTCTGTTTCCAGCAATGCCTGCGGGTTTTTCCTCTCTTCCTCAGAAGTTCTTAATTACGGTTGGCACATGTTGTGGTGAAAGAATATACCTTGCGGGGGTGGAAAATGAAATGTTGACTATAATGAATAAGATTGTTGGCCAATCCAAAGACATGGTTTAGACAAAAGTGGGGAACAGCTTGAATGAATCTGCTTTTCATAGGTACTTTTAACACATAACTCAAACCCGTCAGACATACCAATCGACTGTCAGTTGCTAACACAATAGTTTTAGTGTCTTGTGGTGGATCCCCAAAGCTCTGTCTGTATTTGCCAGACAGGTATGGAAGTTGGAGTGATGTGTGTGGTCAAAGAGGAACAAAACTTGCCCTAAGCGAAAACCTGGAAGTGGAGCTCTTGGTTGGAGTTCTTGATTTATAGGTAGAAATAAATATCACAGAAACAGTTAGTGCCACCCTTTATTGTATCTGTAGATCGGGAGAGTGTGGACTGATTAAATACTGTAAATTGAGCATGGGTGTGCTGAACTCAAAGCTGATGAGTACAGCCCTGTCTAGGACATAACTCAGGCCACCACTTTAGAGATATGGGTCTTTAGTCCTAAGAGAAACTAGGGGAAGAGTTAATTCATTCAGTAAACATGTATTGCTTCATTATAGGTAGGGGAACAGGTAGAGGGGGAACTGTTCATCCATTTGGGGTAGGAAGATGGAAGCCAGAGTGCAATGCAGGTGAGCAGTGTGTAGAGTAAGGAAAAGTCATTGGGTGTCAGGGAAGGAAAATTTCACATGGCTGCTGCTTGGATAAGAATGGTAGATAAGAATGATAGAATGTAGAATGCTCACTGCTTCTTCCTGCTCCTCCTCCTTGTGTGTTGTTGTTGTTGTTGGAGACAGGGTCTTGCTCTTCTGCCCAGGCTGGAGTACAGTGGCACAATATGGCTCACTGCAGCCTTGAACTCCCAGGCTCAAGTGATCATCGTCTCAGCCTCCCGAGTAGCTAGGACTGCAGGTGCACACCACTATGTCTGGCTAATTTTAAAAATGTTTTGTAGAGACAAGGTCTCACTATGTTGCTTAGGCTGGTGTTGAACTCCTGGCCTCAAGTGATCCTTCTGCCTCGGCCTTCCAAAGTGTTGGGATTACAGGTGTAAGCCACTGCTCCTGGCCTCTTCCTTCTTCTTATACTCTCAGCCTAGACATCCTTTTCTCCATTAAATGCCTTCCCTGACCCACTCTGCAGTTCTGGCTTGGGTCCCCTTACTGGGCTGTTGTAGAGTACAGTATACCATGTTTAGCAGAGCATCTACCTCCTGGATTATCACAGCTCTTATCTTTCTCCTACCTGACTCTAAGCTCCTATAAGAGCAAGAGCCTTGTAGAGACAGTGCCCAGTAGATAGTAGGTACTTAAATATTTGCTAAATGAATTAAAATGAAGCTATAAAAGTTGGAGTCCAGTTGTTGAGAGCCCTGTAGACGATATTTATTGAGTGCTGACTATGTTTTAGGCACTGTAAAGGTACTTGGCATGTATTAACTCATTTAATTTTTCAGTAACCTATAAAATAGGTACTATTATTAATCCATTTTCTAGATGAACCTGAGGCGGAGGAAGCTGGGTGTCTTCTCAAAGGTCATTCACTTTTCTCCCCTCTGGCTCCCATCCTGCTGGGAAATTTAGACTGGCTTCTGGTGGTGGTGGGGACTGTTAGTGCTATAAGGGGCCAGGAGGTGTGAGCAGGTGTGCTGTCTGGGAAAGGAGTCCTGAACTTATGTGTAGATGGACTACAGGAAGGGGAATTGCCTGAGGCAATTCAGAGTCACCCCTGAAATGGCAATGCAAAACATACCCATGTGATTTGTTGATCTGATTCACAAGGTGCTCCCCACTAAGTGCTAGGCACTGGCGAAAATGCCTTACAAATGTTAACTGACTTAATGCTTTTGGCAGCCACGTGAGGTAGACACTATCACTATTCTCCCCGTTTTATAGATAATAAACCTGAGGTTCAGAGAGGTCCCACAGCTGGTAAGTGGCAGGGCCAGGGAAGTCTGGTCCCAGGGTTTCAGCGACTGTCCCAAGCTCTGCTTAGTCTTCCTGTACAAAAGGAAGGATGACTAAGTCTCCAGTGATGTTTCTGTTCTAGATACTACAGGATCAAAGTGATATTTTGGAGACAGATCCTTCCATTTTCAAAAGCATCTGCCTTAAAGACATTTGTCTAGAAATATTTATATGATTGTATCATATTTAAGATATGCTTGGCTTAGAGCAGGCAAACAAACAAACAAAAACCAAAGATACAGGTCCTGCCCTTGGTGAACTCATACTCTGCTGAGGGAAGATAGAGAAGTTTGTATGTGTACAAAGAAAAAAATAATTTCAGTGGAGAAAGGCAGATGAAGAAAATAAAACAAGCCAATGAAAGAGACCTGTGCATTCCTCTGTGATAGCCACTAGGTGCATGTGCCCACTGAGTACTTGAACTACGGTCAGTCCAGATTGAGAAAGTAATGCTGTAAGGGTGAAATATAAACTTAGTATGAAGAAAATGTATAAAATATCTGATTAAAAATTTTTACATTGATTATATCTTAAAGAATGTTTAAGATTTTGATTATATCTTAAACATTCTTTAAGATATAATCAAAATGTAACCCAAATGTACATTGGGTTAAATAGCGTATATTATTAAAATGAATGCCAAGTGAAATAAGCTAGGCATACAAGGACAATATTGTGCTATTGCACTTATGAGGTAACTGGAATAGTCAAGTTCATGGAGGCAGAAAGAAGAATGGTGTGTACTGGGGGGAAGGGAGAATTGGGAGTTACCGTTTAGTGGGAAGAGTTTCCATTTGGGGTGATGAAAGGTCTAGAGATGGATGTGGTAATGATTGCACAACAGTGTGACTGTACTGAAAGCCACTGAACTATACACTTGAAACTAGTTAAAATGGTCAATCTTAGGTGCATTTTACTATGACTTTAAAAAGCCAAAAATTATGTGTCACACTTTAAAAAAATGCGACTACTAAAAAATTTTAAATTGCACATGTGGCTTGCGTTATAGTCCTGTTGGACTGTGCTGGGTTAGAGAGTGATAGGTAAGATGGTCAGGAAAGGCCTCTTTGGAGAGGGTCACATTTGTGACCTATGAAATGAGATGGAACTGACCACTCAAAAGGCGTGAGGGAGGAGTTTCAGGCAGAGGAAGGGCCACTGCAAAGGCCCTGGGGTAGGAAAAGTTTGCATACTTGGGGAGGTGGGATGAAATTAGGATGAAAGAAGCAGGGCCCTGATCACCAGGGTCTTAAGGGCCATGACATGGTGAACAGTTTGACTACTACCGCTCTGCATAAAACTTGAAAATGGAAACAAAGCCATAAAAAATTAAAATCTCCATACAGTTTAAACCATGTGAAATTGCTGATATTTCTGACCTATTTATATGATTCAACCTAATCTTGTGTTTGTGGTTCTGGGGTTTGATCCTTTCCCTAGTGATGCGTCTGGTTGGCTAGCAGAGAATTCACCGCCTTGATTTCTAATTATTTGCTAATTGGTGGGTACCTCAAAAGACAGCACCCCCTCTTGCTGGCTTACATACCACTATGCCTGACAAAAAATTTGTGGTGAAATGGAAGGAAACCTAGCTGCTTACAAACTAAAACTGTCACAAGTAATAAAAAAATCCTGCAGACAGTACCTGGAACATTTTCTATTTCATAAACCTTGTCTTTGTCAGCTTGGTGGCTTTTGGAACCCAGAGGAAGCAGTAATAGTATCATTAGCACCTTTGGATCCTGGCACTATCAATTCACTTGGAGCATTTATTATTACTGCACAGGTAGACTTTTCTTTCTGGAAAGGTCTTGGCTCAGGACAAGTAAATTGAAGGGTTGGCTTTCTCAGTAGGGAAGGGTTGCTACGAAGGTAAATTGGGGTTTGTTTATCCTTCTATTAAAGGCCATCAGGGCTGGCTCAAGCAGTCTTGTGGAGACTGCTGCCACCCCGTTTTGTTTCCCCAGTCCACCTCGGTGGCCTCATTATGTGTTACTGCTGCTTTTCCTGGAGCAGGGGGTCTGGGACAATGAGAGGCAACCCTACAGGAGGTGCTGCAGAATGAATCATTTTCTTAATGGTTTTTGACTCCAGAACCCCTGGTGGAAAATGTTTGTTCATATTTAAGGGGAAGATGGTTAACACCTAAAAATCTTTCATTTTATGGAAACATCTTTTTGGGCTTTGAAACATCTCTGACCACCTGCTGAGGACCAGTGAGCCCGGCCAGTGGTAATGCCCATTGCCTGTGTACTGCTCTTCTGTGGAGGAGTTCTGTGCCACGTTTGAACTGCCCAGTCAGATGGTTCTAGTGGTGTCTCAGGTGTGAAGAAGAGAGGCACCTGCGTTCAGTTCTTCAACCTGGGCCAAGTTTAAAAGTTGACTGGGTACTTTGTGCTCCCTTGGGATGAACAGGTATTTCCTCATAATCTAGGTGCTGTGTAAGCTAATTTGCTAAAAACAACAAAGGCCCCATGTTATGTAATTATTGATAGCTGAGCCACAAACCAGAAATCTATGCCCAGAAACCATCCCACAATTTCCAGATTTCCAGCTCTGTACATATGGTGGTCCATTACTATAGGATCACTGTTGGTGTCATCTTTGTTTATTTGCTGTGCAATTTTCAACTGCTATAAGTCATTAACTATGTTAGTTGAATACTTTCTAACCTCAAGGAATTCCTTATTGCAGTAGGTTTATATGAAGGTTGGGTTAACTTTAGGCTTTGCTGCAGAGTCTTTGTTTATTTTTCAGTCCTAATCAGCTTCGTTTGTATATTTTGTTTTCTTCATGACAGGATTGGCCAGATTGTTGTGACCACCAGCTTAGTTATGACACAGACTAGGAAAGCTGTGGGACTCCCCGGAGGTGACTTGAGCTCCAGGAATAGGCACTTTCTTAATGTGGTGCCTTGCCTGCCTGAAAGAGTAGATGCATCTGCATAAATATAAAAAGTTACTTGTGTTCTTGTTTTTTGTTTTGTTTTTTACAGTCTGCATGAACTATTTCACTTTTTTTTTCTCTTTCATCTTCACATGAGATTTGGGAGATGAGCACAATTATTATCTCATTTTATAGACAGAAAAACTCAACCTCAGAGTTTCAGTCCAGATGTCTGACTTCAGGATGCTTCCCCCAACAACCATGTTGCCTGACCTTCTGGCAGGTTTCCAAGAGTGCCACAAATAGCCAGTCATTCAACAGAAGCAGAGACAATGGTCCTCTACTGAAAGTCATTTTTCTTTCTTTCATTCGTAACTCCCACCAGCATGTCCTGCCTCCTCATTCTTCCAGCTAATCATGTCTTAGATATGACTTGCTGTCTGAGCCCACATGTACTTCCTGTATGGCAGTTGTCAGTGAAGGACTCTATCCCTCAGCCAGGACCGCAAATCAGAAACCTAGGTGCCATGCTTATACTTCATGTGTGGGTGATGAAAGGGAAACCATGGGATCACTAAGGCTCAGTTTCCACAGCTGTACATTGGGGCTAATACCTGCAGCATTGGATGCTGGGGGGATTTTGAGGTCATATCCATGTAAAGTGATAACAGCGCCTGACACGCAATTGCTCTGAGGACAGCAGTGACTATTGTCATTTAAAAAATAAATCATTACATCCTCTCACTCACCCTTCATTCAATCAGTTCACGAGGCCAGGAGATTTTACTTACTTTAATACCATTGACTCCACCCTGGCCTTCCAATCCTTCTGGTTTGGCACTTCTTACATAATTCCTGCCGTAATTGGATGCATCATGCTGCCTCCAGTCAAGCCCCTCTAATCGGTCATCTGTACTACATCCAGCCTGATCTTTCCAAACACACAATTTGGAGCTTCTCCTTGAAAATCCCTCATTTGCTTACAGAATAAATATAAATCTCCTAGTTTCTCACCAAAGATTCTTCATGATCTGACCCTGTTAGCCTTATTTTGTCTATCCCGAACACACACCCTCCCCACCATCATGCAGAACTAAAACTCCTCTCTTTTCTCATCCTATCTTGGTCCCCTAAATGCCT
This sequence comes from Saimiri boliviensis, assembly GCF_048565385.1. Classification (NCBI taxonomy): domain Eukaryota; kingdom Metazoa; phylum Chordata; class Mammalia; order Primates; family Cebidae; genus Saimiri; species Saimiri boliviensis. The sequence goes on along the minus strand of NC_133463.1, from coordinate 30,357,710 downwards.
GCATTCCCTGTACCCCATTTGACCCTATTTTCCCCCTGCCCTCCACACCACCTCCCCTCTGCATAGCTAGCACCAACTTACCTTTAGCTTTGGGAACTTAGCACCATGCACACACCCTGCACAGTGCTCAGTGAATACGTGAATTAACTCTTGGTATAAGTGGATACAGTAGCCAGCATCTTTAGCCTTGGGATTAGGGGATCTCTCAAGTCTCTAGCTTTTCCAAGGGGTTGGCAAGTCTGGACACAGACTAGATCTTCATGGGGAGACCCTGAGATGGCAGCAGAGCCACCTGAAGACCTGGAGTTTGCACCTGGAACCTGAGAGTAAGAGAAATGAGATCAGAGTCACCAAAACACCTGCTTTATCAGTAGCAAAAAAAAGCTTACCTGTGGTTGATCTGAATCCAAATATATGCCTGCAGCAGCTGTCCCATCAGAAATTTATCTAGAGCTGCCATTGTTTAGAATTTAAACAATTGCTTGCTAAATATTCTCTGCAGAAGTAACCGCCCTTCCCCACCAAGCAGCAACCAGGCAAGATTGGTTATCTGTGGTTACCAGGTACAAAATCTCCATTAGCTGAAAAGTAACAGCCAGGCCTGCTATATGTGTGGTCTGCAGAACCTTGTTCTCTGTGGTAGGAATTATCCCTGTTCACAGTCATTTGACTGCTTTCTACTGAAAGTGTTGAGGTGCTAGACTTATCTTTGTTCTGGGAGAAAGACATTTGATGCCTCCCATCTTTATGTTTTACGTCTTTTGGTAAATGGAAGAACTATGGAATGTATTGCATTTGCTGGAGGTTCTAGGCCAGTGGTCCCCAACCTTTTTGGCACTAGGGACTGGTTTTGTGGAAGACTGTTTTTCACATGGACCGAGGGCAGGGGTGGGAGATGGTTTCTGGATGATTCAAGCACATTATATTTATCGTCAGATTCTCATAAGGAGTTCACAACCTAGATCCCTCCCTGCATGTGCGGTTCACAATAGGGTTCACGGTCCTATGAGAATCTAATGGCGCCACTGATCTCACAGGAGGCAGAGCTCAGACTGTAATGCCCACTGGCCACTCACCTCTGCTCTGTGGCCTGGTTCCTAACAGGCCATGATGGGTATCAGTCTGCGGCCTGGGGGTTGGGAGCCCTGTTCTAGACAACCAGAAATATAAGTCTTTCTCCTTTAGAGATGCAAAGCCTTCTAAATATGTTTCCTCAGTAAGCATTGACATCTCTTTGACTTCAGTGCTCAGATACACAGGTGACAAGTAGGAAACCCGAAAGAACCATAATATCCACCTGGTGGGTGTCTAAGAAGTACCTGTAATTGCAAACCTGCAGGGTGGGGTGGGGGGAGGGTTTCTAAGATTCAGGTGACTCTGTGTTTGTTTTAGTCAACTTTTCAGTGATGTATAACACAATCAGAAAAGCACACAAATCATAAGTGTACAGCTTGAATTTTCAAGTCATCCTTTTAATATATTAATATACAGTACATGACTTAATTTATGTATTGATGTCACCAACAATTTCTTCTTTAATTAAATTAAAGGGTTGGTGAGGATGGGGATACGAGCCAAGTTCTGAGTTCTGTTATGTTGACATAACTGTTTAATCATTTCCCCTCACTCACTTGTTCCAGGAGGAAGGGTTTTGTTTTTCTGTCGGTAGTATCTGAGCCACTTACAGCCTGAAATATTTACTCTGATTCTATTTCTTTAGCTATTTGCATACAGACAAGAAGAATTCCATTAAAAATACACACATAGAAAAATGATTTCTGTTCTGCATGTCAGATATTGTTTGCCCAACGAAAGGGCACGGAAGAGTTTGCTCTGCAAGTAGTTCTGATAAGGAAGTTTCTTACCTTGACTAGACTTGTTTTCTGCCCTTATGCCTGTCTTACCTACTTTTCTGTCTTCACCCTGTTGTCAAAGAAACCTTTTCCCTTTAGGGCCTTAGCTCATCTGTGAAGTTCATAGCCATCTTTCCTCCTAGAAGATTATCTGGTTGCCACCCTCTCCAGTCCCCACACACAAACATATCATGCAGTCTTTTGTGGGCCCAATTTGTTTCACTCAACTAACCACAGGCTGGTATAATTTTTACTAAAGGTCAGCTCATTCTTGTACCTGATATAAAGGCAGCACTTTCTGGTCCCATTAGTGATTAATACCAGCCCTGGTGTCACCTGAAGTTTTTTCAGCTGGAGTTACCCTACTGCCCTCCAACTCTTAAATTATGAATTCTCAAACATATAGAAAAGTTGAAAGCATAGGACAATATTCTCCTCCTAAGTTTAATAATTGGTAGTGTTTTTACCAGATTTGCTTTATTACTCTCTTTAAATACGGATTTTTGTTGTTTTTTGGTAGTACCATTGATAGTAAATTTCGGTCATCAGGATACTTCACTCCTGAGGACTTCAACATTCGTCCCCTGGGAAAAAGGAGAAAACACGGTCTCGCCTAAGACAATTAATTATAAATATATAGTATTTCCTAATATCCGGTCCATATTTAGATTTCTCAGTTGTCCCAAGAATGTCTTGAGATCTAGTAGACTTTTAATCCTCTGCAGTTGATTAACACATCAAAGAAATTCCAGTGATTGTACTGGCTAAGTGGATGGAACAGCGGTGCGACTCGTTATTTAATACTTAGACACAAACGAGCCGCTTTCCCAGAAAAGACTGCACTTCCCCTATCTGTTGCCGGCGTCTTACTTTCTTGCTTGATGTAACGGTGTAGGCAAGAATGAATAAATGAGAATGAATGTATAATACCCATTATCTAAACGGGCTACTTATAACTTCCAGAAGTCCAGAAATGTGTCATATGTTTGTCGAAGCTAATTGAGTCTGATGCCAGAGAGGTGAGGCAGCTAGGTACACACATCACTAGCAAACAGGAACCATCTCTTGTGTGATTTGTCCAAATCCTGGTGTCACTGTAGAAGAAATGATTGGTCAGGGAAGACTATATAAGCAGGCCTCAGGAGTTCTCCAGGTATTTGTATTTTGTGATAATTAATAGACTTTTTTTTGGTAGAGTCTAAGATTTATAGAATAATGAAGCAGAGTAATCGAGAATATGGTATATACGTTCCATATACCTGCCATCCATTCTCCCATTTCACTTCTTACTGTATACTAACATATTTTGTATTAGTGTGGTACATTTACTGTAATTAATGAACCAACATTGATACATTATTATTAGCTGTAGTCAGTAGTTTACGTTAAGGTTTACACCTTGTGTATACACTTACATGAGTTTTGACAAATGCATAATGTCATGTATCCACTATTATATTATCATACAGAATAGTTTCACTGCCCTAAAAATACCCCATGCTCTACCTATTTACTCACCCCTTCTTCCCCTGAACCCCTGGCAACTACTCATCTTTGTACTGTGTCTATAATTTTGCCTTTCCATTATGTTATATACCTGGAATCATACAGTATGGAGCCTCTTCAGATTGGCTTCTTTCACTTAGCAATATACATTTTAAGTTTCTTCGCATCTTTATTTATTTATTTGAGATGGAGTCTCGCTCTGTCACCAGGCTGGAGTGCCATGTTGTGATCTTGGCTCACTGCAACCTCCGACTCCCTGGTTAAAGTGATTCTCCTGCCTCAGCCTCCCAAGTAGCTGGGATTACAGGCATGTGCCACTACGCACAGCTAATTTTTATATTTTTAGTAGAGACGGGATTTCAGCACATTGGATAGGATGGTCTTGATTTCCTGACTTCGTGATCTGCCCAATTCGGCCTCCCAAAGTGCTGGGATTACAGGTGTGAGCCACTGCGCCTGGCCTCCTTCATGTATTTTGATAGCTCATGTATAACATTCCATTGGATGGCTGTACCATAGTTTGTCTATCCATTCAAGAAGCTTATTGTTTTAAACAAATAATAGGACATTTCAGCACATAGCAGTTATTTGATAATCATTAAATGACCTAGTTAGATGGACTCCTTAATTTTTCTGTGAGGCGTATAGTGCCAAGGGAGAGTTGTGATGGAAAAGGCAGTTATGTTGTTAGGCACTGACTTCTGCTGATGTGCAGTTAATGTTTAAGGAGAGAGCATTTAACCCTGCAGTGGCTTAGCCCAGCAAAGGTAGGTGGCTTTGATGTGTCCAGGCTTCCAACAGCAGTTTCTTAAATTCTCTTTAGAACTGCCCCGTCCAGTTTGCTAGCCACTAGAAAAGTAGCCGGAAAAATAGCCACATGTGTCTATTTGAACTTAAATTGATTGAAAAGTAAACAAGATGAAGAATTCAGTACCTTGGTTGTACTAACCACGTATCAGCTATTCAATAGTCATATGTGGCTATTTGCCATTATTTTGAACAGTGCATATGTAGAACATTTCCATTATCACAGATTTTATTAGACAGCCCTAATTCAAATGAAAGCATTCAACGAGAAGGACGGGATTGAAATTAGTTGACCAGGCTGATTCTGGTTTCTCTTTAATGCCTAGCTCTTTTGTGCCACAGTTTTACAATGGAAGAGATGAAGCTCAGAAGTCTGTTTGCTGAAGAACAGTTGCTTAAGATGACTTTGGGATAAAAAGGCTGCCAGGCCAGTGAAGCTGTGAAATGCACCCTGTGTGACAGCCCCAGGCAGCATGGCTTGACAATGGTTTAGGCCCTTGATCAGCTAGTGTTAAGGAGTTTTACAAAACTCTTAGCTCTTGCTTATTTAGTTTGGTGTTTTTAAAAAAAGAAAGAAAGAAGAAAACGCAGGGGCCTTCTCTAATTTGAGGGGATGATAGGGTGGGTGTGGAAAGGTAGTTAAACTTCCCAACTAATAAATTTGCAAATTATATACCCATTCCCTCAGTAAACCCCTGTGGTTGTTGGAGAGCGGGAATGTGAAACCCGAATGCCTATCGGACACTTGGCCACAGAAATTGTAGCTCATTTCCTTGAAACTGAAATTGCTGTTATTTGGTAGCAAAGCAAATAGTAGTTAAGTTTTTGTTTTGTGTGTATGTGTGTTTGTGTGTGTTTTTTGTTTGTTTGTTTGTTTTTGCCAGCAGTTTAGATTTGATCAGATTTAATTTCATTCACGTGGTAGGTGCCACGCTGACAATAAAGCATTACGGGCTGTCAATCTACTTAGATTTCAGTTCTGTATTTGTTTTATGTATGGCATTTTAATAAAGTCTTAATTTTTTTTCCTTCTAAACAGAAATACAGATAACAGAGTAGATTACATTGTGCTTTCCTTTAATGTCTAATCTGGAAATTGGCCGTTGATGCTAGTGAAGGCTTTTAATATAACTTTTAAATGAAAATGCCAAACTGCTTTGTCTGCACATTGTAGCTTTAAATATTGACTTTGTGCCTTTTGAAATGCTTGAGTTTCTAAAAGCCCTAGCATGAAAAGGCAAACTTGACAAAGTAATATATCTACTATAATTCCTGTGAAAAGACTTAAAATATTCTGGTATTTGGAAGTTCAGTCAGGATGTGACCACTTGGAATCATGACTGTCTATAAACACAGACTTAGAATTGATAGTTTTCTCTTAGAACAGGCACAGAGAAAATAGTATATTATCTTGCAAATTAAAAATTGGAAATGCCAGATCTCAAATGAAGACAGATTTTCCCTCAGTCTTTAAGCTATTGTCATCTGCTAAAGAACTCTTATAAGAGTTGCAGTGTTTTAATCAGTATTTAACAATTATTGAATTCGTTCAACTGGCATTTGTCTTAAACACGTTGTCCCTTACATGAAAGGCAGGATAACAGATGGCTTGCTTATATCTGCTACATTTTTTCTGTCATTTTTGCAGGTAACATTTTGATTTAGATACTGTTTCATGTTAGCAAAGTCTAGAAAAATTGATTATGGTTTCTTAGCATGTGGGATTGTTTTCTTAAAAGCCATGAGAGGGAAAAGAATCAATATTCGGGCTTTCCGAATGGCAGCTTTTTACAGAGCCCCCCCAGCACGATTGATTACAGCCGCTTTTGTAAAGGATTTAAAAAGAACAATCTGTATTAAAAACATCATTCTTTGGTATGAGCTTGAACAGCTCCAAATGGGTTTCCATGGGGGCTGCCCTGCAATGTGACCACTTGAAGGGATTGTGGTCATCACCGGTGGGCCAGGGCAGCGAGGCAGGGGAAAGGCTCTTAGGTGAGGCATTGCTGGCACGCATGCCAAAGAGGTTACCGTGGCAGCTGTAGTCACTCAACCGCATTCTTCAGCCTCCAAAGCAGGAGGGGCAAGAAGCGTGTCATTTTTCTACAGGAAGAGTGTGAGGTTAAGCAGCAGGAAGGGAGAGTCAGAGGATGTCTTTGTTCGAGAGCATTGGCCAAAGCCAGGTATGTCCAGTCAAAGGGATAAGGCAACCGATAGCTCCCAAACCTCCATCTCTTCAGCTGTTGCTTGAGGCCACCGAGGAGTGGACATGTCTTCATTTGACATCTTACCTGTGAGCATCATGACTACAGGCTCATCTCATACCAATTAAATAATAAACTCCACTCTGTGAGCAGAGGCCCTGTCTGGAAGCAAGTGTTCCTGGAGCAGTTACAGCTATTGAGTATTAGAAACTTGTTCCAATCCAAGACATGTGACGGGGCCTAAGCGAGAGACCATTAATATTGACTGGGCTCTCAGAGTTTAACTCAGTAAGACTGTGTGTGCTCTAGAAAATTCAGATGTAACAGGTAGTCCGGGTGCTTTCAAACTAAAAGAGGGGATGGGGCGCTCATTGCCATTGGCTGTTTTACAGAAGGCATTTGCAGGAATGAGGAGCCCCATTAATTTGGGAAGAATTGATCCTGGAGAGTATGGGGATTTTTATAAAATAGCATTGAGTTTAGCATCACTTTTTAGTTAGCACGCCTGGGTGCCAAATCCCACAGGGGCCTCTGTAGTACGACTTCCCTCAGAACTAGTAGAATCAGCTTTTTTATCATTACTGGACTAACTTGGAAAAAAAAATTCCTGAGATGATCTATTTTTAATTCCTGTTTTGCTTTTCTTCATCTTCTGTATTTTTAGAAGATAAAATGTTCTGTCTCTTATGAAATGGTACTTACACATGTGTGTTCCAGCTGAGACTTGTCACTAGTAAATAACTATGAATCAGCCTCATTCGAGGCCAAAAAATAATAATGATATGTGTTCTTGTTTTCAATGTATTCTCAAAAGTGCTTCTTAAATGTTTTTTTTTTTTTAATTAAGCATGTAATTTTACCATTTTGCAAGTTCGCTTTTACCTTTCATCCTCTGCAACCCTGATATCATAAGGATAAGAGTACTATATGAGGGCCGAGCGCGGTGGCTCATGCCTGTAATCCTAGCACCTTGGGAGGCCGAAGCTGGTAGATCACTTGAGGTCAGAAGTTCGAGACCAGCCTGGCCAACATGACGAAACCCCATCTCTACTAAAAATACAAAAATTAACTGGGTGTGTGGCATACGCTGTAATCCCAGCTACTCAGGAGGCTGAGCCAGGAGACCCTGGGAGGCAGAGGTTGCAGTCAGCCGAGATTGCAGCATAGCCCGGGCGACACAGCGAGACTCCGTCTCCCCCCGCAAAAAAAGAGTACTATATGATTCAGCAGAATGCTGAAGTGTCTACATATATAGATTCTGATGGAGGTGGATTAGAAAGACAGAAGGCAGTATGAGAATGGATTAGGTTACCTTTTGGATTTTTGAGAGTGTTGGCTACATGTCAGTTTGTACAGCTGATAAAGTATTTGTCATTGGTGAAAAAAAAATTACTGTCCACAGGTTTCCATTTCCCCTCATTTGACAAGAACCTGAATGTCTTCTTCAGATAAAATATTCATATACAGCACTTCAGCACACCAACAGGAGTTCTTTCTAAAATGTGTTTGCTTTGAGATGGCACTGGTCACGTGATCATCAGTATAATCTGTGCGAAGCATGTCAGTTTGACCGGGGGCTAATGCTTCTGCCCCAGCTGCCATGGTGTAGCCTGGGGAAGGCTTCATTTCCTGGAGAATTTCATAAAGTGTCTGTGATGGATTTCATAATAGACTCTAATATCTTTAAATATTTTTCTGGTTCTTCTGTCAAGGAAACCATTTCTTTAAAAGTTGCGTGGTTGGCCATTATCATTTATTTTACTTGGTTAAAAAGTTTGGCCAGGAATAGTTCCTTTATATACAAAAATAAATACAGAACCTGGGGCTCTGAGTCTTGGGCAGAATCAGGCCGTTTTCCCAGTAGATACCAGGAATATGAATAATCTCTTTGGCGCACACAGTACAGCTGCTCTGGTGACTTGCTGCTAGGTATTCAAAGCCCCACCATTCCAAACAGTTTCTTTTAACTTCAGCTTTGAAATCAATGGTCTCATCGCCTCCAGATTTATCCCTTCTGTTTTAGCTTTGTTGCTTTTGTGTAGATTTTTAAATTTTTAAAAGATTCTTTGAAAGTCCGGACACATTTTCAGGCTCCCAGTATAAGGAAGGCAAGTGTCGTTTTCTTCATTTAAAAAGTTCTCCTAGATCAGGCCACTGTGTCCACTTACCGGCTTTCCTGTAATCAGCAGAAGGAGAGGCTCCTGTTATAAACAGGTGAGGTAGGTGCAATAGAACAGATGCTGAAAACCAGGAGCAGTAGCGAACATCTGCCCAGCTCACTGGCATGTCAGCCCTGCAGGTGTGTCAGAGGCACGGGGCTCAAGTGCAGGCATCAGCCTCCTCTGGCTGGGGCTAAGCTGGAAGGGAGCTTGCATGCTGGGAAACTGAGCAAGCTGTCCTTGACTTGAAGTGGCTTCCTCCACTTGAAATAACCCAGCAGCAAGGAGGAGCTAACAAGACAGGTTATTAGACCCAGGAATTTTTAAAACCTGAAATTTTGCAACTAAATATCCATTTTATTAGACCCTTTGCCTTTATAACCGCAGATGAAATGGATCAGAAGTGGCCCAAGCACTGTTCTTTGAGTTGGCATTTTTTTGAAGTATGATTTTTGTAGTATATATACTTACATACTTCCATAATCTTTGCTTTCTTCTTTTTTAAAAAAATATTTTGTGGAGATGAGGTCTCACTATGTTGCCCAGGCTGGTCTTGAACTGATCTCAAGCAATCCTCCAGCCTTGGCCTCCCAAAATGCTGGGATTATAAGAATGAGTCACTGCACCCAGCTCATGACACTTGCTTTATATATACATATAAATATATATATCTGTTTGTGTGTGTGTGTATATATTTATAGATTTATATAATTTATAGATTTATATAGATATTTGTGTGTGTGTGTGTGTGTGTGTGTGTGTGTGTGTGTGTCTTAGGTTTGGATGTATTTGCTGTTAATTGATTAATTTTGCAAAGTTTATTTGTACTGTTGATGTCTGAAAGCTGGTTCCTAGTCATTTGTGTCTGTGACTTATTGGTCTTGTGCCTTCTGTGCTTTTAGCAACATTATAGTGCAAAAAAATCTAACTGTAATATCAATTAGGAAAAAAAAATTCACATAAATCCACCACTCTAACCAGTTACCTTTCCTCTTGATTTTCCATTCCCTTTTCAATGCTTGGCCAAATGTATATGAAATTGCAATGTAAGAAAAAATTAATATATGTTTTTTAAAGCATACAAACGCTTTTACTTATCACTATGTGGTATATGATTTTTGATGGCTATATTGAGAAAACTACTATATGATGCTGGGGTATTATGTACCAGACAAAATACCCCCCTATAATAGGCATTGAGCTTGTCTACCTGATTTGTCTTTAATGCATTAGTAAACACCCTTACTTTTATTTAATTAGGATAATTCCTGGGGAGAAGAAGCATCTGGTCAAATGGTATAAAAGATTTTGGAGCTTCTTAAAACACATTGCCAATGTGATTTCTAAAGGGTCTGTACCAATTTCTGTTAGCTGGCATCTTTTAAATAGCCAAGGCTTCTTTTTACAGGCCAACAGTAGTGTGTTCCATATTCCTATTGACATTCAGACTCAGTTCTAGCTCAGACCTCTGAAACACAGGCTCACTTGGAAATACTGTCTACTGACTGTGGCAAGTCCCAGAACTCAGATTATTTCTCCAGCCTGAGCTAAAGCCTGGAAAGGTGTGGTCTGCCCTTCGGACCCAAGGTCTTTCCCATTTTTCTGTCCTGTAAGCTTTCTGTGGCATTCTGTCAGCCCCTGTATAGGGAGGAGAATATATGTAGTTATGCCTTGGGGCCTAGAATTGTAGCAGTTGAAAAACCCGTAAAGTGAATTATTAAATCTAAACCAGAGCCTGTTGGCTTCCTGTGCTTGACTTGGACTCTGTTCCATTATGGTAGTTTTTACAAAACACTTCTGAATACGAAATAAATTCCAAATATCTTTTTCCCCTTCTCCTGCCAAACTCCACCAGGAAACAGAATCTCATTACTTCAGTTAGAATTTATTAATGCTGACCCTCTCCAGTACTTGGAACTTTTCAGGTTAGGCTCATACGGCTTCTATTTTTACTCTAGTCTAAACTGTGGTCATATGGATAGCAAAATAAATACTGGAATATTCTCATTTGGGAGGGGGAGAGGCAGCGGTGCTTATAATAACATGGCGGCAAACCTCTTGCTTCCCTCTGTTTGATATTCCAAAAAAGGAAGAAAGCTCAGTGTGGAGCACATCTGTAAGTCATGAACATTTTCCTTTTGTGTATCATGCATATTCAACATAATCCCACTCAAAGTCCCAGCCGTTGCTTTAGTATACATTGCCTCATACATCCCTACTTTTGTTGCCAGAAAAATTTAATTCAAGACAAAGGTTGCTTCCCTTCTCTCTCTGGATCAGGAATCTAAACCCATTACCACAAACTGAAGTAAGAAATGTCAGTGTGTTCTGCTCCACCTTTGTTTCTTTGTTTTTTGGTTTTTGTTTTTTTTTTCCCCAGTTGTCTTTTTTCCTTGTGGCTAAGGAGGAAGATTTCTTGTTTGTTTTTAGTGTAAGCAGTAAACCAATTTCATGAAGAATATTTTTTTAAAAATGTATTGATAGGATTTGGTAATGCAAGTGTTTTGAAATTCAAAAGCAACAAAAGGGCATAATGTGAACATTCTCTCCCAGTAGGATATTTGGCTTTTAATTAGTTTGTCTCTGCAATTATTTTGGTCAAAAAGTATGAAGTGTGTCAAGAGTTTGAGTGCAAAGGTTTAGATTCCTTTTAGCTGGTTAAGTCAGGTAAGGGTTCATCATGAGATGATGGCTTGGAACAACTGAGGGATTTGGATAACATGAGTTTGTAGGATGATGTGCCCGTGATATGATGACTGGGAGGTGAGCATAGACTCAATGACTGTGTGTACCCAGGCTGCTCATTGTGTTACCAAGTTTTAGATTGAAGAGAAATGAGAAGGATGGGGCGGGTACATCCTGTTTTGTGTGTTGTGATGCTTGGGGACAGGGGAAGGGGACATCCTTCAGTTAAATAAGCACACAAGATCTTTCTGAATCATCATATCTGAGATGCTATTTTAAATTTACCCAACAAATCATTTATTACTCCAGGTACCGTTCTGTAGAATCAATAAACAAACACCATAGGAAGAAAAATCATTTTGTTGCACCAGATGCCCCACTGTACATACAGCAGGGCCTCTTTTCTGAAAATGATACTGATTATATTGAATCATGACAAGTTTAGATGTGCCAAGTAATCCTCTGGCAAGAGTTTTTTTTTGGGGGGGTCAGCTAATGTACTGATTATTATGCTGAGCATTTTATGAAACAACGAGTTTATTTGGAGCTGTGTTGGCTTAGGACATCTAACTGCTTTCAACCAACTTCAGTTCTTTTTTTAAACTAAGAGGAGAATTTCTACAGTTAAGTACCCTAACTTGGTGTTACTTTTTAAAACAGCCCTCAGCCATTTAAATGTTCTCCAAAGACCAAAGCTGTGCCTGGCTAATTGGAGACTTTCTTCATGAGCCCAAGGTTTCTTCCAAGGTCACAGTTAACTTTTCTGGCAGTTCCCCTCACAGAATAAGGCCCAATTCCAGCTTTTTTAAAAAAGACCAGGTAAGAGAACATTGATCTGTTTTTCCCAGTTGTGGGGTAACTAGGTAACTTTTTTTTTTTGAGACAGAGTTTTGCTCTTGCCACCCAGGCTGGAGTGCGGTGACAGGCGCCGCCACCACGCCCAGCTAATTTTTTGTATTTTTAGTAGAGATGGGGTTTCACCATGCTGGGCAGGCTGGTCTCGAATTCCTGACCTCAGGTGATCTATCCACCTCAGCCTCCAGAAGTGCTGGGATTACAGGCGTGAGCCATTGTGCCTGGTCAACCAGGTAATTTTTTAAAGGCCTGGTTATTTCCTTTCACCAAGTGGCATTAAGCTTGGATTCAGCCCCTTAGAAAAAAATGGACTTCTACTCTCTATTGAGCCTTCTACTGTTGTGTTGTTGTGTTCCTACAACACAACAGTAGTCAAGGGAGAGGACACAGAAAGCATTAGGCTTAGGCCAGGGTCTGGGGCCTCTTCAAGGAACTCACTTTCTCAGTGATGTGAGAAGAGCCCCACTCCGTAAGAGGCATTCAACAGGAACAGCCAACATCAGTGGCACATTCCAAGTGAGTGGTTCAGACTTCACGGACTGTGAATAATTACAGTAGGAATTCTGTCACCTCCCAGACCTTGGGTTGTTTCAGAAGCTTCATGGAACTAGAGGAATTTCTCCAAAGTTGCCTATGACTTGACATCTTTATGACCAGCCCAGTACTCCTCGTGTGTCCCACTTTTCACCCAAATGTGATTCAGCCTTCATGTAACCGAATTATTTTTTCGGCTTTGGGATTGTTTTCCTAATATGCATGAATAAATCATTTAAATTCATTCCTCACTTTGTGGAAGGGTTGTTGAAGTGTTTCTTAAAGAGATGTTAGCTTTCTATATGATGAATTAAGAACTATTTAAGATGTTTGAAGCGGTTTGGAACTGAAGAGTCTTCTTTTTTTTATCTTTTTTGTTTTCGAGATGCAGTCTGGCTCTGTGACCTAGGCTGGAATGCAGTGGCATAATCTCGGCTCACTGCAACCTCCCATCTCCCAGGTTTAAGTGATTCTCCTGCCCCAGCCTTCTAAGTAGCTGGAATAACAGGTACCTGCTACCACACCTGGCTAATATTTTGTGTTTTTAGTAGAGATAGGGTTTCATCATGTTGGCCAGGCTGGTCTCGAACTCTTGACCTCAGGCGATCCACCCACTTCAGCCTCCCAAAGTACCGAGATATAGGTGTGAGCCACTGTGCTTAGCCCAAAGACTTTTCTTAAGAATTTCTTATGTAGGGGGATTTAAGAATTTTCTTTCATATGTGACCTAACCTTTGACCTTGGCTTTTTTTCCATAGATGGTTTGTATGTATATACAGGATAATAAGGTAAGGCTAAACTACTGCATACTAGATAGTTCTCTGTAAATAAATCCTTAAAATAAGTGCTAGTAAAGACAACAGCATGTGCTTATACGTCAGCCATATCTGACATAGTCAAGGACACGAATATCTTTTTCGAACAGTAAACAAAAGGTTCTTTCCTTCTGTTACATTTTGAGTTTGCATGGGGCACTGAGTTTGCATGGGGCACCTGCTTGTTAGAAATGGTGTTACTAAAAATGAATGAATGACAATTAGTGTAGATGGTTCCAGGCATCCTCCATGTAGGAAATTTGAGGGGCATTAGGCAGAGAAGTAACTGTTAAGCCAGAGCTCAAAACTCTCAGTGCAATTTTTTCCCCATGTATGATGCCAAGAATGCTAGTTCGGAAAGATGTTAAATCGATATTCTAGGGGGGAGACTTTCCATGATCAAAGTTTGAAAATCCTGGATTAAGCAAAGTTTAACACAGCTCTTTATTGTAGTTCTTCCCCAGGCCTTTATTATGATTATGTGTGAAAGGAAAAGGGAGGGACGTGGTAGGCAGTGCGTTGAACACGCTCAGTGACATATATTTTAAGGTCCCGACTCCCTACTTCTGGGGCTGTATGACTTCAGGCAAGCCTCAGTTCCTAGGTAGTCCTTGGAGATTGTTGAGATGATTAGATGAGCCAATGCTTATAAAATGCTAAGCACAAAATGCCCGGCACATAATAAACACCTAACAGCCACAGCTAATCCTTTTGAACCCGAGGCTTGAGTGGTCTGAGGTCACTCATGTTGTGGAGCATTCCAGTGCAGCAGGAAGAGCCCACACGTAGGGGTCAAGAGCTTCGGGCTCCAGTTTGGCCACCAGCTGGACCAGAGGACTTTTGAGCTACTTTGCCACTCTGGTGTTCTGTTTCTTCATTTTTGAAATAAATCAGCGATTTTGGTGCCGTAGTGTCCAGTTAAGCTCTAAAATTATATGTTCCTTTGGGGTAGACCTAGGTTAGATTTGGCAACTTTAGCTTAAGGACAGGTATATCATCTGAGTGACTGTGTGGGTGAAAGAAATGTTTAGCTAATTATTATTTTCTTTACAATGTGTGTTTCTAGTAATAAAATAGTTTACTGAGTCACTTATGGAAAGATAAGCTACAGTTATAGCCTTTTTGATACTTTGTAATCATCATAAAAGTTAAGAAACATTTGAGGCATAATTGGGGTTGGTTGTGCCTTTACCTTAAAATGAGAGGCATCATCTAGGTGTTTGTTGTCTCTGATGTGATATAGAAATGTATGATTAGGCCAAATTTGTTTTTATGTTCAAATACTAATTTTCTGGAAGTTGGGTCTGGGAGCCTGAGTTATCCATAATTAAGTTTTCTACTTTCTGCTTTCGTTGCTAACCTGAGTTAAAGCCATAAAGTAAATTTAACATCTACTGCTTTGAGCTTTTAATTATTTTGACCACTGTGCTGGTTGCACTAGTTTAAAGCACATGGAGGACCTCTGCTTAGTAGATAAGGCATTGTGTTTTTCAAACAAGGCTTTGAATTTCTAATGGCAGCTTTCCACACTGGCAGTTTGAAACATGGTATTTCTTCAATGTGTGTTTTAACTACGTGAGAAAAATCAAACGAATACATTTGTTCAGTTGCTATCCTACAAATTGTCTTTGCTGAGGAAATGGACAGCTTTGTGATGCTTCTGACTAAAATCAAGATGAGTACACTTGATCTTTTGTGTATTGAATTAACACTTGTTCTTGTCATTTTATTACAAATACCATGTAAGTTTGCGCTGAAACAGATTATCAAGCTCTAAATTTTTATCATCAGGTGTGGAAGGCCTAGATCACCACCGCTTTCCTCACTATTCCATCCTAAAGGAGTTTATTTCCTCTTAGGGGTTTTATATGAAGGAAATTGGTGTCACCAGGTCTCTTCTTGGTGTTTTTGTGTTGGTGCCTGGGGTTAGTGTGGAGGAAGCAGCAGCAGCTGACACTAGAACTGCAGCTGAGGCCACTTGGTAAAGAACTTTCTTCCAGTCTAAGGAGGTGGTGGTGGTGGTGGTTGTTTTTGAGACAGAGTCTCATTGCTCTGTCTCCCAGGCTGGAGTGCAGTGAGCAATTTCAGCTCACTGCAACCTCTGCCTCCCCCCAGGTTCAAGTGATTCTCCTGCCTCAGCCTCCCGAGTAGCTGGGACTACAGGCACCCACCACCACGCCTGGCTAATTTTTATATTTTTGGTAGAGGAGTTTTGCCACATTGGCCAGGCTGGTCTCCAACTCCTGACCTCAGGTGATCCACCCACCTCAGCCTCCCAAAGTGCTAAGATTACAGGCATGAGCCACTGTGCTAGTCCCAGCTAAGGAGTTTTTATGTCATCCTATATGTGGCAGGGAACCAATAAAGGCAGGAGAGTGATACGATGATGTTTGAGTTCAGGAACTGTTCCTCTGCATAGATGGCTTCAAAGACAAAGACTTGGGCAGTGACCAGGTCAGGAGGTCCTTAGTCCGGGTCCAAGACCAACATGATGAGATAGCTGAAGCGGGGGGGTGGGGGGGGGCAGAGGTGAAGGGGTGGAGATAGGAGACAAATACGTGTCTTGCCTTCCTTCTAAAAGGCATTGTGGGTTTCCACGACTGAATTGGATGCACATTCTCCTCTGGGAATTTCATCTCTGGAGGCAGTGTAGTGCTTTGGTTTCCCTGGCTGAACGTGGCATTACGCGGAGCCCCCTATCCCTGTCTGCCGCATATTTTCCTCTTAGTCATACCTTGTTGCTTTCCACAGCTTCCCTTTGCTCTCCTGTATTCACATCTTGCATCAGCCAAAAGGGAAAGGTCTGAAAGATCAGCTTTGTTTTTCTTCCAGCTTGTACTCTGGACCCTGTTAGCCAACAGTATTGGTACTGCCTCACAGCGATGGTCAGTCCCAAATTAAACAGCCTCGTTATGAAACCCTGCAGCCAGGCTGCAGCTCTGGACTTCTGTGCTTCTGCACGTCTCTTTCCAGTTGTTTTCATCCAGTGTCACAATCCCATTGAGTAAGGGAGTGTGTGCAGAGTGTCCCAAGGTTTTCTCCTCAAGTGAAGCAGACCACATTTTGCCAGGTGTAAAATCAGTAGTTTTGAATCACCCTTTTCATGGCCTTGAGGAGATGCCTGTCTTCTTGTCCCAAGGAAATACTGGTGTATAATTCATTTCCCTTCCTAGACATGTTCACTCCAGAAACCCTTTCAGAACAGAGTGTGGAGTCTTCATAAAAGGAATTTGGCAGGAGGGCAGAGGGTTTTTTTATTTTTTATTTTTTAAAAGGGAAAGATAATGGAGGTATTCATAATCTGCTACAGAGTGAAAAGGGCCTTGCTTTATATTAAATTGGACTTTTTGGAAAGATATTGGTAATTTCTCCTATGTTCTTGGTGCTCCTGAAATCAGAGTGGGAGAGAACTTTAATGTCAAAATTATTTTCACCATCCTGGATCACAGAGAAACACACTTTGGCTGTCTTTAAACACGTTAACATCTGGTCAGCCCAGAGACCACCCTGGAGCCCTGTAGACCCCAAGTAGCTGTGTGGCTGAGGACAAGCCAGCTTCTCCAGACACACCCTGACTTCCACCCCAAGGCTTGTTGAAATACTGGCCTGACGGCTGTCCCGAAAAATCAGTTGGCTTGTCAGGCTGCCAGTGTGATTGAATGGTGAGGTGGCAAGAATTCTCTGGGAGGCATTTTTGGCCCAGCTGCCTGTTAGCGAGACAGATGTGTTAGTCCATACAATTGGGTCATCTAATGAACTGAAATACAATTTACGCACAAGGATTAAGTATCTCAGTATTACCCTTGCCACATCAAACTTCCATTGGCAGAGCCAACAGGAAAGTGAAAGTCATTCAATGTTAAGAAAAGGGGAACATGTTTGTAATATGGAAAGGGAATATTTTGCTTACTTTTAAGACTCTACATTACTTAAATAGATGGAACGTTAAGATATAGGAGGTTTGGGGCAGATGGGATCCTAGGCTTAAAATGGAGAGATTTTAAACTACAAGGATCCTGGAGGTCTTGTGACATGTAATTCTGAAACATAAGTCCAAGGCCAGTTTGGTTTAAGTAATCTCAGGCAAATATTTATTTTGTGTTCATGCGTTTTGAGAGGAACAGAGAACACACACAGGTCATTCAGAACCTGCCTTCAGTAAGTTGTACTCTGCTGAGGGGCAAGAAAAATACACATGAAACAGTGAAAAGTAACAGTGAGCATTTATGTCTTAAACTGTTCCTATGCTACAAAATCCTAGAAGAGTACTTTATAACTAGGAGGTGTGTAAGGAGTAGAGAAGTCACAGCCTGTTTCATAGTAAACAGGATTTGGGAGAGGAAACTAGAGGGTTCTTCAGGGGAAGTAAATGGGACAAAGTTTAAGACAACCAGGACTGAGAATGGCTTTTAGGTGGGAGCACCAACAATGGTTCAACCCAAGCGATGTTTACTGGGCACCCTACTGTATGAGAAGCGCTGTGATTGGAGGAGGGGAGCTTTGACTTTAAAGGAGCTAAGAGCCCAAGAGGAGGCAGTTGGTGATAGAGCTGTGGAACAGAGGGCTCCTGACACAGTTCACAAGCTCTGGGAATTACAGTCTGGAATGGTGACAGCCTTGGAGACGAGTGTAACACAGAGTGGCTTCCTCCGGTTGCAGCGTTAAGCTCTGACGGTTCTAGCAGAAAAGCTGGAGCACACTCCTGGCTCAGGGTGGTCGCTGGATGCCTGCGAGCCAAGTCACTGGAGCACCCGTCCGTAAGGTTTTAGTTCTCAGAATCCACAAATGCGATAGCTCAAACAAAATAGATTCCCATACTTTGCTGTCAGCTGGCACGGAGGCCTGGTGGAGAATGTGGGCTCAGGTGTAGCCAGCCGCTGAAACCTGAGAAAATAAAGTGGTACTGTTACGGAGGGTTGGACCTGTCCTCTTAAAAAGGTTCCAATCATGGAGACTGCTGGAACAAAGTTTCATTTTAAGATTAAAGCTAATGAAAGCCAATGTAGTAAGGGAAACATTATTTATAATTTCTTTTAGGAATAAACATTCTATATGATCTTTAAAAACAGAGCAATCGTGAGTGTTGCCTGTTTCCAAACAAGCATTGTTTAAAAGCTGCCGGTCTACTTTATTTTTTATTTTTTTTCTGGGCTTTTGTGAGATACTGGTGGTAAAATATCAATTTACTAAAACCATTTTTTTAAAGTCTTACACCTCTACTCTGTCTCCAGTTCATACAAGTTCTTCTTTTGGCAGGATTAGGTTGAATTTTAATACCGAACTCTTACTGAAGAGTTAAGAAGCTGTGGAACTGGTATACTTAGTGACTGATCCCTCTCCATATTAAGCGTGTGATTTGCTATTACCAGTTGCCAGTAATAGGAAGAGAATGTGCTCGTGTGGGTTTATCTGTATTTGTCATTAAGGCTGTGCTAAGCCAATGAGCCCTAGATGCAGGCGTGCGGTGGGCTTTCTCCCTGTCGGGTGAGCCTCACGGGCACTGCTCCTCTCTGGGCACTGTGCCTGGCCTCAGCATAGGTCTGGGCTGGGGTAGAAAGCCCTGCATGGCCTGGGGACGTGTGTGATTGGAGAGCTCTCATCTGTAGCGGTGAAGTTTTGAGCATGGCCAGGCCTGCAAGCACTGGTAGGATTTGATGGATCCCTGGGTGATTATTTAGCCTAATCTAAGCTGTAATACCTTTCCATACATCCCCAAGAAAGTCCTAAATGTTTCATTCCCTTTCCAGTAAGGGAGTGACGTAGAAAATGGCCAAGATGGCTAATAACTAGCATTGGGATGGCTGAAAGTCAGGTAAGTTTAGTGGAATGTAACAAAGGGGCACAAGATAGGAGTTTAGGTCTCGAACTGTTTTCATTCTGCTGGTGTAAGTGATGTAGGCTTCCCTTGCAGGCATTAGTCCATGCTCACCCCTTGAATTGCTGTGAGTTGTCAGGGTGCCTGAGGAAGACTGTGGCCAGAGATGCGGATTTAGAGGACCATGGGAGTGGGGGGGTAGTCACTGCAGTATGCACCTGAACAGTCAGATACACAAGTGTGTTTCTTCTTCTGTCACCATCCTGACTCCCTTATCTTTCCTTTCTTAGAGAGCAGAGCTGACGTCTGATAAAGACATGTACCTTGACAACAGCTCCATTGAAGACGCTTCAGGAGTGTATCCTATTGATGACGATGACTACGCTTCTGCATCTGGCTCGGGTAAGGTGGCTGCTTCTTAACACTGGACCCCGTTCTCCAGGCATGTGAGCACACATATTTTACTGTGCTTACTTCAAGGAGACAGGCAGGATGCACAGTAAGGGCAGGGTCTTTGGAATCAAAGGGCCTGGGTGCTAATTCTAGCTCTCTCTGCCAGTTAATGCTGTGAGATCTTGAGAATTTATTTTCTGAGCCTCAGTTTCCTCATTTATAAAATGAAAAGTAGCAATGACTCTTAACATAGGGTTGTTGTGAGGATAAAAAGGGAGTTGACACATCTAAAGCTCTTAGATTTAGGGGCTTGGGACATAGTGCTCTGTCAACATTAGCTTTTAATTTTATGATTAAGACTTTCAGAGTGATGTCATGGAAACCACCCTTCAAGAAATGCCTCAAGCACTAGTTTTATAAAACCACCTATCCTATGTTAAAAATTATAGATGAGACCAAGAAGTTACACTTTTTTATTTCTATGATATTGGAGGAGGAAAGTGCAACAGCCAAGTAAAATGATTATTTAGTGATATCCTCAGATTCCTTAGTATATTATTAATAGTTCTCTATTACCACTCTAAGGCTACATAATAAACCACCCCAAAACTTGGTGGCTTAAAGTAACAGTCATTCATTTAACTCATTATTCTGCAGGTTGGCAATGTAGGCTGGGCTGACTGGCCTCCCTCACATGTCATGGTCAGCGGCAGGTTGAGTGTACAGCTTTAGGTTGGGTTTGTAGTCTTTGAGTACGCCTGTCTCTGGGGAAGCTGAGCAGACTTGGGTCCAGTTCGTGTGGTCTCTCATTTTCTAGTAGGCCAGCCATTTTTACACAGGGACAGCAAGTAGAAGTGTGCAAAGCCTCTTGCAACCAAGCCATAGAACTTGGTACAGCATCACTTTTACTACATTTTATTGGTTGAAGCAAGTCAGAAGGCCAGAACAGACTCCACTTCTTGGTGAAAGGATTCATAAAGTCACATTTACAGAGGATATGTACAAGGAGGAGTAAGGAATTGTGGTCACATTTGTGATCTACCATAACTGATGAATATTTCCCCTGTTCTAGCAATGGCCCCTGTATGAGTCTGCTCTCACCCTGCTAATAACACGGGGACTGGGTAATGTATAGAGGAAAGAGGTTTCATTGACTCACAGTTCAGCATGCCCGTGGAGGTCTCAGGAAACTCACCATCATGGCAGAAGGAGAAACAAACATGCCCTTCTTCACATGGTGGCAGCAGAGAGAAGTATGAGTGAAGGGGGGTTAAGCCCCTTATGAAACCATCAGATCTCATGAGAAATCACTCACTATCATGAGAACAGCATTAGGGTAACTGCTCCCACGAGTCAGTGACCTCCCGCCAACTGCCTCCCACGACATGTGGGAATTATGGGAACTACAGTTCAAGATAAGACTTGGTTGCGGACAGAGCCAAACCATATCAACCCCCAAGAAACTCAAAAAAATGAAGAGCTTTTCACCTAGTTAATTAATAGTCAAATCAGGAATTTGTGGTCAGCACCATGGTAGGCAGGACTTATCCAGACCTTTTTGGCTTTAGGGTTTTTATAATAGATTCCACAGATTGGTAGGCATGTACATTCACTATAACTTTTCTGATCAGATTGGCCTTGGTTTCAGAATGACCCAGAACAAATTAAAATCAGCTGTGTCTTTGGTAGAAATCTAGCCATGTAAGCATGAGTGTTTTAAATTGAAAAGCAGAAAGTCTGAGAAAGGCAAGAAAGGTGGTTGCTGACCTAGTAACAATGAGCTTACAATGCAGTCCTAATGTAGAAATAACGCTCGTTATTCTTGGGAGAGTGATATATATCACACACGCAGAATGAGTGTGGAAGGAGTTGTTCTTCATAGCCCACAGCTCTATAAATATCTTTCACTCATGGCACCTCTTTTTTTTCTAGCACCTCAAGAGTACTTTGTAACTGTCATCTTCAGTGTGTCCCAGGAAATAATAAATATGGACACTTTTTTGGTTCCTATTTCACAGATCTTAGAATCTAAGGGTTGTTAGAGGGCCGTAGAGGTTGGCAAAGTCATTTTGCTGATTTGCTAAGACTGTCCTTAAGTCTAATTTAAAGAAAATTTGCTTGAAGTGTACTGTTTTCTTTAATTTAAACTTAAGGACAGTCTTAGCAAATTAGCAAAATCACTTCGCCAACCTCTGCAGACCCCTGGGCCCCCATCCAGGGAAAAGAGAGTTAGGGTGGGTTATTTGAAATCCTGAACCCACTGATCAGATAGATCAAGCTGAGGCTTAAACATGGGCCTCATAATGCTTCTGCTGAGGCTCTAGCCTCAGGCAGATCACTGCTGTGAAGATGTGAAAGAGCTTCATTCTTGACTTTGGAAACCACCTTACACTGACCTGGGAATGTTGTTTTTTTAACATAAAGCAGCAGTACTTTTAGCTAAAATTTGCGAAGGCATAACTGTGTGTCAGGAATTGCTCTGACATCCCTATAACATCTTTGAAAGGATAGAGTCTGTTATTATTGTGATGATTCCTATTAGAAAACCTAAGGCACAGAGAGATTGACTTGCCTCAGGTCACACTGTTAGAAAGTGATGGTGCCGGGATAGTGAGAAAGTAAGGGAGTTGGGCATGAGAGTGTGTTTTCTTTCATTCCTTTGCTGTGCTGCCTCCTTGTGTCATAAACCTCTTCTAGAATTAAGAGGCCTTGCCTACCTCATGCCCGGTTCCAGCTTAAAAATACCCCATGGTTTGGCTGGTGTACCATCTGTCCCTTCTCCTGTCAAGCTATCGAGTAGAAAAGCAAGTGGATTCGAAGAAATGGCTGAAGGCCCAGAGGGGACTTCCTGGGCATTTGCTGTGCGCCACGCACTGTGCCATGCTCTTGGGGCACAGAGATGACAAAGACTTGGTCTTTGTCCGTAGGGGACCAAGAGTGTAATGTAAGAAATAAAAACGTGAGAAATAATCATTGTGATACCCTGTGATGGGTGACATAATACAGGAAAGTGCTGTGTAACCAAAATTTAAGAATTAAAATACAGACCTTTGGTTAAAGATGGCAGATTGAACACTATCCTTTTAATATTCAACTAGATTGATGATAAAGGAATTGGGCGTAAACTCATAAGGACAAACAAAACAGTAAAGGAAACAAAAACCATGAGGTTTATAAAGCTGGGAAGAAGATGAGCCAGTCGTGGCAGACTTGGCAGGCTTCAGAAGGCCGAGTTTGTCACCAGTGGGGAGAGCCAAGAAGCAACCCAGTTCACACAGCAGAATCTCTTGGGACCTAGGAATTGGTGGCATTAAATGGAGGGTGAGAGAGGTCTTAAACTCGGGATGATCGGCCAGAAGTCGGTTTAAGAAGCAAGTAGAACTACTGTTGGTGGGAGTGTAAATTAGTTCAACCATTGTGGAAGACAGTGTGGCGATTCCTCAAGGACCTAGAAATAGAAATTCCATTTGACCCAGCAATGCCATTACTGGGTATATATCCAAAGGATTATAAATTGTTCTACTATAAGGACACATGCACACGAATATTCATTGTAGCACAGTTTACAATAGCAAAGACCTGGAACCAACCCAAATGCCCATCGATGATAGACTGGACAGGGAAAATGTGGCACATATATACCATGGAATATTAGGCAGCCATCAAAAATGATGAGTTCGTGTCCTTTGTAGGGACATGGATGAACCTGGAAACCCTCATTCTCAGCAAACTGACACAGGAGCAGAAAATCAAACACCACATGTTCTCACTCATAGGTGGGTGTTGAACAGTGAGAACACATGGACACAGGGAGGGGAGCACTACACACTGGGGTCTTTTGGAGGGAAATAGGGGAGGGACAGTGAGGGGTGGGGAGTTGGAGGGGGATGGCATGGGGAGAAATGCCAGATATAGGTGAGGGGGAGGAAGGCAGCAAATCACACTGCCATGTCTGTACCTGTGCAACAGTCTTGCATGTTCTTCATATGTACCCCAAAATCTAAAATGCAATTAAAAAAAAAGAAGCAAGTAGATCCCCTGATTCCTTACCTCTGTCATGCAGCAAAGGGGCTCATGTTCCTTGACCTCAGAGGAAATCTGGAGACCAAGGATATTTCAGGAAGAGATGGGGCTGGGGGTACCTGATGTAAAACAGGGAAAATGATTCTTAGATTCAGAATAATTTAATGTGGTATGATCCCCAGTTGTCTTGTCTTCCAGTCAGTTCCCAGAACACTGGCAGTCTGTCCTTTACCCTCTGGGAAGCTGGACTAACTCAAAGAGAGTGGCATTGGGAGCTTTCCAACAAAACACACAGCTCTATATGAACCGACGATGCCCACGTTGGACACACTTCTCCTGTGTGCTCAAAGCTTCTAGTCCGCTTTTCAGTGTTGCCCTCTTCAATGTAAACAAGCAACCAAGGTTCCCCAGACATTTAGGGAAAACTTGTAACATGAGAGAAAGAGAAACCCCCAAATTGGAAGAGAGGAGCCACTTACAGGAAAAAGAAAATTTACAGAAAAACATAGTAAATTCAAAGAGAAAAGCAGATGTTCAAACAATGGCACAAAAACAGGATACTATAAAACAGGAACGTTCTGAGACACAAGCATTCTGAGAGTGTGGGACTGGCATGTCAAAAATGAAAATCTCATTAGAAGGGAGAAGACACACCGGTATTTATTTGTTGAGGAAGTATTTCTTAACCACTCAATACGTGCAGAACAAGCACCATTCTAGGTTCTAAGGACACTTCAGTAAATACAACCTAACTGTTTTCTCTGGTGATAGGATAATTTTATTTATTCCTTTATGTATTTCTGTGTTTCCAAATTCATACATGCAAATGTACTTTTAAAAAGCATATTATTTTTATAAGTTGTCTTAGTCTATTTAGGCTGCTATAGCAAAATACTTTAGACCGGGTAGTTTATGAAGAGTATAAATTTATTGGTCTCAGTTCTGGAGGCAGGGAAGTCACAGATCAAGGCAGAGCAGATTTGGTGTCTGGTGAAGGCTGTTTCTCTGCTTTTTAGATGGTGCCGTCTTGCTGCATCCTCACATGGCAAAGGGGACAGCATCCCTCGGGTCTCTTTTAAAAGGCCACTAATTCCATTCCGTGAGGGCCCTGCCCTGATGACCTAATCAGCTCCTAAAGGCCCCTCTTCTTAATACTATTGTGTTGGAGCTTAGGTTTTAACATATGGATTTTGGGGAGACACATTCATACCATAAATAAAAGAAAATGTTATTAAAAAATAGTAATAAGGCCCGGCGCCATGGCTCGTGCCTATAATACCAGCACTTTGGGAGGCAGAGGCCGGTGGATCACCTGAGGTCAGGAGTTCAAGACCAGCCTGACATGGTGAAAGCCCGTCTGTACTAAAGATAGAAAAATTAACCAGGCGTGGTGGCACATGCCTGTAGTCCCAGCTACTTAGGAGGGTGAGTCAGGAGTATTGCTTGAACCTGGGTGGCAGAGATTGCAGTAAGCCGTGATCGTGCCATTGCACTCCATCCTGGGTGACAAGAGTGAAACTATGTCCCTAAATAAATACATAACAAAAAAGATAAGAGAATGAGCAGGGGAACATAGAGACAGAAACAGTGCCCTGATGGAGAGATCAAGGATGCCTTCAGAGAGGGCATGACGTTGATGCTGGACTTGATAGTGTGAGCAGAAGTTTCCCAGGTGGAAACAGGCCTTAGAGTAGTCTATTTCAGACAGGGAGAACGGGCCTTGGGGTAATCTATTTCAGACAGTGGGACCTGAAGGAGGAGGTACTTAGCAGGGCTCCCAGATTTCTGGTTTGAGCAAGATTTTTTGAGATGGAGTCTCGCTCTGTCACCCAGACTGGAGTGCAGTGGCACAGTCTCAGCTCACTGCAACCTCTGCCTCCCGGGTTCAAGGAACTCTTCTGCTTCAGCCTCCTACGAGTAGCTGGGACTACAGGCACATGCCACCATGCTTGGCTAATTTTTTGTATTTATTTTTATTTTTATTTTTTTAAGTTGCATTTTAGTAGAGACAGAGTTTCACTGTTATTAGCTAGGATGGTCTCAATCTCCTGACCTCGTGATCCGCCCTCCTCAGCCTCCCAAAATGCTGGAATTACAAGCATGAGGCATGGCGCCCAACCATGTCTCTAACTTTAAAAGTGCCAGCCTAAGGGGAATTTTCTACTTTACAAATCTCTTCCCTCATACAGATTCATCCCTCTTCTAGGTTGATGACTCATATTGATAACTTGGGAAACAAGGGGGTCTTTAAAAGCTCTTGATTGAAATGTTTCATTTCTCATTGAAGTTTTCTTTTTAAGAAAATGATTCATTGTAGGAATAAATCAAGCAAATTATATGTAAAATGTTGATAGATAATTAAGTCAGCTGATAAAAACGCATAATATTTCTGGACCCATCATTATTAATGACCTGTATATACATAACAGTTCATGTATGCAGAATGCTTTACATATGTATCTGTCTGTGAGCTATGTAGCTGTGTCATATATGTACCTTTGTGGGTTAGTTATTATTAGCTCCATTTTACAGATAAAGAAAGTAAGACTCAAGTATTACTTGCCTAAGAGTACAGGGCTAATAGATGCCAAAACCAGTAGTAGATTTGTTCGCTTTTTAAATACCAAACCCTGTATTTATTCCAACATGCCCTGCCGTTTCTTCTCTATAATAGTAAATGTATATGTTTTGAAATTAAAGGAGACGGTTGATATATTAAGAAAAGAACCGGCGAGGAGCCAGGCACAGTGCCTCATACCTGTAATCCCAACACTTTGGGAGACCCAGGCAGGAGAATCCCTTGAGCTCAGGAGCTTGAGACCAGCCTGGCAATGTAGTTGAGACCTCATGTCTACAAAAAAAATTTTTTTAAATATTAGCTGGGGCGCGGTGGCACATACATTTAGTTTCAGCTACTCAGGAGGCTGAGATGAGAGAATTGCTTGAGCCTGCAAGTTTGAAGCTGCAGTGAGCCATGATCACACTCCTGCACTCTGGCCTGGGTGACAGAGCAAGAAAAGAAAAAGAAAGAAATAAACCATAGCCATCGCACATGTTTCCAGCATGTTACCTGTTGCTCTCCCACCTGCTTATTGCATTGATACTACTCTGTGGAAAATACTCAATTTCTTTTGTTTGAGGAATTTAGAGGTACTTATCATTCATTGTTGTCTGAGGAAGTCTGGTTAGTTTGAGTTACAGAGTTTGAGTTTGTTTGAGTTGTTACAAATTTGACAAACGATCAACTTAAAAGGAGTGTTGTATTTGAATGTCAGAAATTCTCAAATGCTATTCTGGTGAAAAAGCAACAACAAACAGAAATCATGCCCAGAAAGTCACTTGTTGAACAAATACCAGATCAGAGCCTGTTACGTCCTAGACAGTATGTTAGGCCCTCAGCGAACAATTCCTTGGCCTTACAGCGTTTCCAGTCTAGTAGGGGACACTTTAATTAATAGTTGCACACACAGGGCCAGGCGCGGTGGCTCAAGCCTGTAATCCCAGCACTTTGGGAGCCCGAGGCAGGTGGATCACGAGGTCAAGAGATCAAGACCATCCTAGTCAACATGGTGAAACCCCATCTCTACTAAAAATACAAAAAATTAGCTGGACATGGTGGCGTGTGCCTGTAATCCCAGCTACTCAGGAGGCTGAGGCAGGAGAATTGCCTGAACCCAGGAGGCGGAGGTTGCGGTGAGCTGAGATTGCGCCATTGCACTCCAGCCTGGGTAACAAGAGCGAAACTCCATCTCAAAAAAAAAAAAAAAAAAAAAAAAAAAAGAAAAATAGTTACACACACAAATCCATAATTATAAATTTGTAATAAGTGCAATTAGGGTAAGAAGGGTGGTGCTAAAAACCATTTCAGAGATCTCTGACCTAATACAGAGGGTAGGTTTTCCCTGAAGTCTGGGGGTAGATTAGGAATTAAGTAGGTGAGATTTTCTGGCAGAAGGATTAGGATGCCAAGGCTGGAGCACAGGAGCCAACAGGTAAATGATGCTCAAGGAAGCTGAGAAGGCAAGTCAGAGGCTGGATCACACAAGCCTGCGCTGAGGCATTTCTTAGTATATTTATTCCAAGAGCAGTGGGGGACCATTGTAAGAGCTTTAAACAAGGGGATGATGAAGTCGGTAGACAATTTGTGGCCAGAGGACTGGGCTGAAAGGGGCCTGTTAGGAAGAAGGCAGGTACAGTGGTTTACGGAAAGGTCACAGTGGCTTGGATTGCAGTGGTGGCTCTCTCTGGAACTATAGAAAGGTGTTAGGAGTGGAGGGATAAGAAGAAGATAAGGATAGGATAGGACTGGATAATGGATTCAAAAACAAGGTGAGGAAGAAGAAGTCAGAGTTTTTGGTGTATAGGAACAGAGGGTTTCAGTCACTTCAAGGTCACATGGGGAGAAGACAAAAGGATCATGAGTTCTGGTTTGGACATGTTTAGAGGTGTGTTGTACCTTTTAGTCATTCAAGTGAAAATGCCAGGTAGCCCACTGGATATATGAATCTGACTCTGAGAGGGGTGGTAAAAGCCAATGATGTAAATTTGGTATCATCTGTGCTTACATCATCCCTTATTAAAGTTACAGACATGGATGAGGGAGAAAGTGTAGAGTAAGAAGAGACCTAGGGACAGACCTTCAGACACTCTTTGATATTTGGTGTTCAGGTAGAAGAGGATAAACCAGAACAGAGACTTAGAAAAGCCAGAAAGGTGAGGGGGAAGCCAGGAACTCATAAGAGCCCAAAGAAATAGGGTTGGTCAGATGGCACTTGACAATGTGTGATTGTGCTAGGAAGTTCTACAAGAGGAAGGCGATTCTGAAAAGTGCCATTGGGTGCTGTGGATACTTGTGACCTTAACAAAACAGTAGTAATAGTGATGACAGGGAAAATGCTCCTGGAGGGAGTAGAATGTAGTGTGGAGAAGATGGTGAAGACAAGAGGTAGTGAGTATCCTCTCCCCATTGGAAGAATCTGCCTGTAAAATGGGGAGAGATGGCATGAACTCAGATGAATAAGGGGTCAGCCATGGGAGAGTTTTCCTGTTTTGTGTTTTGTTTTGTTGTGTTGTATTCTTTTCTTTTTTCTCTTTCTTTTTTTTTCTTTTTTGAGACATAATCTCGCCCTGTTGCCCAGGCTGGAGAGCAGTGGTGCAATCTCAGCTCACTGCAATCTCCATCTTGCAGATTTTAGCAATTCTCCTGCCTTAGCCTCCAGAGTAGCTGGGATTACAGTTGCGTGCCACCACGTCTGGTTAATTTTTGTAGTTTTAGTAGAAATGGGGTTTCACCATGTTGGCCAGGATGGTCTCAATCTCCTGACCTCATGATCTGCCTGTCTCGGCCTCCCAAAATGCTGGGATTACAGGTGTGAGCCACCACACCCCACCTGTTGTGTTCTTAAAACGGAAATGGAGCGTATTTCCGTGTAGATTGGAAAAAATCTTGTCAAGCAGGGAGAATGAAACATGCAAGTGAAAGAAGGGCTACTTGAGTGTTGAGGATAATAATATCAAGGAAAAACTTGCCAGGTTACCCACAGACACCTTTGAAATCTCTTCTTCATCATGGTGAAGACCACAGGAAACTTTGTGCTGAAGTCTTAAGGAGCCAGCATTTTGAAAGAACGTGATTCTGTCAGTGTCAACTCAGGCAATAGTATCTGATAATGGAGATACCTGTGTCATGATTGCCTATGTTTCCAGGAGCTGATGAGGACGTAGAGAGTCCAGAGCTGACAACATCTCGACCACTGCCAAAGATACCGTTCACTAGTGCTGCTCCAAAAGTGGAAACCACGACGCTGAATATACAGAACAAGATTCCTGCTCAGACAAAGGTGTGTTCTGTTTTGCATTGCATTGCATTATCAGGTTATTATAAATGCCCCACTTTACTGACTGTATATGACAGTCCCTTTTTTATTATTTTATTTTCTTCTTTTTGGAGCTACCCATCAAGACCTATGTATCACAGCAGTTCTTTTAAGAGGCCCCATTTAAAATTGTGTAAGGACAAATGGTCGTTTCATGGTAGTGTTATAAATGGCTCTTCCTTACTCTTTTTGATCATTTTTATTTACCCACTTACGATTTCTGTCATCCAGGCCCAGATTATATACCACTATTTTTTACATTTTCTATATGACTCACTACAGTCTCCGCCTCCCAGGTTCAAGCAATTCTCCTGCCTCAGCCTTTTGAGTAGCTGGAATTACATGCATGCACCACCACGCCTGGCTAGTTTTTGTATTTTTAGTAGAGATGGGGTTTCACCATGTTGGCCAGGCTGATCTTGATCTCTTGACCTTGTGATCCACCAGCGTTGGCCTCCCAAAGTGCTGGGATTATAGGCGTGAGCCACCGTGCACTGTTCCAGCCTTCCTTAAGGAATGTCTGAAGCCCAATTAAGAAGCAAAGCCCTGCTTCTTTAGTTTCCTGGCTTGCAGGTTATGTAATAAGAAGCGGTTATTTCTTGAGATGGTCCTAGTCTCAATAAGTCATTTCTCAAAGTGTTCTTAGGCCTACCATCAGTATATGTAACCCTTGACCTCTCTCAAGGATGATGATGAACATCTGTATGTGTACATACAAATGTACATCTATATATGTATTCATTTTGAGAGCTGACTTATTCAAATAAGGGCTTTGGCCTTAGAACTGAGTAAAGTGACCAGCTAATGAAAACTTGGAGCTTGTGATTCTGACCTTGTTAATATTGCAGTTAGCTAACCATCCACTAATATGTAACCCACTGAAGTTAGAACATGCGTAAGTCTGGCAAAGATCTAAATTTCAAATCCTGGGTCCAGTCTACGTTTCTTAGCTTCTGAATGCATTTCCTATGGTCCGTTAAGAAGATGAAATGTGAGTGCATGTAGCATGGCACCTGAGACCTAGTCAGCATTCTGTAAACATTCACTGAATTTGGTGGGGCAGAAGACACCAAGCCAATTCACCAAATGAACGTGTGTAATAACCGTAGTGGTAGACTTGCAGTCAGTGCAGGGGTGGGTAACATACGGTTTATGAAAACTCAGAAGCACAAGCATCCCCTGTTGGAGCTCACCCATCTGTTGATTAGAAATGAGATGCTGCCAAGCTTTAGCAGCAGACAGTATGTGGATATGGAAGGCTGTTTGATGAAGGTGGTGACAGGCCTTCCTTGGATAAGAGGCATCCCCTCTTCAGGCAGGAATACATGTCGGCTTTTCTTAGTCTTATGTTTGTTCTTCCTCCTCTTCCTCCATCCCCCCAGTGTGTGTGACTGGAATGGTGAATGGCACAGCTGGATAGGTTTCTGCAGATGTGGAACAGCCAGGAAGCCAGCCCTCTCCAGATTGAAGTGCTCTCTGTAGGACCAAGAAGGGTCAATTACTGTTAGTGGTAGACTGATTTCACAAGCCAGGTGGTAGGAAGGCAAGGAGAGCCCTGTGAGAACTGAGGCCGACTCACCTGGCATGTGCTAGGTCCGTGCATATAAGCTACTGTATCAATATATCAGTTGAATGAATGAAACAGAAAAGGAAAGGGAGAAATGAAAAATGCAGGTGCAATTGATGGTAGGAAGACTGAATGCCTCAGAGTGTGTAGCACGGTTATCTACTATCTACTAAAGATGCATTTGGCATTTACCACATTTTTATTTGACCACTTCTCTTGACTAAGTCTGTTGAAGTCAGAGACAGTTAGGACTCACTAGCTTGAGGGAAGAAACTCTCCTGGATGAGTTTTGGCTTGTAGTGATAAAGAGTTGTATCCTAAGCAAGACTTAATTTGACATAGAGTTCTGGTTTGTTAACAATGGACCGACCACTAATTTACGTTTTGAAAACTTGGTCTTAGAAGTAATTGCATCAGATTGAAATAAAAAATATAGAAGTTTGGCAGGTGAATTTAAAAATGAAGGAGCCCAAAAGATTTTAATATATTTATATTCCTACTATCATTTGTGTTCAATGTAGTAATAATAAAAATTCATCCATTTATGAGTGCTATTCATTATGTGTTGAATGCTGTTCTCAGCACTGATAATGATGATCACGAATAACATGAATAATAATGATAAAATTTTTCATTCCGCTGTTTATGTGGTACAGCTGAATTGAACATTGCCTTTAGGATACCATTAGTGTAGATTTTGCTTTTGAATTGGTCTCACAGTGGCATTAATGTCACTGTTACAGATATCCTATCTAGTTTGTTGTAAATTTAAGTGACTAAAATGTAAAAAGGAAATCCCGTTATTTGTTTGAGCAGAGCATCACTCATAAGCTTTTACTTCTGTTCCATTTCCATGGCGTCCAAACAATCAGATGCCGATGTGGCAGATCTTTACTTGGCCTCATTTAATCGCCCCTGCTGCCTTTTCGCAATTGCATTTTGCACATATATTCATACAAGAGTTAAGGTCTTTCAGATTAGTTCCATATTGCAAAATGGTTTCTTCTTAGTCAAGCCTCTGCTTCCATGCGATAAAACATTTTTACTTCAGAAATGAATTTTCCACCCAGAGCAGCGTGAGGCGGGTGCATCTCCAGCTGTAGGGTGTCTCCAGTTCTGTGGAGTCCTTCAGTCCCCACACTCTCAGATCCGTGATGGCATGCTTTGTTCTGCCTGCCAGATCAGAAGCTGAGTCAGAGGAAACTGAAAAGATCAATTCTCCTAAATGACCTTAGGGACTCAAAAATCCCAAGGTGAAACCATATGATTCGTAATAATAATGGGACAAAGATGATTTGGCTATGGATGCATTAAACTCACTCTCTCATATGACAGTAATTACTTATGTCCATTTCATTCCCCACCAGAATTTGTTTACCTCTCTCCCTAGTCACAAACCTGAGCGTTCACCTATTTGAGATTTTTCTTCCCTTTTCTAACCTATGATAGCAAAGCAGTGCTAATGAGCAGAGAAAGGTTTCTAGATTAGCACCCAGGTAATCCATTCTCTGATCTGTTACCTTTCCTTCCATCAGGCAGCCAATTAATGATGGGCTTTTCATGAGAAGAATAGAAAAAAACTCAGGAAAAATACTGAGTTTGAGCTGCTCTCTTTGGCTTTATTTTGGTACCTGAAGGCCTGGGAAGGTCTCAGATTTTCTTTCTCTCTTAAAAACAGAGAGGGCAGTGACATTTTCAGTGCAACTTGTGCACCAGTGAAATGAACATTTCTCTATGGCCTCTGCTTTTTTGCAAATCATGGCAAGTTGAGGTTTAGGGGTAGTACAGAGTTTCTTGCAACTTGAGAACGACAGTTACCCTTTATTATACTTTATTACATTACACCTTCAGTGGAAGCCTAGTGTTCTGCTGACTGAGACAGGGACATGACATTGATCTTACATATCCTAGAGTGCAAATGGATTCCCCTGGTCTAGCTTATGGCCCTTCCTAGCAAAGAGGGTGGCCTTAAGGTGCAGAAAAGAAGTATGATGTGGCCAGGTTCCCACAGGAGCTACTTGCACAACTCAAGAAGGTGAGGTCTTTTCTTATTATGCCCTTTAAGCCTCTAGACTTAACTAGCAGGCTGCCATTTTGGATAAACTGTAGCCTTCAGAAAGCAATCAGTTGCTTTGCTGAGCTATGGTGTGTTAGACTCTGTGGAGTCCTAATGAAGATGGTGGGAAGCTCTTAGGAACTTAGGAAGAGTGGTAGAGCTGAGAAGGATTATTGTCTGCAGTCTTTTTTTTTTTGGAGACAGTCTCTCACTCTGTCACCCAGGCTAGAATGCAGTGACACAAATAGAACTCACTGCAGCCTCCAACTCCTGGGGTTGAGAGGTCCTCCACACATGCACAGCAACTTGCCTGGCTAATTAAAAAAAAAATTTTGTTAGAGACAAAGTCTCAGTATGTTTTCCAGGCTGATCTCGAATGATCCTGTCACCCTGGGCTCCCCACCCATACACATTTAGTCTTTAAACCTCAACTGAAGTTGACAGTGTTTTCATGAGTGGTGTTGGCCGACAAGAACTTCAGACTGTTAGAGAAGGAACAACTCCTTTGAATGGGACTTCTCTAACCCACTGGGTCTTAAACTACAGAATTGTCTGGAGAACTTAAATAGCAGTAAAAATCAGTGCCAGCTTCCTCACCCCAGACCCATTGAAATGGAACCTCTAGTAGCAGTCCTGTATTTTTTATTATTATTATTAGTTTTTAATGCCTTTCAGCTAATGTGGATCAACAGAACCTTGGGTGATTCGCATAAGATATTCCCAGTGATAGTGCTGAGAGTCAGAAAGGCAACAGATCATTTCTATGGAAATAATTCTGGGGTTTAGGGAGGTAAAAGATCAGAGAAGGCTTCATTAAGTTCAAACATACAGTAAAAGAAATACAACATTTGGACTGGGAATAGAACTGCATGAACTAGAGCAGGGGTCCCTGCCTGCCCTGGGGCCACAGACCAGTACCGGTGGCCTGGTAGGAGCCACGCGGCACAGCCAGAAGTGAGTGAGCATTACCAGCAGAGCTCCATCTCCTGTCAGGTCAGCAGAGGCGCCCCATTCTCATAGGAGCTAGGAGCACGAACGCTGTTGTGAACTGTGCGTGCCAGGGATCTAGGTTGTGTGCTTTATGAGAATCTCAGGTGGAATAGTTTCATTCCCACCCCTACCCTCCCATGATGGAAAGGTTGGGGACTGCTGAACTGTAGTGCAGGTGTTAAGGATGATTGTTGATAATGAAGAGGTGGTGGAAATGACCTCACAGGGTTTTCTGCTGTGAAAAAGTGGCGTGTTGGGGGAACACTGGGAGCTACCCAACACACGTCGAGCGGGACAGGAGCTGGAGTGTGATGTGCTAGCAGCCTGAACAAAGCCGTGGCAATGAGAGCCTAAGGGGCGAAGGCAATGTGAGAGCATGGTGGGAGGCAAATTGACAGTGCTGTGACATGGAAAACATATGATATAAAATGTGCCCAAATAGCTTGGGAACAACCCCACATACGCCGCCATTAATGGGAATAGAAGAGAAGGCTGATCTGATTCAGCAATGAGTTAATGACTACTTAGACTTGATGAGTAGAGTTAAAGGGGGTGCAGCCAGCAGTTAATGTCCTGCAGGCTGCTGGCTTGTTGGGAATAATGCTGACTAGAGATGAGGCTGTGAGAGGTATTCCCATAGCTTTCTACTTGAGCATTGCGGAGTGTCTGAGACCCTCTGAGTGTCATTCATTACACAGGTGAGGAAACCAAGTTGCAGAAAGGAAGTATGGTAGGGCCAGGGAGGAGCCACGTGGATAACCCAAGTCCCCAGAAGTCCTGGTCCAGGGTTGCTGAAGGTAATGTGACTAAGGGGAAGCATTAGGAGTAAGGCTCCGTGGGGGTTGTTCCCCACAGAGTGGGGACAGGAAAAGCTCAGTCAGGCGTGAGAGAATATCTGAAAAGGAGCTGTTGCTGTAGTGCCCTGTATAGCTCAGAAGTGAAGAGGTAAGGAGAATTGGGGCAGTGCTGTTGGGCTGGTGCAGTTGGAGGGAGATGGTGACCTGAAGTCAGAAGAGTGGTGAGAAAGTAGAGGCCTTAGAAAATGTCCACTAAAACAATCTCACCATGTCCTTAGGATTATTATGAACTCACTAGCTCTCTGTCTTGCCTGATCATGTGATGGGTGTTATGCAAAACCATGAACTACACGTGTCCATTATGAAACCCATTGCTATAAACATTACACAAGTGATTATTCCAATTATTTCCTAAACTCATTCTTTGGGGGAAAAAAAGAATTTTGGAATATACTCATCTATTATTT
The DNA here is from genome assembly GCF_048565385.1 of Saimiri boliviensis. Taxonomy (NCBI): domain Eukaryota; kingdom Metazoa; phylum Chordata; class Mammalia; order Primates; family Cebidae; genus Saimiri; species Saimiri boliviensis. The sequence continues at coordinate 30,322,308 of NC_133463.1, read as the reverse complement.
CTTCTTTCCAGCACATTTTCTTAAATCAATGTAATCTTTCCTTGTTTCCCATACCAGTCACCTGAGGAAACTGACAAAGAGAAAGGTCGCCTCTCTGACTCAGAAAGGAAAAATGACTCAGCTGCAGAGGATACAAATGTGTATACTCAGAAACACTCAGACAGTCTGTTTAAACGAACAGAAGTCTTAGCAGGTGAGTAGCCTGGTGGGCGTCAGATGGGAGGGTGCCTACATAGGCCTCTGTTAGTCTGAGTGATATTTAAAAGTGCAGCAAAGCTTGCTATCACCTTTCTGCTAAAAGCAGTCTTGAGGGCCCTTCCTTCCAGAGAAAGAAGCAAGAGGCTCAGCAAACATTGTCATTATTGTTTGCCAGCTCCTTCAACCTACCCTTTGGCCAGCCATTGGGCAGGTGATGGGAGGTAGCCTAGAAGAGGGAAAGTTAACATCTGAATTGATCCAGAGCAGCTGGATGTAGAGAGATGGCAGAATGAGAAGATCCATCAGTCTTCAGGCGTCCCCAAACTTTTTACTCAGGGGGCCAGTTCACTGTCCCTCAGACCGTAGGAGGGCTGCCACACACTGTGCTCCTCTTACTGACCACCAATGAAAGAGGTGCCCCTTCCTGAAGTGCCGCGGGGTCCGGATAAATGGCCTCAGGGGGCCGCATGTGGCCCACAGGCTGTAGTTTGGGGATGCCTGCTCTAAGGCATCCTACATTTCAAAATAAAGAAAAGTTCTTTAGTGGGAAGGCAGTTCACTTAAGTACTGCCCAAGGTGTTAAGAATGTTGTTTCAATTTTAACTTAATTGAATGGAAGTGCAGATATTTAAGGGGGAAGATTTAAGAACACTTGATGGTCTCAAATGCAAGAATAGAAATAAATTTGCATGTTTTTCCATATATACTCAAATTTTAAGTCAATTATACTATGTTTTGCGTTAAAAAAAGCAATTAGAAAATTAGAATATAAAATGTGACTACTGAAAAGACAAAAGTAGTTTTCAGTTACGGAATTAGTTAAGATCATGGCCAGATTTTTCTTATTGAGGTTTTTGGGTGGTATTATTAAAACTAATCAAAGAAATTATTGTACCTTCCTGAGGAGTTTCAGATTTACATAGTCACCTGCTTGCTTCATTGAATCTAGTTGTTTTTTTTTTTTTTTTTTTTTCAGTTGGGGTTTTCAAATTAAGCCTTGTATAAAAGTGTATGTAGATTGGGCTTGACAACAAAGCTAATGTCCGCAACCCTCGAATCTCTTCTAAAGTCATCTTCCTTTTGGTTGTTTCAGCTGTCATTGCTGGTGGAGTCATTGGCTTTCTCTTTGCAATTTTTCTTATCCTGCTACTGGTGTATCGCATGAGAAAGAAGGATGAAGGAAGCTATGACCTTGGAGAACGCAAACCATCCAGTGCTGCTTATCAGAAGGCACCTACTAAGGAGTTTTATGCATAAAACTCCAACTTAGTGTCTCTATTTATGAGATCACTGAACTTTTCAAAATAAAGCTTTTGCATAGAATAATGAAGATCTTTGTTTTTTGTTTTTTGTTTTTTGTTTTTTTCATTAAAGAGCCATTCTGGCACTTTAATGATAAAATCCCATTGTATTTAAAACTTTTCATGTATTTCTTTAGAACATCATAAAATTAAAATTTAACATCTGCAGTGTTCTGTGAATAGCAGTGGCAAAATATGTTATGAAAACCCTCGATGTTCATGGAATTGGTTTAAACTTCTATGCGCAAACACAAAATGATTGTCTTTTTCCTATGACGCAAAGATGAAAGCTGTTTCATTTGTGTCAGCATGTCTCAGATTGACCTTATCAAGTTGGTCTTACTTTGTTAATTTATCTGTTGTCACCCTCCTCTCCTCTGCCCTCCCTTCTTGTGCCCTTAAAACCAAATCCTATGCCTTTTGTAGCTGTCATGGTGCAATTTGTCTTTGGAAAATTCAGATAATGGTTATCTAGTGTATATGTGATTTTCAAATATGTAAACTTTAACTTCCGCTTTGGATAAATTTTTAAGTGTCAGACTATCCATTTTACACTTGCTTTATTTTTTATTATCTGTAGCTTTGGGCAAATTTGCAACAGCAAATTAATGTGTAAAATTGGATTATTGCTACAAAACCGTTTAGTCATTTCTATCTAATCAGATCTTCTTTTGAGAGGATTTGATGTAAGTTACTGACAAGCCTCAGCAAACCCAAAGATGCTAACAGTGTTTTAAGAAGTTGCTGCAGATTCCTTTGGCCACTGTATTTGTTAATTTCTTGCAATTTGAAGGTATGAGTAGAGGTTTAAAGAAAAACCAGTTTTTGTTCTTAAAAATGCATTTAAGTTGTAAACGTCTTTTTAAGCCTTTGAAGTGCCTCTGATTCTATGTAACCTGTTGCAGACTGGTGTTAATGAGTATATATAACAGTTTAAAAAAAGTTGGTATTTTATAAGCACAGACAATTCTAATGGTAGCTTTTGTAGTCTTATGAATAGACATAAATTGTAATTTGGGAACATAAAAACTACTGAATAAATCATGTGGCCTAATATTGAAAATGTCACTGTTATAAATTTTGTGCATTTTTGATCAAATGTACATCTCCCCTTCGCTAACGGCCATCTGCTCTCAAGGATGACGTGGGTTTGATTTCTGAGAGTTCCACAGTGTCTGTAAATCAACACCAAAGAGCCTGTCAATGAGACTGTTTGTTACCAGATTCACTTCTGAATTGGCCAGAGGAAATCTGAATGTATTATCCTGTGTGTGTCTAGGTAGAGATACTGGAAAGCTGCCAGGGAATTTTGAAGTTTGCAACCTTTATAGAATAGCTGTTGGCAATATTAAGACGGACACCTGCTTTTGCAAAGAACTTTTAAGACTATAAATTCCAAAGATCTGAAGGGGGCTTTCCTGATGTTGGTATCTAAGGCTTAGGCCTATACATTGATTTACCTATGAAATTGTGCTCCAAATGTCTACTGAAGCTTAACGAAAGAACATATAAATGGACTGTAGTAGCTCACATTACAGGGAAGGACGATAGGCAGGGAGGCTCTGTGTGTTAAAATGAGGGCCTCACTGCTTTAGGATTGAAGTGGCTGGAAAGAGTGATGCCTGGGGAAGGAGATGGAGGTATGAGGGTACCCTGGCTGGTACTTTCTGTACTAAACATTTTATTTTTCTATTTTACCATTAATTTTGTATTTAAACTGAGAGCCATCCAAGAAGGAAGAAGACAGTAAAAATAGCAACTTTTCCAACATACAATTTACTTTTTTAATAAAGTATGAATACTTTATTTGGAGAACATTCCGTGGAATTGCCACAGAATTCATTAAAAACAATTTTTTTTTAAAGCAACACTTGGAACAGTATTTACTTAAGTCCTTAATGGCCTTAATTAATTCTCAAATTCCTGCCCCATCACTTACAGAATCAATTCACTTTAGAGTGACTAAAGGAAACGGTAGCACCTTCTAAAGCCACACAGAGTCCCTCGGTAACAGAAGGTAAGAACGGGTATACGTCTAACTGTGCAAAGCAGAGTGAAATTGAATTCAAAGAATAACAACTGCTTGGAATATCCGTGCCAGGAAAAGAAAAATTTCTGGCAAATATTTTGTCACTGCTGTAAAGCAAAATATTTGTGAAAGTGCCAAAATAAAGTCTGTCATGCCAAAAGTAAATCATTTGTAGACTGACATCCAGTTTTCTTCAACTGTACACTTTCTGCTAAGTTGTTTTTTTTTTTTAAGATGCAGTAAATAATACTATAAAAAGTGGTAGTAATGATTACTGAGTTCAGGAAATTTTTGGTAAAATGTAAATATGAAAGCCAATGTGAAAATTTCCTGTTTCCTTAACCACATGTAAATGATTTTCCTTGAGTGAATACGGCTTTGTGTTTGAGAGACTTGAAATAGTCACGCTGTCCCATTTTCAGCCCATGGGGGAAATAGCACTTGGGTTTTGGTTTTGGTTTTCAGATTTAGCTGCAGGTGAATAGTACCTGAATTTCAGGATTAGGACCTGTTTAATAAAATTGAACAAGATTATAAAAATGCCATCTCTTAATGTTGAGAGTTGATAGTTTGACATCAAACATTTAGTGAATTAATTTGTTGTTAATGCACTTCTTTGCAAGTTAGACAAAATGCACTGGTTTGTTATGGATATAGTCTGTTAGGGTCTAGGAGGGTAAGCTAGTTAAGTAGAATACAATTACGTTCTTCAAGTGTCCCTGAAGAAACTACTGTGTCCTACTTCATCGTTTTAAGGAGCTTAATTCTTTAATATCTTAGACATTTTGAAACATCAAGGAAAGATGTTAGGTGAGCAAAAATATAAAACCTAAAAATATTGCGGGGTTAATCTTGTAAGTGTGATCTTTATAGCGTTGTTACAAATACATGAGGGGGTGGTCGAGAAAAGAGTATTTTTAAACCTACTTGGTAGTACCAAAAAAGGCAGCAACTTTGAGCAACACTATCTCTAATGTGAATTTCTAAAACTTAAGCCCCCAACACACAACAGTGAGACCCTAAGACGCTTCCAATTAAAATTAAGCTGGGTGATAAATGAAGTAGTCTGAATTGAGTGATCACTAAGGTTCTTTTCAGTTCTAATATTTTATGACAATAGTGAAATTTGAGACTTGGCCATTTCTGGGGAATTACATTAAGTCAGCACAGAAAATTTTAAAAGGGTAAAACAACATCTTTCAGTGGTAAAAACAGTATCAAAATCAGTTCTGTCCCACTCTGTCTCCAAACTCTGGGTGACTTCACTCTTAACAATTTATGGTTGTAAAGTTTCATTTATTTTTCTTCATCTGCTGTATATGATCTCCAGCCAGGCGTTTTCTGATCATGGAATCGTGGCAACGTTGGGAGCAGCTTGGCTTCCTGCAAATTAGCTGGAAGGGTGTAACCCAAGACGTCAATCCAACCCACAAATAGCAGAGTGAAATGTTAGGCTTTGGTGCTTCAGAGATGCTGAGTGCAAGATGCATTTCTTCCAGTTTTGTTGGCAAAATAGCATTCACAAAACAAGTGCTTGTATGTGCAATCCATCAGAAGTTCAATCAACAAATATTTGCCTACTGACCATGCACTGGAAAATTCAAGAAGCAGAAGGTTCAGTAGTGAACCACACAGACGGAAGACCCTGCTCACATGGAGCTTTCATGAACTTGGTGTGGGTTGCAGAGTGGAAATAAAATCAATAAATGAAACAAGTGGAAATTATCAGCTGGTAATTTCCATAATGGACACAATACAGTATAGGCTGATGGCCGGGACTGAAGGGCTGTAACAGTTTGGAGAGGCTAGGTATGCTATCATAACAATCTCAAAAGTCTCAGCAACTTAAAACAGTAGAGATTCCTTTCTTGCTCCCACTCTCCCATTGGTTGGTGGGGAGCTGTGCTCTGGATCATTGTCATCCTCTCTCGAGGGCTCAGGCTGATGGAGTAACCATTATCTGAGACACTGCTGATTATTACTGTGGTAGAAGGAAAAAGGGTGAAACACACAGTGGGATCTGAAAGCTTCTACCCATACTTAATTCGCCAAAGCAAGTCAAATGGCCACGTCTCCAGTCCAGGGAGCAAAGAAGTGCATGCAGTCTTACTTTGTGCCCAGAAGGAGAGAGAGAGGATATTTGTGAGCAGCCATCATTACTACTACAGCCGAGTCAGCAAAGACCTCTGAGAGGGTAAGTTCTGACTGATGTGTAGCCAGTTGTGCTAAAATCAGGACAAGCATGATTTTTAGCTGTGAAAAGATCCTGAAGAGGGAACAAGCTTGGCATGTTGGAGTAACGGGGAGGAGACCAGTTAGCTGGAGAGTGAGGAGACAGAGGTAGAAGAGGTAGAAGAAGAGGGCTGAGAAGTGCAGTTCCCTCTTTAATTGGTCGTCTTTCTCTTTTGTTCCCTTATATTTTATTTCCCACAAGGAAGCTAAACTGATCTCATTAAGATAAAAGTTAGTTTATGTTTACAAGTTAGTTTAGAATAAAGTCCCTGCTGCTTACCCTTGCCCTCAAGGTCTGCAGGAACTGACCCCTGAACAATGCATTATAAGTGGACACAGTGGAGGTAGCATGGGCAGTTGGGAGATCATTATAGTCAACTAGGGAAGAAATCATGTTGGCTTGCCCTAGGGTGGTCATAGTGGAGATGGAGAGGAACTGTTTGGGGAGGAAGAATCAATAGGTCTTGCTAAAAGGTTGGAAGAAGTAGGAAGTAAAAGAATGAAAAGGACATTGACATTTTTGGCTGAGCAGTGGGTGAATCATGTTCTGAGAAGGAATACCAAGGGGAATTAGTTGGTAAACCAAAGGTTTCTATTGGGCCATGTTAACTTAGAGCAGACTATTAGACAACCAAGTGGAGGTGTCAGGTAAACAAATGTCAGAATCGAGCTCAGAGAAGACGTCCTCTCTTAGAGCTGGAGATATTAATTTAGGGGTAGTATTAATGTTCATTTAGCTGTTGGCACTCTGATTCATTTCCTGCTCTTTCCTGCTCTACTCTGTATGGCTTGAAGATGAATGGATACCAGGAGAGTGGGGTATGCCAGGTTGACCCATGCAAATAACATTTCCCAAGTTTCCTTGCCAACTGGCCTCTGGGAAAGTTTGGTCAATAGAAGAGACTGGCAAAAGACTGCAGTACTTTTGCCAGGAGAGGAAAAGCCAGAGTACTTTTCCCTCTCTCTGCTATGGGCAACATCTCTCACATGAATTCACCTCCTCTGTGGTTAAATTCCCACCAGGTAAGCCCTCCTCCATGGCCCTAACTCCTGCTATTCCTAAACTCTCAAAACTCCACTTTCCCCTTGGTTTCTCTACCCCTAGGGAGGCATCAACTTCCTAATGCTGGTATTCTCTGGGTTATCTCTCTCTCTCCAGTTTGCCCTTAAAATTTTTTTTTTAACATTTTTGCACCGACTGGCATTAAATTCTATTGCGCTACCAGGTGTGGGTTCTGTTTTCCTTCCTGGACCCCTGGTGATGACGCAGGAGTGAACAGCATGTAGATGGTATTAAAAGCCATGGGACTAGATGAGATTATTTGCAAAGGTTAAGTACAGTAGCACCCCCTTATCCAAAGGCAATACATTTCAAGACTCCCAGTGGATAGCTAAAACCATGGAGATACCTAGCCCTATACTATGTGAAGTTGCTCATTCAAATTGGGTCATTTTTTTCAAATCCAACCAATTCAGAGTCAAGGGGGCCAGAGAGAAAAAGACGGTATGGCACATGGCATTGCTTCAAGAATGTAATTCTCTGCAAGACTGGTTGCTGAGACTGCCTGATGTAACCTGAAACTAGTTTTATCAACAGCTACTGAAACAAGCTGCTATGTCTCTAAGACTAGTTTTACCCAAAACATTCCCTCACCAATCAGAGCTTGCCAGCTCCCCAAAACCTTATTGCGAATGAACTTTCTTGAAAAGCAGTAGGTAGTATTTCGCCTTTTAATAAAACCTTCAGCTTTCTCTTGTTCTTTGGACATATTGAAGACCACCCAGTTGAGGTGCATTCTTTGAATTTCAATTCTTGCTTCTCATATAAACCATTTTATTTTATTAGTTATTTGAGATGAAGTCTCACCCTGTCACCCAGGCTGGAGTGCCATGATGATGAGATCTCAGCTCACTGCAACCTCTGCCTCCTGGGTTCAAGAGATTCTTCTGCCTCAGCCTCTCAAGTTGCATTACAGGCATGCAACACCACGCCTGGCTAATTTTTCTATTTTTAGTAAAGACAAGGTTTCACCATGCTGCCCAGGCTGGTCTGAAACTTCTGACCTCAAGTGATTCACCTGCCTCGGCCTCCAAAGTGCTGGGATTACATGTGTCAGCCACCTACCCCAGACTAAAATATTTTAAATTTAGAGATTCATGTCTGTATTTTAAATTTGACTTTGACAACTGTATAAACTAGGTTTTTTTCCTACACTTACATACCTATGATAAAGTTTAATTTATAAATTAGGCACAGTAAGATATGAGCAACAACAATAATAAAACAGAACAATTATAACAATATTCTGCTCAAAATTTCTCAGAGAGAAGATTCATTTTGACCTTAGATCTTAGCAACCTCAGTATACAATCTTTTTCTTTCCTTATAAATTTGACAACTTTCACCTTTTCACTGAAAGGAAGCACTTTATGGCTTCTTTTTGGCATATCTAAATCACCAGCATCACTACTCTTGCACTTTAGGGCCATTAAGCAAAATAAGAGTTACTTGAGCACAAGCACTGCAATTCTGTGACTGTTGATCTGGTAGCCAAGATGGCTACTCAGTGTCTAAGCAGTGGAGGGTCTACAACATGGGGACATGGGACAAAGGGACGCTTTATGTCCCAGGTGGGAGACAGCAAAATAACAGGAGATTTTAACACATTACTCAGAACTACACAAAATTAAAACCTTATGAATAGTTTATTTTCGGTATTTTCCATTTATTTTTTATTTTTTTTTTATTTTTTTTTTGAGACAGAGTCTTGCTCGTCACCCAGGCTGGAGTGCAGTAGCAGGATCTCAGCTCGCTGCAAACTCTGCCCTCAGGGTTCAAGCAATTCTCCTGTCTCAGACTCCTGAGTAGCCTGGATTACAGGTGGCTGCCACCACGCCTGGCTAATTTTTGTAATTGTAGTAAACATGGGGTTTCACCATGTTGGTCAGCTGGTCTCAAACTCCTGACCTCAGGTGATCCACCTGCTGTGGCCTCCCAAAGTGCTGGGATTACAGATGTAAGCCACCACGCCTGGCCCATTTAATATTTTTGGACAGCAGTTGGCCTCAGGTAACTGAAACTGTGGAAAGTGGAATTGCAGGTCCAGAAACTACTGAAAATAAAGAAGGATGGTCCTGGGCCTGCCTTCTAGCAGTCTATCTTTTTAGGTGAACCAGTACCTGATTCACTGTTTAGCACTGGTTTGCCATGTTGGCAGATGCTTAGCAGAGAACACAATCTTTCATTGCAAAGGAGGAAAATTCCCATAATGCACCACTGACACATTTTGGAGAAAATTAATAGGTAGGTAAAGTATCCTCTTCTACCTGGTCATTAATAACATAAAATCTGAACTGTTTTTAAAATAGAATATAGTAGTTGGGTAGAGGAGTAAGAACTATTTGATTTCAGGAAGTATCTCTGTTATCTTGTTCACAATGGGAACATAACAGCAAATAAAGAGTGAGTCATTCTCCCACTTGTAGCTTTGTCCCAAGGTCATCCAAAGCATGATTTTTGCCAACCTTAATTACTTTCTACTTCAGTAAATACCAGAATATGCTTGAATTCCTCTGTCGACATCAATTGCAGGGAAAAGCGGTAAAGGGGGTAAAACTGTAGACAACATGGCTCTACGTCAGATCCAGGACCTAGAGATCATGACGTTTCCTTTTCTGATAACCCCACATCCTAGTCCTTTATGCTTTTAGTATCTGTTATCTGTTCTTTAATTTTCTATTTTTCCACTTAGCTCAATTTTTTTCATGTGTAAAATAATGATAATAATATCCATTACATTGGCTTGTGGAATTCAATGAGGTAAGGGAAGTGATGAACATAGCACTATATCCAGCCTCTGGGAGATCCTCAGTACTCACACCTGGAATCCTAGCACTTTGGGAGGCCGAGGTGGGAAGATTGCTTGAGCCCAGTAGTTGAGACTAGCCTGGCAACATAGTGAGACCCCATTTCTCCAAAAAACTTTTTAAAGAAAATTAGTTGGGCATGGTGTCATGAGCCTATAGTTCCAGCTACTACTTGGGAGGTTGAGGTGGGAGGATCACTGGAGCCCAAGAGCTGGAGGCTGCAGTGAACCATGATGGCACCACTGCACTCCAGCCTGGGCAACAGAGTGAGATTCTGTCTTACAAAAAAAAAAGATAGTTAATTCATTCTCCTACCCAAATGCTTTCTGAGCACTTTGCCAGGCACAATTCCAGTCCCTGGGTAGAGACAGACAATAATGAATAAGTTATATAGTCATGTGCTATATAACATTGTTTGTGTCAATGATGGGACTGCTTGTAAGATTATATTACCATATTTTTACTATGCTCTTTCTAAGTTTATGTACGTTTAGATACATTAATACTTAATGTTGTGTTACAATTGCCTGCAGTATTCAGTATGGTAACATCCTGTACACGTCTGTAGCCCAGGAGTCACAGGCTATACCAAATAGCCTAGGCATATCACGGGCGATGCCATCTAGGTTTATTTAAGTTCACTCTATTCCATTCATACAACAACAGAATTGCCTAATGATGCCTTTCTCAGAGCATATCCTCATTATTAAGCAATGCATGAGTGACTGTGTGTCAGTGAAAAGGTGACATTTGAGCAGAGTTGAAGTTGGTGAGGGATTGAGCCATTGTGCATGGGGGAGGGGAACCAGGGCCTTAGGGGATCTGGGAAGGATTGCAGGCAAAAGGAACAGTGCGTGCCATGGCCTAGAGTGTAGCCAAGGAACTGGTGAGCTGGAGAGTAGAGTGGTGGGTAGTCAGGGCCGTATCCATGGGCCAGACTGCATCTGTACGGCCCTGTAGTCACTGTGATGACTTTGGGGAGCAGGATTTTGAACCATGATGTGACATGATCTGATCTATGGTTAAAATTGGGTCTCAAACCTCAGCAGGCATCAGAATCATCAGGAAGTTGTGTTAAAATACAGATTTCTGGGCGGGGCGCGGTGGCTTATACCTGTAGTCCCAGCACTTTGGGAAGCCGAGGTGAGCAGATCACGAGGTCAAGTGATCGAGACCATCCTGGCCAACATGGTGAAAACCCGTCTCTACTAAAATACAAAAATTAGCTGGGCATGGTGGCGCATGCCTGTAGTTCCAGCTACATGGGAGGCTGAGGTAGGAGAATTGCTTGAAGCTAGGAGGCAGAGGTTGCAGTGAGCCAAGACCATGCCACTGCACTCCAGCCTGGCACCTGGCAACAGCGCAAGACTCTGTCCCCCCCCCCAAAAAAAAAATACAGATTTCTGGGCTCCAGCCCTGGAGTTTCTGATTGTGAGAAACTCGTGGGTGCAATCTGAGAATGCACATTTCCAACAAGTTTCTCAGGTGCAGCAGCTGCTGCTTGTGCAGGGACTTCTTTTTGAAAAGCAGTGTGTCAAAGGGATTGCTATGATTTTGTGTGGATTACCATGTTGACAATAGGCTGATTGGAGGTGGCAAAGATGGGTAAAAACACAACAGGAAGACTAGTGAAGCTATTGTGGAACTCAAGGAGAGAGACAATCACGGCGAAGTGATCAGATTTTAGAGAGCCAGGGTAGCCTCAAAGTCAGTAAACGCATGTGAATACATAATAAATGGTCTGTTGCTGTTACATTACAATATCTGATAACATAATATAATCTGTGTTTTCAGACTTTATGGCCACCCTAGTTTTTGAAGATCTTACCAACCAGATTTGCTAACAAATCCTGGGTGACCCTCTCTTCTTCTCCCAGATGGCCATACACTCCATAATCCTTTCCTCTTTTCAGGATATCAGGAATTACTGTCATTATCCATTCTCTCAATCAGCCTCACTTCTTTTTCTTCACTCCTTTAGCCTTTAATATTATACCTTGTCTGGCTTTATGTTGATATATATAGAGAGAGCGAGATAGCTATAGCTATAGCTATAGAGATAGATATCTGCTTTTGCCTTCAGTTCTAATTGTACTGAGGACCTAGATTATGTTTGATTCACTTTGCCATCCCCACCCCTTTCTCTCCTCACCCCCACTACCACTAACCCTTCTTAGTAATAGCCCAGTTCCAAACACTGCATGCATCATCAAATCTTCTCCACTTCTCTGTGAAATTTGGTGGGATCCCATATATTTGGGACATTCAGCCAAGCAAAACAAAACAAACAAATGACTTATGTCCTGTGAAAAGTCTAAAGAGAATTGAAGTAAGTAGGTGTCCACAGATACTCATTAAAACTTGGGCTTGTACTTCACCTCCTGAAGTCAGAGAAAGTGCTCTAATGAATTTACAGTTTTCTTCCAGATACATTTTAGCATTTTGCAGATAAATATTTAGCATGTAAACAGGGAGCTGATTCGTGTTTTTTCCCTTTGTTCTTTCAGTATTTCCGCCCTTGTGCCACATAATCACCACGCTGGATCCAGGCTGTCCCCGAGATCAAAAACTACCCTTTTTATGGCCCGTTCTCCCATTTATGTGAGGGAGGCTGGGCTGTAAACACGGTATGAAAAAAATTCTTATATGCCATCTTGATTGCTAACATCTGTTCAAATTTCCATTCATAAATTTAAAATTCAGGCTTCTGTAGCCATCTGTTTTCTCACAACAATCTGAAAAGAAGAAAAGCCCAAGGCAGATGTGAGGGTGGGAGAAGAGCTTCTGCCCAGCTCAGATAACTTTTGAGAGTTTTTATTTGTTTTTTCTCTCCTCCCTAGAAGGGTAGGCGTGACTTTTCTCCCTTCAGGGTGGGATTTCAGTCCCTGTGACTCAGTTTCCTGTTATATAGTGGAATTACAAAATGGCTTTTATCTCGCTCTCCTTCCCAATTTCCCCCTTTTTCTTCCCTGACCCTGTCTTTCTGTTGGTCGCTCTCACACATGTATGCGCCTATGTGTGTGCATGTACACTCATGAAAATGCCCATCTATGAACTAGAACTGAAATCTTTCTGCTGACTTTCTTAAAGTTGCCCGACAATCTCAGCGGACCTGCTGAGCTGGAACCCACTGCTTGCCTGGATCATAAGCAATTTTCTGACTTGCTGGGCCTCTCATTGGGAATTTCTCCACGGATTACTTTGGCATGGCTAATGGATATGATTTGGCAGCTGCAGGATCCAGATGCCAAGCCAGGCAATGGCCCTTTTTTATTTTGCTCTTGGCAGTGTCATCTATGTCTAAGGGACTGGGCTTCTTCTAAAGCCACCTGGCTTTGTTCCAGCAGTGCTGTTGCAGCAACTGTGAAATGCTTTCGAAAGCTGACATGACATTTTGGGGGCCTGCTGGGCTACAGTACTCTCCTAAATGTGACCTAGCTTGGGATTTGCTTTTAGCATCAAATACTTTTTTTTTCCCCCAGTTTACGCTGAGAAACAAGTTCTCAGCAAACTACATGCAAAGTCTATTTTCCATCCTAATGTCCACTCTGAAAACCTCAGGACTATGGATCAAAGTTCCACCCATCCCGAACTTTAGTAACAGTTCTGTATGCAAGCTGGTGGTTTGTGGGATCATCTTGCTGGGTTATGCATGCTCATTTTCACTTTACTCTGACATTGCATTTATATATAACTCATGACTGATGTCCTAGGCCTCGCTGTGTGACAAGTCATTTAACCATTCTGAGCCTGACTTCTTTAAATGTCAGTGGAATAGAAGATATCGATACCTTACCTCCCCTTGCTTGCTAGTGGATGGATCATTGGGGTGTGAGGAAGGGCTTGGCAGGTACTGATGATATGGAAATACTTGATTTATAAATTACTCATACTACTGAACAGATTTATCCCCACATCAGAGCTGCCCCAACCTTTGATTTCATCAGGGCCTCCCATACTGTCACTGAAGCCTCGTTCAGGCTCTACCTCTCCTCTCTGCTCTCTGTATCTTTCTCCTGTCCTCTTCCCCTACTCCCTAAACACTCTTCAGCGCTCAAGATTGAGGAGTACTCAGAGACAAGGTAATTGGAGTAGAGATGACAATATCTGGTTTTTGGTCTTCTTTTCCCATTTCTTCAGACATCATTAATTGATTCTAGTATGCTCTCTTGCTAAGGCCAACCTCAGAATTCTTCTCCAGACAGAGATCCATGCAGCCACAAGTAATCAACTGGAATTGGATTGGGAGATTAAACCTATCCACCATCTTCTGCCTAGAGGGACACTGGTCTTGGGGCCACGGCAGTGCCGAATCAGCCATGGTGTGAGTTAAATAGGTTTGGTCTACTTAATAGGTTGGCATAGGAACCAAACCTAATCTGTAGTACTGTTTTGGGGGGAAACACATTTAGAATTTGAAACATTAGCTTACAAGGGAGCTTTTGGAGAGCCACTGGTACATAAATTGGAGTTCATCTATACTTGGTTATAGGAGGATGAGAGTGACACATGGGTAGAGGCTGAGAGCACAGACTGCTTGGCTCTAACCTTCTAAACTCTATGACACTTATATAGCATTTACTGTGTGCCAGGCACCATTATAAATGTTTTTTATTTAAAAATGTACTTTTTCCAGGCCGAGTGTCTCATGCCTATAATCCTAGCACTTTGGGAGATTAAGGTGGGCAGATCACTTGAGGTCAGGAGTTTGAGACCAGCTGGCCAGCATGGTGAAAACCTGTCTCCAATAAGAATACAAAAATTAGCCAAGTGTGGTGGTGGACACCTGTAATCCCAGCTACTAGGGAGGCTGAGGTGTGAGAATCACTTGAACCCAGGAGGCAGAGGTTGCAGTGAGCCAAGATCGCACCACTGCACTACAGCCTGGGGGATCGAGCAAGACCCTGTCTCAAAAAAAAAAAAAAAAAAATTATTTTTTAACAAATATCAACTCATTTTTTTCTACATAATCTTCATATCTTAAATGTTCCCTTTGTGTCTCAGTTGAGGACAGGAGTTTTCTTCTGCAGGTTGTGAAAGTCCACAAATTGATCTTGAAGATTTGAAGAGTCAACTTAATCAATAATTTAAACTAACAAAGAGAAACTTAGCTCAGAAAAAAAATCAAGGTAACCTTAGAAGAAGAAGGGGTGGGGGAGACAAAGGAGGAGGAGGAAGAAAAGAGGAAAAAGAGAAAACGTGACGTACATACTCACTGAAGTGTTTAGCCTCTGAGTCTTTTGAAAACTGTAATTCAAGACACTTGTCTGGATTACCTGCATGGGATATAAATAGATTGAATTCAATCAATGTTATTAAGGGTATTCTATGTGATAAATACTGTGCTAAAAAATATACTCAACTTATTTGCGCTTAGTGAATGAGACAATTTCTGGTATTATAAAATGTACTATCTAGTGAGGCTGGGCATGGTGACTCATGCCTGTAATCCCAGCACTTTGGGAGGCTAAGGCAGGAGGATTGCTTGGACCCAGAAGTTCAAGACCAGCCTGGAAAACATAATGCGACCTCGTTGTTACAAAAAATTTTAAAAAGCCAGCTGTGATGGTGGTGCATGCCTGTAGTCCCAGCTACTCTGGGAGCTGAGATGGGAGGATGGTTTGAGCCCAGGAAGCAGAGGCTGCAATGAGACATGATTGTACCACTGTACTCTAGTCTGGGCAAGAGCAAGACCCCGTCTAAAAAAAGAAAAAAAATACTATCTGGTGAATAATAGTCAAATGTGACAGACTGATAAATATCTTCCTGTTTATCTCATCTTTCTTCCTATTAGTAATAAAATATCTAAAAGTCTTAGCTGTGTATATGGCTGCCAAGCTAGAAATGACTTTTCCAAGTATCCTTTGTGACTAGGTTTGGCTATGAAATTATGTTTTGGCTGACCAGGTGTAAGCAGAAGGAATACATGCAATTCCCAGGTCATATTATTTAAAGAATCTCCCTGCTCCCACTTCTTCTGTCCCCATACCATATATTGGAATGTGGGGATATGGTGCTGGGGTCCATCTTCTACCACATATTAAGAACCACACTCTAGCAGCCTTTCTCAACTAGGGTTCCTGTAAGAGAATTAAACCTTCCAGAAAATGATTTAAGTAATTCTCATCTATTCTATTCCAAGGATGGAATTTGTCATTATAATGGAGGCCTTAAAGCATTAAAGCTTAATTCTCTCTAGAATATTCCACTGGAAAAGGCTTATTGAGGATATAAGAAGAAGAAGATGGTAGGAAAGTGGAATTGTGGAGCAATGTGGGACTCAAGAGGCTTGAGATTCAAAGAGCTGTGAGATGTTTGGCAGGTTGGGTTCAATCTGAAAAGATAAATAAGAGCACTCTGGTTATTGTCTTTGGCACAGTTTTTTGGCTAAGAGAGGCTGTTTGGACAGAACAGAAGCGGCAGACCCAGGGAGAACAAATTGTCAAGCAACGCCAGGGGCGCTTCTCCCACATGTTTTCTGCCCAGTGTTGTCCCTGACCCTTCTGAGTTAAGCGCCCCTCTTACCCACAAACCAAAAATTCAGACTGCCATGGAATCAAGTGTATGTGGAAAAGAACTTCCAGATCAAATACATATTAGCAAATGGCTGGCCTTTCTTATGGGAGATACATCTTTCCCCCAAAAACAAATAGCTGTAGTTGCCAGAAGAGTGGGTGTTAATAGACATCTTGGAGAAATGCTATATTTGGGTCCTATTGGGTTTTTGTTTCTCTCCAATATGGTAACTTTGCAGCACCACAATCCAACCATTTTCTCCCTTCCATAGTTCTTACTAGTAGAAACAGAACACACTAGATGTAGCTAGCAGTCAGAGGGTTTTAATTAGCACTGGCGCCCAAAGTACAAAGCCCCAACACCACATAGAATTCTTATAATCCCTTATAAGGTGGGGAGGTATCAAAATAGGTTTTAGGGATAAGAAAAGTGATAGCTAGAAAATTTTAAATAACTTGGAGAAAAGCACAGAGCTATTAAGTGAATAGTCTGTGTGACTCCACAGCTAATACTCTTTCTATTGCGCCATGCAGTCTCCAAGTACTGAATAAAAATGGTCTCTATGGTAGATAAAATTCTTGGCCCCAAGTTTTCACCATTCCCTCTATCCACACTCTTAACAAGTGAGTTTATATTTTGTCCCACTAAAGGCATAATGGACTTCCCTGCCTATTGACCCTGGACTCAGCTGCATGACTTGCTGTATCCAGTGAATGTGGGCAGAAGTTATATGCATCTACTCTAAGCCTGGGACTTAAGGGGAACCACAATTTCTGCTGCCCTCTGGGGCTTCTGCCATTGCCATGAGAAGAGCATGCCCTGGAGACTCACTTGCTCAAAAAGGATGAGAATGCCCCTTAGGTATCTGCTTCCCCTTTAGCTTGGGCCCCAGAATGAACATGCATGGAGAAGAGCCAAGCCCAACCTACAGGAAGGAAATAAGACCAGACAGATATGCAGACTGAAGCAGAGCAGCCCAACCAAGTCCAGTCTAGATCAATCCAAGTCAACATGCAGACGTGTAAGCAAGAATAAATAAGTATTGTTTTAAGACCCTGGGTTTTGTAGCTGGTTGAGATCATCTCTGAAAAGTGTTTGCCACTGTGGAAATATATTGCACTGTCCTGAAATTAGAGGAGAGATACTACTATTCTATTTATAATTCTTGAGTGGCTCCCTGACTCCTTTGTGATAGTCTGTACCCTAATTGATCTCTTAACTTTCTTGGAGCTGATCCTTGCCTGACTGTCCATCTCCTCCTCTACATATCCATTACTTGAAGCCCCACATGGGTCCTGCTGTTTTACACCCCCAGGTCTTTGTGTACTCAGTTCTGTCTTCCTAGAATGTCTTGTCACCTTCTCTAATTAATTCTAATCATTCCTCAAGATGAAGTTGAAACATCCCCTCCTCCAGGAAACTCTCTGTCCTCCATTGTGACTTGGATTCCCCACTTAGATGTGCTTGCCTATAGACTAGCCCTTATCACACCCTATAAAAACCAAATACTTGAAATTCTGGATTTATTTCAAAGGTACAGCCAGCATTATTGGTTGATGACTTAGATGTAGGTGTGAGAGAAAGAAAGGAGTCCAAATGTTACCATAGTTTTTGGCCTGGGCATCTAGAAGGTTGGAGTTGCCAACAGATATGAAGGAGACTGCAGGTGAGACACATTTGGACATAAGTTGGAAGACATGTCTATTAGATACCTGTTTTAATTTGTTTAGTGTTACTATCACAGAATACCTGAGGCTGGGTCACTTATGAGGAGGTTTACTTGGCTCATAATTCTAGCATTTGAAAGAGTCAAGATTGGGCAGCTGCATCTGGTGAGGGCCTTTGGCTCTTCCAACTCAGGGCAGAAAGCATAAGGGGAGCAGGTGTTGCAAAGAGATCAGATGGTGAGAGAGGAAGCAAGACCACTGAACTGAAGAAGACACCCCCTTTTTTTTTTAAATCAACTGCTCTCTCAGGAATTAATCCATTCCTAAGAGCAAGAACTCACCCCAGAGGGCAGGCAACAATCTATTCATGGGAAATTGCCCCCCTGACCCAAACACCTCTCACTAGTCCCCACCTCCCAACACTGCCATGTTGGGGACCATATTTCAACATCAGTTTCAGAGGAGACAAACTATATTCAAACCATAGCAATATCCAAGTTGACAAGTGAAGTCAGCAGTTGGATATACAAGCTGAGAGACAGGATAGAGAAGAGTACATTAACTCTTTCAAGGTATTAATACACTGTAAATGCTCTGTGAATACCTTCCAAGCCCTACAAATCTGGTGATTATTTTCCTCATTTTAAAATGCAAACTAGGTACTTCCCAAATGCCCATCAACAGTAGAATGGATGAATAAATGGTAGTATATGTGTACAACTTAGTAATGCTGTATAGCAACAAGAATGAATGAACCACAGGTATGCACAATAATGGAAAATTCCTAATGCCTAGTGACATTGCACAACCCGTCCCAGGGAGATATCAAAGCTCTATCCATAGAGCCCTGGCTGGAGTGACTGAAGCCACTGCAGGGAGGACCAACCCATGAGGAGGAATGGATTGAGGTCCCACTGAAGAAGCAGTCTGGCTGCAATATGGCAAGGCAGCTGTGCTGCATTGTGGGGGACCCTTCCTCTTGTGGACCATCAGTGTTATCCACAGCTGGCAGGCTGGAACAGCTGAGTCTACTGAACTGTGGAGACGGTTGGCTTCCCCTCCCTCAAGGAGTTCCAACCCAGGGAGAGATCAGAGCTCTGTTCATAGAACCCCTGCTGGAGTGGCTTAAGGAGGTCCTGCCCAGTGAGGAGGAATGAATTGTTGTCTTGGCTCCCTGGATTCAGCCTCCTTCCTAGAGATGGATTTCCTGCCTTGCTGGAAATCCTGGGGTCAAAGTATATAAAACTTCTGTGTCTCTTTCTATGTGCTTGAGTGGCTGCTCTGCTAATAAAACACACAGCTCTGTGTATTAAACTCAAGGCCCAGGTGGTGTGGACTCAGGAGGGGATCTCCTGATCCGCAGGTTGCAAAGATTCATGGGAGAAGCATGGTTCCTGGTTGCATATCACTCATCACTTCCCTTGGCTGGGGTGGAGTTTCCTTTGGCTCTGTGCTGCTTTCAGGTAGGCTTCCCAGCCCCGTCCAACTTTTTTTCATTCTCCAGAGGCTGGTGGTTTACCTAGTCAATCCTAATGCAAGAATCTGGATACTTCAGTTGAAGGTACTGAATTCACTTGCCCCTTTTAATTCCTCTCCGTGAGTGCTGTGGGCAGGGGCTTCTAATTGACCATCTTGGAATTGATCTCCCTGCAGTGAAGTGTTTTAAGCAGAAAGAACACATGATATTGGAAAATCAGCATAGCATGGTGGTTCAGAAATAGATTCTGGAGCCAGGCAGCTTGCTTGGTTTAGAATTCTGGCCCTGCAACTTACTAGTAGCCTCTCTGTGCCTTAGTTTCCTCACAGTTTAAATAGGGATAAAATAATATCTACTTTATAGGTCTATTTGCAAGATTTTAAAATTCTTGGAATAGTACCTGGCTCATTATACATGCTATAAAGTGCTTATTCAGTTAAATAAATAAAAACGTCTTTGGTAAGATAACTGAACATTGTATGGTCTAGTAGAGGATGCTGACAATAACAAATAATTAAAACATATCATGAAGTAAGCATAAAAGTGGTAATGCAAAGATGAGAATGAGCTCTGCTTCCAGTGATTAGTGTGAGCAGACACGTCACTGGACTTAGAAGTTTAAAGCCTAGTGTGGGAAGCTGACACGAATGGTAAAAAGCAGCCAGAGTGTTTCTGTAAGCAGGACCCCAATTCATTCCTCCTCACTGGGCAGGACCTCCTTAAACCACTCCAGCAAAGGTTCTATGAACAGAGCTCTGATCTCTCCCTGGGATGGAGCTCCTGGAGGGAGGGGAAGCCACCATCTTCACAGTTCAGTAGACTCAGCTGTTTCTGCCTGCAGCTGTGGATAATACAGATAGTTCACACAAGGAAGGGTCGCCCACAATGCAGCACAGCTGCATTGCCAATGGTAAAAAATGTTAGAGTAGAGGTATAAATAAGAGTGATTAATTTCAACTTGAAAGCAAATGAGGTGGTTTCACAGAGAAGAGCCCAGCATATTGGTTGATTGCTTGGGCTCCAGAATCAGGTCAGCTGAGTTTAGAATGCTGACTTTGTACCTCATTGGTTTGTGATTTGACCTCTCTAATCCTCCATCTCCTTATCTGTAAAATGGGGAAAAATAATAATGATAATGATATGTAGCTCATTGGACTGATAAGAATTCACAGTTAATGCATCTAAAGTCTTAGCACAAGGCACTCAATAAATGTGAAGCTATTACTATTATTACGAGTTGAAACTTGAGTGGGAAAGAACTTTGTTGGCATTAAACATGAGAAAAGGCCCAGAAGTTGAAAAGCATCTGACATAATTAAAGAACAGGAAGTTAGTGCCACTTAAACTACAGTCACCACTGCCAGTCAGTGAACAGTTTTTTACTGGTCCATGAACAGGTAAGTATAGAAACTGTAAGCATTTAGAAATTAAAAACAACAACCAAAAATTGAAAAACTAATTTTATACTTTTGGCCTACTTGTACACTTGTAATAAAACTTGGGCTTGTAGTTTTTGTCTTTTTTCTCATTTGCGAGCAGGTTTTGAATTGTATTTTACAGAAATAATGGTCCATGTCAGATTGGAAATAATGTCTTTTTCCCTTGAAAGTTTGAGAAAAAAAGTAATTCAGTGGGGCTGGATATGGCATCCGAAAGATGATTCTGGAAAGGTGGGCCAGGGCCATGTTTATGAGGCCCCTCCAATGCCTCACAGAGTTCACACTTTATTCTGCGGGCAACAGGGCTAGTAAGATTTAGAGGGATTGTTAACTGAAGGTGAGTGAACTTTGCACATTGTATGTGCGTGTGTGTTTTCCCAGTGAACATGTGCTTTTTCTTTCTTTTTTTAAATTAAAAGTTCTGTTTTTTTTAGTTAAGAGGAGAGACCGGAACTGCTCAGTGTTTCACAAAGATAACTTTGTATTTGATAAGAATTTCGTTAAACAAAGGAATTTGCACTTACCAAAACACAAAGCATTGAAAACCCTGAGCACATACCCTGTGACCAGAATGCGTGTAACTTGTTGAGATAAGCCACCCCTGGTCATCAGATGAGTCTCCTTTCTTCTTGGACACCCTCATCGAATTAAGGCACACACGACAGAGAAAAGACTCTGATCTCTCTCAGTTCGGGTCATCTCCTCTGCCTTCCATCACCACTGCCTGACAATCCTACAAATGGCAGGATGGGAAAACGGTTTAATAATCGCTTCCCTTCGGGAGGCGTTCGACAGTTCGGAAAGCATGGCCTTTACTCAGGCTCAGAGACGGACACAAACCTTCCACGTTGTCCTTTCAGCTGCGCAGCCCAGTCCTCCTCTACCTGCACGGGTACCCGCCGAGGAAGCGCAGGACCCTCTGCCAAGCCCTGTGCCTGCTCAGGCCTCCGCGGCCCGCCTCGCCGGCGGCTGCGCTTCTGAACAGCACGCGGCCCCGGTCTCCGCACCGCGTCTGCACCGGGGAGTCAGGCCTAGGGCTCGAGACCCGGGGCTACACTCCGTTTTCCAACAGCAACCACGGCCCAGAAGCTGAGGAGCCTTCCGGTCGATGCGTGCCCCGAGGTCGCCCTCGGAGGCCGAGTGAGACGCCCCGCGGCGTTCCGGAGGCGGCGCCCCACCCGGCGCGGGAATCCGGCCCTCGCCCCGCCTCTCGGCCCGCGGCCTGGCCGGCGAGCAGCGCTGCAGTCCCGAGGCGGCGCGGAGGGCCCCGCCGGGTCAGGGGTGTGGCCGCCGCCAACGTAAGACGAGGCCTCGAGCCCGGTCCTGGGCACCGCCTCCGTCAGAGCCGCCCCATCAGGTGCGTGTGCCGCCGACCTGGCAGTGCCCGCGGGCAGCTGGGCCCGGGCCCTGGAGCCTTCCCGCGGCGGGCCGAGGCTGGAGCCGGCCCGGGGAGGGAGCGGAGGGGAACGGACTGCCAACAACGCTCACGGGTGGGAGTGACGGGAGGACCTGGCAGGGGGGCGGCAGGGTGGCAGCCTGGGGCTGCCCCTTCGGTGACGCTGAAGGCGCCGAGCCTAGAAATGGGGCAGCTGTGAGTGACGTGGGGGTGGAGGAGGATGCGGCGGGACAGCAGCAAGCCCCCTCAGCAGTCCTTCCCAAGGCGGGTTCGCGTCCCCTCAGCGCCAGGGTTCAGCTCTAAGCCGCCCCTTCGTCCCGCCTCTGCGAACATTCCTGGGCCCCCTGAGCCTCCAGTGTGCTCTATGCAGTTCTTTTGCGGTTCCTTTCCCGTTTTACTGTGCACTTTCGCTTTTGCTGCGTCTAGTTTCTGCTACTAGACTCTCCCAGAATCTAAGTTCCATGAGGGCAAAGTCCTGTCTGACTTAGGACTCAGAGCTACTCAATAAGTAATTGAATGAGCACCTATGCCATAGGACTGAGTGAATTAACAAGTGAGTGAATGAGGACATAGGAGATCAAGCTGAATGAACCAGCGCACGAGTGAAAATACAGATACGTGAAGTGGAAGCAGTGGAGACGCAGGCTTACAACTCCTATTTTCTGATAGCTTTCCAAAAAGTTGTGTACGTGTCGCACGTTTGCAAACGGAGCATTCTCATTGGGACCACTTAAAAAGAGTTCTGTTCTGTTTAAATAACCTCTGGAAATGTCCCCTGGTATTTCCATTTTTGGTGGACTTGGCTATATGTGTTTGCTTAAAACAAAATATGCCTAGAATTTTTTTTTTTTTTTTTTTGCTTCTGTTTTGTTCACTTCCGCTTTGGACGTTAAAAGAATCGTTATCACTATAATATTTCATCTATTTCTTAAAGATGAGGATGACTGTAAAGGCAGAATCACCTGACCCCAATTTGTTTGTGAAACCAGACATTCCTTTTCAATTCAGAGTTGTTAAGAATCTTGTCTGTTTTCCTGAGACAGGTGCTGGCTGATTTGCAGGAGGCTAAAGAGAGGGCCCAGGGAGACATTATCTGTTTGTACACATAGGCTTAGCACATAGCTTTAATAGAGTTGGTCACTGCAGCAGTTCTTAGTTTCCAGGCCCAGGTTTCAGAAGAACTGGATGACCTTGGATTTGCCATTTGATCTCTTTAGGTTTTGATTTCTTAATCTCCAAAATGTGGCAGTTTAGCTAGGGACCTTTCCTGAGTTAAAACCTCTGGGATTCGTTTTTATCAGGGTTAGAAGATGAAATTACGGATGATTTCATGGAGTTCTGCTTACTTCACCTGCTCTGTTTGAGATTCTGTAGCATTTTGTCTCTGCTTTCTTCTCTGCTATTTACAGCTCATTCCCTTTCTTCTCCACATCTGCAATAAGAGAACCTGGGAGCTCAAGATAAGTATAATATACTCTAGGCTGGTGAGGAGAAAGGAGGATAAGATTTTCTTTTACATTGTCACAGGCTCTTGGTCCTGGGTCTGACTTGTTTCCAATGCATCCCAGTCTGACAATGCCATATATTCCCACGATACCTGGGGAACTGCATCATTATTTCTTTGCATGCATTTGAGATTAGTTATCATAGATCACATTTTGAAGCTGAATGGACCTTGGAGATTTTTTAAAGGCACTTCAAAAGTCATTATACATATTTAAATATTTTTGCATGCTACATTTAACAGACACAAAGCTCCAAATGTGTTAAGTAAAATGAAATTGTTACTTACTTTAGTTAATCAAGTTTATAAATAAGGAGAAGTGGAATAAATGTGTTGCTTGTTGAAAAGGGCCAACTTTCTCACACTCTTTTCCAAAGAGCCAGTTATGAGTTCATGTGTCATACAGGCACGGAATATTACAAAGTTGATATTTATGGGGCACTGACCATACACCAGGCACTGTTATATTTAATCTTTTTACTTATATTGCCCCATTTAGTTGTCACTGTATACCTAAGAGCTAGATACTATGGTAATTCCTATTCAACCTTCTTAACTAGAAACAGTACTTGGAAAATGGAAAAGTTAGGACTCAAAACTCAAGCAGATGGAAACAGTGTTTCTTGCAGAAACAAGAAAATCCTGCCAGGAAGACTGTGTGACTTTGAAGAATGTGGTTTCTGTGTGTGCTCAAGCATATATACAAACTCTGGGTTATTTGGGTAAATGAATTTAGAATGGGAGCACAGGGTGAAACGATTGAGACTGAATTATAGGGGAATTGATTGTTTTATCATTTTGAAAGTTATTGAATTCCATTGAGATTCTGGGAGACTCTGATACTTTGACCTAGGTACTCATGCATCTTAATTTTAAACATGTTCAGACTTACCAATTTAGGAAACATAAAATGAGTGACATTGAGAGCTGTCATCAGTAAATGACACTTAAGGGCTTTGAACCACGAGTGCCAAGCAGTGTTGTTTTTTGGACTAGCTTTGTTCTCTTGGTAAGGCACTGCCTCCCAACTTCCTTCTTTATAAAACTAACAACCCCTAGTGTAGACAAAGAACAACGCCTACATCTGTGTAATCTAGAGACAAGAATGCAAGATGGGTTTCCAGAATCCTTATAATTAATTGATGAGAGCAAAAGAGGAAAAGAGAGGCCCATAAAATAAGTGGGAAATTATTTTGTTTCTTTTTTGTCAGCCAAGTTTCACCCCATGGAAAGCAGAGACCAGTTGTGGCCGCTGAAAAACCAAGAGCTGATGCCAGTTTGATTTAGCTCAGGAGGCTGAAACTTTCTGCCCTGAAGGCTGGTGTGATGGAATAGACCTTCCCATTGCTCACAATATTATGGAAAAAAAAAAACCAAAAAAAAAAAACCATTAAAGCAACAATTTTTATTACTTGGCCTGAAGCTAGAGCTTTAAAATGTACTTTCTTCTCCCCCTACCCTCCCTAAACCACTTAGCTTTTAAAAACAAACAACCCATTCATGTGTTTGTTACAGTCACATTATTAGTTCTCTTTATTCCTGGGCCCGTTTCTTTAATGCAGCAAGGTATTTGGAGGAGTGTACTTCCGGATCTGTGGAATTTTCCTTTAGTTGTTATTTTATTCAGAAAATATTAAATTCAGTAACCATTTATTGAGGGTGTACTATGTGCCAGATAAAGATGAATGAGAACAAATTTAAATATGAGAGTGACCCAAACAATTGCACCACAGGGTAATGTGGAAGTAGTGGCCACTTACTCTTCCAGGAAAGAGGTATGATTGGAGCTCAGGAAGACTTTGCAGAGAAAGTGAAGTTTGAACTGTGTTTTAAAGCCTAAAGACCAAGCAAAGGGAGAAGGGTATTGCAACCATGGAGAACAACAATAGCAAGGAAAAGGAGGCAAATAGCAACATGGCATTCTTTGGGAGTTGGGAGCTCAGTGTGCTTGTGGTAAGGTCTGGTAAGGCTGGGGCCAGTGATGGTCCTTGAATTGGTCCTTGAATGTCATATTATTTAAACTTTATCATAGTCTAGATAATCCTTTTCAGCATTATTTTTGTTTTGCTTTGTTTTGTTTTTTTTGAGACAAGGCCTCACTCTGTCACTCAGGCTGGAGTGCTATGGCAAGATCTCGGCTCACTGCAAATTCTGCTTCCCGGTTCGAGTGATTCTCATGCCTCAGCCTCCCAAGTAGCTGGGACTACAGGTGTGCGCCACCACAGCCTGGCTAATTTTTGTATTTTTAGGGCTTCACCATGTGGACCAGGTTGATCTAAACCTTCTGGCTTCAAGCTATCTGCCCACCTTGGCCTCACAAAGTGTTGGGATTACAGGCATGAACCACTGTGCCTGGCTTTTTGCAGCATTTTTAAGCTGAATTTTAAGCAGAGAAGTGATATGATTGGATTTTCTTTGGAAAATAGCTACAGTGATAATGTTTTAGAACTAGGGAGGGAAGAGCCAGAAGGCCGCAGGAAAAGGAGGATGCAGTTGCCATAGTTATAGTGAAATAGGAGAAGGATCTAAACTAAGATAGGTTAGAGAGACTTTTAGAAAACAGAGCAGGCCGGGCGTGGTGGCTCAAGCCTGTAATCCCAGCACTTTGGGAGGCTGAGGCGGGTGGATCACGAGGTCAAGAGATCGAGACCATCCTGGTCAACATGGTGAAACCCTGTCTCTACTAAAAATACAAAAAAATTAGCTGGGCATGGTGGCGCGTGCCTGTAATCCCAGCTACTCAGGAGGCTGAGGCAGGAGAATTGCCTGAACCCAGGAGGCGGAGGTTGCGGTGAGCCGAGATCGCGCCATTGCACTCCAGCCTGGGTAACAAGAGCGAAACTCCGTTTCACACACACACACACACACACAAAAAAAAAAAAAAAAAAAGAAAAAAGAAAACAGAGCAGGATTTAATAACTAGCTGGAGGATATGGGAAATATGTTTGAAAATAATCTGACGTTTTGGAATTGCTTAACTGGGTGAGTGGAGATGCCACTAATGAGGGTAACAAATATAAGGTGAGGAAGAAGTTTTGAGAGAAAGACAGTGAGTGAGTGGAGGTAACTGTGGAACATCCAAGTGGAGATCCCAGGATATGTAGCCTTTTCTGTAGCTGTGCTGTAATGTCACATAGTCGAGATCAGCCAAACATTACAATAGGACCTCAGTCTAAAAAGACACATCAATTTAATAACTCACTTAAAAATATATCAAACTTATCTAATGACCATTACATTATATTTCAGATGAGTTCCTAGAGAGCTCTGATTCTTATGTAAGTGCCAGTGAAGGAAAAAAAGATTGGAGACTCAAATAACGAGGGTATTATAAGCTGCTGGGAGAAACTGAAAAAGAGAAATACAGACCAGAGTCGTTCAAAGGAACAAAGATAAGGAAATGGCAGGAGTGTTGCAGAGAGAAGTGGTTTCTAAAGACACAGGTATAGGCAGATACGGAATACAGAGAAGAAACTTGAGCTGGTGCTTCCAAATAACTATACTTCTTCAGTGGTAAGATATCACAAGCTTGATTTCTCATCTTATTCAGTTTGTCAGGAAGACACAAACAGGAGATTGTTCAGAGGTGTGGGTACTGGGCAGAGGGCTCGATCTCATTTTGCAGAGAAAGTGTTTGGAGACTTTGAACTAAGCAAAAAGTAATGGAAAGTAAGATAAAAATGAAATGGGCAATGATTTGGAGAAATTTTTTGGAAAATTTAAGTAATTCTATGACAAACAGGTGTTACAAAGAAAAAGGTCGATTGATGCAGTGTTCTTTTGGTATAGTGGTATTAGTCTTCCTTGGAAAAAAGTTTTGCATAGCACTTTATATTTAAAAAGAAATTTTATATTTGATTGTTACAGGAACCTAGGAAGTAGGTGTAGCCAGGCATTATTATCTTTCTTTTATAAACTAAAAATCTGGCATGAAGGAGGCTACAGTTTGTCTCATGGCTCAGATGGCTCAGATCACATGGCTGGCAGGGACTCAGAATCTTCTGACTTGGGGTCCATTGCTTTGTCCATTGTATCAAAGCCTTGCTTTACCTTGGAACCTTGGCCTTTTGCAGTGTGTCCCCTCCTTTCCTTACCATATCACATCATGTAAATGTAAAAGTAAAGCAGATGGTATTTGAAGACCAACTCACCTGAAATATAATGTAATGGTTATTAGATAAGTATGATGTATTTTTAAAGTGAATTATTAAATTGATGTGTCTTTTTAGACTGAGGCCCTATTGTATGTTTGGCTGAGGTCTTGACTGTGTGACATCACAGCACAGCTACAGAAAAGGCTACATATGCCATCTGCTTTACTTTTACAGGCAGTGATGTGAAAGGATCCTTAGTACCAATTCTGCTATATACAGTAGGGATGTTCATGAAGGGTTGTGTATAGACAGTATCTATGTAAATCAAATGACACTTTCAGTGCAATAGGAGAGTTCACAATATAAAAGTGTTATGATTAAATCTTTTATGAGGCAGATAATCCCTTTATAAAGTGAACAATCAGTCACTCCTTGATATATTATCTGAATAAATCCAGACTTTCAAATATGGGGTTGACTTAAAGCAAGATACATCTGTAGTAGGCTACATCTACATTTATCATATATGAAGATTTTTCTGACTTGAGCATTGAATATGAAGATGGGGATCTGGAGCTGGATCCTCTAATTTTTAGGGACCATTTAAAATATAATGGACATCATGACTTGTAGTTAAATCCACGAGGCTACCTTTACTGTTTACCAAGCACCTAACAGGGTATTGGATGGGGCAAAACCCAGCTGTGAAATGGAGAGAGAAACCCAGCACTGGCACTGCCTTCAGTCTGACAGACCACAAGAAAGTTGTAAATGTAAATTCACCAATATCGTGGGCCAGGGAAAGAAAACCAGAAACTCTTATGGTCCTTGAGTTATCCATCGGTATTAAAATGAAACCAAATATATTTCAAAGCAAAGACTATTATATTAGACTCAAAGTTATTTTGTACTGATAAAAGATAATCTATGTAAGGAAGAAGAAGTACTTGTGATTCTTTATGCATCAAATGTTTAAAAATGCATATCTTCAAAATATATAAAACTAATGATTGGAAGTATGAGAAAATAAGCAAAGCAATTTGTAGGATACCTTAGATCTGTTGTTTTATATGACAAATCAAGTAGACCCAAAGTCAAATGGTATTATACAAGATTTGAATAATACAACTAATGAGGTTGAATAATATCATTTATGAGTGAATAGGGATATGGAACATTTACTAATATATTATTAATCAAAAAATATATTATGTATGATATATGTACATGATCTATACTGGGATATATATGAGGTATATGTGTGTATATGTATTTCCTATTTTGCAATAAGTTCTTTTTAATTTTTTATTGTAAATTGACATTATGATTGTATATATTTATGGGGTACAAAGTAATGTTGATATATGCCATAACACAACATTCCATACAACGTGGAATGGGTAAATTAAGCTAGTAAACATACCCATCACCTTAAATAATTATCATTTTTGTGGTGAAAATATTTGAAAATTTGCTGTCTTAGCAATAATACAACACATAATTAACTATAGTCATCATGCTGACAATATAATCTCAAAAAACTTGTTCCTCTTGCTTAATTGAAACTTTTAAACCCTTTGGCATTCCCCATTTTCCCCAGCCTCTCAGATTTTGGTACACACCTTTCTACTCTATGCTTCTGAGTTCTGTTGTTTTAGATTCCACGTAGAGGTCATATGGTATTTGTCTTTCTGTGCCTATGTCTGGCTTATTTAACTTAGCGTAATATCCTGCAGCTTCATCCATGTTGTCTCAAATGACAGATTTCCTCATTTTAAAAGGCAGAATAGTATTTTATTGTGCATATATAACACCTTTTCTTTATCCATTTATCTGTTGGTGGGCACTTAGGTTAATTCTATAATTTGGCTATTGTGAATAGTGCTACAGTGAACATGGGAGTGCATATATTTCTTTAATATAATTATTTCAAAGCTTTGGATATGTACTTAGAAGTGGGATTGATGGATCATATGACAGTTCTATCTTTAGTTTTTTGAGGGCCTTCAAAAAAACTAAAGATAGACTATCAAAAAAACTAAAGATAGAACTATCATATAATCCATCAATAGAATTTTCTGTAATGGCTGCACTAATTTACATTACCATTAACAATGTATAAGTATTTCCTTTACTTCACATCGCTGCCAGAATTTTGTTTGTTTTTGAGGCAGGATCTGGTTCTTTTGCTCCAGTTGGAATGCAGGGGTGTGATCTCTGCTCACTGCAATCTCTGCCTTCCAGGCTCAAGCCATCCTTCTTCCTCAATTTCCTAGGTAACTGGGACTGCAAGTGTGCCACTGTGCCTGGATGATTTTTTATATTTGTAGAGATGGGGTTTTGCCACGTTGCCTGGCAGGTCTTGAACTCCTGAGCTCAAGCAGTCTACCCATCTTGGCCTCCCAAAGTGCTGTATTACAAGAGTGAGCCACAGTGCCTGGTGCATTTGTTATTTTTTCTTTTTCATAATAGCCTTTCGAACTGGGGTGAGATATTATCTCATTGCAGTTTTGATTTGCATTTCTTTGACAATTAGAGATGTTGGACATTTAAAAATATAACTCTTGGTATTTGTATGTCTTCTTTTGAGAATAGTCTGTTTGGGATCTTCATCCATTTTTTAGTTGGGTTGCTTGTTTTCTTGCTAATGAGTTGTTTGGGTTCCTTATACAGTTCCTCCTGGAAAAATGCAGGTCTTAGGGGCACTGACTCTCTCTACAGTTTAAAATTCTAGTATACTTTTGATTCCACCAAAACTTAACTATTAATAGCCTACTATGACTGGAAGCCTTACTAGTAACGTAAATAGCCAATTAACACATATTTTGTATGTTATGTGTAATATATACTATATGCTTACAATAGAGTGAGGTAAAGAAATTTTTATTGAGAAAATCGTAAGGAAGAGAAAATATATTCACTGTTTATTAGGTGGAAGTGGATCATCATAAAGGTCTTCATTCTTGTCATCTGTATGTTGAGTAAGCAGAGGAGGGGGAGGAAGAGAGAGGGTTGGTCTTGCTGTCTTTTTGGTGGCAGAGGTGAAAGAAGTGGAGGAGATGGGAGGGGAGGCAGGAAAGGCAGGCCTACAGGTATAAATTTCCAGAAATACGTAATAATTTCTGTATGGCTACTTTTCTTTTTCTAAAAATGTTATAAAGTTTATCTTAAAATGTTTATATACAGTATCAGTCTTTCTTCTACTATTTGCTTTAGCTTCAGTGCCCACATCATAGAAGTGTTCATGTCATAAAAGAAATCAAAACCAGTGTCAAATAATCAGAACCCTTCTGCCAGATTGTCTGATGTTAATTTGCTTTTTGGTACTTTTATGTCCTCCTCATAATTATATGGCACTAGTTCAAAAGCATTCTATCAGGTTGTCTTCATCAGTTATTCTGGTGTGTAGTATCTATTAACTCTTGAATTTCTCCAAGATTCGTATCTTGAAACCTTCATTCACCACCTTTTTTCCACTATGTTCACAATTGCTTTCATGATTTCCTTGATTGGCTTTGTCATAAATCCTGTGAAATCATATACAACAGTTGGGCACCGTATTCTCTTGCAGGAATTTATTGTTGGCTTGATGGCTTTCATAACTTTTTCGATAACAATGATGGTGTCTTCAATGTTGTAATCTTTCTAGACTTTCGTGATGTTTTCTCTATCAGAGTTGTCTACGATAGCGTTGATAATCGTTTCCATAGAGTACTGTATATAATGAGGTTTCAAGGCCCTTATGATACCCTGATCTAGAGGATGATTAGGGACCTTGCATTTGGGGGCAAGTAGACCACTTTGATGTCTTTGGTGTTGAACTCATGGAGTTCTGGGTGGCCAGGAGCATTGTCTAATAAGAAAATAATTTTAAAAGGGATTCCCTTACTGGCAAGATACTTTCTAACTTCAGGGAAAAAGTATTGGTGGAACCAATCCAGAAAAATAGTTCTTGTTTAGGCCTTCTTGCTGTAAGCCAAAAGACTGGCAGCTGGTATTTATCTTTTCCCATCAAGGCTTGGCAGTTAGCAGCTTTACCAATGACAGTCCTGACCATAAACCTGATTGCATTTGCACAAAACTGTGGAGTTAACCTATCCCTTCCTACCTTAAGTCCTAGTGCTCACTTCTCTTCTTTACTAATAAATGTCCTTTATGATCTTTTTTACTCCCCCAGAATAGAGCATGTTCATCTGCATTAAAACCCTGTTTAGGCAGATATCCTTTCTCCTCAATGATTTTTTAAATGGCTTTGCAATATAGTTTGATATCAGACACTGTTAGGCCTTCAGCTTTGTTTGTTTTGTTCAATATCATCTTGGTGTTTTTTTTTATTCCCTATGAATTTTAGGATATTTTTTCTATTTCCTTTTAAAATATACTTTCTGGCCATTTTTCTCTCTCCTAATCTTCTGAAATTTCTATTATGTGAAGGTTAGTTCCCTTGATTATGTCCCATAATTCTTGCAGGTTTTCTTCGTCTTTTTCATTTTTGTTTCTTTTTGCTTCTCTGACTGAATAATTTCAAATTAGCTCACTGATTCTTCTGCTTCATTGAGTCTGCTGTTGAAGATTTCTATTGCATTTTCAACTAAGTCATTGTATTCTTTATCTCTAGGGTTTCTTTTTTATTGTTTCTACTTCTTTTTTTCTGTATTCTCATTTTGTGTATAGTTTTTTGAAGTTCATTTACTTTTATATCCATATATTCTTGTAGTTCACTGAACTTCTTTACAAGGATTCTTCTAAATCTTTTTCTGCCACTTTATAGATCTTCATTTTTTGGTCTGTTATTGGAGCTTTGTTAGTTTCTTTTGATGATTACAGATGCTCTTTAACTTACAATGTGCTTATGTCCTATTAAACCCATAGTAAGTTGAAAACTATGTAAGTAAGAAATGTTTTTAATATCCCAGTACACCAATTGTAATATCAAAAAATTGTAAGTTGAACCATCATAAGTGCAGATGCTCCTTGACTTACAATGGTATTATATACTGATAAATCTGTTATAAAGTTGAACAATTGCAAGTTGAACCATCATAAATTGGGGACCATCTATATTTGTAATCCTTGTGTTCTTGCATTGGTGTCTGCACATTTAAAGAGACAGCCTCCTGAGTGCAGTGGTGTAATAACAGCTCACTGCAGCCTTGACCTCCTGGGCTCATGAGATTCTCCCACCTCAGCCTCCTGAGTAGTTGGGACCACAGGTGTGTGCCACCATGCCTCGCTACTTTTTGTATTTTTTGTAGAGATGAGGTTTCACCATGTTGTCCAAGCTGGTCTTGAACTCCTGGACTCATGTGATCCACTTACCTTGGCCTCCCAAAGTGCTGGAATAACAGGCATAAGCATAAACCACTGCATTCGGCCCTGACAGCTTGCTTTTCTGGTTTTTACAGGCATTCTTTGGTAGGGATTGACTTTTACTTCTTAGTCTAGGCTGTGATTCTAGTTGGGTCAACTGGTAATGACTCCACGCAGGCAGGGCTTGCTATAGTTGGCTTGGCTGCTTTGCTCTGAGGTGTGATGAGGGTGCTGGCTAGGCTCCCGTGCTTGGGGGAGACTACTGTCTGGGCTCTGCTCTAATTTCTGGTTAGAGGTTGCAGGGTATATTTCCTGGATGGGTGGTACTGCTATTTGGGTTCAGCAGTTGAGCAGGGCTGCTGGCTGGACTCTTGAGTTTAGCTCAGGATGGATAAGGTCTGGAGGTTATGCTGCACAGAACTGCACAGTTGAGGATTGCTTCTTCCTGGGCAGAGCCTTGGAGAGGGCTCTGAGTCTGGGTTGAGTCACTCCTTGGGTCAGGCAATCTAATCCCTGTGCTCCACGGAAATGCCCAGTGATGATCATCTCTACATCTCCCTCCTTTGTAAAGCATTGGGGTTGCCTTTGAGGCTAGATATGGAGACTGGTTATCTAAAGACTCAAACCAGGCTGACCTTCTCATCATGTTTCTGCGAGCAGTGAGCTTCGCTTTGCAGGTGAGCTATGCCATCGGCTGGTATCTCCGATTGTGCACCACTGGCAGGAACATAGAGCCATCACCAAAATTTGCACACTGGTCCCTGTGAGCTCTGCCTCCTTTCTTTGTTTCTACCTAAACTTAGGAAGTCTAGCCATGTTATTGCTGCCATTATTCTCCATGAGGTCAGATAGGAGTGGGCTTGCTGGGAAGTGTCTCAATGCCAGGGAGAGCTGCATGTCTAAAAACTCTGGTTACCTTTTTTTTTTTTACAATAGGGGTCCAGTTAAAAAGATCTCTCTCTCTGTGTCACCATGCTGATTTGGGGGAGCAGGAAGGGCAATGTGGTCAAAGTGAGATTGTTCCTCTTTAATATGGTTTTTATTTGATTCTGTGGCCTATTCAGTCAGGTGTCTCCTTTTTTTCCTCAAGTTTTTAAGTTTTCACAAAAGTGTCCTTGTCTTTGGATTGTTGCTAATTGGACTTTCTGTGTAGAGAAGTGAAGCCAAGTGAAGGCTGAGACTTCCTATTCCGCCATCTTGCTGATGTCACACCTATATATTTACAGAAAATTCATTTCCTCTTTATAACATTTATGAGAGATTATAAAAAAAGAAAACAACAACAGCAACAAACCCAAAAGTCTTAAAGGAAGACTTTAATGAATTCCAGAGTCTTTCTTACTCTTACTGGCCTTGTGCAAGTCCTCTGGTTTAGCCCCTGTTTCCAGCTAGCTTTTAAGAGGTTGAGATGATGAAAAGAAAACATACCTCTCTCCTTTCATGATGCTGTGAAGTAGCTCATATAATTCAACTTCCACGTTTATATACGTATGTCTCTTTTGTGCCCAAAGCATCATTTTGAGATTTTTTTTATTATCAAAATACATTGGCTCTATGTTATTCATAACTAATCTGAGGCTGTATTTGTTACATTTGAGTATTTTAAATCACTAATGCAATATGTATTGTATACCAAAATTTGCCATCTAAAACACTTGGCTGTTCTTTTGTAGGGTTTTTCTTTTCATTAGCTTTTGTGAGCTAAAGCTAAAAGAAAACCAAAGGAAGGCTAGAAAGGTTCTTTGAGAAGTAGATGGTACACATGGAAATCAGCATTATTCTGAATTCATTTCATTGCCTACTCAGTCCAAATTTTAGGCTAACAACTTAAACTTATAACTCACTGGCACCTTGCATTTCTTGTAGCTTAATGGTTAAGAACATGAGCTTTGAAGTCATTGTCCCAAGTTCAAATATGAGGTCTACTGCCATCACCTATGTGATTTTGGGCCGAACATGTATAATCTTTATACCTTCATTTCTTCATCTGTCAAATTGGGATAAAAATTATAACTATCTGCAGTGGGCAGAATACTGTCTTCCCTACCCCACTTCTGTGTTGTCCATATCTTAATCCCTGAAACCTGTGCATGTTAGGTTACATTGCAAAGAGGAATTAAGATTGCAGATGGAATTAACATTATTAATCATCTGGCCTTAAAATAGGAAATTATGCTGGATTATCCCAGTGGGCCCAGTGTAATCACAAGGGTCTCTAAAAGTGAAAGAGTGAAGCAGAAGAGGAGGTCAGAGAGTTAGGAAGATGTGATTATGAAAGAACGTTCAAAGAGACACAGTAGTACTGGCTTTGAAGATAGAGGAAGGGAACCATGAGCCAAGGAATGTGTGTGGCCCCTAGAACCTGGGGGAAGCAAGGAAATAGATTCTCTCCTAGAGCTTCCAGAAAGGGATGCAGCCTTACCAATACCTTGCTTTTCTGTAGTGCATACAGTGTCAGACTTCTGACCTACAGAACTGTAAGATAATAAATTTGTTTTCAGGCACTAAATTTGTGGTAATTTGTTATAGCAGCAATAGAAATTAAATACACTGTTGTATAGGGTTGTTGTAAGGGTTAAGAAATGTAAACCTTTAGGACAGACCTGCCACATAGTAAATGCTCAGTTAGTATTAGCCACTATTTTTATTCATTGGTACTTTAGTTTCCCTTCTTTGCTCTTTTGTGGTAGTTGTCTTGTAATTACCCAAATTTGTGGGTATCTTCCCCGCCAAGACTATGTCCCCAAGTGTTTTCCACTCTCATGTTAGTCTGTACTCAGCCTCCAGTCATTTGTCAAAATGACAATTTCAGAGTTCCTACCATTTTATGGTTCCAGCAGCTTCTGTTCCAGGTAAGTAGATCTTGACTGTGACTCTCTGGATTTACCTGTCTCTCCAGATTTTAGGGTGGTAGTTTGCCCGGAGACTTCCATTCTGTGGTGGGTCCAAGGAGAGTCACTTGTTGTCACTTTGTTTTGTTTCATTATTGTAAGGACAGGAGTGCTGATTTCCAAGTTCTTTACATGTTGGTACTGAAATTGGGCAGTGCTCTTTACCCTATGGCCTTAATAATCTCTCTATACACATGAGCTCTTCATCTCTATACTTGACTTCTT
Organism: Saimiri boliviensis; assembly: GCF_048565385.1. Taxonomy (NCBI): domain Eukaryota; kingdom Metazoa; phylum Chordata; class Mammalia; order Primates; family Cebidae; genus Saimiri; species Saimiri boliviensis. Next base: position 30,286,162 of record NC_133463.1, on the reverse strand, counting down.
TCTGATTTCCCTTATATGGTTTTCACATCATTAATTTCATTTCCAAACATGCATGTTCTGTGTTTTCTTTTTAGGTTAGTGGCATCTCAACTTAAGGGATTGTAGGTTATGTGATGTGTCTGAAATACAGTGTCAAAAACAGGTTTAAAATCGGGGAGGTTACTGTTAACTCTCCACCTTTCCTGAATCCTTTTCTTCAGAATTAATAAGTCACCAAGGGCTGTTGGGTCTACCTATGAATTTTGCCTACATCTTTGCTGTCATTGCGTTAGTCCTAACCCTTACTGTTTCTTGCCCCTGCCAAGCAGAATATTTTAAACCACTTTATCCTCTATACTGCCTCAGAGTTGGGTCATAGGCTGGATCATGTTACTTCCTCTCTCAGAAGACCTATATTTTGAAAAATTGCCCATGGAATAAATTCCAAACTCCTAATTTGGCATTTAAAGTTTTTAAAGATTCGTAATTAAGGAATATTTCTAGGTGTATTCATAGTGCATGTACCTACTGTATTTGCTAGTTCTACCATAACAAAATCCTACAGACTGGTTAGGTTTAACAACAGAAATTAATTTTTTCATGATTCTAGAGGCTGGAAGTCCAAGATCAAGGTATCTGCATATTTGGTTTCTTCTGAGGCCTCTCTTTATGGCTTGCACGTGGACATCTTTTCTCAAGGTCCTTACACAGACTTCTCTCTGTGCATGCACAACCCTGGTATCTCTCTGTGCATCTCAATTTCCTCTTCTTATATGGATACCAGTCAGATTGTTGTAGGGCCCACCCATCAGGATGGGTATACCTTTTGCAAGAGTGGCAGAATTTTTATTCATTATTCTTTTCTTGAATTAAATATCCTTAAAATTACACATAAGCAGTATTCTTAATGTGTGTTTTCAATTTGGAAATTTTAACATTTAAAAATTTTTCTTGCTGAAGATATATGACAATAGGAGGGGGATAAAATGAAGGTATTATAACAATTTTTGATAATCTCATCTTCTGCATTGCATTTTCAGGGCAGTTTATTAATGGTCCAGTTCTTAAAGATGAGTGGATTCCTCAATGTTTATTTGTAGTATATCCTTCTAATGAAGAATTATATCCTTAAAGCTGGCATAATTAGGTGGACTTGTCTATTAGCTGAGCTACTAAGCTTTATTTTCCTGGGTCAATGAATAACAGAAACAATTCTCAAAATAATTAAATCAGTTAAAACCCAATTTTGGGGTAAGAATCTGGGGTCTGGCATTTCCTTTTTGTTAGGTTTTCAAAAACTATTAAAACTTCAATGCTTGGCAAAGCATAGTGGCCCATGCCTATAATCCCAGCACTTTGAGAGGCAGTTAGATCTCTTGAGTACGGGAGTTCAACAAAAGCCTGGGCAACATGGCAAAACCTCGACTCTACAAAAAATACGATAATTAGTTGGGTGTGGTGTGGCACTTGTATAGCACCAGCTACTTGAGAGGCTGAGGCAGCAGGATCACCTGAGCCCTGGAAAGGTGAGGCTGTAGTGAGCCAAGATTGCAGCACTGCACTCCAGCCTGGGGTACAGAGCAAAGCCCTGTCTCAAACAAAACAAAACAAAGTATCAATGCTAAACTTTCTAGAGAATGGGTAATCACCTCTCAAGTCATTTTTCCAAATCCGTTTCTGAACCAGGACAGGCAATAACAGAGATTGTCAGGGGAAGGACTGATGTGTACTCACAAGGGAAAAAGGACTCTGCTTTGAAAACACAGATGAGCCTTTGGATGTGGAAATTTACAAGGCTCAGAGAGCCCTGAAACATCTTTAGAAGTGGAGCCCAGTGGAATAATGGGAGGCTGTGTGCTGGCTTGGCAATGAAGCCTGTCTGGCACAAACTAAACTGTAAACAACTCCTCAAACATTTGCATCTGCATACATGACATTAGATTCTCCAAATGTCCGATTAAACACTTGTCAATGGAAGAAATGTTTGTTTCCTCAGCTGACCTGTTGTCAGCCTTGGCCTTCCTGATGGGGAAGCAGTTTCAGCTGATACTGTTGTATGCTGTTTCTTACTGGGCCTGATCTTGTCCTTGTTTAGACAAAATCCCTCTTGAGAGCCATGGATACTGTGCCAAGCTGCAGACCATGGGATTAGGTTAGATAACTACAGAAAATATCCAGGCTCTGAACACTAAAGAAAATCTTTAGTTTTTTTTTGCACAGTTCTAAACCATTTGTGCTTAAAAAATTATAAAACTTATTACAGTTGAGATGAAAAGAGCAGTGCTGATATGTGTTTATATACTTCCAAGGGCTGACTTCATTTTTTAAATATCTTACAAAACGTATATTGTACAAATATTAATTGTATGTGTGTGGGGTGTGTGTAGTGTGTGTGTCACTATCTGTTGACAGAAATGCTCAATTATAAGTCTCTGTGACTGGAAGAGCAGTGAAGGACTTGGACACATGCTATAGAAACATAAAGGAAGGGAGGAAGGCAATAATGGAGTAGAATCAAAGAAGTTTTTTTTTTTGAAACGGAGTTTTTGCTCTTGTTACCCAGGCTGGAGTGCAATGGCGCGATCTCGGCTCACTGCAACCTCCACCTCCTGGGTTCAGGCAATTCTCCTGCCTCAGCCTCCTAAGTAGCTGGGATTATAGGCACGTGCCACCATGTCCAACTAATTTTTTGTATTTTTAGTAGAGACGGGGTTTCACCATGTTGACCAGGATGGTCTCAATCTCTTGACCTTGTGATCCACCTGCCTCAGCCTCCCAAAGTGCTGGGATTACAGGCTTGAGCCACCATGCCCAGCCAAATCAAAGAAGTTTAAATTATTCTTTGGAAAAGTTGAAGTTCATAAGGAAGAAGAAAACCGTATGACCTTGAGCGAATTTCTAGTTTTACTAGTATCAGTTTTCTGATTCATAAAATAGGAAATATAATGTCAAGAACATCAAAGGTTATTGTCAAGATTAAATAAAATGATCTATGTAAAATGCTTACAGCAACAGTTGCCACATTGTAAATGTTCAAGAAATGCTAGCTAATAATGAAATATGAAATAATACATCTTTGGTCCAAAGATGTTTAAGCATTCCTATCTGGTGAAGAGAAGGAGCAAAGGAACAAGAGAAAAATTAGATAATTGGTACAGTATGGGCAGAAAATTTGGCTTTGGAAAGGAGGTGGGCAGTTCTTTCACTGGGATGGGAGCTAAGAATGATTGTATAGGTAAAGGGATAGAAGAACTTTGAGGTGAGGATGAAGAAAGACAAAGCATCTCATGGTCATACTATTGCCTTTTCATTTATGTAGAAGAGGAGAGCTTTTTCTGAACATGAGGGGGAGGAGGAGTGAAATTTGAGGCTTAAGGAGAGTGGAAAAATTTCATAGCAGCTGCTGTGGGGAATTTGATAGGTGTCAACTAAACATAAATATAAGGGTTGTACAGCAATGCAGAGGATATGCCTGAGGTCAGCCAGCTTTAGTTTATAGTGGCATGATTTTGGGAATGCAGATGATGGCATTATGCACCCTGGAGCAAGCATAGAGAAAATTCAAAATTAGCTTTGAGGAATAAGAAAGGAGGGGAGGAGTAAAGGTAAAGATATCCTAAGGTACGAATGAAAATGCTATTGGAATCATTAACCATCAGGTAAGGTTGTGAGCCAAGATTAATCTGAAATGGCCATTTGTGTGGATAGAAGTACAGACAGACTGGAGGTGGGGAGGCCCTTCACTGGACAGGCAACATTAATCTAGCTTCTGCTGTACCACGTACATGCTGAGTGATGATGAGACAGGAATGAAGGAAATACAATTCACTTGGGCAGCTCAAGAGCATTTTTTAAGCTCTTACTATATACTCGCTAGATCATCCATATGACAGCAATGCTTCCCTTGAAAAGCTTTAAGTCTAGTGATATACTCTGGATAATTTAAACTCAGACTCTGTACTTTGAAGGAGGTAAGCAGAGGATCCTAGAAAACCATAGAAGAGGACATTCAACACGACCTGTGAGAATACAGGGGAGGCAATGAAAGTATCCTGGAAAATATCTTGCTTGAGCTGAACCAAGATTGCAGGAGAGCTGGGGTGAAGAATGGCAGAAAGGGAGAAGAAAATCAAGGGAGGAAAAGCAAGGAAAAAGGGAGCCAAATTGATCAGGGCAGATAAAAGATTTCACAGCGAAGGAATAATTGAGATGAGTTATGTATGATACTGTTGCTAAGTGAGAGAAATAAGGAAGACCTGAATGGAAGTGATAAACAATGTATTTGTAGGAACAGAAGAAAGAGGTGTCAGGAGAACAGAATGATGAGATTTAATGACTGATTGATTATGTTGGGGAATGTATAGGTGATTTTATACTCTTCAGCCTGAACTATAGGGACAATATGGTTTCACTAACAGAAAGGGGGATATCCCGAGTTAGAGAAGATTTAGGGGAAAGTGATGAGTTTGGAGATGTTGAATCGGCACATATGGTTTCAAGTGAAAGTAATGCAACTAAGATGGGATTAAACCAAATGAGAGAATGTGTAATGTTCATAACTAGTAAGTTCATAGGTGCATCTGGATTTAGGCATGCCTGGTTTCAGGGTTCACATATGATATGGGCTCATCTCTCTCTCTCTATCATCTGTGTCTCTTAGATTAGCTTGTCTTTCTTGTTTTCATTAGAAAGATAGGCTCTCAGTATATGCTAGGCAAATGGGTACCTACGAATTCTAAGTTCTTTTCAAACTCTGATTTTCAGGCTTATCTCCCCGCTCTTTTTTTTTTTCTTTTGAGATGGAGTCTTGCACTGTCAGCCAGGTTGGAGTGTAGTGGCGTGACCTCTGCTCACTGCAACCTCCGCCTCCTGGGTTCAAGCGATTCTCCTGCCTCGCGCTCCTCCCTTCCCTCCTGTAGCTGGGACTACAGGTGCGTGCCACAACACCCAGCTATTTTTTTTTTTTTGTATTTTTAGTAGAGACGCTGTTTCACTATGTTGGCCAGGCTGGTCTCAAACTTCTGTTCTCATGATCCACCTGCCTTGGCCTCCCAAAGTACTGGGATTACAGGTGTGAGCCACCGTGCCCAGCCTTATCTTCTTTTTCTAAATAGACCTCTTTATCCCCACACTTAGGCCATTTGTTTCTATCTTTGTTATCTTTCTATATTGTTCACAACCTGAAATCTCCTTCTCTTTGCTCTCCTCTCTGCCAGCTAAATGTTAGCTATCCTTCAAAGTGTGCCTGAAGTCCTGTCTCTTCTATGATGTATTTTCTAATTATCCAGATTCCTACATTCTCTGTTTTTCTTATACTTCAATTTCTCTACTAATTATTTACCTTTAATTATTATATATCTTTTATTCTCCAGAGTATGTTTGATACTTCTGAGGGCAGGGATACTGACTTTTACTTCTTTTGTAGGATGGACAGTTCTGGGCATAAATAAAAAAATAGTTGCTCATGATTAATTATTAATTGGGGAAAAGTACTAATCTGCAATAATCACACTTTGGATATACTTCGTGAGCTTCCCTTTTCCTCGTGGGAAGCAATAAGTTTGGATTGATTGGACTGACAGATGTTGAAACAATTTAGTTCAGTTAGAAAAATCCTTATTGAGTTCTAGAACATATGGATAACTGCTGAATAAATATTCATTTGTTCATTTATTCAGTCAACAAATATTTATTGGATATCCATTGTTTGCCCCACACTGTGCGAATTACCGTAATAAATGTCTGCAGTCAGACATTTAGATATTGAGAATCTAAACATGAATCTGACATGGTTCTCATCTTCAATTTGCTTTATTACATGACCACGGATGAGATCATTGGGTGATTATAAAGCATTACAGAAAAGTAAATGATATGCTTGTGGACATATGAAGAAGAGAGTAATTTATTCTGACTCGGATAGCTCAGAAAAGGATTCACAGAGGAGACCATTTTCAGAAAATGAAACATGTAGAAAGGAAATATTAACACTCACATTCGCTTTGTGAAAATTTGTATTTTACTCAGTGTGTTGCTAAAAATTAACATGTTGGAGAGTTTCCATTTCTGGCAAGATGGAGTAAATGTAGTTTTTCCTATTTGTCTCCTAAATACAACTAAAAACCCTTGGCATTGTATATACAAAACAAATATAAGAAGACTCTGAAAGGTGGAAAGAATAAGGCAGACCAGCCAGAGATCTTGGGACCTGAGGAACAACATGTTGCTGAGTTCTCTGGGTTTTTCTTTTTGCTTTGCATATCTCAGACTTAGAGCTGAAGAAATGGGCAACTTGGAGATGCCAATGGTGCAGACACACACAAAACTATCTCCAACAAAAGCCTGTTTTCTCTAACCAAAGTATACATAAAGGGATAATATAGCAAGACAAAACTTTTCAAAAGTAACCACTCTATTCCAGACAAAAAGAAAAAATTGTGGCCCACCCTTATGTATTCAGCAAAGACTGGGTGGGTATCTTAGATACCTACTCTAATAAGGCTGTGATGAGGTATATGAACATCCCTGCCAGGGTAGGGTCAGAGAAGAGCAAGTAGAGGTACTTTCCTTCCCATCAGCCAGTAATGAGCCTCCCACCACCCCGCCACATCCCTACCTGTGGTGTCAGTAGAGACCATGTGGGGAGCTTGGATTTGTGGCCTAATTGACAATAATGCACCTTTCCCTTGCCCTGCTGGCATGATGTCAGAGGAGATCTAGTGGAATTTTACTATTTCCCAGAAGTAATGAGGCTATCTTACCACAGGGTCAGTGGATACCACATGGAGAATCTACAACTCCCACTCTCACTCAGAATATATGAGGAGACCCTCCCCCTCCTTGAGTGTCAGTGAAGGCCAACTAGGGAACCTGGACTTGTACCTCTATCTGTCATTGATGAGGCAGTGACATCTCCCACCCTCTATTGCCCCTGCAGTAGTGTCAGAGAAAGCCAACTAAAATAGAAGGTTTAAATGGGTGTGGAGTCTCATTACATAATATGATAATGTCTGGGTTTCAACTGAAAATTACTTGTCATAAGAAGAACTAGAAAATCTGAAGCTCAATGAAAAAGACAATCAATAGATGCGAGCACTAAGATCACAGAAATTTTAGAATTATCTGAAACCGATTTTAAAGCAGTCAGATAAAAATGCTTTAAAAAGCAATTACAAGCATGCTTGAACCAAATGATAATGTAGAAATCCCCAGAAAAGAAATAGAAGGTCTAAGCAAAGAAATGGAAGATACATAGAAGAATCAAATGGAAATTTTATAATTGAAAAATAAAATAAGCAAAATAAACATCTCAGTGAATGGGCTTAACAGCAGAATGAGGGAAGAGAAGAAAGAGTAAGTGGAGTGGATCATAGAACAATAGAAATATCTTGATTTGAAAAATAGAAAAAAATGTACTGTAAAAGAAAATGAACCAGACCCTTGGGAAGCTGTGGTACTGTGAGTTGATTATCCTCATCTGAAAATCTGAAATCTGAAATGCTTCCACATTTGAAACTTTTTGGGGGCTGACATAATGTTCAAAAACTGCTCATTATAGCATTTCAGATTTTGGATTTTCATATTAGAGATACCGAACCAGTAAGTATAATGAAAATATTCCCAAATCAGGAAAAGTCCAAAATCTGAAACTTTTCTTGTCCCAAACATTTTTGGATAAGGGACACTCAACATGTATAAGAAAATATCTAATATTCATGTCATCATTGTCACAAAAGGAAAGGAAAAAGAGATCATGGTTGAAAAAGCACTCAAATAATAGCCAAAAACATTCCAAATTTGGTATGAGACAAACCTATAGATTCATGAAGCTGAGTGAACCTCTAATAGGATGAACCCCAAGAGATTCCTACCAACAGACATTGTAATTAAACTTCTCAAAACTGAAGACAAAGAACAAAATCTTGAACACAGCCAGAGAAAATGAACACCTTACCTGCAAGGAATAACTAATTTGAATGAAAGTGTATTTTTCATCAGAAATCATGAAGTCCAGAAAGGAGTGGCACAATACTTTTTAGGTGTTGAAAGAAAATAGCTATCAGCCTAGAACCTTATACCCAGAAAACATATTCTGCAGAAAAGAAGAAGAAATGAAGACATTCTCTGATAAAAGAAAACATACTCAAGCAGACCTACCCTAAAGGAATGGCTAAAATAAGTTCTCTAAACAGAAATGAAATGATAAAAAAAGGAACTATGTAACATTAGGAAGGAAAGAAAGAACATGGCAAACAAATATATTGGTGAATACATTGGCTTTTCTTTCCTCTTGAGTTTTCTTAATTATGCTTAACAGGTAAGGGGAAAGTTACTCCACTGTTGTATTAGTTTGTTTTCATACTGCTATGAAGAACTACCTGAGACTGGGTAATTTATGAAGAAAAGAGGTTTAATTTACTCAGTTTTATGGGCTGTACAGAAGCAAGATGGCAGGCTGCAGGAAACTTAAATTTTTCTGCAAGAGGAAGCAAGCGTATTTCTACCATGGCAGAGCAGGAGAGAGAGAGTGAAGAGGGAAGTGTCATACACATTTAAACCCTCAGATCTTGTGAGAAATAACTCATATCACGAGAATAGTAAGGGGGAAATCTACCCCCATGATCCAGTCACTTCCCACTAGGCCCCTCTGCTGACATTTAGGGATTACAATTCGACATGAGATTTGGGTGGGGACATAGAGCCAAACCATATCAACTGTTTAATGTGATTGTAAAAGTTTGTAGAAAAAAGTATATTGTAAGTGTAGAAGGGCAGTGGGATGTAATAGGAGGTAAAGTCTCTATATTTAAAATATAGTGGGAATGGTAAAATGATGACACTAGTGGACTTTGCTGTTTTATATGTATGTTTAATAGACTGTAATGTTAGGTATAATATATGTATGATACCTGGAGCGGCCACTAAAAAAGCCATGCAAAGAGATATACTTAAAAACACTATAGATAAATCAACACACATTTCTAAAACATGCTTAAGTAACCCACAGAAAGATGGGAGGAAAAAAAGCCTAGAGACAACAGCAAAGAAAAATAGAAAATAAGAAATAAGATGGCAGACAACCTCTAATATATCAACAGTAACATTACATATTAATGGTGTAAATGTAATAATTTAAAACAGATTTCCAGAATTGATTAAAAACATGATCCAACTCTATGCTATGTACAAGAAACTTACTTCATATATAACCATATAGGCAGTTTGGAAAGGAGAGAAAAACATATGTAGTTGATTTTTGTTAATCATGGTAGCCATGTTCTGTAAAACTACTGTGAATGCTGAATTAGTAAATACTAAACTGCTGTTTCTAGGGAAGATACAGAGCTAGATTACTGCAAACCTCTGGTCACATTTTTCTTAACTGGCCAACAAATAATCTTATTTTATGGTTCTGTTTAAAGACAACTTATTGAGTACATATTATTGATTCATTAACTTTGAACTTGTGGCCAATATCACTAGAACTCATATCTGAATGAAGCTTATCTAACACACATGTTTTCTCTGTAAGGTGCGTCACAGCTTTCATTTGCTTAGGAATAATAGTGCTTTAGTACTATGCTTGAGACCATTTTAAACAGTGAAATCTCCAACAAAAAGCAAAAACATATGAAAATCGTGGCACTAAATAAACTGTGAGAACAGTTGTTTACAGCATGAGAGCTAAAACAAGAAGGCAAAATATTTACTTGTTTGACCTTGGCTAGGAACATGTATATGGGGTGACTCAAATTTTTTGCTGCACTGTGCATGTGCACAGATTATTGAAGAGCATTGCAAGTATGATTTTGGGGTTACAAATAAGTTTTAGTGCATAGACAAATTAGCAAATATGGAATCTGCAAATAATGAGGATAGATGGTATCATGCAAAGGTCAGTCAAAGGAAAGCTGCTATATTAATATCAGGTAAAGTAGACTTCAGATGAAAGAAAATTTGATTTTTTTTTGAGATGGAGTCTCACTCTGTCACCCAGGCTGGAGTGCAGTGGCGTGATCTCGGCTCACTGCAACCTCCGCCTCCTGGGTTCAAGCGATTCTCCTGCCTTAGCCTCCTGAGTAGCTAGGATTACAGGTGGGCATCACGACACCTGGCTAATTTTTGTATTTTTAATAGAGATGGGGTTTCCCTATGTTGGTCAGGCTAGTCTTGAACTCCTGACCTCGTGATCCACCCACCTTGGCTTTCCAAAGTGCTAGGATTACAGGCGTGAGCCACTGCACCTGGCTGAGATGAAAGAAAATTACCAGAGACAGAGAGACATTGTCTAATGATAAAAGGCTTACACTAATGTTTATCACAGCTTTATTTGTAATAGTCAAAATGAGAACAACTCTGCTGTCCTTAAATGGGTGAATGGTTAAACAACTATGATATATCCATACTATGGAATACCACTCAGCAATAAAGAGGAAAAGATTATTGATATAGGCAATGACCTGGATGAATCTTTAGGGAATCCTGCTGAGAAAAAAAAAATAAATTTAAAGGTTATATACCACATTTCTATTGATATAACATTCTTTAAATGACAGAATTATAGAAATGAATAACAGATTAGTGGTTGCCAGGATTTAAGGAGTTTGGGTGGGGGTGGGAGTAGAGGGATGGGTGGACATAATTGTAAAAGAGCAACAGGACCGATCTTTGTGGTGATGGGAGATATTCTACGTCTTGACTGTCTCTATGGCAGTATCCTGCTTCCGATATAGCACTGTAGTTTTGTAAGATGCTGCATTAGGGGAAACTGGGCAGAGGTTACATAGGATCTCTCTGTATTCTTTCTTATTGCCCAGTGTGAATCTACAATGATCCCAACATAAAAACTGTAATGAAAAAAACGTAGTGTGCTTTACTGTAGCTTCTTTCCTTGTACTTGATAATCCTAAGTCCTTTTGTCAACCCAGTGATACACTGGTCTACAAATAATTATTTTGAATTCCTGCTTTGCTGTCAGCATTGTGGTGGCTGGAATTATTAGGAATACAATTATAGAAGCATAAGATTTAGAGCACATATAAAAAAGTGTGTGCATGTGAAAAGCATATGCAAGTATGTCTAAGACAGTTGACATAGTTCTCATCTTTCAAAATTTTAGTGTTCTACTGTAAATTGTAAAAGCTATAGTGTAAAGTAGCATTTGTAATCCTATTCAGCTCTTAGCTTGCCAAGAATAGCCTCTCTCAGGATGTGTTGCTTCACTGCAGTAACAACCATTGTGTTGTCAAATCCATGTGAATTATGCAAAACAAAAGAAAAACAAATGGCCTACCTAAGGTTTGGCAGCTGCAACAAGGAACCTATCAATTTGAGGTTTATTGTAATACATTAAATTAGAAAGAATATTCTTCCAAGTAATTGTAGTGCTTGGAATGAATGAAGGATCATTTGAAGAATCTGCAACTCATTTCTAAAAGATTAGGAAAAAAGAGAAAAGAACATAGTTGCCTACTTCTCCTTGGTTTGTATTTATGGAATGTATGAAGGTTTAGCATTTTAGATTCTTTCCTAATTATCAGTTAATTTACCTGTAGAATCTGTTTGAAGAACTACTTTTACATTTCTTTCATTTTGATGAGAAAATTGAAAACTTGGGGCAACTATAAAAAAGTGTTTAGTTTGAGTGATAATTCATTAATATGATTTTTAGTGGCCCAGCAGAAAAAAATAGATCAGTCAGGTCTCGTGATTTAGAGGATTCTTAGAGATTTAGGTGAAATATATGGGTATTTCCGCTTTGATAGAATCACATAATTGTTTCTCTGTGCAGTGTCTGACACCAGCTTTCTATGTCATAAAATCAAACTATGGAAACAAAAAGGCAAAAATAAAGCTTCATGGGCTCTAAAACCATTTGTGAAAGTTGTTAGATTAGAGATCATAAAGTAGATAGTTAACAAACACTTTGTTCCTTGACAGGGCCGCCCCATTGTACCACTCCAAGACCATGGGAATGGCTTTCTGTGGGGTTGTGTCAGCCTGGTTCTGTGTAGCAGCCCTGACACCTGCCATGCACTCCACACTGCTCTAGGTACTGGGGATATAGCAGTGAACAAAACAGATGAAAAATATCCCTGCCTTCATGGAATTTCCATTCTAGACTAGAAATTGAGACAATGAACCAAATGGACAAATTAATTTTATAGCATGCTTGGAGGTGATATATTCTATGCAAAAAATAAAGCAAAAAAGTTGGAAAATGATTGCTAGGGTTAGGTAGTTGTTTCAATTTAAATACGGTGGTCAGAGCACATGAATAAAGGAGTTCAAGACCAGCCTGGCCAAGATGGGAAAACAGCATCTCTACTAAAAATACAAAAGTTAGCTAGGTTTGGTGGTGTGTGGCTAGATACTCAGGAGGCTGAGGCGTGAAAAGTTCTTGAACTTGAGAGGCAGAGGCTGCAGTGAGCTGAGATTGCGTCACTGCACTCCAGCCTGGGCAAGGGAGCAAGACTCTGTCTCAGTTAAAAAAAAAAAAAAAAAAAAAAAACTATTCAGGTGCTCAAGGAGTGCTTCTTTGAGAAGTGAATTTCGTTTCTTTTTAAAGATTTTTTTTAAATATTAGATTTGTGGGGTACTTGTGTGGGTTTGTTACATAGATATGGTGTTTAATGGTGAGGTTTGGGCTTCAAGTGGTTTGGGCATCATCCAAATAATGAACATTTTCAACAAAAATGAAAGTGTACTGCTTGTTCTGGGTAAGAGTGTGCCAGGCAGAAGGAACAGTTAGTACCAAGATACTGAGGTGGGAATATTGCACTTCAGCAAAGAGGCCAGAGTGACTAGAGCAGAGAAGGGGAGTGGCAGATGTTACCAGTGGAGAGTCTTGACTAGGAGTCATCCAGGTTCTTGGCATTTTGAAAAAAGAATTGGACAAAACACACACAAAGCACACTGAAAGAATGAAGCAATGGAAGCACAGATTTATTGACATGAAAGTACACTCCACAGAATGAGGGTGGACTCGGGCAAGCAGCTCAAGAGCACTGGTTACAGAATTTTCTGACATTTAAATACCATCTAGAGGTTTTCCATTGGTTATTTGGTTGCACCCTATGTAAATGAAGTAGTGGCCGGTGACCAGTCTGATTGGTTGCCTTCCATGGTCACTCAGAGGCTGAAGTGGTTACAAAGTTACACCCCTATGCAAATGAAGACTAGGCTGTGACCAGCCTGATTGGTGGTGGGAGGGGACAAATCAGGTACTCTCCATTTTTCATCTGACAAAGGAAGTGGGGTGGGAGGGAGGAGTTGCAAAGGGAGTAGCCTCTGATCCTTTTGTTACTTGGGCATGGAAAGTTGGGGTTTTCCTTTTGATTTAGTTCTAGGAAGTCAGCGTGAATTGGCCTTATGGTCCCTGCCTCCAGACCCTATTCTCCTGCCTCAGTAGAGATGAGGTCTGAACATAAGTGGGGACTTGTGGGACATCCATAAGACTTCAGCTTTTACTCTGAGCAAGATAGGGTACAATTTGAGGGCTGTAAGACGGGAGGTGACATGAGCTGACTAGATGGCTGTGGGTGGTATGAACACTATATTGTCTGGCTAGTTGGGAAATGGCTCAACATATTGAATAAATCCCAATGAAATGCAAAAGTTAGAGCTGCAACTGAGGAAAATGGTGGTTAGAAAAGAGAAATAAAAAACCCCCACACGACTTTTCTATTACTTTTAAGAAAGTGGAGGTGGAGGATATTGTGTTGTAATAAAAACTCAGTCTTATTTCTAAAAAGTAATTTTTCAACTAGAAGCAACAAAACTAATCATAGGGAATCTATTTTAGTAGGTAATGCAATATGTCAGTCATTTTTAGGGTATCTCAAAATTTTCGACATCGGTAAAATACCCAAAGCTGGCATTATAGCTTGGATTCTTCCCAGTGGACAACCAAGTTGGACACAAAGTTCTGAAGAGGAAAGGAGATCTGAGAAATACAAAGAAATGAGATGCATGTATTTCCTGAACATCCCCCCCCATCCTTAATGATGTTGTGCTTAAAGTGGGTTTATGAAGATGGGTAAATACACTCATTTACATCTCATTAATGTCAAATCGATGTGGCCGAATAGTATAGTTTGGTAGTCTCTAATATATGAGACTTCATTAGTGTCACTAAGGGCATAGGTTGTTTTGTTTTGTTTTGTTTTTAAAGAAATGCTTATAGATACTTTAAAATAATGAAAAATATTCAACATACCTGGCTCAGAGTGATTGTATTACATTCCTATTTCTTTAGATAAAGATCTGTCAGCACATCCATTACAGTCACATCTTTTCAGGTTGAAACTTGGTGTAGCAATTCTAAAGAGGAAAGAGAGTCAAACAAAACATGAACAAAATGTTTCTTTTGTTCAAAGAAGACATTCCCTTCATACCCTGATGCAGCTATATCCCATAAAACTTTGAGAATCTTATTTTCATTTTGTTTTTGGTGAAATAAAAAGTGCCTTTGAAAAACAGTTTATCTTTGTATACAAAGGTAAAGAAAAACCTTTTGATGTTTAACAACAGATTTGCTTAAGAACAAAAATGATTTAAAGGACTTTAAAAAAGAGTTAGTGTTGTCTATTTTTATTTTCTCAGACAGATCATAATCACACTGAAAATGGAAACAGTGATACCCTTAAGGGCTAAATTTATCCTCCCTGTCCTTGGAACAAAACAAGAATATCTGCAAACATGACACCCTCTATGGAAGAACAGACACTAAGTGCATATTTGTTGAGAATTGAGAAGTTACATAAATCAGAGAAAAGGAATTGTATTTCAAAAGGCTTTACAAATCTTTAGTTTTTGAGGTAATATACACAAGTGGAACACAACTCAAAAAGAGTCTGTAGTGAAATGTAAATTTCCTTCTTCCTCCTTGCTCTAAGCTGCCACTGGGTTACACTCCAGAGAGACAACCACTGTTATCAGTGTCTTATGTATCTTTTAAGACAGTATAATCTTTTCTCTTTTTAGTTAATTGATAGCTTTACATTTTGTTCTGCACCTTGCTTTGTTCTCCTGACATTTCATTTGAAGGTTGCTCAATATTTGTATGCAGAGAGCTATTTCTACTTCATTCTTTTTAATTAGCTTCATGTTCTACCTTACAGATGTGCCATGATTTACTTAGTCTACTATATGTATTTAGACTTCCTAACTTTTCCTATTACAAATAATATAACACAGTATTCTCATACACAGATGATTTTGTGTGAGTGTATCTGTAGGATAATTTCCAGAAGATGAATATTTATGTTAAAAGCATATGCATATGTGTAGATTGTTCTCCATAGAAATTGTACACTCCCAGCAGCAGTATGGAAGTGTGCCTATTTCTCTATGCCCTTTCCACCACAATGTATATCAAACACTTAGCAATCTAACAGAGTGGAAGGGCATCTTGTTTAGTATGTGTTTTTATCGTGAGTGATATTGAGCATTGTTTTATAAGTTTAAGATTCATTTGTATTTTCTATGAACTGTTTATATATTTTGCACCTTTTAAAAAGTATTATTGGTCCTTACTGATTTGTGAAAACTGTTTTTTAAAATAAATGTTTCCTCAACAACACAAACTAGTGCATTTTTGGTGTATGTAAATTCCAGTTGGCTTTTTATCATACCAAAAATGTTTATTTTTCCTATTTTTATTGATTAATAATTGTACATACTTATGGAGTACATATGGTATTTTGATACATGCATACAATGTGTAACAATCAAATCGGGATATTTAGGGTATCCATCACCTCAAATGTTTATCATTTCTTTGTGTTGGGAACATTTCAACTTTTCTAGCAATTTTGAAATAATAAATTCTTATTAACTATAGTCACCTTATTGTGTTATCCAACACTAGAACTTATCCTTCTACCTTACTGTGTATTTGTATTCATTAATCAACCTCTCTTCATCTCTCTCACTGCCACACACCATTCCCAGTTTCTGGTAACCATCATTCTACTCTTTACTTCCATGAGATAAACGTTTTAAGCTACCACATATGAATGAGTGCATGTAATATTTTTCTTTATGTGAATTTATTTCTGGGTTTTCTGTTCTATTTCTATGTGCCTGACTTATTTCACTTAACATAATGACCTCCATTTCCATCCATGTTGCTGCAAATAACAGGATATCATTCTTTTTTATGGCTGAGTAGTATTCCACTGTGTATATAGTAGAATACTAGAAACCCTGTCTTTAATAAAAAAGATACAAAAATTAGCCAGGTGTGGTGGCACGTGCCTGTACTCCCAGGTACTCAGAAGGCCTAGGCAGGAGAATCGCTTGAACCAGGGAGGCTGATACTGCAGTCAGCTGAGATGGTGCCACTGCACTCCATCCTGGGTGACAGAGTGATACTCTGTCTAATAAAAAAAAAAAAAGAAACAAAAAAACAGAGTTAGCTCAGTGTTTTGTAAATATTTTCTTAATTTCCTAGTTATTTGTCTTTTGATGTTTTCATTATGAAGAACTTCTTATTTCTATTTTTATTAGTCAGATTTATCAATTTTAATGGGTTCTGGGTTTTTTTTTTTTTGACAGAATTGGAAAATCTTTATTGCTCCGAGATATTTTTTATAAACCATCTCATTTTTAAATAGTACTTTAAGGGTTCTTACATTTAAATCTTTAATCTGTCTCAGATTTATTTTGGTGTAAGATGTGTTATATGTGTCTAGCTTAATTTTTCTTCATTTAGTTATCAATTTTTTTATATCACTTTTTGAAGTTCATTTTTTCCCATAGGATTCAAATTTACTTATAACATTAAAAATATCTAACTATATTTGGGTCTGTTTCTGGATTCTCTGTTCTGTTTTATTGATCTATTTTTCTGTTTACAAACCAACAACTCACCATTTTAAATAGTAGCTTTACAATAGGTTTTTATATCTTGCATTATTAATCCCTGATCATTTATGTTCTTTTTCAGAATGTTTCTGGTTATTCTTATTTTTCCCATGAACCTCAGAAGCAAATCAATTTCTTTATTTTCAAATAGTGTGTATTCTGTGTATGTGTGTGTTTGTGTGAACATATTAAATTTATAGAGTAAGTCAGGTAGAACTAACACCTTTAACATTTTGAGTTTTCTTATCCATGAATATGCCTCACTTTTCCATTTATTTAATTCTTGTGGGTCCATCAGTAATGTTAAAAGTTTTCTTCATATATTTCTTGTTATACATTTTTATAGTTACTCTATAATTTTGGTTGCTACTTTAAATGCAATCTACTCTTCCTGTGTATCTCCTATTTGTGTTGTTCATATATGTGAAAAGTGGTGTCACAATATTGTTTTTATATTCATTTACTTAACTGAATTATCTTATTGTTTATAGTTTTCCAGTAGATTCTCTTGTGTTGGCCAAGTAAATAATCATATTGTTTGCAAATAATGATATTTTATTTCTTAAAATTTTATACCGCATTTTACTGTCTAGGTATGTTATCCAGGACCTCCAAAAATTATTGGTTGTAGTAGACACTCTTGTCTTCAACTTTTCATTAATAGGAATAATAATAGTGTTTTCATTAAGCATGACATGCTGGCTTTTGAGTTGCAACAGAGATATTTTGTCTTATTAAGGGGGGAAACGCTCTATTCTTAATATAGTATACAATAAGAATTTTTGTCCAAAACAATGTTGTATTTTATCAAAAATGTTTTCATAATTCATGGAGATGATATTTTAATTTTCTCTTATTAACATGGTAAATTATATAAATAGATTTATCGTTATTCTTGTATTTGGGGCATAAACACCACTTAGTAATGGTATGTTATACTTTAATGTGATCCTGAATTCTATTTGCAAATAGTCATTTAGGGTTTTTTTCATGATATTTACAAGTGAGTTTAGGCTGTATTTTTTTTTCTGTGCTTTTTATTGTGGATTTGTATGTTATAAACATACATTCGAAGCTTTTTTTTTTTCCTATGCTCTACAACACTTTGAATGGCATTAAAGTTACATGTTTCTGCATCATTCTCAGCAAACTGACCCAAGAGCAGAAAATCAAATACTGCATGTTCTCACTCATAGGTGGGTGTTAAACAATGAGAACACATGGACACAGGGAGGGGAGCACTACACACTGGGGTCTGTTGGGGGGAAATAGGGGAGGGACAGTGCGGGGTGGGGAGTTGCGGAGAGATAACATGGGGAGAAATGCCAGATATAGGTGATGGGGAGGAAGGCAGCAAATCACACTGCCATGTGTGTACCTATGCAACAATCTTGCATGTTCTTCACATGTACCCCCAAACCTAAAATGCAATAAAAACAAAACAACAACAACAACAACAACAACAACAAAAAGTTACGTGTTTCTTAAGGATTTGTCAGTATTCCGCTAGTGAAACCATGTGTTGTTGTTTTGGGAGTAAATTGACAGTTTGTCTTCCTCTTAAAATAGATATTGTTACGTTAAATTTTCAAATTTATCTGGGGTGTGATTTCGTAGAAAATAATCCATTTCATCATAGTTCTCAAATTCACTCACACTGAATTGATCAAAGTGGTGTTATAGGAGTCTTTTACTCTTTTTTGTTTCTGGGACCTTTTTCATCATTTCTTGTTATTTGTATTTGTATTTTTTATCTTTATAATTAAAAATGTTTTGGCAAGTTAAAGGTTTTGTTTCGTGTTATTCCTCCTCCACCCATGAAACATCTCTTGGGTTTGCTTAGTAGTTCTTCCACATTCCATTTTTCTAATTCATTATTTCACTTTTTATGTTTATTAATTTCTTTTTTATGTCTTCCCGTTCTTTTATTCTAACTTCTTGAATGCTTATATTATCTCTTTCATTCTTCCTTGTTTATTAATATTTTACCTGTATCACCTAGATAATTGTATATTGTTCTTTCTTTGATTGCTATTTCCCAGATACCCTACAATTTCAGTTTCGATTTTATCTTTGATGCAAAACTTAACAGAATTTAAAAATATCCTGAGAGTAGATTATTTTTGTTTTCTGGATTTGTTATTTTTAAGTTTTATTGCATTGTGAGCACAGATGTACATATTGTTTCTCCTTTTTGGAACCTGTTGAAGCTTTCTTTTGTTTGCAAATGGTCAATTTCGTGAATGTTCTATGGAAGCTTGGAAAGAAGGTGTACTCTCTGTTTTTAGAGTAATGCATAAAACTTAATTTTATTTAGGTTTTCTATAGTCTTAGAGTTTTTTTTTTTTTTGCTTATTCTGTCATGTACTGAGAGAAAAGGAAGTTTCCTATTGCTGAGATTTATTTTCTAATTTAAAACTTCTGTTTTCTATAAGTTTTTCTTTATTAATCTTGATTCTGTATTATTGTGTAATTAGATAGTCATAACATTTAATCTGCATTTTGGATTGTGCCCTTTAACATTGCAAGATGTTTATATTTTTTCATTTAATATATATTACAGTGCATTAAAACCCATCAGATAATTAATATCATGAACTTTATTTTCTTTTTACTTGCGCTTGCCTGTTACAGTCTTTGCTTTTCCTTTTACTTTCAACCTTTCTTAGTTACTTACTGAATTTGTAGTGTTCCTCTTGTATGCAGCAGATATTTGGATTTTGCTTTGAGGCCCACCTCTTTTTTCTTTTAATGAGTATGTTTAGGCCATGTGTAGTTATTGAAATATGTGTTTAGTTTTAGTTCTGTCATTATGTCTTATCACATTTTGTTCACAGTATGAACTATTTCTGCTTTGTGGGGTGTATGTCTATTTTCTGATTTGGATGACTTGTAATTTTATGCTACCAGTTATTTTAAAATTGTATCTTTATGTGACTCTCTATTCTCTACTGTTAGCATAGATGAACTTAGCAATTTCCACTTTCTTCCTCCTACTCCTACTGCAGAATTGACAGTACTATATTTCTTCTTGTATGCCTCTTTATATTTCAATGTACTGTAATTCTGTTGCTTGACTCATCAGTTTCAAATGATCTCTTTTGATTGCTGGTATAGCAATTAGAATGTTTTGATTGATAAGTAATTGAAAATCCATGTAGTGGTTGCTTAATGAATTAAGACAATTGCTACCTTAGTCCAGAAGTAGAACAGTTCTAGTATCTCAACAATGTTTTTAGAACCAGTTTTTCTATATTTTTCTTGACCATTCTCAGCATGTAGGCTCTTAACTTCATTGCCGTTTCTTCTTCGTTACATTTATAGGCATGAATTTATCATATAGCAAGGTAAGAGGCAGAGAAAAATGCTGTTTCTCTTCTCAGATTTCTTCATAAGAACAGAGAAACAAATGTCTGCTCATGACTCATTGGACAGAATTGAATCACATGCTCAAGCTAAAACCAGCCAGTGTTAAGAGAAATAGATTTCCCAAGACTAGCTTACACTAATCACAAATCATTGTGTGCAGCTGGGGAGAACCTCCTAATTCTACCAATATAGAAGCAGAAAAGGATGAATTTGTGCAGGTCTCCAGTGGCGTCTGCTACCTCTGTCTCTATAAAACAATCAGCAGAAATATACTACCACCAACTTTCTTTCCCCTTTGCTGTCTCAAGTGTTATTATACATTGTTACATGTTAAGACTTCTAACTTATTCATTCTGTCCTGTGACCATAATCTGTATATTTGTTTTGGTCTTAGTTATAGACAATTCATTACAACTATTAGTCCTTTTGCCAGAGATTTATCATGCATTTCTTGATTGGCTGAAGTTAATGCACTAGTAATTTCTTCCAGAAATGGGAAAAGGAAAGAACGGAGCCAAATTCTGTGGATTATTGCATGTTAAAAAAATGTTTGTCAGCTGTCTTTGTACTTCAGCAACAGTTTGATTAGATATAAAATTCTTGATCTTATTTCCTGGAGGGCTTTTCTCTAGATGGGAAAAAACTTACGGATTAAAACCTGTTCCTTCCATTGTTTTGATTATGTTTTTTGGGGACACTAGTTATGTATGTGCTTGATTTCTATTTTCTCTTTCTCCATGACCTTTTGGTTAAGATCAAGTGTAATTGATTTCCATTTTCTATATATGTCCTCTTTTTCTATAATCATTTAAAAATTTTATTTTTGCTATAATCCTTTTTAACTTGGTTATTTACATTTTATTCTGATCACTTTTTAAATTTGTGTCTTTCATGATTCTTTGTTTTCAGCAGCATTTACTGTTTGAATTGTCTCTAATATGATCTTCGTTTATCTGATGGTTTTATTTTCCTCTCCTATTTATGAACTCTGCCAGTACATGCATCATCTCTTTCTATTGCCTTGCCTTATTTCACTTGAGCTCTTGTGTACTTACTTTGCTTTTTTAATTTATAGAGGCATTTGCTTATTTTTTGTTTATGGCATTCTATTTAGTCACAGTTTTTATCTGTTCTGTGGCAATAGTTTTTGGATGACACTTTCCTCTGTTTCCTATTTTCTCCTTTTGTGGCTCTTTTGCAAGTTATTTCTTTTAAAAAATAATCATCTTTAACTGAGGCACATTCTTTCTGGATCAGCTACTTATAAAAGATTTGTGTGGGAGAGGGACCCCATTGTGTTCTAGGCAAATAGCAATTGTCCTTAGAATTTGATGAGTATGTTTTTACTTAGCTTTTACTGTTTTCCCCATTGCCTTGCCTTCAGACAGATTTCTGAAAATACAGCTTATACATGTGATTTGTTACTCAGTCTGAGTTACTTGCTTTCTTTTATGCCAAGTTTTGTCCAGGAAATCCATTGCCAAGTTTATGTATTTACGATCATTGTACCTAACAAGGGATTGTTAGTTTTTCTGTTAGGATGTGATGCTTACTTTGGAGAATTATTTTCTGCTGTAGCCACAGGTGGTCTTTTTTGACATCTTCTTGCAACTCCATTTGAGCTTTGACACAAAGTTCACATGCCCAATACAGGGGAAATGATGTGTGCTGCTGCTTTTGGGTGCTATAGTTGTTGGCTTCTTTAGATTCTCATAGTCTGTCCTGATAATTTCAGGAACTAGAAAAGGCTGGCCTAGAGTCCTTTCCTCACCTATGACTCTAGGGCCACATTATCACTTCCTGTTCCCATTTCATAAAAATATGACTACATCTATGGTCTTTTATGGAAAACAAAGTAAGATGCTCTGCTAGCAACTGACAGCCCAAATCCAAGAGGTAACTAAACTTTCCTTTGGAATCTAAGTTTCTCCAAGGCAATATCCATGTGTGAGACATCTTCATATATCTAAAATGCCTAGACACAACAGCCTCCTGGGAAATATTTTCTGAATGGAAGAATAAATGTACAGAAGTTGGTTGTATTAGTTTCCCAGGGTTGCTTTAACAATTTACCATAAAATCCGTGGCTTTAAAGAACAGGTATGTATTCTTTCACAGTTCTGAAAAGTTGAAGTCCTAAATGAAGGTATCAGCAGGGATGCTATCCCTTCAGAAACTTTAGGGGAGGAATTCTTCCTTGCCCCTTCCAGGTTCTGGTGGCTCCAGAAGTTCCTTGGCTTGTTGCTGCATAACTCTGATCTCTGCCTAAGTCTTTATATGGTTTTCTTTCTTGTATTCTGTCTTCATTGAATTTAGGGCCCATTCAGGATGATCTCAAGATTTTTAACTTAATTATATCTGTAAAGTCCCTTTTTTCAAGTAAGTTTACACTCATCAAAAGTACTAAGGGTTAGGACATGGATGTATATTTTGGGGGACCATTACTCAACCCACTCCACTAGGGTTTCTGTCTCTTTGTGAATAACACTGTTCTGGGGGTTTCAGAGTATTGACTATCTTTTCCTTAAAATGTTTATAATTTACTTGTGGACTCAAGATCTACATTTGAACAATAATATAAGCTAAAACACAAAATAAAGTGGAGTCATTTTGGTAACTGATATGAGAATTCCATTGCTGGGAAAGATGTTCTTGATATGATGCTTTGATAAGCTTGGGTAGAAGTTAGCCTCCAAAGCCCAGCTAGTCCTCAGGTTTCTTTGATGCTGGTATGAGTGGTGGCTTTTAGGTAGAGGCAAGCCCAATGTGGATTTCCATGTAAAATGCTGTTGTTTTGTGTACTTTGACCCTTCCTCACCACTCTAAAATATCTCTAAAACCATATAAATGACAGTGAAAATAGGTTGAGTGTATTTCCTTTGGAAATCACTGAAAAAGCTGGGTTTTATCAAAACATACAATTACATATAATTAAATAAGACAATAATACTGTTAATAAGTCATACAGTTCTGGAAAACAGTAAGGTTTTTGTGGTTGGCGTTGTCTCTAGAAAATGAATCTTGAGTTGAATTTTAAAATTGGGTGGAATATGATTGAGAAAGGATATTCTAGCAGGGAGAATGATATTGGTAAATGCAGGAGTGTACCTAACACAAGCTTGAGACACCAAGTGAGTGGTCTGATCCTGCTGGATTACAGTAGGCTTTCAGTAGAAGTGCAAGATTGCACCTTGCTTATAAATGTGTAATAGAACTATCGTGAATAAAGTTGTGGTTCATAATTATCATCAAACCCTAGGGCCTTAAGCAAACATAGGCAGTGTTCAGGTAGTTATAATTGGCTTTGTGTGAGACCCAGTGCTGTGCTGGCTTCAGGTCTGACCCAGCACAGTCCCAGTGGTGGTGACCACAGGGGTGCTTGTATCACCCCTCCCCCAGCTCCAGGCAGCTCAGCATAGAGAGACCCTGTTTGTTTGAGAAAAAGTAAGGTAAGAGAACAAGAGTCCTTCTGGTAATCCAGAGAATTTTTCCAGATCTTATCCAAGACCACGAAGGCAATACCTCTGCAAGAGCCACAGTTTTACTGGGCTTTAGGTGTCTCCTAGTGCAGATACAGCTGCAATGACCAAAAACTTAGATCACAACACGGAAGTCCTTTCAAATACCTGAAAGCCTTCCTAAGAAGGACAGGTACAAATAAGTCCACGCTGCAAAGACTACAATAAGTATTTAACTTTTCAATACCCAGAGACCAATGAACATTCACAAGGACCAAGACCATCCAGAAAACATGACCTCACCAAGTGAACCAAGATGCCAGGGACCAATTCTGGAGATACAGAGATAGATGACCTTTCAGAAAATTCAAAATAGCTGTGTTGAGGAAACCCAAAGAAATGCAAGATAACATAGAGAAGGAATTCAGAATCCTATCAGATAAACTTAACAAAGAGATTGAAATAATTAAAAAGAATCAAGCAGAAATTCTGGAGTTGAAAATGGCAATTGACACTCTGAAGAATGCATTAGAATGTCTTAACAGCATAATTGACCAAACAGAATAAAGAATTAATTAGTGAGCTTGAAGACAGGCTTTTTGAAAATACACAATCAAAGGAGACAAAAGAAGAAACAATAAAAAAGATTGAAGCATGCCTACAAGATCTAGAAAAATAGTCTCAGAAGGGCAAATCCAAGAGTTATTAGCCTTAGAGAGGAGGTAGATGAGAGACAGAGAGAGAGAGTGCAGGGGTGGGGGGAGGGCGGGAGGTAAGGGTAGAAAGTTTATTGAAAGAGATAATAACAGAGAACTTTCCAAATCTAGAGAAATATATCAATATTCAAGTACAAGAAGGTTATAGAACACCAAGATTTAACCCAAAGAAGACTACTTCAAGGCATTTAATAGTCAGACTCCCAGAGGTCAAGAATAAAGAAAGGATTCTAAAAGCAATAAAAAAGAAACAAATAACATACAATGGATCTCCAATACATCTGGCAGCAGACTTCAGTGGAAACTTTACAGGCTAGGAGAGAGTAGCATTAAGTGTTGAAAGAAAAATCTTTTAGCATGGAATAGTATATCCAGCAAAAATATCCTTCAATCATGAAGGAGACATAAAGACTTTTCCAGACAAAAAAAGGTTGAGGGATTTCATGAACACTAGACCTGTCCTACAAGAATGTTAAAGGGAATTCTTTAATTAGAAAGAAAAGGATGTTAATGAGGAATAAGAAATCATCTGAAGACACAGGACTCACTGGTTATAGTAAGTACATGGAAAAACACAGAATATTATAACACTGTAATTGTGGTTTGTAAATTACTCATATCTTAGGTAGAAAGATGAAAACATGAGCTGATGAAAAATAACTATTCAAGATGTAGACAATACAATAAGACATAAATAGAACAACAAAAAGTTAAGAAGCAGGGAGATGAAGTAGAAGTGTAGAGTTATCTATTTGCTTGCTTGTTAGTTTGTTAACACAGTGTTAAATCATCAGTTTAAAATAGTGGATTATAAGATGCTATTTGTAAGCCTCATAGTAACCTCAAATCAAGAAACATGAACAAATACACTAAAATTAAAAGCAAAAAGTTAAAACATAGCACCAGAGAAAATTATCTTCACAACAAGAAGACAGGAGGAAAGAAAGGAGGAAAGACCACAAAACAACCAGAAAACAAATAACAAAATGGCGAGTATAAGACCTTACTTATCAGTAATAACATGAATATAAATGGACTAAACTCTCCAATCAAAGGACATGAAGTAGCTGAATGGTTAAAAGAAAAAAGAAAAAAAAAGAAAACAAGGACTCAATCATCTGTTACCTGCTGGAAACACAATAAACATCAGACTTAATCTGCACTGTAGGTCAAATGGACCTAATAGATATTTACAGAACATTTTATCCAAAGGCTGCATATACACATTCTTCTCCTTAGCATATGGCTCATTCCTAAGGATAGATCATATGTTAGGCCACAAGACAAGTCTTAAAACCTTCGAAAGAACAGAAATTATATCAAATATCTTCTCTGACTACAGTGGAATAAAACTAGAAGTCAATAACAAGAGGAACTTTGGAAACTATACATACACACAGAAGTTAAACAGTGTGCTCCTGAATGACCAGTGGGTCAATGAATAAATTAGGAAATTAAAAAAAATGTGAAACAAACAATAATAGAAACACAACATACCAAAACCGATGGGATACAGTGAAAGCAGCATGAAGAGGGAAATTTATAGCTATAAGCGCCTACATAAATAAGAGGAAAAACTTCAAATAAACAACCTCAAGTTGCATCTTAAAGAACTAGAAAAGCAAGAGCAAACTAAATCCAAAATTAGTAGAAGAAAATAAATGAAGGTCAGAGCCTAAATAAATAAAACTAAAAATAGTACAAAAGATCAATGAAATGAAAAGTTGGTTTTGTGAAAAGAAAAACAAAATTTACAAACCTTTAGAAAGGCTAAGAAAAAAAAGAGAGTCTACCCAAATAAGATAATTATTAAAAGGAAACTGAAATGAGCTAGGCACACAGAAAGACAAACATCACATGTTTTCACTTATTTGTGGGAGCTAAAAATTAAGACAATTGAACTTACGGGCATAGAGAGTGGAAGGAAGGTTACAGGAGGCTGGGAAAGGTAGTAGGGAGCTGGTGGGAAGATGAGAATGGTTAATTGGTACACAAATATATTTAGAAAGTATGAATAAGACCTAGCATTTGATAGTCCAGCAGGGTGACTGTAGTCAATAGTAATTTAATTATTCATTTAAAAATAACTTAAAGGGTATAGTTGGATTGTTGTTACACAAAGGATAAATGCTTGAGGTGATAGGTACTCCACTTACCCTGAAGTGATTATACACATTGTATGCCTTTATCAAAATATTTTATGTAACCCATAAATAAATACATCTACTATGTACCCACAAAAATTAAAACTAAAAAAAGCCCCACATAATATAAACCACAGTGTCATATTTGTGTTTCACTACATTCAAACAAAATTTGAAACGTGGTACTGAGGGCCCAAGCTGAGGACAAAGAGACATCAAGCACACCAAAGTGAGCTATAAATAACAGAGGTCAGACACCTCCCCCAGAGATCAGTAAGAGGTGGCCAACTGTCCTTATCACTCTAAACTGTCATCCAAGGCCTTTCCTATCATTTCCTAATTGATAAAAGAAGATGTGGGGTAGAGAGGAGAAAGAAGATGACATTGTTACAGTTGTGAGTTTCTTGCCAAATGTTGTGTTTCCCTCCTTTTCCATGGGGGCTTCTTTCCTCCTTCAAAGCCCTGTGAAAAGTAGACTACTAGACAAGAGCCTGGGAGTGTCAAAAGGAGACTGGCTCCTCATTCCTGGCTAGATGTTGCATGAGGTGAGGCAGCAGAGGCTTAGCTTGGTGCTGTCATTAGCATGAAGTTAAGTGAAGTATGGTGAAGGAAGAGAAGGCCTGCCATGGGTCCTTCATGTGTGGGAGCATATATGTACTTGGAAATTGATGCCTTCTGTTTGCCTGGCTGCGCCGCTCTGCCAAGGCTGATAGACAATGGACCGCAGGTAAGGAGTCTAAGAAGACGACAGAGGAAATCCTCCAGCTCACTTAGAAGGCCTGGAGGAGGATTTTTATGTTTCCTATAGCTCTTCAGAATAAGTCTAGAAGGTAGAATGTACGACATGAGTTTGGGAACTGATCAAATGGCATCTAGTTAGGAGATACCCCCTTTGGTGAGAGGGTTGGGGGCATGGACCAGTGACTGAGACAGAAAATGGTTGTCTCTTGTTCTAAGAGCATTCTCAGTCATGTATAGTGCTGGATAGAAGCAGAACATTTCTCCAAGTAAACTGCATGTACCTTCTGGGTAGAAAGCACCACATTGGTAAAGACCACCAGCATCAGAAAGAACCAGACCTAGCTAGAAGAGAACTTGAAACAGCTGCCATTTCTTCCAGACAGCCAGGCTCATATGTCAACCTCTACCACATCTGAAATTTCCCTCTCCCTGCTCTAATACTTGGGTGGACTTAAAGCCAGGAAGATGGAGGAGGGAGGAGGTACAGTGGACACAGAGAACATCTCTTTGCTTTCTGAAGGATGAAGAGAGCAGAACTTTCCCCCTACCCTCTCCTGGCCTGATCTGAAGCCTGGCTGGCCCCAGGGGGAGCAAAGAAGAGCTGTATACTAGATATGAAACTGGAATTTACAATATATTTGAGCCTTAAATACTGGAATTAGACTCTCCTAATAACTGAAAGTGATTGGAATTTTGTGGAATCCCATATGTTACTAAGGGATAGTGAAATATGATTCAATGTAGGACAACTGTCAGCAGAGCTGGGAAAAATGAAACCATTTTAAGTTTATATTCCATTGAATGCAGACTGTACAATAACCTGGTTATATACAATGTAGTGGAAAGAAGATAGATATTAAAGTCAGACTGACTTGGGTTTGAATCCTTGCTCAGCAACTTTCTTTCCACATGATTTTTGGCAAATTACTTTCAATAGTTTTCTTAACTGTGAAATGGGGATAGGCAGTAACATCATTCTTCCAAGGATTTGGGAGAAGATTAAATGAAATAAATTCTAGGATGTGTCTAGTATGATGCCTGAGACATACAGACCTCTGAAATGGGGATTGATTATTACAGCTGGAGTCAGATCTGGTAAATCAAGGACTAGTGGCTGACATAGCTATCAAATGTAATTTGAAGTAGTTAGATGGGTGGAATCTGATGAGTATTTGATATTTTCTGAATCCCAAACTACCCTTTACAATGAAA
Organism: Saimiri boliviensis; assembly: GCF_048565385.1. Classification (NCBI taxonomy): domain Eukaryota; kingdom Metazoa; phylum Chordata; class Mammalia; order Primates; family Cebidae; genus Saimiri; species Saimiri boliviensis. Next base: position 30,257,674 of record NC_133463.1, on the reverse strand, counting down.
TCAATGCATTTTCAAAGCATTTTTCTGCTTAATTTGGAAATTTAAACATATCTAACTGGAGGCACATACTATGAAAAGCATGAGAAAGGGCTTGTCCTCGTCAGAAAGATGAGGAGGCTCCAAAGAGATCTGAGGCAGGACTTCTGCCAGCCTCAAAATGTGCCACACACATTTCACTGGGAAGATGCTCTGAATAACATACTCTTGGCCATGTGAGTGCGTTCCTTGGCAACCCTGGCCCTGCAAAGTCTGGCAGGAGGGGATTTTCAGGTTGCCAGCTAAAGCCCTGCCACTCAGGGCTGGGCTCAGTGTCTCTGTTCCCAACCCTGTCCCCAGCCCCAACTGAAGAAACTTGTTTGTACAATAGCCAATAGCCATTGTATCTCATCCCTTCTACTCTTTGGCTCTGACCCTAACTTTCCATATTCTCCAGCTTAGAGATGCATGTGGGAGGTTTGCTTCGAGAAGGTCCCAGCTTTGGCATTGTCAGTTTCTCATCTGGCTCCTAAACTATTTCACTTTGTCTCAAGCTTCTCTTCTTTGGTGACCCACTAAAAACGGAAGTTGTGCTGGCAAGATGGTGCTTTGCTGTCATGGAAACAGGCTGTTTGCAGAACTGTAGGGTTAACAAGAAGGTTCCCTCTGCCTGTGGATGGTTGGTTTGTCCTTGGCAATAGCCAGTTGGAGTACAGCAGGGAGGCATGTTCATTCTAGAAGCTGTCTAGTTTTCACTTGAAGGAACTGCTATCTTAATTTTGAAATGACCAACTTGCATCTAGAGAAAACTCTTTGAAGGAAGGGGATCTTCCAATATCTTGTGTGGGCCCCCAGAAGGCCTGAGACATAGGTAACAAGGAAGCAAGGAAGATGAGGAAGAAAAAGGGATGATAGGGAAAGGGAGAATAAGAGAGAGAAAGGTATATGAAAGCTACAGTGACTGAATCCCCTTCTGTACCCATCACATATTTTTACTGAATGTTTAAGATAATCTCCCATTGACTTATGTTTATTTGTTTATTTTGGTAGCTAACACTTAAATAGTGCTTACTACCTACCAGGTGCTGCACTAAACATGACATATATTAAGTCTTTTAAGTTTCACTACAAACCATGAGGTAGACATTGCTACTATGTTCATTTCAAGATGGTAAACTGAAGAGTGGAGCCATTAAGTAATTTTTCTAAGATCACACAGATAGTAAGTGGTAGAGCCAGGTTTCAAATGCAGGAATTATATTTTCTTTTCCTTTTCCTCCCTGTCCTTCCCCTCTGCTTTCTCCTTTGGTAAACAAGTGTCTTCTTTGAGATGTAGTTAGTGCCACATATTTTGCATTCTTGTGCTTTTTTGGGGAGTGATTTTGCTGTTTAAAATGGCCCCCAAGTGTAGTGCTGAAGTGTTGTCTAGTGCTCCTAAGTGCAGGAAGATTGTGATGTACCTTATAGAGAAAATGTGTGTGTTAGATAAGCTTCATTCAGGCTTTAGTTGCAGTACTGTTGGGTGTGAGTACAATGTTAATGAATCAATCCATAGATATTAAATATGATATTGAAAAGAAGCACACAAGGTTATGTCTTCATAAGTTGATGAAACTGTTACAACCAGATGATCACAAGAACCTAACTCTGTATTGCCCGAAAAGCCATGAATCAATAATCTCTAATTCAGTGTTTGCGGCAACTTTGAGACTTTGCCATTATTTTTTGGCCACAATTACAACAAATATATCTTGCCACCTAAGTTTAGCTAGATGCACAATCTTCTTTCTAAGCCATGTGGCCATTTGCTAAGCAGTGCCACTGCACAGGTTTTGTTTCTTTAGTTCATAAAGTCTCATGTATAATATCTTATTTGATGCCTAGCCAATAGTCAATGCTTTGTAAATGCGTACTAAATGAATGAATGATTAAATGAATGAAAAAAGTAATAGTTAAAATTTACAAGATAACTCAGTCTTTACATTTTAAGAAATACATGAATGGACCTGGAACCAGTGTGTGTGTGTGTGTGTGTGTGTGTGTGTGTGTGTGTGTGTGTGTGTCTTTTTAAGTAAGGCGTACAACCTATGAGGCAAACAAGTTGTTCTAATTGTCTTCTGGTTGATTATGTACTATTTGTTGAGTACTGGCTATTGGGATTTTCAAAATGGAACTTTGCATAGTTTATTTCCCTCAATCCTGTCTAATAAGATTAAGGTCCATCTGTTTTGTATAAGAGTCCACTGTTTACTTACCAAGAGTGCTTTGATAAATGAAGAGGTTATCAGGCACTTGTGTAGGTACCCTATAGTCTGTTTGTCTGTAGTGGGGTTAAAAGGTCAAGAATCTGTAAGGGGGATTCTTTTTTTTTTTTTTTTTTTTGAGACAGAGTCTCACTCTGGCGCCAGGTGCCAGGCTGGAGTGCAGTGGCACGATCTCGGCTAACTGCAACCTCTGCCTCCCAGGTTAAAGCAATTCTCCTGCCTCAGCCTCCTGAGTAGCTGGGACTATAGGCACACACCACCATGCCCAGCTAATTTTTGTATTTTTAGTAGAGACGGGGTTTCATCATGTTGGCCAGGCTGGTCTCTATCTCTTGACCTCATGATCTGCCCCCCTCGGCCTCCCAAAGTGCTGGGATTACAGGCTTGAGCCACTGCTCCCGGCCTGCAAGGGGATTCTTATTGATGAGGATATTATGTATGCCTAGGGACCATGGAAGTGAATTTTTGTTTCATTTGTCCATCTATTCAACAAATATTTGGAAGACGTGCCAGTGATATAATTTGGAATACAAAAATACGACCTCTCTGAGATTGTTCTTTGGCATATTGGAAAATAGTCCTATTTAGAAAGCAACATCTTTCATACTTTAAGTTCTTAAGCATTTATTGAGCACCTACTGTGTCCCAGTTACTCAGGATATGGCAGTGAGACAAAGCCCCTGCCCTTTGAAACATATTCCTTCAGGAAAAGCAGGCACTGAAAAACCCATTTGAGGTAATACTCTCCCCTTTGGCCCTGATTGTGATTCAGCTACTCTCTATTTATTGTCCTCACATTACTGATTATTATGTGAAATTATCTTGCCTTTTTGTTTATTTGCCTATTGTCTGTCTCCCCTCATGACAAGTATCTAGCTCTGAAAGAGCAGAAACTTTATCTTTCCTGTTGCTGAATGTCCATCACTGAGAACAGTATTTGATCCAATAGTAGGTGCTTAATAAATGTTCTTATTTATTTATAGTTATGGTAATGCTAGAAAGTGTATTTCTGGAGATTTTGAATTAGTATGGAGAATCAGGAATACTCCCTTAAGGAAATATGGATTGAGTTGAACTTTGAAGAAGTAAGCAGTAACTAAATGGAGCAAAGAGGATATATTGTAGGCATAGGGATCAGATCAAAGAATGGAACATTAGAATATATGACATAAAATTGACCTATCTGGAGTTCAAGAGTAGGAGAGTATATTAGATGAGCCTAGAGTAGTAGGAGAGGGCAGGATATTCAGGGATTAGAAGGCTGTATAGGGATTTGCAGTTTTAGCTTAAGAGCATTGGGAAGCTATTAAAGAACAAATAGGAAATCAATCTATGCTTGTATGGATGAGAGAGGGACTATTGAGTGAATTGTGCAATGATTCATGGCTTTGAAGATTAGGTGTTTGGTTTGGGAAATATTTGATTCAAAGTACCTGTGAAATATCCAGTTGGAGGTATTAAGTAGACAATTGACTATACATATTTTGGGATTCAGAGGAGGAGGTCTGAAATGAATATACTCATTTGAGTGACAACACTAAATGGTGTTTGAAGTCAAGAGGATTGATGAAATTGTCTAGGGAGAGAGTATAGAATAAGAAAAGCAGAGGCTTTATTCAACCTAGTCTTTGAGGAGCTTCATCTTTTAAAGATGACAAAGAAGGGTGAACAGGAAAGAACCTTAATAGGTGAAAAGTTTAAACTAAACTATCTGTGCTTATTTATATGGCCTCACTGAATGGTTTTATTGTCAATTGCCCAAGCATATCTCTCTAATAAGACTCTATTTAGTTTGCCATATTTTAATCATTCATTTTCTTGTCTTTCTCTTCTATTGTCCTTGAGAGCAGAGATTTTGTTCTTTAAAATCATGCTTGAAACCCTAGTGCCTAGCATGCTTCCTGCTCAATAAGAATGAAATATATCTGTTATTGAGTAGGAATACAGAGCTTTCTTAGGAAAGATGAGCAAGAGCAGAAAGCAGATTTTTCCTCACAGCCTCTTCTATGTGGGAGACCATAAACATTTTATTTTAAGCCTTTTGTCTATAACTGTGAAATGGTGATTTAGGTATCAGGAAGCAGATGGGAAACTTTTTGAGGGGTAGAGGAGTCTAAATTCTGCATCTGTGGTTTCTTCGCAGGGGTTTGCTCCTACCCCTAGACCTGTGGTTGCTAAAAGTTATTCCCAGAAGCTGTTGCAGCCCAGAGTCTGGTGTCTATGTCATCAGTTTGGGGGTTGGCCTGCCCAGGTCTCCCAATAGTCTTTCTATTCTCTCTCTCTCTCTTGACTATCTGTTGCCCATTTTCTCTAATTTTATCTCAGTTCCTCTTTGTCCAAAGAATCCCGGGAGCATGTTTCATAATTATAGGCATTATTTTACTTAGGATTTTAAAACACTGCACAGTTATCACCTTTCTCCATTTTTCCATTATGAAATGCATTTTTTTCATCTCATATAATTTTTGCCTTTGATAATGAAGTATGTGTGTTCTCTTTGATAATGGATCTGATGATAATGTGACCAGCATATGAAGATCAGTGGGCCCTGCTCTCCTCCCAGTTACTCCACATTCTGGTTAGGTGCCTCTGTTATTAATAGCTTAGCCTGCTGTTCCCATGTTTGAGGATTGTTTCTTTTTCCTAGGCTGAGGAAAATCATTGTAATATTAAAGGCTTGCTGACAGCCAGTCTTTGTTTCCTGGACCCTGTTTTAATATGTGATCTTTGCTGCCGAAATTTTCTTTTTTCTATACTTACTGTTCTTGACCTGTGGAATTTTATGATTATTTGACTTGTGGAATTTATCTCAAGCTCCTGATTTTAAACCAATGATTGTATTATTTTAAGCCAGGCATATTGTTTTTTTATCCTGTGTCTATTATACTTTGTGTTGCCTCTTATATTCCCCACGACTGGGCATTTTGTTAGCTTTGGGGAGGAAGAGCATCAGCATGACCTGCATATGGCTGGAGAAGAGTAGGGTTAGCCCTTGACGGTTGGGGGTGAGTGCGTAAAGAAAGGGTGGGGAGATAGTGCTAAGTTGGAGAAAAACTTTCAGTGAATTTCACTGATTTCAAATCAAGTTGAATTTGAAGTTTTTGTCTACATGAGTGAACACCAATTTTTAAAACATTTGAGGGCATACATTTAAAGTGATAGCTTAATGTTAAAATGGGACATATGATTCATAAGCAGTAGTAAAATTTTGAATAACATGACTTTATTCATTGACACAATTGCTTTAAGTCTTCCAGTTTCATTATATTAGTACTGTGAATAAAATCCAGAAAAGTTATAGAGGAGAAAATTACTTTGAATTTTTTTTTCAATAGTCATTACTTATATCTTTCCACATTTTTGCAAATTTTAAATTTCAGTAATGATTTTGCTATTCAAATTTTCTATTTTTTACAACCGGAACCTTCTAGAATAGCCACAAAGGTAGGAGTAAGCTAAAGTAAAAAGCCTGTAGTTCAGTGTAAATGCCTTTCCTAAAGCCCCCAGCTTGATTCAGTAAAACCCAGAATGATGTCTCCTTTCTTATGATAGGCCCAGAACCTATTTGATTTAGCTATATCTATGGCATTTTATTTATTTTCTCCTGGCCACACACAGTTTTCATTTTTGATCTAAGGGAAAAAAGGAGGCTTATAGCTATAAAAAAAATAGCCCTGTACAAGACAATAGACCCTAAATTGTAATTGTGGAGAGATAATGAAGAAAGAGATCACTGTTGCTCAATAGGAATTTCTGCAATGATAGAAGTTTTTGTCTGCATTGTCCAATACAGTGATCACTAGCCACAAGTAGCTGATGAGCACTGGAAATGTGGCTATTGAACCTGAGAAACTGAAATTTAATTTTAATTTCAGTTTGACTAACTTAATCACATGCGGATAGTAGCTACTATATTAATAGTAGCCTAGTGCAAGTATCTACATCAAGCTTGTGCAACCTGTGGCCCAGGACAGCTTTGAATGCTAATACAAATTTGTAAACTTTCTTAAAACATTATGAGATTATTTTTTCTAACTCATCAGTTATCATTGGTTTGAGCATATTTTATATGTGGCCCAAGACAATTCTTCTTCCAGTGTGGCCCAGGGAAGCTGAAAGATTAGATACCCTTGATCTAGATCATTGTATTAACTTTCTACTGCTATTACAAAAACAATTACTGTGGACTTACTGGCTTAAACAACAAAATTTTATTTTAATGAATGAATGAATGATTTCTTTTGGCTTAGGACAGCACAGATTTATTATTTCATATTTCTGGGAGTCAGAAGTCCAATATAGGTTTCACTGGGCTAAAAATAAAATGCCAGTAGAGCTGTGTTCCTTCTGGAGGCTTTAAGGGAAAATCTGTTCCCTTGCCTCTACCAGCTTCTGAATGCTGCCTGCATTTTTGGCTTGTGGCTCCTTTCTCTGTGTTCAAAGGCAGCAATGACCACTGAAGTATTGTCATGTTGTGTCACTCTGACACTCATATTAGAAATTTAGCAATGGTCTCACTGAGCTAAAATCAAGGTGCCAGCAGGGCTGCTTTCTTTTCTGGAGGATTTAGGAGACAGTTCATTTTCTTTTCCTTTCTAGAATTTAATGGGTACCCATATTCCTTAGTTCATGGCCCCCTTCCTCCATCTTCAAAGCCAGCAGTGTTGCATCTCTCTGTCCCCTTCTTCTGTAGTCCCATCTTCCTTTGCCTCTCTTTTACACTTATAAGGATTCTTGTGATTATATTGGGCACACCTTGATAATCCCAGATAGTCTCCTTATTTTAAAGTCAGCTGGCTAGCAATCTTAAATCCATTTTGTTATAGAACCTAATATATTCATAGGTTCCAAGAATTAAGACTGGATATTTTTGTGTGGGCCATTATTCTGCTTACCACATCTTCTAAATTTGGAGCCATTTAGTGAAAAGGCAAGGTAAGCTGCCTGTGTGTGTGTGTGTTTCACATTGTTTGTTGGGCCTATACCTACTATACCTATATTTCATCCAACATGGTATAAGGTCTCAAAATAATTTAAGAACAATATAAACTTAATTTTAAAAAAGGACTGATATAGTATCTGGCCCTATCTTCTATCCTAGTTTTATTCTCTTCTATAATAGGATCTCCAGTTTATTAAGATTCTGTCATTAGTTTCCCTACTTAACAACAAAATCAGGTGCATTTTTGTATAGTTCTAGGTCATCCTATCATCTAGCCTTTAAAATCACCACAGAGTAACCCTTTGGTTTTTGACTTTGGAACAATGTCAGCCTGCTTTTTTGGAGTTGCCTATCTCAATAAATGGTATTACTACCTACATAGTTGTCTAGGCAAAATCTTGGGGATTCCTCTTTGTCACCCACCATTCACCACTGTTGAATATTCTTAATATATAACTCCTAAAATATCTTTCAAATCTGCCTACTTCTTTTATTTAAGTATTCTGAAACTTCTGTTTCAGAATTTAAACTTTTTTATAGTTTCAGTTTCTCTGCTGAGATTCTCATTTGTTTATGAATCAAGACCATATTTTCTTTTTCTGTCATTGTTCTTTATGTATGTTCATTTTTTAATTCTGAAATTTATATATATTTAACCTATTTCAATAGCTTTTGGGCTACAAGTGTTTTTTGTTTACATGAATAAGTTGTACAGTAGTAAAGTCCAAGATTCTAGTGTACCTGTCCCTGGACGTTGTACCCAATATGTGGTTTTTTATTCCTCACTGCTCTCCCACCCTCCCCGCTTCTGAGTCTCCAAAATCCATTATACCAAACTGTATGCTTTGTGTACCCACAGCTTAGCTCCCACTTATGAGTGAGATTATATAATATTTGGTTTTCTATTCCTGAGTTACTTCACTTAGAATAATGGCCTCTAGCTCTGTCCAAGTTGCTTCAAAATACATTATTTCATTTTCTATATGGCTGATTGTATTCCATGGTGTACAAATACCATATTTTCTTTATCCACTTATCTATCGATGAGCACTTAGGTTGGTTTTATACCTTTACAATTCTGAATTGTGCTGCAATAAACATATACATGCCAACTGTCTTTTTGATTTAATGACTTGTTTTCCTTTGGATAGATACCTAGTAGTAGGATTTATAGAATTAGTTAGGGAGGAGTCCTCTTTCTCAATCTTTTGGAATAGTTTCAGTAGGATTGCTACCAATTTTTCTTAGAATGTCTTGTAGAATTCCACTATGAATCTATTTGGCTCTGGCCTTTTTCTTTTGTTGTTGGCAACTTTTAAATATCATTTATTCAACGTTACTGCTTGTTATTTGTTTATTCAGGGTTTCTATTTCTTACTTATTCAAGCTAGGACAGTTGTATGTTTCTAGGAACTTACCCAAACTAGATTTTCTAGTTTATGTGCATAGGAGTATTCATAGTAGTCTTGAATGATTTTTTGTATTTCTGTGCTATTGGTTGTAATGTCTCCATTTTTCTTTCTTTTTTAAAAAATTTGTTTGTTGTACTTTAAGTTCTGAGGTACATGTGCGGATCATACAGGTTTGTTACATAGGTATATATGTGCCATGGTGGTGGTTTGCTGTATCCATCGCCGTGTCATCCACGTTAGGTATTTCTCCTAATGCTATTCCTCCCAAATCCCCCTACCCACTGCTATTCCTCCCCTATCCCCCGACTCCCCAGGCCCCAATGTGTGATGTTACCCTCATATCCTTGTGTTCTCATTATTCAACACCCACTTATGAGTGAGAACATGCAGTGTTTGGTTTTCTGTTCTTGTGTCAGTTTTCTGAGAATGATGGTTTCCAGTTTCATCCATATCCCTGCAAAATACATGAACCCATCCTTTTAAATGGCTGCATAGTATTCCATGGTGTATATATGCCACATTTTCTTTATCCAGTCTATCATTGATGGGTGTTTGGGTTGATTCCAAGTCTTTGCTATTGTGAACACTGCCACAATAAACGTATGTGTGCATGTGTCTTTATAATAGAACGATTTATAATCCTTTGGGTATATACCCAGTAACAGAATTGCTGGATCAAATGGTATTTCTATTTCTAGATCCTTAAGCAATTGCCGCACTGTCTTCCACAATGGTTGGATTAATTTACACTCCCACCAAAGTGTAAAAGCATTCCTATTTCTCCACAACCTCTCCAGCATCTGTTGTCTCCTGATTTTTTAGTGATCCCCATTCTAACTGGCATGAGGTGGTATTTCAATATGGTTTTGATTTGCATTTCTCTAATGACCAGTGATGATGAGCTTTTTTTTCACGTTTGTTGGCTGCATAAATGTCTTCTTTTGAAAAGTGTCTGTTGATATCCTTTGCCCACTTTTTGGTGGGGTTGTTTGTTTTTTCTTGTAAATTTAAGTTCTTTATAGATTCAGGATATTAGCCCTTTGTCAGATGGGTAGATTGCAGAAACTTTTTCCCATTCTGCTGGTTGCCGGTTCACTCTATTGATAATTTATTTTGCTGTGCAGAAGCTCTTATTTTTTCCCTAGTATTTTACTTACTGGGTTGAAGAGTTCAGGCTTCAGGCCAGCAGGGAGGTGTCTGTGGGTAAAAACCAGTGTAGCCAAAGCAGATGGGTAAATGCAATACCCAACGGTGGGCAGAGGTCCTAGACTTGATAGAGGGGGCTGGAGCAGCTCTCAGTGAAACACAATGAGTTCTTTGCAGGGGAAAGTTAGGGAGCCACATTAGCTCCCCTGCCAGGCCAGCAGGAAGGCAGTCTACCTCCCAGTCACACTCCTGACCCAGGGTTTTAGCTATTCACATCAGATAGGTGCCTCTTTCCATCTGCAGGGATGTTAATACTCCAACTAGATAAGGATTGTGACTCTTTGTGCAAGCCTGAACCTGGAGGGCACTCCTCCTGTGAGGAAGGAGTTACTCTGAAGCGTTTCAGAAAGGCTGTCTACAGGTGTACCCACATGAAGCTCCCATGGGAGAAGCCCCAGCTGTATTTGCAGTAGTAGATGAAGGGGAGAAGAATCCCTTTCTCCGAGACCCTTCATGAGCACCAGGACTTCCCGATTATTGGGTAGCGCTGTAAACTTTCCCTGTGGAGCCCAGCACTTCACCTGTGCCTCTGCTGAAAGAAACTTCTCAAAAGCAGAAAGTTCTAGGACTCAAGGCCTGCCATTTTGATTCTTTTTTCCGACAGGGTACTCCCTTAATGTGGTACAGTCCCCCTTTCCCCAGGAATAGGAGTCCCTGAGTAGTAGTCCCCAGACTACTGTGAATGCTGCTGTTCCTCTGAGTCTAGCCACTCAGTGGGGCTGCCACACTCCAAGCTGGTGGCAGGGACTGTCTGCAAGGGTTCCAGTGATGTGAAATGTCCTTAAGTCTCACAGCAGCAGGTACCAGCACTAGCTCTGATGCAGGAGGCAGGGGAGTGACATTGACTCTATGAGAATCTTTGGGTATAAATAGTCTTAGTGTGTTGGCTTTCTTAATTGTCGGTTGTAGTAGTAATGAACCGGTCATGTGGACAGACCAGGACCTTCTCATTAGCTAGGGTGATGCAGGCAATGGTGAAATCTGAGGTCATGCACGAGATTTCTCCCTCCTGGGCACTGTGTCATTTTAATTGCAGATGGTGTAATGGACTGTGTTGGTTGTCCTCTAGTAGGTGGTGGCATTTGCAAAAGTACCAGCTGTGGTGGTAGCACTGGAATTTGTTTTGTTTCCATAAGGGAATATACAAATTTATTTTTTATTTTTAAATTTAAAATTTTTATTTTGATAGGTTTTTAGAGAATAGGTGGTGTTTGGATAAGTTCTTTAGTGGTGACAAGCAGTTTACACTCTGCAGAATGTGCAGTCTTTCATTTCTCATCCTACTTCCACCCTTTCTGTGGAGTTCCCAAAGTCCACTATATTGTTCTTAGGCCTTTGCATCCTCATAGCTTTGCTCCACTTATGGGTAAGAACATACGATGTTTGCTTTTTTTTCCTGAGTTACTTCACTCAGAATAATGCTCCTCGGGTGGGTGCATGGCTCATGCCTGTAATCCAACACTTTGAGAAGCCAAAGCAGGCAGAGCACCTGAGGTCAGGAGTTCAAGGCCAGCCTGGCCAACATGGTAAAACCCCATCTCTACTAAAAAATACAAAATTAGCCAGGTATGGTGGTGTGCAACTATAATCCCAGCTACTTGGGAGGCCAAGGAAGGAGAATTGCTTGAACCCAGGAGGCAGAAGTTGCAGTGAGTCAAGATCACACCATTGCACTCCAGCTAGACAAAAAAGAGCGAAACTTTGTCTCAAAAAAAAAAAGGTCTCCAGTTTCATCCATATTGCTGTGAATGTCATTATTCTGTGTCTTTTTATGGCTGAGCAGTATTCCATGATATATATATATAAATATAATATATTTAAATATATATATTTATAAATATAAATATATATATTCCATGAGATTATATATAAATATATATAAATATATAAAAATATATATTTTTATATATTTTATATATTATATAATATATAAATATATATATTTTAAATATATAATATATAAATATATATATTTTAATATAATATATATAAATAAAATATATAGATATTTATATATATATATCATGGAATACTGCTCAGCCATAAAAAGAAACAGAATAATGACATTATATATATACATATTTATATATTTATATATATATCATGAAATATATATAAATATATAAATGTGGGTATACCTGTAGACAGATATATATATATATATATATGTGTGTGTGTGTGTGTATATGTGGTATATGTGTGTGTGTGTGTGTGTGTGTGTGTATATATATATATATATATATATATATACACATATCTCAAACATTTTCTATTTTTTAATTGTACTTTAGGCTCTGGGGTACATGTGCAGATTATTCAGGATTATTACATAGGTACATACATGGTCCACTCATTGATTAATGGGCTTTGGGGCTGGTTGCATGTTTTTGCAGTTGTAAATTGTGCTGCTATAAACGTGTGTGCCTGCATCTTTTTCATATGACTTCTTTTTCTTTGGGTAGATAGCAGGTATGGGATTTCTGGATCAAATGGTAGCTCTACTTTTAGTTCTTTAAGGAATCTCCGTACTTCTTTCCATAGTGGTTGTACTAGTTTACATTCCCACCAGCAGTGTAAAAGGGCTCCTTTTCACCACATCCATGTCAACATCTATTATTTTTTGATTATGACTATTCTTTTTTTTTTTTTTTTTTGAGACGGAGTTTTGCTCTTGTTACCCAGGCTGGAGTGCAATGGCACGATCTCGGCTCACCGCAACCTCCGCCTCCTGGGTTCAGGCAATTCTCCTGCCTCAGCCTCCTGAGTAGCTGGGATTACAGGCACGCACCACCATGCCCAGCTATTTTTTTTGTATTTTTAGTAGAGACGGGGTTTCACCATGTTGACCAGGATGGTCTCGATCTCTTGACCTTGTGATCCACCCGCCTCGGCCTCCCAAAGTGCTGGGATTACAGGCTTGAGCCACCGCGCCCGGCCGATTATGACTATTCTTAAAGGAGTAAGCTGTTACGGCATTGTGGTTTTGATTTGTGTTTCTCTGATCATTAGTGATGCTGAGCATTTTTTCGTATGTTTGTTGGCTATTTACATATCTTCTTTTGAGAATTGTCTATTTAATGGGATTGTCTGTTTTTTTCTTGCTGATTTGTTTGAGTTCCTTGTTGATTCTGAATATTAGTCCTTTGTTGGAAGTATAGATTGTGAAGATTTGCTCTCACTCTGTGGGTTGTCTGTTTACTCTGCTGATTATTTCTTTTGCTATGCAGAAGCTTTTTAGTTTAATTAAGTCTTATCTATTTATCTTTACTTTTGTTGAATTTGCGTTTGGGTTCTTGGTTATGAAGTTTTTGCCTAAACCAATGTCTAGAAGGGTTTTTTTCAATGTTATCTTCTAGAATTTTTATGGTTTCATGTCTTAGATTTAAGTCTTTGATCCATCTTGAGATGATTTTTGTATAAGGTGAGAGATGAGGATCCAGTTTCATTCTTCTACATGTGGCTAGCCAGTGATCCCAGCACTGCTTGTTGAATAGGACATCCTTTTCTCACTTTATGTTTTTGTTTGCTTTGGCAAAGATCAGTTAGCTGTTAAGTATTTGGCTTTATTTCTGGGTTCTCTGTTCTGTTCCACTGGTCTATGTGCCTATTTTTGCACCAGCATCACGCTGTTTGGTGACTATGGCCTTATAGTATAGTTTGAATCTGAGTAATGCGATGCCTCAAAAACAATGTGATTTGTTCTTTTTGTTTAGCCTTGCTTTGGCTGTGTGGGCTCTTTTTTGTTCCCATATAAATTTTAGGATTTTTTTTCTAGTTTTGTGAAAAATGATGATAGTATTTTTTTTTTCCTTATGTTACCCAGGGGAGGTACTCAGACAATGGAAAGGGCCATAGAGCTCCCTAAAAGTTCTAGCATTTGTGTTAAGTTACTGGGGCAGGTGGAGGGGCAAAGCCAAGTTGGGTGTCAGGCAAGTTGGGGTTCAGGCAAGTCCGTGTTCTGGCTCTCCACATGTGGGCACAAGCAGTGGCTCCAGAGGGGATTGGAGAGAAGTTCTCCAGCTGCTGGGGTAGTGTTCCAGGAGGAGCACAGCTGCCTCTGTTGTACAGAAGAGTCTTCATGGAGACTGGGGAGTAGCAGGTGGCATTAAGCCCCACCTAGTTCCCATGCACTTGGCAAAGCTGTTCTCACACTTGCAATATTCCACTAGCAGCAGCTAGCTAGTTTCCAGGCAGTCTGTGCTTAGAACCCAGAACAGCCGCAGGCCACAAGCTTTCTCCATGGAGATGGAAACCACTGTGCCCAGGCCATGCCTCTTCCAGCCTGCCCTAGAAGCAGGGGAACACTGCTTCTGTGATTATGGCTGCAGCCCACTTCCCAGTCACTCCTCAGTTCTGGGCAAGGGAGTTCATCCCCATTTGAGATTATATTGTGAATCTTAGGTGGGACCTTCTCCCAACCTGTGACTACCAGCTGTGTCAGCTGGAAGACTTCTGTGATGTCCCCTGTGAAATAGGATCAGGAATGGCTTTCCTTTACCCCTGCTGGAGACTGGGAATGCACACAGAGTGTGTCTCAATGTTGTTTTTCATCATATACTCCTCTCTGCTCCCTAAATCAGATCCAATGCTGTGTAGGGTTAAGGCCTTTCCCTGTGGTTGGGTTGCTAGGTTCCCCAGTGGGAGTGTATATCCTGGAGGTAGTTTATCCCTCTCTCACACTCTGGGGACTTAGTTTTCTGCCTGGCTCATGGTGTAAGCTGAAGCCTACCATTTCATTCAAAGGATCTGTGGTTTCTCTTAGTTTTCCTGTTAAGTTTGTGTATTGCTTCTTGGGAAAAAGTTCACAGGGTGAATCTCTATGCATTATTTTGACTTTCCAAATGGGAGAGGCATGCTACCAATAACTCCCATCTGCCATCTTGAAAAAAAAATGTACATGTATGAAGACCATATTTTTATTATAGTCTTTGAACATATGTTCTGTTAATTCCTTGAACATATTTAAAATAGCTGTCTGAAAGTCTTTTTTAAATCCAGCACCTGGAGCATCTTGGAATTGATTTCTATTGATTATTTGTTTAAAAAATTGTGGGTCAAATTTTTATTTTTCCTATCTAGTCATTTTTTATTGTGTAGAGACATAGTAGACAATATATTGTAGACACTCTGAAATCTGTTATCTTTCTCTGAAGAGTTTCATGTGTGTGTGTGTTTTGTTTGCTTAGAAGTTGATCACATTGAACTTAGATAGGCATTGTTTTATGCTTTGCTAGAATGGTTCTGTGGAAAATTCTAGGTGCTGCCTAAGCCCCTATAAATTTCTAGGACTTTACTTACAAACTGCTTCCTCTGCAGATCTTGTCAAGGCTTAGTTTTAGGCTCTTCTTGGACAAGTTTAGAGTAGTCTGTACTTCTAGGGCAGTGCTTCTCTATCTTTTTAAAGGAGATTTTTTTGAAGACATTTTTTCCCCAATTTTGCTCCTCCCTCCTCCACAAAATTTTAATGTCACAGATCTAACTCTGTATCTGTTTATGTACTGTGGTTCTTTGAAGAGGTACAGAGCATAGTAATATCTAAGATTCTTTTTACTCACCCCTCTGTCCCTGCCAAGAACTAATTTTCATCCCTTGGGGATGATATTCCCCTTGTTGAGATTGCATGTTCTATGGTGTGGCCCTAAGTTAAAGCCTTTCTGATGTCTCTGCTGGATACTTTAAAGATTAATAAGGTGTTCATGAGTTTTTTGTTCTTCCCTGGTTGTGCCAGAATGCCAGTATCTTCCAACAATGCTCCAAACCTCATACATCTTTTGATTTTAATCCTATAGCAGCCGCTCTATAAGCTTTGGGTAGTCCTGTCCTACGCATGTACAGCCCATCTCTCAGCAATAGACTTGCAGGGGACTCCTACCTGGACTTTGAGGGCCTCATGTTGCATAGTTTCTTCCTCTCTGGTACCCTGCCCTGCATGTTTCAACTTTTAACGCTTTGAATTCTGCCTTTTCATCTCAGTAAGACTGCTGTCCTCTGCTTGGACTCTAGCTCAATTTACTGTGATTGGGAGTTGTCCTGGGGCAAAGAGATGGGAAATTGAGATACTTTGTGAGTTTTTATTCTCCCAGAGATTGCAGTCTTAAACTGCCCCTCTTTCCAACGCCTGAAAATAGTTGCCTTTTTGCCCAGTTTTGTGGTTCTGTGGCCATTTATGGAGGGAGGGTAGACCTATACCAATAACTACAGTTTATCAGACTTCTATTGGAAGCATAAGTCCTCATTCTACTACTTTCAGTTCTCATCTATACCTAGTACAGGTGATAAGTATTCTGTGAGAATTAGGACAATCATCTTTTAATGGGTCTTCTGATCGCCTTACTTTCAGCCTCCGTGCTACCTCCAGAATGAACTTTTTGAAACACAAAAACACAAATCTCTTGCCATTCTCCTATTTGAAACCCTTATTAGACACTCTTTTATCCTTAGGATAAAGTTCAATCTCTCTAGAATAGCTCACAGACCTCCCTCTATGGTCTTTCTTCTATCTCCCTCTCCAGCTTTGGCTTTCACTCTCCGTCTTGAATCCTCGTGCACGTCATACTAATCTTTTCCAGTTTGTCATATGTGCAGTGGTCTTACTTGTCTCCTTGCCTCTGCACATTTATTTTTCTTTTTCTGGAATTCCTACTCTGTCTCCCGTTTTTACTTGGCTGACTTGCTAATCCTTTAGGTTGCAGCACAGGCTTAACTTTCTCGTAGGCCTATACCAGGATAGAGGCCCTGTTTTATGTTTCGTACACTATCCTGGCATCATTATTAATAGTTCATTTTTTTCTTTTTTCTTACTCCCACAGGAAATAAGCTCTCTAAAGGCAGAGATTTTATCTGTCTTGTCCAGTGCTATATCCACAGTGCTTAGTAAAATGTATGGTTCAAAAGTAGGTATTCCATTAGTATTTATTTATTGAATGAATAAATAAAGAGAGATAGTGTTTATTCCTTTTTCATATGATTTCTCTTGAAATATACAGGATAACTCTTGTGAATTCCTTAAATCTGTACTTTTTGAGACTACATATTCAGAGATTATGAAGGAAAGATTTAAGTATCTGTAATAGGAGTTGGCAAACTATGGCCCTTGGACCAAATCTGGCCTGCTCTCTGCTTTTGTAAATAAAGTTTTATTGAAATATAACTATGCTAATTTTTTACACATATTATCTATCTATGGCTGCTTTTGAAGTACCATCACAGAGTTGCATAGTTAGGACACTTAGGACATATATATCTGTATGACTTATGAAACCTAAAATATTTACTTCTTGGTCCTTTACAGAAAAGTTTGCTGACCCAACTGGTCTACATGAAGTTTCCCATTTATCCTCAATTTATTTAAATGGAGAAGCATGGGAAACTATGATAGAATATATGTTGTAGATCATATGCTAGGGTAATCTGATGTCCACATCTGACTTTTAAATCTTAGTGGCTTAACACAACACAGATTTATTTCTCTCATGCAAATTTCTTTGATGCTTGGGCAGTTTTCCAGTGCACTCTTCTCCATATAGTGACTTAGAGATCTAGGCAGCTTCCATTTTACGTTTCATCAAAGTATCTATTTTCTTGATTTCCCTGGCACTGGTTTAAAAAAATTTGATTATATTTAAAAAATATTCACTGACACAATTTTCTAAGAATATATCAATCAAGCAAATTAAATAAAATACAGTAATGCTTGAAATGGCTTGAAGGATCCCCCTGACACAGGGAATCTTTTAATAAACACTTACATGGAGACTGAAAATTTATCCTACTAATGGAGTATTATTATTTAGAGTGGTGGTTTTTCACTGCTCCCTCCACCCCTTTGGTTGGTTTTACACGATAGAATCCTTTCAACATGTGAAATCTTAGGAGGGAGCCCAATTTATAAAACACACAAAAAGGAGCTATTGTAGTTGAAGAAGGCTTGCTTTGGATCCCATCTATTCATTCTCTTTTGTTCTCCCATCTCTCCCTCCCTAAATGGGCACCTTTTTAGTATCCTTGAGGACTGAAAACCTCTGCTTTAAGCATCTATAGGACGTAATTCCAACATGTAGAATCACAGATTTTAGAACTCAAAGGGAATGTAGAGACCATATACTCTAATTTCACAATGGTTTAGCAGATGCTAGTTAGCAGCTTTGGAGCTGCAGGACAACAACCAACTTGTATGCCAGATTTTCTAAAAAACTAGGGGCATCCCAAACAAAACTAACTCTAAAGTGATTATTTATTCCCAGGAGACCTCTTATATTAGGGATAGACCACCATTTACATTAAACTAGATTCCAAAGGGCATTTCCAGGATCTGTACTTTTCATTTTAATAAAATAAAAATTTAATATGTAAGTCCCCAAGAACATATCGTAAACAAAATCTGAGATCTTGACAGTAATTATCTTTATACCTCACGAAGCTATCTCCCTGCCTACCCCACTATCTGAACTAATTATCATTCTGAATGCTACGTTTCTATTTCCTTGCTTTTCTTTTTATATAGTTTTATTGCATCTGTATGCATTCTCTCTCTCTCTCTCTCTCTCTCTCTCTCTCTCTCTCTCCCCACCTTGCTCTTTTTTACTAAAAAAATAGGGCATCATGTTGTTTATAATCTTTTGAAGTTCATTTTTTAAAATTTAGTATTATATTGCTCAGAATCATCTATATTGTTGTATATTATGTTCATTAATTATCTTTTGACTGCTCTATAATATTCGATGTGTGACTATAACAGCTTGATGTGGCTTGAATATTTGTTCTCTTCAAAATTCATATTGAAATTTAATCCCCAATGTAATGGTATTTAGAGGTGGGGCCTTTAAAAAGTGACTTGCAGTAGTATTTCTGTGCATAACATTCAAGCTGAGAGCCAAGTCAAGAATGCAGTCCCACTTAGAGTACACACACACACACACACACACACACACACTCTACCTAGTAATACATCTAACAAGGGAGGTGAAAGATCTCTATAAGGAGAACTACAAAATCCTGCTGAAAGAAATCATAGATGACATAAACAAATGAAAAAGCATTCATGCTCATGGATTAGAAGAATCAATATGGTTAAAATGGCCATGCTGGCCCCAAGAAATCTATGGATTCAACATTATTTGTATCAAACTACCAGTGTCATTTCTCATAGAATTAGAAAAAAACAATTCTAAAATTCATATGGAACCAGAAAGAAGCCTGAATAAACAAAGAAATCATAAGCAAAAAGAACGAAGCCAGAGGCATCACATTGTCCAACTTGTTTGTGCCATAAGGCTACAGTAACCATAACAGCATAGTAATGGTATAAAAACAGACACATACACCAATAAAACAGAATAGAGATCCCAGAAATAAAGCTGCACAACTACAACCATCTGATCTTTGACAAAGTCAGCAAAAATGAGCAATGGGGAAAGAACTTCCTGTTTGATAAGTGACGCTGGGATAACTTATTAGCCATATGCAGAGAATGAAACTGGAACCCTGCCTTTCACCACATAAAAAAATTAACCCAAAAGGGATCAAAGACTTAAATATAAGGCCTCAAAGTATAAAAATCCTGGAAGAACACCTAGGATATACCATTTTGGACATCAGCTTTGGCAAATAATTTACAGCTAAGTCCTCAAAAACAATTGCAGTGAAAACAAAAATTGACAAGCAGTATCTAGTTAAACTAAGGAGCTTCTGCACAGCAAAAGAAACTATCAAAAGATTAACAGACTATCTACAGAAAGGTAGAAAATATTCGTAAACTATGTATCCAACCAAAGTCTAATATCCAGATTCTATAAGGAACTTAAGCAATTCAACAAGACAAAAACAAATAACCTCATTAAAAAGTAGGTGAAGGACATGAACAGACACTTATCAAAAGAAGACAGACAAGTGGTCAATAAACATATGAAAGAAATGCTCAGCATCATTTATTATCAGAGAAATGCAAATCAAAACCACAGTGAGATACCACCTCACACCAGTCAGAATGGCCATTCTTAAAATTCAGAAAATAACAGATGCTGGTGAGGCTGAGGCTGAGGAGAAAGGGAATGCTTATATGCTAGTGGTGGGAATGTAAGTTAGTTTAGCCACTGTGGAAAGCAGTTTGGAAATTTCCCAAGGAACTTAAAACAGAACTGCCATTCAACCCAGCAATCCCATCATTTGGCATATACCCAAAAGAAAATAAGCCATTTCACCAGAAAGACACATGTGCTCATGTTCACCACAGTGCTATTCACAATAACAAAGACATGCAGTCAATCTAGGTGCCCATCAATGGTGGATTGGATAAAGAAAACATGGTACATAAACAACATGGAATACTACACAGCTGTATAAAAGAATGAAATTGTGTTATCTGGAGCAACACGGTTGGAGCTGGAGGCCATTATCCTAAGTGAATTAACACAGGAACAGAAAGCCAAATAGCACATGTTCTCACTTATAAGTAGAAACTAAACATTTGGTACACATGGACATAAAGATGGGGACAGTAGATACTGGGGACTAGTAAAGTGGGTAGAGAGGGAGGGGGGCAAGGGCTGAAAAATTACCTGTTGGGTACTCTGATCACTACCTGGGTAACAAGATCACTCATACCCCTAACCCTTGTAACGAACCCACACATGCGTCCCCTGAATATAAAATGAAAGATGAAATTATAAAAAAAAGAAGTGATTGGGTCATGGGGGTTCTGTGCTCATGAATGGATCAATCCATGAATGGATTAATGGTATAACAGATTAATTGATTATCATGTGTATTAGTCTATTCTTACATTGCTATAAAGAAATACTTGAGACTGGTAATTTGTAAAGAAGAGTTTTAATTTGCTCATGGTTCTGAAGGCTGTGCAGGAAACATGATGCTAACATCTGCTTGACTTCTAAGGAGGCCTCAGGAAACTTCCAATCATGGTGGAAGGCAAGTGGTGAAAACACATCTTACATGGCAGGAATGGGAGCAAGAGAGCAAGGGGTAGATGCTACACATTTTTAAATGACCAGATTTCATGAGAACTCACTCACTATCTCAAGGACAGTACCAAGGAGGATGGCAATAAACCATTTACAAGAAATCCACTTCCATAATCCAGTCACCTCCCACCAAACCCCACCTCCAGCACTAGTGATCACTTGAACATGAGATTGAGTATGGACACAGATTGATCCAAACCACATCATCATGGGAGGCGACTGGTGGCTTTTTGAGAAGAGGAAGGGAGACCTCAGTAGGCACTTTCAACTTCCTTGCCAAGTGATGCCCTTTGCTGCCTTGGGACTCTGCAGAGAGTCCACACCAGCAAGAAGGCTCTCACCAGATGTGACCTCTTGACCTCGGACTTCTCGGCCTCCAGAACTGTAAGAAATACAGTTATTTTCTTTATAAATTACCCAGTTTCAAGTTTTCTGTTATAAGCATCAGAAAATGGAGTAGTACATAGTTTATTCATCCTCTTTTCTGTTGATGGGAAATTGGGTTATTTCTAGGTTATTGCTGTTGAGTACAGTGATGGCTGTGGATATTCTTGTGCATATGTCTTTTTGTACATGTGCAAGAGTTTCTTTTAGGTATATACTTAGTGACTGAATTACTGGTCATAGACTATGTGAGTTTTCCACTTTAGGGAGTAATACCAAATTGTTTTCTATCCTTTAGCCAATATATAATGGAAGCAACAGCATTTTTTCCTTTTCTTATGAGAGTGGAAACAGCTATTTAGTCCCTGTAGTCCCCATTTTGTTTTCACTGGGACCTGCATAAAAACACATGAGGTTGTCTAACTTTGAAAACGGTTGTGTTCAATCATCTACTGTCACCTTAGGTTATTCTCAGTCTAGTTAGCAGTTCTTGCTCCTAAGATGTAAAAACACTGTCAGCCAGGCATGGTGACTCACACCTGTAATCCCAGCACTTTGGGAGGCTGAGCTGGGTGGATCACCTGAGGTTGGAAGTTCAAGACCAGCCTGACCAACATGGAGAAAACTGTCTCTACTAAAACTACAAAATTAGCTGGGCATGGTGATGCATGCCTGTAATCCCAGATGCTCAGGAGACTGAGGCAGGAGAATTGCTTGAACCCGGGAGGTAGCAGCTGCAGTGAACTGAGATTGCACCATTGCACTCCAGCCTGGGCAACAAGAGTGAAACTCCATCTCAAAAACAACAAACAAACAAACAAAAAAACACTGTCAGGACCACTTCAGGTTTTATCTCATCTCACTGCTATGTTCTTTGGCAGTACCACCTTGATTTTCCTAACTATTTTAGTCCTTATAGTTCTTTTACATCTCACCTAGATTTCTGGCTTTAATATGTAGCTTGCACATACATGTTGAGGAAAGATAACTCTTAGGCCTCACTGACTTCCAGATTCCTGATTTTTTTTCTCACCTTTGGAAGCTGAGAGCTCCTTAAATGAGGGGTGACACATTTGAATGCTCATATAGGCCAGGGTGGGATCATTACTGAGTGACTCAGGATTCCAGGATTAATATAACACTATCAGGAGTAGTGGGACTGTGGTGGCCAGATGATGGGGATAGCCTCTCCTCATGGGGTTGCTCCCAGGTCTTCTGATTTTTCCAGAGAAAAATAGTTATCTAGATTTTAAGTGAAATCTCTTGACCTTTTAGTGTCAACAAGAGATTTAATATTTAGAAACACTGTGCAGGCCAAATGAAATATTTCTGACCTGGATTCAGCCCGTAGGTCACTTGTTTGTGAACTTTGCCTCAAACTTTGGCTTATCTGCCTTTTGCTTTGGCCGTTGCCTCATTTGCCTGTTCCTGCCAGTGTGTGCCCCTCTCTCTGGAGGACACTTCATTGTAACATCTCTCAGGTTCACCTTGGCTTCCAAGTGACCTGATACTGAGAGCAGGCAGGGCAATGTCTGATCACTTAGCCTTTCTCTCACTGATTGCCTTAAATGCTTCTATCAAATGCTGGTGCTTGGAGGCCTGACTTTTTTTTAATAATTTTAGAAGAGAAACACGTGGAAGGATATTTTTTAACTCGAAAAAGTATGACAAGAGGCCAGGATTTTATTCTTTAGTGGCTCTCAAACTTATTTGCAGTTTTAGGGCTTCTCTGCTTGATCTTGCTCTGTTGTTAATCAGCGGGCCTTGACTTCACCAGATGCTGGAGTTGTCCCCACTGTTGTCCTAATGGACTGGTGAAGTAAAACAGCAGTTTTTGATTTAGAAAAATAAGGTCTTTGACTTTCCCCCATCTTAGAAACGGTCAAAATATTTTGATTTGGGATTCTAGGCTTTTGAGCATTTGAGAATAGCCTTTTTGAAACAAAACCTTTGCTTTCTTTGCAATTATTTGGCGCATTCTAAGGGTGGATATAATCAATATCAAGTTGGGAAATAAAGAAAGTGCTTCATAAATCATACAACTTTTTCTGTTGCTGAGTTGGTATCAGGCATAGATATTTTCTGAGTCAAGCCTGCTGTTCTGTCGGGTGGGGGATTATGGATAAGGTCTGAGATTGAGTGGAGTTTGTTAGGGCAAGGTGCTAATGAGCACAGGGTCATGGGTTTGATCCCCATACAAGTCAGTTAACTTAAACCATAAAGGGACTCCTGGCTCATCCAGCCTGGCAAATATATGGTCACAGGCCTAAGGAAGACTAGGCTAGAGAGTGAGAAAAATCCTTCATCATCAAGACAGAAAAAAAAACAACCCTCAAAGCCCATGTCCTGTTGGGTGTAGTAAGTGATATCATCTGTGGAGGTAGTCAGTGCCTATATTACTTATATGTAGGGAGAAGATTTGCATCCCATTAAATCTCCCAAAATATGTCATATAGGGCACATGAGGTTAAATAACCAATGGGAATTATAGTGACATCTAAGAATTCTCGCAAGAAAGGAGAACTGAGATGGGGTGGAACCTCCATGGCCACAGTGAAACTGTGACTATGCTAAAGAGCTCTTGTGCAATGCCTTGTTAGGTGTAAAGCCATGCACATGCGCCTAAGACAATGCTGTCTTCTCCTGGAGAATGAGTAAAAGGGCAAAGAGGATTGTGTGAGAGCCAAGGATTGTAGACACTTGTCCTATGGCTGCCTTATTCACTCTGTATATTTGCATACCCCAGTTTCACATTATCTGAGTGTTTTCCTATGGAAAGAAGTTTTCCTATCTTCATTGTAAGAAGGACAGTATTTTCTTTTCTTTTTTTTTTTTTTTTGAGACGGAGTTTCGCTCTTGTTACCCAGGCTGGAGTACAATGGCGCGATCTCAGCTCACCGCAACCTCCACCTCCTGGGTTCAGGCAATTCTCCTGTCTCAGCCTCCTGAGTAGCTGGGATTACAGGCACGCACCACCATGCCCAGCTAACTTTTTGCATTTTTAGTAGAGACAGGGTTTCACCTTGTTGACCAGGATGGTCTCGATCTCTTGACCTCGTGATCCACCCGCCTCGGCCTCCCAAAGTGCTGGGATTACAGGCTTGAGCCACCGCGCCCGGCAGATGGACAGTGTTTTCTAGCTATACTTATTTTTCAAGAATTATCTATTTAAAAAATGTTTTTCTCAATGAAAAAAGTCAAATGTAATCAGAAAGGAAGGAATAATGAATGTCCATGTATACATCATCTGAATTTAACCATTGTCAACATTTTGCCATATTTGCTTCATTATTTTGTGTTTTTTTTTTTGCTAGTACTATCTTGCCTTTACATATTTTTCTTAAAAATGAAAATTTTCTGCCTAACAGTAGTAATATTATCACTCCCATTAAAATGAACTATATAATTCCTTAATGTCCTCTAATACTACTGCAAATTCAAATTGCTCAATTGTCCCCAAATTGTCTTTTGCAGCCAGTTTGTTCAGTCAGGATCTAATCAAGGATAGTGAATTTCTTTGGGGGTGTGTGTGTGTGTGCCTGCATATGACATGGCATTGTGGATGAGACAAACCAATTGGTCTGTACCATGTCTCATCTTTTGGATTTGCCTGAGTTTTCAGGATGAGTTTAGATGATTTGCCTTTGATGTTGAAAATGGACTTGAGTCTGGAGATTAGCAGTGGCTAGGAGACCCTGTACATAGAGGGCCTTTGATAATGAGGAGGGTAAACACAAAGGCAGTAGGAATGTTCTATAGTTTTGTGTCCTTCCCATCAAGGCTGACGGACACAAACTCATGTGAACACACAAGGATATAGTCCTTTCTAAAAGAACTGGGTAATGTTTTTTCTCTTTGCCAGACCATAGATTAGCACAGAGCTTGATGATATGATAATCCTATTGGCTGTATATTTTGCATAATGTATCCTGAAAAAAACAAGATAAAACCAAGAGGCAGAAAAACAAATAGAAACTAAAGCTGTGAGAAAGTCATAGAAAATTCTGAGTGGTCTGACATTTTGAGTTTATTCTTCTTTGGTTAAGTTCACTCATCTCTCCTGGGAGTAGACAGAACTTAGATTTGAGATAAACAGCTGCAGAGGACCAAGAGTCTTGGGAAAAGCTGATAGGCATTCAGAGGTAAGATTTGGGAAGAAGCCGCAGAAGGAAGGTACAAGGAGGTAAACAGTGGGAGGGCCAGCTCATCGCTTCTCCTTCTCCCCGAAGACTGGTGATTGTCAGTGGGCCTATAAAATCGTTTCTGCTCTTAAAGGTATTTTGGAAGACGAAGTCAATCTTTAGCATTCTTAACCTGGAGCAGGGGTTCTGAAACTTGAATGCACATTGGCATCACCTGGGAACTCTAAAACACACTGATGTCTGGGTCCTACCCTCAGAAGTTCTCATATAATTCGTCTCAGTTGTGGCCAGGGCAACAGGCTTTTTAAAAGACTTTCCAGGTAATTCTAATGAGTATCGGAGTTTGAGGATCACTGATATAGATCAGTTTTTTTAAAAGATACATTTTTATAAATGCCTTTAAAAAAGATACATTCAACACCTTCCCCTTACCCAATAAACCTTATGGAAATTCAATGCATAAAAAAGATAAAAGTGGAGGTGCTTAACGTAAGCTGGTCTTGAAACCTGGCTGACTAGGCACCATTTGCTACACCCACTCCCCGTGTCTTTCAAACCCTCTCATCTCCCTAGAGCTGTGTCTTCATAGAATTAGGGTCTGAAGAGTAGGACTATTTGAAAAATGACTGGTCTAGAGTTTACTGGGTTTTAACCATCTACATCTAGAACTCTGGCTTTTTCAACTAACTTATTAACTGTATGACTTTGGACAACTATACCTAAACTCTTGGAACCTCAGTTCTCTTATATCTTAGAGATGATAACTATCTCACAGGTTGTAATGAAGAATAAAGTTGGATATATGCTAGTGTACTCTCAGTAGAGATTAGCTGCTTCTGTGGTTGAGGCTTTCCTCCAGGCTACCGCAAGCTTCCAGGTCTGTCCTGGTATGGGATTGATGGTTTGGTTTAATCCGGGAACTTTCAGGTACCTTCATATTATACTCATATTGTAGGGTGTACATAGATTCCTTTTACCCATGATGAGTCTAAAATTCCTGATTGACTTGCAGTATCAGAGGAATAAATGGAGGTGAAGTGGGGGTGAGAGTCTGTTCACTGCTGAGTGCTAAGGGAGAAGCCAGGAGCTTCCATAAAATGACTCAGGAAATGCTCTATAATTCAGATAAACTCTTAATCAATAGGGAGGGTACCAGGCAAAGTCCATTTTAATGGAAATGAGTATATGAAAAAGGTATTAACATCCATAATAAGGGTAGTAGAAGGGCTGGGGGGTGTTGTGGTAGGAAGGAGTTCACTGTGGGCCAGAGGAGCAGGTTCATGACTGAGGGAGGAGTTTTCGATTTTTTTTGTAAACAACAGAATTTTAAGCAGGAACGAAGAAATACGAACATATTCTTCCTTATTTTGTTGCTCCAATATGGTTAAATAAAACTCTCAGATAATATAGAAATCTCACTTACGAATTTTTTTACCAGTATTGCTAAGAAGTGAAATTCATTGGTATGAATATTAACTTCCTCCTTCCTCCTCTTCCCACCCAGACATTAGTAAATAGTGAAATGGTTATAAGTGTTCAGGGAGATGACAAAAGAGAAGTCTGAGGCTTGGGGAATTACTAAGTCAGATGATCTATAATTGAATAATATTGAGTGGAATACACAAATCAAAAGTGGTGTATATATCTGTTAGAGGAAAAACTCTTTAGAGTCTGGCCCTGTCCCAGTCATTGAACTAGTGATTCAAGTGTAAACATGGCCAGTGGTGGTGTTTCCTGTTTATCTTTCACAAAGCTGGCAACAATTTCCATATCATGTTCTCTGCACATCTCCAACCTCTACAGAATGAAAAAATGCTTTTTAGTTTCCTCAGCATTCACAATGTAGAACCTTCCAGAGGAGCTTTCTTTTCTTCCTGGAATCTGGATAAATGAAGGACGGGCACGAAGGAATGGGGGTGCTTAGGCCAAGTAAGTTGTTTGATGGACTCAGTGGGGGTGACCCTTAGTCTTTAAAACTTTGTTTTGTAATTATCTTATTCACATATTATTATCCAAAATACCATGACTGGTTTTGGTTGCTACTGCACTTTAATGTAGTATATTTTTACTTTACATTCTTCTTCTTTAAAAAAAAAAAGATTTCCATTCATAATAGATGTAACTAAAAGTTTTCTAAGAAGTTAAATGTTAAAGATGCTTATTTGGGATCACAGGATCTCTTTTAGCAATTTGCAATTTGAAGCTAAGACCAACACGATTTCTGGCCACACTGGGATACTGTTGCTATTTCTCACATTATTTTCCTGCTATCTGGCATACCTATACTTACATCTAGGTGCTGGGCAGTGACCCCACTTGGCTCTGAGGTCATCAGAGTTCACTTGTCCACAGCTTCCCACATTGAAAGTACCCCCTGCAAGGCTATGCCCTTTAGAATTTTTTATTCTGAAGAAAATTTCTATTTTTTTAAAATGTTTCAATGTTAGTGAGTTGTCAGAGGAAAGAATGTGATAAAGGTAGTTCCAATCAAAGTATATGTGAGAGATTAATCAATGGTAAGACTCAACGTTTTATCCTGATATGACTATATTCATTTCAAAAGGAGTCTTCTGTAAACTCCAGCTAAACAAACACAAAGGCATTTTCAGAATTTCAGGTATTTGATGGCTGGGGCAGAGTGGTATTTAGAGTTTTTCATACAGACCCTCCTGAAATCTCAACACATGACTTCTATTTCAAATCTATTTTAAAGACAATAACTATTTAAATTTTACCTTAACATCACTAAATTTACTTTCCTTTGTACCTCCGCATTGCCAGGACATTTAAAAGCCTCTTCCATTCCTACCAAAGATGAGACGTTGATGACATCTCATCTCCTGCCTAAATTGTGACTATTCTCAGTATTGTTGAAGAGGTGAAATTTGTAGATGAGGGATTTTAGTCCTTTACTTTGCATTTAATTAATACATGACTTCATGTATTATGGTCCTGACTTTTCAGTACATCTTTATTTTCCTTTTTCCAGTTTTAACAATGAACTTTTCAATCTATCATTACTTAATGAAGAGATAGTTAATAGTGAATACATGGTTCAGATATTTTTTTGATGGCTCTTCAAATAGAAATACAGTGTAAGCCCCATATGATGGAAAAGTATTTTTATGTATAATTGTATATAAAATTATATATAATTATATATATAAATATAATTATATATTTTCCATAATAACATTAAGAAAAGAAACAGGACAAATAAAATTTTAATAACACATTTAATAACACATTTAATCTGCTATATCAAAAATTATCATTTTAACATATAATTATTGTAAATAATGAGGTATCTCATTTTTACTCTGAAAAAAATCTTTGAAATCTAGGATGTATCTTACAATTACAGCATATCTCAATTTGGTCATATTGAAGTACTCAATAGCTAAGTGTGGCTACCATATTTACAGCCTTCGAAAATTTTGAGTAAGATATGAATATAAGTTATGAACCTGTACTTAGTTTCAATTAATCTTCTTTACGAAAATGTTTAAATCTTAAGTAATATTTCTCCCCAAATATGCTTCTCTGCTAGTGTTCTCCATTAGTAATTGGTCCTGACATGCCTAACATACGTAGTTTTAAAGGTAGAGCATTGTACATCTCTAAAAGGAATTGATTGCAGTATACACAGCTGTATGCAACAGTATAGGTTCAGCAACACTACTTAGTTGTCCATGTCACAAAAAGAGTTGAGACACGCCATCTTCCTCATTCTTACACATCATCTTCCAAAACTGTCCTTCACTAAGTCCTGTTAATTCTACTTCCAGAGTATATCTAGGACTAGACCGCATTACTCCATCTCTACAATCATGTCTTTAAGTAGGCTGCTACCTCTTTCATGGCTGCAATAGCCTCTAACAGGCTCGCCACGTATTTTTGGATATTCTCCAGTCCATTCTCCATGCTGCAACCTGTGTTGTCAAAGGCAAATCTGAGCATGCCACATTCCCATTTAAAATCCTCTGTTAGGCCAGGTGTGGTGGTTTACGCCTGTAATCCCAGCACTTTGGTGGGATCTGCCCGAGGTGGGCAGATCACGAGGTCAGGAGATTGAGACTATCCGGGCCAACATGGTGAAACCCCATCTCTACTAAAATACAAAAAGTTAGCCAGGTGTGGTGACATGTGCCTGTGAGCCCAGCTACTCGGCTGGCTGAGGCAGGGGAATCGCTTGAACTCGGAGGCGGAGGTTGCAGTGAGGTGAGATTGTGCCACTGTACTCCAGCCTGGTGACAGAGCAAGACTCCGTCTCAAGAAAAATAAAAATAAAAATAAAAATAAAATAAACTCCTCTGGAAACTTCCCAGACTTTTAGACTTGAGTCCAAAATTCTATGGTGACCTAAGAGGCCTTTGTGATCTGGCTCTATTTGTCTACTTACGACTCCCTCCTGCCTTTATTTTGCTACGCTCCTCTCTCTTCCTGTGTGAGTTTTCACACACTCCCGCAGTGCTTGTTTGCGAACTCTCTCTCTTTCTCTCTCTGCCTGGCTAACCTCTTTTTGCTGTTCTGATTTCATGTGACTTTTTCAGGAACACCTATTCTAACTTCCTTGACTCTTGGGCCCCATCCTCTGTATTTTTATATTAAATAGTACCACTGTGCTTTTTTCAGAATACTTATCATAATTTTATTTATATGATTATTTTTGTAATTTTAATATATTATCTGTCTCCACTAATATAAGCTTCTGATGAATAGAGAACCAAGTCTCCTTTGTTTGTTCCTTTTATGTCTGTACTACTAGCATAGAGCCTGGCATATATTAAGCCTTCAGTACCTTCCAGCTGAATCTGAAAATGCATGCGCTCAGCCCATTGTCTGTAGCAGTTTGGTAGCTTTAAGAGGCTTCTCAAGGTTGCAGAAACCCTTGTGGGTATGACTTAAGTGTTCCAGCTTCTGTTTCACTGTGAAGATTTTAGAAGTGTAGCCTTGAGGAGGCATATTGCAATACTTCTAAAAACAAAAAAAAGTCTGAAAATAAATTGGGGAGAGGATGTGGAACAAAATAATTTCTACACTAATAGGAAAAAATATAAATTGGTGTAACCACTTTGGACTGTGTCCCCAAAAAACAAAAGCTGGGTCATATCAACTGGCTGTGTTATTCTGCCTCCTTGGTTCTTGGGTCTGTCTTTGTGAGGGTATTCCCTCTGGTGAGTCATAACGTATGCCATAAAAATCCACATTGTGGCCACTTCCATAGACCCATCTGCAGACAGACCTTTACTCAGATCTTGTCCCAGATCATTCAGTTGTTCCTCTTTCAGGTGCCTGCCCAATTATCCAGGGCATTATCTATCTATTAATCTTTATATAGATTATACATCTATTAATCTATAAGGATTAATAACTATTAATCTTCACTATCTATTAATCCTTATGTCTTTGAACAGCAGGTCACTTCTTGTCCACACAAAGATGTCTTAGTATACTGCCTTTCATTGGGAGTATTTTCCCCTCTTTGCTGTCTTTTGAGACCATCTCTAAGGGATGGATATTGTGCAACAGCTATCCATTTTGGGGTCACACTGAGATATTGAGCTAATTCATCCATGAACTATTTTTCCCTCTCTCAGCAGGCCATTAGGGACTCAACACAGGGCTACAGGTATCATTTGAAGAGAAATGGATGACATGGGTTTGAGAGTCATGTAATTTGCTTGTGCCCCTTGGCCCTGCCTTTGTCCAATCCTGGGTGTATCATTTCCGTCTTATGATGGAGTACTATCAGACCTGCCTAATCATATTAATTGGTGGGTTTGTTAGAACTCAACTTAATGTGGTGGCCATTTGTTATTGTAGGGTAACTTGAGGTTCTATGGTCAGATGCCCTGGTCTCTGCTAGGGCTCAGTAGTATTCCAAGAGCTGCTTTTTGAATGTTATATAGTTCCTTGCTGAAAGTGGCATGCTTTCTTTTAGAACCCTAGGGAACTGATTATGTTATGATTCTACTATCTCTTTCTGTAAAATCCACATGGTGTCTTTTCAAACTGCAGAAACCCCAAGAACCAAAAGTTTTGCCACATCATATTGCATAAGTCATAGGGTCACTTTTATGACAACCTGAACCTGCTGGAGAGCCCTTTGGTGTTTTGGACTCCATTCACAGCTGTTAAATATGTATCATTGCCTAACCTATGTGAATGGGTACTGTTTTTGATATTCCTTATTGACAGGGATGGAAAAGAATGCATTTGCCAGATAAATGGCTGCATACTACATGCCAGATACCGTGTTAATCTGCTCTAGTGAAGCTATCATATCTGACCCAGCAACTCCAATTGTGGCTACTACTTTGTTATTCTAGAAAGTTGTAGATTTAATTTCTTCAATGGACATTAGAGATTTTCTAAATCTCTCTGAGTCCGTTTTGGTAGTTCAGACTTTTCTAGGAATATGTCTATTTCACCTAAGGGATTTAGTAAATTTCTCTTATTCCCTTTTTAATATCTGCTGCATCTGTAGTTGTGTCCCTTTTTTATTCATAATATATCTGTGTCCTCTTTCTATTTTTCTCTTTCACTGTTGCCAGAGGTGTGCCAGTTTTATTAGTTTTTGCAAAGAACCAATATTTGGCTCTGTTGTTTCCTTCTTTCTTTGCTTTGTGTTTTATTAATTTCTTCTTCTTGTCTTTATCCTTTCAATTTTTATATTATTCCTGTTTGCTCTTATCTTTTTTAAGTTGGAGGTTGTATTACTCAGGGTTTCTTAGAGGGACAGAACTAATATATATATATATGTGTGTGTGTGTGTGTGTGTGTGTGTGTGTGTGTATGGGGGAGTATATATATATATACATATATATACACACATATACACATATATGTGTGTATATATATGTATATATATATACACACACACACATATATACTCCCCCATATGTATACTCCATTATACATATATTAATACTTAATAAACTCCTATATATGTATATCTATATGGGAGTTAAGTATTAAGTTACATGATCACAAGGTCCCACAATAGGCTGTCTGCAAGCTAAGGAGGAAGGAGAGCCAGCTCGAGTCCCAAAACTGAAGAACCTGTAGTCTGATGTTTGAGGGCAGGAAGCATCCAGCACGAGAAAAAGATACAGGCTGGGAGGTTAGGCCTGTCTCACCTTTTCACGTTTCTCTGCCTGCCTTGTATTCACTGGAAGCTGACTAGATTGTGCCCACCAGATTAAGGGTGAATCTGCCTTCCCCAGCACACTGACTCAAATGTTAATCTTTTTTGGCAACAGACACACTTACGATTAATACTTTGGATCACTCAGTCCAATCGAGTTGACACTCATTATTAACCATCATAGAGGTTCAGCTCATTCATTTTTCAACCTTTTTTGTTTCTTATTACAAGTATTTAAGGCTGTATTTTTTTACTTTGGATTTAAAAATTATGTATATTTAAGTTGTAAGTGGCTCTAAATCTGTCTCTATCTGCATCTCATAAGCCTTGATTTGTAGTACTTCTGTTATCTTTCAGTTGCATGTATTTTCTAATTTTTATTCTTCTATAGCCTATGAGTAATTTAGAAGTATGTTTTTGAATTTTCAAATGTGTAATTTTCTTTGATAGTTCTTTTTGCTACTGATTGTTGATTTAAATTTTTGTCAGATATCGTAATGTATGAGATATAGATTCTTTGAAATTTGTCAATATCTATTTTATGTAATTTTCTTTGATAGTTATTTTTGCTACTGATTATTGATTTAAATTTTTGCCAGATATTGTAATGTATGAGATATAGATTCTTTGAAATTTGTCAATATCTATTTTATGGCCTGAAATGTGGTTAACTTTTATAAACCATGTGTGCTTGAAAAGAATGTGTGTTCTGAAGTTGTTAGAGGCATTGTTTCATAGATACACATTAAATTAACCTTGTGCTGTTCATATTTTATATCATTATTGATTTGTTGTTGCTTGATCTATCAGTTAGTGAGGATGTATGTTAAAATCTTCCATTTATGTGGATTTGTCCATTTCTCTGTAGTTCAGACATTTTTTGCCTTATACTTGGAAATCTGTTATTAAATGCATATATGAAAAATTGTTGTATCTTCTTGATGAACTGAGATTTTTATGTAGTGATCTTTTTATCAGTAATCCTTTTGCCTTTAAGTCCATTTTGTCTGACACTGATGAAACTTTACCAGTTTTTAAATTAGTGTTTTCTTGATTTTTCTATAAATTTTACATTAAATTTTTGTTTTAAATTTTTGTATGTTAAGCTTTAGATGGTGTCTCTTGAAAATAACTTATAGTTGTGTTTTCTTTTTAACTCAGTTTCACAATATTTGTCTTTTAACCAAGTAATCTAGGCAATGTACATTGATTATGATTAATATTATATTTCAATTCATTTCTGTCATCTTATAACGGTTTGGACTGAAGTGTCGATCTGGATTGTTCCACATCCCTTGGTTGAAAGATGTTCCAACCACTGAATCACCCAATCATCAATCCACATTCTATTATTTTGAACTATCCCTGTAGCTCCCAATAGCATAGTGATGTAGGATTAAATGGCAGTGTAAAAGGATGCAGGAACTGGAGATGGTTAGTAGGATAAACAGCAGTTTCAGGAAAGAAGTTCACCATCATCCTATATTTAAAGGATTATGACATACATATAAAAGAGGGATTAAAACTTGAGCAGCAAATGACAGAACTAGAGCAAATGAGTGGCATAATACCTTATTTCTTGAGCAGCTGTTATGTGCCAGGAAAATTGCTAAATACTTTTCACATATAACTTAATTCATACAACAAACCACTGAGTGAAGGGCTCATCATGCTTATTTTTAAGGTGAGAAAACTGAGGCTCAGAGAGATTAAAGAAGATACTTGAAGTCAAACAACTAGTAACTGGCAGAATTGGGAATCATATTCAATTTTGTATGACTCTAAAACCCTTGCTCTTTTTATTGAATTATATCACAGGGAGGTGAACTGGTGAATCCCAAATAAAGGAAGAATACTGTTATCATTAAAATTGACAAAAATGTAATGAATTATCATTTGAAGTGGTGAGCATCTCATTACGGGGCATTTCTAAACAGAGGTAATGTGGTCATATGTCAGGATTATTATAGTGAGAGTTTTACTTTGAGTGGGAAGTTGTACTTTAGAACAGACGCTTGGATTAGATGACCATTAATTATGGTCTATTTAAATTTCCATCAGGTCATTGAAACTGTGCCAGAGCTTAACAAACATATGCTTTTCAAAACTCTCCCTACTTTCTGAAACTAGCCGCAATGTGAACTTGTCCTTTCCTCACTTAGCCTCTTTAACTCACTGCAGTGTTATGTGATGTGTACAGGTGGGGACTTAATAAAACCCTATTTGATGATGACTTGATGAAAGTCTATTTGGCCTGTTTAGATAGAAGAAAAACAAGTCACGTGTGTATAAGTGTGGTGTAAGTTTCTTTAATTTGAAATACTGAAGCCAAGCAATGCAAAAGCTGAGAGACTCCATTAAAATAATAAATTCATAACATTTAAAATACAAATATTTCTATAATGTAATTTCACAGATGGTATTTAGTAAATAGCCAGTATTCACTGGCGGGGTGGGGAATTCATTGTCCTTTGTGCTTTGTTTTGTTGACACATTCTACCACGTGAAGGCCAAGAGCCCGTAAGAATAAAAAACCTTTCTGTCAGCAGCAATCTCATCAGGCTGGTCCCTCTGTAGACTCTGCTATATCCACTTATTTTCTTTATCCTTACTGCTACTCCATCAGGTAACCTTTTCCCCTTCTTTTAAAGCCCAGCCACAAGGATATTTCTTCCAGGATCTTTCATCGACCTGTGCCTCTTCCTGCAGTGTACCTCTCCAGGTATCCAGGAGTGGCAGTTGAAGTATATGAAGAAGGATTTTATACATTCTTTACTTTTGTTTTGAGTAGTTATTTTAAACCTTGTGAAAGCAATTTCACAAGTGCTTCCTATTGTATTGCTCTGATGTGGGAAGGAAAAATCTCGTTTTAGCCTTTGGACATGAAGAAACAGACATCAGGAGGCTGAGAATTGCCAAATAGTGGTAGAGTTTTAGCATCTTTCAGCTCCACAGCTCTACTAATCAAATATGTGTTCCAAAACATTTCCCACGGGTTTCTGACTCTTGGATTTTAAGTTGTATGCTATGGCTGTTACCTGGGATTTGGTATATTTAAAATTTGTTTGGGTTAGGTGCAATGGCTCATGCCTATAATTGCAGCACTTTGGGAGGCTGAGGCAGGTGGATCACTTGAGGTTGGGAGTTAGAGACCAGCCTGACCATCATGTTGAAACCTTGTCTCTACTAAAAATATAAAAATTAGCCAGGCATGGTAGTGCACACCTGTAATTCCAGCTATTTGGGAGGCTGAGACAGAATTGCTTGAATCCAGGAGGTGAAGGTTGCAGTGAGCAGAGATTGTGCCACTGCACTTCAGCCTGGGCAACAGAGTGAAACTGCCTCAAAAAAAAAATTATTAGACTTATTATTTGAATGGGCCAAGCAACTGCTGACCAAATGCATAGAGAGAAGTATGGTTACTGAATCTCTACTGGAATGTGAACAAATTTTGAGAAAGGCCTACTATTGAGGTGAGTAGTGAGATCGAGAAAACACCTGAGAAAAATTCTTGCTTTCAGAAGTCATCCATGTGACTCTATAGATTGGATGTTCTGGTTTCATCCAGTTAGCCCCAAACTGGCAGAAGGTTGTATTGGGCAGTCAGAAATGTGTAAAGATTATTGGGGACTACTTAGGATCTCAAGGTTCTAATTACGGAGTGTCTTAAGATTAGATTCATCTTTTTTACTTTCCTGGTCTTAGTTCTCTCTTATAGCAATTGAGGGGCTTGCAATGAGGTCAGTGGTTCTTAGACCATAACCTTTGGAGTACATGGACCAGAATCTCCAGGGGACTTGTTAAAAGTTGAGATTCCTGGATTCCATCCAGGTCTACTGAATTGGAATCTCTGGAGTGGTACTCGTTTATCTGCCTTTAGACAA
This sequence comes from Saimiri boliviensis, assembly GCF_048565385.1. Taxonomy (NCBI): domain Eukaryota; kingdom Metazoa; phylum Chordata; class Mammalia; order Primates; family Cebidae; genus Saimiri; species Saimiri boliviensis. The sequence goes on along the minus strand of NC_133463.1, from coordinate 30,221,335 downwards.
GTTGACCAAATATGCACACAAAAGTTTGAGCACCTCTGGATGAGGTAGATTTTAAGGTTCCTTCCAGCTCCATGATACTTTGAATGAAGAAGACAAGACAGATAGCAATTATGGATTTCATTTCAGAAGATTTCTTCACTCTTCTTTAATGTCAGAGCCTTTCGTGGTTTTAAATTTGCCAGAAATCACCTAATTAGCTTGTGATGACAGTATACTATTTTCATTTTTTTATGTCTGCTTCCCACAGCTTATTATCAGCATTGTTTTTGTTTCTTTTGTGGGTTATTACAGTAATCACCAATCTTTTCTTATTCACTTCCATCCTTTATTATAATCATCAGAGATGTTTAGTGTTGTTTTTTCCGTAAAATAACAAACAAAAAGAGTTCCTCACATGATTAATATGTTGCTGGTTTTTTTGTTGTTGTTGTTGTTTTTTCTTCTTTTCAATAAAAACCCTTAATTTCTTAGCATGGCTTACTAGGTCTTTCCAAGTATTATTTATCTTTGTAGTTTTATCTCCCAAATTTTTACCCTTATTTGGCCGGGAATCCTTTAGTTCTCAAACTAGTTTAGGTAGCTGATTACCTAGAGTCATCTTGTTTCTTTCTTTTTTTAAAATATGAAATAGCTTTATAGTTTACTTCGTTGTATGATCTGGGACAATTTTATTCATAGAAAATATGACTGTATGATAACATTTTAGACCACAAGCATTTATTAATAATAAAAATCCAAGCAGTAGATTTAGTTTGGCTCTGAGTTTTCTAACTAATACATTTTCTATCTTTTTAAACAGTTTTCTACTTCTTTCTGTTAGAAAAGTGAAGAAAAATACCAAAGAAATATTTTTATAAGAATAAGTTAAAATTAAGAATATTGCATATATCAATTTAAAAAATCAAAATTTCAACAGCTTGCTACAGATTGCTTTTATATGGTTTAAATAATAAATTACTTTTATTCCATTTGTGGAGCACCGGTGTTCTTTGTGAACACTGTTGGGTAACAAGACCTGTGTCCCTGTGGTTCTGTTTCTGGAATGCCTTTCTAAAGCTGCTTCTCTTAAAAAATTCCTGCTCATTTTTCAAGACCCAGTAGATTTGTCACCATTATTGTGAAGCCTTTTCTGATCCTTATAAAAATAACCGTCAGCTCTCTCCTCTGTATTTTTCAGGTTGCTTGGTATGTTTATCTCTTCTTAAAAATTCATGTCTAACTTCACTATTATTATAATTATTATTCTGTTTATACCCTCTCTTCCTCTCTTGCCTCTGTGAGTCCTGGCACAAAGTCAATGTTCAATAATTGATGTTAAATGAATGTCTTGTTTTGACTAAGATTTTTGTTCTTTAAGAACCTTATTCCTCTTACCTTTATTCTGTGGGACCAAGCACACAAGATTTTATGTGCACCCATTTAGCGATGACAGACTGGCCAAGTGATCTGGCTTCTCTCCATGTTCTGGGAAATAGTTCAACTCTGTCAAAGAGCAGTCAAGAAAAATTCATATATTGAGAGTGATGTGATGATGGCTGTTTGAAAAGCTTGAAACTACCTTTTTAGATTAAATAGGCTTGGTTCTGTCTCAAATCTGGATTAGGGCCAATGCTTTGATATCCCAGTCAGCAAGGATCAGAAGTCAAGAATTCACAATCTTTCATCATGCTCTGAAATCATTTGTCAATAAACAACAAAGACCTTCTAGGGCTGGATATTAGAGAGGGAAGTATCCTAGAGCTTGGAAGGGGAGCTCTTTTACCAGCTGGGGACTCTGGATGGGAAAAAGGCTTAGTTCAGGTCTGATAAACAATTTGAGAATAAGTGAAATGCAAGGGCACAGTAGTCAAGAAAGTGTTTAGTACTGGGTGTTGGCTCAGATGTGAGGAAAAACATGCTTTACACTGTTGGTGAGGAGGACAGAGGTAGAAATTGGTACAGCCTTTCTGGAGTGCCGTTTTGCACGGCATATTAAAAATGTTAGAGGTGTTTATACCTTTTTTCCCACCAATTCTACTTCTAAGAATTTTTCCTAATGACATTCTCCAGGATGCTTGTATAAAGAGATTTATTTAGAACAAATATAAATTTCCCAAAATAGGGAACTGATTAAACAAGTTGATTAATCTGTACAAGCAAGTTACATAGGCTTTCAAATAATGATGTAGAGTTATATCTATAGAAAAGGAAAGGGGTATATGATATATTGTCAGATTTAAAAAGCTATTTATGAAATAATAGGTAGATTATGATTAATTTTTATAAAACAGGTATACACACACACACGATACACAATTACTGGAAGTTGTCACTGAGAGGGTTTTTTGGGTTTACCTAGATGTTACAAATTTTCTACAGATAATATAATACTCAAATTATAAAGAAATAATAATTGTTTTCAAAATATTTCTTATAGAAAGGATAATTCTTTCAGATTGGTATTATCCAGGTTGACTGAATAGTGCTTTGAACAGAGTACATGTGTTGTATGTATTAGCAAATTTAATGACTGAGTGAATAGGCAAACAACTTTACTCCAAACTTGATAGAATAGGTTATATTGGTGAGAATTTTCTAAATTTTATCCATTCATCTTCTTCCACTGGAACTGCTTCTGTAGGATAGCTGCTTTTTGATTCCTGAGATCTTTTCTTTTTTTCCTGGTTTTTACTTTTTTTTTTTTTTCTTCTATTTTTATTTTAAATTATGGGTTACATGTGCTGGGTGTGGTTCGTTGCATAGGTAAACATGTGTCATGGTGATTTGCTGCACAGAACAACCCATCACCTAGTTATTAAGCCCAACATCTATTAGCTGTTCTTCCTGATCCTCTCCCTCCTCTGGACCCCTTTCCCAATAGGCCCCAGTGTGTTTTTCCCCCATTTGTCCAAGTGCTCTCATCATTCAGCTTCCACTTATAAGTGAGAATATGCGGGTTTGGTTTTCTGTTCCTGCATTAGTTTTTCGAGGGTAACAGCTTCCAGCTCCATCCATGGCTTTGCAAAGGACATGATCTCATTTCTTTTTATGGCTGCATAGTATTTTATCATGTATACATACCACATTTGCTTTATCCAGTCTTTCCTTGATGGGCATTTGGGTTGATTCCATGTCTTTGCTATTGTGAATAGTGCTGCAATGAACATATACATGCATATATCTTTATAATGGAATGATTTCTATTTCCTTTGGGTATATACCCAGTAATGGAATTGCTGGATCAAATGGTATTTCTGCTTCTAGATGTTTGAGGAATTTCCACACTGTCTTCCACAATGGTTGAACTAATTTACACTCCTACCAACAGTGTAACAGCATTCGTTTTTCTTCACAAACTGGCCAGCATCTGTTATTTCTTGACTTTTTAATGATCCACGATTCCGACTGACAGGAGATGGTATTTCATTGTGGTTTTGATTTGCATTTCTTTAATGACCTGTGAAGATCAGTTTTTTGTCATATGCTTGTTGGCCGCACAAATGTCTTTTTTTGAGAAGTATCTGTTCATATCCCTTGCTCACTTTTTAATGGGGTTGTTTGACTTTTTCTTGTAAATTTGTTTAAGTACCTTGTAGATTCTAGATATTAGAACTTTTTCAGATGATTAGATTGTAAAAATTTTTTCCCATTCTACAGGTCGTCTGTTGACTCTGATGATATTTTCTTTTGCTGTGCAGAAGTGCTTTAGTTTAATTAGATCCCATTTGTCAAGTTTTGCTTTTGTTGCAATTGCTTTTGGTGTTTTCATAATGAAATCTTTTTCCATGCCTGTGTCCTGAATGGTATTGTCTAGATTTTCTTCTAGGTTTTTTATAATTTTGGGTTTTACATTTATGTCTAATCCATTTTTAATATATCTTGCAATCCAGGAAGTCAAGAACTTACAATCTTTCATCATGCTCTGAAATCATTTGTCAATAAACAACGAAGACCTAGGCTAGTTATTGGAGAGGGAAGTTGAGTTAATTTTTGTATAAGGTATAAGGAAGGGGTCCAGTTTCAATTTTCTGCATATGGCTAACCAGTTCTCCCAGCACCATTTATTATATAGGGAATCTTTTCCCCATTGTTTGTTTTTGTCAGGTTTGTTGAAGATTATCAGATGGTTGTAGGTGTGTGGTCTTATTTTCAGTTCTCTATTCTGTTCTATTCTATGTGTCTGTTTTTGTACCAGTACCATACTGTTTTGGTTACTGTGGACATGTAATGTAGTTTTAAATTGGGTAGCATCATGCCTCCAACTTTGTTCTTTTTGCTTAGGATTGTCTTGGCTATTCAGGCTCTTTGTTCCATACAAACTTTAAACTTGTTTTTTCTAATTCTGTGAAGAATGTCAATGGTAGTCTAACAGAAATAGCATTTACTTTGGGCAGTATGACCGTTTTGACAATATTGATTCCTCCTATCCATGAGCATGTAATGTTTCTCTGTTTGTTGAATAGGGGTGGTAAGAAAGGGCATCCTTGTCTTGTGCCAGTTTTCAAGGGGAATGCTTTCAGCTTTTGCCCATTCAGTATGATATTGGTTGTGGGTTTGTCATATAGGCCTCTGATTATATCATGATATGAGGTTATATCTCTTTTTTGGTATGAGTTTGTGCCCTTTCCTGTGTCTGAGTGTTGATGATATATTTCTGGCTGGTCATTAGTTGTTTTTGCTCATTTCATTAAGGGTTTTGAGAGTCAGACTCTATTAACTAGTGTCATTCCATTTTATTCTGTGACTTCTTTCACTGCTATTACTTTAGAAAATTCTTCCTCTCTAAAATGTAAATATTTACTCAGCTTTTAAAATATATTTTCATTTAATTTTAAAATGTATTTGAAATTAATTTTTATATGTTGTGAAGTGAGACCATAAGTTGATGTTTTTCTTTTGAAATACATAACCAGTTTTATACAAACCACTTATAGAGCAGTCCATTTTTTTCATATTGGTTTATGATACATGTTCTATCACATATTAAGTTATAATATGTCCAAGGCCCTATTTTAGGCCTGTTTGTTTTGTTGCATTAATTTGTCTATTGATTCTTATTACCACCGTTATACTATTTTATATGTGTTACAATGCAGTTTAATATTGAGTTTGGGTACATTTCCACTGATTTTACTTTTTTGAACAATTGAACTATATTCACACACAAATACAATGCTTGACATTATGTCAAAAATATAAATTAATTTTGGAATAATTCACATATTTCATTATTTAGTCTACCTCTCCAGGAGCATGTTTTATCTTTCCATTTGTTTAAGTTTTCTTCTTTTATCTCTCAAGGTTTTGCTTAAGAAATTTATAGTTCATAAGTATTGTGAACTGACCTTTCCCTCATTACATTTTCAAATTATTGTTGGTACATAGAAAATTGAATCTCGAATATATATTTTATAGTTAGCACTTTTGTTGAGTATTATTATTGGTTTTAATAGTTGTTGCTTCTTTTGCATCTTCCTGAAAAGCAATCATATCTTCTGCAAATAATTATAACTTCTATTCTCGTTTGAAACAGTTGTGTCTTATTTTCTTGCATGTTAGTATTATCTTGGACATCCTTACCTTCCTCTTGATTTTAATGAGAGTAGCTTTAATAATTTGAAGTTAAGAGGCAATTAGCCTAAAAGAGATTAGGAAGTACACTTAGCTTCCTAGTGAGGCTTAAAAAATCAGGAAAAAAAAAAAAACAAAAACAGTGTTGAATTTTGTCAAATGATCTTCAGTACTTTTTTTTTTTTATATTTATGTCCTCTTATTTGACCTAATGATGCAATGTGTTACATTAACATATTTCTAATATTAAACAATCCTTACATTTCTTGGGTAATCCCTACTTGATTGTGCTGGGTTATTGTTTTAACATACTTTGACTTAATTTTATAGATTTCTTATTTTGGATTTTCACAACTGTATTCATAAATAAAACTTGTTTGCAAGAATATTTCTCAAAATGAATTTTAAGAAGGAATGTTATGAGGAAGAAATGGTTGCATGGTTAAATACATTTGAGAAAGGCAGATTAAAATATTTTAACAAATTTCTTTGCTTTAGGTTTCTCAGAGACTTTAATATGCTAATACATGCTGTATTCTCTGAGGGAGTGCTTTTGAAGGGAACCCGCAATAGATTCCATTCCCCCCTCAGAAAGTGACACTAATTTCCATAGAACCCTCTTTGGAATATTAATCATTGTCATATTTTGTTATCAGGGTTATGTTAACCTCATAAAGTGAGCTAGGATAGCTTTTCCTACTTTAATGTACCCTGGAATGGATTATGCAATATGGGTGTCACAAGTTTCTTGAAAACGTGAAAGGCCTAGAACCAGTTTTGCAAATTAGCCCTTGATAACATTTGCTGAATTTTCCATGGATATTTAGCTTTCTTATAATATTGAATCAATTTTATTAATTCATATTTCTGGAAGGTAGTTCACTTTATTGAAATTTCTAAATTTGTTAAAACATGATTGTGAGTGGAATTCTCTTTGATTCTTAAAATACGTTTTATTTATCTGTTGATAAATGAAATGAAATGATCTGTGCCAAATACTTGAAACAGTGTATGCCACATAGTAAATGGTAAACTCTTATTTCTTCCCCCTTTTTCTTATTTTGTATCTTTCTTTTTAAAAAAAATTTAGATTTGTCAGAACTTTGTTAATTTAAAAATGTTGTTTCCCAGATAATCAACCTCTTTTGCTTATCTTTTAATCTACTTATCCATTCCATGTCTTTGTTTAAAAATTCATTACTTTTTACCTTAGATTTGTATTTTAATCTTCCTTTTTGTAGTTGTTATTCTTTCTTTACTAGCTAGCTTCTTGAATTGATTGAATAATTCATTTAAAACAAAATTCTTAGTTAGTAATGAAAATATTCAAGTCTATCAATTTGATTTTAAAATAGTTCTGTATTTTGTGGTCTTTTATGCACATGGTACAAAATTCAAAGCATACAAAAGAGCCTGCAGGTTATAGTGAATTTTCTTCATTCCCCTGCCTTGGTCTTCTTGTTCCTCACCAGGAGGTAACTACAATTATGATGTTCTTGTGTTGTTTCCTTTCAGAGTTATTCTAAGTGGATTTGACTTTTGAGTACTGCTTTGTCAGAAATACATATATTTTTACTTAATTATTACTTTCATTATTTCAAAATAGAATTTGTTATTAATTTAAATTTCTCACTTGATACAATAATTAGGAGAGTCAAATTAAAATATCTATTGGACATTAACTTATTTTGTTATTAATTTCTAGTTTTGCTGTATTCTGATTAGAAAATGTAGTCTATAATTTCTGCTACTTTGAAAGTCCTGAGATTAATGATGTGAACAATTACAAGGCAAAATCTTATAATTATTTCATTTGTATTTTAAAATTTATAATCTTCAAAGGGCACAAAATATATAATTATTAATTCAAAATAATTTTTATTTATATGGTTACTTGATCTATTATAGACAGTGATAAATTTGTTTCCTTCTCAAATGGAAATTTTGTCATTTTATTTGTCCTTATAACTTAAAAAAATGTTATGCCATAATAGTTTGCATAAATTATGATTTTATGAGAATAAACATAAATATGAACTCTGGCTTGTAAATTTTATTAAAGAAATAAGTCCTGAAAGGAACACCTAGGCCAGGATATAAAAAATCAATTAGTACAGCAGGCTATCAAATTTAAAGTGAAATTTTTGTTCAGACTTCCCACTTCTAATCTCACAATTCAGTGATGATTACTTTTAAATACTTTTTATTTCTTCTAATAGTTAACTCCATAACTCTAAATAATGTGTTTAGATCTTTCATTCTTAATTAGTAACTATAGACTTTATTGATTCTTCAATATGAAAAACTAAGGCTCAAATTATTTATATTACCCTTACCCTTCCTTTTCAAATTCTTCCCAATTGTAATTTTTTTCTTAGATGAGTAACTGTTGTAATTTTTATATATCCAAAGGATTATAAATCATTCTATTATAAGGACACATGCACACAATGTTCATTGCAGCACTGTTTACAATAGCAAAGACTTGGAACCAACCCAAATGCCCATCGATAATAGACTGGACAGGAAAAATGTGGCACATATACACCATGGAATACTATGCCGCCATAAAAAATGGTGAGTTTGTGTCCTTTGTAGGGACATGGATGAACCCAGAAACCATCATTCTCAGCAAACTGACACAAGAACAGAAAAGCAAACACTGCATGTTCTCACTCATAGGTGGGTGTTGAACAATGAGAATCCATGGACACAGGAAGGGACGCATCATACACTGAAGTCTGTTGAGGGGGACCTAGGGGAGGGACAGTGTGGTGTGGGGAATTGGGGAGGGATAACATGGGGAGAAATGCCAGATATAGGTGATGGGGAGGAAGGCAGCAAACCACATTGCCATGTATGTATCTATGCAACAATCCTGCGTGTTCTTCACATATACCCCCAAACATAAAATATGATAACATATATAAAAATAAAATAAAATTACTTAAGCTTCAACTTCTTGATTCATCAACTTTAAACATTTTTTGGACTCTTGGTTATTTTTTGACTCTTGGGGAATGAATTTCCTAATTTAACATCCTCTATGTCTGTCTTTCTCTACTGTTTGACTTCTGTTAGCTATGCTATCACTTTCATGTGGAGAATGTTTAGAGCATTCTGTTCTCTAATTCTAATTAAATCTTGCCTTGTCTGTATGTTAATTCTGAAAGTTAAAAACTGGTAGAATTTTAATATGGTAGTTATATAAATATTCATTTTATGTTTGTTAGGAATATTGGGTATGTAGAGAGAGCAGTGCATCTTAACACCTGCACCTCTTTAAGGAGAATGCTCTACAGGTCAAGATTAGTGGATTTTCTCTTTCTATTTTAATATTTCAATTATTATTCAGACTCTTGTCATGATTTAAGTTTCATATTTGGACTATTCTTGGGAAATGTTTTGAGTTTAATTGCCTTTTTCATTGAGAAAAGAAACACATATCTTTCCACCATATTGCCAATCTCTTGCAATTGTTGAATGCTTCAGTAAGTAAGTATCACTCTATTTCTAGGTCTGTTTCAAAGCTGTCATCCTGATATTTGTCTTCATTTCACTTCTAGTTTCGTTCCACTACTTCTTAGAGCCCATATATTCCTTTTTAAGAACATTTCTTTTTCTCCCCTTCAGTACATGTATTGAAGTTATTTTTTTTTTTTTTCCATAAAGCTTGCATGGGAGGTAAACTTCCTGGGTCCTTGTTTTTCTGAAAATGTCTTTATTTTGCCCTAATGCTTGAGTGATCATTTTGCTAGGTATACAATTCTAGATTTAAAATAATTTCCAGCTGAGCATGGTGGCTGGAATCCATACCTGTAATCCCTACACTTTGGGAGGCCAAGGAGGGTGAATCACTTGAGGTCAGGAATTTGAGGCCAGACTGGCCACCATGGTGAAACCCTGTCTCTACTAAAAATACAAGAAAACTTAGCTGTGTGTTATAGGACATGCCTGCAATCCCAGCTACTTGGGAGGCTAAGGCATGACCTGGGAAGGAGAGGTTGCAGTGAGCCGAGATTATGCCACTGCACTCCAGCCTGGGCAATAGAGCAAGGCTTCATAATAATAATAATAATAATAATAATAATAATTTTCTATTAGCAATTTGAAGGCATTGCTTCTTTGTCTTTCAGCATTGACCATTCCTAATAAAAAGTCTAATGCCCAGTTGATTCTCTTTGCTTTTTAGGCAACCTGAATGCTCTATCACAAATTATATTTTCTTCAGTTTCATTCTGTTCTTTATTGTTGTTAATATGCTTTTAAACTCTTGTGTTTTTGGTCACCTTGTATTTTCGTATTTTAGCCAATCATTTTTTCAGCTTGTTCTCTATTTCTTGTGTTCTGACTTTGTTTCATAGAGATGATGACCTTTTACATATTTATGAAGACAGCAAAATATGGTATAAATTTTCGCTGTTGGGGAAGTTCTTTTTAGAAAAGTTTCTCTGTCTTTGATGTTTTGGAGTGTAACCTATTCTGTCTTTTGTTGGAATATCTTTTTTTCCATAATCCAATTGTTGGCTCTTTTTCTACTTTTTCATTATTGAATTGTGTGAAATTTATCCAGGCTTTGTCTTTATTAACAAAAATAATAGGTGAATTATTTTTTGCTTCACTTGCTGTTCACATGTTTTGCTCAGATTTAAACTAAAATTTTAAGTTGATTTTTTTCTAACAGGCATTCATCTGTCATGGATTTTGGTGAATTAATAGAACTCTTGCATTTTTAAAATTATACTTTAAGTTCTGGGATACATGTGCAGGATGTGCAGGTTTGTTACATTTTAAATGATAAGGTTACATGTAATTTGAAGTTGTTTAAATAGTGTAAACCTATTTATAAAGTTTTTTCTAAATAACTGTGCTTCCATGCATGCTGATTATTTTGCTAAGTTAGGAGATCTGAGGTCTTTTAGCAAAAGTAGAATAAGTAGAGCTCATGGAATAGGAAGATTGGTTTGTGTAGGAGTCCATGACTGTAGTAAAGAAAATTCCCATAAAACTGATTTCTGCTCACTGTATTTCTCAGCACTGTAGCCTCAGGGTTCTGAAACATGGTGTAGACTCCAGGGGTAATCAACATCTTTTCTTATATTCTTTGGGACCAGAATGGATGGAAGCATCCATTTTACATGGCTATAAAAATAAAATATTTGATGTATGGTCTAAAACTACATCTGCCAACCCGTTCCTGATGACACATTAAATGGAATTTTTACACTCATGGTAATTCTGAGCTTTGGCTTTCTGTACTTTGCCAGTCAATGAAGGTGTGTGCATGTATATATGTATGCATGATTTTTTTGTAATGGGAAATGGGGAAAGGCTCTATCATACATAGTAGCCTTCTGCCTGCTACCATGTTAGGAAGTCCAACCATTAGTCTGTTACTCAATTTTGGTAAGCTAGGCATCTCAAGTAGTCCTACTGGTTTTTCTTTAATTCTTCTCCTTTTTTTTCCTTCCTGTTTTTGGGTTTTTAATTTATCCTAGAGGTTGAATTAAATTGTCTTTCATTTAATTCATCTCAGCTTCTCTCCCAGTCTTTTTATGCCAGAAGTCCTTCACCGGTCTTCTTATGGCCTCCAGATTGTGAGCCAATTTCTTGAAGGTGGAACCAAGTCTCACTCTTTATATCTCCGTATAATAGATATTTTATATATATCTACTGTTAATCTGATCAGCTTCATGATGAGGATAGAAGTCAATTCCTACCCCTGTTTTTTCCAACAAAGGTAACCCCTGAAAAAAGGCAAGATTGGAGTAATATATTTTATGGAGGACTTGGAACTCAGACGCCTCCTATTGGAGTTCCAAGTTCTCATCTTCTTGCTCCCTTGCCTTTGGTGAGGGAAAGAATATGCCACCTGCCTCATCTCCTGGGACCATGCCAATAAGTGTGCTGCCCCAGGGCTCTGCAGGATGGGCTTGTTCACCTTGCATCTCACTGTATTTCAAGGTGCTCACTTGTTCAAGGTGAGCACCTTGCTCCATCCCTGCCCTACCTTTCATCTGCTTTCAGGAGGCTCAGCTTGTTCTCTTTCCCTTTGACCTAAACCTCCAGTGAGAGAAGTGATTTTATTATTAGGAAAATGGGCTATTGAATTCCCAAATCAGAAATAGACCACATAAATATGTATGAAGCATTAAAACCCTTCTTTGAAGTGTGATTTCCTGGCTAATGGATGCTTCTGGGATTATTGTTATATATTTTGTATACTCACTTAAGTCCTATTCAGACCAACTTATTTTTTGGTGAACTGAAGGACCTTATGATTAGCATCCATTAGCATTTCCATTACATTCTGTATTGTAATAATACTCTCTAAAATTTCTATGCTTTATCTTTCACACAGTGCTTTTATGCCATTATTTTATTTGATACTTCCAACAATGCCGTGAAGAATGTTAAGATTCTCTTAATACTTCTGTTTTATAGATGAGGAGACTGAGGTGCAGAACATTTAAGCAGCTTGTCCAAAGTCATGCTGTGAGTAAGGGAGCGGAATGCTGATTAGGAGCCATGTCCTCAGCTAGTATGGCAAGGGCATGCTCCCTGTTACTGCTGGTAATAGCAAATGATCACCACTGAGTATTTGCAACGTCCAGCTACTATATTTGGCTCTCTGTATATATTTTCTCATTTAATACTACTCATAACCCTGCAAAGTAGGAATTATTATTTCCTCAGTTACACACAGGGGAACTGCAACTTGAGAGAGGTTAAGTAACTTGGTCAAAGTCACACAGCGAGTCACAGTATACCTAGGACTATACTGCAGTTGGAACTCAGGTTTCCCTGATTGCAGACCTCAGTCCTAGCCCTATGGAGCCCTCTTTGTTTTATTAGACTGGGCCTATGAAAATACTCAACATAGTGTTGCTCATAAAGGCTGTTCCCATTCTCATGATTTTCTAAGCTGTGATTACGAGCTCTCTCTGTGACTCCTATGGCTCTGGGGTGTATAGTCAGGGGTAAAATTGGGAGCTGTATGGATAAGAAAGGCAGAGAAAGTGAAGGGGTATAATATTTGTTGAATGCTTACCATAGGTCCAGTGGCCATTAGAAGCCCATATCATAGGAACTCTGATATTATCTAAGTCTGATATTATCATTTCCACTTTATGTAGGAGGAAACACAGGTTCAGAGAGGTGAAGAAATGTGTGCAAGATTATAAGTGGAAGAGTCAGGATTTTAAGCCTGGTGTGTCAGACCTTTAACCCATGTTTTCTCCTCTATGCCTAAGTAGGAGTGGGCTCAATGGTGATGTTTTAAGGGCTAATGAGAAGAAGCAGTATTTCTAAGGGGCTTAAGGAGGAATTTAATGAACAGAGATGAATTTAGACCCTCGTGGTTATAAGGCATTATAATCAGTACTTTGGAGACCCATAAGGGAACTCATAAGAGAACCCAAAGAGAAGAAAAACTGTGGCAAATTTTAGGCTACATTGCTTAGTTTATATCACAATGCCAGCAGGCCTTCAACTGAAATACATAGGAACTGGGACTTAAAAACCAGCAAAAACACATTGGTAAACATCCTAATGACACACACATTTAGGAAAATGATGTTTTTAATTTTAAATTCTATGCAGCCTTTCCTTATATAGTCAGTGCTGGGAAGTTGTGGTGTACCAGGAAATGATTTACATTTTAGCCTTAGGCAAAAATATGGAACTTGTAATTATGTCAGAGAGAGGCAAAACCTTCTAGATTTTACAGCTGTAAAGCTGTAAAAGTCTCAGTTAGGATGTGTGTTGATTAAACTGTTGTGTGGCTGAGCATTTTGCCTGAAACTTCACAGGGAATAAGCAGCTGTTAATGACTTTCAGGTAAAAACCTTCCTTCTAAATCTTTAATGCACTATTGTCAAAGTGTGGAAGTGGTGGGTGACAGGCATTTTCTTGTACCTTCTAAGGCCTTCTTGATCTAAGGTAGTTTTGAACATAAAAGACTGTGCTGGTTGGGCTTTTGGCTCGTAGGAAGAAAACTGCACATCAGCTCCTGATTCGCACCAGCTAGCCTGAACTCTGAGATGACTGTCAGATGCAGATCAACTGCCAGACAGAGAAGCTGTCTTGCAGATGTGACTTTGCTGCTTTCAAGAGCCAGTGCTTTCTGCACCTATGATCTAAGGGCCCTTAGTTTTCCTCCCCCAGTGGTCCTGGTTCTGGATTGATTCCTTCATTGGGGAGGCTCCTCTGTAGGGTCTGCAGGGTGACAATGTGGATTGACTGCCATGCTCCAAGGAATGGGAGTAGGGGATTGCAAGGGGAAGGTTGAAGAGCTTGCGTGTTTTCTTTGTTCTTCCTCTGCCTGAAAGAGGTAGATAGTTCAAATAACTGGCTAGAAGTCACAGATCTGGGTACACATCAAGGTTCTTTCCCTTATTTTCTGTGTGATCTTGAGCAAATCATTTATCATTTCTAAGCCTCTTTCTCATCTTTTAACACTTCATTTGCTTCATAATACCTGGTTCACAGGATTGTTGTGGGAATTAAATGAGATAATGTGATATTAAGTACTTAGGACTTTATAAAATTGAGATAGTTTTATAACTGTTACCTCTGCTAATAGCATCAAACCTTGGGTCTAATCAGGGCTCAGTCTCTACTATTTGCATGACCTTCCTAACCATTTTGCCATTCTGTCTCCCTTCTGAATGTAGCAAATGTAACTAGCTTGCTTTAGCCTTTAAACTAAGAATTCATCAGCCACAGATCTCTGTGAGCCACTTGCTCTATAGCAGAGAAGTAGTATGTGTGTCTAGCATGGTGGCTTGCCAAGAATATTTGCTCAATAGCTATGCTATCATACCATCACATGCTGCTGTGACTTTATAGGAAGTATATCCTGGATAGTCAGTACATATTATTTTTAGTTGGAGTTTAGTTTCCTAGGGAAATAAAAGTTTCATTTTTAAGAATAGACAATTATTTTGTACAAGTGATTTATGTCCACACAAAGTTCATGTTCTTTTATGTTTGAATTAAGACACTGTGTATGAGATGTCCCTGAACACTGGAAGTCTAAAGAGCATGGGTTTGGAGGTCAAAACTGGGTCCAGATTGCAGTTGTGATATGGACCACCTGTGAGAGCCTTAATTTTTTCATGTGTGAATGTAAATAATACCTATCTCATGGGATTAAAAGAGAAAATAATATAAGAAAGCATCTATTATATTATGTAACACATTAGAGCCTTTCAATAAAAGTTATTGGTTACTATTTTCAGCAGATCCAAACATTATGTCAATAAACTTCAATGGCACATATCTTCGGGATGGCACATTCTGTAGAGATATCTTAGGGACTACAGAGGACGATGATGAAGGGACTAAGGTAACAGTATCCAGACTCTCTGCCCCCCTTCCCAAGAAGCTCTGCTTATGTCTGTTTTATATCTAGGTCATCTGAGATTGTTTCATGGGGGAGAAAGCCTTCATAAGTGCTTTCAGTTAAGTTTATTAATTTTTCCCTCAAAGAACCATACTTTCAGCGTTGCATCTAAGAAATCTTTGTATATCCCAAGGTCATGAAGATTTTCTTCTAGAAGTTTTTATGATTCAGAGTTTTAAATGTAGGTGTATGATCAATTTTTTAGTTCATTTTTGTTTATGGTAAGAGGTGTGGTGTATTAGTTGGTTAGGACTACTATAAAGCACCACAGACTAAGTGACTTAAAAAATAGAAATAGATTTTTTTCACAATTCTTGAGGGTAGAAGTCTGAGATCTAGGTGTCAGCAGGGTTGGTTTCTTCTGAGGCCTCTCTCCTTGCCTTATAGATGGCCATCTTCTCCCTATGTCTTCATGTGGTTTCTTCTCTCTGCCTGTCTGTGTCCAAATTTCCTTTTCTTACAAAGACACCAGCCATACTGGATTAGGACCCACCCAAATGAACTCATTTTAACTTAATTACTTCTTTAAAGACTGTTTCCAAATGCAGTCATATTCTGAGCTACTGGGAGTTTGGACTTTAACATATGAATTTGGGGGGTACATAACTGAGCTCATAATTCATGGATTAAAGTGTTTTCTCCCATATGGATATTCAGTTGTACTAGTGCAGTTTGCTGCAAAGAACCTCCTTTCTCACTGAATTGCCTTTGTACCTTTCTCAAAAAACAGCTGTCCATATGAATATGGGATGATTTCTGGACTCTGTTTCATTCCACTGAACTATTTGTCTGTCTTTGCTCTTATATCATACTGTCTTGATTACTTTAGTTTTATAATATGTTTCAGAATTGATAAACTGTACTTCTCCAAAATGAAACATTTCTGCTCTTCAAAAGACACTGGTAAGGGAATGAAAGGACACGCTACAGATGGGGAGAATATTTGCAAAAAGTGGATCTGATATGGTACTGCTTATATCCAGAATAAAGAACTCTTAAGATATAAATAATAAGAAAGTAACCTAGTAAAAAAGGACAAGAGATTTGAACAGATACTTCACCAAAAAAGATATGTGACTAGCAAATAAGCACAGGAAAATATACTAACCATTATTAGTTATTAGAGAAATTAAAATAAAACCACAATGAGACACCAATACACACCTATTAGAACTATAAAAAGACTAACCATATCAAATGTTGGTGAACATACAGAGGAACTAGAACTCTCATACACTTTTGGTGGGAATGTAAACTGGTAAAACTACTTTGAAAAACAATTTGGCAGTTTAAAAAAGTTAAAAATACATTTACATGGTCCAGCCATTGTATTACTAGAAATGAAAGCATATGCCCGTACAAAGAGTACAAATAAATGTTTATATGAGTTTTTTTGTTATAGCCTCAAACTGGAAGCAACCCAAATCTCCAACAATAAGTGATTGGATAAATGAACTGTGTTATATCTACATTATTCAGCAATAAAAAAGAATAAACTATGAATGCTACCACATGAATGAATTGCAAAATAAATATGCTGAATGACAGAAGCTGGGCATAAAACATAGACATGCTAAATGATTCCATTTGTATCAAATTCTAGAACATGCAAACTAATGTACAATAACAGAAAGCAGATCAGTGGTTTCCTTGTGGCAGGGGTAGAAGGGTGGGAGGAAAGGAATACCAAGGGGCATGAAGGACCTTCTGGGGAGTGTTCCTTATTATATGTTCTTTATCTTAATGTATATTCATTCAGTTAAGGAACACAGGTTCATTATTTTAACTGCAATATTCTTATGGATGTAAACATATGTCAAAACTTATCAAATTATATATTTTAAATATGTGCAGTTTATTGTATATTAATGATATTTCAGTAAAGCTGCTTAAAAAGTTATTAAAAACATTTGGACCAAATATGAAAAATCAAAGACTAAAGTAAAAAATTACAAGATTGTTATTGATTGACGTTCAGGCCTATTAAAATTTCCCCTATCCCAGTGGCACTTGGACAACTATTTTTGTTGTATACTTTAGGAAGTATCCAATTCAGACGGGGGACAAAGAAGAGACTTTTCACAGTGCTTGCTGATCGCCCCAAAGTACAGCATGAAACCACCCAAATGCCAACACAAATTGAGAAAGGTTGACCTTTTTCTGTAGAGTTCAGGACCTTTGAATTAAATTGCATGTTCAGCTTTGGTTCTAGTTGCTAGAGGCAAATCTACGATTGGCTCCCCCCACTGGGTGTGAAATTCAGTAAAACCAGCCTTTGCACCTGCCTTTGTTAAAATCTGTACCTAAATTGTTTGGAACAAGAAAGAACAGTAACTAGAAGCAGATTTATTGCAGTCTGCACTTAGTTGTTTGGGTGACCTCTTTTTCCTGGTTTTCTGAGTTGATTAGACTTTGCTAATTGATGTTGTGTTAGGGGCGATAGCCCAGGCAGAGCCACGCTGTTCTGGACTTGGACTTGGTACAAGCATTCCTGGTGGTCAAGTCATGTATCTTCTAGTTTGGAAACAGACATTGGAACAGAACTATTGGAGCAGGATTGCAGGGCACTATGGTGGAGAAACTATAATGACTTTCAAAAACGTGGGCCAAGGTAATTTGGCTCTCTTTTCATTCCCATCTCTAAAAGAAAGAACCCACCAAAGTTCAGAGCATCTTAAACATTTTGAAGTCGTGACACTGAGTGTGAATAATTGGTGTCTGTGGGACTCGAAGGGTGAAAGCAGGGCTTACTAGTGCCTCTCATGATTTAACAGAGAAGAACCTGGGGGGAAAACCCTGTAGTCAGACATAAACATTTCAGCCGTATCTATTTTCAACCAGGGAATAATAGCAAATACCATGATGCTGTATAGTCACTTGCACTTAAACATGCTGTTTCACAGGTCCAAACCCATGTTCCACGCGGTAGTATTATAATAGTACCATGGAGACTATACAGTAGGATCCTGAAAGTCTTTTTACCCACCCTTTTCCATTTTGCTAAGCACTTGGTTAAATTAAAATTCCAAACAGTATTATTCAGAGATGGCATGGAACAGTGGGTTCTCAATTCTGACCCCCTATTCATCAAGCACACATAGGCCAGGCAATGCATTTAGCATTGGAGGTAACTGAGGTAAGGGATTGCCTCTGCCATCAATGAAACTTTGGTCTAGAGACAGAGACTGAGAAATAAACAGGCAATTCTCATGCAGAGTGCTACGTATAATGGAGAAAGTCCTTTTCTTTTTTTTTTTTTTTTTTTTTTTTTTGAGACGGAGTTTTGCTCTTGTTACCCAGGCTGGAGTGCAATGGCGCGATCTCGGCTCACCGCAACCTCCGCCTCCTGGGTTCAGGCAATTCTCCTGCCTCAGCCTCCTGAGTAGCTGGGATTATAGGCACGCGCCACCATGCCCAGCTAATTTTTTGTATTTTTAGTAGAGACGGGGTTTCACCATGTTGACCAGGATGGTCTTGATCTCTTGACCTCGTGATCCACCCGCCTCGGCCTCCCAAAGTGCTGGGATTACAGGCTTGAGCCACCGCGCCCGGCCGAGAAAGTCCTAAACAGAGTAATACTGGGATCTGTGGGAGCCCCTTTCAGTCCAAACCGTGCAGGTCAGACAAGCCTTCTCAAAAGGTGAATAAGAGCTACCTCCTCAAAGAAGCAGGGGGAAAGGCTTCTGTCTCTTACCACCACATGACAATGAGCAAATCACTTAAATTCTCTGAATCTCTCTTGGGAGAAATAACATCCTTTATTGGTTGCTTTCGAGGATTAAATCAGATGAGATATATTAAAGCACTTAGCCCAGTGCTTACTAGGGGAAAGGTCAATATTGGTTTTCATCCTTCCTTCCTTTTTTCCTCCCCTCCTACCTCCATCAAGTGGGGAGTGTGACTTCCTTAGCACACTACACAGAGGTGACTTTTGGAGGGTTTTTAGCCGTCATCTCTGTCACTTGGTGTTTATCTTCCTGCTTCTAGTTCATTAGGTCCTTTTCCTGCTGATGCTGGCTTGAACTGTGCTTATGTCTTTCATGTGCTTCATCAGGGGAAGTGGCTGGCCTTCTGAGCAACTGCTGGAGGTGGAGGGAAGATGGGAATCAAAGACAGCCTCTGTAGGGCGGTGTGGAACAGAGCAGCAGTGTGGCCCTGTGTGTGTGTCAGGGGCAGGCAGCAGCCATCATCTGTCCTCATGCCCTGCCTGTGTGGACCAGTGAGAAGAGAATGCATTAGTAACCAAGTGGAGAGGAGAGAGGGCTGAATGCTAAATGGAGAAAAAAATCATCTTCAAGTATAACTCACGTTTACTCTGGAGCTGTGTATCCTGCAAATAGTACAGTATTCCCACTCTTGGCCAGGCCCTAACTGATGTGGAAGCGAATGTTAGAACTGCCTTTAGGGGGCGCTCTGACCGGCCAGCGGCCAGCAGGCATTTGTGACGCAGGGAAGCATTGCAAAAAACTCCACGGCAAGCTGGGCAACCTTTGCTTTCTGTCGCTCTGTGTGTCCTTTTGTTTATTTTTCTGTGTATTCTCCCCTCCTAAGAAGACTGTGCTCTTTCCAAACCCAAATCACCTTCTTATGCTGCAAATGCATCTAACCTTCAGATTTTTTTTCCTGCACAGCTGTCACAACAAACTTCCCCTCATCTGCTACTAAATGTATCAGACACTGTTGTGCAGTCTGTGAGTTGCCGACTCATTACCCGAGGGCTTTCCAATAGAATCTGATGTTATCCAAAGCTTCTCATCTGTTTCAAAGGGTACAATTTCCTGCATTCTCTGGAGGGAAATCAAACACACTCCATTTAGGAAGTAGGACGGTCCTTCACAGATTTAGTAGACCTCAAGGCAATTATGGGCTGGTTATTCCCAACTTAGTGTTTCCTCACCTCATTTCCCATAACAGCGATTGGAGTGACCTGAAGATGGGCTTTTCGTCTTTCCAGTGAGACATCGGAAAATAAATCACAAGAATCAAGATAAGCTGTAGTACCTTAAATTTCCCTTTGTCCTCCTCCCAAGCCGTTTCTGGCACTCCATAGAGGAAACCAGTTCTCCTTTTCTCTTTTCCTTCTGTAGTGTGCACCTGGGCTTCAAGTATCCTTTTTTTTAAAGCCCATCCTCATCATCCTTTAAATTATACACCTACTCTCTTTTTAACAATTAGTCTTTGGACATAGAAATTGCTGGTGAAGAAAAATCTCTTTCAGCTGGTTCAGCTGGTTATCCATGCTGCTTCTTTTTTAGACGGACTCTGTTGCCCAGGCAGGAGTGCAGTGGTGCGATCTCAGCTCACTGCTGCCACCGCTTCCCAGGTTCAAGCGATCTCCTGCCTTTGCTTCCCAAATAGCTGGGATTACAGGCACACACCACCACGTCTGGCTAATTTTTAGTATTTTTAGTAGAGACAGGGTTTCACGTGTTGGCCAGGCTGATATCAAACTCCTGACCTCAGGTAATCCACCCACCTTGGCCTCACAAAGTGCTGGGATACCAGGCATGAACCACTGTGCCCGGCCCCCGGCTTCTTTATATTAGTTCTTTCCTCCCTTCTCACCTCCAGCCTGGGATGTAGTTTCCACCATGGTCTTTATTCCACACTCCAAATTCATCTCTCTTCAAGTGTCTTCCTAATTCCCTTTTTTAAAGTTACCTTTTAATTTCCTGCTGTCAAACATCTGCTATATCATCTTGCTTCCCCCACTTCCTAGAAAACTTGTTTTATGAGTGTTCTTTCTCCTCAGTATAATTTTCCTGGCTGTGCCCTTATGTAGTGCTACAATAGTTTTATTTTACATTGACTGATTAAGCACTTTGAATAATTGTTTTAGCTTCATTATGGCTAATCTATTTGGCTTAACACTTCTTTTTTTCAACTTTGATTAATGTTTGACCATTGGGACAGAGAGGAATCAGCACATTAATTTCCCCTTGACACCATGGAGAGCTGCTCTTTTTCCTGTGCAAGAGCCCGAAGCAACAGATGCTCTGTGTTCCTATTGCAGGGGAGCACACACTGTTGCAAGTAAGTATGTGTGTGTTCTCAGTCCGTGTTTGCTAATGATGCTGTGTGGCAGCCATTTCATAGCAGAGAGCAAATGTTAGGATTTAGGGAAAATTGTACCAGCACATCAGATTTTAAAACAGAATGGTGCATTTTTGTTGAGTTAACATTGTATAGCTAGATGGTGTTTTCTTTCTAAGCTCATGAAACTTAACAGCTGTTTAGTGAAGGAGTATTTTCATATATGTCTGTTTGACAGGTTTAATAGCAAATTTTGCAGTAAGTGACTTGCCGAACAGGCCTTCCTGGCTTGGGCTGTAACAAGAACAGTATTTGCAGCAAGATTCATTGAGGGTCTTTCTGCTTTTGTGTTTATGGGGTGGGAAAGCCTGACTAAAGTGAGGAAAACCGAAAGGTATGATCCAAAGGAAATTACTAATATCTCTACCAGAGTGTTCTTCAGAACTTATTATTAACTAGTTTAGGGGAAGATAACATGGGGAAAACATGCTGCTTAACAATAAAAACACATGGTACAGTCAGTCTACTGTAATCCTTTATTGCTTAATGGTAATTAAATCTATATATCTCCAGCTTTATAGTTTTCTGCAGCAGAATCTCTGAAAGTCTTCTGTACTTCATCTGATTCAAGGAAGCCTATATTCTCTCCCCTGCCTCTGGAATGGCTGCCATGCTTTGTAATAGCTTTTTAATATTGCCAGATAGAAGACAAATGCTGACTGGTTTTATTGGCAGAAATAAAGCACTTCTATTACTCTTATGTTGGGAGGATCCAAGTCTTGGGAAACTAGCACTTTATGAGGTTAGAATCGCATTTCCTTTATTTCCTTTTTTCAGTTCTCTCAGATCGTAGGACCTCAGAATCATTCATTCCTAGGGCTACCCACTTTGTATTTGGTTCCTAAGTGCATTTTTCATGATTTGTCTGTGCTTCTATTGATTGCATGTACTTAGTTATGACTGCTGATTGTGGGTGTGTGAATGTGTGACAGAATGACAGGTCTTAGACCCCTGTTCTCCAGGGCAGCCACCCTCATGGTCAGCCCAGCATCTTTAGATAACAAAAAGACCAAGAGCTGCTTCATATCCTCTTTGGATTTCAGTACAGATTTTGCAAGCCATGAATACAAAATTTGTCTAGAGTTCATAGTAGTTTCTGTTTCCTAGGGCTTTTTTTTTTTTTTTTTTTTTTTTTTAAGACAGGCTCTGGCTCCATTGCCCATGCTGGAATGCAGTGGCATGATCTCGGCTCAGTGCAGTCTTTGCCTCCTGTGCTCAAATGATCCTCACAGCTCAGCCTCCAGAGTAGTGGGACCTACAGGCACATGCTACCATGCCTGGCTAATTTTTTGGATTTTTTTGCAGGGGTAGATATGGGGTTTCACCATTGTTTCTTAAGCAGCATGTAAGGGAGCTTCATATTTATTTGCCGCAGTCCCATCATGATGCAGGTCAAAAGCAAGTTACATTCAGCTAGCTGTAGGACAAAGATGTCTCCTTTTGAACAGTAATAATTTAGGCTTTGTTATTTTATACTCTCAGGCAACTCGAAAGGGCTAAAAGAAAGGTGGAAAAAAGAATAGTAAAAAGTAAGTCCAGTTAATTTTCTAAGAAGGCAAACTAAAAACTTCTCACTTGTAAACAGTAAGATGTCAGGGACACAAAACGAGTTAGCCCATGTTGCTGGGATGAGGAGGGATAGTAGAGAAATGGCCACATCATGTATGAGAGTGTGGCCAGTAGGAGAAGAGGGGTCTACTTTCTCATCCAGAGCTCTTGAGATTCCCTCTAGGAAGGACTCAGCATACCATTTGCTCTGCTCCTGTCATCTCACTCACCTGCTATCACTGTAGTAACTCTGAGAACCAGTGAGACAAGAAAGAGAAATGTCATGAGCTGCCTCTGCACGGTTGTTGAATTCAACTCTCTTTCTTCAATAATCCTTCCCCCATGTTTCTATAATGGCCATATTTATTCAGGATGTCGTGTTCTGTAGCAGAGACATTTGAAATGAAGCTTTCTTATCATAGCTCTTAGGAAAAATAATGGCAAAACTATTGGATATAGGTGAATTCTAGTCCATTATGGTAGGAAAGGTGAGCCTAGAATGATCTTTTTTACCTATTTACAGTCTGATTCTAACAGGCAGACATAGTTCTTGTACACTACTATGTGATTATTTCCAGAAATATAAATGTGTTATTATATACATATTTTTAATGTTTAAACTTTTAAAAAATCAGATAGGTAGAACTTCCTCTTTCCTTTTTTTTTACTACTATAGAAGTGCAGAAATAATACAGAAAGAGTCTATTGTGCCCTTTACCTAGTTTCCCCAATGGAACATCTCTACAACTCTAGCAGAATGTTAAAACCAGGAAATTGCCATTGGAACAATCTATAGACTTTAGGCTTCAGCAGCTGTTTTTAGGTGAGACTTCCTAAGGATTTCAAACTCTATGGCTTTTTTCTTTTTTAAGCAAGTAGAACTGAGGGTGCAGTGGGAGCAAAGGGTCATGTCTGGTCTCTCTCTTTCTTTTCTGTATTGCCCTCTTATCCCCCATCATGTGAAAAATAGATACTAGAAAACTCATATCAAAAAGTACAGTCTGAATGCTTACTTTGCAAGGTAGTATGTTAGTTGCTCAGGAGGACATGAATGACTATAAGAAGAAATGGTTTTGTACTTTGGAATCATTTTGTTTGTCCAGAAAGATTTAGCTCAAGACAGTACCTATTTACTAAGCATGTGGGATGTATTCAGCACTGTTCTTTGGGTTATAAAGAGAGAACTATTCTTCAGTATAGAATGTACATTCACTTCTCCTCCCTATCATATGCCTGGTAGCTGTGTTTGAGCCTTTCAAAACTAATTCAGGTATCGCCTCCTATACTGCCTGCCTGTGTTCACATACTACTACTTTTAGTAGGTATACTAACTGTTGGTTCAATACTAGATCCCAGGGGTTCAAAGATGGATTCTACACATTCCCTACCCACAATGAGTTCACAGTTCAGTGGGAGAGAGAAACATTTAAGGAAGAAAATGCAGTAGAGTGTTATCAGAGGTATAAGTAGAGGTATGAGTAGGGTATGTCTTGAAGGCTTTGGGGTTTGAACAGAGGAGGAAAAAAATGAACATCTTTCGAAGGTAGATAACTGTTGTAACAAAGAGAACATATGGGAGAAGAGGAGGCTAGAGACAGGGAGGTCAGTTAAGAGATTATTTTGGTAGTTTATGTTGCAGTAAGATGATTTAAACCAAGGTAGAGAGGAAGATCTAGGGGAAGGGATGGGTTTGGGGGCTACTTAGGAGCTAGATTTAATAGCACTTACTGATTAACTGACAATAGTGTTGAAAAGAGAGCAAGGTATCCAAAATGGTCCCAGATGATGGGATGGTGGAAATGCCATGTGTTGAGAGTGAGAGTATGGGAGAAGAGCAGACTCTGGAGGAAAACTCATGAGAGGGGTGTGGATATACTGAGTTTGAGGTCTCTGTGGCATGTTCAAACTGAGAGAGCTCATTAACTTCTAGATGAGCGAGCTCCAATGATAGATAATGCCTTGGTATGAATGACTTTGCCAGTTAAAGTACGTAGCAGGACAATAAGGTCAAGGAGAAAACCTTAGGAATCACTAAAACTTAAAGGACAGATGGGGGAGTGGACTCTGCGGAAGACATTGAGAAGGATAGCAGAGTGAGGGAAAGAAGAGTGTTTGGAAAAGGAGAGGCAGTCAACAATGTAAAAGGTCTTAGATGTCAGGTATGATAGAAATTGAAGTATTTCTATTGGAGTTAGGGACAAAGGACATCCTTATTGACTCTTGTGAGTTCCCTTTCAGCTGGCTGGTTGCAGGAGACAGCAAAACAGTAGATCAAGTAGGGATTTTTAACTATGAAACAGTTAAGAGTATGGTATAAGGTGATTTAGTTAAGTGCTAACATGGAGTGTAAAGTGTAATTGATATAAATTATTTAAGAAAATCCATAATAAAATGTTAGAGCAGAAATATCACCCCATTTTTACATATAAAGAGAGTTTTCAAATAAATTGTCCAAGGTCATGCATCTAAAGAGGGACAGCCAGGACCAGGTCCCAGGTCTGTCTACTCCCTTTATAAAAGAAACTTGTGGATAGACTGTAGTTTAAAGGAGCAAATGAATGTCTGGTGCTGGAAAAGTGATTGTTAAAATGATGAATCAGAGCTGTACACTTCTATTGTGAAATACGACTACTTGTTAGATGAATTTATTTACTTATTCTGTAAATATTAGCAGATATTGTGCTATTTGTTTAGTATGCAAGGACAAATAAACTCATTCATTGTAGAGAACATGCTTGGTGAATTTTATAAAAGTAAAATCTTGTTGCCATTAAGTGATATAGTCCAGCAGGGTGACAGATGCAAAAATGGTAGCATACAATGTACTACTGAAAAAGCAGTGATATGTGTGCAGAAGTGTTTCAAATGAGTGATAATGAGGTTGTGAGCTAGGGAAGTGATGGTAAGAATGAAGAGGAGGGAAGTTAGTCAAGAAAGAATTTGAAGGCGGAATCACAGGCAGGGTTTGCCAAGTGTTCACCTGTTCTTCTGAGGGAAAAAGAATCCAGGGCTGGACACAGTGGCACACGCCTGTAATCCTAGCACTTTGAGAGGCCAAGGCGGGCGGATCACAAAGTCAGGAGTTTAAGACAAGTCTGACCAACATGGTGAAACTCTGTCTCTACTGAAAAAAAAAAAAAATTAGCCAGGCATGGTGGCATGTACCTGTAATCCCAGCTACTCAGGAGGCTGAGGTAGGAGAATTGCTTGAGCCCGGGAGGCAGAGATTGAGACTGCACCACTGCACTCCAGCCTGGGTGATGGAGCAAGTCTTCATCTCAAAAAAAAAAAAAAAAGAAAAGAAAAGAAAAAAAAGAATCCAAAATAAAAACCACAGCCATTTCTAACTTATTGACTAGGGTGGGGAATAAAGGAAGAGCAAGTTTGGAAAGGAAGATTCTGAGTTTGGTGTTGGATATTTAGAATTTCAGGTACTTTGGGAAATCTAGGTAGGCCATAGATAAGATTCTAACTACAGCATAGTCATAGGCCTTTCTTATGGTGTTAAGTAGTATAAACAATATATTTAATTATGGATCCCCAAGAAGCACTTAAAAGCAGTATATCAGTTGGAAATGTATTCAGATACATGGCACAGAAAATCTGACTAAGTGGCTGAAACAAATAGAGTTTATTTCCCCACATATAGGAAAGTTGGTGATGCTGGTGTTGGTTCAGCTGCTCAGGGATGGCAAGACCAGTTCTCTGGGACTTGCCATCATGCTTATAAATAGCTGATGCAGCTCTAGAAACATGACCACTTTCTTGTCATATGCTTCTGTTTGGGTCTCTTTGGGTAGAACTGGATCTCAGACCTCCTCTGGCCGGAAGGTTGGCAGGAAGAGTGGGAAGAAAATTGTTGAATTTACTTAAATACATACTTTCCCATCATATTAGACACAACTCCTCTTTTTGCCGAGGCGGGTGGATCACGAGGTCGAGAGATCGAGACCATCCTGGTCAACATGGTGAAACCCCGTCTCTACTAAAAATACAAAAAACTAGCTGGGCGTGGTGGCGCATGCCTGTAATCCCAGCTACTCAGGAGGCTGAGGCAGGAGAATTGCCTGAGCCCAGGAGGCGGAGGTTGCGGTAAGCCAAGATAGCACCATTGCACTCCAGCCTGGGTAACAAGAGTGAAACTCCATCTAAAAAAAAAAAAAAAACACAAAAAAAAAACAGATAATTTGTAATGACTCCTTTATTATCCTGAAATAAACATCATAGACAATCTGCTTATGTATATTTTTAAATAAATATATTATCCTAACTGTAATATAAAGGAACAATTAAAGGAAAGTAGTTTATAATTATTTCAAAATGTGAATTCTCAGACATGACTGCACTGGAAGACATAATGAAGAAGTCAAATTCTTGCATGGCGAATATGACAGCAACATATGTGTATGATACAAGGGTGTGGTAATGGTGTTTCCAGAACCACAGGCAGCATATTTGTTGGTGTTTTACTGAAAGGATGACCAATTTTTGGTAAAGTTTTGCACAAAACACAGCATAGTCTTCTCGTGATATACAAGATAGTTGTTTCTTGAAAGAGTCAACTTGCATCAAAACTGTGCCACAACAATTTTGTATTCATATACACAATAGAGTTATGTTCAAGGCCACGGTAATAGGTTTTTCACATTTAGAAAAGCTATATGGAATGTAGGAGAGTTCTTAGTACACAGATTGTCCCCCACATAACTGTATGTCTAGTGTCCCTGACCCCTGCCAACTAGTTACCAGTAGAATCTTGAAACCATTGTGACTAGTAAAAGCACTCTGCCCACATATTCAAAATGGCCCCTAGGGGCAGCGTCTTCCATATGGAGAACAACTGGCTTAGATTAATGGGACTGGACACTTTGTACTCCAAACAAAATGGAGGGTGGTTAGCAAGGAAAAGGGGGAATGGATGTTGAATAGAGAATTAAGTGTCTACCAATAGTAGGAACTGGGTTTTGCTTATGTTTGTATCTTTTCCTAAATTCTTGCAGAACTCCTTGCATATAGTGAGTTCTAATAAGCTTTCTTGAATGATAGAATGGCTAGTCGGAATGTAAGCTATGGGAAATGGAAACCCAGAATCATGTGAGCTCTGAATCTAATGAAGGCAAAAATCTTCCTTAAGATGCTTAAAGGGCTTCCTTAAGATGCTTAAATCAAGGAATGTTATCTGAAGTTGGGAAGTGAACTTTGGTGTGCCAGTGTCTGTGCTAGGATTTAGCACTTCTGATCTATCTACTATACACTCTAAGCTGAAGACTGAGGGTTAAATTATATCAGTGAATCCTGTTCAGAAATGGAAGATTTAGGGGAAATATTTAAGTTTCATGTAAGTAGTATATTCAATCTTTAGAAGAAAAGATACCTGGCACAATAAAAGATCAATAAAAATCTCAGGCTTTAAATCTTACTCCCTCTTTTAGCACATTCTCTTTCCACTGTGTTCTTTTCCACTTGTGTTTGTCTGTTCACTCTGGTATTTTTATCACAGCCTGAGACATTTTCAAATGATAATTTTTAGGAGAAATATTTAGAAATAGAAGCAAAGGGCTTTGTTTTGTTTCCTCAAAATATAAACCTATTATTAGAATATAATTCATGGTATGAGAAATGTAGGCTTTGCTTGAGTTTGCTTCCAGATTTAAGTAGAAAAGAGAGAAAATGACACTATAAAGAATTTTATCTCTTTTTTGTGAAAAAGATAATCTAACTATGGATTGCGAAGACAATATATGAAAATCAAATCTTTTTCAAACAGTGCTCTAGAGTTGCTTTTGAATATATAATGCCTGAATGCAAAAGCATGATACAGCATGGGTTTAAAAAAAATAGTTGTTTAACATTTTGAAGGGTATAACATTTGATAGTTTCATACTTTGAATTCAAGCAAAGGAACAATAACTTTAACCTTTTGTGTATAAGAATAAAGAACACTAAAAAATGTTGTGCAGTTTAAGTTTAGACATTTCAAATAGTCCTCTAATTACTTGAGAGATCACTAGAGTTTTTTTTGTCAATTAGTTTTTTTGTCAATTAGTTTTGTCAAGTAGTATTTTAGGGATTTTAAATGGAAGAAAATCTTAAGTGTCTTTGTAAATGAATTGCATCTTTTGTAGGCACAGATAACTTTCACAGCTTTATATTCATCCCCATGGCAGCTTTACAATATGTGGCCTATGGAGAAAATGGCAAGTAGGTAGATGATGAGTAGGGGAAAATGGTGGTAGGTGTAGCAGCAGTAGGAAAGAAGTATTCCCCAAGGCTTGCCTAAAAACATCTACTTGGTGAAGCTCCAAACTTTATGAAACAAAATGCCCTAGAATGCTGCAATAGGAGACACAATTTACCACCCCCTCATGCAGCCAGGAGAAGGAAGGAAGGTTGAGAGGAAGAAAGGGAAGGGGAAAGGGGAGTAAGGAAAATTCCTCTAATCTTCACTACCCCCTGTCTCCTTAGCACAGAGAATTCACCCATTGCCACATCAATTCCGGTAGTCCCTCTAGAAAGAGTACCATTCCCTCTTCTCTGCCTCCTGAGCCATTTCCTAAGGCTGCCTTCAGATGTTATATCTTCTCTGTAGCTTTTCAGCATTCCTTTTGTTCTTCTTTTTGTTTTCATGGTACTCTATGCATGAGAATGTTTGAGTATAGTGTGTGTGTGTGTGTGTGTGTGTATATATATATATATATAGATATATATAGATATATAATTATAGTTATTTGCCTCTGAGACTGCATTTGGGTATTCCTCATTCAGTTTCTATTTCATATAAATGTATACAGTTTCCTATAAGAAACACAGTTTGTAATCCTCCAGGAAGTCTGTGTCAGTCAGTCAAATCACCTGGTTGATTAGTTTCTGGTATATCTGCTGCCTGGGAATCAAAACACAGGTCTTGATTAACTTTCTACAAAGCAAGGATGTGGACTAGGGATCACTAAGGTCTCCTATATCTCCACAATGGTGTCATTATATGATTCTAATCCATCACTAGGAATGTATTGTGAAATAGTTAATTACTGTTTTCGGAATGCTTAGAGAACTTTTAATGAGAAGTAGGTATTTGTGGTTAGTGCTAATGAATAAATGTCTTATGAACCTCTTTTGTTTGTAACAACCACACATTGGAAAAAATGAACTTTCAAGAATAAATAGCAATCTGGTGAAATTTGTTTACTACTTAACACAATTTAGCTTTTAAAAACAAGAATCAGTATAGTATCTTTAGAAACCAGGACTCTGTGCATGTAAATATTTGCAGTAAAGGAAAGCAGCAGCAGTGTATAGTTTTCATAATTTTTCAAAATGTTTTAAATATGATAGCAACTTTTTACTCTTACATCTTAGCCGTGAAGGAGGCAAGGCCAGCATTCTTTTACCCTAGGGAAGCTAAGACTTAGAGAGATTAAAAGCTCATTTATTTCTTAAATAAAAATGTATTGAGTGCCTATATTTGAATATAACAAATGAAGGTGCAGTGGTGAGTAATTTACCCTACTTGACTTTCATAGTAGGGAAGACAGATTTATAAACAAACATATTATCTGATAACATAGTTAATTATGGTAGAAGCACAGAAGATGGTGCAGATAACTCTGAGGTGTTGTTTAGTGAGCCTTTACAGAAGAGGTGGTTTTTCAATCATTTTCGTTAAAGAATAAGTGGAGGCATTTGCCAGATGAAGGGGAGGAGGTGAGCAGAAGGGTCTTGAAATTAAAAGAGAATGAACATATGTAAAGACTCAGAGTTATGAAAGAGCCTGCATATTTGAAGAACTGCAGGTTCAATGCAGCCATAGCATTCTCATCCAATGTAAATATAAACACAAATATGCAATTAAAATTTTTCTAATAGCTATATTACAGAATAAAAAGAGACAGGTAAAATCAATGATGACACATTTTATTTAACCCAGTATATCTGAAATATTTATGTTTTTTCAACTTAAGCCTTTAAAATCAAATCAGGTGAATATTTTACACTTATAAAATATTTCAATTTGTCTTCTTTCTTTTCCTTCTTCTTCTTCATTTTTTTTTAAGAGACTGGATCTCACTATATTGCCCAGGCTGGTCTTCCTGCCTTAGTCTCCCAAAGTGCTGGGATTACAGGCATGAACCACTGCTCTCAGTCTAAAACATATCAATTTGGACTAGACACATTTCAAGGGCTCAATATATATAAGCTTAGCAAAGTATGTGTGTGTATGTCTGTCAGAGAGAGAAAGAGAATGAGAATGAAAATGTGTGTGCTCTAGATGGAGAGGAGGATAAACAAGGTTGGAGTAGTTGTTGAAGTCATATTTTTAAAGGCTTTGCATACTGGCTTATTTTAGAATGTTTTCTTATAATTTAATAGTTTATGATTGTGCTTCTCATATTATCTGTGGTGAAGGAACAGTTTTAAAAACTTTGAATTTGTTACAGACTAATGCTTTTGCAAAATAACAAATTAAAAAAGTGAAATTAAAAAATATACAAAGAGAAGCACTATTTTTTAATCATTAAATTTAACAGATGTTGTCATAGTTTATTTTGTGCTGCTATAACAGAATACCGCAGACTGGATAGTTTATAACTAACAGTAATCTATTGGTTTATAATTCTAGAGGCTAGAAAGTCCAAGATTGAAGGGCCACATCTGGTGAGGGTGTTTTAGCTGCATCAAAACTTTGTAAAAGGCCTTACACGGTGGAAGGGCAAGAGAGGGAGAGAGAAAAGCAAGAGGAGGTAAATTCATTCCCATGATAAAGAAATCATTCCCTCAAGAATGGCATTTGTCTATTCATGAGAGCAAAGCCATCATGATCTAAACACCTCTTAAAAGTCCCATCTTTCAAGACCATTACAATAGCAATTAAATTTCAACATGAATTTGGAGCGACAAAGGTTAAACCCACGGTATTCTCCCCGGCGTGTTTTTCTTACATACAAAACACATTTATTTCATCCCAATAGCTCCAAAGTCTTAATTCCTTCCGGCACCAACTCAAAAGTCCTGAGTCCAAAGTCTTGTCTAAATCTGACACAGGTAAGATGCAACACAATTCATTCAGAGACAAACTCCCCTCTAGTTGTAAGTCTGTGAAATTATGTAAGTTATCTATTTCCACAATACAATGATAGGTATAGCATAGACAGGTATAGCATAGATATTCCCATTCCAAATGGATAAATAGGCAAGAAAGGGATGACTGGTTCTAAGTAAGTCCAAAACCCAACAGGGCCAACAACAGTAAATCTTAAGGTTCAGAAATAATTTTCTTTGCCTCCATGCTGCCCTGTTTTCTATACACACTGGGCAGGGGTTGGGCCCCCAAGAATTTGGAGATCCCTGCACCTATGGCTTTGCTTGATAGTTGGAGTCTCATGCTTACAGCTCTCCTGGGTTGGCTTTCCATGCTGGTGTCTCTACAGTTCAGGAGTCTCAGGGGCGGTTCTCCCCCTACAGCTTCACTAGACATTGTTTTAGTGGGGACTGTCTGTGGCAGCTCTGCCCCTGCAGTAGATTTCTACCTGAATTCCCAGTCTGTCTGATACATTATTTAAAATCTAGGTGAAGGTAGCCATGCCTCCACAGCTTGTGAACTCTATGTACCTGCAGAATTGGCCCTGTGTGGACACCATTAAGACTTACTGCTTGTGCACTCAGGAGCAGAGGCCTTAGCTGCACATGTGCCTGCTCAAGCCATGGCTGGAGCCGCTTAAGGGCACTGCACCAGAATGTGGGGAACAGATATTTGGGGTCCCCTGGATGCCTCTTTGGAAACTTTGCCCTCAAGATTCTAGCTTGCCTCAAAGTTCCCTGAAGTGCATTTGGGGTCATTTTCTCATTGTCTTGATGAATAGCACCTGGCTCTTTTCTATCTACACGAATCTTTTTAGCAAATGGTTCCTTGGCCATACCCTTTCTTTGCACTCCTAAACACATATTTTTATTCTTTATTTGGCCAGGCTATGAATTTTCATAATCTTTATGTTCTGTTTCTTTTTAAATTATAAATTCTGTCTTTATTTCCTCTCATATTCTATTATATACATTTAAAAGAAGCCACATAGCTCCTTCAGTATTTTCCTTAGAAATTTCTTTCGTCAGATAATCTAGTTTATCACTCTTAAATTCTGCCTTCTGTTAAAGCCCTCAGGCATGGATACACTTCAGCCAAGTTCTTTGCCCCTTAATAACAAAGATGGCCTCTACTACAGTTTTCAATACATTGGTCTTCATTTTCATCTGAGACTTCATCAGAATTGTCTGTACTGTCCATATTTCTATTAGTATTCTGGTCTCAAATTTCTAAGAAGAATTACTCAAGTAATCGCTAAGAAGTTCCAGACTTTCTCTTAGCTTATCCCTTCTTCTGAGCCCTTCCCAGAATTGCCCTTAATACTCCATTCATTGTAATCTAGGCGTTTTCTAGTCTGCTCTTCCAGATTATTCTGGCCTTGCCCCATTACTCAATTTCAAAGCCGCTTCCACATTTTAAAATTATTTGTTATAGCAACCCACCTCTCTGGTACCAATGTGCGTGTGTGTGTGTGTGTGACTTTAACAGAATACTACAGAGTGATTTATAAAGAATGAAAATTTATTGGCTCATGATTCTGGAGGCTAAAGAGTCCAAGATAGAGGGGCCATATTTAGTGTGGGTCTTCTTGCCACATCATAACATGGCAGAAGGTATCACACAGAAGCAGGGCAAAGAGGGGATGAGAGAGATCAAAGGAGGCACAAACCCCTCCTGCAATAACGACATTAAAGCTTATTCATGAAGGTAGAGCCCTCATGCCCTGAATACCTTTTGAAAGTCCGACCTTATAATACCATCACAAAGGCAATTACATTTCAACGTGAGTTTTGGAGGTGACATTCAAATTATAGCAGACATACAGTTTATATAAAAGTATCTAAACAAGGGTTAGCCAATAGAACTTTCCGTCATGATAGGAATGTTCTGTTTATGCTGCTCAATATTATAGCCTTAGCCACATGTAGCTATTGAGTACTTGAAATGTGGCTATTGTGACTGAGAAAATAAATCCTTAGTTTGATTTAATTTTAGTTAATTTAAATTGAAGTGACCATATGAGACAATTGATTGCTATATTGGACAGTACTGAATACATTTACTCTTAATCTCTGTATTTACCTATCGTGTATTAGTGAAAAACAGTTTGTGGACTGGCATTGGCCCACAGACCATGCTTTGAGTAGCACTGGTTCAAACATGGACTCTAGATCTAGAAAGCCTTTGTGTGTCTTTGGCAAATTGCTTAATCTCTTGATGCCCCAGTTTCCTCATTTGTAAAATAAAGGTAATAATAAACTACCTCATAGAGTTGTTGTGAGGATTAAAGCACTAATGAATGTAGCATACTTAGCACAAGGTCTGACACGTAGCATGTACTATATAAATGTTTCCTGTTATCGTTATTATTGTATTTATTGTGTAGGTAGCAGATATCAAACAGTCAAATGGTAACAAAGCCCAGTCTTTTGATTAATTGTCTGCTTTTTGCAGTAGTTTAGCCTTCTTCATTTTAAAAATATACCACATTTTCTGGCATATAGTGGCTTTTAACAAGTATTTTTTGAACATAAGCATAAAGTACTTTTCAAGTACAGATGAAGAAGCAATTATTTTTCTGAAGGGGGGATTAGTAAAAGTATCGAGAAAAGATGACAGCTGAGAGGCCCTCAGTGGGTAAGTCTGACAGGCAAAGAGGAGAGAACACATCTGGCAGAGGGAGCATGGACACCCATTTGGATTATATTCTGTTTAGGAGACCGTACAGCAGGTAATACTGTCTTAGCTCTCTCACTGCTACCATCACTTCTTTCTCTCCTTCCCAGCTCTTTTCTTGATTTATTGTTTTAGCATATTTTAAACAGGATTATAGGTAACATGTGATTCTACAGTTTTAAGGAAGGTCAATCATTGCCTCTTTACTTGTCCATTTCTTGGAGTTATGGTGCCTGATTTGATGGTGGATGTTGGGCAGAGGTTGGGAAGAGAAGGGGAATGCTGCTTGAAAAGCAATCCCTGGGTTATGGACAGATAGCTGTGAGATTCTTTTCCCCTAAAACATAATATTTCTTATTTATGTAGATTATCATAACAAGAATACCAACTGGAAAAAAATGAAGTTCCTTATCTTCGCATATTTTGGTGGTGTTCACCTTTTATCCCTGTGCTCTGGCAAACATATATATAAGAATGGCATCTCTAAGAGGACTTTTCAAGAAATGAAAGAAGAAGTAGCTAGCTATGGAGATATTGCTAAAGCAATCATCAACCTTGCTGTTTATGGTAAAGCCCAGAACAGATCCTATGAGCGATTGGCACTTCTGGTTGATACTGTTGGACCCAGACTGAGTGGCTCCAAGAACCTAGAAAAAGCCATCCAAATTATGTACCAAAACCTACAGCAAGATGGGCTGGAGAATGTTCACCTGGAGCCAGTGAGAATACCCCACTGGGAGAGGGGAGAAGAATCTGCTGTGATGCTGGAGCCAAGAACTCATAAGATAGCCATGCTGGGTCTTGGCAGCAGCATTGGGACTCCTCCAGAAGGTATTGTCTTTTCAGTTTGATTTGTATTTTATAAAACTAATGTCACTTGGTGTAATTGAGTATGATATGCATGATTCGTATAATTTGGATAATTTCCTATTCCATTGGCTTAATGAGTTCTCCACCCTTTTTTGTCCTCCCAGTTTTTACTTCTGTTTCTTTTCTGAAAGAAAACTGATCATGTTGGATCACTTTTTCAATGTAGGATCCATAGCCACTGGTCCATGATACTTGTCAGCCCTATCAGTCTGTAATTACTATCTAGTGAAGCATTAGCATCCTTCTGTAGAGAATTGAAATGTATATAAACAGGATACAAAAACTATGACTTCTTCCAAGTGGTCTCAGTGTGAATATTTTTTTATAATTAATGAAATAGAGAATACAACTTTGTACTCTGAATTGATTTAATTATTTTGATAGAAACTGAGGCTTTTAATGCAAGGAATTATCCAAGATTGAGTTCTGCCTTTACTGATAAGCACCCTAGATCAGCTTTATCAGATAATATACAGTAAATGCCCAGATCAGGGATGTATAACCAGTCATCAGGGAGCTATCAGTTCGCCTTGAATGTATCCTTGGGCTGATTTCCAGTGGCAGAAGAACGAATTTCTGTTCTTTTGACTTTCTTGAATGCCAAACAAAAGGCCCAGTGAAGTAGATTGTCAGTTTAAAACATTATTTATCAAAATATAATTCACGTACTACAATGTTCACTCATTTAGAATGTACAAGTGATTTTTAGTGTATTCACAGAGTTGTGCAGCCACCACATTCTAACTGTAGAACATTTTCATCACCACAAAAAGAAACTCTGTTACCATTTGCTGTCATTCTCCAGTCTACCTATATCCCAGCCCTAGGAAACCACTAATCTGCTTTCTGTCTTTGTGAATTTACTTATTCTGGGCATTTTACATGAATAATATACTATATGGTCTTTCCTGAATGGTTTTTTTTTTTTCATGTAGCATACTGTTATCCAGGTTCATCTATGTTGTAGCATGTTTTGATATTCCATTCTTTTTATTGCTGAATAATATTCCATTTTATGGATGTATCACATTTTATTTATCCATTCGTCAGTTGATGGACATTGAGATTGTTTTCACTGTTTAGATATTATGAATAGTGCTGCTATAAACATGCAATCACAAGGTTTTCATGTGAATATTTGTTTTCATTTCTCTTGGATATATACCCAGAGGTAGAATTGCTGAGTCATATAGCAGCTTTATGTTTAACTTTATGAGGTATTGCTAAACTGTTTTGTGACTGCACAGTTTTATGTTCCCACTGACAATATAGTATAATTTTTCCATATACTTGCCAACACTTGTTATTATCTGTCTTCTTGGTTATAGCTATTCTAGTGGGTGTAAAGTAGTATCTCATTGTGGTTTTGATTTGCATTTCCCTAATGACAAGTGATGTTGAGCATTCTTTCATGTTGTTACTCGCTATTTGTTTATCTTCTCTGGAGAAATGTGTATTCAAATTTTGCCCTGTTTTTAATTGGACTATTAGTTTTTTATTATAGAGTTTTAAAAGCTTTTTTATGTGCTGTGTATACAAGTTCCTTTTCATATATTTGATTTACTAATGTTCTCTCCCATTCTGAGGATTGTCTTTCCTCTTTCTTGATGGTAATATTTGCTACAGAAATATTCAAGTTTTGATTTCGTCCAACTAATTTATTTCTTTTGTTGCCTGTGCTTTTGGTGTCATAGCAAACCATTGCCTACACCATGGTCACAAACATTTACTACTGTATTTTCTTCTAAGAATTTTATGGCTGCCATTCTTACATTTATATCTGTGAATTAATCGCATTAATTTCTGTATATGGTATAACGCTTTGGCTTTCTTTTTTTAAATGTGGTCATTCAGTTGTCTCAGCTTCATTTGTTGGAAAGGCTATTCTTTCTCCTTTAATTGGGTGCTATATTAATTGATTTTCAGATGTTAAATAAACCTTGCATTACTAGGATAAATCCCACTTGATTATGATACATAATCTTTTTTACATGATGTTTAATTCAGTTTGGTAGTATTTTGCTTAGTATTTTGTATTTATATTCTTAGGGATATTGGCCTGTAGTTTCACTTTACTGTAATGTCTTTTTTTTTTTTTTTTTTTTTTGTATCAGGGTAAGACTGGCCTTATGAAATCAGTGGCAAAATATCACCTCATTTTCCATTCTTTGGAAGAGATTACAAATGACTGATGTTAATTCTTTAAATTTCTGGTAGAATTCACCAGTGAGGCCATCTCATTCAGGCTTTTCTTTGTGGGAAGATTTTTAATTATTAATTCTATTTCTTTACTTGTCTAATCAGATTTTTAGTTTCTTCTTGATTCAGTTTTAGTAGTTTGTGTCTTTTGAAAAACATATCTGTTTTAGCTAAGTCACTGTAATTTGTTGGTATACAGTTATTTATAGTATTTCTTATATATTTTTTTAAATGTTTGTAAGGATAGGGGTCTAAATCACTGCTGTCACTTGCTTTCAGACAGAAAAACTTTGTTTAGTTTTTTTCTAGCAGCAAATTCTCTATGCCTTTATGCATCTTTATCTATTTAACCTTCAGTTTTGAAAGATAGTTTTACTGGACATGAGATTCTTGGTTGACAGGTTTGTTTTTCTTTTCTTTTACTTTCAGCAGTTTGAATACATCATCCATCCCATGGCCTTAACATTCTGCTCCTCATTAACATTCAGTTCCTCATTATTTATGCAAATTTCTACAGCCAGCTTGGATTTCTCCTCAGAAAATAGGATTTTCTTTTCTATCACATTGTCAGGCTGCAAATTTTCCAAACTTTTAAGCTATGCTTCCCTTATAAAACTGAATGCATCTAACAGCACCCAAGTCACGTCTTGAATGCTTTGCTGCTTAGAAATTTCTTCTGCCAGATATCCTAATCGTGTCTCTCAAGTTCAAAGTTTCACAAATCTCTAGGGCAGGGGCAAAATGCCACCAGTCTCTTTGCTAAAACATAGCAATAGTCACCTTTGCTCCAACAAGTTCCTTATCTTCATCTGAGACCATCTCAGCCAGCACTTCATTGTCCATATTATTATCAACATTTTGGTTAAAGCCATTCAACAAGTCTCTACTTTCCCACATTTTCCTGTCTTATTCTGAGCTTTCCATACTGTTCCAACCTCTGCCTGTTACGCAGTTCCAAAGTTGCTTCCACGTTTTTGGGTATCTTTTCAGCAGCACCCCACTCTATTGGTACCAATTTACTGTATTATTCCATTTTCATGCTGCTGATAAAGACATACCAAAGACTGGACAATTTACAAAAAAAAAGAGGTTTACTAGACTTACAGTTCCACATGGCTGGGGAAGCCTCACAATCATGGTGGAAGGTAAAAGGCACGTCTCACATGGTGGCAGACAAGAGAAGAGAGCTTGTGCAGGGAAACTCCCTTTATTTAAATGATGAGATCTTGTGAGACTTACTATCACAAGAACAGCACAGGAAGGCCTGCCCCCATGATTCAGTTACCTCTCACCAGATCCCTCCCACAACACATGGAAATTCAAGATGGCATTTGGGTGGGGACACAGCCAAACTATATCATCATCTATGATATTTTCCTCTAGAGAGCCATTGCTATCGTTTCTATTTTTCCTTCTGATATTTCTATATGCATATGTATTTTATTTTACACATTGTGTTCACATTGCATATAGCTCATGTCCTTTTATCTTATATATCATGAACATTTACCACATACTAGTAAATTATCTTTTGAAATAAGTTTTAATGGTAACAAAATTTAAATATGCAATAATTAATATAAAGCCTTGTTATTGGAAACTAGATTATTTTCTTCTCTTTTTCTCTTCTTTTAAATAACATGGCTATAAAATCTTTTAATGTAGAATGAAATTTAGACTTTTAAAAGAATATTTTTGTTTTAATAAATAACATATAAAGGAGGAATTGTTGGTATATTCTATGAAGTTGTAGGAGAGTAGCAACAATTAGTTTTCAAACTGCTTCTATAGATGTAAAAAATGCCAATAAAATTCTTAGAAGCTGTTTTATCTCTTTATAGTTTTAGTCATTTAAAAATGTTCACACAATAGATGTATAAACATTATATACAATGTATGTTTTAATGATACAATGTAAATATATATTACTTTAAATTATTAATGTACATATAGACACATTTATATTCTTGATATATTTTATTAAATTGTTTTCCAGATTTTACACACCTATTCTCCTATTAGCAGTGTATCTTCAAAATCCTGCACCTTCACGTGCATGAATATTTCTCCCTAATGTCTGCCAATTTGATGGACCAAAAGTGATATTTTCATATTATTTTACTTTGCATTCCTTTGCTTATTGTTCAAGTTAATATTTTCATATGTTTATTGGAAATATGTTTTTCTTCTTTAAATTATTTGAGCATATTCCTTGCCTATTTTTTATTGCTTTGATGATATTCTAATTGATGAATAATAATTCATTACATACAAATTTTAATTGATTATCCTATTTGATTCAAATTGAGTTTTTTAAAATATGTTAAGATGGTTTACGTTGATATATCACCTTTTTCATTTTTTTAAAGCATGTTTGTTTTTTGAGGATGACTAGAATATAGTTAAGAGACTGCAAAATAGCAAATTTGACTAATTTTCACTCCCTCTCCCATATCAAAGTGCTCTAAGAAACAGTTCTTTAGACATGCTCTTGAATATGTACTTGCAAACTTAAGATCTCAGCCTAGCTATTGATGGATTTTGAGGTGCCTATATGGATTGGTACTTCTGGTTGTTTATGTCAAAGTGTGTCCCTTGTGACTTTTCTTTTTGAGAATAATGTAGGAGTGAGAGAAAGGACAGGTAGAGAGCACTAGATTGAGCTCAATGTGCAGAGTTGACTGGATAGTTAGTGTTCAGCTGTGGAGATTAACATCTCCTATACCTGGTTTAACCAGCTATGGATATCTTACAGGATTTTAAATGGTTTACAGAATCACTGGGTAAGCTAATGATGCAGACATTAAATTGAGCTTTTCTGAAATGAATTGGAGAATAATTCTTTGGAACCAGGCTACCAATATTGCTGTTGCCTTTCCTAGATTAAGCAATGGCCTTTGTCAGAAAGCTGTCACAGAAAATCTAGATTTTCATAATGGTGCTTGTCTCTGAAACAGCTGAAAACAGCCTCTGTCTAATTCCTGCTTTCCAGATCTTGTTCAAGTGCAAAAAATTGGTGACACTTAAATTACTTCTGGAACCCTAGCTGTAGAAAATCCCAGGAATGTAGTTCTTTGGTTTTTAGTCTTTTTAGCTCAGAAAAGCACATTCTGAGGAACTTGAATGGATATTGAATGCGAAGTGTCCGTATCTAACACAATACTCATTGTGTTCCTTAATCAACAATATGATATGGACTTTTTTGCATAAATAGACAAGAACAGATTGCCATTGGTTATATAGTACAGGTAACATCATCAATAGCATGTGGTCCTCTGTGGTTATAGAATTAGAATGAATTTAATAGGACAAAAAGGAATATAGAGCAAAATCGTGAAAGAGCGTATCTCAAGGAGCATTCTGATGGGTTCGAGGTAAATTGTTCTAGGCTGTTTGTCACATTTGCCTTATAAGTTAAAGTAGGTTCTCCTTCATTTTTTCTACCCTTTCCCTTTATCTGTTTTATATGCTTCTCTTTCCTAGACCTCATGTTATTTTTATTGTTTTGGTCTTGCTCTGTTGCCCAGGCTGGAGTGTAGCAGCACAGTCATGGTTCACTGCAGCCTCAGCCTCCCAAGCTCAAGCAGTCCTCCCATCTCAACCTATCAGCCACCACACCTGGCTAATTTTTAAATTGTTTTGTAGAGATGAGGTTTCACTATGTTGTCCAGGCTGGTCTGGAACTCGAACTCCTGGGCTCAAGTGATCTTCTTGCTTTGGCCTCCCAAAGTGCTGGGATTACAAGCATAAGCCACCATGCCCAGCCCCTAGACCTCATCTTATACACTGGCATTTCAAAGATTTTTATATTTTGTTTATAAACATTCTCCTTAAGTGATATGCTGCAATTCCATGGCGTTAAGTACCACCTTGTGCTTCAGCCACGTGGGGTCTATCTGCTCTTCCCTCAACATGTGAATACGCCTTGCCTTAAAAGCTGCTTCTTGGACTTTTGGCTAGCCTAACCTAATCCTAGCCTTAACCCAACCCAATCCCTCTCTGCTTGGAGAATTTATACTCATTTTTAAAGACTCATTTTTTTTGAAGTCTTTCTGGAACCCAAACCTAAATAAATTTAATTGTTCTTTCATCTCTACTCTTATAGCACTTTGTCTGTTTTATGCAATGATCAGACTGTATTATAGTTGAGCGTTCACATGACTATCTCCTCTTAGAAATGGTGACCTCCTCCATGGTAAAAGCCACACTTTATTTATCTTTCTATCCCCTGTAGCACTGGACTTGGGGCCTGCTATGCAATAGATGCATATTAGATGTCTGCATGTTAAATCATGAATGGATGTGAAAAGGTCACAAATTTAAAAAGGATATTTGAAAACTCATTTTTTTTTTCATAATGAAACAAACTTCTTTTAGCACTGTGTGATTCTCATGGGTCTTTTATGTCCATGTCATATCCAAATAACAAGAAGTCTTGGTTGGCATCTCAGTGAAAGCAGATGAGAAAGAAAAGGATAAATAAACATCAATTAAATAATGATTAGGTTGTTCAGCATGGCCTATTCTTTCTGGAAACTTAAGCAGCACTGATAAGAAAGTCTGGGAAACTACACCCAAACTTATTTTCAAACTCCTATAGGAAACTAAAATAGTTTTCCTGCATACTTTTAGCACCTCCAGCAAAAGAAGACATTCTACAGCCAATAAGTTCAGTCCATTTGTTAGTGAGATGCTATAATAGCTAATTTATGTGCAAAGTCCCATCATCAGATAATTAGTTATTTGCACCACTTGTCTTCGTCTCCTCCTTTGATCTCATCAGGGAACCAGCATTTTCCTTTTTTTTTTTTTAGGGCTTAATCTTTGCCTGATATCTAATTGGAGAATGAACAGAAATGCTCTAGACAGTCTGTATCCACAGATGATACTTTAAAATTGGAGGTATGGGATCAGTTGATGGATCTAACTGCAAAGTGCCAGAGATTGCAAATTTCTTCTCTCTGTATCAAGTCAGGGATGGAAATGAGGAAGTAGGGGGCAAAGGCATTTATATTTATTGAGTGTTTATTCTAGTCTAGTCATTGTGCAGATTCTTTCATGTACTTTTTCTGTGACTATAGGGGTTGTTCCAGCTTTACAAATGATAGGCTCCGGGAGGTTCAGCATCTTGTCCAAGGTCACACTGCAAATACATGGGAGGTTCTTGCCCCAAGTAGCATTCCTTCTTCACCTTGCCTCATGGTAAATCTTTTTGCCCATATCATTCAAGTATTTCCACTTTGCATTTGGCTCTTCTGTAAGAATAAAGCCACCATATATATTTCCTATGCACACAAACATGACTTAAGAAGCATAAACCAAAGACAAAAATATTGCTGAATATTTTGTCAGAACTTAGAATTCCTATTCAGTGAAGGATACCATGAATAAAGCCATTAGAAGCTAAACTGAGAGAAGATATTAGCACTCTCTAAAATGTTAAGGAATTAATATGTGGGTCTAGAGAATACTGGAAATCAATAAGAAAAAATGCAGTAGGCCTAATAGAAAAATGGGCAAAAGTTCTGAATTGGCAACTTAAAGAAGAGGAAGCCTGGAAGCTAGCATGTTAAGAAATGTTCAGCTCATTAGTGATAAGTACAATGCAAATTTTAAAAACAATGATATCACTTTATAGCAGGGATGTATTAATAAAATGTGGTGGCAGAACTGTGAAGACATATGCACCCTCATGCACTGATTGGTGGGTGTGAAGCATGGTGCCGCCATTCTGGAGAACAATCTCTTGCCAAATTAAATATATTTTCATATTCTATGACCCAGTAATTCACTTTACTGATGTATTTCCCAGAGAAATTATTGTGCAGATCCTTAAAATTATATTCAAGGATGATTATTATAGCAGTATTTGCGGGGGCAAGATCTATGTGGGAGAGTAGACAGATGAAATATGGTGGATGCCCCCAAGGACTATTACACGACAATTGGAAGCAATAG
Organism: Saimiri boliviensis; assembly: GCF_048565385.1. NCBI lineage: Eukaryota > Metazoa > Chordata > Mammalia > Primates > Cebidae > Saimiri > Saimiri boliviensis. Next base: position 30,177,959 of record NC_133463.1, on the reverse strand, counting down.
ATTAATATATGTATTGCAACATGAATGGCTCATATAAACATAAAGCTGGGTTTAAAAAAGTAAAATAATAGAATGATATATAATACAATTGTATATGCACACATACAATTTTGCATGCACAAAGAATAATATTTTATATTTTGCAAGAAGATATACAATAAAAAAAATCTCAAAGAGTTTTCTACTTAGGACATGATGGGGAGAAGTGAGAAATGGGTATAGAAGAGAATAAGTAGTTTTTTAAAAAGCGAATAAGACAGAGATTTGCCATTAATAGGCTAATGATTTTGTACTAAAAATTGAGGCATATATAACTAAACATTCAGAATTTGATCTTTTTTTTTTTTTTTTTTTTTTTTTTTTTTAAGGAGACAGGGTCTTACTCTGTTACCCTGGCTGGAGTACAGTGGCATGAACTTGGTTCACTGCAACCTCCGACTCCCAGGTTAAAGCAATTTTTTAGCCTCAGCCTCCCAAGTAGCTTGGTTTATAGGTGTTCACCACAGCACCCAGCTAATTTTTGCATTTTTTTTGGGAGAGATAGGGTTTTGCCATGTTGGCCAAGCTTGTCTTGAACTCCTGACCTCAGGTGATCCACCCACCCTGGCCTCCCAAAGTGCTGGGATTACAGGAGTGAGCCACCATGCTCACCTGAATCTGATCTTAAAAACAAAAATCCACTTGCTTATGAGACATGAAGTTAAGATAGATATTTGGATAATTTATTATTTACTTCAAGAGTAAAGGAGTCCACTTCTCTTTACTCTTTCAATGTTTATTCAGTTCCCTTTTCACCCACCATTTTATGACATTAAGTTAGATTTTTGCATATGCAGTGTAAAAATTCTGTTTCTTTGAGGTGGAATCTCTGTCACCCAGGCTAGAATGCAGTGACTCAAACTTGGCTCACTGCAACCTCTGCCTCCCGGGTTCAAGTGATTCTCCTGCCTCAGCCTCCTGAGTAGCTGGGACTACAGGCATGTGCCACCACGCCCAGCTAATTTTTGTATTTTTAGTAGAGACGGGGTTTTACCAAGTTGCCCAGGATGGTCTCGATCTCCTGACCTTGTGATTCACCCACCTTGGCCTCCCAAAGTGCTGGAATTATAGGCATGAGCCACCATGCCCTGCCACAATGTAAGTTCTTTACTTTTAAAAAATATGCTTTTTGTTTTTATGTCATATGTCTTTGCCATTGCTTTCTTATTTCTAAGCTTTTAAAAACGGGGATGAGGTTTCTTTTCACTTGCTTTTGTGTAGGTCCTAGCATAGTGATAATCCCAGTGTTTAATTTTATGGAAAATCTTCTAGGAGGAGGTTTTCCTTTTGAAATTCTGAAAGTGTGGATAATGTTCCCAGGAGACTAGATGATGAAATAATGTAGGCAGATTGCATCAGGTAGCCTTTTTTATAAACACCCCATTCTAGTTTAACACTTCCTCTCTCCCGTCTCTTTAGCAAATCTCTCTGCCTTTTTTCCTGATAGAAAATACTGTTGGTTAATAACTATAGATTTTTTGATAATTGTTATTGTGAATGAATCTTAAAACTGTGGTCAATAATTAATAATAGGTTATAATAAGTATTGCACTTAAGTAGAGGTAGTAAATTTAGATATTTCTCCTTGGTAGTTATGATTCTGCTTCTTTATTTCTCTTTGTGTTTATTTTTTTTTAGCTTCTCTCTGTACCTTTTTCTGTATCTCTCTGGTAATCATCTCTTTCTTTCTCTTTTTCTCACTCTCCCTTTCTTTCCCTCTGTCGCTTATTTTGGACTCTGTCTCTTTGTTTTTATTTTTTATCTTTTCCCACCTCCTAGTTTCTGGTTCATGGCCTCAACAAGAGTGTAGTCCAAGGATGATGCATTTGCAGCTATGTCAGGTTAGTGCTCTACAATTAATTAGAGCTTTTATCTTTTTTCTTTTTAGTCTGTAAATGTTTTTTTTTTTTTTTTTTTTTTTTTTTGAGACGGAGTTTCGCCCTTGTTACCCAGGCTGGAGTGCAATGGCGCGATCTCGGCTCACCGCAACCTCCGCCTCCTGGGCTCAGGCAATTCTCCTGCCTCAGCCTCCTGAGTAGCTGGGATTACAGGCACGTGCCACCATGCCCAGCTAATTTTTTGCACTTTTAGTAGAGATGGGGTTTCACCATGTTGACCAGGATGGTCTCGATCTCTCGACCTCGTGATCCACCCACCTCGGCCTCCCAAAGTGCTGGGATTACAGGCTTGAGCCACCGCGCCCGGCCTCTGTAAATGTTTTGACAGGCTCATTGTAGTCTTAGAATTATAGTCACTCGAATCAAGCTGGTGAGTACATATTTTGTATGTTTACAACAGTAAAGAAACATTTTGTGATGCGTTTCACATTGAAAGTGGCTCCCAAAGTGTCAGTACCATTTTAATGGCACTTGGGAATATGCATCAATGGTATCAATTAGCTGAAGGCATTTTTATTTTTCCAGGAGAGCTGAATAGACCAAGGCCTTATGCGACTCCTTACAGTCCTGATTTTCTTTGCCTTGAAAAATTTCATGGCAATGTCCAGGAAGTCTCAGAACTTTATGTCATCAAATTGAAACATGCTTTTTTTCTTAGAAAAATATTAAGATTTTTCTTCTTTAGTAGTAGATGGCTTAAAGGTTTTAGATCTGCTATTGGTAAATGCATTGGCTGTTCAAAGCCTGATTGACAAAGTGGATAATAAATAAACTACTGGGACCAGATGACATCAACACAATATTTCTGAAGAAAGTGGAAGGTAATATTGTCAAAACTTGGTTCAATTATTTTTAACCTTGTTGGTTGGCATTGAACCCAAGAACTATCAGATATTTTGAGCTCACTTTTCATAAGAATTATCCTAGAAATACCTAAGAAGTACATTTTGTTGGTGATTATTATCTCTTTAATTCACTCTTGTATTAATCAAGGTTCTCCAAATAAAGAGAAGCAAATATAACACACACACACACGCACGCACGCACGCATGCACGAAGCAATTTATTATAAGGTATTAGCTTGTGCAGTTTTAGAGGCTAAGAAGTCTCTTGATTTACCATCTGCCAGATGGAGACCGAGGAAAGCCAGTGGTATAGTCTGAAGGCCTGAGAGCTGGAGAACCAATGGAATACATTCTAGTCTTAGTCTGAGGGCCTGAGAACCAAAAAATGCTGAGGGCGGGACAAGACTGATGTCCTATCCCAATGGTCAGGCAGAGTTAATCCAACCTTCTTTTGCCTTTCTGCTCTATTCAGCAGAATAGTTGGATGATTGGATGATGTTAACCCACATTGGGGAGGGCCATCTGCTTTATTCAGCCCAGCAATTCAAATGCTGATATCTTTTGGAAACATCCCCACAGACACACCCTGAGTAATGTGTAGGCAGTTATCTGGGGGTCGCATGGTCCAGTCAGGTTGAAACATAAAATTAACCATCACCATTCCCACATACAACCTAATCCATAGGGCATTTCTGAAAGATGCATATAAATGACATGTGGAAGAGAAGAAGATATCTGAATAATGGCGGAAACCTAAGATAGGGCCAGATTGGACTTATAGTTAGGGGGATCTATTGTACATTTATAAATACAGAAATTTTTAGGGAAATATTTTTTAGAAAGCATTCTCTTGGTTCTTTGACAAATGGATGGAGTAAGAGAAAGACTGAAGATAGAGTCCAGATTTGAGGGACTAATGGCTTGATTTAATGGCCTCAGAAATGGAGAACCAAAAATGCTAAAGAACTATTAATACCTTTTAGATATGAGAGATGAAGGAATTGGAAGAATCAAAGATTATAAAGCTTTCAAGCTTGGATTCATGGGAAAACCATGATGATATTACGGAGAGAAAGAGGAGGGTTGGGGAGATAAGTTGGCTGAAGCCAATAATAGTTTGGTTTTAAATACACTGACCTTTTGAGGTTGAATCCATAAAAAGTAGTCATGTCCTTATATGCAATACTCCCAAGTGTCAGAGTGATAACAACTGACCAGTGTAGTCACTGACCCACCCATGTGGCATTTCTTATTTTCTTCAGTTAAATTCTGCAAACTCATCAGTATCCTCTACTAATACTGCCACAACAGTGATCCCTGCTTGGTTATCTGTCAGATCAACATACTGTGAGCTTGATTATTGCAAGGGCTGCATATAATCTCTGTCTCCTGAGCCCCAAAGATAGCAGGTGCCACTTGATAGGTGGTCAGTAATTGGTTGTTGCATTGGCATCCGCTGTGTGCCCAGGTGAAGGTGATGATGATGCACAGATGAGTCAGATGAGGAGCTAGCACTGGTGTAAGGTGGGGACATGGATAAGGGAGGAATAATTCTGTTTGGGGGTTGAACAAGCCTTCAAAGAGATGTAATTGAAGGATGAAGGATTTACTGGGGCTGAGGAGGGAAAGGGATTCCTAGGATAGGAAACTAGAAAAGCAAAGGCATAAGATGTGTTTGCTCAGTGACTGGAGAAGCAGGTTAACAGTGAGGAGAAATAAGTGGATGATGCTAGGAATGGAAAGGTATGCAGATGGACTACAGAAAACCTTGCTATATACTCTTACATTTCTTAGACAGAAATTATTTCCAGAGTGAGGAAAAAAGGAGAAGGAGGTTATTAATTAGATGGTAATTTAATTTGATATCTTTTAGTAGAAGCACAGAGAACTAGGAATGAAGAGTTTTGAGTTTTAATTTTTGCTGCTAACTAATGTGATTAGGACAAAGTTATAAAAATTCTCTGAACTATCTAAGGTTAGTTTCTGTGTTATTTATAAATATTATTATTATTAGTAGTATAATTTATATTTGATACAAGAATTCCTAAGAGTTTTTTTTTTTTAGGAAAATTTCTAGTTTTTTTTTATTTAAAAAAAATCTAATAAACCAAACAACAGTTCATACTCTGTTGATCATATAGGCATTAATGAAATAATTTCTTTTGTCTGTGTTGTGGAGAATTATTAGTCTGTTGCCTACTAATATTCCCTTTCTCTTTTACACTGCAGAGTTTTGGAAATTATATCAGTCTTACTATGATTCAAAGGATGTTAAAGCAAATAGGGCGTTTAGTTACAAAACTATTTACAAAAAACTTTTTTTAAATTTAAGTTCACACTGCCATATTGTACTCTCCTCAACCTTACTTTTAAGTACATTTAATATACTTAATTTGAAAGAAATTACTGTAAAACATTCAGTGCTTTGTTTTCTGAGATGGCTTTTGGTTTTCTCTCTTAGTTCATGGAATAGGACATTTGCTTTCAGACTGCATTTATGCATTACTTTCATCTGAAGAGCATTTATTAAGCACCTATTTGTGAGTATTACCAGTGATACAACTGATCTGAACAAAACGTAGCTAATGATGTGCAAGCAGAAAGTGTAAGTTCCATGCAACCTTTTAAAATAATATTTTCCTGATCATAAAAGCAACGTATTTTGAATGTAATATGTGTAGAAAGTTGAAAAATAAAGAAAATCACAAGTAGGAAAATAAAATCCCATGGAATTCTACTGGCCAAAGATAAGAGCTATGAATATTTTGGTCTGTTTGCATGCTCTGTTTTTTTTTTCTATGCATTTAAATAATAATTTATGTTTTTTTTTAAAAAACCAAACATATAATATTTAGGTACATATAAATGTTTATGTACATTTATACTATCTTGTGAACGCTTCCCCTCTTTTAAATGAGAGTATAGTATAATTATTCGTGACTTTGGTGTCCTGATCCAATCAATAATGACGGTGTGACCTTTATCAACTTATTTAGCCTTTCAAAGGCTCTGATTTATTTTCTCCAAAATAGGAATAATCCTAGGTCTACTTCATAGGTTTGGAGTCAAGGCAAAATGAGATAATGCATTTACTGCACTCAGAGCCTGGCTCATTGTAGGAATTCTTTATTATTGGATATTGTAATTATTTTTTTTCTGTATGTAATGTTTGCTAAGCTATGCACAGTCAGTGCCATCAGTTTCATTACTATTCAGTTGTTAATTGGTGAGTTTGATTCCATTACAATAATAGTTGCTGAGTCAGAATTTCGCCCTACTGTAAGTTGTCCCTTCTGGAAATTTTCCCTTTGATTTTTGAAACTTGGGACCTCTCTGTTGTTTCCCTCATACAGATTTTGTCACACTAGATGACCTCATTTGATTGTCATAGGGTTTATTTCTGTAGTGATGATAGTCTCTTACATACCCTCCACCATAGAACGTGGTAGGGTTGAGAACTAGCTGGATGGGGCTGGTAACAGAGTTGCATAATGACCTTCTGGGTGGTTCTAGAGTCTGGATCTGAGTCACTTTTGGCAATGGGTCAGCCATAGGCTTTCATAGGAGTGGCCATTAGAGTCCTTTTAAGCAGTGTACTAAAGTCTGGGGAGGGAACCAACGTGGGATTTAGAGTGGAGGAATCAGCTATCACTGGCATGAGGTGGGATGGATGAGGGGATGAGGCTTAGCACAGCATTAGTGAATTTTGCTGCTGTTTTGACTGGCAATATAGGTTTGGCCGTGTGTTTGTTTTCTTGTGTCTTGGTGACGTCTTAGAGCCTCACACTGCTCCCTTTCCTGACTTATTTATTGGAAAATATAATAAAATTGAGACAATATTTACCTTCAACATAAAAGTTTGGCTCTAACAAAGTGTTTAGCAAAGCAGAAACTCTAAGCGCTACTGAGGGTATGAGTTGCTCCTACAACCACTTTAGAGAGTTACTAAAATGCAAATTAGCATGTCCTGATTCTAGGTTCACACCCTAAAAAATCCCTCACATAGTATTGAGACAGACTTGTACAAGCATATTTATTGCAGTTTGTAAAAATAAGAAGTTATTATTAAAGGAGAATGGTAAACCAGGTCAGATTTACACAAGGAAATACTAAAAAGCAGTTAAAGTGGATGAACTGCAGTTACATGTATCAGCCTGAATTAAACAGCATTGAATTTAATAGGTGAGTTGAGAATTATAGGTACAGTATCATACAGTTTAAATGATGTTAAAGAACATGCAAATGATGCTATATATATGTATTTATGTGTAGTGAAAGTAAAAGTGTATTCACATGTTGAATACTGTATTTAGATAACAAGTGCTATGCCTGGAGAAGGAAGAGAGTGAGATGGGAGAGTTAAAGCATCACAGATTTGTATTCTATGGATGTGTATTTCAGTAAAAAAATGAAAGGAAAAACAAATATTTGAGGGGACGGATGCCACATTTTCCATGATATGATTATTACACATTGCATGCCTATATCAAATATCTCATGTATCCTGTAAATATATATACCTGTTATATACCTGTAAAAATTAGAAGTAGAAAATCAAAAGTAAAAATTCGAAATATTAAGTTTTAAGGGGATTTAAATATGTTTTATATTATCTCTATTTGATTTTTGATTAACATATTTCACCATTTTTTAAAATGGGGAAATAAGGACAGAGGAAATTAACATATGACCACAATAAATTCTAACAGCACAAGGGAAAGTAAGCCTTTATCACACTACTGATCTCTGACCCCTTGTTCCTGCGGCCAGAGAAAACCACTCTTAATAGTTACCCATGAATCCGTCCCAAGACAGCTGGTGATATAGAAGCATATTGTATGCACATTCCTTTTACACCTGCATGGTAAACGCTCTTTGCTCTTTTCACTAAACTATGTGCATCTTGGAGGTCATTTATCCTACAATATCTGACACTTTCTTCTAAAGAAACTTTTGCTTCATGAAGGTAAGTACAACTATAATTTCTCTAAAGCTCAGTTTTGAAATCAGTGATATAGAATATATAGGGTCAGTTTTAGATAGTGAATTGTCAGGACAGATTGCACTCAGACCCAAACCAACCTTGAAAACAAAGTACTGTGTATCTGTATTCATATTTGAAAGGCTCTTTGCCCACTTCAGTTTGTCAAACAGTTGAATATGTTAAGCTTAAGACTAGAGACAATGTCAGGGTGAACATATGTGAGGGACTCATACCTCTCAAAGAAAAGTACACTTTGTGGCCTGGGACAAAGCTGGGATTCAGTGCTGTTGCTATTTTTACAAGTCCCTCTACTGAGATCATAACTGCATCTTAGAGTTGCTGTTGAATCCAGATTATGTTAATTTTGTCCTCATTCACATTCTATTTAGTTTTACCAAACTAAATGTTTATTAGGTTGGTGATATTTAGGAAGGTTGATAGGATTGTGACTATATAGCTATGTTTTATGAAAAATGGAGGAAAAGTTCCCTTTAAAATGGTTTTGTGAGATAAAGAAAAAAAAATTCACAAAATAGTGATGCTAAGGTTGGTAGTTGAGCTGTAGCCACCAGGTGTCTAGGCTGGCTCTTGGGACAGTTTATTATGGGATCACAGTGAGCCTGGCTACACAGAGCATGGAAGGTCCCTGATCCTTGTCATCACAGAGTTTGGCTTACACCCCCTCTCCTCTCAAAGATGGAGACTTATGGCATTTCTGATATTGTTTTCTCTTCCTATCCTTCCTTAGAGAAAGAAATCCAATATATTTTTGCTAAAATTCTCTAGAGTTGAATTTGGGAACATCAGAGAATAAAACTCATGTAAGGTATTTAGGAGGAAAGGTATCCCCTTTATCAATCAAATTGTGGTTCAAATATGCTATAACCCCACCTCTTTACTCCCTCATGGTGACCATAATTTGTGGAAAGGCAGGGGTTCCAGAAGTTCTAGGTAAGAGCCCTTTGTTCTTATGTTTTTCCAGGCTCTTGTGGTGACCAAAATTGTTAACTTCTTTTAGCTTCTGTTTCCTCACCCTCAAATGAAGTCAGTAGTATCTACTTCCAGAAGTGATATTCAAAATATCTGATGGGCGTGGGACTTGGCCATCATTCGACAGATGGCATATGCATCCTGTAAGGTTATGCCTGGTGCTGTAAGGTTGTGCCTTGTGAATGTCAAGGACTGTTTTACAGAGTTGCTGTAAGGGTAAGATAAGATCATGTACATGAATGTGCTTTAAAAACTGCAAGGGGATACATAAATTTGTACTATTAATGCAAAATAGATGCAATGGGCAGGAAGTTTGAGACGGGCTTTGAGCTGTTTGACCAAAAGTTTCTTTAATGAGAATAAAGAAGTATTGCCCCGTGATGTCAACGTATTTAAATGTATGCTTATTATGCATCTCAGCAATTGAACGCTTAGGTATTTACCTAAGAAAAATAAAAAAACATAAGTTTGCCCAAAGGCTTATAGATGAATTTTCACCATAGTTTTATTCATCATAGCTAAAAGCTGTCAAGAGTTTCTTATGTTGATCACCTGCTGAATGCGTAAACACACTGTGATGCCTTTATACAATAGAACATTACCCAGCAATAAAATGGAACAAATGCCTGATGGACACTGTAATGCAGACAAGTCTCAAATGCATTATGCTAACTGAAAGAAGACAGACACAAAACATTACATACCATATGATTCTATTTATATGAAATTCTATCAAAGGCAATACTTTAGCTACAGAAATCAGATAGTGGTTTCCAGGGACCAAGAGTCGGGAGACAGATTGACTATTAAGAGGTATGAGGAAACTTTCTGAAGTAATGGAAATATTCTATCTTTTGATTGTGGTGGTGGTTACATAATTCTATATATATTTGTCAAAACCTATGGAATCATATACTGAAAATTATATGTAAATTATACTTCAAAAAATGGAACTGGGTAAAAATAGTTCCCTCAGGAAAAAAATAGAAAATGCAATATTGAAAGAGAAAGGAGGAACATTCTTCACGAATCAAAATGTTTCTTTTTTATAGGCTATATATTTCAGTTTCAGCTTTTGAGTAATGAATTTTTCAGCTTCATCTCTTGAATTGAGCATTACACTCTAGTAAACACCCAGCTTGCTAAGTTGTCCTCCATGCACATCTTACTATTTCTCTCTTTGCTATCATTTGCTTATGCTGAGCACTTGCCTGGAGTAGCTCTCTCCCTGAGCCTTCCCTGGGACTCCCATTTCCTCCCTCATTCATTTGGTTGACTCCTATTTACCCTTGAAGATTCAGTTTGGAATTTATCTTATCCAAGAGTCTTCCCCTGATTTCTCCTCATCCCTTTCATATGGGACTACTTTGAGTATCCCTGGCCATTAGCTTTGTCGTTATACTCACCAGATTTCACTATAAGTCGCTCTTTAGGGGTTTGTCTTCCCTAAAAGAGGTTAGGAACCATATCTTAAATACTTTTACACCCCAGTGCCCAGCATGTTGCTGATGGTCGATAAATGTTTGTAGAATCAGTGGGTGGGAGTGCCAAGGAAGTGGTGAGGACATGTGAGGCTGTGGAAAGAAGGCAAGGGAAGGAAGATTATTTGAATCCCAGTCTCTCACTTAGTGGTTAGAGTAACTTTGGACAACTTGGTTACTGTGTCTCAGATAGAAATGAAGACTTTAGACCTATCTACTACATAGGATTACCATGAGACATAAATAAAACTATGATGTGAAAACACTATGTACCTAGTAATGCAGTTTACACACATAAGTTATTGTTATGTCATTGGAAGAGTATTGTTTCTCAGTTCTTGGATATAACAATGTGAACCAAATGAAATGGATAAAATATGTTCACCTTCAGCTTTAAGAATAGTGTCAGCATTACATTGACATGTTCACCTGACTCCTTACAGCATCTAGTAGAACTTCCTCTACTCGTGAGAGACAGCTATAGTCTTGTTAATCCATTCACTCTGTTATTTCCCACTGAAGAAATTGCTAACCAGTCTATAAAATTTTTGAAAACCTGGACCTTGTTTTATTTAGCTTTGGGTCATCTACAGTACTTATTAGAGTGCATTGCACCTAGAAATGTCAAAATGACAAGTCAAGTAGAGGTTAACATAGACCTCTGGAGAAATGTTATCTGGTTTTCTGGAGAAGGCTAAATATCAAAATAGTGTTGTAATTAAATCTTATTTTTAGAATCTGATAAAGTAATTTTAGGCTACGAAAGAAATCTTTCAAGTTTAAGCTGCTATCAATGTCCTGGATCTTTGGAAATCTAATGTCTTCATTTGAAACTTTGTAAGACTAAAGAATTTCACTGTGTCTAAGATCCATTTTCCACAATCTTAAAATCTAAACTGCAGCATGTTATCTATGTGATGTTCTTTCTAGCATTTCGTAAACATGCTCTTTTTAAAAATAGTATTTTATCTTGATAATAGAAGAATGGGGTCTGTGCCTTATTTTTAGGTGACAAGTGTAAGCACTAGGCACTGGACCCACTCTCACTGCCTCTGTTCATCATTATTTTTAGAGTCTACTAACCTTTACTGATATTATTTGGAACAAAATGGAAGAAAACCTAATTGGGTGTATAAATTTTGAAGTACATTAAGAATTCATCAAAGTGATATTATAGATAATGTGACCATCTTCATAAACAAAATAGGACTAAAATGAAAATGGAGAAGAAAATGTGAGAGATACTGAAATGTTTTACTGGTTTAGTATCTTATGCAAATATTTACATTTATGAAGTAGAATTATAATAGAAAACAAAAAAGCCTCTATATTATAATCATTTTTAATAAATGAATTTTTATTTCAAGGTAGTTTATACTTATGTTCAAGTCTTGGTAAGCAATTTAAAATAATTTGCTGACTTGCTGATCTGACCTTTCAAATAATATGCCAAGGGTCACTGACTTCTTGCAACATGTATAGATATTTATCCAAATGTGTTTTTGGTAAGGATATAAAAATATTTCCAAAATAAATTCAATACTTATGCTTATTTATGGTACATAAATTGAAGTTTCCCATAAGGGAGTGTAAAAATTGGAGGAAGTGGAAAGAAAGAGGAACTGGAATATAAACCAAATATTTTTTATGGGCTTTATTTAGAAATCCACATTAGTGATTCTTATAGTTGGGATATTAACCCAATAATTCCTTTCTTTGTGGATTATTTTCATACACAATTGTACATTCTTATGAGGTAATTCTCTTTGGAGTACCCATAGAGAATCATTACATTTTTACCAGATAGGTTCTTTTTAATATTCTAATCTAGCAAATTTGCATTTAAGAAAACTGCTTATTCCAGGGTAACTTTCTTGCACAAATTATTGTTCTGCCCACCTCCCCTCAGATAAAACCAGCATCGCCAGGCATGGTGGCTCATATCTGTAATCCCAGCACTTTGGGAGGCCAAGTGGGTGAATTACTTGTGGTCAGGAGTTCAGGAGCAGCCTGGCCAACATGGTGAAACCCCATCTCTACTAAAAAATACAAAAATTAGCCATGCGTGGTGGCAGGCACCTGAATAATCCCAGCTACTCCGGAGGCTGAGACAGGAGAATTTCTTGAACCCGGAGGGGGAGGTTGCAGTGAGCTGAGATTGTGCCATTGCACTCCAGCCTGGGCAACAAGAGTGAAACTCTATCTCAAATAATAATAATAATAATAATAATAATAATAATACCAGCATCATCATAACTTCTCAGAGCTTTGTCTGCTTTCAAGATTCTTTGGCACCTGCACTGGGTTATGTGCCACAGCAAAGATGCTTCCCAGCCATTCATGTTTAATTACACTTAAATATACATTAATTTTTAAAAGGATTAAAAGCACCTTCAAAAATGAAGCATCTATTCACTAAGCAGCATGTATTAATTTATAGGGCTGTTTATGGAAAAAAATGCTGTTATTCTATGCCTCTTGCCTCATGCATAATAAAGAACTTTTCTTTTTGAAAGTAATTGATGTAAAATATTCCTTGAGGGATCAAAATGTTAGTACGACTGGGAGGCAGGATCTCTGCTCTTAGGCAGATTATTTTGAGTGACTTAGTTGCAAGTATAAAATGGGATAAAGGTAGGTGAGGTAAGGGAGTGATAGAGTGGTTTAGGTAACAACCTCTTTGGCAACAGGGATAATAAGACCTTCACAATCTTTCTTAAAATCTTTACAGCACCTGATGTAGCAGGCTTCACATGGGAAGAAGGCAGGGATTGCCATTAGATCAGCTAAGAGGCAAGCAAATAAGAGTCTGGGCACAGAAAATGCTGAGTCTCTCTGAAGGTTTTCCCTCAAGCTGAGCTGGTGTCTGGTTTTCTGACCACATGTTGTTTCTTCTCTTTATAAGAATGAAATAACATTTCTGTTGCAAAAGTAAAAAAAAAGCCAAAATGTTTGTCATCAAGCCTGAGAATGATTTGGGTCCTCACTCAAATAGAGTGATACTTCTTCCTATGATACTGGGCCTGTGGAGTTAGGTCAGAAGGATGTGGTTATAAAATAAAGTGATTTCATTTTGTTTATCCCTTACTCAGAAACTTTCAGTGTTCCCCCTTTCCCACAGTGACAACCGGAAGAGGCCCAAACATATCAGCATGCCAGGTGGAGGCCTTCTAGAACCTGGCTCCAATCTCAGTATAACTTTTACCACTTCCCAACTCAAGCCTTAAACTCTAGCTCAACCATTCTTTTGTGTAACCAAGAAATATTCTAGGCACTTCTGATGGGAAGTAGAGAATAAGCCAAGGCTGGGAGAGGTGAGGCCTGAGTAACTTTAACAGAGATTAGTACCCAGATCACTAAATTCAGGGTTGGAGGGTAAGGCAAGGAACTCTGGTAGTATCTACACTGACAGTCTTTCTAAGGTACCTTATCAAGATGAGAAGATAGTGTTTGCCTAGGTGGTTGTAATGGTTCAGAGATAACGTGACAATTCTTGACACCCTGCTGTTATTTTACTTATAGATCAGAACATATTGTGTAAGCTGATACATTAGATTTTGGAAGGAGAAGCCAATCCCAAAAGACTGGTAGGAATTTAAAGGATTCGCAACTATCAGTCTGAATACCTATCAGTCTGGATAACTATCAGGATACCCACCTATGAGACTGGTGTTCAGAGCTGGACTTGCTTTCTTGATGAAAATCAGGACCTGAATCTTGCAGTCAAACTGGCCTCAGGAAGAAAGGACTGGAGGTGCTGCCTAGGACTTATAACCCCTGTCATATCAGATACCAGAAAACATGTATTATACTATTCCAGAGATTTATCTGTCTTACGAATAGGGCCGTGGGTAGGACAGAGCCTATAGGCTTTTAATTTTGACAGCTGGTCAGGACAAGTTCTTTCAGCAACTGACACCTATCTTCTATGTATTCTTCCAATACTATAACAGGCCTCATTATGGTATATATGATAAATTATCTTATCTCTTCCAATTAATTTATTACACTTTAGACTAATGACTGTTTTATATATAGTCCTATATATGGGATACCCCTCAAAGTCATCCATGAGAGTTAGAATCAAGCTTTTATAGGACGACCACTTCCATTTCTTGGTAACCATGGCTTTTCTTGTGCTTTGTCTTCAAGATCATACTGGAAAGCCGTGTTTAATCTCCTGTTATAGTTCTTTAAAGAAATTCTGTAGGATCTTCATTACACTTGTTTAAAATTTTCATTGAAACCTCTGCTCTTGTCTGCAGCTGATCTGGGCACAATGCTTTTGGCACCCATCAAGTGGAAAGTTTGACCAACTTTAATATTTTAGTCAGAATTGCATAAGCTGAACAAATCAAAATGTCTGTGGTGTTGGTTATTGTTTCTGCTGTTAATTGTCATTCTTCTTCATTAGGGCATAAACAAAGTGGTTTTTTTCCTCACAAACTGATGTGGATGGCCTGCCACTGCAAGCTTCATTTTCAACATTGTCTTGTCCCTTCTTAAAATGAGTTATTGATTTGTAAGCTTCTGATTCCTTTGGGGCATTGTTCCTGTAAACTTTTCATAAAGCAGCAGTGATTTTACCATTCTTCCTCCCAAGCTTCACCCTAAATTTGATATTTGTTCTTGTTTCAATTTTAGCAGAATTCATGTTGTACTGATGGGGGCTCATTTAAAAAAGTTTTATTGCACTAAAACATACATATATAATTTACCATCTTTACCCTTTAAGTGTGTAGTTCAGTGATAAGAAATACATTTATATTCTGTTTCTTCACCCCTTCTCCTTTCTCCCCTTCCTGGCCTCTGATAATCACCAATCTCTATCTTCATGAGATCTACTTTTTTAGCTCCCACATATGAGTGAGACCATATAATATTTGTCTTTCTGTTCTTGGACTTTTTCACTTAACATAATGGTCTCCAATTCCATCTATGTTGCTGTAAATAACAGGATTTTATTCATTTGATGGCTGAATGATATTTCACTGTGTATATGTACCGCATTTTCTTTATTCATTCATCTGTTGATGGGTACTTAGCTTGATTCCATATTTTCACTATTGTGAGTAGTGCTGAAATAAACATGAGAGTGCAGATATCTCTTTGATATATTGATTTCCTTTCTTTTGGATATATATCCAGTAGAAGAATTACTGGATCATATGGGTAGGTCTATTTTTAGTTTTTGCGGGACCTTCATACTGTACATTAGGCTGTACTAATTTGCATTCCCACCAACAGTGTATGAAGGTCCTTTCTCCACATTCTCACCAGAGTCTGTTATTGCCTGTGGTAAGATGATGTGTCATTGTGGTTTTCAATTGCATTTATCTGATGATTAGGGATGTTGAGCATTTTTTTTATATACTTCTTAGCTATTTGTATGTCTTTTGAGAAATGTCTGTTCAAACTTTCTGCCCAATTTTTAATGAAAAAAAAATTTTTTTGCTATTGATTTGTTTGAGCTCCTTATATATGCTGGTTATTAATCCCTTGTTAGATGTATAGTTTGCAGATATTTTCTCTCATTCTGTGGGTTGTCTCTGCACTTTGCTAATTGTTTTCTTTGCTGTACAGAAGCTTTTTAGGTTGATATCCCAATTATGTATGTTTGCCTTGGTTGCTCGTGCTTTTTAGGTCTTACACAAAAAATATTTGCCTAGACCAATGTTTTGGAACATTTTCTCAAAGTTTCATTGTTTTAGGTCTTCTATTGAAATCTTTTATCCATTTTGATTTGATTTTTGTGTAGGGTGGGAAATAGAGGTCCAATTTCATTCTTTTGCATATAGTTATACAGTTTTTGATAGGGGCTCTTTTAAAACTGTCTTATCCTTCTTAGTGCCTCAAACTAGATTCTCTTCAGTTATGTTATGACAAGTTAGTATGAGTTTATTTTGATGCAAAAAAGGTGAAATCTTGCATTGTTGTTTTATAACACACATTTTTTATGGATTTTTTGAAGACCTCTCCTATTTGTCAGATACTGATCTTCCATTGACTGTAGAATAGACTGTCTTTTCTTATTTCTGTTTTAGCTCTTGGGTTTTACAGTTTAAAAAAATAATTTTTTAATTTGAAAATTTAAAACTGTATTATTTATAGTGTACAGCGTGATGTTTTGATATGTGTGTACACTGGAATGGCTAAATCAGGCATATGTATTATCTCACATACTTAACGTTTTTTGTAGTGATAATACTTAAAATCTATCCTCTTAGCAATTTTCAAGTATACAATCTATTATTATTAACTGTAGTCAGTATGATGTACAACATATCTCTTGAACTTTTGCTTTCTAACTAAAATTTTATGTCCTTTGACCAACTTCTTCCTTATCTCTCTACCCCCTCATCTTTTACTCCCTGTTTCTATGAATTTGCATGGTTTTTTTTCTTTTGATTCTAGGTATAAGTAAGCTCCCGTGGCATTTGTCTTTGTGTGCCTGGCCTATTTCGTTTAATGTAATAGCCTCCAAGTTCATCCAAGTGGTTGCAAATGACAGTATTTCTTTTTTTTGTAAGGCCTAATAGCAATTTCATTGTGCCTATGTACCACATTTCCTTTATCCATTCGTTCACTGATGGACACTTAGGTTGACTCCATATCTTGGATATTGTCAATAATGTTGCAGTGAACATGGAAGGGCAGATATCTCTTTGACATAATGATTTTATATTCTTTGGATATGTGTACTCAGTAGTGGGATTGCTGGATCATATGGTAGCTTTATTTTTAATTTTTTGAGGAGCCTCCTGTTTTTCATAATAGAGTTCATAATTTACATTATCTTCAACAGTGTACAAGAATTCCCTTTTCTATGTATCCCTGCCAACACAAATTCTAACTCTTCATCATGGCCCAGGAGGCCCTGCATTATACGGTTTCTGCCTTTTTGTCAGATTTTGTCTCATGTTTCTCTTTGCTCTTTCTTACTGCTCTCCGGCCACAAAAATCTTCCTTCAGCTTCTGGGTAAAGTTTTCCTGCCTAGAGGCTTTTGTAGGTACGGTAACCTCTGCAATGAGTATTCTTGTTCTCCATTCTTCTTATCCATAGCTCCTTAGCATAAAATCCTTCAGTTTTCAGCTTAAATATCTCCTCAGAGATGTCTTCCCTGATCACCTAATACAAAGAAGTTTTCTGTCCCCCCCATTCTTCAGTTAGCTAAAACTGATAGAAAACCCAAAACAATAGTAGCTTACACATGATAGAAGTTTCTTTCTCTGTCATATGAAATTATAGATAATTATGCAGCAGAGTGTTAGGAACCCAGATTCTGCTGACCAGATGTTCCTTTCCAAGCCTACTTCATCATCCATGATAGCTTCTTCCATCTGCATTTGGGTGACCAGGATAAAGACATGCCTCCTCTTTTAAGTAACACAGCCACATCTAGCTATAGAAAAGCTAGAAAATAGGGTCTTTTAAAAACTCTAGACAGTCATCTTCCCAGCAAAATTAAAACAGTTATTACTGAGGGAGAGGGAGAAAATGGATATGGAGGAATGAGGAGGGGTTATATTCCACATTTTACACTCATGGTAGAAATGGACTTTGTACATTATTGTATCACATAGCATTTTTTATTATATAATTTTCTTGTAGGAAAATAACTTTCTTGTGGGAAATTTGTGCTATTCTTGAGCAACTGGCTTGTTTTCCTATTATTGTGATTCTTCTGCCTGATTATGTTTTGCTTTTTGCTTTGTTTGCCAGGTAGCTCGTAGCTAAATATATGGTCCTCACCAGCAACTACACAACTCTTATGATGTGTATTTTCTTCTGATAATATTATCTGTGACATTATTTTATTTTATTATACCTGTTTTCTTTACCTTCTTCCTTTATTTTTATTTCTTCAATGTAATTTTGCAAGTCTCTTCAAATTCTTTTGGTAATAAATCAGGAAATAAGTAAAACACAAGTATAAATAAATAAAATATTTTATATTTAATGAAGCTCATAAAAGCACCTTCATTATAAGGCTGTTGAGAAAATCTGTTTGAGTTAATGTAAGTAAAACATTTAGAACAGTACATGGCATATTATAAGACCTATATAAATAGTAGTTCTCTATTATTATTTTAATTGAATCTTTCCTGAAGTGACCATCAGATAAACCTACTTGATGAGACAGTTTTACTATAACTTTTATACTAGGTTAAACAAAGAGGAAAAGATTAAAATATACATTTAAGGACCACTCAGCAACAATTATTCTATGTTTTCATATTCTAATCTATGTAGCAACTAGTAAATACATTGTGCTATATATGATAATATGCTAAAATTCTTAGTGGAGATGGCCTCTAAGACATTTTATATGCCTAGTATTTAGGCATCATGTATATGAAATGTATGGATGAATAATCAGATGAAGCTTCAGTGACCAGAGTAGTGTTACCCTCTCTCCATCTCTTTCTGTTAGAAATAGTCCCCATCAGATAGGTCTGTGTTTGAATTTTAGATCTGCTACCAACCACACTATGTGACCTGGGTCAAGTCTCAGTTTTCATATCAATATATCTGCTGAAGGGTGGCAATAATACCTACCACGTAGGGACATAAGGATTACATGAAATAATACATGTAAAGATCTTTGCATGTTTCCTGGCCAGAGTACACATAGAACAGCTATTTCTGTTATCATTAGTTTCACGTATGTTTTTTAACTGAAGAATTATTACCTTTTATGTCTTAAATTTATATTGAGTCTATACACACTTCATGTTTTTTATTTAAATATTTAAAATCCTTACCCTACAATCCAATGGAAATTCTGCAGATGTTTAAATTTTGGGATTTCATGATAAAATTTTATAGAATAGTTGTTTTAAATATGGCTCAGGGATAGCACATAGTCCATATGGATCCTTGGGAATGATGCAAACTGTGAGCTCCTATAGCAATAATATTTCTATTACTATAGCATTTGTGTCTAAGTTTCTGGTGTGGATTAATAAATTATTATTGTTGTTAAATGGACGCCTGGTTTTCTTAATTGGTAGCTCATCAAGAGCTTATTAAAAACTTCCTATTCATTTTGTTGATTTCAGTGGTTGGGGATAAATGGCCTAGGAGGCTCTTTGCCCAGCCAAAGTGGATCATGAACAATATGTGATATTTAATTCAATTCAATTCAGCAAACATACTGAAATCAAAATATGCAAAAAGCATTATGCTACAAATTGTGGTAATATCAAGGGACATCCCTGTGGTGGCCATCTGTTGTTTGCTACCCAGGATCCATTTTTTTCTATTTGGGAACTACAGCCTTGGCTCACTCCAAGCTATGTGGTTTGGATAGGATTGTCCCCTTACCCAGGTCTGGGGTGGAATGGCCTTGCTTGGCTTAGGGTAGTCAGTATAGCCCATTTCTATGGCCATGGTATTAGATATATGAATGGGCATGTAACTCATGAATCTTGAACAGACTTGTGCTCTGGGGCTTCTGAAAAAAATTGAAGCCTTCTCTCTTTGCTGTGGGAACTTCTGGAAAAGATACTTTCTCTTTCCCTGGGCCAATAGTTAGGCTGTAAGGTCTAGGAAAGCCTGTAGATGTTTTAGAAGAGAACACCACACAGACTTTGAAGATGAAGCTGATGCCATGGGTGTGGAGTTGGTCTGACCTGGATTCAAATTCAAGCACTGTCACTTTCTAGTTTGGTAAGATATTTGAATCTCTTTGTGCCTCCATTTTGTCACCTATAAAATGTGGCTAATGCCCTTACTCTCGCCTCCTTTAAACTATATGATACAGGCTTTTAATTGTAACATAATTAACAACAGTAGTTGGATTTGTGCCCATCTAGCCAATCAACTTTCATAAAATGAAATCCAGAAAATTTTCATGTAATTCATATGGTGCTGATAATCTTCTATTGACAAATTATGTGATATTGAATCATGAAACTGAGCCAAGTTTATCATTATTTAGGGTAGAAATTCTTTTTTGTTACGGTAGTTTTACCCAAGTTTTACTTCTTTACGAAGAGCATGAGATACATTTAACATTTTAAACATGGCTATATAAGAAAGTCCAGTTTGGAATACCATTTTCATAGAGTTATTTTAGCCCTCTAATACAGCACTGCCATAGCATTTTGTACTTGATACAAACATAAGCACACTAGTTTCTATCATTTTTTCCCTTGATTTATAAAGATGGAATTTAGAAAGCAAATGCATTTAGGGATGAAATAGTGAAATCTACTGAATGTGTATAGAATTATTAAAAAGTATAACGTGGCTGCTTGTTTCTTTTAGAAATGACATTGGGTGGGTTAGCTAACCAAAGCTGCCAAGACTGTATTTTAATGATCTTGAGTTTATCTCCTATTTAAAATTCTTTGTCATTTAGTCTACAGGTGTTAGATCACTTAATACTTGCTAAATTCTTCAGATTTGTTTGTTTCAGATCATTTGGTGTTGATCAATTTGATGTGTGATAGGAGGAGGAACTAGTTACCTAAATTTTCACAGAACAATCTTCCCTAGGTATCAAATATATTCATTCTATATATTCTATCAGTCAGCCATAGACTGTGAAGAACTTCGAGAGAAACTTTAAATTCAGAGTCCCTGAATTAGTCAATTTTTACTCAGTAATGCTGTGGTAATAAATGACCTTCAGTAGTGCCTTTGTTCCTACCTCCAGTATGTTTTTTAACCCCAGAATGCAGACAAAAGGAGTAGCTTCCATTTGGGACATGCCATTCTCCTGGCTGAGAGCAATGATCTCTCTTTTCTTTTTTCTTTTAAGTTCTGGGGTATATGTGTAGGATGTGCAGGTTTTTTACATAGGTAAATGTGTGCCATGGTGGTTTGCTACACCTATCAACTCATTACCTAGTTATTAAGCCCAGCATGCACTAGCTATTTTCCCCCATGTTCTTCTTCTTCGCACTGCACCCCCAACAGACCCCAGTGTGTGTTGTTCCCCTACCTGTGTCCATGTTTTCTCGTTCAGCTCTCACTTATAGTGAGAACATGCAGTATTTGTACTGTTTCTGCATTAGTTTGTTGAGGATAATGGCTTCCAGCTCCATCCATGACTCTGCAAAGGACATTATCTTGTTCCCTTTTTATGGCTGCATAGTATTCCATGGTATATATGTACCATATTTTCTTAGAGACAAAGTCAAATCTTGCAACGTTCCTTAAAGCTCTTGCTCAATTGTGACTGCATATCATGCGTATTGACATTCCTATGGCCAGAGAAATTCTCTTGGTCAAATTCAGGGTCAGTGTCTTTGACTGATATCACAGTTTACAAGGCAATGGGCGGGTATGTGTTTTGAGAGGAAATAATGGAACATATGTCATTAGAATTACTAAAGAGTAGAACACAGAATGATTAAATATATCAGTATATTTAATGAATTATTAAATTATACCAGTAGGTCTATTTTGGACAGGGCTACTGATATATTTTTCTCTTATGCCATACTGTTCTGCTATTTTTTCTCCGAAAACTTCCTTCCCTGCTTCTCTCACCTGCCACTCCATCACTTCCTCTTTACACTTTGTTGCCAAATAGACCCATGGAACCTACTCCACTTTTCTCTATAGCCTGATGCAGGATCTTTATGATATATGACCTAAATTATTGCTTTAGTAAAAACTGGAGCTATCTAATGTTATAAGGAATAAGTCTGCTCTGAGCCAAGTAGACTTGATATTTGCTGAAGTCATATCCAGTTTGTTTTAGTCCTGGTAATTTGACTTGAAGTGAAATTTTAAATAAACCAGGTAATTATTGGTATGCCCACTAAATGTATGTCGAGAGCACTTAAATAACTACCCTTGTCTTATAGAGCAGTTTTACCACCATTATCTCATATAATGGTCACAAAAAGCCTGGTGATGCCAATGTTATTGTGATTCCCATTTTACAGGATAAAAAAAGTTAAGCAGCTTATTCAGGATCGAAAGGCTGGTGAGCTTTACAGCCAGCATTCAAGCCAGGGTATGTAAGGATAGACACTTCTCAATACTGACAAAGAAATCCTCTGTTTTAAGAATATATTAAATAATGCATAACGTAATAAATACCTTGTTTTTTTTTAAAGTTGCAGACTAAGATATTTGCCTGTTTCACTGAATATATTCAACTTAAAATTTTTAGAAATGTCTTCTTAGTTTTGAATGATCTGATGACTAAATTTCAGTTTATATAAAACTTTCCCTCATAAAACAGTCATTACATAGTTTGGACAGTATGCTTCTTGGAGTATAAAACCCAATTGCAATAAACAGTATCATGCCGTTACCGAAAGTGGCCTACTATGCTTTATCTCCACTGCCCTGTCGCAGTCTAAACCACTGTCACCCCTTGCCCAGAATGTGGCAGTAGTCCTTTCAACAGCTCTCTACTTTTCTTTCCTCCTCCAAGCCTTTCATCAAGCTGAGCCTAATGATGTTTTCAGTTGTGAATGTGAATTTGTCTGACTTCTCCATCCTCACCCAAATTCCTTAATAAAGGCTCCCATGTACTGTCACCCTGCAAACGCTGCCAGCCTTCTGTCATCATTCTCTCCCTCAATTTCTGCTTACTTTCTCATCTTAGTCCTCTCTCCTACCCACCCTCCTGCCAGTGTCTCCTACTCAATTAGCACTCATTTTTCCCATCCCATCTTCCCAGGGAAGCCAGCCATCACCCCCAGACCATGATAAGTAGCCCATTTTAGTCTACTGTAGCTGGCAACTCACCTCCATATCCCATCCATTGCCAAGCCTGGATTTTCCTCTGTAAATACTTGAAGCTGACTGAGGTGCATCGTGCCTTCCTGCTGCCCACTTTTCCACATTAGATGACAGTGGTTTTCATGAAAGCCCTCCCTCCCTCACTCACATTAGTCACCTTTACAAGGAATCACCCAGTGATTAGAGAGAAAGCAACCATGTCAACCATGCTTCAAAGCAACCATATTCAAAACAACCAAGTTGTTTTGGAAAAGAATATACTTCATGTTTTAGAATGTACATATTTCTTGTGATAATTACTAAAAGAAATCAAGATATTCAAGTCTGAGTGCCTGTTCATGCTGCTACAATAACAATGGGAACAGTTTGCATTTTAAGGCAATCTAATTTCTAAGGACCAGAAGTGGTCCATGTTTATTGCTGCTTATTGCTAGTTGATTCTTATAAAACTGAAATGCCCTACATTTCATGTGGAATTGAACATAATGGGCCTGTGTTAGGTACCTCTTCACTAAACAACAAAAGTCTCTGTAACAAGTCAATATAATTTTTCTTTTTTTAAAATTATACTTTAAGATTCTGGGATACATGTACAGAATATGCAGGTTTGTTAATAGGTATACACGTGCCATGGTGGTTTGCTACATCCATCAACTTGTCATCTACATTACATATTTCTCCTAATGCTATCCCTCCCCTAACCCCCTACACCCCCTAACAGGCCCCAGTGTGTGATGTTCCACTCCCTGTGTCTATGTGTTCTTATTGTTCAAATCCCACTTATGAGGGAGAACATGAAGTGTTTGGTTTTCTGTTCTTGTGTTAGTTTGCCAAGAATGATGGTTTCCAGCTTCATCCATGTCCCTGAAAAAGACATGAACTCATCCTTTTTTATGGCTGTATAGTATTCCATGGTGAATATGTGCCACATTTTCTTTATCCAGTCTATCATTGATGGGCATTTGGGTTGGTTCCAAGTCTTTGCGAACAGTGCATGTGTCTTTATAGTAGAATGGTTTATAATTCTTTGGGTATATACCCAGTAATAGGATTGCTGGGTCAAATGGTATTTCTGGTTTTAGATCCTTGAAGAATAACCACACTGTCTTCCACAATGGTTGAACTAATTTACACTCCCACCAACAGTGTAAAAGCATTCCTATTTCTCCACATCCTCTCCAGCATCTGTTGTTTCCTGACTTTTTACTGATTGCCATTCTAACTGACGTGAGATGGCATCTCATTTTGGTTTTGATTCTCATTTCTCTAATGGCTGGTGATGATGAGCTTTTTTTCATATGCTTGTTGGCTGTATACATGTCTTCTTTTGAAAAGTGACTGTTCATATCCTTCACCCAGTTTTGATGGGATTGTTTGTTTTTTTTTCTTGTAAATTCGTTTAAGTTCTTTGTAGATTCTAGATATTAGTTCTCTGTCAGATGAATAGATTGCAAAAATTTTTCCCCCATTCTTTAGGTTGCCTGTTCACTCTGATGATAGTTTATTTTGCTATACAGAAGCTCTGTAGTTTAATTAGATCCCATTTGTCACATTTGGCTTTTGTTGCCATTGCTTTTGGTGTTTTAGTCATGAAGTCTTTGCCCAGGCCTGTGTCCTGAATGGTATTGCCTAGGTTTTCTTCTAGGGTTTTTATGGTTTTAGGTCTTATATTTAAGTCTTTATCTTGAATTAATTTTTGTATACAGTATAAGCAAGAGGCACAGTTTCAATTTTCTGCATGCAGCTAGCCAGTTTTCCCCATTGCTTGTTTTTGTCAGGTTTGTCATTTATTAAATAAGGAATCCTTTCCCCATTGCTTGTTTTTGTCAGGTTTGTCAAAGATCAGATGGTTGTAGATGTACAGTGTTATTTCCAAGGCCTCTGTTCTGTTCCATTGGCCTATATATCTGTTTTGGTACCAGTACCATGCTGTTGAGTTACTGTAGCCTTGTAGTATAGTGACGTCAGGTAGCATGATACCTCCAGTTTTATTCTTTTTGCTTAGGATTGTCTGGTTATATGGGCTCTTTTTTGGTTCCATATGAAATTTAAATTAATTGGGTTTTTCTAATTCTGTGAAGAAAGTCCATGGTAGCTTGATGGGAATAGCATCGAATCTATAAAATTACTTTGGGCAGTATGGCCATTTTCATGATATTGATTCTTCCTAACCATGAGCATGCAATGTTTTTCCTTTTGTTTGTGTCCTCTCTTATTTCCTTGAGCAGTGGTCTGTAGTTCTCCTTGAAGAGGTCCTTCACATTCCTTGTAAGCTATATTCCTAGTTATTTTATTTTCTTTTTAGCATTTATGAGTGGGAGTTCACACATGATTTGACTCTCTGTCTATTAGTGGTGTATAGGAATGCTTGTGATTTTTGCACATTGATTTTGTATCCTAAGACTTTGGTGAAGTTGCTTATCAGCTTAAGGAGATTTGGGGCTGAGACCATGGGGTTTTCTAAATATACAGTCATGTCATTTGCAAACAGAGACCATTTGACCTCTCTTCCTATTGGAATATGCTTTATTTCTTTGTCTTTCCTGATTGCCCAGGCCAGAACTTTCAATGCTATGTTGAATAGGAGTGGTGAGAGAGGGCATCCTTGTCTGATGCCAGTTTTCAAAGGGAATGCTTCCAGCTTTTGACCATTCAGTCTGATATTGGCTGTGGGTTTGCCATAAATAGCTCTTATTATTTTGAGATACATTTTACCAATACCTAGTTTATTGAGAGTTTTTAGCATAAAGGTTGCTGAATTTTATTGAAGGCCTTTTCTTTGTCTATTGAAATAATCATGTGGTTTTTGTCATTGGTTTTATTTATGTGATGCATTATGTTTATTGATTTGTGTCTGTTGAACCAGCCTTGCATCCCAGGGATGAAGCTGACTTGATTGTAGTGGATAAGATTGTGCTGCTGGATTCCATTTGCCATGATTTTATTGGGGATTTTCACATCGATGTACATCAGGGATATTGGCCTGAAATTTTCTTTTTTTGCTGTATCTCTGCCAGGTTTTGGTATCAGGATAATGCTGGCCTCATAAAATAAGTTAGGGAGGAGTCTCTCTTTTTCTTTTGTTTGGAATAGTTTCAGAAGGAATGGTACCAGTACCTCTTTGGACCTCTGGTAGAATTGGCTATGAATCCATCTAGTCCTGGGCTTTTCTTGGTTGGTAGGCTATTAATTACTGGCTTAATTGAGAACTTGTTATTGGTCTATTCAAAGATTTGATTTCTTCCTGGTTTAGTCTTGGGAGGGTGTGTGTGTTCAGAAATTTATCCATTTCTTCTAGATTTTCTAGTTTATGTGTGTAGAGATGTTTATAGTATTCTCTTATGGTAGTTTGTATTTCTGTGGGATCAGTGGTGATATCCCTATATCATTTTTTATTGTGTCTATTTGATCTTCTGTCATTTCTTTTTTTAGTCTGGCTAGCTGTATATCTATTTTGTTGATTTTTTTTTTTTTTAAAAAAAAACAGCTTTTTGATTTGTTGATTTTTTTTTGAAAGCTTTTTTGTGTGTCTCTATCTCCTTCAGTTCTGCTCTGACCTTAGTTTTTTCTTGTCTTCTGGTAGCTTTTGAATTTGTTTGCTCTTGCTTCTCTAGTTCTTTTAATTTTAATGTTAGGGTGTTGATTTTAGATCTTTCCTGCTTTCTTCTGTGGACATTTAGTTCTATAAATTTCTCTCTAAACACTGCTTTAGCTTTGTCCCAGAGATTCTGGTATGTTGTGTCTTTGTTCTCGTTGGTTTTAAAGAGCTTATTTATTTCTGCCTTAATTTTATTATTTACTCAGTAGTCATTCAGGAACATATTGTTCAGTTTTCATGTAGTTGTATGGTTTTGAGTGAGCTTCTTAATCCTACGTTCTAATTTGATTGCACTGTGGTGTGAGAAACTGTTTGTTATGATTTCTGTTCTTTTGCATTTGCTGAGGAATGTTTTACTTCCAATTGTGTGGTCAGTTTTAGACTAAGTGATGTGATGATGAGAAGAATGTATATTCTGCTCATTTGGGATGGAGAGTTCTATATGTGTTTGTTAGATCCACTTGGTCCAGATCTGAGATCAAGTCCTGGATATCCTTGTTAAATTTTGTCTCCTTGATTTGTCAAATATTGACAGTGGGGTGTTAAAGTCTCTCACTATTATTGTATGGAAGACTAAGTCTCTTCATATGTCTCTAAGAACTTGCTTGATGAATCTGGGTGCTCCTGTATTGCATGCATATATATTGAGAATAGCTAGGTCCTCTTGTTGCATTGATCCCTTTGCCATTATATAATGCCCTTCTTTATCTTTTTTGATCTTTGTTGGTTTAAAGTCTATTTTTTTCAGAGACTAGGATTGCAACCCCTACTTTTTTTTAACTTTTCATTTGCTTGGTAAATCTTCTTCCATCCCTTTATTTCAAGCCTATGTGTGTCTTTGCACATGAGATGGATCTCCCGAATACAGCATTCCGATGGGTCTTGAGTCTTTACCAAATTTGCTAGTCTGTGTCTTTTAATTGGGGCATTTAGCCCATTTACATTTAATGTTAACATTGTTTTGTGTGAATTTGATCCTGCCATTATGATACTAGCTGGTTATTTTGCCTGTTAGTTGATGCAGTTTCTTCATGGTGTCAATGGTCTTTACAATTTGGCATGTTTTTGCAGTGGCTGGTACCAGTTTTTCATTTCCATCCTTCAGGAGGTCTTGTAAGGCAGGCCTGGTGGTGACAAAATTTCTCAGCATTTGCTTGTCTGCAGATGATTTTATTTCTCTTTTACTTATGAAGCTTAGTTTGGCTGAATATGAAATTCTGGGTTGAAAATTCTTTTCTTTAAGAATGTTGAATATTGGCCCCCCACTCTCTTCTGGCTTGTAAGGTTTCTGCAGATAAATTTGCTGTTAGTCTGATGGGCTTCCCTTTGTGGGTAACCCGATCTTTCTCTCTGGCTGCCCTTAACATTTTTTTTTCATTTCAACCTTGCTGAATCTGACGATTATGTGTCTTGGAGTTGCTCTTCTTGAGGAGTATCTTTGAGGTGTTCTCTGTATTTCCTGAATTTGAATGTTGGCCTGTCTTGCTAGGTTGGGGAAGTTTTCCTAGATAATATTCTGAAGAGTGTTTTTGCACTTGGTTCCACTCTCCCCATCACTTTCAGGTACACCAATTGAACATAGGTTTGGTCTTCTCACATAGTTCCATATTTCTTGGAGGCTTTGTTCATTCCTTTTCATTCTTTTCTCTAATCTTGTCTTCACATTTTATTTCATTAAGTTGATCTTCAATCTCTGATATTTTGTCTTCTACTTGATCTATTAAGCTATTGATACTTGTGTATGCTTTGTGAAGTTTTCATGCCGTGTTTTCAGCTCCATCAGGCCATTTATGTTCTTCTCTAAACTGGCTATCCTAGTTAGCAATTCCTCTAACCCTTTTTCAAAGTTCTTAGCTTCCTTGCTTGAGTTAGAATATACTCCTTTAGCTTGGAGGGGTTTGTTATTACCCACCTTCTGAAGCCTACTTCTGTCGATTTGTCAGACTCATTCCTCATCCAGTTTTGTTTCCTTGTGGGAGAGGAGTTGTGACCCTTAAAGGAGAAGAGTCATTTTGGTTTTTGGAATTTTCAGTGTGTTTGCGCTTGTTTTTCCTCATCTTCGTGGATTTATCTACTTTTGGTCTTTGATGTTGGTGACCTTCAGACAGGGTTTCTGTGTGGACATCCTTTTTGTTGATTTTGATACTCTTCCATTCTGTTTCTTAGTTTTCCTTCTAATAGGCCCCTCTGCTGCAGGGTTGCTGGAGTTTGCTAGAGGTCCACTCCAGACCATTTGCCTGGGTATCACCAGCAGAGGCTGCAGAATAGCAAAGATTGCTGCCTATTCTTTCCTCTGGAAGCTTCTTCCCAGAGGGGCGCCCCCAACCAGATGCCAGTGGAGCTCTCCTGTATGAAGAACCTGTTGTTCCCTGCTGGGAAATATCTCCCAGTCAGGAGGCATGGGGGTCAGGGACCCACTTGAGGAGGCAGTCTGTCCGTTAGTAGAGCATGAATGCTATGCAGGAAGATCTGCTGCTCTCTTCAGAGCTGTCAGGCAGGGATTTTAAGTCTGCAGAAGTTGTGTCTACAGCCGTCCCTTCCCCCAGGTGCTCTGTTCCAGGGAGATGGGGATTTTATCTATAATTCCCTGACTGGGGCTGCTGCCTTTCTTTCAGAGATGCCCTACCCAGAGAGGAGGAATCTAGAGAGGCAGTCTGGCTACAGCAGCATTGCTGAGCTGCAATGGACTTTGCCCAGTTCAAACTTCTCTGTGGCTTTGTTTACACTCTGAGGGAAAAATCACCTACTCAAGCCTCTGTAATGGCAAGACGCCCCTTCCCCAACCAAGGTCAAGTGTCCCAGGTCCACTTCAGACTGCTGTGCTGGGAGTGAGAATTTCAAACCAGTGTATCTTAGCTTGCTGGGCTCTGTGGGGGTGTTATCTGCCGAGCTAGACCTCTTGGCTTCCTGGCTTCAGCCCTTTTTCCAGGGGAGTGAATGGCTCTGTCTCACTGGCATTTCAGGTGCTACTGGGGTATGAAAAAAACTTCTGCAGCTAGTTTGGTTTCTGCCCAAATGGCGGCCCAGTTTTGTGCTTGAAACCTAGGGCCCTGGTGGTGTAGGCACCCAAGGGAATCTCCGAGTCTGGGGGTTGTGAAGACCATGGGAAATGCATAGTGTCTGGGCTGGAATGAACCATTCCTCATGGCACAGTCCTTCAAGGCTTTCCTTGGCTAGGAGAGGGAGTTTCCTACCCCTTGCACTTCCCTGGTGTGGCGACACCCCACTCTGCTTCTGCTCCCCCTCCATGGGCTGCACCCACTGTCTAACTAGTCCCAGTGAGATGAGCCAGGTACCTCAGTTGGAAATGCAGAAATCACCCGCCTTCTGCATTGATCTCACTGGGAGCTGCAGACCAGAGCTATTCCTATTTGGCCATCTTGCCAGCCACATCTAAGCTCAATATTTTAGAAGTCAAAGTAGACAGGATGCTTTTCTTGTGGCTTGTCCTCAGGTATTAGTACAAGTGGCTCTCAGCATACCACCCAACAGGGCAGTCAACTGCCTCTCTAGAGATAATGATAACTTTTCATACCCATGGATTTTGATTCAGTGGGGTCTAGGGTCTCCCGTAAGGTCAACAGACCAGGTTTAATGTGAGCCATATCACCAGAGACACATTCTGGAGAGGATGGGTCATGTGCCTTCAGTTATCACTTGGAGTTGCACTTTGCCTCTTGTTCCTCTAACTTTCTCTCAACTAATAGCTGAGTTTTAATTTTTTTCCCTGAAAATTTATTCAAAGAGTGTTTTCCTTTTCTTCCCGGAATTCAGAGAATGAAGATGTAGGTCCATAAATATCTTGGTTAAAAGTTGGAAGTTCGTAGAGTGTCCCACTGTCTGTTTTGGTGCCTGGCAGGAAGCCTCCTACTCACTGTGAATGAATAGATGTTTCATGTATTTTTGTCTTCTCTCTTTGTTCTCTACCTGGGAATGTCCTTCCCTCATTTTCAGGCTACTGAAATCTTCTAAAGCCCTCTTAAAGTTTCTTTTTTATAGGAACTTCCTAGATTTCTTCCCTTAGTTAGAATTAATTTTGATTTATGTTATTATTTCATGAAATTGTACTTTGTACTTTCATTTAGTATTCTGATTATGTTATTTTTAAAGTTACTATTTACCTATATTCTCTCCCAGGTTATACAATCCTTAAGGATAGTACTGGAATTTTCTCATCTTCCTATTGTCCACGTTGCCCAGCATGAAGTTTTGGCACACTAGGGAGGCTATACATTTGTTGAATTAGTTTGGATCTGTAAGGCATATTCTTCCATGAAAAGAACATTGCACAATCACAATATTCTTCATAAACAAACGGACACTCAGAAAGAACTGTTGTGATGTTCTTTTATCTGCCTTTCTTGAATCTGTAGTTTCCTTATCACTTCAGGCCAAAACACTGAGTTTCCCAGAACAACTGTTTTCTCTTCTCCATAACTCTGAGTTCTGGAAAAACCGACCATTCTATGGACCTAGTTTTCTTGCATAGTGCACACAGTATGAGATTATTTGATAAGAGTAGAAAGCTAAGTTTCCTTTTGGGTAGGACTAGACTATTTCCTGTTCGGAATCAATATTCTAAAACATACCATATTAAATTGAGCCAATAAATACCTTTTTCTGTCTCTAAGTCTTTTTATTTTAATGATAGAAAATGTTGTAAAATTATTTCATCATCTTCTTATTCTTAACTATTCTCAGAAAGAATCAAATCAGAAGAGACTGAAATTGGAATCTGTTGATCAAATTCACTGTGAAATAGATTATCTGAGGCAATACTAAGCAGTTAGCATCTGTTTTCTGTGCTAGGAGACCACAGTGGTAATTACACACAGGGTAAGTGGCTTAAAAAATTGATCAGTTTTGAAAATTAGGTGTGGAAGATAGAAAGGAACCTGAGGATTTTAATAATATTTTTGTGATATAATATGCTGTAGCCAAAAGAGTTACTTTTTAATGAGTATTTTTAGCTTCAGTCCCACATTCTCTTCAGAAATTAAGTATTGTAATCCTTTTCTTTAATAGACTCTGATGATTCTTGTTCTAGAGTAAAACACCCCTCCCAACTCCCTTATTGAGACATTGGGACCTAGTGGGGTAACAGCACCCTGATTGATGAACAAGATTCTTATAGATTAAGGAAAAGAATTGCTGACAACTTAGGCAGATTTTTATATACCTATTTGTTTTCCTTCCTAATTCCTCTTAAAATCAAAATGCCAAGCTTTTCTTTCGATATATGTGATATTTGTGAATGAAGGTAACAATGCAGTTAATGGGAAGAGCATGACCCCTGGATTCAGATATCCAGTAGTTCCAGTCTCAGCTGTAGCACCTAGCAGTTATGTGAGCTTTATTCTCTGCATCTCAGTCTCCTCATAATAACTACTTTGCAGAATTGCTGTGAATATTAGTGTAAACAATGGATATTCAAATATAGCTATTATTATTATTACCATCAATTATTCTTACCTATAGAAATATGCAATTTCCTTGGAAGTATACATGTTTGAAGAGTGATGAGGGATAGGGTATTATGCTTTTATTTTTTCAGTTTCTCTTCATCTATTAAGTGGGTTATAGGTATGGTATTATGTGTGTGTGTGTGTTTCACATATTATATGCTAGGCACTATTTCAGGCACTTAGAACTTACATTATTGTTGTGGGTTCATTTGAAAACTGATAAATGCTGCCAAAACAAAAACAAGCTAAGAGGGATAGGAGATTGCAAGTGAGTTGTAATTACTAATAGGGACATCGGGATAAGTCTTATTGTGAATATGACCCTGGTTTTGTGTTCTTAGAGGTTTTCGTGAACTATCTTTTGGAATTGGAAGATGGAAAGAAGGGAGATGAGAGTAAAGAATGAGAGCTTGCTGATTTGTAGGCAGACATGAATATGTCCTTTGGTGTAAGGTGTTAGAACACAAACTAATATAAAAGAGTGAAATATTCTAGGTGGACTAGTTTTATTTTATTCAATTTGAGCAAAAATCTTCCTACAATTTTTTGTGCACACCCTGCCTTCCCAAACAATGGCTACTGAATACAGTGGCCCACCTTGTCTATGACTGCTGGAGGAAGTCATTACCATGACTCACATCTGTTATTGAACTTTCACGAAACAAGTCCCTCAGGGCCAGAAGAAATGCTATCATCTATTTGTCCTATGCAATGGCCTGAGCCTGCGGTCATGTGAGTTCTACCCACATGTGGCCATATAAGTGTACATATAAATTAACTGAAATTAAATGACATTAAACATTCAGATTCTTAGTCACTCCAGTCACATTTCAAGTGCTCAATAACCACATGTGGCTAATGGCTACTGTGTGAGCACTGATAGCAAACATTTCTGTCACTGTAGAAAGTTCTCTTAGTGTTAGTTATTTTATACGTTTCTGACTCCAATATTTTTTTTGTGGTACTGTTGTCATTTTTCAGACTTTAATTCCTCCTTTTGATTTGTCGTTTCTCATAGTTAAAAGGTTTAAATGCCAGATGTAGAATTTTGTGTAAAGTAAGAGTAACCAGGCTCTAAGAGATCAGAAGAGCTTTCTTATATTCAAGTTTTTGTACTTGGAATTTCTATTTCTATTCTGAGTGCCCCAAGGCCTCTTTTGCTTGGTTATTGTTCTGTAGCTGTACTGTGGGTATAAGGGAATCAGACTGCTGAGTTCCTGTGGGAGAAGGACTATCAAACTTTAAACGTAAAATTGAACATTCATGGAAATGCTTTAGACCCAGTCAGTAGTCACTTATTTGGAGCAGCGCCATTCAAGGGGTGCTTAGTGACGAACTGGCTACATGTATGCCAAATTGTGTTTCCAGGGTTAGTCCTGGGCACTCTGAAAATCCAGAAGAGGATGGTACTTGATCCAGGCTTTCCCGATGTTACAGGAGACAAGAGGCCAGGGAATGCTCCCTAAAGAAGTGATTCTTGAATGGAATCTTGAGGGATAAATAGGTACTGGTCACGTGATGAAGGTGGAAAAAGGGGGTCAACAGCATTAATGCAGACACTGAAGAGTGAAATGGCATGGCATGAGAGGAGGAACTTTCAGGTTTCATATTAATGAAGTCTAAAATAGAAGAGAATAGGCTGGGCATGGTGGCTCACACCTATAATCCCAGCACTTTGGGAGGCCAACGCAGTTGGATCACCTGAAGTCAGGAGTTCAAGACCAGCCTAGCCAACATGGTGAAACCCTGTCTCTACTAAAAATACAAAAAAATAGCTGGGCATGGTGGCAGGTGCTTTGGATATTGAACTGATGGGTTTTTGACAGAGGTAGAAGAGGGGAAGAGGAGTTGGGGATGGTGCCTTGGGCAGATCTGACTGTACAGTAGGTTGACTTGTTCATTCTGGCAACTCTGCGAAGGTGAAAAGGAGCCATGCTCGAGGCTGGGACACTGGTGGTATGGGAGGGCCAGGGAGTAGAAACCTGTAATAGTTCAAAAGAGGGCTAATGAGGGCTTGCTGTGAGAGCCTAAGGGGGTTGAACAGAGTTCCTGATTTCAATCGATACTGATTTCTAAGAAGTGAAATGATCAGTTTTGGGGAATTGATTAGATATGGGGGATAAAGGAGACAGAGGAATCAGAGATGACTGTAAATTTTCAGGAAAACATATTAATTTAAACTCATCTTCCAAGTTCACAGTGATAGATTTTGACTTGTAGCTGCTACTAGTGATTTGCATTGACAACTGTGGTGTTTAGGTTTTGGCACTTTGGGACTCCACTGTTTTGTTTGTTAAAAAAAAAAAAAAAAAAGCTTGAATGGAGCATAGACCATAGTGAAGTACCACTCTCGTATGACTTTAATTTCGCAGTGGCCTATGAAAATTTATAGAAATTTGGTTCATTTCCAGTGGCTCCAATCCAGATGCCAAAATTACCCCATTGTTGCGACATCCCTTGAGTGGACCATTGAACCTGTTATTCATTAGGAGCAGCTGAAAACCATCAGCCAAGTTCCCATACTATGCCAACAATAACACCAGTCAAATTTCAAGGTAACTCCAGGTTTCAGAAATGCATGTATCTCAAAAGCTGTCTAGCCAAACTCTTATTTGTATTTTTATGCATGCATATTATATTTAAAAAGCTAGCGGTTTTCTTACTTTCCATAATTATACATTGCTTCTTATAGATTATAAATTGAGCTCTTAGTGTTGGTGAAGACATACCAATGGATCTGTAGCCAATCACTTTAAAGTGAAAATACAAATTCAGTCTGGATGGTGATACTAGGGGAGTAGCCTGCCCAAATGGCCCATTATGATGAGGCTTATAGTGAAAGCAAAAATTCTCAGATACCTGTAGTGCATTTTAAAAGGATTTTGCAAGTAACAGTTAACATTTTTAAGCTTTCATAAAAACCTAGTTCTCTAGTTTTTCATATTAAGGAAATATGCAAATATATGTTGATACTTCGTTTTTTTACTGACATGCTTTATGACTGCATGGCTAAAGCCACAAAACATTAGGCGCCTACCACTTATTTTCTTTTAGATATATTTAGCCACTGCATCTGGCCTTTGTTGCCAAATATTTTTTTCCTTGTTACTCTAACTACTCCATCAATTTGGATCTTTAATGGTTTGGCAAATTTTAAATGATTGCTTGGAAGATGTGAAACCTTGTTCCCTAATCAGGAAGATTTGGGTGAGTCTTATGGTATGAGAAAAGAAGGCACATCTCTTCTAACCAACACAACAGGATTATAGCACGATTACACAACATCTTCAGCATTTTTATTTGAAGAATAATGATGTGTTTGGTGATGAACAAGTACTGTAAACTGAGAAACATGGGAAGTTTCCACTCTTTAAGAATGTTTTCATACAAAGGAGGAAGGAATGCTTACTTTTTTGTGGTTCTTGAGAGAGGCTATATTAACCATTTGTTAAAAATTGGGTTTATGAAAAGGATTGGCTTCTAAGAGTATTCTTCACAAACTGGCATCTTTTGTGTGATGTTATTGTAGGTTGTTTAGCAACATATCAAAATAGTTTTATAAAAAGTTCAGTATTTGTTTCATTAATCCTAAGGAGAGCTTACTGAAATGCGTTTTTAAAAATAAATAATTAATATCATTCTGTGAAATTTGTGACTTCTTAGGGTGGGAAAGAATTTAAAAACAAGCTATCTTTTCAAACAATTTGTGATTTAATACTGGCTGGTCAAGTGAGTTGAAAAACACTATAGTTTGTATGTTACATTATTTTGAATGCCTTTTCACTCTCTTGGGAAGTTGGCTAAGCCCACAGTCTTTCTCTCATGGTAAATGGCTCTAAAACTTTGATCTTCTCAAACCAGTTTGCCAGATGTAGCAGAAAGAGCACGTGTGTGACCTTTCATGTGCCAATTCAACCTGGCTGTTGGGAAACTAAATTAATCTTGCATGACTTTTATTTCTAGGCATTACAGCAGAAGTTCTGGTGGTGACCTCTTTCGATGAACTGCAGAGAAGGGCCTCAGAAGCAAGAGGGAAGATCGTTGTTTATAACCAACCTTATATCAACTACTCCAAGACGGTGCAATACCGAACACAGGGAGCGGTGGAAGCTGCCAAGGTGGGGGCTTTGGCATCTCTCATTCGATCCGTGGCCTCCTTCTCCATTTACAGGTTTGTCATAATGTTCATTTGAAATCCTTTCAAAAGCAAGGGTTTTCCATGAAAGAAAAGCCCATATAAAAAAAACAAAAAACATTCAAATGAAAATACTGATTGTTCATTGAGTTTCCCCCCACTCCACATTTGGTCATTTGTTTGTAATATCGTCTTTGGCTTTTCTGGATTCCAAGCATCATTTGTGCATAAAAAGCTTTAAAGATTTCCACATCCACACTGATCCCGTTACATTCCTTATATAACCAATATATTATGTATTTTAATTGGAGCAAGAACCGAGTTCATGTCTGCATTTCATCAAAGCCTCCTAATGACTTCAGAGGCAGCCAGGCTGTGTTCCACGTTGCTAGAGAAGTGGAGAAAGAAGAGAGTGGGTGACATGATGGGGGCCATCTATGGTAGTGACGAACCAAGGAAATAGAGGACCTTGTCTCTGCTTCTGAACAGCTGTGTGGCCTTAGGAATGTCTCTTAAACTTCTCTAGGCCTCATAATTTTCTTCTATTAACCAGGAATGAATAATAAAAATAATAAGTATACAAAATAATTTTCAGATTAAATGAGGTCAACCTGAAAAAGATACTTAATTATCTGTAAATGATTATCTACAAAGGTCCATATAAATGTTTGGTAATACTGTCTGAGAGTAACATAAGACTTGTCTTTTTCTTTGTAGTCTTGATTGAGGTAATGCCAAAGAACTTTATTGCCCCTCAGTCCTAGGATGAAGTTCAGTATTATAGTGGATGAAAAGTCTAAAAACTGACAGGTACATGTTCAGCCTAGTTTAACAGCTATTATGGTCGTGTCCCATGTTAAGGATAAAATATTTGAGAAACATGGGTAAAAGAAGCATAACTTTAGTGTTATAGCCTGGTCTAAGATTTTTTTAAATGCAAAAATAATAGCAGATAGGGTTTATTTGGGTCTGGATTTTTAGTATCTATTGTAAGACTGGATTTTTAGTATCTATTGCAAAGGGATGTTTATTCTGTACAATTGCTGTTTGGAACTGGAGACACAGCTGCTTGACCTTAATTAGCATCCTACACCCCTGAAAATAAAAATTACTGGAGAGCATATGTCAGCATCTAGGAAACCCAGTCAGAGGAGAGTTGTACAAAAGCACAGAGAAAAGGAAAGAGACATTTTCCTCTTACAAGGATAAGATATCTTCCCAGGGGAGGAGGATGCGGCATGTTAAAACTACTTGTTAGAAGTTTTATGACTAGTTACATTGATGTCATAGTGCTAAAAATAATGTCCTTTGTGGGGTCTTTCGATGTTTATGACTAGTGAAATAATGATTGGACCATATTCTTTTGGATGGTTAAGCTTCCCAGGAGGGAAGTCCTAAAATGGCTAGATTACTTCCCATAATATCTCCATCACCCCTTGGAATAACATACTCAGCAAGCTGTGGGCATTCACCATGATTTCACTCATCATGAGACTTAAATTATGGAGCTGGTCTGTTGCTTTGTGAAACTGGGTGATTGCCAGAAACCTTTATTTAAGAAGTACTGCTCATAAGGCTAATAAATTCCCAAATGACTTAATGCACAGTGATTTGCCGGGATTCATTGGCATTATTATTATTATTTTTTTTTTTTGCTGGCATAATGAAGACATCTGGAAACCCAAGCTACAAGTTAGGAGTACCAGAAGAATTGTCCAGCAAGGGACTTCAGAATCTGTTGCTAGCTTCTAAGGTTTGAGGTCAGCATCTTGTAGTGTGTATTCAAAGGACCTTTTTCCTCATATCCCTATATCTAGACTGATTATAATGCTTCATTGGTTTTATAGCCAACCACATTTCATTGGGCTCTCAACTGGTATAATTTTATTCTTTCAACATAATAACATTGGACTTTACATAGTACTTTAGAATCTTTCATGTTACTTTATTTGTTCTGATAAGAATTCAGTGGCCCATGCAGAAGGGTCATTATCAGTCCTATTTTATTGATAAGGAAATAAAAGTTCAGACAATTAGACATATTAACATGTATAAGTCTTGCCTCTTGAGAAATAAAAACTAAAATAAAAATGTATGTCTACTTCTCGCTTACTGTTTTTAGAACTAAGTTTTCTTGATGAGTGGTCTCTATTTCTATCTCTAATTACTCATTTTCATTCACTCTCCAAACCATTATAGCCTGGCTTTTGCTAGTACTGAAACAGGACTTGTTAAGGTCACAAATAGCTGCCTATTTGTCAAATTTAATGGACATTTTTCAGGCCATCATCTTACTTCTCTTCTCCGAAGTTCTCACCTCCATCGACTGCATTTTCAGTATTTCTTCTCTTTGATTTCCATGATTTCTTTCTCGTGTTTTCTCTCTCTTTCTTGCTTGCTGTCACTCTCACTCTTATACCCTTTCATCCTCTTCTCTATTTCTTCCCTATATCTCTGGCTTTTCACTGTCACTATTTTACCTGAATATCCTCATCATGCTTCTATAAATATGGCTCATGCTTGTGAAGATGTGACTTCAACCACAATCTACATTGTGGCAATTTCCAAATCCCCCTCTTCCATCCATACCACTGCTGCGAGTTCTAGAATCCACCTGCCAGTGGATTCTTCTTTTGGATGTTCCATAGCTATTTCAGTTTCATTTTCTTCACAATTAACCTTATCCTTTACCTTCTAAGTCACATGGTCCTTTATTCCTTTTTTCTCTTCCTGTGTCCATCATTTCTAATAGTTACTGAATCTCTTAGGTTCTGCTCTTTATCAGTCGTTTCAATGATTACACATTGAGCAGCTCTTTTTCCCAGCATGACTCCACATTCTAGCAGTCAGGAATCACTAACACTTTTCCCACATACCACGTTTCCTTAGAGTTTTGTGACTTTGCATATGCTTTCTCCTCTGCTACCCTCCATTTCCCTTCTCACTGCCACGCACTGTGTTTTAAGAGTCATTGCAATTGTTTCTTCCTCTGTGAAGCCCTCCCTGATATCCACTTGCAGCCCAGGTGAGCTGCCTCTTTGTTGTATTCCCACATTGTCCTGTGTATGCTCTGTATCATAATGTCTTGGAAGTATTAATAGTTTTGGATCGTGGTTTGGTAGAGTAGACTAACTGTTGTAACAAACAGCTTCAAATCTCAGTTACTTCACACAATAGGAGTCTCTTGCATGTAATTCACATAATAGTTCCAAGGGGGTGGTCAGAATGTGGCCTTCTGCTCCTTACCATCTGTGGCTCTATCATTTTTGAGATTTGAGTTCTCTGCAGAGTCTTCTGCATTCATCTGGCAATTAAGGGGATAGAGAGAGAAAGTCGATAACCTAGAGGGGGGTTTTCCATGGTTATCCATATCTAGGCCTGGATATGGCACACCTCACTTCTGCTCATATTCTCCTGGGCAGAATGGCATTCCATAGAGGCCAGGAAATTTGGCCTATCTTTACATCCGGGTGAAAGGAAAATGAATTTGGTGAAATACTGCCCAGTCTGCCCCAATTGCCTGTCTCCACACTAGACTGTAAGTTCCAGAAAGACATTGATTCTGTGTATATTTTTTAACATCTGGGTTCCTATCATTTAGTATAATGTTTGATGCATAGATATAACTTAGGAAATGCCTACCAAAGGAATGAATTTGTCTGAGGATATAGAGTAAAACATGGCAGGGGTCTCAAAACAAACCACCTGACCCAGTTCCTAGTGCTCTTTGACCAAACTTTGTAACCTCTGTACAGTAAGTTTAAAACAACCTGAAGTTTTCGGGCACTTTGCTCTGTATTTGGAGGTAAATATTCAGATGCCCAATATGCCATATTATACATTTTTCTGCCACAACACTTATGAACAAAGATGTTTTGAGTTGCTGATTAAGGAAAATAACTCCCTTCTCTCTGAAATGTATTTCACCCTTAGCTCTATGGGATTGGGTGATACTGGATTTCATCTAAAAATATTATAGATGTCAGCAACACTAGACAACATAATATATATTGTAGTTTGTTGCTGTTTGGGTTCAGTTTGAGAATCCCCTGGAGGGGAATTTGATTTGACCAGTTTGATTGGACACTTTTTGGTGCAGTCATCAATATGATCAGCTGTTCTGGATCTGCAGCAGTCACATGGTTATGTGACAGATGTCCTAAAAAAATGTCCATTGCTTGTTGCCGGTATCCTCTCCAGGTTCGTTATTGTTATTCTCTGTATTGCCGTTATTGGTGTTCTTGGGCTTAACTTCAAGGAGAAGATCTTTCCTTTATTAATGCTTTTCTAATGATACTTCTTTCCTTCACCATTTTCAACTGAGACCTCCCCATTAGAGCTTAAAAGTTTTTCTGAAGGTAAAATACCTTTCTTTGCCTTTGTCATGGGAAAATATTTTAAGAATAAGTGCAATTAATTAGAGATTTAAGTCCCACAAAGGAAAGCTTCTCTACAGAACTATTTGTATTACATTATTTCTCAAACTTGTCTGTTGTTTAGTATATATTTCTTAAGAGCTTACCAGTTGCTCAGAAATTTCCAAGTACTAGTATTACTAAGGTGAATTCCATATTTTTTTGTCCTCAAGAAGTATTTTATGTAGCCAAAAGAGAAGGGGGTAAAACATATAAGTGATTAGTGTTATTTGTTTTATAGTTAGTGCCAAGTGAATCATTGGGGGAAAGGGATAAAGGAAGGAAATTACTACTTATTAAGCATCTACTTTATATTATTCTAAAGGGTTAAAGAGTTTGTCTCAATTAATTCTTTATGTAACCCAATAGAAGTAGATATTGTTTTGGTATCTCTTTTACTAAAGGAGAGACAGATTCAGAATGATTAACCACTTATCATGCTACGTATCTATTGAAAGAACTAGGATTCAAATTCAGAGTCTCTGGCTCTAATTTCCATGCTGTTAGATTACACCAAGCAACTGGAGAGCTAATGCTATAGGACTCTAGAGAAGATAACAGGATTCTGATTGGGGCTGGTTGCAGTGACAATGTCGATTTGGGGTGTATTCAATAAAAAGGCAGAATTGACCAAGAGAAGGGAGGTGGGAAGACTTTCTGTAACTATCAAAAATAAAAAGCAAGGTGAGAGTGTATGATATATTTGGGTAAAACACAAGTAGATCAGTTTAGCTGGAGCCAGGCCTCCTAGGGGATCAGAGAAATGCAATTTTGGTTTGAAAGGAAGAGACCGGGCTTGAAGAATTCAGAGTACTGGATTGGGGAGTTTTAAGTTTAATGTGGAGGAAATGGAGAACCATGGAATGTGTTAGAGATATGGAGTGAATTTTAGAGCAGTGGTTCTCAAAGTGGGGTCCCTGGAGTAACATCATCAACTTACCTAGGAGCTTACTGATGTGCAGTTTATTAGGTCCCACCTAATACCCATTAGAACAGAAAAGCTAGGGGTGGGATCCAGTAACCTGGTTTGACAGCCTTCCAGGTGATTCTGATACACATTAAAGTTTAAGAACTACTGTTTTCGATCAATTTGTCTGTTGTGCATAGCATGCATTGGAGAGGGAAGGACAGGATACTCCTCTAATAATGCAGATGTGAGGTAATGAGGTCATAGATGGTGGCAATTGGAATGGAAAGAAATCAGCAGGGGGCATGGTATGAAAACATTAGAACTTGGGGATTGATTGGATTCAAAGGGGGAACAAGTAGGGGTCCAAGTTGTTAGGCAAGGATACAAATCTATGGGATGCATCTGTGTTTAGTTCAGCCCCAAATTTAAAAATCGTAAGTTTCACATAACAATAAAGATTTATGGGTTTTAGAGAAAAACCAGATTTGGTGATATATCTTGTATGTTCTGCTGGGCAAACTTCAGCTGAGGAGATTAGCCACCAAGTCCTTTTTGTTAGTGGGATGTGTCCCTTCTTATCTGCCAAGTTTCCCGACCTTCTTTTTATACTTTATTCATTTATGTTGCCTGCTCGAGTCCTGTAGATATTTGAGCTGACGATCCCTGCTCTAAGGATCCCAGCTTAGGGACAGGAGAATAAGAAATGCAGGGGTCATGTAGGGGAGCTGGCTTGGAGGGAAACTGGCCAGTTTGATTTCTAGACATTTTGAGTCTGAGGTAACTGTAATATAGTACTATTAATCTGGTCTTTATATTTTGCAAGAAAAACAATTCAGCATTTCCATTTCTCTGTTGTCCACTTTTTAGCTCACCCACAGCAGTTTAAAATTCTAGGCTGGCTTTCTTGCAATGCAGTATACCTTGGAACTTCTGCCTCCTGCTTTCTCAGTAATCTAGCTCAGGAATGCAAAGTAAATTTTATATTAGCCCAAGTAAAATATGATTCAAAAGGTAACTCTACTGAGGCCAAATTGTCTGTTGTATTCCCATTGCCACATATACATTTTTTTCCAAGTTATTTTCTCCATTGCCCCAGATAGTTGAGCACAGACTGCAACTTTTATTTATTTTTCTTCCCCGCCCCAGACTGC
The DNA here is from genome assembly GCF_048565385.1 of Saimiri boliviensis. Taxonomy (NCBI): domain Eukaryota; kingdom Metazoa; phylum Chordata; class Mammalia; order Primates; family Cebidae; genus Saimiri; species Saimiri boliviensis. The sequence goes on along the minus strand of NC_133463.1, from coordinate 30,135,336 downwards.
AACTTTTAATCAGCTAAGGAAGCAAAAGACTCTCCCTTCACTTTAGTGTGAAAATTGCATCACCACACTGGGTATGAACTCACTGAGGTGGGAATAAGTTGTTGATAAAGCTTGGCTTTGGAAATACTGCTGGCTGACATTTTATGTCACTTGGCCTTTGTGTACTGTATTGACAGAGTATAGTGAGGAGGAGGAAGAGGAGCAATTCAGTTTGAAGATGACTAAGAGCTGATTAAACATTCAACTGGGGAGAGAGCTGAGTGAATCCAGGTGATGTTTATGGAGTGTCAGAGAGGGAGAGTGCTCTACCATCTGGTGAGAGAGACGTGAAAAGTATATAAATCAATCTCTATAATGATACTTAATTAATACAGAGTTGATAAATGACATAATTGAAGCAATGGTTGGGCTACATCATAGAGTTAAATAGCTTCAAAGAGGGTGCTGATTAAAGCCATTACAATTTATAAAACATTCTTCATTTTAAGAAAGCATCTTGATGAGATTTCACATGAACATTTTGTAATCAGAGGGCCAGCTTAAAACACTCAGAGCAGAGGTGAAATGTCTTAAGAGGTCTGTTTTGGATGATTTTTGAAAGCCAGTTATTCCCGGGGAATAAAAAAAGCTTGCTTTCTCAACCCCCTTTGTTTTTTAATGAGAAAAAAATAATGTTGGATTCTTCACCTTGAGATAGTCTTAGATTTTTGATGTCCTGGTGGTTTGGTTCTTCAGCATGACCTTAGAATAATTAGCTATCAAGCTTGATTTAAATTGTTTTGAAATATCATTGCAATTTGGGGGGCATATGTGCCTGCTGGTGAAAAATAAGGAAAATACCATTGGGACTCAAAAACAGTACAAGTGACCCACCTCGATTAGTAGGCTCTTTTCCTCCCTTATAGGGTTTTTGCTTAAGTCACTCTGAGGCTCGTAATAGATGCACACTAATCAAGCAGAATGCCAATTCTCATCATTTATGCAGGTGGAGGGCCACTGTGCTGTCAAGGGGGAAACCAGAGAAGACCCACAATGAACACTACATTTTTTCTTCTCATCATGCTTTTCTTTTCCCCCTTTCTGATTTTTGAAAGGCAGATTCTTTGTTTGGAAAGCCTTTGTTAGAAATTCCAAAATGTTCTTTAATCACTGAATTCTTATTATTGCCTCAGGTAACGTGACAGGCATACTTCCTCGTAAATGGATAGAGCCAGGCAATGAATTTTGGAGCCTGCATTCTGGAGTCTCCACGCCTGCGTCTTTGTTCAGCCCACTTGCCAGATGGGCGACATTGGTGCCTCAGTTTCATCTATAAAATGGGGAAAATGGTCATATCTTCTTCCTGGAGTTTTGTGGGGTTTAAAGGCAATAATGTTATTAATGCCTGACACATAGTAAGTTTGAAGTACATGTAAAGTTGCTATTATCATACGGTCTTGTTAACTACTGACTGGATATAGTTACCGAATGAAAAGAAGAAAGGGAGGGAAGCAGGTAATCAGGGAGGGATGGGGGGGGGGTGGGAAGAAAAAGAAGGAAGGAAAGAAGAGAAGGAAAGAAGTAAGAAGAGCTTAGTTTAGTTAATGTCACTGTTGTAATTGGTGGACAGCCAATAGTTGAAGCCAATAATTGAAGCTTCAATAATTGAAGCCGTCTGATTGGGAGACAAGCCCTATGCCATTTACATCCCTATCTGTTCAGTTTGTCCAAACTGTGCTAAGGTTATGTATTTACTAGTCTGTCTCCCTTTCTGGATTGGCAGTTCTCTTGGAGACAGACTGTATATCAGACCCATCTGGGTATCCCCAGGGCTATGTTCTATGCCTGGCACACAGTAGTGCTGGAGTAAAGAAAGAAAGAACTAGAAGCAGCTGATCCCTTTCTCTAACATGTAAATTCAAGGTGTCACCATTTCACATTCATAGACATTGAATAAAAATGTAGATGAGGTGACTAACCTTTTGAATTGCTACTTATCAAAAATGGAATCTCTGGAATCTGAGAGGAGACTATATACAGTTATGTAAATTTCAGTAAAGTATTGCAGACTGCATATTACTATGGTGCTTTGTGGAGTTCCTATAATTAATGGTCTGTTTGCATTTCTAGTGTCATTTTTCATCAGCTTATAACCTTGATACAAAAATTTGTTCTTGGCTGCTATTTTGCATTCATAATTATAAAATATATATAAATGTTAACCTTCTGTTTTCCAGCTTTTTTATTTATCAAAAGCACAGCTCATTGTGGCATGTTTTTCAGAATCTCTAGTGGCAAAAAGAAATGAATGCATTTTGAATTCAGGCTTCAGGATTACGGCAATGTTGCTTGCTTATGCAGTTCCCTTTGAAAAAGGTGTAATGTAGCATATGAACCAAAGGAATCCTGAGAAACTTTTTCCAGCCAGTCTTTTACTATTCCTTATGCTTTTTTTTCTCCCTCCCTGTTCCTCCCTCCCTCTATCCTCAGTTCAAGATGACTCTTACATCTTCTTGCATCCATCCAAATGACCTTTTGGCCTCTTTAGGTACATGGAGAAAGTACCAGCCAAAAGGCATTTGTTGGAGTCTGTCAAAGGTAACAATACATAGAGTGGGATTCAAAATCAGACAGGCTGGATTCTAATGCTGGCTCTGCCATTCAGGCAGAATGACCTTACCTACATTAAACAACTACTGTGAGCCTGTTTTCTCATCTGTAACATGTGGAGAACAATGTTTACCTCATAGAGTTGTTGAGAGAATTAAATGAAATCAAGCCCTTGACACAGGCTGAAACATGGGAAGTGATAAAACATAACTGACATCTTATCTTGATCATGGTCATTATTATCATTGTCATCATTAGATAATGATGGGACTAAGCTAGGTAGGTTGACATGAGCTGACTTACCTTAAAAGGCACAAGCTCTAGGTAGAGCTCTCCTCAGTGTTCAAAGACTCCAGAGACTTGGGTTCCGTTTACATCCTGATTTCAGGAGCACATTCCCCTTAGTCTCCCTCAGTCGTTGACTAAAAACTATGCCCCTTGTCTTTTCCATTCTCTCTGGCCTCATGTTAAATGTGTGATGTTGTTCTTGCACTCAGTACCAAAGTTGTGGTGGCCCAAATTGGTAACCGGTGGCCAGCTTACCCAAGATGCAGCAAGTGTTATATTTTAAACAATATCCAAGATATTTTCCACCTTGGGACCTTTGCACTGACTGTCCCCTTTGTCTGGAATGCTCTTTCCCTAGCTTTGTGTATGTCTGACTCCCTTTCAATCTACATTTCAACAGAAAGGCCCTTTTTGTGAAAAGCCTTTCCTGACTATACTAAGTACAGTAGCACTCTCCCTTAAACTCTCTCACACAGAATCTACTCTATAAGCTAAGAACCCTAATAATATTTGGTAATTTCTGTCTGTCTACCTACCTACCTGTCTAGTTTTCAGCATGCACTTCTGCATGAAAATATAAATTGCATGAGGACTGGAACTGTGTCCTTCATGTACCCCATTGTATTCTCAGTACCTAGGAGATTGCTGGCACATGGCAGGTACTTAAGAGATATTTACTGAATAAATAACTATTTTAAAAATTATCTAAGATAATAGAGAACCAATTAAACAGATACATATTGTATCATAGCTATTTTTCTGAAGCCACATTCTAAAGCATCACAGATTTTTTCTTAACGTTTTTTTGTTTTGTTTTGAGACAAGGTCTTGCTCTGTTGCCCACGCTGGAGTACAGTGGCACGATCATGGCTCACTGCATCCTTCACCTCCTGGGACCACAGACACCAGCCACAATGCCTGGCTATTTTTTAAAAAAATGTTTTATTAGAGATTTTTGTGGAAAAATATAAATCTATAGTAAGGCTAAAAGTCATACTCTTTTGAGATCAGACAAGATCTCAGTGTGGTATGGCTGTAGATATGACTCATATACTCTTTATAAGAAATTGCCTAACTTTTTTTTTTTTTTTTTTGAGATGGAGTTTTGCTCTTGTTGCCCAGGCAGGAGTGCAATGGCACAATCTCGGCTCACTGCAACCTCCATCTCCTGGGTTCAAGTGATTCTCCTGCCTTAGCCTCCCAAGTAGCTGGGATTACAGACATGCGCCACTATGCCCAGATAATTTTGTATTTTTAGTAGAGATGGGGTTTCTCTGTGTTGCTCAGGCTGGTCTCAAACTCCCGACCTCAGGTGATCCGCTCACCTCAGCCTCCCAAAGTACTGGGATTACAGGCGTCAGCCACTGTGCCTAGCCTTCTAACTTTTTTAAAAAGAAGTTGTACCATTTTATACTTTTAGCAGTCATGTGTGACACTTCAGGCTGCTCCACATTCTTGCCAAAATTTGGTGTTGTTAATCTTTTTAATTTTTCTGAGGTGTGTATTGGTATCTCACCGAAGTTTTGATTTATATCTCCCTGATTTTTTAATCTCTCTTTGTGAAGTCTACTCCAGACTTTTGCCTATTTATATGTATTTTTTAAATTATTGAATGGTAGGAGTTATTGATATAATTTAAATACAGGTCTGTAGTCAGATATATTTTTTGTAAGTATTTTCTCCCAGTTGATGTCTTGCCCATTGTTTTGTGTAATAGAATCTTTGCTTAATGGTGATTTTTGATGAGTAGACATTTTAAATTTTGAAGTCTAATTTATCTATTTTTAGTTCATTTCTTCTATATGCCTTCATCTACATTCATTACTTAATATTTTGCCACATTTGTGCTCTCGCTCTCGCTCGCTCTCTCGCTCTCTCTCTCTCGCTCTCTCTCTCTCTCTGTTTCTGGATCATTTGAAAGTAAAGTTGTTATAACCCTGAAAACATTTCACCCATAAATATGTAAGCATATATAAGAGCAGGGGTCACCTCTAACATAATTGTAATATCATTGTCATGCCCACGACATTTAGCATTGTTATAGAAATGTTATATAATTTAAAATTCGTCCATATTCAGATTTTCCCAATCATTTCCCTCAATAATGTTGCTGATCTTTTCTTTCTGAATTCCCTAATCCAACCGAGGACATACATTACATTTAGTTGTCATGAAGCTTTAGTCTCCTTAAATCTAGAATTGCTCCCTAGTCTTTTTTTAGTATTTTACATTTTCGAAGAATATAGGCGAGCTGTTTTACACAATGCCCCTCAGCTTGGAGTTGTTCCTCATTATTAGATTCAGGTTAAATATATTTGGCAAGGGTTCTATATGGATAATATCATGTCCCTCATTGCATCACATAAGTAAGCAATGTCACTTTTCCTTATTGGTGAGGCCAAATTTGACATCTTGTATTAGGCATTATCTCTGGATTTCTTTATAGAAAGGTAGCGTTCCACCTTTGTATAGGAAATACATTGTCATTATGGTGAGATGCTTTTGAGACTTTGTGAATCTTAAGTTCTTCAACGAAATTTCATCCAATGAGATTTTATCGTCTGTTGACAAGATCACTGCCTAAATCCATCATTGTATTGGAAGTTGCAAATGTTTTTCTAATTCAGTTATTTCTGTTACATTTATTTGCTGTGTGCTTTTGTAATAAAGAACATCTGCCTCCTTTTCCTTCTTTCTGTTTCTGATGATCCCTTCATGGGTTTAAAAAAAATGAATGTGATAAAATTCATTACTGTCATCATTCTTTTTGATAAAGCATCAAAAATTTCAAAGTAATTAATGTAAGAGCTAGCATTATATGATAAGCTTGAATATTTGCAGCACTGGAAGGAATACTCTTTTTATTCTCTCAAAGTTATCCAGACTACCACAGATAAGTCAACTAATTAGGAGTGTGTAATCAATATCATTTCCTCTGAACTTTTTCACTAACAGCATGAACTTTGGTGTAATAATCCTGAAGTTATTTTTAGTTTACCATTGCCAATATATAGAATATGCAAATGACGATCTTTCATTCCATACATAATTGCTGTTAATTGTTAAGCGAGCAAATCTCAGGTTCAGCAATTGCTTCTGAGTTTCTCCAGACTTATTATTTTTTTTAATTATGCAGTTCTTATGTTGAGGAGTATGGAAAGAGCTTTTTTTTTTTTTTTTTTTTTTTGCAAGAGAAATAAATATCTCAATAGGGGTTTGCAGAGGCCACAAGGATGTATCTTTAGGATGAGTTTACCTCATATCTGTATAATACAGAGAACTATAAATTATCCACCCACTCCAACCTCTTCATGTCATCAGTGGTTATGAAGGGGCAACCAGCGTCTCTGCCTGGGTGTCAACAGTAATAGTTTAATAGCTCAGTGAATGTCTGAGGCCTCACTGGTTACTGCTCCGTAGAGTAAATATTTGACATCTAGGACAAGAATTTAATTTTTAACTTTTTCAACTTAATTTTATTCAGTAAATATTTATTAAGTGTCTTCTATATTTCAAGCCAGGAGAAGACTCAAGTTTTGTATATAATTTGGGAGCCTCTTTAAGAAAAATAATACAAAGTTAAATTTATAGATTTAGATACAAAATGAACATTTATTTAAAATAGGGAAGAAATTATGACAATTTATAAATTTAAGAGAGCCACCAAATACTACAAACATGACAAAATTCAGAAAAATTTCTTGTTTTGATTAAATAACTACCTGTCAAGCTGCTGCACTTTGTCTGCATTTTTCATTTGCACATTCTTTGATTGCTCTTTGTATGACAGTGCTTTTGTGTTGTAGTTTCTAAAGCAAGAATAAAAAAGGAATTCAGTCTTTTCTCTAGTATGGTTGATTGCAATTTAGTTTTTATTACTGATAGTTTGGAAAAGTTTATTTCAACTTTATAGCTTTTTATTGTTAGTATCATATACATTTTTAGAATTGTAAGATTTTGGGAAAATGTTATCAAGTTTTGTTCATGTATGAGCTATAAGATTTCAGGACATTTTAAGTTTTCTGGTACAGTGACAATGAACATCATTCCATTTAGTTTGTGGTCTAGATCCTCTTTTTTCGTGGCATTTGATGAATCTCTGCTATCTTTGTATTTGTCAGCATTTTGTGTCAAACCAACAAGAAATTTCAATCTTTCCCCAAGGTAATTTACTTTTTCATTATTGGACTTCTTTAATGATCTATGAGGCTACTCATCACAAATACTCAAAGTATGTCTCTTTCTGTCAATAAATTGTAGTTTTGTATGGCTTTTGTCTTGGAATGCCATACTTTGTCAGCTTAAGATGTGGTATATATTTTAACACATAATCCAATATGTTGACACAAATAAAACTGAGACTTCATACATAGACGCATTTGCTCTTTGAGCTCTACAAACACAGGAATTTTGATAAATTCTATTTTGCATGACTTTCTTAAAAAATATAAAATTAGAGGGTGTGTTCACAATAGCATACTCTGAATTACTGAACTTGTTCTTGGTAGGAGAGAAATTCCATTTTAAGTAGGAATTAATGAGGATTGGATGCCTCAGCTGCAGTTCTGCATATCTGATAACTGGAAGCATTTTCTGGTGACTGGCATCTGGATCTCTGGGTCTTTGTATTATGATACCAGTAGTCCAGGGACAATTCCTGTGCCAGGATGGAACCAGCTATGAATGATCTAAGCACATCCTTGTACGCCCAAGCCAATATATCTCCAAGTTACCTTTCTCCTAGCTGGATCCTCAATGCCTGTAGTCAATCCAGTGCTGCTTCATATGTCGGGAAGTATGATAGAAAGGAAGCCCGAGTGGATGAAAAGATTTCATACCTGTGAAGTGCATGGATTGGTACAGCCTTCCTAGTGAAGCATCCGTAGATGTTAGCTGATAACATCCTCATCCTCATCCTCCCCACCATCACTTCTAAACGTTTCAGTGGCCTGTTCCAGTTTTGGTGATTTGGTACTTGGAATTCTTTATAAGCACTTTCTTTCTATATGGACTTCCTTTCAGTTTTAGAACCCAGATTTTTTAAATGTTCAAGCTCAATGAACTCTTGCTCTACTCCTTCATTTTATAAATGAGGAGCTTGGGGCTGAAGGTCATTCAGCTAAGTAGAAGAACAAGGACACATGTTTTTTTTTAGCTCTATGTGCCATCCTTCTTTTGTCTTAAGTCTCCATCAGACTACACCCAGCCTTCCAGGATTAAAATAAGTTCATTAGGCATGCATTGATTTAGTCTCTGTAGGTACCCCCTACCCCAATTGATATTGTTAGGAGATAGAATATTCAATGTACTCCCCAAATGCTGCCTAATCGTGGTTTTTTTTCTTTTCTTTTCTTTTCTTTTTTGCTGATTTTGATAGGGCTTTTAGCAGAGTGAACTGTTTCCTGCATGCTGTCACAGGAAATGGAAACTTGCCTTATGAAAAGGTAAGTTTTCCATGGGTTTTGAGTTCTCCTTTCCTCAGCAGGGGAAGGGCCTGTATGTTAGTGTTAGCTGCTTGGCCTTCCTCTGGGGCTTGGTTTTTAATCTCCAGGGAGGCAAGGCTGACAAAATGTCATCTGTTTGCCTACTAAGGAAAGAAGCTGTGAAATAGATCTTCATTGCTTAAGTTTCTTAGTTCCAGCTGTATCCATAACACCATGGTGTATTTAAAATACTGCTCATTGCAATCCATTTGAAAAGGGATTCTGATGCTGGTAAATACTCCAAAAAGGCATTAGGGTGTTACACTGATTTTTATCTTTAATTGGATTTATTCCCTTTAGAAAACTTAAATTTATGGATACACGTACATATATTGCCCTTTACTGATCTGGCTTTTTCCTGCTGTAAGTTCTAGGAACCTTTTAATTCAGAGAGGGGAAGAAAAAAGAGCTAGCATATATTCAATAGCTTTTATGTTTTGGGTGCTTCATAAATATCACCTCAGCTGGACCCTTACAAGAGCTTTAGGATGCAGGGATGTAGACACATTTTACATCTGAGTAACTTGATCAGGACATTTTGAAAAAGAGGTTTTTGATAATCTCTTTTTCAATTTAAGAGAGTCTTGAGATAACTAGAAATGAAAAAAAATGTAGATAAGTCTCTTTGTAAGGTCATATTAGTAAAGGTTTCAAAAGAGACTAAACTGTGTTTCAATTGAGAAGACATTGGAGTATCTTGGTTCATTTGCACTGCTGTAACAGAATACCTCAGACTGGGTAATTTATAAAGAACAGAAATTTATTTCTCACAGTGTGGATCCTGGGAGGTCCAAGATCAAAGCACTGGCAGTTTCTGTTGTCTGGTAAGGGCTGTTCTCTGCTACCAAGATGGCACTTGTCGCTACATCCTCCAGAGAGGAGGAACGCAGTATCCTCACGTGGCAGATGAGCCAAGGGACAAGTGAACCACATCACTTTGAGTGAAACCTCTTTTATAAGGGCCTTAATCCCATTTATGAGGGGAGGAGCACTCATGGCCTAATCACCTGTTAAAGGCCCCACCTCTTAATAGCATCACATTGGCCATTATAAGTGTCAACACCTGAATTTTGGAGGGGATCCCTTCAAACCATAGAATAAAGAAAATGAAAGGAGGAAAACTGCAAACAAATATATTAACACCAGCATTAATGACATTAGATGGATCTGAAGGGCACTCGACAGTCTTGGGCCTTTCATTTTGGAAGATGGATTTTTGAAAGTCATCTTTTATTGTATTCCTGTGAGGCCCATTTGTTTCCTATCCTTTTCTCTTGTCCCCGTCTTCGTTCTCTTTGTTTAGTATCTTCCTGTGGCAAATAGCAGTTACTAAATTCGGTTCTCTGTTATCTTCCAACTCGAAAGGCAAAGGCACAGGCAGTACCCTCCTGGTGATTATTTATGTTATTTCTCCTTCCAGAGATTTGCCCTATGGCAGCTTCAATCCATTGCCGTCACTTTTTTGTTTTTTTGCCTATATTGGCAGCTTCCCAAGACTTTGGGAGGAAAAAGCAGATCTGCAGATATGCAAACCTTAAAATCAAGACTTGGCTAATGAAATCACTCCACCACTTGCCCTTGCCCGTTACCGAATCCTGTTCCAGCTGGGATGGAAAAAAATGCATTGGTCATACTGTCAAAAGCAGATCACATTTCTCCACTGCTATTTCCTTCCTTCTTAACTAAAAACAAACAAAACGCCACAGACAACAAATAGACCAAAAAAAAAAAAGCACTAGGTGAGAGTGACAGTATTTTGTACTATTTGCATATTTTGCGTGTTCAATCATATTTCTCTTAGTAAATATGATTGGAAGTGGTGCTTCTCCTTCCTTCCCCACCTTCCCGTGTTAGATTTATAGATGAACGTAAAAATACACTGATGCTCCAAGAAAGAACTCTTTCTGCTCTGCACACATCCCGTCTTGCCCTCTTCCTTGCTCCTGCTCACCTCTCTCTCTTTCTGCCTCCTTACCTTCTTCAGTTTAGAGCTTAGAGAAGCCTTTCACTCTTCTTTTGACAGGTGTCAGATAGACAGTATGAGCTCATTTAAACTGAACTGTCTGGGGGAAACTAAATTTGTTCAGGAGAATAGCAATTTGGATGACAAGTGCCAGGACATACCAGATGGCATGGCTGGAGAAATTCTTATCAGGCTCCCAGCTCACGTTCCAGGTGGCCTCTCTGTCTCTCTCCTCTATTCTTATTTGTTCATGTTTGACCCAAATGGAAACCTTGAAATGCAAATATATTTCTTCTTGGAAGTTTCCAAGTAAGAAAGGTGACAGTGGCTCAGCTTAAGATGCTTACATGCCCCTAAAAGAATAGGCAGTACTTATTATTTATGCATATTATTACTGATGCTTCCCAGACCCATTTAGACACATATTTGAAGAAGTCTTAATTGTGATCCCTAAACTGATTGTGTAATTCTAGTTGTTTAATTAACAAGACTGTTATCTAAGCTGCAGAATATTTGATGTTCTTGCCAAGATGTGAATGGAAGTGTTCTTAAACGTTCTTCCTCTGTTGCCATACAGTTTGACTGATTTTGTTGGCTCTCACTTTCCAGAAAGGGAACTATGGCCTTAAATGTCATGTGAAGGTATTTAGTAGAAGGTGTGATTTTGGAGGGTCTATATAAAACGTTCTAAAATTCAAGGCCAGGGCACTGTGGCAGGCTGTAATCTATGAATCATTATATTCTTAACATATCCTGAGAACAGGAAGAGAAAGATCAACCTTTATAGACACAGATGGAATTTCTCCTGTGAACACTGGTAATTCATGTGACATTTGCTGTTTGCTTTTGTTTGCAGTGAAATTCTTTCTCTCAACCTTGCACTGTGCTGTTACTGGTCACTTAACAGACCTTCTGAAAGACCATTACAAGCTGATATTTTGGGTACACAAACAAAGCACGTGTTTATAGTACTAGGCATTGATTTTTTTTTTTGGGGGGGGTCAACATTTGGTTTACATGAGAAGCTTTACTTTTTCTGGCCTGTATACTTTGGCTCAGAATTTACATGTTTTGAAAGGTTTTAAGTTGTTGATAACTTAGTGATGAAACTTAACTCATGGAAAAGGTTTATTGTGAGTGAATAAATAAATAATATAGGCTAAAGTATGTGTAGCCTACATTATTTGGTAGTGTATTGTACACTACCTACACTTTTATTATTTTCATTTTCAACTAAATTATGCATGCCCTTGCTATTAGGATTCCCATAGTTATGGCAAAACCAATGATGGCAATGCCATACTTATCTGGAGGTTAAAGTTTCATTAACAGTTTATGGTTAAAATCAGAGGAGAAGGCCTCTGAGCCAGCCTACTGGTTGTCCTAACCCCACACAGCAAAGTAGTTTATTGTATTTCTTCTCTTCTCACCAAGAGCTTCTGGGCCTTTGGCACATTATTTTTAACATGTTTAAATTTCTGGGTTGTGTGGACACATCAGATTAGCAGATGTAGAAATGATAGAGGGTATTATGACATACCGAGAGGAGACAAGAAAACTAAAGTGTAGCCACAAAGCTTGGTTGCCACATCCTATGGTGGTGTAAATTCATAAGGATAACACTGAGTCACCCAGAAAAGTTGCATTGTGTCTTCATTTTAAGAAACAATGTAGTGGAACTAAAAGCCCAGTAAAAGTGTAACATGAAAGGAAAAGGCTGTGTTTTATTCTTCCAGTAGTGTGTGTGTGTGTGTGTGTGTGTGTGTGTGTGTGTGTGTGTTTATGAAGAAATTTATCATAAAGAATTGGTTCATATGATTATGGAGGCTGTCAAGTCCCAAGATCTTCAGGGTGAGTCAGCAAGCTGGAGACCTAAGAGAGCCAATGCTTTAGTTACAATCTGAGTTCGAAGGCCTGAGACAGGAGAACTGATGGTATAATTCTAATCCAAAAGTCAGCAAACTAGAGACCAAGGAACAGCTGATGTTTTTCTTCAAATTCAAAGGCAGGAACCATTCTTCCTCAATTGCCACACTGACTGATTTTATTGGCTTTCACTTTCCAGAAAGGGAACCATGGCTATAAATGTCTGAGAAGGTATTTAGTGGAAGGTGCGATTTTGGGGGTCCATATCAAACATTCTGAAATTCAAGGCTGATGTCCCAGTTTGAGAGCAGGAGGATAGGATGAATTTTCTTTTCCTTGGGGAGGGTCAGCCTTTTGTTCTGTTTGGGCCTTCAACTGGTTGAAAAGGGTCCACTCACATTAGGAAAGGCAATGTGCTTTGCTCAGCCTACAAATTTAAATGATAATTTCTTCCAAAATATCCTCATAGAAACATCCAGAATAAAATTTGACCAAATATATGAGCACCCCGTGGCCCAGTCAAGTTGACACATAATCATCACAGCCATCTTTCCAGTTAGTCACAGAAATATAACTTCCTGCATCTAGAAAACAGGTAGTTGCTGAGGAGGGCTGAGAATAGCGCATTGATGGATGGTATCTGATCACGAACCCAAGGGTTCAGCACAAAGACATAGATCTAGCCCTGATAGGAGAGTGCCTGGTTTTTAGAAATACGGTGATTAGTTTCCAAACTGTGGAAAGAATTCATTCATCCATTCATTTTAAAATTCAGGTCTTAATTCAAATATTACTTCCCCAGGGAGGTCTTTCTGATACCTTGTCTTCAGAAGTCCTTTCAGCTGTTCTCATTTATTTATTCACAAAAATGTACTCAGGGCCTACCCTGTGAAAGACACTGGGAATCCAATAGCGACTGTGCATGACAAACAAGGTAGCTTCTTTCATGCGTCTCACCTACTAGTGGGGATAGACAGAAACTAGGTAAGCAAATAAAGATAGTAATTTCAGATGGTGATAAATGCCATAAAAATAAAATAGGGCAATTAATGCATTAGAGTGTTGATTTGAGGACGGGGGAAGTTACACTAGGTTATACTGGGTAGGGAAGCCATCTCCAGAAGACGGTAAGCTTGGATGAAAGGATGAAAAGGAAAAAGCTCCATTCAGAGCTCTGGGGGAAAAGCCTCTTAGGCAAAAAACAGCTGGTACAGCAACTTGAGGGAGAGAACCATTTGGCCAGTTCTGGGACTGAAAGAAAGCCAGTGTGGCTGGAATACAGTGAGCAAAGGAGAGGAACGTCAGAGAGGTGAACGGACAGGTTGGAAGGGCAAGATCTTCATGGAAGGTTTTAAATGCCCTGATTCAGAGCTTGCATTTTAGCCTGATTTGAAATAGGTTTTAAGGAGAGGAGTGATATGATCTAATTTGCGCTTTGGGAAGATCACTGAGTGCCAGATGGGACATAGATTGTGCAACAGGAATATAGTAAGAGGTACAGACTGTAAGAGGCTGTTCCAGTAGTCTAGGTGAGCAATTACGATAGCTGAGCTAGGGTGGTAGCTGTGGAGACAGTGGGCAGTGGGCTGGCTTGTCTGTTTTGTGGAAGAGTCTTCAGGAATTGCTGATGGTTTGGATATAAGGGGTGAGAAAAATAAAGGACTCAAGGGTGACTGCTAGGGTAACTGCTAGGTTTTCTTTTCTTTTTTTTTTTTTGAGACAGAGTATTGCTCTTGTTACCCAGGCTGGAGTGCAATGGCGTGATCTCGGCTCACTGCAACCTCCACCTCCTGGGTTCAGGCAATTCTCCTGCCTCAGCCTCCTGAGTAGCTGGGATTACAGGCACACGCCACCATGCCCAGCTAATTTTTTGTATTTTCAGTAGAGATGGGGTTTCACCATGTTGACCAGGATGGTCTCGATCTCTTGACCTTGTGATCCACCTGTCTCGGCCTCCCAAAGTGCTGGGTTTACAGGCTTGAGCCACCGCGCCTGACCTGGTTTTATTTTCTTAATGGCACATATTTTTATTTAAAATTATCTTGTTTATTTATGTACTTCTTTATTGTCAATCTCCCTCATCAGGCTGTAGGTACAGTGAGAGAAGGAATCTTGCTTATCTTGTTGTTTATTGCTTCAGTCTCAGTATCCAGAAAAGCGCCTGTTCTTTGAATATATGCATGTATAAATATTGATTGAGTACTTAGTGTGGACCAGGCCTGTGCAAAGGCAGAGATACAGAGGAGAACAAGACAGAAATGACCCGTGCAATCATGGAGCCAGCATTCTGGCAGAGGAGATAGATGATAAACATATAAACTAAGTTGTTTCAGGTTTTGATAAGTGCTGTGTCGACAGAAGGATGAAGAGAGTGGTTAAGAAAAAGCCTCTTCTCTATTTGTTCTTCTACCTATTCACTAGACTCTAACATCAGTGAAAGCAAGGACTAGGTCTTATATTCTTTGTGTAGTGCTAAGAAGATAGCATGTGCCCAGAAAATAGAAGTGGGCTCGTCAAGCCGGGAAGCCATGCTCAGTTCCTGGAGCACCTTCAGTACATGTTTTGTTATCTATGTGATGTGACCTGCTAGGGAAATTGTCCAAGTCTCTCCTTTCTTGTGTAGGTCGACAATGCCTAGACTCATGAGTCTCTGCCTGGACAGGCCTGTAATTTAACTGCCTTCCTGGCTGTGGTTGCTAACAGGAATGGGTAGCCCACCTATGGATTTGCACAGCCACACACAGCTTTGCGCAAATTTAGCAGCAGATAGTGCCTCAAGGTCACCAGGGAAGAATTAAATCTGTAAGCGGAATAAACTAAGGCCAACAAGCATGGAGTGCCAGAAAGTTGTGCCCAGAGGGATATGAGGAGCATCTGCGTGTTTATTAAAAACAAAAACCCCCCAAAAAACACCACCTCTTCTTCTACTTAAGGAACACTGTTAGATGTCCTCTTATGAAGCCATTTCTCCCACGGCATCTGCTTTGAACAGAAGATTTTCAAAAGAGCTTTGTTTGCCCTTAAGCAATCTTATCCTCAGATAAGGATAAACGATCAGAGGAGAATTTTACTGCGTTGTTGGTCAGCTATCAAAATGAAAAATGAAAAATCTTCCCTAACTGGCGTAAGCGTGAAATGCTTGAGTAGCGCAGCAGCTTTTAGTCATTCTTTCACTACTGCTGTACGCATTGCAGCCAGAAAAGACTTTTTGGTTGTCAGGTAGTCAATAAATATTTATTACGTGCTTCCTGTATGCCGGTCCTCCACTGGGAACTGTTCCTAAAGGTTTGCTTTCCTGTGACTTTTCTTGCCCTGTGTTCCTCATAACTTAAAAGTGCTGACCCATTTAGGAGGTATGGGAAAGCGAGATTGATCAGAAAGTAGACTGGGAAGAGACAAGTCATGATAATTCTTATGCTGTCAAAAACTGAGTTTGGCGTCATGCTAAGTGGGCAGTATTCAATTAATAATTCAGAGTTGAGTGTTCCAGAGAATGGTGCCCTGCAAAGTCAATGTCTGAGTTTTCTTACTGATAAGCACTGTGATCAGAGGTCTCTTCACTTTGGCTTAAAGCATAAACATTTGCAGCACCTACCATGTGTGGTCGGTCACTCTCCTAAGAGTAAGGCAGGATATTGAAGTACCCCCAATACAGTGTCTGGCTTCTGGGGACTCAATGTTAAGTGAGTGTGGAGAAGATGTGTATATGGAGACTGTGTCTTAAGGGAGAATGTACTAAGGGAAATACGAAGTCTGGTAGGGACACGGGAGAAAGCGATATTAATACTTCTTGGGGGAAATCCAGGCCTTACTAGATAACCTTCTGCACACTTCCCCCCAGCTCCTCATTATGAGTGTTTCTTTTGGATTATTCATTTTCTCTATCTTGTGGCAGGCCTCATCAAGACTGGTATGTGCATCTGTGTTTGGTTTTATCAGATGATCTTCTACCTACTTGGGGTTTACCCTTTGTTTCTAATTCCTTGCTTAGCTTCTGAGTTCTTCCACCTCACTGCCTGATATCCTGCATGTTAGTTCTTTGTTTTTCCTACTCAACTGAAAACTGTTAATGCAAAGTTATATTAGCAAAATGGCCATAACCAAAATCACCACTGCCGTGGTAGTTAATGAGCAGAGGTCTCCCATTTGCTCCCCGCTCATCAATCTCTCTCCTGCCCTTTCAAGGCAGATGAGTTGCTGACTCACTAATTTCCCACATGTTGCAGTCTTTTCCTGTGATGCAGAAAAACAACTCACTCCTGAGGTGACTGAATTGTTTAAGTTGTTTTGAGAGCTAATTGCTTTAAAAAATACAAAGATTTGAATAATATAAATATCTTCCTTAACTACCCCCAATACCCTATTGCAGTCAGTATTCTTAGATATAGCAAACGATATGAGTTTGATCTATATTCTTCCAGACTTTGTTCCCATGCGTTGGCCTGTGTGTGTGTGTGTGTGTGTGTGTGTGTGTGTGTGTGTGTATGTGTGTGTTTGTGTGTAGTTTTGTGCTTTTTTCTAACAACTCAGTTGCCAAATAATCAGTGATTAGCACTACTTCATTGTTTTTATTTCTTGTTTTTCTTTTTTCTCTCTTGACTGTCATTCATATATTTCTAACTCTCTGTATGCCTAATATTTTTTGTTTGAATGCCAGGCATGGTTTTAAAAAGCTGTCGATGCTCCATAGGTTCACCTTCCCTCTGCTAGGCAGATCAGGTTGATCCAACCACTGACTAAGTTGCATCAGGACAGGTTGCAATTTTGTTAAACTATTTTTGTTCTCCCTCTTTCAGAAGCATGGACCTCCGGGGCTTTTGACTGTAGTTCTTTGTCTTCTCAGCACTAGGGAGTCTGCTTTTGAGAGATTTGGGCTTAGCTCTTTAGTCTTCTGCCCTGTGCAGCTTCTAAACCTGATAAATAACAAGGCTCCTCAAATCTTCAGTTTTACCACTGAAGCCCAACATGGTTGCCAGAGGATCCACTGGTTTCTTTGTCCCAGCGGCTTCCCTCTGCCTGAACCTATCTTAGATTCCATTCTCTAGAATGAGCCAACTCAGGGTGGGAAATGTCCCTGAAGTTGGCTGCATGTCCTCAGCTCACCTCTGAAATCTTTCCTTTCTAGAATGTTACGGTCGTTAGAACTTTTGGCTTCATTATCTTTCTAGTGTCCTGAAATATTTAACTTTTCTAGTTGTTTTTGGTGCACGTGTTGGCCTGCCATGAACACCTCCATTATACTTAGAAGTAGAACTTTTTCCCCATTGCTTTTAACTCCTTCAGATTCTTTCATTGCATGATGTATTGTCTACTGTGGTTTATTTGGACATTTCCTTATTTATAGATATGCTGATTTTGTTTTTTGACTTTTCACTTATAATTAAACATGAAGTACATATATTTTGTGTCCTTATTTATAGCAATTACTAATATCTGTAATTTCTGGATTAAAAATATGGATTTTTAATTTTAATTGAGAGTATCAAATTGTCCTCCAAAAAGACTTAAATTTAAATCTTAGGGTTTGAGGCTTCTCTTCAAATAAACCAAGCCTATCTCTGATCTAATAGGTTGGTCCTAGTACCAAAAAGTTCTTCCAGGAACATTGAGAGGTCTATTAACTCTTTTAGAGACTCTGAGCACACTGAAAGCTTCCTTACCTGCTATTTTATTGTCCTTGCCACTCTTACCTCAGTGCTCTCCTGTGGGTACATGTAGTATTTTTACAATGTGTGCAGTGATCATGCCATGGTTTACAAGAGTTTAACACATTTTCTAAGGCACCTAGTGAGTGATTTAGATACTGAGGAGATATTTGGTAGAAAAAGCCAAATTACTAATAATAGCCATATTTTCAATACAGGCAATTTCTCAGTTGAAAAGCTTAGCTATTATTGCTATGGCCATGGCTTCAAAGCTGTGAGGTTTGCTTTTTATTTATATTGGTGATTTTCCCGTGTGCTTATAAAAACCAGTTCTTTGGATGGTTCACTCATATTTGAATACCTTTTCCAATTCTCTGAAGCTCTTTGATCCAGTAGCAGTTTCTTTCCTTGCCAGACCATGAGGAGTGGGAAGGTAGCTTTTTCTAAGTAGTCATTGATTGGTATTGACCAGTGGGAAAGTTTGGAGCTGGTGAACATGGGATGCGCAAATATGTTCAGCCAACAGGAGCTCTTCCAGTTCATAGGGTGGATCTGCTGGGATAGTTGTCATGGGTCTCCTTTCACTTCAGAATGAAATTAAGCTCCAGGCTCAATAGGTAGGAAGCAGGATAAGTCTTAGGCCTCTGGACACTTAACCTAAAATTCTAAAGAAAAAAATTCTTATTCCTTTTTTCCTTTTCAATGGCTTACCTTTAAGCAGCATTAATATACTGCCTATTGTACTGAAGCAAGAACCTGTAGTACCTATTTTCAAAACTAGTAAATGGATTTTCACTGAGAGTGTCTTGCTAATAAATGTTGGTTTATTTTGAATTTAAAAATGCATTTTGATTTTGTACTGACAGTTTAACTCTTTGAAATATAATGGAGGAAGGGTCAGAAATAAGGCAGTCTTTCTTTCTTCTGGACTCATTGATTTATTCACTCTTCTTTAAGCAGTTGTTAAATCCCTCTTATGCATTTGACATTGGGCTTTGCACTAGTGATAGAAAAATGAATAAGACTGTTATCTTTTTTGGTACTGCATCATATAAATTGTCTAGATTGCACTTCCAAGCCAGCATGAACATTTTAGAATATAAAAATTAAAAACCAAACCAAGAAACTCTAGTTTGGAACAAAATTATATGTCCAGTTGTCTAAGAAAGGGCTTTGCTTTTTACCAATAATTTAGAATTTTATGACTAAGACTAAGCAGAAAATCGGGAAGAATGGTGAAAAGGGCAAGAAATTAATGTAGTGGGGTCAGAGCTGAGAGGACAAAATGTAAATGGAAGGGAAAAAGCAATAAGGATTGAGGAAAGTTGTCTAGGTCACTAAGCTTACAAGATCTTCTATTTCCCAGTTAGTGCATTGTGACCCTGAAGATGTAAGTACATGATGAGGGTATCACTGGGGTGTGACAGATTCTTCACATTCTCACTTCCCTTTGCTAATTCTGGCATCAGAAGTTGTTGCAGAGGACATACTCAACTGTGCATGGAGATACATATTTAAACCATATGTTTAAATCCATCTTTATTTATTAAACAAAAATTACGTGTTTACTCCAAATATCTGGTACTCATTGCTACCTTCAGGGGTCATAATCTATGACACAAAGGGCCAGCACTCTGAGAATGAGAAGCCTAGAGAGAGGCCAGGCTGGGATAGTGCCAACCCCGACGTAAGACAGAACATGATTAGGACTTTAAAGGAAATAAAAAAAAATGTTGTGGGCACTCAGGAAGAAAGGCACTTTTGGTTGTGGGTATGGGTAGAGGGAGAAAGCACAAACAACTCAGAAACTTTCACGAAGGAGACAGTACTGTAACTGACTACAGAAAATGATTTGAATGTCAACAAGTGATGGGATCTCAACAGGGATGAAGGATATAGGTGTCATGGGTGAGGTAATGGTATAAGAAAAGCCATGAAGGAGGACAGTTTGTTCGATGACTAGCTGTGTGTGTTACAGGAGATGGAGTGGAGGATGCAGAGAAACAATGTCTTTTGAGACCACACAACTATGCCTTTAAATTCCAGCCCTTTTACTTATAAATATGGAGCCATGCTTAGGTTGCCTAGCCTTTCAAAATCTCAGATTACTCGTCTTTAATATGGGGACAATAGTATTGATTTTTACATTTGTTTGTGTGTGTCAGAGGGGTGAGAGAGACAGAGAGAGAGAGAGAGAGAGAAAGGAGAGAGAGAGAGGAAAGACTGGTTATAATCTATATAAACCTTCCGGTGCTCAATAAATGGTAGCAATTACTATGGCAAGTAGTTAGGCTGTCTCAGTTTTGAACAATGTGTTAGATAAAATCAGAAAAATAATTTGATCAAATTTTGGGTGGTTGTAAAGGAGCTGGTTTAGGAATATGGATTTACTTTGATAGGCATTGGAAAGCCGTTGAAAATTTTTTCATCAGGGAATGATGTAATTAGGGCTTAGAATAGCAGTGCTGATTCTAGATACATTGTAGAGCTACGACCTAAAGGATTAGAAGAATTAGATATGAACCTTGGTGTCAGACACCTATATATCTGTTCTTGACTCTCTTACAGTTATGAAAACCTTGATTTTTAGCAGAAACATGGCTATCTAAAATGAAGACCCTATTTACCTGTTTTGCTTGTGGCTAAGTGGCTAAGTGGCTATGTGACGACGTTCTGACCAGAAGTACCATGTAGTAGCATACCTAAAAGATGACTGGCTCACCGATTACCTCTTTCTTCTTTATCACTTCCTCCATCCTGCTTCTCACATTATCTGCCATCTTGGTCTAGGTCCAGCTGCTAATTTGGACCTTAGCAATATTGGAGGGATGAGCTGGTAGGAGCCTGATTCCCAAAGAACTTCATGGAACAGAATTCTGTCATACCATCCCTTGACTAAATTTCACCAGTCTTCCACATGAGAAAAGAATAAACTACCTTGTTGAAATCTCTGAGATTTTGATTTTCTGTTACGTGCCACTGATCTTACAATCTGATTCTCTACCCAATTCAGATATGGGGGAAATAAATGAATAGGAACTTAGTTTCTAGGATTTCAAGCCAGTAGCCATTATAGGAATATAAGGAAACATGTTTGGAGCAGGGGAAAGATGATGGTTTTGGTCTAGGATTCAATCCAGGTGGAGATGTCAGGTAATTGGAAACAAAGTCAGGAGCTTCAAAGAGAGGCCAGAGTTGGAGGTTTAGACTTGGGGTGGGAAAGCGGACTTCAGATAGCTCTGATAGTTGAATGTATGAGAGGAGAAGAAATTTTCAAGGGATAAAAGTATTAAAAGAGTACAAAAACCTGAAGGCTGACCCTGGGCTAAGTGTCTGCTTATACAGGTGGAGGAGTCAACAGAAATCATGAAATTGGGCAGGAAAAGAAATGTGGTGAAGGTGAAGGGTAGAAGGAAAAAGAGTTGAAGCTGAATTAACAACCTTATTTCTTTTGTACGTGGCATGTAGGAGAGAAAAAGGATTCCTAGGTTTCTCAAAGTCAAGAATGTACTGATTATATGTATTTGCTCCATTAATAAATACAGTGCTGTTTTGTTTAGTGCTTCAGAAAATGCTGTGATTCCAACATTGTCTTCCACTTTTAATGCTTGGTAACAACTTGGCTGGGCTCTTCTCAGGAGAGTAGCTACATGCCAAAGTGTCTCAGCAACAACATTGCCAAGGAATTTTATGGAGAACGAATGGTCTTGATTGACAAGTCACTTAATGGCTTTTAAAGTTACGAGCAGATGATCATACTGCATAAGTGACAGACTCTGAAGTCTGAGACTTCATGAATAGCTTTGGTGTTTCCATCAAATAAAATTACTAACAAATTAGATCTGACATAATTTAATGGTATGTATAATTATTATTGGTCTTTATGATTACAGGCTACATAGCAACTGGCTATCACTGGTAACAGCCAGTATTACTGTTGTCTGGACATACACCAGACATTTATGGAAACAGCTGGAAGAAGAATGATTCTGAGAATTGAGGGAAAGGGTGGTTTGTGCCAAGAGGAAGATTTGGGGGAGGTGGACACCATTCCTTTCTGACTTCCTAACTGGCTTATTCTGGAGTTAGAGGTCTGCAGTGCCTCACCGTGTCAGGCTGACTTAAGCACCTGGTATGTTTAGCTCTTCTAGTCCCCACTCTCCAGAATGTGGCCAGAATGTTTGCTGGCCACATTCTTTCAGTTGGAGAGGGTGGAAAATATTGCCCTCTGGGGTTCTCTGATTTCCTGAAAGTTGTTTGAGACTTTCTGCATGGCCCCACCCAAAGCTTTTCCTTCACCTCAGCAGGAGACAAGGAGGCTGCAGACCACAGAAACTTCAGAGATTGTGATTTATATGGACTCATCAAAAGTCTAAAGGGGCATGTCTGTGTTCTTAAAGGGTACAGGAACCTTGGAGAGCCACCTGGCTCAAGCAGCAGTATACAGAATGGCTATGTGTTCTGTATGTTCAAAGAAAAAACAATGCAGAGTGCAAGATTATAGGAAACTGAAAAGGATCACAAATTGTGGTAAGAAAACATCCCATTCATTGCCATATTTTCCAAATCTAGAAGAGTGCCTCAATAAATGTTAAATGAGTTTCTAATAAATATCTTTATTTTAGTAATATTAAAAAATGCATCCTAAATCTACTTATCCTCTGTATTTTCAAACAAGGAAATAAGCACCAGTAGCTAATTGGAGGCCTAAGATGGGGGATGAGGCACAGCATGAGGAGCGAAGTGAGAGCATGTTTCTCCCAGAAAACATTTATTGTAGGTATTGATTCAAATTCCGGTTCCTTTCATTCCTAGTTGTGTGATATTGGGCAAATTACTTGAATTTGAGCCAAAGTGTCTCCATTGTTGAACTGAGGAACAATATCTACTTTATAAGATTATTGTAAAAAGTAGATAAAATTTATGAAAATATCCTTAGTAAATTCTGAGTTACACAATGTTAGGTGTTATTACTGATATTAATAATAATAAGAAAATAATGAAAATTGGAATGTGGCCAGGGAGAGGTGAGGAGTCATACCATTGGTGTGAAAGCTGGATTTGAATGTCAGTTTCTCTGGATCATATGGTAACTCTGTCCTCCAGGATTTAACTGAGAATCAACAGCTCCGTGAACAACAGCTGAGTTCTATCCAGGTTGAACACTTAAAACAGGCTAGTTCTCTCACTCAGTAAGAGCCTGTGAGTCTGCCTGGTGTAGAGAGGCAGGTGTTGAGATTAAACCACCAGAGTGGTCTGTCTTTATCTTGGGGAAGAAGAACAGAGAAGGAGGTTTTCCACACCAGTCTGACTTCGTGCTGAGCAGCACATAGACGTGTAGCCAGGTATCTCATGCCTTGTTCCCAGCAGGACCCTTCCTGGTGTGCATGGTCGATATGCTACCCTGTGGAGGGTGGCTATTTATTGAATTTCTCTTCCACTCAACTTCAGTTCATCTGACTTTGTAGGGGTGGCAACATGCCCTTGCCTCTTTTTTTTTTTTTTTTTTTTTTGCCCTTGCCTCTTAAGCTGAGCTTTCTCTGGAATTGCTATGTGACTGGTTCTTTGACAGACTTGGTTAGAAATTCAGATGATATTGATTTAAAATAGACCCATGGGGTTTCAGAACATAGCACAGAGGAGAAGGAGAGGTTAAATTTTTTCTAAACTCAAGTTATCAGTACTAAATTCATCATCCCCCATTAACAGGCATAATAATGAAAACAATAATGTATATGTTTTTCACTCCATTCACTCATTTATTCATGAAAATTTATTAAGTACCTACATACTAGGGTATATACTAAATACTAGACATATATAGATATATAGATAAGCTGTGGAGTAAGGTGGAAATCCTGAGGGTGGCATACAGTTTAGTCTGGCAAATAAAGCTCAACAACCTTTTGGAAACATGAAATTGTTTTCCTTAGAGGCAGAAATTATGTTGGTTTTGGTCACAGATGTAGCCTACCTCCATTGCCTGCCACAGACCCTGGATCAGCTAAGTACCCAGTAGATGTTTTTTCAATTGGCTTAATATTTCTAATTGCATGACTAAGTGGCCAGAATGAGTTAATTTAACCTATGAGTCCTTTTCACTCCTTTCATGGAGCTAGAAACTTACTCTTGTCAGTCAACCTGGTCACCAGACATTTAAATTCTGGTAATTGGTAAATATGCCTTGTCACAGGTTTGTTGAATGATTTATATTTCATAAAAACAGGAGGTTCATGACAAGCTCGGAAAATCTGTTGGCAGTTTTAAGACATTACACCAGGTAGTTTACGGAAATTTCTCAGCAGATGAGACCCTTTAGATTATATAATATTCTTGCAAGGCAGCTAGGAAAAATAATTTTTAAAATTATGTCTGTTTTGCTATATTTAAAAGCAGAAATTATCTGATTATGGAGAATTGATTAAATATTTGACAGCATTTTTGTATGATTTAACATATAGGCATTAATTTCTCACAAAATTTAACTTATGGTTCTAAGTGTAGAATTAATCGTTTGCCTTTGATTACAGTTTTTTTGGTGTTAACTTTCATCTACTTTGGATGATTTGACTTACCCTCCTTTTTAAAATTCAAACTCTGAATTTAAGGCTGTACCTCACCATAGTGTTTATGAAGTGAATTAAATCTTACAGAATGTTCCAGTGCAATCTGAAACTACAGCGACTACTTGAGGTTTTATGTCTGAAAAGTGTTTTAATCAGTGATGGATTCGGAATTATTGCCAGCTGATTCCTGAATCTTTAGGCCTAGGCCTTAGGAACACATTATCCAGATGTTTATAAAATTCCATTTTACTAATGTGCTGTTTATGCTTTGACTTTGTGGTTTAAAAAAAAAATACATTTTCCTACTTCAAAGTACCAGATGAAAGTAGTTTACATCAACTAAACACTGCATTTCAGCTGCCCAACAGTTCCTACCCCTGAATCCTTCTGCCTTAAAGGTTTTTTTTCCTATCATCACCTGTTTTCTCCAAGACATGTGAGAAGAATACAGCCTGTATTGTGAAATTTTGTGTGAATGCTAAGTTCTTGGCAATGTTTGGTACACCTTCCCTAGCTTTTCTATTTTCTCTAAAAAGCATTCTCTTTTTGAAAGAAAAATTTAATTTCTCAGTTTCTTAAACCAGATTATTAATTAAACCTGAAAAATGAAGGAACACCCACTAATTCTTCAAAGCTCCACAACAGAATTGAATCCTTTGAAAATCTGTCTGCTTAACTCATCACTATTAATCAATTAGTTTAAAACTATTCAGAAAAGGTACTGAGAGAAAAAAATAGAATAAAAATGGGGCAATAAAGCAATATTGAGCTGACACTTTATAGTCAGGTTGGTAGCATAAAAAAGCAGTTGAACTTACAGCTTTTAAAAAAAATAAGAATATTATATAGGTTGATGTTATTTTTATTATTACAAATGTAATATTTACTCATTTTACAAACTGAAAAAATGTACAAACAGTAAAGAACATAGAACTCATCCATGATCCCACCACCCAGACAAAATCACTTTTACCTTTTCCCCTATTTTTAAGTCATTTTTTGCTACATAATTAATCAATTTGCATAAATACAAAATTGAGTTAATGGTTTATGCACAATTTAAAAACATGTTTTAATCATTTTCTTGTGGCATTAAATATTCTTCAAAATATATTTTTAGTGGCTGCGGAGTTATCTGTTACGATTTTCCCATCCTTTACCTGGTCTTTAGTGTCTTTTATGGTGCCTAGTTTCAGTCTCATGTTGATCTCCTTCTAATCTTGGTCCTCACTGAGTCACTTTTGGCTCACTGTGGTAATCATTAGCAATGGTTTCTAGATATTTCTGGCTCTTCACCTGCACATAAAACAGGGCCATACATCCCGGTCCCTTGGACTTTGGTCAAGGCCATGTGACATCTTCTAACCAATGAGATGTGAGTAGAACATTTAATTACTGATGAGAGAGACCTTTCAGAGTGCTGTTCTCTTTGCCACATTGACTAGCAGCATTCCACAGAATGGCTGCTCCATTAGCCTGGATCCTAGAGTGGGATTGAGGCCAACATGAACACATAATTGGCCTGGGATGGATAGGTAATGTGAGAAGAAAACAAAACTTTGTTTCAGGGAATGAAATCTTATGGGCCGTTTGTTGTCAGTGTAAGTTTGCCTGTCTTAACTGATACACTGATCATTTGTATTTAGATTGGGAATCTGATTTAGAACTTGTAGTCATCTTATAGACTCATGTTCACCTTCACGTCTATAAATTATATGAGAGGTCATTGTATACACTTTCTCAAACAATTGGGGAATCTTTGCCCTATGCATCTGTTTTCAGGGCATTTCTTGAGCTGACTTCACGCATATTCAATAACTCATATACATACATAAACACTCATACCTTCATTCTCACAATGTTTATGATTAGCCTTGTCCATACTTTTCTGTTGCCTTGGAAAATGTAGATACAAGTTTTATGGTAAAGACTGATTTTTTAAAGTCTAAATTTTGTAGTTGTATGAAAACGAGAAAATTCCTAAGGAAAAAGTCCTGTCATTTCCCCTGCCATTCAAACCTATTTTTATTATCTCATATTTCCTCTATTCCCTGTATATAAAACTTTATGTTGTTTATCATAGTTTACATACCACTTGACATTTTCTATATGTATCAAAAATTTTCATGTTTTTCTACACTTCATAATTAACATTTTAATGGCTGCAAAATATTCCACTGAAATTGAACACTGTAATTTATACTACAACTTCCTTATTACTGGCTTTTTAGTTTGCTGCAATTTTTTTGAAATATTGTTGGAATAAATAATTTTTAGATCATTTTAAAACAAATATACTAGAATGTATACATCTAATCAGTATTACCATATAAACTTCTAAGTCTAAATCATATTCTGATGCAGTTACCATTGACATAAACACTTCTAATCTCTTTTAAAATTGTCTTTATGGCCAACTGATGAGCTACAAATTAAAAATAAGTCTCATTATTTTAGAATTTATCTTGGTTTGGCCCCCAAAGCATTCATTCATTTTGTTAATCATATTTTGGCTGTTTTCAAAAATGAATTCTAATTTTAAAGCACCAAATTTTGCCTTCATTTAGACCATTTGGAAGGCTGCCAAATGCTCTGAAGGCAATTTCAGATGAAAAGTTCGAAAAATGTTTAGAGCAATGGGCAATTGCTGCAATGACTGTGCAGTCTACCATTGTGATGGTTTTAGAGAAAAAAATACCCCTTTTTAAATGTGAGTTTGAGTAGGTTTCTTACTGTAATCATTAAATCCATAACTCTATAGTCACACTGGCATAGATCTAATATTGTTCCAAATAAATGCCAGTTGCTTAAAAGCAGGGACTGATTCTTTCATGGCCTCTACATTAGTGTCTTGCATATGGTAAGTACTTAGGTATATTTGTGATCAAGTCTATAAAAGTGATCCCTATTAAGATCACACTTTTCCAGTGACAAGGACCAATATTTGAATAAATCCTTTCTTCTGGTGAAGTCTTGAAGTCTCCAGTACTCTAGACTTAGAGCATTAGCATCACGCGGGAATTTGTTAGAAATAAAATTCTCTGGCCTTATGCTGGACCTACTGAATCAGAAATTTTAGAGGTTGGACCAGCAATCTATTTTATCAATCCCTCCATGTTATTCTGACATATAATAACTAAATGGTAATGTTAGCCTGAAGAAAAATGGAAAATAAAGGTCGAGGAGATGATTCTATAATGAAAGAAAGTTGGTTTTAGAGGCCACAGACTAGCAAAATTTAATAAACATCTTCAGAGCACCTACTGTGGTCCAGAAATTGTGCTTGTAGACACTAGGTACACAAAAGCAATATAGACAGTGGCTATCCAGAAGACATAAATGTGTGTAAATGGATATAAAATAAATATAATGCTGAGTGATACTTCAGTATAGAAGAATATGCAAAATATGGGTGCTGATGAACAAAGCTACCATTTATAAACCACATATTATCTGTCAGGCACAGTAGAGTGCTTTATGTATATTATGTTTTTGGTATGTTTATCGGAAGGAATATAAAGATTAAAAGGTGCTGCATTACTTAAATAGTTTCCCTTAAACCTAGAAAGAATAAAAGCCTGGTCTCAAGTTCATTTCCTGCCCAGAGCACTTGACCCATTCATGGTCTCTGTGTTTGTCAGTTCACTTCAGAAATGGGTATATTGGCACCTATCTCAGAATTGGTAGATTAAATAAGGTCATGTATGAAATTATTCAGCTCAGTATATATCATCAACATTCATTAGACGGTAATCATTTTTATTGCTATTAACAGTAATCATCATCATCACTAGAGAGGTGAGTGGCAATATCAGATAGATTCTATAGAGATTAAAAGCATGACTCCAGCCAGATTGCCAGGGTTCAGTTCTGTCTTTGTCAACTTCTAGCTGTGAGATCATGGGCTTAGCCTCTCCGTGTTTCAGTTTTGTCATCTGTACAAAGGGGACAGTAAGAGTCCTTCACAGGGTTGTAATAACTGGTCAATGAATTAATGTGTGAAAAGCACACAGCACACTGGCAGACACATGGCAAATGCTCATTAAGTGCTAGCTTGGAGTGCCCTGTCAAAAAGCCTAACATCTCTTTGTGATATTACGTGATTTTTGACAGAATGGTGTATGCTTTAGGCACCTATGGGACAAAAATATCACCCTTCCTTAAATCTGTGGTGTTCAAAGATTGCTACATATTTGAGTAAAGGCCTTTCCATGATGTCTAACAACAATAACAAGAAAAAAAAAAAACTGATACCAAACTAAGGTTTAAAAAGGCCAAGAGGAAGAAAATTTTAAATCAAAAGTCATCCATTCTTATTTCATAGGATTATGTTATTTAAGCAAATATACTGATAATGATGCACGTAAGCTTTGTATAGATTATTTTCCTCATTTAAATTAACTAAGTTCTGATTTCTTATCAGTGCCAGCAGTCTTCAGAATTAATTCTGTGCCCTTCTATATTATTGTGTGGGAAAAATATCTCACAACAACTTTTTTAAAGATTAGAAGACTAAAATTAATTTGTCTGTTGCCTCAAAGGCAGAGAAGATGTACACAAATGTGAATAAACAGTTAAAACATTAACAGATTTATTTGAAGAGTCCTTGAACACATATGCAATTGACATCAAGAAAATATTAGGTTTGTAATTCTGCCTAGATCGTACATTGATGGGATAGCACTACAGAGATTCAGCTGCAAGTATTTCATGTAACTGATGGTGTAAGGAAAGTACATTTTAATAGATATCATTCTAATAATTTGCCACAAGTAATCAAATCCCTAGGAGCTAGAATTTCAAGGACTCAACTTGTTACTGTGATAGCTTCAGGCTTTGCTTTCAGGTTTTTCTTTTTCCACAGGCTTTGGCACATATTTTTTAAGAATTTAACTCTATTTGTTGGTAATGCTGCAGTTTGCTTGATAATAGTTTGAAAGAGTGACTGTGTTTCTCAAAGAACCTAGTGAATATTAACTTAGTTTACATCATTGCAAACTCATGTTCAATCTCTATCTTGTGTGTACTGTGTTCAGCTGTTTTCTTTTAACTTAACATTATTTCATCTACATTTCTATGTACTGCTTTTGATCCATTTACATGTCATAGATGTCTTCTCTTTTGTCACTTCCTCTCCTGAAGTTCGTCTCCTGGATTTCTTCTAGATTTCAGCATATGTAGAGAGATGCATGCAGAGAACATCTTAGTACAAATTATTTTTTCTTTTTTATGATATTGGCAAGGAGCTTGTTCTCCAAAGGAAAATAGCATATACAAAATCAGAATTTTTACAGGTTTGCTACATTTTGGGAAATCATACTCTAGAAAGATCAAACTAATTTAAGTGCCACCAGCATTGGATATACAAACTGGTTATCCCTTATAAATGCTTGGGACCAGCAACCTTTTGGATTTTGAATTTTTTTAGGTTTTGGAATACTTACATGTACATAATGAGATATCATAGGGATGGGACCCAAGTCTTAAACATGCAGTTCACTTATGTTTAATATATACCTTATATACATAACCCGAAGGTAATTTCATAAAATATTTTTAATAATTCTGTGCATGAAACAAGATTTTAACTGCATTTTCACTGCCACTGGCCACAGAAGTCAGGTGTGGAGTTCTCCATTTGTGGCATCATGTTGGTAATCGAAAAGTTTCAGATCATTTTGGATTTTGGATTTTTGGATTAGGGATACTTAACCTGTATGTGTAATTTTTCCCCTAACCTACACAGTACCAGAGTTTATTGTAATTTAGATGTGTAGTACCTTCTTACAGTAATTTTAATTTAGATTTACTTAGTTTGTAGGAAGTTATATATCTGTGAGAGAAAAGGCTTAATATTTACAATTTGAAAATATATAATGCACTGATTTATTGTTTTGGTCATGGCAAACATTAGAAATATAAATAAAATAAAAGAAAATTCAACTAATGGTGGCTGCATTAGACAGGATTATCAAGAAAAACAAAAACATAGGATGTACAAGTAAGCAGAAATTGTAACATACAGTAGAATGAAATTGGAAAGGAAATGAGGAAATTCATATATTTTGTGATGTTTACTGTGGGTTACAGAATGTACAGTAAACACAAAAGCTAATATTTATTCAATACTTTCTAGCTCACAAAATATTAAATGTAAAATTTTAGGTATTTTAAATTTTATTTTATTATTATTTCACAGGCACTTACCTCCTGTATCTTTGAATCTTCTTTATATTTTTATGGTTAAGAGAAAGAAGCCAAATATCTTTCCTGTATACTGTGGATATTAAATATCAAACAGTTTTATTTCCATTAACATTTTGACCATCTTCCTTCTTCCTTGCACTCTTGTGGAGTTGGCTGCATTCCTCTACTTGGGAAGAAGCTACATTTTTCTGACACTGTAATAGTGTTCTTACTGAGATCTACAGGTGAACCTAGATATGAAACATGTTGGTTGAGTTTTGTTCATGTGGAGCCTGTCATCAATATGGAATAGAATTCAAGAATTTGACTTTTTTCTGCTTCTCTTCTGCCATTTCAAATGAATCATAGACATTAGGAAGGAAATTTAGTCTCATCTCCTCTCTCTTGAGCAGATTTCTGGAGTTGGGAATATTTTAGTGCTCCCTCTTTGTGAATTATGGTGTAAATGAAACTTTTTGCTTTTGTGTTATTAATGACAGTTTAAAAGTCTGAGATGGATTTTCTCTTACTGTTGTTAATGACAATATAAAAGTCTTAGGTAAATATACTCTTAAGGTGCTAGATTTAAAAAAAAAAAGTCAATTGTAAATTTTCCAAGAGTTATTTTAAAGTTGATTTTAAATCAAATAAGCTTTTCTAATAAGCAAAATAAATGTTCTTTAGTTAGAAACTTAAGAAAAAAAAGTGTATGGAAACAAAAGACTATAGCTTAAAAAGCTCACAATCTTTACAGCTCCCACCTCCAGACCTTGTTTTAGGAAACATTCCAAGGCTTTAAACTGTTGTGAATAATTTTTATTTTAGTCAATGTGTTATATGCCCCTGTGCAAACTTACATATTTCTCATTGAGATAGATAATTATCCTATTATTGGATATTTAACATATAAGCTGACACTCACTTTCAAGGATTGATTTAAGCTTTGCAAATTTTGAAAAGCTCAGAAACATAAAGGGCCTTTTATAAGAAGCTAGTCAGAACAGCCTAACATTAAGGGAATTTGATGTGTGATAATCAGGTGGGAAATCAAACTTATTTATTTAAACATTGCTTTTATTTTATGTAGCTCAAAGGAAAATATTCAGCTGGCTTCAAATGATGTCTCTTTGCATAAGATACACAAAACTGTAATGAAATTTGAAAAACTGATTTAACACTTACATTTGTTCATGTTCATTTTATATTTTGGGTATACTATCTTGCAAGCACAGACAGCAGCAGGCATTGCTTTTATACATCTCATAAGCTAGGTCTATAAAAGTATAATTTTTAAAAGAGATAGATACCAGGATTCTCTCCTTAAAGGAAAATTGGAACGTTAGGATTCTTATTTTGATTTTTATAATGGAAGTTTTATTTGGGATACAATTCAGACACAGTAAAATTTACTTGTTTAACTTGCACAGCTCCATGGTTTTTAGTTTTATTCACAGAATTGTGCAACCACCATCACTATCTAATTTTAGGATATTTCATCATCCCAAAAAGAAACCTCTTGTCTATTGATATTCCCCCTCTCCTCCACCAGCCCTGGGCAACCTAAAATTTACTTTCTATCTAAAATCTAAAATTGATTTTATTTAATTTAGTTTCTATCTAGATATGCCTGTTCTGGGCATTTCATGTAAATGGAATCTTGCAATATGTGGTCTTTTTTGACCAGCTTCTTTCACTTAGAATAATGTTTTCCAAGTTCATCCATGTTGTAGCATGTACCAGAATGTCATTTTGTATTGCTGAGTAGTATTTCATTATATGGATATAGTGCATTTTTTTACACATTTATCAGTTGATATTAAGGTTTTTTCCTACCTTTTGACTATTAGGAATAATGCTGCTATGAATATTTGTGTGTAATTTTTTTTCATGTGGGCATATATTTTCATTTCTCTTGAGTATATATCAAGGAGTAGAATTTCTGGCCCATGTCATAAGTACATGTTTATTAACTTTTTGAAGAACTGTCAAATTGTTTTCTAGAGTAACTATGCCATTTCACATTTGCACCAGCAATGTACAAGTATTCATATTTCTCTACATCTTCCCCAATGATTGTTTTTATCTCTTTTTGATAATAGCCATCCTACTAGATGGAAAGTGACATCTCATTGAGGTTTTGATTTTCATTTCCCTTATGGCTAATCATGTTCAGCATCTTTTCATGTAATCATAATCTATTTGTATATCTTTTTTGAAGAAATATCTATTCAAATTATTTGCCAGTTTTTATAATTGGATTTTAAAATTATTGACTTGTTAAAAAAATTTCATGTATCTTAGATACAAGCACCTTATCAGATATATGATTGGCCAAAGTTTTCTCCCATTCTATGGGTTGCCTTTTTACTTTTTGATAGTGTCCTCTGAAGCACAAAATTTTAACATTTTGATGGTTCAATTTATCTATTTTTTATTGTTGCTTGTGATTTTGGTGGTGTCTCTAAGAAACAATTTCCTTTCCCAAAGTCATGAAGTTTTATAGTTTTAGCTATTACATATAAGAAAATGATTCATTTTGAAATAATTTTTATATATGGCATGATGTAACTTTATTCTTTTGCATGTGGATATCTGGTTGGCCCAGAACCATTTGTTGAAAATACTCTTCTATTCTTGTTGAACTCTCTGGATATCTTTGTTGAAAATAAACTGACCATTCCTATAAGGATTTATTTCTGGAATCTTGCAATATGTGGTCTTTTTTGACTAGCTCAATTCTACTCTATTGGTTTATCCCAGTACCATGCTATCTTGATTACTACAGTTTTATGGTAAGTTTTAAAATATGGAAGTATGAGTTCTTCAACTTTGTTCTATTTTTTCTAACTTGTTTTGGTTATTTTGAATGCTTTTCCATATGAATTTTGTAATCAGCTTGTCAATTTCTTTTAAAAAAAAAGCAGCTGGAATTTTGATAGAGATTACATTAAATCTGTAGATCAACTTGAGAGGTATTGCCATGGTATCAATATTAAGTCTTCTACTTTATAGACAATGGACATCTTTTCATTTATTTAGATCTTTAATTTATTATAACAATATAAATTTTATAGTTTTTATTATGAATTACATGGTCTGTTCAGTTAATTTAATATTCAGATTACTCTTGGCTATTGTTTTGCTTTTGCATTGTTTATTGCTGCTGTACAATTGGTTTGTGTATACTGATCTTTTATCCGGTAATTTTGACAAACTTCTTAATTAGTTCTAATAGTTGTGTATGTGTGTGTGTGTGTGTGTGTGTGTGTGTGTGTGTACACCTTAGGATTTTCTGTGTATAAGATCATGTCACTCTTTCTAGAAATTTGGCTTTGATATTAAAAATACATTAATACAAAACGAAAGAATTAGAATAAGATTTTATTAAAAATATTGACTTTCTCAAGAAAAATATTATGTCATCTGTGAAAAGAGATACTTTACTTCTTCTTTTCCAGTATAGAAATTTCTTTTAAATTTTCTTTTTCTTATTTCATTCCCCTGGTTAGAATCTCCAGTAAAATGTTGAATAGGAGTGGGGAGACATGTAACATGCTTGTCTTATTCCTGATCTCAGGGGAAAAGCATTCAGTCTTTCTCCATTACGTGTGATGTTAGCTGTGGGATATTTGTAGATGCTTTTTATTTGATTGAGGAAGTTCTCTTTAATTACTTTGATTAGTGATTTTTATCATAAAAAGGTGTTAGATTTTGTGAAATACTTTTTCAGCATCTACTGAGATAATCATGTGGCACATACCTTTATTATATTAATATGATATATTACAGCAATCGATTTTTGGATATTAAATCAACTTTGTACTCCTGGGATAAATCCCATTTATAGATAATCCTTTTTATATGTTGCTGGCTTTGTTTGCTGGTATTTTGTCGAGATATTTTTGCATCTATATTTATAAGGGATTTTTGGTCTGTAGTTTTCTTGTGATATTTTTGTCTGGTTTTGATGACAGTGATGGTGGCCTTGTAGAATGAGTTGGGAAGGGTTCCCTCCACTATTTTTTGGAAGAGTTTGTAGAGGATTATTATTAATGTTTAGATATTATTTTGATTTTTTTATGGCTTCCTTGGTAGTTTACCCTTTGCTTTTATTAAACTGCAGATGGGGCTTGTAAATAGGGACAGAAAGGTGGTGTTTATGTTGATTGGTCCCTTTAGAATAATTTTACTACTGTGAAAGTACAGGATTTTAAATAAAACTGAGTAAACTGAGTCTTCATTTTCCCTCCTTCTATAAAACAATGATAGATGCTCCACCACTGGAAGACATGCTTAGTTGCAAAAACAAATTCAAAGGTTTTCATAAATTAAGATTAAAAGATGCCTTTTGGTGCCATCTCCTCACTTGAGCCATGGATGCATGCCCATCTCACTGTTTCCACTTCAAGAAATCTTACCTGTAGCCTACAAGTACAAATCTGTCTAAAACATTACTTAAAAGAGCCTGTGAAGAAGTGTTATACTGACCTTCTCTTGAGTAAGAGTCTGAGAACAAGGAGAGTTTGTTGAATCCCAGACATCACGTAAGGTAATATGAATAATAAATATTTAGATTGTCTTCCTACGTGTTGCAAGGTAATTTTTGGTCATTAATCACTCCGCTAACTCAGTGGGAAAAACTAGCACGGACGAAGTAATAACAACTAATGTTTACTAAGTCATTACCATGTGCCAAACACTGTCTAAATCCTTTATGTATACTATCTCTTTTATTTATCATAGCAATATTATGAGGTCAATGCTGACATTATTCTCCACTTTACAAATCAGGGAATTTAGAAACAAAGAGGTAATCTTAGTTGCAAAGAATGCAGGAGCTGGAATTTGGCCTACGTTATGTGACCCCAGAACCTGAACCAGAATTTAGAGTAGATTCTGTGCATCCCAGGTATTCAGATTCAGGGTCTCTGTATTTCAAATTCCGGATTTGGAAGACAAGTCTTTGCAGTCTCTTTTGATGAATAATAAAATTTGCAGTCCACTTTTTAGAAATGTTCATAGAGGGTATACTCATCTGGTACTAATCACTTGAGATTAGACAGTCTCTGCAGGGATAATTGAATAGGCAAGTTAATAAAATAAATATTTAAAATGCATTGAGTGATCATTGTGTTTTAGGGTAAGTGATTTACGTGTATAAATTAATTATTTCTGCAAAATAACTCTTATGAAATGGTCTTATTATCACTTACATTTATTGATGATTCTCCTGAAACAAAGATGTGGGTAACTTGCCCTAGGCCAATTAGCAATAAGTCCAGATTTGAACCCAAGCAGTCTTGCTCCAGACCTGTTTTTAACCATTCTACATTGCAGTTTCTCTAAGTAAATAGTTACCTGAAATATGGTTACAACAGCACAGTCACACCAAGAATGTAGTTAGAGATTAAGACTGCATCATTGTGTTTGTGCATGTGGAGACTAGAGTTGCTTCTGCAGGAGATAAACACAAGATATCATCTGAAGGAGAGAAATGTATTGTGAGTGAAAGGGGGAGGGAGGTTCTGTAAATATGTGACCTGCAGCAAATATAGAAATATGAAAAGAAAAAAAAATTCAAAAGGGAAGTTCTTAGCCTATGCTTTAACAGAAGATAGGAATGGACTGTGGCATGTACTTGGAAGTTGTGGCAGTTTGGTCCTGAGAGCACTGTGGTGCATGACCGTTTGGAGCCATATCTCAGGGGTAAAAAGGAATAGTTTGAAGGAACAATTTTAGAAAATGACTTTGATAAGCTTCATTAGTAGATACAGAGGTTGAATCAACAGTAGATTAATATTAGCTTCAATTATAAGTGCTTCTAGTAATGTAAGAAGCATCTAGAAATTAGCAGGAAAAAATCTGCTGTTGGGATAGTATTTCTCCTTTAGTGCCAAAATTATAATAGTTTTTTTTTCCTCTTTTGCCAGTAAAATCAAGGGGCTGTGTTTATTCAGCAACTTTTCTTCATGAGAATGTGAATATATTCCCAGACATTGCAGTTTTCCTGCGTGGTGTTCTGCCACCAATGTGGAGTTATATATTTAGACCTTTGTGTTTGGGTAGGAAGAGAGTAGGCCCACTGGTGGGCAGTGACCACAGAGCTAAATGTATCTGGGTCAGTTTTATTCCACACATGTGGATCTTCTAGTCTGCAGCCTTGACAAACTCCGGAGTTCCCTTGTCTCCTTGTACCTTTTGATCATGATGGCACTGCTAATGTCCTTCAGAGTTGGTGGCAATTTGCAACTTTGAAGGATCATCCAAATTATCAAATAATTTACGTATGTTTTCAACGAGATGATTATTAAATTGAAGTTTCTAATTTATTCTTAACAAAAAATAAAAATTACATTCACATCAAAAGCAAATAAATTAATACTACCACCTTTCCTGATTCCCATATACAAAGAAAGGTGAGTGGAAATCAAATGTCAATATACACGTGCTTTTTAAAACACTTTTGATCTATTTCCACTTTCAAGGCAACTTGGTGGCTTTTTCTCTTAAGTCCTCACACAGGTATTCAGGAATACCAGGATGGCGTGCCCAAGATTCCAACAGCCTGTATTACAGTGGAAGATGCAGAAATGATGTCAAGAATGGCTGCTCGTGGGATCAAAATTGTTATTCAGCTAAAGATGGCAGCAAAGACCTACCCGGATACTGATTCCTTCAACACTGTAGCAGAGATCACTGGGAGCAAATATCCAGAACAGGTAAGTGAAGGAGATGGCTGGCCTGTCTAAGAATACAGTTTTCTGATCTAATTTGAGTTATTAGAGATAGTTTGGGAAACCGAGACCATGAAACTACAGAGATGGTCCTCATAGATTCATAGAAGGCAGAGGCTTTATATATATTTTTGCTCATCAAAATTTTACCATGTATACCATCTCACACCAGTCAGAATGGCTATTACTGAAAAGTCAAAGAATAATAGATGTTAGTGAGATTGTGGAGAAAAAGAACACTTATATGCTGTTGGAGGGACTATAAATTAGTTCAGCCCCTGTGGAAAGCAGTTTGAAGATTTCTCAAAGAACTGAAAATAGAATTAGCATTTGACCCAGCTATCTCACTACTGTGTATGTACCCAAAGGAAAGCACATTGTTCTACCAAAATGATACCTGAACTCACATGTTTATTGCAGCATTATTCACAATAGTAAAGACATGGAATCAACCTAGGTGCCTATAAATGGTGGGCTGGATAAAGAAAATGTGGTACATCTATATCATGAAATACTACACAGCCATAGAAATGAATGAAATCATGTCCTTTGCAGCAACATCAGTGCAACTGAAGACCATTATCCTAGTGAATTAACACAGAAACAAAAACAAAAAGCATGTTCTCACTTACAAGTGGGAGCTAATGATCAGGTACATGTGTGCATAAAGATTGGAAGAATAGGCAATGGGGACTCCAAAATGGGGGAGGGAGAAAGGGAAGCAAGGTTTAACAAAACTACCTATTGGGTACTATGTTCTTTATTTGGGTGACGGGTTCAACTGAAGCCCAAACTTTAGCCTCACACAATACATTCTTATACCCTCTGAATCTAAAGGTAAAAAAATAAAAATTTTACCACATTGACTGAAGAAGGGCAGGACTAATTGAAGGGCAGAATGGGATTCATGGTGTGGAAATTGAACCTCGGAACAGTGGAGAGTGGTATTTGTCCATATGTGTTGCATTTATTCCATTTGAAGTCAGCCTGGCGTTTGAGATAAAACCAATAATTAATACTTATTGTGCTTTTTGTGTCAATTATCAAATACTTTCAAAGCTCAGTGAATTATGATGCATTTTCCATATTAGTCTATTCTTTCATTGCTATAAAGAAATACCCAAGACTGAGTAATATAAGAGGTTTAATTGGCTCACAGTTCTGCAGGCTCTACAGGAAGTGTGGCGACATCTTCTGGGAAGGCTTCAGGGAGCTTTCAATCATGGCAGAAGGCAAAGGGGTAGTGAGGGGTCTTACATGGTAGGAGCAGGAACAAAGGGGAGGGGAGGTGCCACATACTTTTAAACAACCAGATTTCATGAGAACTAACTATCACTAGAACAGTACCAAGGGGATGGTGCTAAATCATTCATGAGAAACAGCCTATTTGATCCAATCACCCCTCACCAGACCTCACCTCCAACATTGGAGATTACAATTCCACATGAGATTTGGGCAGGGATGCAGATCTAAATTACATGAATTTTCTTCATTTCATAGGTAAGGAAACAAACCTAGAGGGAAACTCATTTACTCAAGGTCTACACAGCTAGTAGGTCACTAAGAAGGATTTCAAACCCAGCACCTTGTGCATATTTAACCAAGCATTAAACCACAGTTTATGTGCAGTTTCCAGAGCTTAGGAATTAATCTGCAAATAAAGGGACGGTATGCAAGTAATTAACAGAATTATTGTGAGGACGAGATTAGGTAAGGCACATCAAATAGCTTTGTTGAGTGTTTGGCAAGTCACGGCTCACTGAATGTAAGTGTACTTTGTATGGCATCAAGTGTGCAATAAACACTTTTTATAAGGTTTCTGGTACAAATATCATACATTAGTTATTGACGTTCTAAAAATGGAACTTAAAATGCTGTTCAGAAATTTCAAAATTTTCTATTTTATTCGATGACATCGTGAGATGAAGGAAGAGTGAATAGTGATGGTGTTCCATGATGGAGAAACAAGTCTTCTGCACGTGACTTCTCCCAGACTCAGGACTCAGGATTTCTCCCAGACTTGAGGGCTGTACTGCAGTGAAGATTCATTTTAAACTCAGGACTCTTTTCCCTCTTCCCAAGTCACCTGCTTCAAGGACGTGAGCATCAGACATGGCTTATGCCACAGGGATGATAGAAAACAACTCAGTAGAATCATAGGGAGTCAGACAGCTGTAGAGAAACTGTGGTTTCAAACAGACAAGCCCAGCTCCTTGTCCTTTTAGGAATCTGATAACAGAAGAGCCAAGAGTCTATATTTAAGATGCTAAATAGTCGGATGTCTTAAAGTGCAATCCTTACCAGGCATTTTCCCTAAGTCATTAGTTCCAGGATAAAGTTTTGTCATCATCAGGTAGCTAGCCCAGGGCTTGAAGGGTTTAGGATTATAATACTATTACTGTCTGGGTGAGCAGGCTGATTCTGGCCTGAGGTTTTGGGCAGGTGGGTGGCAGGGTGAGAGTGAGGTATTGGGATCCTTAGTCTATAGCAGCTAGGGAGTCTCAGAATCTGAAGTCAAAGCATATAGGCCGAGGAGTTCTTGAGAACCAGAGGGCTGAGATAGTGCTGGCTCTGACAGCTTCCTAAGGGTCACTAACATCTTCTGGCTGGGAGAGCTTGGGCCTATTTGTCAGTTCAGCCTAACTCATTCTTTTTATTTTTTAAAATTGGCTGAATTCAAGTATAACTTATATAAAATAAATCAACCAATCTAATGTACAGTTTAATAAGTTTGGAAAATGTATGATGTAACCACTATCACAATTATAATACATAATATTTCCACCACCCCAGAGTTTCCCTTGAGCTCCTTTGTAATCCATCTCCAGATCTACCACCCTGCCCCTGGCAGCCAGTAATCTCCTTTCTAGAGCTATATAGTTTGTTGCTGTTTTTTTTTTTTTTTTTAATTTCATATAAAAGTGAAATAATATAATTTGTAGTCATTTTCTGTCAGGCTTATTTTAGTCAGCATAATGCTTTTGAGATTCGTCCACATTGTTGATTTAGTTGTTTCTTCCTTTATATCCCCGAGGAATATTTCATTGTATGGATATACGACCATTTATGCATTCAGCAATTGATGGACATGTGGGTGGTTTCTAGTTTTTGATTATTGTGTATAAAGTTTTTGTGAACATTCTTATAATAGTCTTTCTGTGGACTTAATGTTTTCATTTCTTTTGAGTAAATATCTTGGAGTGGAATTGCTGGGCTGGCCTGAATTTAAGTACCCTTCTCTCTGCCAAGATGCTTCACTCTATTTTTTGGGAGTAGCACCTACTCCCAGAAGGTAGATGGACAATTTCAGAGCAATGATAAGATTAAGGATTAAACTTTCACTTCTGCCATAATGTTGTCTGGAATTCTAAGAGTTTGTTCATAAATACTTTGTTACCAAGATATTTTAAAAGGTAGAAGATTAACAAAAGTTTTTCCACAAAGAAGTAACAGTATTACTTCCACAGAAAAAAAAAGTGAAAATGAGCACAATTTCACTACCTGATGATGACAAAATAGCGTCAAGTCTGTGGTTATGTTTTGTGGAGGGAATCTACATTACAGCTGGCCTGGAACCTCCGGGGACATGCAGACTGTGAAGGCAAGCAAGCAAGAAGCATGTAGTCCCTCTGCAGGTGTTAGGTTGATTAATGAGCTTGAAAAAGAACTGTCTTCTTCCCAATAAATGTCACTTCTTCCATGAAGACGGCTTTGGTAACACTCCCCTCATCCCAACACTTCATGCCACTGTTTTGGTGTCATCTCCCACCATAACGCGCAAATGCTCTGCGAGTAGGGGCTCTATTCACTCTATTTTCTTTCTTTTCCTTTTTCCCGCCTCTAATGGCTGTTTCAGGAGTTGGCATGCAGTGGCTTCTCAACACCTATTTTATTTTGGTAAAATGAAGGAGTAAGTAAAGAAAAAAATGGTTGGAGGATTTTGCTAACCTTAATCTTCTTTAAATCTAGAAGTTCGAGGCCGGGCGCGGTGGCTCAAGCCTGTAATCCCAGCACTTTGGGAGGCCGAGGCGGGTGGATCACAAGGTCGAGAGATCGAGACCATCCTGGTCAACATGGTGAAACCCCGTCTCTACTAAAAATACAAAAAATTAGCTGGGCGTGGTGGCGCGTGCCTGTAATCCCAGCTACTCAGGAGGCTGAGGCAGGAGAATTGCCTGAGCCCAGGAGGCGGAGGTTGCGGTGAGCCGAGATCGCGCCATTGCACTCCAGCCTGGGTAACAAGAGCGAAACTCCGTCTCAAAAAAAAAAAAAAAAAAAAAAAATCTAGAAGTTTGGCTGGGCATGGTGGCCCATGCCTATAATCCCAGCACTTTGGGAGGCCAAGGTGGGCAGATCACCTGAGGTCAGGAATTCGAGACCAGCCTGACCAACATGGAAAAACCCTGTCTCTACTAAAAATACAAAATTAACTAGGCATGGTGGCACATACCTGTAATCCCAGCTACCTGGGAGGCTGAGGCAGGAGACTCACTTGAACCCGGTAGGCGGAGGTTGCAGTGAGCTGAGATCTCGCCATTGCACTCCAGCCTGGGCAACAAGAGCAAAACTCCATCTCAAAAAAAAAAAAAAAAAAAAAAAAAAAAAAAGATCTAGAAAGTTTACTGCCCTTTTAGAATACCAATTGTGATTGGCACATTGAACCTTACCCCTTACTGTGGCTCAACATTTCCAAATATGAACACATTGTCTCCCTCATACCTGATTTTTTGGTCTTAGTTTCTTGTTTCTATTAAATGAACCATATTTATCTATCAGCACAGCTACAAAACTTGAAGTTATTTTTCATTCTCTCTCCTTTATCACTATCCTACAGTCAGATAACACATCCTATCCAGTCTATTTTCAGCATATTTTTAAAAAATTCTGTTCCTACCTTGCCTTTACTGCTATTACTGCCTTAATCCAGGCCCTCACTATTTACCCCTTGATTTTTTTTCCTCTGGTCTTTTCTATACTCCGTTTGTTCTTTGCCATGCAGCTCAAAGTTATTTTAAAACATTTGATCTCAACATGGTGATTCCCTGCTTTCAGGGAATCAACTGCTTTCCTGACTATCATAAGTGGAAATCACCTGCTTTCCTCTCTCCTATTTCCTATAAGATAAAGGTTATGATGAAGATAAATGCTGGGGTGAGTTGATCAGAGGTGAGCAGAAGATAGAGGAAAAAAGACAAAGAGGGAGGGGAGCCAGGGTTAGATAGGAGGCAGTTATAGTAAGGGGAAATTATATGGTACCTTTCATAAATGGGCAGAAAATCAGAATGAAGAAAGGGAAAAAGGAAATGTATGATGCTGAAAGGCAATGTCTGGTGGGGATACAATGTCAACTGAAAACTGATCTTTCATAGGCCATGGAGGGAGTTCAGTTCTAAGGTCTAGCAGACTTCCCTGAAATCATTCATTTTTAAGTTATCAGTAATGCTGACAGTAACTTAAAAGTTGGTTTTTATAATTTAGGTTGACTAACTTCTGCCTGACACACCTTTGCTACTTTGCTGCATAGCATACTAAAGAATAGTGGTGAAAATAACTCATAAAATTAGCTGCAGTGGAAGTTATCTCTATAAAAGTAGAGGGTCTGTTGAAATTACCATTATTCTACCTGCAGAATAATGCAAACATCTTGGGTGACTTGAAGGTAGGCAAAGGGGTGGAAGGTGGGTGTCTTAGTCTGTTTTATGTTGCTATGGCAGAATACCATAGAATGGGTAATTATATTGAACAGAAATTAGATCAGAGTTCTGGAGACAGGGAATTTCAAGAGCATGGTACCAGCATCTTGCAAGGACCTTTGTGCTGCATCATTCCATGGCAGAAGGTGGAAGGGCAAGAGATGGTGAAGGCAAGAGAGCAAGAGGGGACCAAACTCCCTTTTACAACATACTCATTTTTGAGGTAATTAACCTATTCCTGTGATAATATTAATCCATTCAGGGCAGAACATTACTTCATATTAGGCTTTGCCTTCCAGTAATGTTGCATTGGGGATTAAGTTCTCAACACATGAACTTTTGGGTGACATATGCAAACCATTGCATGAACTAATAGCAATGGCTAAAGATATTGTTCAGTGATAACACCCAGTATAATTCCTTATATCTCACCAACTTGGCACAGAACCTTAATAAAAGTAAACCAGTTAGCATGCAAATCATCCTTCTATTTTGGCCCAAAACCCAAATGGGCAAAATGTGGTAAACTTCAGCCTTAGAAAAGTGTATATGTGATTGATAAAGTTTTAGTACATTTCAAAACCCTGTTGCATAATTTATCCATAAGCCTGGACTGAATTAACCACAGGCTTTTAATAAAATGCCAATAACACAAATACTTAATTGAGTTTCACTTTGTGAAAATAGAAAAATAGGGGTATTACATGCCTAAAATCTGCCTTCTTTCCAAAAAACTCATGGTGCCACATTCTGGTTCCTCTAAGCCCAGAATTCTCTCTCCACACTGATCTCCTTGGAAACTGTGCTCTTCTGTGATTTGGACATGTTGTGCAGGACCCAGAAGGTCTTGGACAGCGTGCAGGAGTGTAATTCAGTGGGGTTAAAGCAGTCCTCTGGAATTCCTGAAATTAGCCTCTGAACTCCATTTTCTCAGACAGCTTTATCCCTGGGAAATCATGGCATATTTGTATCAGAACAAAGTGTTTATGCCTTGCTATCATAAATGGAAATTTGCCTATTTCTTTTGTGTTTTGTTACATTCAGTAATCAGACATATGCTTAGCTTCTCCTAGGTTAAATTTTTTTTTTTTACTTTAAGTTCTGGGATATATGTGTAGATCTTGCAGGATTGTTACATAGGTATACACATGCCATGCCATGGTGGTTTGTTGCCTCCTTCCCCTGTCACCTACATTAGATATTTCTCCTAATGTTATGCCTCCTCAATCCCCCCACCCCATGCTATCCCTCCCCTAGCCTCCCAACCCCCAACAGGTCCTGCTGTGTGATGCTCCCCTGACTGGGTCCATGTGTTCTAATTGTTCAACACT
Organism: Saimiri boliviensis; assembly: GCF_048565385.1. Lineage (NCBI taxonomy): Eukaryota > Metazoa > Chordata > Mammalia > Primates > Cebidae > Saimiri > Saimiri boliviensis. The sequence continues at coordinate 30,090,992 of NC_133463.1, read as the reverse complement.
CACCTATGAGTGAGAACATGCAGTGTTTGGTTTTCTGTTCTTGTGTCAGTTTGCTGAGAATGATGGTTTCCAGATTCATCCATATCTCTGTAAACAACATGAACTTATCCTTTCTTATGGCTACATAGTATTCCATGGTATATATGTGCCATATCGTCTTCATCCAGTCTATCATTGATGGGCATTCGGGTTGGTTCCAAGTCTTTACTATTGTAAACAGTGCTGCAATAGACATACATGTGCATGTGTCTATAATAGAAGGATTTATCATCCTTTGGGTGTATACCCAGTAATGGTATTGCTGGGCCAAATGCTATTTCTATTTCTAGATCCTTGAGGAATTGCCAAACTGTCTTCTGCAATGGTTGAACTAATTTACCCTCCCACCAACAGTGTAAAAGTGTTCCTATTTCTCCACATCATCTTCAGCATCTGTTGTCTCAAAGTTTTTTAGTGATCACCATTCTAACTGGTATGAGATGGTATCTCAGTGTGGTTTTGATTTGCATTTCTCTAAAGACCAGTGATGATGAGCATTTTTTCATATGTTAGTTGGCTGAAAAAATGTCTTCTTTTGAAAAGTGTCTGTTCATCTTTCACCCACTTTTGAATGGGATTGTTTATTTTTTCTTGCTTATTTGTTTTAGTTATTTCTAGATTCTGGAAATTAGCCCTTTGTCAGAGGGGTAGCTTGCAGAAATTTTTTCCCATTCTGTTGGTTGCTGGTTCACTTTAATGATTGTTACTTCTGCTGTGCAGAAGCTCTTAATTTTAATTAGGTCCCATTTGTCTATTCTGGCTTTTGTTGCCGTTGCTTTTGGTGTTTTAGTCATGAAGTCCTTGCCTATGCCTATGTCCTGAATGGTATTGCCTAGGTTTTCTTCTAGGTTTTTTATGGTGTTAATTTTTGTATAAGGTGTGAGGAAGGGGTCCAGTTTCAGCTTTCTGCATATGACTAGCCAGTTTTCCCAACACCATTTATTAAACAGGGAATCCTTTCCCCATTGCTTGTTTTTGTCAAGGTTGTCAAAGATCAGATGGTTGTAGATGTGTGGTGTTACTTCTGAGGCCTCTGTTCTTAACCATTGGTCTATATCTCTGTTTTGGTACCAGTACCATGCTGTTTTGATTACTGTAGCCTTGTAGTATAGTTTGAAGTGAGATAGCATGATGCCTCCAGCTTTGTTCTTTTTTGCTTAGGATCGTCTTCACTTTGTGGGCTCTTTTTTTGGTTCCATATGAAGTTTAAGGTGGTTTTTTCCAGTTCGGTGAAGAAGGTCAATGGTAATTTGATACGGATAGCATTGAATCTATAAATTACTTTGGGCAGTATGGCCATTTTCACGATATTGATTCTTCCTAACCATGAGCATGGAATGTTTTTCCATCTATTTTTGTCCTCTGTTATTTTCTTGAGCAATGGTTTGTAGTTCTCCTTGAAGAGGTCCTTCATGTCCTTTGTTAGTTGTATTCCTAGGTATTTTATGCTCTTTGTAGCAATTGTGAATGGGAGTTTGCTCATGATTTGGTTGTTTGTCTGTTATTGATGTATAGGAATGCTTGTGATTTTTTCACATTGATTTTGTGTCTAGAGACTTTGCTGAAGTTGCTTATCAGCTTAAGGAGATTTTGGGCTGAGACAGTGGGGTCTTCTAAATATACAATCATGTCATCTGCAAGTAGAAACAATTTGACTTCCTCTTTTCCTAATTGAATACCCTTCATTTCCTTTCCTTGCCTTATTACTCTGGGTAGAATTTCGAATATTATGTTAAATAGGAATGGTGAGAGAGGACACTCTTGCCTAGTGCCAGTTTTCGACAGGAATGCTTCCAGGTTTTGCCCATTCAGTATGATATTGGCTGTGAGTTTGTCATAAATAGCTTTAATTATTTTGGACACATTCCATCAATACCTGGTTTATTGAGAGTTTTTAGCATAAAGGGCTGTTGAATTTTGTTGAAGGCCTTCTCTGCATCAATTGAGATGATCATGTGGTTTTTGTCTTTGGTTTTGTTTATGTGATGGATTACATTTATAGATTTGTGTATGTTGAACCAGCCTTGCATACCTGGAATGAAGCCTACTTGATCGTGATGGATAAGCTTTTTGATGTGCTGTTGCATTCGGTTTGCCAGAATTTTATTGAAGATTTTCACCATGATGTTCATCATGGATATTGGCCTGAAATTTTCTTTTTTAGTTATGTCTCTGCCAGGTTTTTGTATCAGGATGATGTTGGCCTCATAAGATGAATTAGGGAGGATTCTGTCTTTTTATATTGTTTGGAATAGTTTCAGAAGGAATGGTAGCCGCCTCTCTTCGCACCTCTGATAGAATTCGGTTGTAAACCCATCTGGACCTGGACTTTTTTTGGTTGGTAGGCTATTAACTGCTGCCTCTACTTGAGACCTTGTTATTGGCCTATTCAGGGATTCGCCTTCTTCCTGCTTTAGTCTTGGGATGGTGAAAGTGTCCAGGAATTTATCCATTTTTTCTAGATTTACTGGTTTATGTGTATAGAGTTGTTTGTGGCAATCTCTGATGGTAGTTTGTATTTCTGTGAAATGAGTAGTGATGTCCCCTTTTTCATTTCTTATTGCATCTATTCGATTCTTCTCTCTTTTCTTTTTTAATAGTCTGGCTAGTGGTCTATCTATATTATTCACCTTTTCAAAAAACCAGCTCTTGGATTTATTGAGTTTTTGAAGGGTTTTTTTGTGTTTCTATCTCCTTCAGTTCTGCTCTGATCTTAGTTATTTCTTGTCTTCTGCTACCTTTTTTGTTTGATCTTGCTCTTCTAGCTCGTAATTTTGACAATAGGGTGTCGATTTTAGATCTTTCTTCACTTCTCATATGGGCATTTAGTGCTATAAATTTCCCTCTGGACACTGCTTTAAATGTGTCCCAGAGATTCTGGTACATTGTGTCTTCATTCTCATTGGTTTCAAAGAACATCTTTATTTCTGCCTTCATTATTTATCCAGTAGCCATTCAGGAGCAGCTTGTTCAGTTTCCATGTAGTTGTGTGGTTTTGAGTGTGTTTCTTAATACTGGGTTCTAATTTGATTACACTGTAGTCTGAGAGACTGGTTGTTATGATTTCTGTTCTTTTGCATTTCCTGAGGAGTGATTTACTTCCAGTTATGTGGTCAATTTTAGAGTAAGTGCAATGTGGTGCTGAGAAGAATGTATAGTCTGTGTATTTGGGGTGGAGAGTTCTGTAGATGTCTATTAGATCCACTTGGTCCAGATGTCAATTAGATCCACTCAGTCCAGATGTCCAGGACTTGATATCCTTGTTAATTGATTAACAAGGATATCCTTGTTAATCTTCTGTCTCGTTGATCTGTCTAACATTGACAGTGGAGTGTTAAAGTCTCCCACTATTATTTTGTTGTAGTCTAAGTCTCTTTGCCCAAGAGTCCAAAAGCTAAAGAACGTGGACTCATGTTTGAGGACAGAATGCATCTAGCATGGGAGAAAGATGGAGGCCGGAAGACTCAGCAAGTCTACTTTATTCTAGCCTCGCTGGCCATTGCTTAGATGGCGCCCACCCAGATTGATGGTGGGTCGGCCTCTCCCCATCCGCTGACTCAAATATTAATCTCCTTTGGCAGCTCCCTCAAAGACACATCCAAGAACAGTATTTTGTATCCTTCAGTCTAATCGAGTTGACACTTAATATCAACCATCAAAAGTTCATCCCTTGTCAACTTGAACCCATACACATCTCCTGAAGTCATAAATAATCTCCAAATAAAGACAATAATTATACCCAACATAATACAGCTTTCCCTGTACAACCAGAAGCACACTAATCCTTAACCTAAATGCTATTACATAAAATTAACAATGCTTAAATACTGATATGAAGTCAATAAATCTTACATCACATGATAAAGAAAAAAAGGAAATAAAATGAAGATATGTTCTTAGTGCAAGTGTATACATACACATATTCTTTTTTTTATTATTATACTTTAAGTTCTGAGGTATGTGTGCAGATCTTGCAGGACTGTTACATAGGTATACACATGCCTTGGTGGTTTGCTTTCTTAATCCCTGCCCCCGCTGTCACCTACATTAGGTATTTCTCCTGTTATCCCTCTCTAATATCCTCACCCCTTACTATCCCTCCCTTAGCTCCCCACCCCCAATAGACTACAGTGTGTGATGTTTCCCTCCCTGTGTTCATGTATTCTCATTGTTCAACACCCACTTATGAGTGAGAACATGTGGGGTTTGGTTTTCTGTTCTTGTGTCAGTTTGCTGAGAATGATGTTTTCCAGATACATCCATGTCCCTGCAAAGGACATAAACTCATCCTTTTTTATGGCTGCATAGTTAGTATTCTGTGATGTATATATGCCATATCTTCTTTATCCAGTCCATCATTGATGGGCATTTGTGTTGATTCCAAGTCTTTGTACATGCACATATTCTTAATAAAATTAAGAGGACATATTCACGACAATTACAAATGCTGCAACTACTCACATGGTCATAGATAGTATTGATGACTACTTTTTTCTACTACTCTTTCTGTATTCCCTTTGCCTTCAGCAAGCACCTCAGTGTATTTTAGTTTCTTACGTGGTGTAGTGACCCAAACCTTCACTCCTGAAGGATCTGGACTATTTGCAGTCCTGCCTGGATTGGGTTGTTGCAGTTTCCCATTGACCTTAATCACAGGGCATGGTAATACTAGGAGATGCCATAAGGGATCTCCTGTATTCCATGGATACTCTTCCTTCCCTCCAATGTAGAGTAGCAGACTAATTTTATCTTGATAATCTAGATCAATCACCCCAGCCAACACTATAACTCCCTTTTTAGCCTGTTGACTTAGAGGTAGGAGGACCCCAAAGTGGCCAGGTGGCAGTCTTAAACTTCAGTTCAATCGAATCATTGTTGTGTCTCCTGGCAGCATTCCTCCCTCTAGGACTAAGACTTCTAGGCCAGCAAAATGTAATGTTATGGGAACAGGAAGTAAGAATTTTGCTAATGAGTCATTAGGGGTAATGGTGAGTGGTGCCACTTCAATTTCCACCCCTTGATTCTTGGACCTATGAATCCTGGCTATGGGAGAAACAGGACCGTATATTGGATGCTGATTCAAAGCATACACAGCCTCCTGCAGAATTTCACCCAAGCCCTGAAAAGTATTGTCACCTAGTTGGCATTATAATTGTGACTTCAAAAGGCCATTCCACCATTCTATCAATCCAGCTGCTTTAGGATGATGGGGAACATAGTAAGACCAGTGAATTCCATAAGCAGGCACCCACTGCCACACTTCTTTAGCTGTAAAGTGAGTGCCTCAGCTGGAGGTGATGCTGTGTGGAATGCCATGATGGTGAATACCAACCATGAGTCCATGGATGGTAGTCTTGGCAGGAGCATTGTGTGCAGGATGGGCAAACCCAGGTTCAGAGAAATGTCTATTCCAGTGAAGGCAAACCACTTCCATTTCCATCATGGAAAAGGTACAGTATAATCGACCTGCCACAAAGTAGCTGGCTGATCAACCCGAGGAATGGTGCCATATTGAGGGCTCAGTGTTGGTCTCTGCTGCTGGCAAATTCGGCAGTCAGCAGTGGCCGTAGCCAGGTCAGCTTTGGTGAGTGTAAGGCCATGTTGCTGAGCCCATGTGTAACCTCCATCCCTGCCACCATGGCCACTTTGTTCATGGGCCCATTGACCAATGACAGGGGTGGCTGAGAAAAGAGGCTGGGTGGTGTCCACAGAATGAGTTATCCTGTCCACTTGATTATTAAAATTCTCCTCTGCTGAGGTCACTCTTTGGTGAGCACTCACATGGGATACAAATATTTTGACAGTTTTTGACCACTCAGAGAGGTCCATCCATAAAATTTTGTATATTCATATTATCCTATTATCAAATATTATCAAATTGCCCTCATAGCACCGTAGCTGCATGGTAAGATGGGCAGTTAAACAAGCAATAGTGATAGAAGGTGGTAAGTGCCATAGTATGACAGCTACATGGTTCTATAGGGGCTCATTGGAGGGCAACCATCCTGGTCTAGGAGGCTAAGGATGGTTTTCTGGAGAGATTCAGTTTATTCCTACTAAATAGGAGATTAACTTCATACTAGAGATTATAAGGATGGGGTATATTATAAGCTGAGGACGTACCTATGAAAGCCTGAAGAGTCCTGTTACTTTTTTTTTAAAAGAAATATGATATGACTTCTATAATTTCTGAATCCATTTGCTAATGAATTCTGTTTTCATGAAGTTATCTTGTAAAATCAGGCAAGATAAAGACAGACATGGCTTTTTTCATGTATATGTGTTTTTACAGATAAATCATTGGAAAGCTCAATAATCCCTTTGGAGAAGGGCTTTAGCAATGATGCTGTCAAGATCCTTGTCAAAAAAATAAACTAAACCTGATTGACCTGGTGGATAAATTCATTCCATACATAACTGAATAGTTAGAGATTATACAGTAAATGCAGTTTTGCCTTTCATTCGAATATGTAGTCTGATGATTTGTAAAAACCTTCTTAGTGGGAACAGCAGGTTAATCTGCCTGGGTGGGAGCTTTTTTACTAACTTAAGCAGCTGTTTAAACTTTCATAAGCAAAGTAATTATTAAATGTTTCATGAACATATTGGTTGGAACGTTTGTTTACATTTTAACCTTGAGTTGGAAAGTTTTAGGGGGATGGGGTTAAAGAGTTTTAACCTGGCAAATTCATTCTTTTTTTTCTTTCTTATTATAAACTTTTTATGGCTTAGAACCAGCCAACCTAAATCATGGAAGGAAAAATACATGTGTGGCAAGCATGAGACATTTCATTGTTTATTTTTCAAATTTCTGAAATGTGCTCATAGCTATGCATGCCTCTGGGCTCATAAAGACAGCAAATGGAAATAGCTCGAGCCAGACAGGCTGCTTTACATAGAGAGCCACCCAGGTAGGCAAGGCGAACCTTGGAGGTTACTCTTCCCTGGACTCAAGTCATATTAGTGTGCCAAAATGGGATTTTCAAGCAGGAGGATATGATCTTTCATAGGTCTGAACACTTTGCCTTTTGAAATGATGGAACCATTTAATAATGATCTTAATCAGAAGACGAGGAATAATATACATGTATAGAGTACTTAGTATATGGCAAGTGTATATGACACATAGTAGTCTGAGCATTTCTCATACATTATCTCCTTTAATGTCCACCATACCCTTGTCAAGCAATGCTGTTATACCCATATAATAGATGAAGAGAAGGCTTAGAGAGGCCACAGAATTTGCAAAGCTTCTGAGTGGCTAAGCTGGAATTTAAATTCATCTGTCCTATTCAAGAACAATTCACTAACCTGTACTCCTTAGTGCCTTTTTGTTCTAGTTTGCGAAGTGCTGCTACCTAAAGAGTTTCCCATTTACTCTGAATGGAAAAAGAAAACTAGAACAACCATCAGTATCAATAGCAAGTAATGTCTGTTGAACACCTACTATGTGCAGGACACTATGTTATAAGCTTGGGAAATATTTTCTTTTCTTTTTTTTAATTTTTATTTTTGAGATGGAGTCTAGCTCTGTAGCCCAGTCTGGAGCCCAGTGGCACAATCTTGGCTTACTGCAACCTCCACCTCCCGGTTTCAAGCTATTCTTCTGCCCAAGCCCCACGAGTAGCTGGGACTACAGGCAGCTGCCACCACGCCCAGGTAATTTTGTATTTTTGGTAGAGACGGGGTTTCACTATGTTGGCCAGGCTGGTCTCAAACTCCTGACCTTGTGATCCACCCACCTCGGCCTCCCAAAGTGCTGGGATTACATGTCTGGCCTTGGGAAATATTCTGGGACTGAGAAGAAAGAAGGTAACAGGGTTCTTGCCCAGTGGCTGTTGAGGAAAGTAGGCAGTAAGTTCTGGAGCTCTGACTGTGCAGCACGAATGAATGCAGGGCCTGCTGCACTGTGTCCTGGCTGGCCCAGTTCTAATGTCTGCATATAGTACTTTACAGTCTGTAATGTGCCCTCACCGATATTATCCCGCATAATTCGAACAATAGGGTTGATAATTACAATTCCCATTTTAAAGATGAGAAACCTTTAAAGAAAGATTCAGAGGGACAAAATAATATGACTGAAGTCAGGCACATACCAAAATAAGTGGAAAATACAATTCAAAATGTGATTCCTCTATAACTTGCTGTGGTCATTGCCTAGAGCTCTGCAATTTTATATAGCATAAAATAAATGGTTTAAAGACAACCTGAAACACAACCTTAAAAAAATGAAAGCCTTTAAATAATCATAATTCAATATAGTGATGTAATGAGAGCAATTTTAGTGGTAAATATTTCCACATTTTTTTTATTTCTATCTAAAAGATGAAAGTGAAATCCCTTCCTCTGTATGTGTACTGTACTTAGTGTCTGACTTCTGGTGAATGGAATATTGCAGCAGTGCTGGGCTGTGGCAGCCAAGATTAAAACATAAAATACAGTGCAGCCTCCTCCTTGCTCTTTCTTTTGAATCACTTGCTCTGGGAGAAGCCAGCTGCTATACTGTGAGGAGTACTTGAAGAGGTCCACGTGGTAAGACACTGAGTCCTTCTGCTATCAACCAGCACAAACTAGCTAACACATAAATCCAACATGTCCAGTCTAGCCTTCAGGTGACTTAAACCCTGTCTGATATTTTGACTACAACCTTATCAGAGACCCTAAGCCAGAACCATCCAGCTACGCCACTCACAGATTCTTGACTCACAAGAACAGTGTGAGGTAATAATTGTTTATTTTTTTAAGCCACTAAGTTTTGGGGTAAACTAATACAGCAATCACAGGGCACAAGATATGCAGAAAGAAATAACTGTGTCTAAGCTGTCACAATAGATATGGGCACTAAAAGATGAAAAATATGAGTAGGAACTTACATGTGGACAAGAAATTTATTGGGAGGTATTCTGGGCGAAGAAGAGTGTGCAAGAAAGTGTGGAAGTGTGCAACGGCAAGGCACATTTGTGAAGCGGCACAGTACAGAACAAGACAAGAATCACACCAAGAAATGCATTACATCATAATATAACAACCAGTGTTCTTAAGAGTGACTTTGAGTCTGCAAGAAGTTAAGTTCCGTATGAACTGTTTAAAAAGATAGGAAAGCAATTAAAACATTGTTAGAAATATTTCAAGAAATGTTAATAAGTGTCATTTAATTTTTAGTTAGAGTCTAAGTTATCCAGAAAAGCCACTTCCCTGTGTTCTTACTTCGCTAGACTGTCTGGTTTCATGTTTTGAAAACTTTAGCTTAAATGTAGAGCCAAGAAGTAACTAGTGAAGAACACCTGGATTTTTTTTGCAGGATTTTACTACACCAATTCTGCTACAACAATCAGGTAGAAATTAACATTTTATAACCAGTTATATGTTTTACTTGGCATCATGCTAACCAAATGAATTTTTACAAAAGAGAATTGCCCAAATTGACTTGTTATTCTACACCATACCTCATTCATTGACTGCCTATTTATTGAGTACCATCCATGTGTTACCCACTGTGATAGGGCCATAAACCAAACCTTTATGGTTGCAAAATCACGTTGCATCCCAGTTTCAGCTCTACTGTTTTCTAGAGTTAATAGAAGTTCCTGGTAAAAAGATTATGCTTAGTGTTTAACTTGGGATTTTAATATAAAATTAATACCTACTCATTTGAAATAAAGGGAAAATGAAAAGAAATTTTACTTGGAAATACATTAACTCAAAGACAATTGCTGTTAGCATCTTGCTGCACTTCCTTCACTCTTATTTTCTTCTAGGAGTTTCTTTATAAAGTTATATTTTATAGATACTGTCAATTCTAGTTTTTGTTTAACATCAGGCAAAATATCTCTTGAAACAGAATTTTTAATGTATTTAAGTGATTCTAACAAATGGATATCCTGCAGTTTACTTAACCTGTCATTAGATGTTTTGATTATACATGAATCTTTCAGGAAAAATGTCATAGTTAAATAAATATATAGCTAGGGAATTTTGAATGTGTCTTTCGAACTGTTTATGGGCTTTGTGATAATTGGGTAATTTTAAATGATTATCAGTGGGAAGCTTAGCAAGAGGTTAACATGATTTCTTTTCCTTTCAAGAGAACTGCCTTTGTAAGGTTCTGAGATGACCACTGTGGCCATGTGCCCAATGTGCTGTCATAGTTATACCATTAGTTAAATTAAATATGAATGATTGGATGGAGAACATTATTATTCTGGGCACATTTTAATTCTTAATTTAAGGTTAAACTAAATTTAATGTCATGTGAATTTTTAGCAGCAATTACGGACAGTTAATGCATGTTCTTCCTTACTTATACCTCATCTCTTTGCAAAATTACAATATTTCATTCCAAATTTATTCTGACCAGATTCGGAAGTAGCTGTTTCTTCTCTTTTCCCTCAGTGTTTATAGCAGAAGGGTTTTGAGTTTATACTGTAAACCTCCATTTATATGTTTTCATAATAAGTCTCTAAAAACCTAACCTGGATATGAGGGCACTGGAATAAAAGTAAATGAGGGTACTGGACCCAGTGTTTTCTCTCTCCTTCAGGGGACGTTGTTAAGATAACAAAGTTTTTCCCTCTCCACCTGTCTTGCCTACCACCCTAACCAATACTCCTTAAGTATGCCTCTATATTAGTATGCATCTATCAACCCTCTATTTAAAAAGGCAGTGGCTTCACACTTCCTGTAATAGTCAATAGTCCTTGAATCTGGCATTCAAACTTTTGAATCTACAAGATGATATACTGGTCATATCTTTTCCTGACTACTTTCTAGAGCAGGCGTCCCCAAACTTTTTACACAGGGGGCCAGTTCACTGTCCCTCAGACCGTTGGAGGGCCGCCACATACTGTGCTCCTCCCACTGACCACCAATGAAAGAGGTGCCCCTTCCTGAAGTGCGGTGGGGGGTGGGGGGGGCGGCGGATAAATGGCCTCAGGGGGGCGCATGTGGCCCGCGGGCCGTAGTTTGGGGACGCCTGTTCTAGAGTCTTTTCCCAGAAGACTCTGTTCCATGTATTTGGTGTCACTTTCCTGTCTCTGGACCTTCCTCATTCTGACCCCTTTTTTCCATATCTGACTGTTGAAATCTTACCTATTCTGTCTTTTTTCATTTATTTGTTGATTGTTTCAATACAATTAATTTACTTAATAAGTATTTACTGAGCACTCATTGCTCATCAGATACCATTCAAGAGCCTCCTGAAATGCCACCTTCTCTGAGAAGCCTCTGTTAACCACTCACTCATATAGTGTTTCTCTTTTCAGAACTTCCATAGGTCTCTTTTTTTATGCTTTCCATAAAATTTGTCACAAATACCATACCTTATTTATGTGCATAGAGGAGCATCCAGTGGGAACTCAAAATTGCTTTTAAAATTAACGTGAATGATTGAATGAACAAGAATGAACTAATGCATGAAAGAAAAGTTATGCCTTCTGCACCAGCAGAAGCTAATTACTAAAATAAAATCATTAAACTGGACTAGAAATTTAAGGTTGTTATGGATTTCTAGTGTAAAAAACACCCTCAATGTGGTTTCCATGTTGGATTATCCCAACAGAGAAAGAAATGAAATCCCCATCTTCTGATTCCCAAATCATTACTCTTTCTGCACCATGTTATCACCTGCTACTCTATTAAAAGTGGAAGGCATAGGCAGTATTATAGTTTGTTACTGTTTTTCATGATTAAACATAGTGTTTTAAGGACAGCATTGAACAGGAAGATTCTTTTTTTCAGAGTGCCATAACCTATTTTAACATTTGAAAGTGCAAATATATAAACCTGAGTGATGAGAAAAACACAGCAGATTAGCTAATGTTGAAAGATGAATTGGCCGGGCGCGGTGGCTCAAGCCTGTAATCCCAGCACTTTGGGAGGCCGAGGCGGGTGGATCATGAGGTCGAGAGATCGAGACCATCCTGGTCAACATGGTGAAACCCCGTCTCTACTAAAAATACAAAAAATTAGCTGGGCATGGTAGCGCGTGCCTGTAATCCCAGCTACTCAGGAGGCTGAGGCAGGAGAATTGCCTGAACCCAGGAGGCGGAGGTTGCGGTGAGCCAAGATCACGCCATTGCACTCCAGCCTGGGTAACAAGAGCGAAACTCCGTCTCAAAAAAAAAAAAAAAAAAGAAAGAAAGAAAGATGAATTATTTTTAACATGAGAAGGGGCTATGGACTTTGATTAGTTCCTAAGAAAAGTAGACCACAAACTCAACCTCTGTGCTTTTCTTTATCTAGTCATGATATTAGAATATGTGTGGACTTCGACAGTGACACCTAAATGGTTTTACTTGCTTTGTTGTTTCCTTATTAACTCTGTGAAAGAGGAACACAAGTTGAGCATCTCCAATCTAAAAATACAAACTCTGGAATGCTCCAAAATTTGAAACTTTTTGAGCACCAACATAACTCCACAAGTGGAGAATTCTGTACCTGACCTCACATAATGGGTCACAGTCAAAAAGTAGTAAAAAATTTGTTTTATGCACAAAATAATTAAAAGTGTTGTATGAAATTATCTTCGGACTATGTGTACAAGGTATATATGAAACATAAGTTAATTTTGTGTTTACACTTGGGTTTCATTTTCATATCTCACTATGTATATGCAAATATTCCACAACCTGAAAAATCCCAAATCCAAAGCATTTCTGGCCCCAAGCATTTCAGACAAGGAATACTCAACATATGAGACTCTGGAGGTGAATTTTTGTTTGTTTCTTTGGTTGGTTGGTTGGTTTTTGCAGTAAATTGTTGAAGTCACAGAAGGGGCGCATTCTGTAGTTAGAGGTTCCCTTTTAATTTGCACACCCTGCCGAAGCCAAGTAGGTGTGATTCTCCTTCTGGAGATGATCATTCTTTCAAAATGAATTACTGTGAATTCTGTTTTTTAAAAATAGACTTCTAGGACAGAGAAGGGAGAAAAACATAGGGAACCGATAATTAAGGTGTCAGGGCTTGAGAAAGTTATTTTTGTCTGCCCAAGACCCCTTTCTTTGGAAACAGCACCTCTCCCAATATTTATGCTTCTAGTGGACTGCTAACTTGCATTCATAAGGACTAGAATCTTGAGAAAGACACAGAGGAATAGAAACAGTTGGGGCTGAATCATCCACGATAGTGTCCTAGGCAGTTCAGAATCTCTGAACCTCAGTTTTTCCTCCCTCAGAAATGGAAGTCTATGTCTCACTGAGTTATTTGAGGATTCAGTGAGATGATGTCTTTGCAAGCTTTGGCACCGAGTTGTTACTCAGTGAATGTTAGCTACCACTCTTTGAGGTTAGTAGTCCTGGGGACAATTCTTTTTCTACCCTAAAGAAGGAAAAGGAAAGGAAACTTTCTATTGAGAAGGCAGCAGATGCAGAATTGTTGAAAGTGCTTGCGAAGAATATCCAACTATTCAAATTTTGAATTAGCAAAAGATAATCAAGTGATTGTGAACTGCTGCTTTGCTACAATACTGCTGTTAAAACACACAGTATTGTAGATTTTTCATTCTTAAAAAATTTTTCATTCTTTTCATTCAGATTTTTCATTCTTAAAAAATCAATAGTACTGAAAAAATTCAGGCTTCATGTTGGGTGGGTGAGTGGTGGGATGTAAAGGGAGTAAAAAGGGTGGTAGTTTATAAAGGAACTAGCCATCCAGACATTCAGAGACCAAGTCCCTCTTTTAAGAATGGAGTTGTGAAGAGGCTCCAACATATTAATAAATGTCCCATGATGGGTGGTGAGAACTTCAAATGTAAAACAGAGCACATTGGATTTGATAATAAGAATACAGAGAATTATAAATGAGATGTCCAGGAGGCATCTAAGTTAAGGACACCTAAGATCAAGACTTTATATTCTGGTTGAGATTGATAAAAAGTTGTGAGTAAAATTAGGGTGCTGAGGTAGAAAAAGAAAGGATCCTGCTGGCTGGAGGAACACTGATATGAAGCAATGGGGGAGTTTTGATCAAGCATGTATCCTTGGTGTTTAATATGGGAACATGTAGAGAGTATTAGAAACCCATAGGTACAGCCACATACATTCTTAAAATGTGGCTTTTTGCTATATTCTTTCAAGTTTGAGCAACTTACTAGCAGTTATACACAAAGTAAATCACTGGGAAGTTGGAATGTGACTTTTTGTTACATTATTTCAAGTTTCACCAACTTACTAGCAGTTGTACAAAACGTAAGTCATTGAGAAGTTGGAATGCATTTTCATATATACATTGTATTAGACCATTCTTGCATTGCTATTAAGAAATACCTCAAACTATGTACTTTATAAAGAAGAGCTTTAATTGGCTCATGACTCTGGAGACTTTATAGGAGGCATGATGCCGACACCTGCTCAACTTCTGGGGAGGCCTCATGAAGCTTACAATCATGGTGAAAGTGAAGGGGAAGCAGGCATCTCACACGGTGGAAGTGGGAGCAAAAGAGAGAGAGAGAGTAGGAGGAGAGGTGCCACATACTTTTAAACAATCAGATCTTGTGAGAACTGACTCACTATTGCGAAGGCAGCACCAAGCCATGAGGGATCTTCCCCCATGATCTAAATACCTCACACCAGGCCCCACCTCCAGCACTAGGGATTACAATTCAACATGAGATTTGGGTGGGGATAAATATCCAAACTATATTATATATGAAGCAGCAAATTATTGTGTAATTCATATTCTAGCATTAGGTATACCAGAACAAGGTATCAGGGTAAGAGAAAGTCGGTGTGAGGGGCACAAGATAATGGAGGAAGACAGTAGCTTCCATCATCTAGGGACTTTGGGCCTATTCTTGGGGAAAAAAGTAGATGATGTTGGCTTTGATGGTCCTTTGTTGTTGTTGTTTTGGTCCTCTTCTTCCAATTCCTGGTACCTTTTCTTTCTGACTAACAGAAGAACTCTCTTGTAAAACAGTCCAGTGACAAAGGTATTATCCCAGTGTTACAGTTGAAAAAATGAGGCTCAGGGAGGTTCAGTTAACTTGCTCAGCCAATATAATAAATAAATGGGAAAAGCCAGTTTCATAATCAAGTATGTCTGGCTCTAAAACTCAGGAAATTCAATATTTTGGCTTGGAATATCTGAGTTAACAGTGTCCCCACTAACAAAATGAAGAAATACAGAAGGAATGGGTAGGGATGGGGTTTGGGCAAAGGAGATATGAGCTTTGTTTTAAATATGTCGATTTTGAGCTGCCTTTGAAAAGCCATTTTCTGTTTTCTGGTCACAAGAGAAATCTTGGTTTGTTTCCCAGTGGTAGAGATAGGTTAACTTAGAGTGTTTCATTTGCTTCAGAATTAGTGGAGGGTAGATAGTTGGGATAGATAGAGATAGATAGATAGATAGATAGTTGTTGGTACATAGAGTGTTTGAAAATTGAGAAATGTTTGCAGTCACTAGTCAGTATTTCTATTGCTTAGCAACTCTATTTCCTCATGTAGCCACAACAAATGGAACTTTTATATTTATTTTTTGTGCCTGAGGGTACATAGTGCTGCTTATGAATGATGCATAAGTGACAATTTTATACTGTGAGCATTACTCTGACTCTTGGAATCATAGAATCTCAAGGTTGGACAAGAACTTAATAGTTGGATTTGTTCTATATTCAGACTGCTTTACACCTTCACGAGGTCGTGACTGACACACACTACTCATTTAGATAGCTCTCCATATATGAAAAGTCTCAGTTTTGAGGTAATATCTTTCTTCCTTTAAGCAAATTATTCCTGTTTTACCCATGAAGGACAAATCCCAATATCTGTTCTTCATGAGAGCTCATGGCACATTTAAAAACAGGCCCTACGTCTCTGCTGATTTTCTTTTTCCTGGGCTGAGCTCCTTTTCCGTCTTTTCAGTGGCTCCTTGAGGGGATATATTGCTTGAGGCCAGGACTCTTTAGCCCAGGTTCTGAGAATGCACCTCACAGAGGGCTCCAGCGTCATCCCCCTCAGACGTTGTCTGACTAGCAGAGAGCCACTGAACCATGGCCATGCCCTTTGCCGGTGTGGTCCCCATCCAATGACTGATTGGGATGGGGGTATAAAAGCTCAGTTATTTCAGTCCAATGTATGACAACTCCGACAGGCCATTTTAGTTTCAGAGCTGCTCATGGGGTCAGCTGAGTCTACTGTTGGGCTGCATTGCAACTTGACTTCTTTTCTGTTCCTTCTTGAGTCCTTCCCTTCCCTTTGTCAGGTGTTCATTCCAAGGGCATAAACATTCTTCTGCCTGCCAACTCTGATGCAGAATCTGCTTCCTGGGGAACCCAACCTGCAATGCATGACTTCAAGTCTTATGAAACCATTCCAATTTTTTATGGACTTAGACACATCGGTAGGGCTTCTGGAGTGAATAGATACCTAGGTGTAATCTCCTGTGTAATCATAATACATTTTGCTTTGAAGAATATTTTAAATTAAGTAAGATTCCATGAATCTAATGTATACAGCTCATACAGTAGAAAGTTTTCAGTGGGTATGTCTTAGCTTAGTTCCTCCTCAGAAGCAGAATGTGAGACACCTGTGAGTAGTTTATTTGAGGAAATTATTCCAAGGAGCATAAGTAGGACACTGGGAACAGCAAAGAAAGGACAGCCAATCCAAGAGTTTATTGAGTTATTTACCACTATGAGGAACTGAGTATATTTCCACTTTGGACCCTCTGGGAAGCCATGTAGAATTGTCTGCTAGAGGATGGAAGAGAAGAGTATGTACTTACCAGCTCCTAATCCCAGTTGGCCAAGCCTTGCTCCATGAGGTGTGTTGATTCCCTTCCAATTCCAGGTTTGTGTATGCCTCAGAACAGCTGAATGAGTGCCTGTCAGCCTTCGAGGAGGCTGGCACAGAAATTCCTGTGCAGAAAATGACACTAGGTTCAGTGGAGGCAAGGTGCTATCAGGTTACCCCTGTGCACGAGTGGTTACTGCAGCAATGGTGGCGGTAAAAAGTTCAACTGAGAGGATGTGAGACAGGGCACAAGAGGCGACTGATTCAAGGGAACAGCCATAAG
This sequence comes from Saimiri boliviensis, assembly GCF_048565385.1. Classification (NCBI taxonomy): domain Eukaryota; kingdom Metazoa; phylum Chordata; class Mammalia; order Primates; family Cebidae; genus Saimiri; species Saimiri boliviensis. The sequence goes on along the minus strand of NC_133463.1, from coordinate 30,073,946 downwards.
CAGTAATATTGTACATCCAGGACTGTCTGCATGAAGGATAGAGTGCATTGAGCTATATTTGCTCTCAACAAGTCCGTGGGGCTATTGCCAGACTCCTCTTCTGTGATCACAAGAGGTGGAGAGACTTTCTGGTGAGTTCCATGTGATAAAGCAGTGTCCTCACTCATGAATAAACTACTTACCTTGGCTAGACTTATAGACGGTAAACTACCACAAAGAGAAATCACAGACACCACTATAGAAAAGTCCACATACCCCACTTGCTTTCCTACCAATAGAGGACATTTATTACCAAGTATTTTGACAATGGTTTGTCTTCAAGTTTCTTTAATGTCTTTGATTTAGCTGCTCTGCATCTGCTGCATATTGACTGTTACAGAGATTTGACTCTGATGGTATCAAGTTACAGTGTGGTTTATTGTTAAATTGAGGTGAGGGGTGAGGGACTTGCGAGATGGCTTGGAATCTAAATGAAAGACCATCTTTTGTTGTATGGGTTAAGGCAGTGTTTTAACATCATAACCTGTACAGGAACATGTAGGATTCTTAAGTGTGAATTAGCCGTGGAAATAATTGGTCACAATAATCTCTGTCATTTCATAGACATAGTTTTTCATCAACACTTTCCTAATGAGCTCATCTTTGGGATGGCAAGTGGCATTGCTATGTGCTTTTCTTTCAAGAGATCTGAGCAATGCAGTCAGACAGCCAATTAGCATTTTTATTTACTTTGGGAGAGTTTTGAGTCCTGAGAGCTGCATGAGATTTTTCTGGTAGTATTTCCAACTGTCTAACAAAACATGTCAAAATTTTCATATTTGTCACTCCAGGAATTCAGCTTAATAAGACTACACAGACCAGGACTGAGAGGTTGGTGGCAAAGGAAGAAGCTACTCAGAGCCTCACATCAATTAAATGAGATATCCAAAGCATGGAAGAAGTAGAGTTAGTTAAGGCAATGAGGGATAAACCAGGATCAATTCAGGAGGCTCATCTCATAACCAGGTAGGAGACTGAGCAGAAAGGAAGAGAAGGGGCCCCAAATCAGAGAGCCTATATATAAAACTATACATAATTTTGTATGTATAAGTCGTAATTGAATTCTCACAGAAATGTTGTGAAGAATGTACTAATCTTATTATCAAACCTATTTAGCAGATGAGGTAACTGAGGCACAAAGGGGCCAAATAAATTGTCAAATGTTGCATAGGTAGTAAGTGGCTGAGCCTGGCTTTAAACCTTGTTAGTCTTTTCCCAAAGTTCATGTTCTTCTGAATATTACTTATTGTTCTTGTACCTGTTTCTGAGGCAGAGATTCTTATGTATTATAAATTTCCTTGATGAAAGGCCAGGACTGGTTCAGAATGTGTGTGGTGGGGAAGAGGGGTGTAACAGACACACCTTTTGTAGACGTCCTTCCATCCATCTGGGTTCATCGCGTCTTTCACTGCACCACCCAGGGAACTGCCTCTTTGCCCTTGTCTGCAACTATGTAGCTTGGTTAGTCTGTCCCCACTTGGAGTTTCTGTGTCTTCTTGCCACTTCAGGACTTGGATGAGATACTGTCATGGGCATGCAATGTGGCCCCATGTGTGGTGGAAGAAACCAGATGATGCAGCCTGGACATGAAGGAGAGTTGACTCTCTGTAGGGTGGAAATTTGACTGGAGGAGAGCAAGGGACAGGAAGGAGGTGGCAAAATTCCCTCTTCTTGTACTGTCCAATTGGCTTATCTGAGGCATGAGTTTTTCTTCTAGCTCATTATTTCCCTCATCAAGTGGATGCATCAGCAGAGGACCTGTTGTATTTCTTAGTGGCTTAGTGCAAAGTGATAAGCAGCATACTTCAATTGGTGTTGCTCGGCATCTTTCCTTGTCTTACTTTCCTTCTTTCTAATCCTTGTGCCCTGAGTTTACCCCTTTCAAACAAAGCACTAAAGGCTAATCTAGGAAAATGGGTCTGGACTACTACTGGAGTTTCTAGAAGCCAGGAAACAAATAGAGAAGTGGACATAGTACTTAACAGCACTTCACTGTTCAGAGACAAGAAAGGAGATAGCTTCTTTGAAAAATAAATGTAGAACAAGTTAGATGTTGATATTATGACTAATGTATAAGTTCCAGTACTTAATAAGAAGTTGCTGTAAGGTGAATGTTTATGAAGAATGAGGAGAAGGAAAGCACTCACTGATCAGACTGGTTGTAAGTCAGATTTACTTAATGTCTGTTATGCCTGTCTCCTCTTCCTCTTCATGTTACTAACAGCAAAAATAGTCACTATTTTCTGAACACTTAAATATATGCCTGAGACCATGCTAAGTGCTTTATGTATATTTTCTCATTTATTCCTTTGAGGTAGAAAATTGAGACTCAGGGAAGTGGCTGTCAAGCACCTAATGAGTGCTAGCATTGGATTTCAAACCCAGGACTGCCTAACTCTGAAGCCCATACTAAAAACAGATTGTTCTGCTGTCTTCTGCAAAGTTCCTTATCAAAGGAAGTTATCTGGAGCAGAGAAAAACCACATGGAGAAAAAAATATGGCATGAGAGCATCTTATTCCCTTTGTTCTCATTTGCTCTGAAAGCAGCCTCTGGTGGAGCCAGCTGCTTTGGACTGTCTTTGCCTTCTAGGAGGAAACACTCTTTACTAGGTGGCATACTGTCAATATTTCTCAAGCCCAAAATACCTCCTATTATAAAATAATAAACAGGCCTCCAGCTCCTTGATAAAGCTTTAATATGTGGAATTGGCATAAATCAATTCCCTAATTCTTCCTAGCAGAACCAAACCCTGAACATGGTGACCTCACAGGGTCACCTAGCTCAAGGCAGCCAGCAGGCTTCCTACTTGATACCCTCTTTGATAGGTGTCTTTAAGGGAACCAACTTTTCTTTAACATTTTTCCTTTGACTCTAAAGCTCTCCTCTGCCAACATTTCCTCCTCAGTATAATCTGAGTTTTGTGTTCATAATATAAATAGGGCCACATTTGTCACGGAATGAAGTCATGGCTTAGGCGATCCACAGATGGAGAATACAAGTAGTATTTGATATTTGCCTTTGAGATGCCTTATACTACTTTTTATCAACCCAGTAATATTTTTGTTGCTGTTTTGTTTTTTGTTGTTATGTAAATGATAGTGGCAAAAGACCCTTGTTTAGCATCATGAGATCTGGGATCTGATTGCAGCTCTGACTTATCATGTTGATGTGACTTTGATCTGTCACCTGGTCCTCTGAGGACTCAGTTCGTCCACCTGCAAAATGGAAGAATTGGGAAAGATTACTTATTCTTAAACCACACTGATCATCAGAATCACCACAGATGCTTTTAAAAAAGGGTCCATCTCAGACTCCTGAATCACATGTCAGGTAAAGGAAGGAGAAAGGAGATTGGGTAGAGGAGCAGAGTCCCAGAATCCATAATTGTGACAAGATGCCTAAGTCATTCTGATGCACAGTTTAGGACAACTCTGTGCAATACTGCCAGTTGCACAGCTTCAGGGGTGCCACTTGCATTCTACAGACTCCATGAGCACATTTCACATGGAATAGAATCTGAACAGCACCTCTTGGAATTGTGTAACGCAGCAGCCCTGTATAAGTTGATTACTGTAGAGGGTCATTTGTAAGCATTGATATTCTTTGATTAGATGATAGTAGAGTGAGCTGAGGTGGTCAGTAGACAGTGACCTGTATTAGTTTATTTTCACACTGCTATAAAGAACTACTTGAGACTGGGTAATTTACAGAGTAAGAGATTTAATTGACTCATAGTTCTGCAAGGCTAGGGAGGCCTCAGGAAACACAATCATGGTGGCAGGCCAAGGAAAAGCAAGGCACATCTTACATGGCAGCAGGAGAGAGAGAGAGTGTGTGTGTGTGTGTCTGTAGGGGGAAGTGCCACACTTTAAAACCATCAGATCTTGTGAGACCTCATTCACTATCATGAGAATAACAAGGGAGAAATCTGCCCCCATGATCCAGTCACCTCCCACTAGGCCACTCCTCTGACATGTAGAGATTACAGTTTGAGATTTGAGTGGGGACACAGAGCCACACCATATCAGACTCACAAGCATGTGGTTTTGGATGAATGCACATAGCTGTGACCAATAGGATAGGAAAGTGGATGCTTAAGAACAGCTAATGAACACCACCCCATAGGAAGCTGACTATTAGATTGTCTCCCACATTACAGCATTACAGCTGGTGCCCATCTGACAAGAGGGAGAGGTATGTGAAGAAAGTAGGGTATTGAGAGTAGCATGAGCCAAACAGCAGGGTCTTGGGTCAGGGTTTCCCCAATAGGGTTGAATTGAGAGGAAAAGAAACAAGGCTTTCTCCCAGCTAAAAAAAGCTTTTAGTTGCCTAATTTCTGTGCTTTGGGGTTTCTTTGACTTTGTCTTCCCTTTACACATGGTGAAACTCCTTTTGAAAATAAATTTAGCCTTGTCTTAACCAAATTAAAAAAAAAAGACAAGACTTGGTAAACCTGTATGGAGATATTACTGGAGTTTTTAGAACCCAGGTTATGTTAATAAAAAGATTAGATAAGTACAGGTACTTGGGCAGATAAAAAATTAAAAATCTGGGGAAAGAGAGTTGGCATTCAGTTGTGATTAGATTAAATGTTATAAATGAATTTTTATCAGAAGCTAGTGAGATGCTACTGAGCTGACTTGAGGTATTTCATTGTCTAGAATAATACGCTACTTAATTTGCATGAGAATCAGTTGCAGCATTTGTCAAAAATGCAGATTCCTGCCACAGCCACAGCCAATTCTGAGTCCCTGGGTATGGAGGGGGCCCCTGAGGTCTGCATTTTACATGAGCATCCAAAATCATGATTTGAGAATGCTATCCTAGACAACTGATGGAAAGACAGGGAACTTTGTGCATCCTGTGTTCCTTGGAAATTATATTAACTCCTCCCAGCCTTAGTTTCCCCTCATGTAATGTGGATAAGGATACTTTCCCGTTTCAAAATCAGAGATCTCAAAAAGATATGATAAAACAAACTGTGGATAAAACTGGTAATGATACTTACTTAGAGTAGGAATTTATATGAATAAAAGTCTATGTCATGGGCTTCTGTAAACTCCCCTCTCAACCCCAGCACACAGCACAGGAATATGGAAACAGAAGGAAATATATATGCATATATGTGTATAAATATGATTGAGATTGCATAGGGCCTGTCTTAGTCCAGTTGTGCTGCTATAACAATATTATACTAAAATGCCACCAGCTAGGTAGCTTATATACAACAGAAATTTATTTCTTACAGTTTTGGTGACTGGGAAGTCCAAGATCAAGGAACTAGCTGACTCAATGTCTAATCAAGGCTCACTTTCTCATAGATGGGGCATTTTTGCTCTGTGTCCTCATGGGTGTGAGGGGTGAGGCAGTTCCCTGGGGTCTCTTTTATAAGGACCCTAATTCCATTCATGAGGACTCTGACCTCATGACCTAATTGCCTTCCAAACGCCCTGCCTCCTAAAACTGTCACATCACATATGATTTTTGGGAGGACACAAATGTTCAGACCATAGCAGAGCCTTTGAAAGATTTCTAGGAAGTCAAACAATAGATTTCTAAGAAGTCTGTTTTGTAATAAGCTATTAGTTAGTATTTACTAGAAAATAGAATCTGCCAAAGTAATGTAGGAGGAGAATTTATCAAGGCAGATTGATAGAGAGAGCTCAGTAGATAAGGAAAACAAATATTGGCCGGTGAATTATATTTATAATATATTTTGTATTTGTAATATATTTTGTTCTTATTTAGAAAATGTACTAATTAGGGTAAAATCTAGCTGCTGTAACAGAGAACGAACAATATAGTGGCTCATATAACCAACAAGTTTATTAATTGCTCATGCAGCAATCCTGGTATGAGTAGTCATTGCCTTATGAGTAGCTTTGCTCTGCATGGTCATGCAGTGAGAGGTCCTTTCTATCTGTTTCCCTGTTATCACAAAGGACACTGTCATCATTTACTTTGCAGAAGCTGGCTTGTCACTTGGAAAAGGGACAGAGAACATGGAACATCGTAAAGCTCAGACCTGGAAGTGGCACATAGTACTTCCATTCACAAACTGCTATTGAGCTTAAAAACACCAGGATGCCTAAGTGAAAAGGAGGCTGGGAAATGTAGCCTAGCAGAATAGCCATACTCAACCGTAACTCTATTATTACCACTGTTGAAGAAGGGGAGAACAGAGTTGGTGACTAACTAGCAGCCACTTTCATGGGAAAGGTATACGGAACTTTGAAAATGGAGCCAATTACTACTTATCATGATTCACTAATTACACAGAGCTACTATCGTGCTGTGGAGCATCAGAATTTCCTTTGGTGTATTGTTCCTAGCCTCTCTACAGGCTTATATCTAGTATCCCAGGTAAACCTGAGAGTTATTCTGGGCAACGTGGATGCTAGTAGTCCCTTTTCTCAATTTTAGGGTTCTTCTCCTGTATCCTGTAGAGGTCATGAGAAAAGACTTGTTGAGTCCTGTCCTACCATTAATAAATGTGCTGTTGATTGGAAAATGTTGGCAGAAGTGCCAGTATGAATTGTCTCCTAGTTGCCTTTCTGACATTTGTGACATAATGAATCTCAAGTGTCACTATTATCATATAATTGGAGGCTCTGAACATTAAGAACATTTTCTTAAGGATAATCCAGGCAGAAAATGAGTTCACAGGTTTTTAACATTTTTACTGATGGTTCCCAAGGCTCCTTCCCTCCCTGTACTCTATTCTATATTGCCTCTATTTTGAATTTCTCTCCCACTGCAACCCGTGTGTGTGTGTGTGTGTTTGTGTGTGTGTATGAGAGAGAGAGAGAAAAAGAGATTGACAATGTATTTCAGAATTCTTAAGGTTTGCTCCTCGTTATTCTGTGATGTGCAGTACTGTTCATAACAGAAAGGTCTGATAATTAGCTGCCTTGGGATGTTCTAAAGGTGAAGTCACTCTCCTGCCATGCATCTTGCAAGATAGATTAGTGATGTAGACTGGAGGTTGAAATGTGACAGAGACTGTTAAGGACAGAAGCAGAATGATAGCTGTGTGAACTGCTGCTTGGATAGGTTCATGGATTTAGAGTGACCTCTCCACCATGGGAACTGGATCCCTATGAAATTGTGGTATGACTACAATGAGATGAAACTACCTCAAAAAAAAAAAATCTGAAGGCACATTTGAGGGCTGGGACATTGCTTAGGAAACTGATTACCAAAGACAAAAACATTCGTGTGTATAGTGGGAGAATAGGAGATAGGTTACTTTTTAAATAGTTGCTTGTCATTGTCATTGAAGTTTGCCTTAGTGGAAAAATTATAGAGCCATTTCTCTTTTCAGTTTTATATAAATGTACATGCACACCCTATATATTCTGGGGAAGAGGTGTTTTATTTTCCTTTTGCATTGTGATTTAATAGACCCTTATATTCTCTAAGAGATCTGGGCTTTCAGCCGCATTTCCATAGAATTCTGGAATTTTCCCCTCTACCCTCAGCCTGCTTCATCACCCAAGTGTGATTTTTGTGATTCTTGTGGTTCTCCAGTGTCTCACCAACTGTATTTCTATAGCTTGGTCAGTATTCCATCTTGGATTTAATGTTTTATAGCGGTGATGCCAATTTATAATAAAGCCAAGATATGACCTGTTTTGTGTACAGCAGTGAAAAAAGTTGGAGTCTGCCTGTGATGTGCAATGTGCCTTCAATGAGGGGACAGCTGTGATGTGAATGGATCTTGAGGGAGAGAAAGGACCTTAATTTCTCTTTTCTTTTCCCATGGATATAAAACTTTGTTATGGTAAACTAAACCTCTGATATCATATACAACTGCTGGCATTCTAGATTGTTTTAATGGCCACTCCTTATTGCTTAATACTAAGCATTACCATCTGTTTCTTTCTTAATTATAAATGCAGTAGGAATTCACAATTACATCAGTAACAGTGGAAATAAAATGGAATTAGAGAGTCTTTCTACTTAACACAAGGCAGCCTTCCTTTAATACTTTTCTTCTGTTACAGGCATTGGTCAGAGAGGAGACTTTCTCAGTGGTTTTCTTTCCCCTCTCTTCAATATACTTGCCATGAGAATGTCATGCTATAAATTCAGCAATTTCCTTTTAGCAAGAAGGAGAGCTGTGTTTATTTTCTGTCTATGGAGCTAGGGATGTGTGGGCAGCTCTTTCTCACAGTATTGCAAATCGGTGTTGTGATTGCCCTCTGTTATTGGCCTGTTTCTGTGCAAAGAGATGAGTTATAATAGCCCAATGACATGAGTCATGTCATCCCCCAGAGAAGAGTTGGGAGTGGACATCTAAGAAACTCTAGTAGCCAGCCTGCCTGTCTGTGACTATATGGGAACATTTCTAGAGGGAGGTGATATAAAAACTGAAGACATATTTAACCCAGATTACTTAGGCTTTTATTTTTCACCAAGTGGAAAAACTAATCAAATTTTAGACTCATGAAATTTTAGTGTTAAAAGAAAGCCTATAAATCACCTTGATCAAAGCTGTAGTGACCGTTGTTTCCTTTGTGTGGTGCTTGACCAGGTTGAGCATGGGATTTGGAGTCAGCAGAACAGGTTTGGATCTGAAGCCACCGCCGTGGGCTTTGAGTCCTCTTCATTGAGTTTTTAGTGTCTGTTCTTTTCACCCATGACAGTGTACATGATGCTCTTATGAAGCCTATTTTTGGATTAAATGAGAGAGAACAAGTAAATCCTAGCCATGTGTGGCTAACCTGGGCTTTTCCCCCAACTTCTTTCAATTCACATTTATTATAGGTGAGAAGATACTGGTCCAGAGGGTCAAATACCTTGCCCAATATAATACATCTAGTTCAGGGTGGAACTGAAGTAGAAGTAATGTTTTAAGACTCTATTTCAAGGCTTTTTCTTACTATGTCATATCTAGACTCATTGTCATCCATCCTTGTCACCATTGCACTTTTACACAAGGAATAACCACAATGATTATCATGTGTATACTTTCAAAATCTGCAAAGTACTTTTTAAAGTGCATATTCCCATTTAACCTGAAGTACATGAAGTAGTGTTATCATCTTCTCCCTCCTCTTATTTTAGCTTGGAAATTCTGAAAGGTCAAGTATCTTGTTGAGGTCACACAGAAGGCCGAGTCAGGACTTGAACCCAGACTTTTAAGACTTTCAGCATATGGGCTACACTCTATACTAGCTGGACCCTACTGTTACACCAGTACATGTAGGAGAGGACTGAATGATGAAGTAAATAGAAATCAGTATTATTATCTATAATTTAATAATTGTAGTTAGGACTTTTTACGATGTGGATACTGTAAGACCAAAACAGTTTTCTTGAATTATGTTAATAGTTTAGTGATCTACGTGCTTTCTACCCACCAGAAGTTTCCGCTGTGTAAGAAAAGAGGTGGAGCAGGAGACAGCAAGTTTGCTCTAAAAATAATTCCAAAACAAAACAAAGACATCAACCGCAAGATGCCCTTGCTCCAAAATGCAAATGCCTCATTTGCTACTTCAAAAATAAATGCACCTCATTTATGAAGGGATCATTTGATCATTTGTTCCTGCCAACTTTATGTTTAGTCCAGGAAGGGGCGGGCTGGTACATGTTCTCACACAGGGGTCTGAGAGCTCAATGGCAGGTGTGAAAAGAGTCTTTGGACCTTGCGTTTGCCTTTTCATGCCAATGCCCTCACCCAAATGAGGAGTCCCCTTTGCACTCTCCCAGCCTCTAGGCCATATGTTATGCCTGTTTCTTACAGGGTGATTCAATGATTCCTGGTGATAATGACATCACAGTGAGTTTCACTTACATCCTCTTTCTCTTGTCTAATGCCCATGTTCTTCGTGTCATGCTGTCTTGAGCCATCAGGGCCCACCCTATAATAAGCTGGCTTCCTGAAAATTAGGCCTTCCTGGTAACAAAACTAATTATTTTAATCTCAGAAACCCTACTACTGACCATGTATAGAAAACCATGCAAATTTAAGGAATGTAAATATTGACATTCTGAGGGTTTCCCATGTAACCTGATTTAGTCTGATTTCCCTTTTACTTCTGCCATTTCTGTGGGCACTTTACTGAAGCCAGGTTTTGTAAAGCAGCCTGGGAGGAGCATCATTCATAAGGTAAGGGCACAAGCTGTAGCATCGGCCAGACTTTAGGTCAAGTTCTGGTTGTGCAGCTTGACTGTGTGATGTCATGTAACTTCTCAGAGCCTCACTTTCCCCATCTGTAAAGTGACAATAATGGTACCCACCCACAGGCTGGTGCTATGAGGATCAGATGAGCTACCATGTGCAAAGCGCTTAGTTACAGGACAGCGTTTTGCATTTCTGAGCCACCCCCCGAGAAGTAGATGAATGATTCATTTGTGATGTTTTTCTCTCATTAGGATGCTTTAGCTGAACAAAGGTCATTCAGGATTCTTTTAACATATAACATGCATTTGTTTTATTGAAAGAGATAAGAAATATTATTTTTAAAGTTTTATACCTTACTTTAGAAGTCAAGTCTTATAACATTAGTAGGTTTTCACTTCAGGTTACTTTCATGTTTTATTCTTGCACTGTTGAGCAAGGTAGTGAGAAAGGCATTCTTTCTATTATCTTGCATGCGAATGTGAAAATATCCTCTGTGTGCCAAATACAACTTCATGAGCATATTGTTTGTTTTAATCTAGCCTTTTAATGTCAGAAAAAAAGCCTCAAAGTTCTAGTATAATAATAATGATTAAAATCCTTATTAAAGAGCACATTAAAAGATAAGGCTATTTTGAGGACTCAGGGGCATATAAACAGGTTATTATTTTTTCACAAATGCATTAAATCGGCCATGTGCTAGCCAAATGTATGACCTTATATTGGATTTTTTAAAGAGTTTTATAGAAATAATGCTAAAATAAAGGAATGTGAATTCCTTTGCCAGTTCTTTGAAGGAAATGGTAGAATCTGACCTACCTCAAAGGAGTATTAAGAGAAACAACCCGGTTATATTGCTGCAGGCTTAGAATCTTTAAAAAGTCTCAGAGATCAAATCTCCCTCAGCTACATAGAATGATTCCATATGCTCTCTTCTGAAACTTCCTCTCTTTATCTCTAAACGGGGTCATTTTGAGCCCCACATGAGGAGTAGCAGTGGAAGAAAAGTGTTCTGCTGAGCAGAATGTGTAAGCCACACCACACGCAGACATCTCATCTGATAATGACATCCTCACTCTGGAGAGGCCAGGACCAACTGTGTTACCATCTTTCTCCTGCTCCTCTCTTCCCACCACACACACGCACAAGCACCTGTCAACCAAATGCTCATACCCCTTCTTCTCTTAGAAAGGAGGGGCTTCAAACATAATATTCTAGGGCGAAAGGCCCCGTGAGTCTCTGATAAGAAGAGGAATCTGTATTAAATTATTTAATTCTACTAAGCATGCAAAAGCATTAAGCAAGCAAGCAGGCAGCCATGTATATAGCTCCAGATGTCCCATACATATGGACCATTGTCCACACTGCTGGTGGGGCTGGCAGCATTTTAAAAACTGGTTATAACGCATATGGTCCTTTGCTTTTTGCTCTGGTATCTGAAAGCCTTGCTAATCCAAACACATCATTGTTATGGTACTTACAGCACAGTAAATACTTATCTGCTCTCAAGTTGTGAATGGCATGTGCTTTCCTAGCTCAAGGTTGTGGGTTAATTAATTCTGAAATGAAAGTGAGGAGCAGGGAGTTTTGAAAGGAGAAGAAGCATGTTAGGTCTAGGAAGAGGAAATTAAATGGATGGACTCTCCTCTATTTTTTCAGTGTTTTGGCCCTCCACCCATGATAAGCTTTTAGGCTTTATTGGATAATCGTTTGTAATTATCTTTCTAGCCAAGGTTCCAAGGTATGATTTTAGGATGGAGAGTAAAGTCTTTATGTTTCCCATCTCTCAAAAGAATTGCCCATCAGTGAAAGTTTTCAAAGAGTTAATTTAAGGGAAGCTGTTTTGGTTGTCTAGCTATTTATGTTATCGTTATTCAGTCTAAAGTCTTGCCTATTGCTGAAAACTTTACGCAAAACAAGATATTGTGGTCAATTTATATCTTAGCCATTGCTTTGCTGTTTACACACCCCCATAATTACTTTGAATACCACAGAAAAGAAATTGCAAAATAATATTTTCTAAACACACATTGGGTTTACAAAGTGATTATAAATGGCTTGTAAAGAAAGTAATTCCTGTTCCTTTCATTGTGTTCGAGCTTCTCTACTTAATTGTGCTGTGTGTGTGTGTGTTGGGGCCTTGTGGTGGTAAGTTGAGATACGTAGACAAAACAACTTTTGTCATTTTTCAGTAGACAAAATTATATTAGTGGCGCAGATACTGTCATTTTAAAATTAATCTGAAAAACATTTATTGAGTACTTTCAATATGTCATCAGACAACTTCACCTCTCTTTGAGTATGAAGTTTCTGTTTGTGTTTTGCTTTGATTAGTTTTGTAAAAGCAGACAGCAACCCAAGGACTTTATAGCTATAAAAAGGCAAGTGTGGTTACTACAACCGAAATATGAGACAAAAACAGTTTTGATGCATTCCTTGAATGCCTCCATCACAGAGCAGTGTTTCAGCAATGGAGGTAAGATTGTGAAAGGAAAAGAATAGGGCCTTTTACAGAGCTCCAGGAATCCTTTTGTGGTACTTTGAGCAAGAATTGGTTCTAGAAAATTAATAGATATAATAAATACTGTGAGGTTGGCTGGCATTTTATCTATGCCTTGAACAGGTTTAGAAAATATGATTGACTTATGTTCACAGTTCTGAAATATAATTTTTTTTTGTAATAGTAATTTTCTCTGCGGTTTTGACATTCTTTTTTCCATTAAACGTCTCAGTTTTCAGTGAGGGGAATACATCCTTGGTCCTACTTTGTCATTTGGGGATGATTTGTTTTAAAATTATAGCAAGGGACTTCAGTCAGAATTCCACTAAGCTAATTTCAAACCCAGTTTGCTGACTCCAACTCACCATAATGGTCCCCACTTCCAGCACACTGAACAGGAAGTGGCATGCTCAGATGCCAGGAATAAGGCATTGCTCAGATGGAATAACACTTGGAAGTTTGGGAAAATTTGTTGATGTAAGCTGAAATCATAGGTTAGAGACTGACTTGTGGGATACATTTCTGCCAATTATGGTCCATTGTACAGTCAAAAATGGGGAAAATTACTTACTGCAGCTGGCTTTTTGGCATTGAAATCACTGATGGAATAATCAGAGGGAAATCTAAGTTATCATAAGAGATGGATTGTGACACAGGGTGTCAGTTTCCAGGGTTATCCATTTTACCTGCGTCACGGGACTGGAAAGCTTTTTGTTTAAGAAAAGAATCAAAGAGCCAGAGAACTGTTGAGCAGTCCTTTACACTGACCTGCCCAATGATCACAGATACCTGCAACTATACTTTCTGTCTTGCTACTTCAGAGGCCTATGTTTTTAAGAACTGGGGCCTTGGGAAGATTTTTTTCAGTGTCTCTCCTGTGTCCAAAGCTCCTGAAACATCTTTAACTTCCTATTCCAGGAGTGTACACCTTCTGTAGCTAGAAGCATACAGCTGAAATGCTGAACACCAAAATAACTACAGTTGATCGCTGGAAACATGCCTAAGGCTGAACATAGTTTTTCATTTTCATTCATGAATTTGTACATATTCTAAAAAAAAAAAAAACACACACACACACACCCTAAAATAATATTTGCATAAAAGGAAATAAGAGAAAACATACCACCTACCCAAGTAGACCAAATGAGCTACATCTCTTTATTGATGAATTTTAAGTCATTTGGTTTTTTCCATACTTATTCCTCATTAAATGCTCCTTTCCCAGAAGATCTTACCGTTGTCTGACTGTGTCCTCCATCACAGTCCTCCCAGTATTGAGGACAGATCTTAAGATTCCTCTTTAGAGGGTCACGCATCCCTGCTTTGTAATTTGCCTCCACTGTCCTCTATTTCAGGATGCTTGGCTATAAATGCCCTGCTTGCCTCAAACTTCCCTTTGGATTGAAAGTTCCTTAAAGGAACTTAGGCAGCTGATGATTCAGCCTCCCCAGAATCTGCCTCATCTTTTTCTGGAAATAGTACCTTAGTTACTCAAGAGAACCTTCTCTCCCACTTTGCATACAGGCTAAGTGGCATCCCAATTAAGATTTTTTTCTCTTTTCTGCCTGGAGATGATCACATTATTTAGTTGAGGCTATCCAGACTATCTCTGCTCTGAGAATTTGAGCTTTGAGTAGAATTCCTGTAAGAATGGAAAAGAGAGTGATTTGATTCCTTTTACAAGAGTTTTCTGAAGAGTAAGCAGGATGTCCTGCTGCTTGCCTTGGATGTGTCTGCTTCCCTTCCTTTATGACGCCCGGTTGAGTAGCTTTACTTTAGAGTATGTGAGCTGCCTCATATCTTTCCAATGCATCTTTTAATTTTGTCCCAGTTGGCCCAAATTGGTTGATGTTTGCTGACAAAGTATCCTAATTCAGCCTCCATCTTCTAGTTCCTATTTATGTGTGATGATGATCTGAAGCATTTCAAAAGAATAGTGAAGGTTGTGGCATAAGATTCAGAAAGTTCCAGTATTCAGTGGGATCATAGATATGAATTAAACCAGATAATATTCTTCATCATGCCACTTTATTTCTTTCCAGAGTTTTAAAAATGTGTGAGTTTAAAATGGAAAGTTTGAGCAGAAAATAACTGGAAATTCATGACCATTATCTTTTTTAAAATAATTTTTTTAAATTTTAGAATAGTTTTAAATTGACTGAATTATTGTAAAACAATACAGAGTTTCCATATAGCCCACACCCAGTTCCCCCACTGTTAACATTTTACATCAATATGGTAGATGTGTTTTTTATTTGTTCATTAATTGTGACACATCTACCATACTGGTGTGAATACTCTGGAATTCAGGATATTTTTAACCAAATTCCATAGCTCATTTAGATTTCCTCAGTTTTTCCCTAATGTTCTTTCCCTGTTCCAGGATATTATCCAGGGTACCACACTACATGTGAAGTCACATCTTTTAGGCTCCTCTTGATGTGATCGTTTCTCTGGCTTTTCTTGTTTTCGATGGCCTTTACAGTTTGGAAGAGCACAGTCAGGTATTTTGTACAATGCTTCCGATTGAAATTTGTCTGAGGTTTTTCAAAAGGTTAGACTGGGGTGACGTGTTTTAGAGAGGAGGACCACAGAGGTAAATTGCCATTCTCATCACATCAAGGGTACATACTATCAAAATGCTTATTACTGTTGATGGTAGCTTTGATCACCTGGCTGAGGTAGTATTTGTGAGGGTTCTCCTATCTTTTTTTTCTTCTTTTACACATTGCACTCTTAGGGAGGAAATCACTACACTATGTGTAGCCCACACTAAAGAGTTGTAAGGTGACAGACAGGTACAAAGAAAAAGGCAGTTATTAATTCTAGGATTTAAAAAAACAAGGTGGTGTGAGAATCTACCTCCTTAAGGGTATAGTTTGTATATACCTTATTATTCATAATTCTTCTACCCAGGATATTTATCTATTTTCCTTTTTTATTTTGTAACTTATTTATATTACTGTGGATGCATGAATACTTTTTCTGTAAGTACGGGTTATAATTCAGTACCAGTTTATTTATTATGTTGCTTGCATTGTTCCAGCCTTGGCCATTGGGAGCTCTTTCAGTTTGCTCTTGTGTCCCTTTGGCATACTATCATTATTGTTGGGGTTTTTGGTTTTTTCTCTTTTTTAGCCCTTCCTTACTTTGTGGCAATACAAAATGCCCTCAGCTTATCTCTCATACTTTCTGCTCCAGTCCTACAATCAGCCGTTTCTCCAAGGAGCCATGATTCTTTTTATTGGAGAATGGCATTAAAAATATTGATCTGGTGTTAGTTGTGTTCATTATGCCTAGAGTGTCATTGCTTCTAGGTCTTCTCAGCTGAAAGAGCAAGAAGATCTATGTGCGTATACTAACCCATCTGTATACACATATCTCTAAGTATTTCTACATATATCATTTGTTCCTATTAAGCTAAACATGAATGTATACTGATGTCTCCAACTCTAATCTTTCACCACATTCTAGCCTTGCCCTCTTGCTTTGCTGTAACCTCCCATCCCAACATTAGAAACCTGGTTTGCTTCACCCACCATTCATTGTCCAGTTCCAGCATAGCTGTATTGTTTCAAAATTGTTAACTTGTACTCCTGTGGAGAACAGCTTTATCAACTAGAGTGCAGTGCTTATAGTACAGTTACCGTTACCTTTAGCTTTATAGCGTATACTCTTGGATTCATACCTTATTCCACCCCCCTGCAGTGCTGTTGTTTCATACCGTTCTCTTTAAAGTTATATTCTATATTTATCCAGGGGATAATGCATAGCTAAAAATGGCAAATCGTGCTGACAGGCTTATAATAAAAACTAGCAGCCCCCATCTCTCACTCCTTCTCCACCCTGACCTGTCCCCCAAGAGTGACCCTTTCAACTCTTTTAGCTGTTTACATCCATTTGTCTCATTCTAGGTAATGTACTTTACAGCTTGAGATATCCATTTAAAACATTATACATTGATTTACTATTATTGTAGATAAAAATTTAGCTTTATTGCACCTCCTTTCCCTGACCCATTTCTTCACAACATAGTTATTTCACATTTCTTATTAAATCAACATTCAGTGTTTACATTACTTTCCTGTTTGTTTTTTTAAATCCTAGGACCAATAATTGACTCTTTCTTTGTTTCCATTTCTCACCCTAAAAGATGTTTCCCCACATGATCAAACTTACTAGAAAGTTTCCAGTTTCTTCTTACCCCTCATTCTTACTTCCCAAGACCCTCTGTTTACTCAGGCTACTTCACTGAGTATATTTATACATAGCTAGGTTTAGGGCTGCTGGTGTCTGGAAACTAAATGGGGAAGGAGACTGGGTGTTGGGGTGGGGCAGGGGGGTGGTCTCATTGTCTTCTGTGTAGCCTTTCAGTTCACTTTCTTGTTCTTATCATGGTGTCTCAGCTCACCTCACCTTCCACTATGCCCAGGTCACTAAGTCCCAAGTCTTTCTGAGTCCCTTTTTTTTCCTGCTCTGTTTTATTCTTTATTATACTTTAAGTTCTGGGGTACATGTGCAGAACTTGCAGGATTGTTGCACAGGTACACACATGCCATGGTGGTTTGCTGCCTCCATAACCCCATCACCTATATCAGGCATTTCTCCCAATGTTATCCCTCCTCTACCTCCCCACACCCTACTATCCCTCCCATAGCCCCTCAGCCCCCAAAAGACCCCAGTGTGTGATGTTCCCCTCCCTGTGTCCGTATGTTCTCATTGTTCAACACCTACCTCTGAATGAGAACATGTGGTGTTTGGTTTTATGTTCTTGTGTCACTTTGCTGAGAATGATGGTTTCGAGATTCATCCATGTCCCTGCAAAGGACATGAGCTCATCCTTTTTTATGGATGCATAGTATTCCATTGTGTATATGTGCCACGTTTTCTTTATCCAGTCTATCATTGATGGGTGTTTGGGTTGGTTCCAGGTCTTTGCTATTGTAAACAGTGCTGCAGTGGACATACGTGTGCATGTGTCTTTATAATAGAAGGATTTATCATCCTTTGGGTATATACCCAGTAATGGGATTGCTGGGCCAAATGGTATTTCTATTTCTAGATTCTTGAGGAATCCCCACACTGTCTTCCACAATGGCTGAACTAATTTACACTCCCATGCACAGTGTAAAAGCATTCTTACTTCTCCACATCCTCTCCAGCATCTGTTGTCTCCAGATTTTTTAATGATTGCCATTCTAACTGGTGTGAGATGGTATCTTAATGTGGTTTTGATTTGCATTTCTCTAATGACCAGTGATGATGAGCATTTTTTCATATGCTGGTTGACCACATAAATATCTTCATTTGAAAGGTGTCTGTTCATATCCTTTGCCTTTTTGATGGTTTTTTTTTTTTTGTATATTTGTTTTAGTTCTTTGTAGATTCTGGATATTAGCCCTTTGTCAGATGGTTGGCTTGCGAAAATTTTTTCCAATTCTGTTGGTTGCTGGTTCACTCTAATGATAGTTTCTGTTGCTATGCAGAAGCTCTTAAATTTAATTGGGTCCCATTTGTCTATTTTAGCTTTTGTTGCCATTGCTTTTGGTATTTTAGTCATGAAGTCCTTCCTTATGCCCTAACACCTGAATAGTGTTACCTAGTTTTCTTCCAGGGTTTTTATGGTGTTAGGTCTTATGTTGAAATCTTTAATCCATCTGGAGTTAATTTTTGTGTAAGATGTAGGGAAGAACCCTGAAAACTGAAACTTTCAGCAAATGGCTAGCCAGTTTTCCCAACACCATTTATTAAACAGGAATCCTTTCCCCAGTTGCTTGTTTTTGTCAGGTTTGTCAAAAATCAGAGGGTTGTAGATGTGTGGCATTACTTCTGAGGCCTCTGTTCTTAACCATTGGTCTATATCTCTGTTTTGGTACCAGTACCATGCTGTTTTGATTACCGTAGCCTTGTAGTATAGTTTGAAGTGAGATAGCATGATGCCTCCAGCTTTGTTCTTTTTGCTTAGGATCGTCTTGGCTTTGTGGGCTCTTTTTTTGGTTCCATATGAAGTTTAAGATGGTTTTTTCCAGTTCTGTGAAGAAGGTCAATGGTAATTTGATAGGGATAGCATTGAATCTATAAATTACTTTGGGCAGTATGGCCATTTTCACGATATTGATTCTTCCTAACCATGAGCATGGAATGTTTTTCCATCTATTTTTGTCCTCTGTTATTTTCTTGAGCAATGGTTTGTAGTTCTCCTTGCAGAGGTCCTTCATGTCCTTTGTTAGTTGTATTCCTAGGTATTTTATTCTCTTTGTAGCAATTGTGAATGGGAGTTTGCTCATGATTTGGCTCTGTTTGTCTGTTATTGTCTCTATTTGCAGATGACATGATTGTATATTTAGAAGACCCCATCGTCTTAGCCCAAAATCTCCTTAAATTGATAAGCAACTTCAGCAAAGTCTCAGGGTACAAAATCAATGTGCAAAAATCACAAGCATTTCTATACAACAATAACAGACAAAGAGAGAGCCAAATTGTGAGCGAGCTCCCATTCACAATTGCTACAAAGAGAATAAAATACCTAAGAATACAACTAACAAAGGATGTGAAGGACCTCTTCAAGGAGAACTCAGTCCCTTTCTGTGCAACTTTTACTACTATTTCCTGGCATTGGGAAGATGTCAGTTGCAGTTGCCTCATTGGGCATTAAGGGCTTTGGGACCTTGGGGAGTATATGCTTTTCGTACATGCTTTCTAACAGACTTTCTGCTTTCTCAACCCTATGACTCTCCATGCTTTAGTGGTACCTGGTACCTCTAATTCCTGCACCTTCTTTAGGTTCTCTGCAGTAATGCATGTTTCTCTTAGTTATACCCTATACCCTAAGAGTACTCTATGGGTTCATAAGTTACTCTAGCTTTACTGTGCTGAGTCAGTAAGAATTCATATATCTGCTTAACATCTTTAATTTGTGTAGTTCAGTGTTACAGGTGTCTTTCATGCTTTTGGTGCTATTGGTTGTTATGAGAGTTGATTGTGGAGAGAAAAGAGTGTGCCAACTAACAAGTCTCATGCCTAGTCTACGCTTTCTATGAGCACACTAAACTCAGCTCATGTTACCTCTTTGGAGAAGGTACTCCTGAACCTTCCAAAGTAAGTTTCTGTGCCTTTGGCGTCCACAGCATTCTGTCTATGGTACATGCCACACTCTTGCCATTTTCCCCACTAGAATATAAACCCATCTAGGGCAGGGATCATATCTAACTAAGAGATGTGTACCGTGAACCTTGTGCTGGCTGACTCTACTAGTTGTCCTCAATATGTGCTTGCTGAAATCTAAGAGTTTGCTACATTAGTTGTAAACTAAAACTTATGATTTATATTATGTTGCCCAAGTACCATCTGAGAAGTTAAGTGTCAATGTTGGGCTGAAACTAGAATTTCACATTTTAAAGTCTTAACCCCGTGTTATGTCCCACAGCCATGCAGCCCCTGGAAAGTATTCTTGTGTGACCTAGAAAAGCACTGGAGGAAACGAAGGATATTTCACTATGGGAGGTTCCCCAAGGAACTTGATTTTTCTAATTAGATAGAGACATCTTTCATATTTTAAATTTTATTTCTGTGCAGATTTGCTGTGACTTTGGTGTGGCCTAATCTTTAGAAATGATCACTTTAGCAGTGGAATTTAACTTAGAAGTCCAGTTAGAAGTAAAATAAAAAGGCCACATGAGGTAGCAAATGAGAATACATACAATGAAGTTATACAGATCTGAGTTTGAACTTTAACTCCTTCACTTACCAAACAGATAAGTCATTAACTTCTTTTAGCTTTAATTTATCTATGTTAAAATTGGGATAATAACAATACAAACATTATTGTTCTGTGTGAAGATTAAACAATATAATGTATGTAAAACAGCTAAATGCCTGGCTGTGGTAAGCTTTCAATAAATATTACCTTCATTTGTTATTATATATCATGACAGTTAATCTAATGCTGAACAAATGTTTGTTGATTGTCTGAAATTACTTTAAAAAGATGATGGGGAGGAAGGCAGTAAACCACATTGCCATGTATGTACCTATGCAACAATCTTGCATGTTCTTCACATGTACCCCAAAATCTAAAACGCAGTAAAATATATATTTTAAAAAAAAGTTTAGTGAAAAAGTTCGGGGATGGAGGGGTTGGGAATTGGGCATAGAAAATTCAGCAATCTAAGGAAGCAGTGATACTTTATTCACTGAGCCTTATTAACTTGAAAGATTGTATTCTGGCACCAAGGAAGAGTAGCTATATGAATCATTTCTTATGATCTAAAGTCCATTAGCTACTCCATTTAGCTGTTAATGTTGTGAGGCCGTTGGTGTAAATAAATGTGTCATTTGGTAATGGACTTGTTTTCTTAACAATTATAATATATTGTTCTCTCCAAATCCTATAATTTAATTCTAATTCTGCTAATTAGCCCATCAGCCTTCAGCATTGTTTCAATATCCCACCCACCACATTTTTATATTAAAGCTCATATTGAATTGGTATTGTGGGCTGAATTCTGTTTCTCCCAAATTAATACATACCATAACCCCTAATACCTCAGAAGATGATTGTATTTAGAGATATTAAATCTTGAAACAGATTAAATTAAAATTAGGCTATTAAGCTATTAGGGTGGGGCCTGCTTCAGTATGACTTATCAGAGGAAAAAATTTGGACACACAAAAGGAACACTAGGGGCATGCAGAGAGGAACCACTCTGTGAAGAGACAGAGAACAGGCTAGCATCTGCAAGCCACAGAGAAAGACCTCAGAAGAAACCAGCCATACTAACACTTTGATCTTCAACTTCCAGCCTCTGAACTGTGAGAAATACATTTCTGTTGTTTAAGCCACCCTGTCTGTGGGATTTTGTTTCAGCAACTCAAGAAAACTAATATGGTTGGCATTGAGGAGCAAAATTTAGACTGGAATGTCTGACTTATTTTATTCTGTATAGCTTATAAAGCACTTCTCTCACATGCCATTTGAACTTCACCCAATCCTATAAAGTAAGTGTTATTATTAACTCCCATTTTACAGATGAAGCCATTGAGGTTCAGAGAGTCTATACAAACACATAGCTGCTTAGGGGGGCAGATGAAAATTGAACCCAGGCTACTTTATTTCAATCCCCTTTTCTTTTTAGGTTTCTCATTTCTCTCTCCCTTTACTGTGAGTGTAGAGCATGCACCTGTTCTTTCCTATTGCAGTTCATTCATTTGTACAACTGACAGGTTACCACTGGTGACTGTGGATTGCTGCCTAATGCTGGGGTGATGAAAACAACAAATTTGCCAATCTGAAAAGAGAGCATTTTTATTTATTGTTCAGCTTCCAGAATCTAATGCCTCTCAATTTTCTGTCATTGTTCCACTAAAAGTGAAGAATGGAATATTGATATATCCCCTCCAACAGTTTTTTTTTCTGTTTATATGCCATTCTATGTGCTTAGATCACCTTTTAGGTATTCATTCATTCCACAAATACATACTGAGCATCTGTTTTGAGCCCTGAGTTTGGATGTCATGTTTTTGAGGCAGGACTTAGTGCTCAGCATGAAGAGATGGGGCTGCACAGAACGTGCTGCTTCTTGAGCCAGGGAGGTCTTCCCATAATACTATATTGCAGCTGCTTTGCTGTCATGAAAATATGGTACACCTTTCTCCCAATCCCAAATTAAGCTTTCATTGCTCTCCTTCATTCTCTGAAAAACTTTTATAGAAATTCGGAGAAGTGTGCCTCAAAATAATATAGAAAGCAACCTGATATTACTGGTTTTATGTAATCTTAGTATAATATCTTATTCATAATTAAAATTATAACTGTGCCTATGTGAAAGTATCTTGGAGGAGAAAGTGAATAGATGAGTTGGGGGTACATCTGACTATTAACTTTTGATTTTAGATTTCTTCTATATTATTTTTAGACTACCATTTAAATAAATTTGTGTGTATTTTTTCACCAAAAATTTACTTTAAGATATGGAGAATGTTCCAATTTTTTCCCCTGAGAGTAGCAATAATTTTTTAAATTATCATTGAAAATTAGATTAAATTACTTAATTCCAGAGACCTGTGTTGTTCTTGTGTGACAACACAGAATATGCAGCTTTAAGTTACTGGCTGTCTAATTAGAAAGATGTTTCCAAAGTATGACCAGCATTGGAATTGGTTCAGACCCATATTTATAAACAGTAACTATGACAACTCATTCCTCCCAACCATGCTCAACCCCTCATACTTTCCCAACTGTCTGTTTTACAAGATGACATAAGTAGAGGGTTTGGAAAAAAAGAAAAAAAAAATCTTTGGATGATAAATAAGTTTTTGCAAACATAGCCCATAAAGCTGTTTGTTCAGCAGCATGTGATTTGGACAGTGGGAGTTCATCAGACAGCAAGGATTAACCCCCTAATTTGTTTCTCTCTTTTGGAAAAGGACAGACTACTGTGAATTCCCTGTACTCAGCCTTAGCTGCCAAACATGATTGAAAACTATTTGACTGACTGGTGGCCAAAACATGAGGCAGGGACCATTCATCATTTTCCTGCTCTTCACAACCCCATATAATAGTTTTAAAAGAAGTAACTATATGTTACAGTTTTCAAACCAATGTCTCTCACAAAACCTTTCCAATATTGTATCCTTTTCCAATAGAAAGGAATGATGCTATGTATCTGTAGCAGTTTTAACCAAATTCCTTCTAGTTACCTCCATTTCTAATGCAGAAACTCCTCTCAAGCGAATACATCACACAGGCCAAAATATACTTGATGAGCCAGTTTCTTTAGGATGAGAACATACACAGTTGGTTTTGGTGAGACCACTGCAGTGTGCGATGGGCTTACAGTGTCCACGGCAGTGTCGGAATCGTTCTCTGGTGCTTGGTTGGGTGGCACAGCCCATAAGATTAGCTGACTTTCAAAATCAGCTCAATTTGGACCCATCCCCTCAGTCCAATTCCATATGTTCCATTGGGAAGTAATTTCCTGCAGGCATGGAAGAGTTGTAAGAGCTGCCTGTACCAGAGAAGCCCCATCTTCCCTTGAACCAGGAGTCAGTAGAAGATAGTAGGCTACAAACCATTTGACTACATCTCTGTGACCTACTGGATGTAGAAAAGGAGCGTAAAAAACAGTATAAAATATTAAATTTAATTGTCAGTGGCCAGATAGTTATACGTAGTCTGGGTATTCAAAGAGAATGCCTTTTAAAAATGTGCTCAACCCCCACTAGCCCAGGAAATGCCTCCTTTCCATCCCTACACTGGCATACCTTTCACCAGAAGCATTTAACCAGATTCTAGAACCTGGACATTGGGAATAACCTAGTCATGTTCTTCAACTTCTTTTTCTGTTTCCGCCACTTCAAGTATCATTTTTTCCCATGGCTCCAGTCTTAGTTCTCTTCCTATTTTATCCATTGTCCCCAGTAACACACTGTCCTTTGTCCATCTAGTCATCTGTCCATCCACCTATCTGTTCATCCAGTCATCCATTATTGAGCTCATTTACATGCACATGAAGCATATTCTCAAAGCACCATTTCCATGGCCAAGCTAGAAAAATAATGAGAGATTAGATGCTCTGTCTCAGTTTGGTTCTTCAAAAGCAGATCCTATCATAAGGAAATGGGAGCAAGTAGTTCATTTGATAGGTGATTCCAGGGAGCAACAGTGAGGTAACGAAGGATGGGAAAGGGGAGAAAACAAACAAAGTAATAAAAGGTGCATTAAGATGTGGGACACTGCTTATAGGCAACTGGGTTTAGTCCTGCTGGAGATTGTTTGAGAAACTTTGTAGAACATGCCTCAGAATTGTCTCACTGAAGGATGGGAAAGCTGAGATGTTTATCCATTTACTTCAATCCTCACTGGCTAAGAGTTATCTCAGGGGCATTAAATCCCTGGCATTTTCAGGATGACCTCCCAGTAGGCTTTGTAAACCTTACTACTAGAGAGAGCCTTCAGGCAGAAAAGCAGAAGACAAGGGCATGCGTAGCTTCTGTTTACGTAGGCTGCAGGTGAACTCAAAGGTGGACACAGAGGTTTTGGTTGCGGGTGGCAGTGGGAGTGGTGGTTGTGATTCCACAGCATCTGCTTTAACCACTGTGACCACCCCCAACTGCCTTAAATGGAAACATATCAGAGTTTTTCATTTTCTAGTAAAGAGTACCAGGGTGGAGATTTACTCTATTTAATGTGCAGAAACACAGCACTGTGTTTAGAATTGGACTTACTCATTTCCTGAATATATATATATATATATATATATATATATATATATATATATATATAGCTTCTCTTTCTCTACAACCTCTTTTCAGCAGATTTATGCAGACAAGAAAAATATTGTAACCCAAAGCACCACTGCAAATTTCACTGTGCTGACATTAATCATGCCCATTTGATTTATTATCTATCATTTGAAAAGAATATTTTCCAACTCTTGTGCATTGATTTTTTTTTTATGAAGAATGATTACATCCATGTAGCATAACTCTTCTAATGGCTAATGCAGTTTGCTTTATCACCCATTTACTCCCTAATTATGGTGTTTTTGTAAGCAGACACTACCTGGAAAGTTGAGAGAGAAATACTTGATACACTCATCTTTCAGAGAAAAGGAGATGGATTTAAAGCAGGCTAGATACTATAACTGATTATTGAGTGCTTGGCTTGGTGGGCTTAATTTACCAACTACCATTGAATTAATTGAAAAATAAACTTCTGTGGATATTAATACTTTCAAGTGTCAGGGTTTAAATGTCATCTACTTTGGATCCATTAAAAAGATTTTCACTAACCTTTTATCATTTAATTGACTTCTTCTTTTTCTTGAGACGGAGTCTTGCTCTGTCGCCTAGGCTGGAGTACAATGGTGCGATCTTGGCTCACTGCAACCTCTGCCTCCCAGGTTCAAGCGATTCTCCGGCCTCAGCCTCCCGAGTAGCTGCAATTACAAGTGCACACCATCATGCCCACCTTATTTTTGTATTTTTAGTAGAAATGAGGTTTTGCCATGGTCGTCAGTCTGGTCTCATACTCCTGACCTCATGATTCACCTACCTTGGCCTTTCAAATTGGGATTACAGGTGTGAGCCACTGTGCCTGGCCTTTAATTGACTTTTTAATTTTTTTTGTTCTGTTTTGTTTTAACACAGCCATCTACCCTTTTGTGTAACCCCTTCTGCTCTACACATCACTGGGCTAGGGCCAGAAGTAACTGTGGGTGACTGATATATGGGAAATATTTATTGAATGAGTGAAAGAAATCCATTTGGGATTTATACCTAAGAACAAATATTCATTAAATTAAAAAAAAATAGTAAATTAACTGTCTTTTGAGGTTCATATATAGATGCTCTATATGTGTTTATCAGACACATACCAGGTTATGACAAGAATGCCTCTCTTTTTTCTCCATTCATCCAACTCTACCCTTTAAGGCCCTGGCATAATTTCTCCTTCTTTAATGAAGCTTCCCTAATTTCTTCCAATTCAGGGCTTCATATACTTGGCTGCAGTTGGGGAGCTGTTAAAAATTCTTTTGGCCAAGCTACACCCTAGAACCCTAGATGATTTAAAGCAGAGCCTTTGAGTGTGGAATTCAGGCCTGTGCTTTTTCATTTTTTTGACAGAGTCTCACTCTGTCCCCCAGGCTCAAGTGCAGTGGGATGATCTTGGCTCACTGCAGCCTCTGCCTCCTTGGTTCAAGCGATTCTCCTGTCTCAGACTCCTGAGTAGCTCGGATTACAGGTGCCTGCCACCACGCCTCTCTAATTTTTGTATTTTTAGTAGAGATGGTATTTCACCATGGTAGCCAGGCTGGTCTCGAACTCCTGACCTCAAGTCATCTGCTCGCCTTGGCCTCCCGTAATGCTAGGATTATAGGCATGAGCCACCGTGCCTGGAGAAGCTTCTGCATTTTTAAAAGCTCAAATGATTACAATGTGCAGCCAAGGTTGAAAACGACACTGGACCTGGATGTGATTGCTCCCTTCTCTGAAGACCAAGGAAACCTTGATATTAAATAGCCACCTCTTAAAGACAGTTATAATTGGCCTTGTATTCTGGCTTAAGGTACTCTGAAGATCAACTAGCCTAACCACTCTTCCAAATCCCAGATACCTCTGACAGCCTTCTGGTTGTCCAGTTCAAATACTTAATAGTGACATGGAACTCATCTCCAGTGCAGCCTCACCCATCTTTGGGCAGCTCTGATCAGTCTAGATATAAGACTATCACTTTGTAGCTTCAAGCTCTTCTTCCTGTCTCTATCACTTTGGGATGGGCTTGGGAGTGAGGGAAGCTTTCTAACAAGTGTTTTAAATGTCTGAACAATCTAGTCAATAAGTATTTATGGAATGCTTCCTATGTATTGGACACTGGGCTACTTCATTGAAAAGCAAAGTACAGATTCCTAGGAGGATTTTCAAGCCAGTGCTCCTTTCTATAAATACATTCTGTTTGTTGTTATTTTATTATTAAGCTGTCACATTTCTAACATAAAAGAATATCTTTGGCTGCAATAGTAAAAGAGCAAATGGGCTTAAGCTACAACATGAGAAATTTAGGTAACAGAGTGATGACTATTAAACTTTGAGAACAGTTTTCTGATTATCTTTGTGAAATCTTTCCTTGAAGCTTTAAATATGACATATTTTCCTGTGACTCTATTCTGCCTTGAGTGCAGAGGGCAGTGCCCTGTGTTACTTCTGAGAGTTCCTTCTGAGTCATTCTGTCTCTAGATGAGGTAGCCCTGAGGAAGCCCGGGTACTTCCTAATGATGTTTTTAGGGGAAAGATAAACAAAGTTTCTTCCCTTGCTGACTGGTGTTCCCATCGTGCACACATCCAGATGAGGTATCCAAGGAAAATCGTGATTCAGCAATGCTTAGCTGTGCCAATTCCCTGATACTGAAGGCTTTGCTGGGAAGCAAAGCACATTGAGCGTGGATCTAGGTCACTCTGGACTTCATACCTTTCCAAGACAAGGGAAGGCCAAGCTCCACGGGCTCCGTTCACATTTTTGCACTCCTAGACTTCATAGATGTCACTGGAAATGGTAACTCCTGTAGTCATTTAATGAAGTGGTTCTGGACATGTAGCACAGTGGAGATGGAAACCTCGCGAAACAACTGGTGCTGGAGAAGTGTTGAAAACTCTATGTGGTCTCATTGAAGGGAAGGTATGGGGTCTCAAAACTCTCTCCTAGGAACTAGAACATAGTTCCACGTACTCCAGGCTAGAAAGCCATCAAAGCAGAACTCTATACTCCAGGAACCAAGCTAACTAAGATGTTTCCACCACCTTCTCTTGCCTGCTTAGATTTCAGATCCTTCTTTCCTTTGAATATACCCAGCCCCTGAGATGATCTGGGTTCCTTCTAATCTCAGACTGTGAAATTTTTGCTCTGGGATTTAATCCTGGTTTATTACTCCACCTTGCCCTGCTTTATCCTGTGGCATAAGTGATGCCACAAGGTAGTTGTGACCTCCCCAGTTGCATCAGTGTTAAAGCAGACACAAGCAGTGAAAATATGCAGGGCCAGACCAGCAAGTCCCGTGCAGCTGAAGTTCATCATGGTGTTTTACAACCAAGCAATTACTCAATTCATTTTATGGTTTGACTGTGCCCATCTTTTACTCTCAAGAAGCATTTTCTAATATCATAAGACAGAGAGCGAGGGAAAAGTGCTCTTTCAGCTCCAAAGCCTGGGGCATTTATGCACTAATAACCTTCCTCCTCTGTGCTTTTCAAAAGAATGTAAACCAAAGCAATTAAATTAAATGGAGTTAACATTGGCATGGTAGCATAAATCAAATGTCAGGAAATTCATTATTAAGGGGTTATCACTCCTTTCTTACGAGCTATCTAGTATCTGCCTACTCTGAAGTAAGAATAAGCCAAAAATCTGGCCCTGATATAAATGAGAGGACTGCAAGAGAGAGAGACAGACAGAGAGGGAGAGATGCTGACCTTGTGTTTAGCAGCAGATAGGCAGACTTGTGATTTGTGGGCGAAACATGTTTATCAGATGCTTGTCTCTTTGCCTCTTAATCAGGTTGTTCTTCCCATGGTGTGCTAAGCAGGCAAACACAGTTAAGCAGTTTACCTCTGTACTCAACAGTTCCAGAACTGAAAGTAAACAGCCTTCTGTGTTTAGGCTGCAGCCACAGGGCTGTGCTCTATAGAGCCGCCAGATTCTCCACATCACTGATTCTTCCAGTAAAAAGCCGAGGCTTCCTCTTCACTTTTTTCACAGAGTGAAAGTTGCTTGCAGGATTGGCTTCCAAAGTTCAGACCCTGATGAGAGAGAATTATACTCCAAGCCTGAGGATGGCAAATCAGAAGGAACAATTTGTTTGGATTCAGGTCTGATTTTAATTTCAGGAGTCCGGGGCCTAAAAGCTTTCTGCTGAGTCTGAACACAAACCCCAAACTTCTCAACCCAGGTTGCTTTTAAGGAATTGTAAATTATTTAAAACCTGTATTTAAAAAAAAATTATAATTTATTCCCAATGAGAGGATGTTCTCCCTAGCCAACCTCAATTTTGCACATGACTTTCTAATGAACTGTTAACAAGCATTTATATTAAGAGCTTGCTCAGGCTTTTGAATGGTGGAAGATAATTCTGATTTAAATGACTGACAGTTTAAAGTCCCAAGTGCTTTATGTCTGTTTATTGGGGTGGGACAGGGGAAGGGCTAAAACTGCCTACAAAGAACCTTTCAAAGGCAAAGGAATGGAATGTGTAACA
This sequence comes from Saimiri boliviensis, assembly GCF_048565385.1. Lineage (NCBI taxonomy): Eukaryota > Metazoa > Chordata > Mammalia > Primates > Cebidae > Saimiri > Saimiri boliviensis. Next base: position 30,044,531 of record NC_133463.1, on the reverse strand, counting down.
TTCCATTTTGTCAGCATGAGGAAGGTCTTATTTAAGATTGTGTGAACAGATGTGACCCATTGTATTGGTGACAAGGAATGTTGGAAGATAAAATGTTCTGCTCTGTTTGGATGTGTATTTTTAGCAGTGTCATACTGTAAAGAAGTTATGCCCATGATCTTTTGACTTGCTTTTATCAGATTAAACAAAGATACTTATCTTTCTAGGCTTTCTAATATGCTTCCCTCAATCCAAGTCTCTCAGCTCCAATGCTAGAGCGCTGGAGTGTGATCACCCCTCCTGTTAACTCCCATTTGGCTGAATTTCAGAAATCCATTTAGATATTCTCACAGTTTTGTTCAGCATAGCTCAAAACATGGCTTCTCACCAATTCTGACTGTCTCTCTGAAACATGCTTAATTTTTTGTATGTCTATCCTTACACTGTAGAGTTTAGGTTGAAAATGTACTTTTACTGTAGTCTCTTATTTTCAGGAGTGTATACATAAGCACCCAAATGAGTTATACTCTGAGATACAATTACCCATGTATACTTCTAGCTGAAAGCATCCACTGAAAAATATGGATAGAGAATTCAGTAGCTCTGAGTGTTAGAGCATCTCAGTAGGTAAAAGTTTCTTTACAGTAATTGCTATGCCTTGGAAACAGCATTTTCTGTGTACTGAGAACTCAAGGGAGAGCTGTGTTCAGGTCAAAGCTTGGGTGAAATGTAATAAGAAAGACCCCCAGCTAGAGTGGCAAAAAACCAAGAGGCGAAAATTTTCTCCTTTCTGAACTTCTCAGGAGATTAAGAGGGAGATATAAGTTTCCTGAGACATATTCAGAAACTATAGGTGTTTCTATGGCAACAGAAATGAAAAATGAAAATATGGTCTCATCTTCTCTTGTTAAGATCCCTCAGTTTCACATGAGCCCAAGATCAAGGAGTCAAATATAGAGAAAGTCACAGAGAAAAGAGGGAGCCATGTTTCTTTTAGCCCAGCAGATGGCTAGTAGAAGAACTCCCTAGAAGACCTTCCCTGGTTGTGGAATTGAGAGCACTGTTGTGTTTCCTTTTTTCTAGAGTGATTTTTGGGAAAGACTGAAAAGTTAATCCTGTTTATTTGTGAAGAGTTGGTTGAGATAAAGCATTTGCTCACAGGCTAGCTCCCCCAGTGGAACTGAAGTCCACAGAATTGCTGTCTCAGAAGTTTCATTCTTTGGTCGGCTGTTTCCAAAGTATAGTCAGTCCTTCACAAACGTGATTACCAAAAGTAATAAATAAATAACATATATGGCAGTAAGGGTGATTTTTTAGGGGGGAGATTTTTAGTTTTAAACCGCATTTTTTATTGGAGGGATAATTTGTATGTACCCTTTTCCCAGTGGTTAGATAGAAAAACTTCATTCCTGGTTCTCCCAGGAATGACTTTTCAGTCATTGCAGAATTCAGAGGACAACCCCTTTCATAGGATCATACACACACATGTCATTTGAATGCCTGGGAAAAGGATAGCAATGGCGATGTATCTAGTTGAACTCCAAGATAAGGAAAAAATTTTGATGGGCAGTTGGTATGTCCACAGAGTTATATCTCCTTGAACTTGGGTCTGTCAACACTGCCAAGAGAAGGAAGGTATTTTTCCCACAGAGAGACATTTATAGGGCAAAGAGAGACATCAGTGTGCCAAGTCTTATAAAATTCCTCTGGATCATCCACCTTGACAGATGGTCTCCAGGAATGTGCTGAATGTCCAAAACCGAGGGATGGGAAGAAATCCAAGGGTGTTCGTCACCTCTCTTCTGTCAATGGCTACTGTCACACTGAAGGCCACACTGAACTTTCATCACATACATGCAGGCTTAAGGCTGCCCTTCCTTATTCCCCATAAGGGACTATTTGAAGCAAAGATCTTGCTATTAGACATTAGGTAACAAGCCTCCACTTACTGAGTTTCCCAGAGATGAAAGCCTTTTTACCTTATATCCGTGCTAGGTTCAAACATGAAATAGGTAAAATGGTCTTGTTTTCAACTTTCTTTCTTTTTACTTCTCTTTAACTTTTCTATTACGCCACAAAGGACAAGTATGTGTTTTCCTTTTCGAAGGAGTTTTGGCAAAAATGAAGTTTTGGTCCTATACTTTATATTGGCCCCAGAAAAAAATGCCTTACTATTTCTACAATACCATTGCTTGTTGTTGTTTTTTGTTGTTGTTTTGTTTTTTTACAGTCCCACACTTGCTTTCCCTCCTGTTTTATTTTCTAACTTGGAATGCTAACTCTCCTGGGCCTGATACATTCCTAGGATCACCTACGCTGGGTGGAGCTTGGCCTTCAGAGGCGTAGACAGAGCACGAAGGATGACCACTAAGGTCTTAACTTCCTTTGGTATGACTTCCCTTTCTTCAGCTGGAGTCCTCCCGTAAACACCTTCAACCGTCCTGTGGCTTGGCATAGTGGAACCCAGGGACTAACACGGCAGTGGCCTGAGGATCTCAAACTTTGAGACTGTTTCTTTCTCTTCTACCTCAACCTCCAAAAAGAGTTCTATGAGAATAATTGCCCAAAAAGAAGGTACTTCATTTGGTAGGGCTAGGAAAAGAGGCATCAGATAGCATCTTGATATGGTGAAAGATTTGTACAGACTAAGCTCTGTCTGGTGCTAGTTTAGCCCTGTTGCCTTGAATCATAGTTACAGATCCCTCTGGACTATTTCCCTTTAGCCAATCAGCAACTTCCCGAGGGAAAAACTTGAGATCTTTTATTGAGATTCCTGGATCCCTAACTTGTTCTAATGTTCCTTTCTTTTTTTTTTTTAAACGAATAAAATTTTATTTTGAAAAACTAAATAAAAATAACATCATCAGATTTTACAAGGATGACATGCTACTGCAGAAACAATACTTTCTTGGAACTGTCATCTGCTAGACTCCTCCTGTGGCCACTCTGTTACCTACAAAATATTAAAGTAGATGCTCATTCTCACCCTAGATCGGCGAAACAACAGGACTTTCTGTGATTCATTGTATTGAGTTCAGTCAGGGTCCAAAGAGAAAAGCGCAGTAAAATATGGATTTCAGGAAAGTTTAATAAGGGGACTATTTGTGAAAGTGTAGGTAGACATCAGGGAATCCCAGCAACGAGCTAAGGTTCCCTCTGAGGCCCTGTTCCCATATGGGGCCTTTCTTAGCCCCAATCCCTGTGTCATTACTAGTGATTTAAACCACAACCATTACTAGTGGAGTTCAGGTGGTTGTTTAGTTGACAGCCCATGTCTTGAGTAGACTGACCCAGCCAGCCCTCGTCACAGAGCATGGTTCTAAATTCCCATTCTAGTTTAAAATTATTTTTAGTTTTTAACTTAAAAATGTTTCAAATATACCTTTTTTAAAAAAAGAAAATATGAAAAAGGTTAGCATGTATATATTGACTACTCAAATTGAACAGTTGTTAGCACTTTGCTATGTTTGCTTCAGATTCCTTGGGAAGGAAAGAGGGAAGGCAGGCAGGCAGGCAGGCAAAAAATAGTGCAGGTATAAAGTTTTACTTAGTATTTCCTGGTCTCTTCCCTTTCTTCCCCATAGAATTCACTTTAAAGTTTGTATATATTATTCCCATGTGTATTTTGATTATTTTTATTACACATGCATGTTCTCATAAACCACATAGTTATTGATTTTTAATATTACAATTTTAAACAAGCAGCATCATTAAGTATGTATCCTTTTTCAATTTGATTTTTATTGAACATTATTATTGTTACATTTTTAAAGACTCATCCATATTGATATATCTAGCTCTAGTTCATCCATTTTAATTATATGAACCAGAGTTCATTAAATGGCATCATTGCTCTAAATGCCACTTTACTACACAAAGCTGATTATGTTTCTTCCCTACTCATAACAACCTAGCTCCAACCTGCCTTTCCAGTCATCATGAATTACATGTTCTTGGACCCTTTTCCCTTGGTCCTCCTGCCTTTCAAAAGATGTGCTATCTTATGCGATGAATTAGTTGCCTGTGCTTTGACCCTAGTAAGTACAAACAGCTTCATGAGCAGCCTCTTCCAGGTAAGAGAGTTCATTTGAGATATCAGATTTTGTTTGTTCACCATTATCTTTCCAGCATCTAGGAGAGTACTTGAGTCTTAATAGGTATGCAATAAATATTTGTTGGACAAATGCCTGCATGAGTGAGTAGACAGCTGTGGAATTGGGTTTAATGCTGTGATTCCAATGCATGTAATAAGGAATTAAGCTCTTTTCTAAAATACTCACACCACACTCTAGCAACCATTGGCTTCTTGCTAGTTGATTTATTCTCTAAGAATTTTCACAGTAGACTAAAAAGATGATGTTTATTAACTCTTTCAGATGGTAGAGTCTTTGCATGCCTCAGCGAGGACCAATGAATGTTTGCAAAGAGCAACCACAAGCCGTCGCCATGAGGAATTGGTGATTTGAAAGGCCTGGCAGATGTTACGCTCTTTTACCGATTGTCTCTTGGAAGTAGCTTCTATTTGGCTTTCAGTAGGCCCCAGCAAGGTCATGAATATCAGATTTGGTGAGAAAAAGCCAAATATGCAGCTCCAGTCAAAGGGGGACAGTTTTTCCCTTATGCTGCTCTTCTCAGCAGCCCGGGCCCATTTACTCCTGCTCTGTGTTGAAGGGAGTGCTCCCTCCTGTAGGAAATAGTTAGAGGGCTCAGGGGGAAATGGAAAGTGGTCCTGTATTATCAGCAGTAGCTTTTTGTGGACTTTGTCAACCTCATTCATTCAACAATTGTTTACTGAACAAGTAATTGACAAGACATTCTAACACCTACCAGTTATTTTTAATTCGGAGGAGACAACGCTCGTGTTTCCAAGGCATTAACTAAATGCTAAAACAGGGAGAGGAAGCACACAGCGTAGACGAACACTTAGGAGGAACACCAACTTATGCTAGGGTGTGGTGGTCAGCAAAGGCTTTCTAAGGGAAGTGACCTTATTGTAAAATGAAATGCGATTAATACCCATGTTGCAAGGTGGAGCCAATTTAAGGTAATGTCTTTAAGCTTCCTGCTGCTTGCTTAGTAATAGCAGTGATGACAGTGTGGTATTGATGGTGATGATGGTGATAGAGAAGGAAAAAATGGTTCACAACAAGATAGCCCTACTTTCAAATTCTAGGTCTTACTGTCCTTAGCTCTGTGATCTTCAGCAAATCACTTGGCTTCTCTGTGCCTCATCTGTAAAATGGGAATAGTGATATGTACCTCTACCGTAACTGTAATGATTGCAGAAAATGTTCATAAGGAGCCTAACAGTGCCTAGCACATGGGAGGCATTCAATAAGAAATGAAAATGCAACAGGAGCATGAAGAGAAGGTAGCAGTAGGGGCTATCAGTGTGGAGGGAAGAGTTCTGCATGTGGAGTCTAAGCACCTAGATTCTCATCTGACTATCACTGAGGAGCTGGGTGCCCTTGGGAACCTCATGTCTGGGATTCTCTGGAGTCTCCCATCAGTGCAGAAAGACCCGTCCCTGAATCAGGTGATTTTTAAGTGAGAGGAACACACAACAAGCAACGTAGGATTAAGGATGGTAGAGAGATTCCTGTGTGATGCTATGGCATGGGAAGGCTCTGTGGAGGAGAAAGGCCTCAGGCTGGTGCTGAAGGTCAAGTAGGTGCTACACAGAAGGAGCTAACTGAAGAGGGCATTTCAGGCAGGGGCATGATTGAGCAGAAGGGGCAGAGTCACACATTAAAAGTGTCAGCCACTTCCCTCATCTCCTCACCTCTGGGGCAGCCTTATTCATGGCGGAGAATGGATAATACGAAGGTCTTGACTTAGCCCAGAATTTGTTTCTTTGATAGTCAGGATTGGTTCTGACAAAATTGTCAAGTCATTGAAATTAGTCTGTGTGACCATTCATCTTACTGTGAGAAACCCACCGTTTTTTTGTTTTTTTTTTTTTTTTTTTTTTTTTTTTTTGCCTGTACATTGCTGCCAGCTGGGCTAAACAAGCCCCTCACTCCCACCCACTTTGCAAGCGTACAAAATATGGCCTGTATAGCACATCTTTTTTTATTTTTCTTTCCAACCTCCAAAGCATACCTAGAAGCACAATATGTCAAAGCTTAGAGGTAGCTTGGAGTTCATTATTTTAAGTCCCCTTATTTTATTATGAAGGGACATATCCAAGGGTAAGCACTTAGGGTAGAAAAGAAACAGACAGATCATCACAATTTCCCAGTTGTGTTATTCCTTCCACTATGCAGCCTACACTCCTCTGTACCATACATTTTGATTAATTAACCTAGGGCATCAATACCTATGTATTAATCAGGACTCTTGGGATTTTAAGGGTCAAACACTAAAGAAACTTGTTTGATGAGCAGGGAAGTTATTGGCTTGTGTAACTGAAAAGTTTTGGTAGTGCTGAATCCAGGTTTCCAAAAGATGTCAGGTGTTTACCTCACCTTCACAAGGCTCAACTTTTCTCAGTGTGGCTTCATTCTCAGGCAAGCTACCTATAAATAGTGTCCAACAGGCCTTAATGGCAACAGGCATCCATCTTGGCATCCCAAGAGAAATAGAGAAATGTCTCTGGCATAGGTCCTAGATAGGGCTTTCGTCAGTGTGGCTGAGACATGTTCCTACTTTCATTGTGATGGGATTATAGAGGTATGATAGTCTTAAACTAGGTCAGGTACTCACACTGAAACCAGGACTCATGGCCAGCCTCACCCAAACCATAAATGAGAGTGGGGAAGTTGAGGTTCCAAAGAGGTTACCAGGTTTCTGTTTCCAAAAGAGGGAAATGGATGTTAAGCTAGTATGTGTTCACTCACACACATATCAACCTCACACAACCTAACACAAGCTGATAACAGTTTAAGGTATTGTATTCCAGATAGCATTAGCCTTTTTTGAAGGACTACCCATATTTTAGTGAGTATAACATGGAAATTTGGGGTACCATGGAAAGACCAGTGAGGGGGTTAGAGAAAGTGGAGATTTTGCATTTCAGGGTTTTTTAGGGGCCCTCCAGTCATAGCATAAAATAACTATCTACTTTGTGGCACAGCATAAAGTACTTTACTTTTAAGTTTTTTTCTGATGATGGCCAGAAACTCAATCTGAGATGAGAAGGTTTCCATTAGTAAACAACATACAGACAATTGAAAGTTGATGCTAATTAATTATCCTCCCACCTTGGCTTTTCAGATTTGTCTACCTCTTTTTTTTAACTACATATTGCTTATCTTTCTCATGAACATAACCAGTGTCTTATGAGCCTATGTCAAGTAGTGAACATCAGATGGGAAATTATAATTTCGTGTGTATGCTTTCTCTCATTTTTGTGGCCTCATTGTGTAGTTCTCTTGTGCCTAGAGGAAACTCAGGGATTGTGTGTTAAGAATGAAGGGCTTGCCTTCTCTCACCTGGATGCAGTGCAGCAGCGGGGTACAGTGGGCCTGCACTGGAAGGAGGTTAGGGTGGTGGCAGGTCATTAAAAGGTGGCGTTGTTTACTGTGAGTCTAATGCAGTGTTTCTGGACTGAATGGAATGGAATTTTTGCCTAACGTCTTTTAGAAATCATTTTCAGGTCTGTTTCAATTCCTAATGTTCTTTTATATAATTTCTGACTCATTTGCTTAATGGTTTCAGTAGTGTTTAAAAAAGCAACACCAACCCTTTATTATTTATTTTCCCTAATACTTTCCCACAAAATTCAGTAAGGCCATCAGAGTGACAGAGGGGCCAACATTAAATATTATTTTTTTTTACTTTGGCAAAGAATTATTGAGATAATTCAGCACAGAGTAACCAGTACAGGTTTCTGATAGCTATACCTCGGTAGGTGCTGATGCATTCAACCTTACAAAATCTCTTGTCTGTCAACAATTTGTAGAAACATACAGAAATATCTAAATATCCCAAAGATATTGGAGAGGTATTTGAAAAACATTTGAAAACATTTAGAAACATCAGAAGTTTGAAAAACAAAGTTTTCCCACATGTATGAATGAGACTGGAGAAGGGAGTATGGTCTGTTTTCTTCTCACAATTGTATCACCCTGGCAGTTATTGAGAGAAGGTTCTCAGTAAGCATATGACGCATCTATTGCTTCATCTTTACCTTGATTTCTGCATACCCATGGCTTTAAAGGTCGTTAGAGCAGATAAAACAGGGTGATTTATTTCGTATTGTCATATGCATGGATCTAGCAGCACGTGACTCCCTCCCTCCCTCTCTTCCTCCCTCCTCCTGTCTCTCTTCCCTCTCTGGGCATTTCCTTCTTTCCTTCCTTCCTTTTTCTTTTCAGTATTCAATAACTCCTACCCTATGTCATTGCCTCTTATGATTCAGAGGTGCATAAGGCTTAGTCCTGCCCTCAAAAAGCTTACAGTTTTTTGAGAGGTTACACACAATTAAATGGGCAATTTCAATATAGTATAATAAATGTTATGATAGAGGAAGTATGCAGTGCCTATTGGCCATTTAAGGAGAGCACATAAACTCAGGGAATCAGGAAAGGCTTGTCAGAGGGAGTGCTATCTAATCTGAGTTTTGAAGGACAAGCTGAGTTAGCCAGAGCTAGCTTTCTATGGCTGAGTGGACCAGATGGAAGGAGGCCTGACCTGAATGTAATCTCCCTGCTGGGGTGAGGGAGGTGTTGGTGGCCACCCCCAGCTTCAGGTGCTCAGATAGAGTCTAGTCCAGTAGCCATAGCATGGTAGCCAAAGGATTTTGCCTTAGAGTTCATAGTCAAGAGACGCCTCCAGGCCCTGGGTAGCAAGAGAGGAGACAGTAGTACTGGAAGTCTGTCAGACCTTAGACCTTAGGAGAGACACTTGTATAAACATGGTCAAGTAAAATTCTAATGTCCAGAGACCATGACCCAGCTTAGCCTGCACAGGGCCTGGGACCTCATAGTGCAGTCCAGGATCCCAGGTGACAGTCCAGTTGTTGCCTATACCTGTAGTCAATTGCCACATTTTCTAGGAAGCCTCTGTTGAGCTACTCTACGAGGTACTTCTCCCTGCCCTCTTATTACTAAACCTTACTTCTAAGATATCTTTTAGGTTTAATATTCACAGGATGACAGTGTCTGCATTCCTTATAAACACCTATTATGCAGTGCTAGTCGGGCACTGTGCTAGACACAGGGAATGTAGAGGCAAAAGGAACCTGGTTTGTTCTTTACGCAGCTTGTGCATGGTTAAAAATTATTATTTTTGGATCTCTTAAAATTTTATTTTGCCCAGAAAACTATATGACACTTTGCTCTTAGAAATAAGTTTGTTATATAATACAAAAATATAAAGGCCAAAACATTAATGCTTTCCTTCTTTAAATTCTAGCTCCTTTCACTAGTGTTAACAACTGATATCCTTTTCTTTGTATCTTTTTAGTTCATTGTCTATGCTTCCATATCCTTATATAATTGTGTCAGTTGAGATTCCAGTAGGAAACAGATGGTACTTTCAAATTAGGATAATTTAGACTGGGTTTGGTGGTTTATGCCTGTAATACCAGCACTTTGGAAGGCCAAGGTGGGAGAATCGCTTGAGGCTAGGAGTTTGAGGCTGCAGTGAACTAGCATGGTACCACTACACTCCAGCCTAGGTGACAGAGCAAGACCCTGGTCTCTAAACAACAACAACAAAAAAAAACAAATTAGGATAATTGAGGTTGAGTTTAATAAAGGGACTATTTACATGATGTAGAGAAGGTATAGGGAAAGCACAGGAGATCGTGTTTATCACCCTTAACCTGAAGGGGCACAGAGAGGAAGTGGTCACGGAAACCTGGACACAAAAAGCCTGCTGCAGAAAGGACCCTCTAATGGGCACTGATACCTTTGGTAGAGAGATGTGCCAGTTCTTAGGAGCCACAGGAAAGGTGCTGGGAATAAATGCATTCCTTCCTCTCTTCTTCTAAGCACCCCCCATTGACTGAACCCTATGGGAAGCCAAGGGAACAAGAAAACCTATTGATGTAGTCCATATAGGTCAGCCCCCTTAGCCTAAGAGCTGAGTGGAGAAGGGTGGAGAGTAGATTGGAGGGGCAAAGAGAAGGTGTCCAGTACAAATACATACATAGCATATAGTTTTAGGAGCTTTTACTTTCTATGCTTCCTTGTTACAGAAATGAGATTGTGCTACAGTACTGTTCTGGGACTTTTTGTTATTACAATTTGTCTTGAAGTCTTTTTGCATCAGTACCTATGGATCTCATTTAATTATTTTATTCATTGGATGCTTAGTATTTCATCATACAAGGTATCTGAAATTTTAAAAATTCTGTATATGTGGTAGTTGGTATATACACACAATATGTACCACCTATGTAAGTTATAAAGCCTAGCATAAAACAATCATCTGTAAATTTATCTCTCAACCTAAGATAACTAATACCATTGACCTTAGTCAATGAAACTATTTGACCTCAGATCATCAGACAATCAGATGTTAGTTAGAATCTCATAAGGAGCGCATGTGCGCAGTTCCCAATAGGGGGTCAGGCTTCTGTGAGAATCTAATGCTGCCACTAATCTGACTGACAGGAGGCGGAGCTCAGGCAGTAATGCCCATTTCCTGTTGTGCTACCGTATTCCTAACAGGCCACAGACTGGTACCAGTATGTGACCTGGGGGTTGGAGACCTCTGCTATACAGTTTTCCTATGTCCCCTCACCCTGCCAATGTTAGTTTGAATTTTGTTTTGTGTGTTAATTCTCTTATATTTTTTAAAAAGTTTTTTCCATATGATGAGTATCTTGAAACAATGTATCATTACTTTTTTTAAAGCTTTATAAAATTACTGTTTTAGTTGTACATAGTCTTTTACAATTTGCTTTTTTTTAATATAGCATTCATATTGAGGTGTGTAGCTGTGCTTCATTTATTTTCACAGCTTATAACATTCCATTGTGTGAATGTGCCACCACCTACCTCTCCATTCTACTGTTGATGGACTTTCGGGTCATTTCCAGTTATTGCTGTTTCAGACAGTGCTGCTTATGAACATTTTTCTCCACGCCTCCTGGCACAAAGATGCAAGAGTTGCTCTAGAGTATATACCTAGGAGTGGAATTTCTGGGTCACGAGGTTTACACATATTTGGCTTTGCTAGGTAATGCCAAATTGTTTTTAATGGGATTATGCCAGTTTGCATTCCCATTAGAAGTACGTAAGAATTCTGGTTGTTCCTTTTCCTCCTTGGTGCAAGGTATTTGCAGAAGTCTTAACTTTTTACCACTAATACTCTTTTCAGGGATACCAAGCAAAAACTTAATGAGAGTCTGACTCTGTTATCATAAATATTTTTAACCTGGTTATCCTAAAAAGTGAGTTCTACTTTTCTCTGTTAAAATGTTTTTCCCTTTCTTGCCCTATTTTTTTTTTTGCCTTATTGTTCCCTGAAGTTTATATCATCTACTAATGAATTATGTTTAACGATAGTTAATACATTAAAACAAAAAACAAACTCATTCAAAAGTGGGTAAAAGATATAAACAGACACTTTTCAAAAGAAGACATTTATGAGGCCAACCAACATATGAAAAAATGCTCATCATCACTAGTCATTAGAGAAATGCAAATCAAAACCACATTGAGATACCCTCTCACACCAGTTAGAATGGCGATCATTAAAAAATCTGGAGACAACAGACACTGGAGAGGATGTGGAGAAATACAAACACTTTTATATACTGTTGTTGATAGTGTAAATTAGTTCAACCATTGTGGAAGACAGTGTGGCAATTCCTCAAGGATCTAGAAACAGAAATACCATCTGACCCAGCAATCCCATTATTGGGTATATATCCAAAGGATTCTAAATTGTTCTATTATAAAGACACATGCACACATATCTTCACTGTGGCACTGTTTACAATAGCAAAGACCTGGAACCAAACCAAATGCCCATGGATGTTAGAATGGACAAGGCAAATGTGGCACATATACACCATGGAATACTATGCAGCCATAAAAAATGAGTTGGTGTCCTTTGTAGGGACATGGATGAATCTGGAAACCATCATTCTCAGCAAACTGACACAAGTGCAGAAAACCAAACACCGCATCTTCTCACTCATAGGCGGGTGTTGAACAATGAGATCACATGGACATAGGGAGGGGAGGATCACACACTGGGGTCTGTTATGGGGGGCTAGGGAGGGACAGTTAGGGATGGGGAGGTTGGGGAGAGATTACATGGGGAGAAATGTCAGATATATGTGACGGGGGATGGAGGCAGCAAACCACCTTGCCATGTATGTACCTATGCAACAGTCCTGCATGATCTGCACATGTACCCCAGAACTTAAAAGTACAATAAAAAAAAATCTGCCAAATGGACCTTCCAATTCTTTCCAACTCTAAAAGAAATGTGATTCTAACAGAAATCCACATGTAAATCGTGGTTCATAAACTGAAGGTTAGCATTGGTACCACATGGAGAAGTCAGCTTACACACAAAAAGAGAAAACCATCAGTTCTCCATGGTCTCTTTTTAGCACATTTCAGACTATCTTGACTTTCACAGCAAACAGGACTGTGAGTGCTCTTGAAAGAAATAGTGCTCCATCTCCCTCTCTATCTTCATCCTTCCTTAGTTTTGTTCTTTTCTTTCTTTGCTTCTTTTATGTATTCATTCACTGATTAGCCAAAATCTAGTGGAGAAGACGAATTATTACTGTGTGGCCTGCAAATGGAATGATGAGGAATGGAAAGATGGCTTCTGGAGTGCAGAGACGGAAACTTAACCTCTGATTTCTTGAGTTCACTTCAGTTCTTGAGTTCACTTCATATAAAGTAGGTTCTACTGAGTATTTACTAAATGAAGGAACAAATCAATACTATAAAATGTTTTCAGTTCTTTACCCATTGTAGTGTAGGAAGAGCTACATGGAGATGAATTTCTATCAGCTTGTACATCTTTTATTACTGGAGTTAGTCTTCTTTGGTAATTTAATACTCACAGCACCTCATATAATCTCTTGATTGATTCCTTTAGGACACATTAAATGTTCTACCAATTAATTCTTCTTACAAAGAATACCTTTTGCATTCATTCAAGCACTTCATCTTCTTTCCCCAAATCTTGGGAACTGGTGTCAGCTCCTTAAAATGAGCCAGTGTACTTTTTCACCTTTCCACATAAGTAAGAGCTTGTAATCACTCAATATTTCTCTGACCTAGAAAAGCTGAGGAATTCACATTAATGAAAACACAGGGACTTACAAAATTGCTTTCAGCCCTCTCCCATAGAAGCATGTCTGGCACTTGGTAATTAGCTGGATGGAATGTGGGTAATAGCTGGAGTGCCCTGCTGCTGCTGCTGTTGCTGCTGCTGCTGCTGCTGCTGCTGCTGCTGCTGCTGCTGCTGCTGCTGCTGCTGCTGCTGCTGCTGCTGCTGCTGCTGCTGTTGCTGCTGCTGCTGCTGCTGCTGCTAGGCTTATAAAGCTTTGAAATCAGAAAGTACATTCAGTGGGGAAGGGGAGAACTGCTTTTAACAAGCTGCTGGGATTGGCTGAACTTATGCTGGCCTTGCACTCTTACTATTATAACCTTGATGTCTTTCTCATTTGTAAACTTTATGTGCATGCCAGAGCTCAGCTGAATTTGCCTGGGTTCCTAGTTTCTTTAATCTTTTGTCCTGACTGGCTTGCATGTAAATCAGCTTCAGACTTTCAGCTGCCCATATATTACCCCAGTTTGCACTCTATAAAGAGTTCTTTCTTTGTAGGCGCCTATCCAAAGCATGGCAGTGTGTCTTAAAACTGTACAATATGGTTACTATTAGTAGTAATGAGTTGTTATTGAGTGTCAGTATGAGGTTGGGTAGATGGAGCAACCAAGATGGCTTAGGACTGAGGGTTTCCCGGCTAACATGCTGTGGAACCCTGGAAAATGTGCTAAGTCCCTCCAAGTCTCCCATTCCATCCTGCCGGAGGTGATGTTTCTCTTTCCTGCTATGGATGTTATGAATGTAACTGAGAACCATGATTCTAAAACAATTAGAATGAGAGTTTGTAATTTTATTCGGTGAGGTAAGCACCATTTTCATATCTTTACATACATTATGCATTGTTAAGTCCTGTTCCAATACCCATGAATAAAATATAATCATTTTTATATTTTTAGATATAGAAGTGCAAGAAAACTGAACTGATAAAGAGGAATAATAAGGCAGATAAGTGAAAGAGGAAGTTGTTTAGCCATTCAAGCTACTACTGAAATACTGAATCTCTTTAATGGTGATATATGAGCTGGGATGTTTATCCTTTATCCTTTCCTCTAGAGAAGATTAATGTATTTGGCAATACCTAAATTACAGAATATCATATACCTCATTCATAATTTAGAGAAACAGTTTGGCAACTTTTGTTGGCAGAACCTAAAATAGCATTGTCCTTCCGAAGACTGTTTAACTTGATTTCACAAACCGCAAAATGCAATTATTTGATATTTCACCATATTCCAGTCCCTTCTTTCAGCCCCATAATGAAGGGGGCTGAGTTTGGATTTGCAAACCTTACTGTCTTAGCCTAAGCCCCTACAACTGTTTTTTAAATGGGAATTTCATAGTCTTGCCAGATGCCATGATAAGGAAGGACTGCTATAGAGGCAATGTATATGGACTGAAGTTCTCAGGGTGGCCAGCTTTGCCCAGTTGCCTTTGGAGCCAGCAAGATTTGTAGTGTTGGTTTCTGTGTTTGAGGCTGGGTTGGGTGCATGGATCAAGCAAATGAAAAAAGGGACTCTTGGGGTATAAAAGAAGTGAGACATAGGTCAAACAACCTATGTCTCCTCTAGCTGATACAGAAGGTCCATCAACAACAACATAGGTTTATAGCTCAGTCCCATGACCTGAGTGGAGTATCTAGAGCAGTTCTGGAAATATGGCATCCATTACAATCATTTGAGTGCTTGGTTAAAACATATAGTCCTTAAAAAACAGACAAACAACAACAGCAAAATATGTAGATTCCTGGGACCCATGCTCAGATTCTGATTCACTAGATCTGGGATGGGGCCCCAGAGTCTGCATTCATGCAGATGTCACAGACAATTCTGATGCTGGTGCTCTAAAAGCCGTACTTGGAGAAATTCAATTTAATGTCTCGTTGTCATTCTTCCCTTTGGCTCTTTGCCTTTATTCAGGAAATAACTTTGAATATGAGTCTTAATATCACCTCTTAGAGCTGGAGCCAGACATTCCTATGATGTGCTTATATCTAATCTAGTTGAGTTCTATTTGAGAGGACTCTAAATATATTATTTGCTAGAGACCTGGCTTTCTAGAAGGCTCCAACTTGGTCCAGGTAATGTCCAATGGCTTGAATGATAGAAAGCTGGAGTCAGCAGCTGGCCTTCCAGACCTGTGCAAATCCTCTTTCTTTAGAAAGACTTCTAGCACTTCATTGTAAAATAACAGATAATCCCAGCCCAGAATTTTAATTAGAAAAGCTGAATGACCTGGAAGTAAGTTATCAAGAATTTGAATATCAGCTAAGATAATGAAACAGAACAGACAACTCTGAGGTGCATCTGTGGATGTGTGTACATAATAATTAAGTTTATTATAAAGATCCTATATATTATTTTCTCTGTATATCACGGTGGGACCTATTTTCATGCAATTCATAGACTCCACTGAAATAATACAAATAATACAAATCATTGATAACTGACTACCATGGGCCTGGCCTTGTTCTATGTGATTTATATAAATTCTGCTAATATAATAACCAGCACTTTTTTTTTTTTTTTTTGAGGCAGAGTTTCGCTTTTGTTACCCAGCCTGGAGTGCAATGGTGCGCTCTCGGCTCACCACAACCTCCACCTCCTGGGTTCAGGCAATTCTCCTGCCTCAGCCTCCTGAGCAGCTGGGATTACAGGCACGCGCCACCATGCCCAGCTAATTTTTTTGTATTTTTAGTAGAGACGGGGTTTCACCATGTTACCAGGATGGTCTCGATATCTTGACCTCGTGATCCACCCGCCTCGGCCTCCCAAAGTGCTGGAATTACAGGCACTTTAAGTATAAGTACTCTTCTCCTTTTATAGTTAAGAAACCAAGGCACAGGGAAGCTAAATAACTGCATGATGTTGCACAGCAAGAAAGCAGTAGTAGCCTAGCCCTCTTGGTTTATTTAAGTTAAGATGAAATAATTGAGGAAATTAGGAATCGGAAGAAACCTCCATTTTCAAAAGAGTAGGAAAATAGATACCTAAAGAGCATGGTAGGGTCATAAAATAACCACTGTGAGAAGTGTTGTAGCTTTTTGTGTGTTTGTTAAATTTTTCAAAAACGTATCTAGGTACAGTAGTTGAAGCTTATAATGCATATTGGGGTTAATTCCAGGACTCTTATTGTCACTCAGGGTTTGACAATGTAATAGTTATTTGTGTTACTAAACCTTTTAGGCTGGAAGGTTTTGTGCATTAGTAGCTGTTAAAGATCTTATTGCAGAAATTACTGTCATGATTATGGAAGCCCTCATTTAACCCACATTGATTATAATATGTCTCTGGCATGGTCAAGGAGTTCTTTTTCCTGATTCAGGTACTTTATAAAGCATAAATAAAGTCTGGCTTCAATCCCTCTCGAGTTATACAGCCCTTCTGTTAGTCCTGGTACAATCCCTCTTGAGAATTTTTTTCTTTCTTTTTCTTTTTTCTTTTTTTTTTTTTTTTTTTTTTTGGTGTTATCAAAAAGACAGTAAGATAACTGACATTGCTTAGTACTGAATCCCAGAGTCCTGTCTATGATCAAAATATCCTCTGGCCCACCAACCAGTATTGCAAAGTTGTCTCATTATGGTTCATGCCCAGTTTTGCATCCAACAACCTTGGGTTAAGAGCGGCAGCCTCCCTCCAAAGTCCCCTTCCAGCAGTTCTAGGAGTTCTGTGGTGTTTCTAATGTGCTCAGTCCATTTGTTCATGACCCCCTGCTTCTGTCATCTTGTTAGTGTATCTTGATATAATAAAAGTTTGCAAATAAAATCAATGATAGTAAGGAACAGAGTCCTATGCTTTACAGTTTCTTTCTGAAGTGTAGTTTTGTTATACAAAAAAAAAAAAAAAAATTAACAGGAGGACTGGCACAAAATTTCTTGTTCTAGAGGTGTGGAGTTTTTCATATGTCAACCAGCTGTAACCTTTTGAAGATTTAATGAAATCAGCAAATATAATCCACTGTATGAGAGTGGATATGAATCAAGTCTATTATTGTCGAACAAATGGCATTAATTTTCAGTGCACATGTGGATCTGAGTTTTAAAATATTGGTTTGAAAAATGTCAAGCTGCTCATTGTTTTAGAATATTTGAGCAGCTTGCTAGTATACTCTTTTTAAACAGTTGTACTTCTAAAAGGTTACAATGTTTGCATATTTATTCCTTTCCATTTAAAAAATTCTTCCAGTGGCCTGGGTAGTGGGGAAATACCTGGAATTCCTCTTTTTATGGATTGTACTTCCTAGAGGATATATATATATAGACCTCCCTTCACTTTCAGCAGTAGCTGAAGCTACAGGACTTGCTTTATAACCTTGTACTCGTCATCTTGTCTTTGGGTGAAGTTCACTTCATTGTCCCCAGAAGTTATAGAATTAGATTGCTTAAAGCTAATGGAAAAGCTTATATCTCCTATGTCCAGTGTCAGCCCCCTAGGAAGAAAAGAGCTCTGGGGAAACTAATGCTTGTTGAATGTTCCACGGAACCAGGGATTGGATGATGTGGAGGACAGCCATAGGCTCTGCTCTCCTGGAGATCACCGTTGCTGTTCAGCTAGGGTCAGTGGGGGCAGAGAGCACAGCCGTCTCAAAAGCGGATATGGGGAGATCGATGAGGATGTTGGGAGCAAATATAAAACTGAGGGTATCTCATTTTGAATGTCCATTTTCATGGATGTTTCATAATGTAGATGTATATTGGTATTATGGTGCATCTTTTATAATAAACTTAATTATTTTGTACACACATACACAGATGTGCTTCAGGGCTGTCTGTTGTGTTCCGTTGATCTTAGCTGATATCTTTAAGAAGGATTGACAACTATATTTAAAAAATCTAATCTATCTAATCAGGAAATTGATTTAAACAAAGCATTCCATTCCATACAAGATTTGATTGAGCTTTTTTTTTTTTTTTTTTTTTTCCAAAGATGAAAGAGTGCCTAGGAGCTTGGTTATTTTTGCACCTATATCCAAGTTAGGTTTGAAGTTGGAAGAAATTACAATATATTTATGTAAGATAATCTGTATAATGATATGATGTTTCATTTTTTTACTGAAACAAACCCTTCCCATTAACTTATTCACTTGTCCCCATTTTGTCATATGTTCCTGGGCTGAAGTCTCCATTAACTAGTTTCCTCTTGCTTCTAAACCATGTCCTCTTCTTAAGCAAGTTCTCCACAAGAATAGTTTGCTTTCAAGTTCCCCTGTGTTTGCTCTCTGTTCAACACTGGTGATGCTGTGAATAGTAGTCAGCTCAAGTGACTTCCAGGTGACTTGCCTTCATCAATGGCTGCTGATTTTATGCACTGCAGAATCCCTGGTTCATGCTGACCTGTTGATGATACCAGCATCACAGACTGCACATATCAGGCCCGCTTTCTATGATGCTAGTTTTCCAATTAACTTCATGAAAAGACATATCCCTGCTTATATCTCTCTGGTTATCCAGCTCTTCTTCCATTTGATGTCATCTTCAGCACTCATCTGTTTGCCACTTTTCCATAGTAGAAAGATTTTTTTCAAAAGCAACTCTTCCCTTTTAGTTCCATTGCATAAGACTTCTATAACAGACACTTGCATTGCTTTCAGTTCTAGAACAAAAGTATTTGATGATTAGAAAAATACTTCTAGAAAAGAAATGTCATTTAGTTTGCTATGCTGAATATTTCTTGGGACTTCTAGGTTTAATGTGTTGTATTAATCCATCTTGAAAGAGAATTATTATCAGCAAGATGGATCTGTTTGGGAGTGTTTATTTCTTCAGTTTTCTAAATTAATATGCCCATTCATAATTCTGAAATCCAAATTAAGCTAGTATTTCTAGTTCCTCAGGATTCCCTAAATGAGGCTTTCTGGGTCACTACACCACTTAATCTAACTTGTGAAGAAAGACTTCAGCACTCAAACTCATTCTGACCCTGTGGACTTCGCTCCAGCTGCTCCCTTTGTCTGTAGTTCTTTTTCTCAGGTCTTCATGTGGCCAACTCTCATCATTCAAGTCTCAACTCAAATCTTACTTTTCTGGCCACTGAGGCTTCTGTCACTATCTGTCATATCATTTGATTTTTCACAGCATTTGTCAGTTTCTGGAATTATTTTTGTTAACTTGTACATCACCTGTCCTCCAACTAGAATGTAAGTTAGGAAGAACAGAGCCATTTTCTGTCAAGTTCATTGCTTCATTGCCGTATCCCCAGTACATAGTATGGTGGCTGGTACACAGTGGTTTGATAAATTCTTGGTGAATGTATGGATATAATATTTGAGAAATGCTATATAAAATATCATTCAATGGGTTTCTCTAGAGTGAGATATACTGGTACAGCATTTTCCAAATATATTTGACTAAGAACGCATATATATGCCATGTGCCACATAATGCTGTTTTGATCAATGATTGGCCACTTGTATGAAATTGGTCTCATAAAATTATAATGAAGTAGGCTGTATCATCTGGGTTTGTTAAGTACACTTGATGGTGCTTGCACAACAATGAAATTGCCTAAATGACACATTTTTCAAACATATTCCCATTGTCTCCTCCCATTGGTCTATATAACTGTCATTATGTCAGTACCATATTGTTTTGATTACTGTAGCTTTGTAATGTATGTTGAAATCAGGAAGTGTGATGTTTCCAACTTTGCTGTTTTTTTTTTGTTTTTGTTTTTGTTTTTTTGTAATTGATTTGGCTATTCACGGTCTTTTGTGGTTCCATATACATTTTAGTTGTGTTTTCTCTATGCCTGTAAAGAAAAAATGACATTGGGATTTTGATAGGGAGTAACCAAGCAGCTTCAAAAATGCATTTATTTTTTTCCTCCTTTCTCTTTTCTTCCCAATCTCAAGATGTAATCTTGAAGCCAACTGCAGAAACTTTCCCCCTTAACCTTAAAATAAGACTTGCTGTCCCTTCCTTTCCCATCATTATCTAACCGTATGCTAGTATCTAATTATGTAAAGTTCTGGGATTTAATCTTGAGACAGGCAGACCAAACCTGGAAACCCTGCTCCAAAATTTCAGAGATAACCTCAAGGTGGCTAGTCAACAACCTGGCCATTGTTGAATGATGCCAGCCCATGCTCCAGGTGGGATGAGACCCAATATAGCCACCAAAACAAGACACACAAATCTAATACTTAGCACAACTCCTGCTTGCCTTCCATATCAAGTCTCCTTTTTTGATACTTACCTTCTTTCTAGAAATTCAAAGTGGTTACTTTGGATAGGGAATCTGGCCACTTCCCCATTACTAGTTTTGGTTAATAAAGTCACTTTCTTTCTATCAGACCTCCCTCTTGTTAATTGGACTCTGCAGGCAGTGAGTGGCCAGACCTGTGTTCAGATACAAGATGACATTGAATCTTTAGGTTGCTTTGGATAGTTTGGACATTTTAACAATATTAATTCTTCCAGTTTGTGAACTGCAGCCTATAAGTTTTGATATGTTGTGTTTTCATTTGTTTGTATTGAGGTATTTTCTAATTTCCTTTAGCCCATGTTTTGATATGTTGTGTTTTTATTTTGTTTGTATTGAGATACTATCTAGTTCATTTTTTATTTCTTTTTTGACACAATGGCTGTTTAGAAGTATGTTCTTTAATTTCCATATATCTGAATTTTTCAGTTTTTCTTTTCTATTGATTTCTAGTGTCATTCCATTGTGGTCAGAAAAAATAGTTGGTGTGATTTCTATCCTCTTAAGTTGGTTAGGACTTTTTTTTGTAACCTAGCATTTACCCACCTTGGAGAAAAATTTGGGGGCACTTGAGAATAATGTGTATTCTGCCGCTGCTGGATGAAATGTTCCATATATATCTATTAGGTCTGTTCAATCTACAGTATTATTCAACTCTTCTGTTTCCTTATGTTCTGTATTGATGTCATTGCTATTATTGAAAGTATGATATTGAAGTTTCCTACTATGATTGTATTGCTATCTATTTCTTCCTTCAGTTCTGTTGATGTTTGCTTTACGTATCTAGTTGCTCTGATGTTGGATGCATATATATTTTTAATTCTTATATCTTCCTGATGGATTGACCTTTTTAGTCATTATATATGTCCTTCTTTGTCTCTTGTGATAGTTTTTTGCTTAAAATATATTTTTTCTAAGGATATAATAATGCATTCTTTTGGCTACCGTTTGCTTAGAATCCCTTTTTCTAGCCCTTTTCTTTAAGGAATTTTCACTCTGTATGTGTCACTAAGTCTAAAGTGAGTTTCCTGCAGAGTGCATGTAGTTGGGTATTTTGTTTGTTTTCCATTCAGCTACTCTATGTCTTTTGATTGGGAATTTAATTCATTAAAATTTAGTGTTGTGATTGGGAAGGGGAAGATTTATTATTGCTATTTTATTAGTTGTATTCTTTTAGTCCTATAGTCCTTTGTCTGTTTTTTTTCTTTCTTACTGTCTTCCTTTGTGTTTTCTTGATTTTTTGTGTATTCATAAGCTTAAATTCTTATTGACATTTTTAGTATTATACCTTTTCATGTGTTTCAGAATTTTGGTTTGCTTACTCATTTTGAGTGGGATGTTTTTAAATTCACTTTTTATTACACTTTTTTTTTTTTTTTTTTCCCTCTCTCTGGGTTTACTCATGTTTTTCCTTTTTTTTTTTTTTTTTGTGATCACTTTTATCTGGTCTGAAGGACTTCCAGTCCAGACCTAGTTTTATTATGTTCTATCAGCCCACCTTGCCAATGATGATACTGAGAATAACACATACTTACTCTGTTACGAAGCCAGCAGGTGATTTGATCCTGTGCCTGGTTCTGAATTAAATCTTTGTCAACTTTTCCTTCACAGTTTCAAATTTTTTTTTTTTTTGAGATGGAGTTTCGCTCTTGCTACCCAGGCTGGAGTGCAATGGCACGATCTCGGCTCACCGCAACCTCCGCCTCCTGGGTTCGGGCAATTCTCCTGCCTCAGCCTCCTGAGTAGAGCTGGGATTACAGGCACGCGCCACCATGCCCAGCTAATTTTTTTTTTTTTTTTGTATTTTTAGTAGAGACGGGATTTCACCATGTTGACCAGGATGGTCTCCATCTCTTGACCTCGTGATCCACCCGCTTTGGCCTCCCAAAGTGCTGGGATTACAGGCTTGAGCCACCGCGCCCAGCCAGGTTCAAATTTTTATACAACTGTTCCTCTTAGAATGTTACGGTTTTGTTGTTGTTGTTGTTTTGTTTTGTTTTTAGCCTCTTCTTATTAGCCGAACCTCCTTGTTTGGCTTCACAGTTAACCTACCTGAGGTCTCCTTATCTCCAGTAAGGCAATTTTAGATTCTCTTATCCTGTAGCAGAATGCCCAGCAGTCAGTGCTGGCTTCTAAGTTTGGAGCCTTCTAAATCTGGAGCCTTCCCTGGTTTCAGACCTACTCAGTGCTTGTGATTCCAGTGTATTTCTAGTCCACAGAGATGTTTATGTAGTTCTTGGAGACAAACTATAAACTTTTTATGTTTAGTCTTTATGTTTCATCTCTAATTATCATATGCTTGGAACAGAGGAGGCTTATAATGGTGTGAATTTGCTGCATCATGTTGACCAGAAGTCTCACCATTACTTTTGAAGCATTTTAAAGCATATTTCTGTCCTAATTTCTTGTCCATGGCTCTGTTGATTCCGACCTTTGAAGACTATAATAAAGGTTCATCATTTTGTAATATACTTATTGTTTATACTCATCACTGAGAGAAAATATGTTACATTATACAATAGTTGAAAGTAAACTTCTTTAATGGGTTTATGTGACTAAAATTGTAAGGGTCAAAGGAATTAATGGGAAATTTGTTTTAATAATGCATTGATTGCAAAATATGATATTATTTTCTTTAAGTAACTGAATTAGCTGGATTCTGAATCATACTTGATTACTAAACAGAAACAAATAAACTCAGATTGATTTATTGACTCTTCTGTATGCCAGGCCTCGTGAAGAAATACATGGGAAGGAAATAAAAAGGTCTTTGCCATTAGGAAGGCCAGTGTTTCTCCACTGAAGGCTAAGGCTGGAAGGTCTCCTCCTCCCCCATCTCCAGTAGAAATCTGTGAGAATCTGAAGTGGGAGACTTTTTTATTTTCAAACTGTATACTCTATCTCCATTTCCCAGACCCCTACCACAAGGGGAGTGTGTCTCTTGCCCCTCAACAACTTCAGAACTACTATCAGAACCACTTTTACCAAGAGCATACACCATAGCAATTGGGCATTATGAAAACAATAAGATATGTAATTAAACTCTAAAATGGATTAGGATGCTAGATGATTTGAGCTTACACTGGGTACTAGGCAATGCGTTAGGACCTTCCTTGCAATTGCTGTTACATCAACTCTGTGGACAGATGTTAACATCCATTTTTAGATAAACAAGAAAGGGAGCGCATAGGGCTCAAGCAGCTTGCTGAGCTTCCTAGTAAGTAGCAGAGGTGGACTTCAAATCCCAGCCTGCTTACCTGTGAAACCCAGGTCTTAATTGCTGTGTTGTAATTAGAGGGACAAAGACAAGGTTGAAATATGTCCTACTGTATTGTGGTTTACTAAAGGAACTTATGGAGATTAACATTCATAAATTGTTATAGAGTTAAAACAGATGAAATGATGCTCCTTTGACAGACCATTTAGTTTTTTTCTTTCATCTTTAAACAATGCTGCACTAACATTTGTCTGTATTGGCATTAAAAAAACTGATATTTGCCATTTCTTCTCCACTCTCCATTCCTGTCAATTGTTACACCTCTCCTACAGAGATTATGCTCAAATATGATGTCAGGAAATTCTTTTAGTCCCCAGCTTAAGCTTCTCATTTTTCTTTTCTTTTGAGATGGAGTTTTACTCTTGTTGCCCAGGCTGGCATGCAATGGCATGATCCTGACTCACTGCAACCTCCACCTCCCAGGTTTGAGTGATTCTCCTGCCTCGGTCTCCTGAGTAGCTGGGATTACAGGCATGCACCACCATGCACAGCTAATTTTGTATTTTTTAGTAGAGATGGGGTTTCTTCATATTGGTCAGGCTGGTTACAAACTCCTGACCTCAGGTGATCCACCTCCCTTGGCTTCCCAAAGTGCTAGGATTATAGGCATGAGCCACTGCGCCTGGCCAAGCTTCTCATTTCTATGTGAAATATGGCTGACTTTTGATGCTTTCTCTAAGGTCCTGTTGTGGATGCTCTTCCTGTGTTCAAGGCCGTTTTACAGAGATAGCCAGTCTGTGGCCAGTCTTGTCAACTCTATAAATGAAATTGACAGTGGAATCATTCTTAAAATTTGTTATCACCAGGTCAAAACTAGCCCTGGTGCATTTTGGGAAGCTTCAGTTCAAACACCTGAATTCATTTTCACCCGATGCTACCAGGTTACCTTGTAACTCCAGTGTTATTTAGAGAAGGTTTGTATATGATTGCTTGACCTATAACTTTTCCCCCCTTTGCAACCTATTATTGAAATGAAAATGTAACTTAGCTATTTCATGGCGTATGGATGTTTTTAAGTGGAATAAGTTCATGCTGTTTTAAATTAGGTTCACCAAACAAAATTTTTAGAATATTTTCACATTCCTAAATAAAGTGCTTTTGATTGATACTCCTTCTAATTCAAACTGGCAGTGCATATTAACCTAAACCAATGCCTGCATAAGCAGTCTGTAGGAAACATACTTACACTTTTCAGCTTCCCAAGTGAATCTTTTCTAGAGAGAATTGTATTTTACTTAATGTTTGAGGTCATCTTATAATAATTATGACATAATCAATAATGGCAACAATTTAAAGAGTTTATAATTTGTGCCAGGAATATGATAGTGATACACATGTCATTTCATTCATTTCTCACAACACACTTTTTAAGGGTAGATTTGTATTATTATTCCCACTTTATAAATAGGGAAACAAAGGTTATAAAGTTTAAGTAACCTGCCCATGTCAAGCTGGTAGAGATAAATTATTGAAAGAACTTATTATGCTATGTAAGCAAAAAGTAGCAGATTAATTTTTAGCATACTCAAATAAAAGGTCATGCATTAGAGAAAAGCAGTCAAAAGTATGTTCTACCTCATCTTTAGTGAAGCAGGCAGAGGGATACGATTGAAATAATTCTCAGCTCTGGGTCAAAATCTGTGGTTTCTATTTTCAGACCCTGTCACTTGGGCAAATATTCCTTCTCTGTGGAAAAGTAGAATGTTGGCCACGATCTCCTGAAGTCATTCTAGCTTTGATAGGGTGTGGTTGTAGGAGCCTGCAAAGGAATCTAGAGTCATTGTAGGTTTCCTAATGTATGTAGTTCTGTGCAATTAAAAAGATCAAGTAAATCTTGGGAACTATCAAGAAGGTTCTTACAGTTTATATATAATATACAAAAAAATTATAGGCTACATCATACTTTTGGTTGCTGCATCTCCAAAATCTAGTGGAATTCAAGAAAGTTTCTGAAGGAACCCCCAAAATGGCATGTTGAAACTATTATAAAGGGTATAGCAATCTTCAGCCTGCACATAGAGAAAAACATCTTATTTAGAAATGTCTACAAAATTATGATTGTTGTGTATTTCATATTTGAGAAAGTAATTTTAGCTCAGATAAAATGAAGTACTGTTTTACACAGTGGATGATAATTTTGTGGAGCTTTCCATCTGTAGAATCAAAAAGTAAAAAATAAATGTGAAAAGAGGCAAATGTAGAAATAACAGTCCATCTTGGATTATCAAAGGACATTATAAACTATGGATTTCTCCCCAAAAAGTTGGTATTAACAGGGGTCATAGTTATTATGCCCTCCTAGTGTCTGTCCCAGGGTTCCAATGGAAGTTGTCAATACAGCATAGCTCCAATTCAGAAAGGCAAATTTTAAGTCATAAAAGTTCTGTTTAGGATGGCAGATTTCCTTAATAATTAATTTTACTGGTAGTATAATATAATGTCAAATTTTTGTTTGGGTTCCAGTTGAAGAGAAGCATGATAGGAATTTTTACTAGAAAATAATACTAACATCACAGGAAAACATTAAGAGTTTCTTCTCTCTGAATAGTGGTCATGATAAGCCCACCCTTCCTTTTAGAATCGGAGAAGTTGACAGTGACTTTGGAGATGATCTATCTCGTTGCCACCTCAGGGCAGGTGTGTCCATTCTTTACCTGGCAGGTGTTCCTTGCACCTCTGCTTGAACACTGCCAACGATTGGCAACTCATCCTCTAGGGAGTATTGTTCCCTTATGGGACTGCTCAGGTTTATTCTTTACTGAGCTCAAATCTATGTGCATCTGCTCTCCTCTCACTGGCCTGCTTATACCTTTGGAAGAAGTCTAGTTGCAGATGAAGCAACTAGGCCCTTACAGAATTCTCTTCTCCAATGTAACATATTCAGCTGCTCTTTAAGCAATGCATTTCTAGACACTGGAAAATCCTGACAGCTCTTTTCTGACCACTGTTTCTTTTCCAAACTCTTTCCTCAAGGGTTCTATAAATCTTGGGAACTATCAAGATTAATGTGCCTGTGGCCACCTGAGTTTCCTGATTGTTGTCAGACAGATCACTATCCACTCACCCTCTCAAAGTGCAGTGGGCACTTCTGATTTATTCCCACTGAATGATCTTGACAGTTGTAAGCTATTATTTCTGCCTCAGGATATTTTACAATCTCGATTATTTGGTCCCACATATTAATGACTCATCTTATATTTTTATCATCTTAAAATTTATAAGAATATCTCCAAGGTATTGATGGAAATGTTGAACAAGATTATATCAAGAGCTGGGTTAAGTTAAGCAATGCTAACATTCAAAATTTAATGAGAAATATAATTTAGTGAGAATGGTACTTTGATGCTTGTATTTCCTTTAATCTTGCTCTATTTTATAGCCTATTAAAATATACTGTTTATGCTACTAAATACAAGTTAAATTTTAAAACACATGTTTTTATTTGCATTGTTGTTCTTTCAAAAAAAGCAGAATTGAGAAAAAAAGTTCTCCCTCCTTCCCTCCCTCCCTTCTTTCCTTCCTTCCTTCCTTCCTTCCGTTTGTTTGTTTTCCACTGGTTTTGATTATTCAACACATGGCTAAAATCAGCTGATGAGATTTAACTGATTTAAGGTATGAGAATAAAATCTAATGACAAGTCAAAATAATTAGGGGGACAGGGACAACCTCATGAGTGTTGACTTTAAACATCTAAATCCATACTGTGACAATAATATCACAATGTCCATTGATGGAGAAAGTGAACAGTCTTTTTTTAATGATGTTCTTTTATTTCAATTAATTGCATTTAGAGAGAAGACAACTAAACTATTCATTCTCCTTTGTGGTATCTATTAAGTTTTTAAAATTACCTTGTCTTTCTGTTATGTTCTTTTTAAAATAATTATTCCTTATGGACTCTCAGTCTAAGCTAATTTTTATTCTTTCTCTCCAGCAGGTTTACCTTTATAACATGCAAGCTTCTCCTACTGCTTATCCTTGGAGTTCATTTTTATGAGAACAAAAGATGAGTTTTCTCTGCTTTGCAAAGCATGATTATGCTTTATGTTAGCTTTGGAATTAGAAGAAATCACTTTCGGACAATTATTTTCGAGTTGTGATGCACAAATATTAGAAGGTTAATCAGCATTTTAGCTTATTAGTGGCCCTTGATTCTTATGAAACTAAGATAATTCCTTCTCTTTTTCCTTGAAGATGTCATATTTGACTGTGAATATTGAAGTTAAGCTTCAGTTCATTATAGTTTAAATGAAAAAGAAGAGTTTTTCATTTTAGGTATATATACATAACACATATATATTCTTCTCCTTGGCTCTCATCATGTTTATATTAGGTACAATACCAGTTAACATGTCTATTCTGGCATTTTTCCTCCAAGATATGTAAATTCTAATAAAAAATAACACCAGGTCAGGGGAATGGGGATAATAGTATTCTTTTAAACAAGGATGCAAGAAAATGAAATGTTCAATTTTTGCAACATCTCCTTTCTAAAACAAAATATACTGATGGAAATTTGGCTTATTTCCTAGAGTCTGAACATAAGGGTTACTAACTGCAATGACTGAACTAATACTATGTGAGGTTGAGTATTAATAAAAGAATTAAAGTCTAGGTGGTACTGTGCTTGAATAGCAAGCTGGATGCTTGTGCAGACAAGAGTCTTTCAAAGTAAGGTTGGCTCCTTGACATTCTGTCCTGAAGCTTGTGCTGATTTTTAACATCATTAAAAATCAGTTCATTGAGAAGTCTTCTATTAGTAATGTCTGTAACATTATTTGATTGTCTTATGTTTAAGCTGGAATTTAAGTATCAAAATAAAGTGCTTCTCAAGTGTCACCATCATAGGAAGCCATTCAGCTACCCTAAAGTTCACTAAAAATTCCTGGAACTTGAGATGATTTACTTCTGACTACCTATTGTCACTGTGGTCCAGGGACATGGCAGGCAGGAGCCAACTGCTTAAGGTCAAAATGCTTTGAGTAACTTTCATTTAAGCTGCACAGGCTATCATGGCTGGGTATATTTCAAAGCTATGTGAGGTTCTGGATTTTAGAAACCTTTAGGGGCCAAGAAGAATCTGTCAGCTTATAGACCTAAATGGTGAAAATTTAAGTTAATGGCTATTTGTTTTGGTAGGAAGCACCTTGACTCCCACTTTTCATAATGAAAGATTGATTATATCTCTATTAGCTTGTTTAAACTGAACCATGAAAGAGTCTGTAGGAGGCTGGGTACAGTCGTTCATGCCTTTAATTCCAGCACTTTGGGAGGCTGAAGTGGGCCGATCACTTGAGGTCGAGAGTTCCAGACCAGCATGGCCAACATGGCAAAAACCCATCTTACAAAAATTAGCTGGCCGTGATGGCACATGTCTGTAACTCCAGGCATGAGAATTGTTTGAACCTGGGAGGTGGAGGTTGCAGTGAGCCAGAATCACATCTCTGCACTACAGCCTGGGCAACAGAATGAAACTGTGTCTCAAAAAAAAAAAAAAAAAAAAAAAAAAAGTCTGTAAGGGACCAAATGACGAAATTTTTTTTTTTTTGAAACAGGATCTGGCTCTGGAGTACAGTGGTGCAATCATGGCTCACTGTAGACACAGTCTCCTGGGCTCAAGCAATCCTCCTACTTCAGTCTACCTTCCCTTCCCCTCTCCAGTAGCTGGGACTCCAAGCGTGTGCCACTATACCCAGCTTTTTTTTCCCCATAGAGATGAGGGCTCACTACATTGCACAGGTTGGTCTTCAACTCCTGGGCTCAAGCTATCTTCCTGCCTTCGCCTTCCAAAGCGCTGGGATTGCATGTGTGAGCCACTATGCCTGACTTTCTTCTTTTTATAAATCCTACCTGCTTAGCCTGACAAAGACCTGGGACATAATGGTAAGTGAATAGTTGTAAGGAATGAGAAGTTCTAGCTGTGTACTCTACCATGCTTAGATTTGTTCATGGGAAAGATGATTATTATTAATATGGAAGTTACCTAAACTCTCTGTGTCTCTTCCCTTCCCTCAGGAAGTTCAAATAGAATGTTGTAATCCAGCTCTTCTACTCTTCTTATCCTCTCAAATGAGACAACTTATACTGTGGCTGCTGAGGCTAAATAGAGGAGGAATTCAAACACATGGTTCTTCTGCTTAAAAGATCATCTCCAGTTGCATCTAATCATTACTTCTGGATGAAATCCAGTTGCCTCCATTTCATGAGAGTGATTTCCTTCCATAGACATTCTCTGCTTTTCCCCTGTCATCGAATCAATATTTGATCAGTTCCAGTTATTTCTTCCAAATACACTGCAATCACATTTTATAAATCTACGTAGTGCTTGGTTTTCATGCGCCACAGATAAATTAGATCCTTCTTGTTTTACCCTGAGTTATCAGTCTAGTAACATGCTTACAGCATGCAACCAGGAATAGGCATGATCTGTCTCCTTTTTATGAGTCCAATCTGAGTGCCCTTTACAAGTAAGGGGATAGTCTGTGAGTGGAAACAGCTCTTTTCAGGACCAGCTGTGGTGATCCATGAACATTTGGAGAGATGGACCATTTTTATTTGAAAGGATTCAGTATCCTACAAGCTAAAACCCAACAGCTTCACTGAGGAGGGGGGAAAAAAAGCTTGAAGATAAGAAATCAATTCAAGAGGAACTCACATGTTTGCTGTGTTGCCTCTGAACACACCCTGTATGTCAAGAGCTTAGCTTTATTCTGCAGGCCACCTAGTCTGAATCATTGGGGAGGAAAATATTTGTTCAAACATAGTCCCTTTTGTCTGTGCTGGGCAATAGCACAATATATTCAGCAACTGCCCTCTGAAAGCCAAGGCTTTGTCTCCAGTGGGGATTATGAAAACATGGATTTCTTGAGAAGTGCCTGCCCACCTGTGTTTAGATTTTAAATTGTGGGAAGATGCTTGACAGCCAGAAAAGAGACGCTTAGGGAAAAGTCTGTTAGGTTATAGAGACTTTTTGAAAGACCATGTCCTCCTTTAAAATGATTAGAATAGAAGAGAAATTCTTGAAAACTGCCGTAGAATATTGTATTAGATGGAACCTTGGTAGGTTTTATTTATCCCTTCTCTTTTAGCTTTCCATCTAAGACCTCAGAACGTATGCTATTTTAGAAACTCTCCAAGGAAGGAAATTTTTCATAACCTTTCCCCTGTTAGTCATTCTTTTTTAACTTCAACAAAAGCCTGCATCAGAAGATTCTTGCTTGCTTATGTGACCCTAATGCTCACTGCTGCAGTCCAAGCCTGGCTTCCCTTGTGCTTTCTTCAGCTGTTCATGTTCTTCACAGTGGGACCTGTCTTAGCTGAAGCCCATTATTAGGTCATTTCTCGGCCTCTTCTCTAAGGCTAAATAATGAGTGATATTTTTTCTCCTTTTTTTGGTATGTCATATTTTTTCAACCATTTAATGATTTTTGTTATTGAAAATTTGGGGATTTGCTGTGTCTGGAAATGCATTAGGCCTCAAACTTTGTAGCTGTAAGACTTTTCCTGCCACCTTTTAAAATATACCAAATAAAACTAAGACTAGGAGAAGAAAGCTGCTGCAATTAAAAAAATCACAAGAGGAAAAAAAAACAAACACTGAGTAGCTGTCTTTCTAGTTTTTGACTGAGCAAGATATTTATAAAATGAATTCTGCTTTATTGTCAGATGGGCATGTTGTTTACTGACAATTGATCAGCATGAATGTGGTCAGGTTTAGATGAATATCTGTACAACTCACATAATTTGAAATGAAGAAAATTAAAAGCTAACCATACCAAGAAAATCAGTGTGATTCAAAAGTGGCCCTTTCTTAGTCTATTGAATATATTATTGCTTCTAGTTACCAAGTACATTTGAAGATGACTGGGCCATTATTGTAATACTTTTTAATATGCTTCTGGATTCAATTATTACAGATTTTTACAATTATATTTGATCTCTAGTTAGTTTATAAGGAGGACACTATCTTTGCTAGGTTTTAGTATCAAGATTGTGATACTCTGTAAATAGAGTTAGATTTGTAAGGAGATGTAAGTGAGTAGATTTTCTATATTTTTTTCTTTGTTTTAGAACAGTTGAAATAGAGCAAGTCAATCTGACATCTAATGTTTGGTTGAACTCATTTCTAAAACTATCTGAGCCCTTTGATTTTCAAAGGTAGGTCTTTGATAATTCATATATATATATATATATATATATATATATATATATATATATATCTCAGACATATGGAAGGCTTTATTTATCTATGTTCAATCTAGAGAATAGTAATGGAAGGATTACACATGTTCTCACCACTGAATTGCAGAAACAGAACAATATCAGTACCTCTGAAGCTCAGTGTGTTCCCCTGCCTGATCACCTCCTCCTCTCTGCCCCAACCCCCATTTGACATAAACACGATCCTAATTTTGGTATACCACTGCTTTACTTTTCTTCATAGTTATACCATCTCTGTATATATTGCTGAAGATTATATTATTTACTTTAGCTGAAATTTATATTGTAGAATCATAATCTATTTTGTCTTTTTTTTTGGTTTTTGTTTTTGTTGCCTTTTTTGAGATTCATTTATATTTATTGATGCATCTCTAGGTCATTTTCTGTTTACTTCACTACTTTGTAATATACCATTGTATGACTATTCCACAATTTATCTATTCTACTGATGATGTATATTTGTGTTTTTTTCAGTTTGAGAACTTCTGAATGGTTTGTATGACCATTTTGGTCCATGTCTCCTGGAATTAGATTTCTGTCTAACGTTTACATCAAAAGTGGAATTGTTGGATTGTGGAATGCACATATGTTCAGCCTTATAAGGATATGCACAATTGTTTTCTCTGAATGATTTGAGCAATTTCCTACTCCTACCAAGATTAGATAAGAATTCCTGCTGCTCAGCCTCCTTGCCAAGATCTCATTTGTCTGATTTTAAATTTTTTTGCCAGTTAGGTGCAAAGTGGTATCTTATTAAGGATTTAATTTACATTTACATTTCCCCGATAGGTAATGAAATCGGTCATCTTTTCAAGTGCTTGTTGTCCATTCATAATTTCTTTTCTGTGAAATGCCTTTTTATGTCTTTTGCCTATTTGCTTTTGGGGTTGCTTGTCTTTTTCTTGCTGATTTGTAAGAATTCATTATCCATTTTGAATATAAATCATTTTGAGTTTTATGTATTTTTAAATGTCTTCTTCAAATTTTTAGCAACTCCTCTCATTCTATAATTTCTCCTGATGAACATAAACTTCATTTATGATGGTTGAATTTATATATCTACTATTCATGCTTTGAATTTTTATTCTATTTTTAAAATCTACTCCACACTGAAGATATAAAGATTTTTTTCTCTATTGCACTTAAAACTATCATTATATCATATTTATTTATTTTACATCTTCCCACAAGAATCTAAATTCAATTAAGGTAGAATATTTGCTTGTTTTATTCATTTTGGTTATCTCTAGTACATAGTGGGAACTCAGTACGAATTGTTGAAGGAAATCATGACTGAATGCCAGAGAGCATGAAATGTTCTTCAGTATCTTGCATTAGCTCCTTTTCCTAAGAATGCATGTCCTCTGAGACTGTTTCATCTCCCTTGTCCTGCCATATTTTTCATATGTTCCATTTCCATCTTATAATCAGGTGGATCTATTTGGAATTGGTCTCTTCATATGCACCCATAACAGAGGGGCTTGTCCTCGGGCTGCTCTCTGCACATCTTTGATTTTGTCCATCTCCACTCTCAGACCTACAGCTGGCCTGCGGGTGGATGTATGCCATTGCCAGTCTGATTCCTTGTCCTAGCAGGCTTTCATCGAGTGCATTTCCGTCTGACTGTAGTGTATTCTTCCCCTACTCCCAAGGCCCTCATTCCCAAGGTAGTTAGAGCTAAGGTCTGCCTCACAAATAAGAAACCCTACATTTCAAAGAACTAAGTTCCCATTCTGCCTTTCTAGTTGTTTTGTTGTGGCTGCTATTGCAGTTGTTGTTTTCAGAGTAATTTTTTGCTCTAAACTGGATTTGGAAGAGATGATGGTGGAAAGGCAGTCAGGGGGGAAAGGAATTGATCAGCCTCAGGAAGCAGAACACAGAGGTAGATGGGCAGGTGCCCACTTCTCTGATGATTTTAGGCCATGTTTTTGATCAAAAGAGTCCAGATCTGGCAACAGAGGCAGTAAAGGGACTGTGCATTTTCCTAATATTTATCAGGTGGTATTTTTCATGAAACTGGAGTTTATTGTATTTCTGGGTAGTCTGTTTTTGTTTTGTTTGTCTAAGTCAGATCCAAGTTTATTATAACTAATGTTCTTTTACACCTGACCTTGACATAAGGGAGATTTTCAGTAGCCTTGTGCATTTGTATATTTTTCTGAGTTATCTTTTGTGAGGTAACATTAAGAAATGCTAGCCAGATTCCATTTCGAGTGAAACCTCCTGCACTGTTATTTTCTAAGTATATGCAGAAGCTCTTATATTTGGAAAATTCAAGTTCATTCAAATTGCTCCTTAATTAGAAGTAGTTTTTTGTCATTACCTAGTTTTAAATCACTAGATATTAAAATTATGACGACCACTTTATTGTTGTCCCCAGTTTTCTGATTTAAAAAAATATATACTAAAACAAGCACTCAAAATCCAAGGAATATAGTAATTCCTCTATAGCACTATACCGAAGACCTTGTCCTGTGGAATGTTGTTTAGTTTCCTATCATTCAAAAACCATCTTTCCAATTTTTTAACTACTAGTTTAAGTAACATTAAGTAGATTACAGAATGGAGAAAACATAAAGAAGTATGATTGTAAACAATCTCTATTATTCTGAAGGAAATCTGAAGGATAAAATGATAGCTTCCTTGACTTGATCACTCTTATATATTATCTGAGAAAAAGTTTATTGAAGCACATTTTGATACTTTAGTACACTAGAATCTTATTGGGAAAATGTTCTGAGAGTCGTGAGAATGTTGACTAATTGGGCTGTTTGTCCCACATGAGATTACACCACTACTTTCTGAATCAGAAGTTCCTGCTATTGCAACATGATTTTTTCTTTATTCTTTATTTTACCCCCTTAGAAACAATCCATTTGGGTTCATTTCATGGCCATTTGTTAGTTTGGGGCATTGTGCTTGTTTGTAACTACAGTGAAGTCATACTAGGCTGGGTCTGTATATAAGTCAATGGGAGATACTGCAGCTGCTCTGTGAATCATCCAGTGCAAAGGGTGACCCTAATGTTTTAACCCCAAGTCCTGCTTTCCCAAAGTCATGGGGAATTTTTATTTTAATCATCAAGAAGATTGGTTCAACTTTGGTTTACTCAGTACATGCTGAGCAGACATATCAATCTGTAAAGCTTTTTAAAAAATTATATTGAAGTATAATATTCTCAGAGAAAGTACACAAATCCTAAGTGTATATGGTGAACTGTTACAAACTGAGTACACCTGTGTAACTGCTACCCAGATCAGAAAACAGAACATGAACAGCACCCCAGAAGCTTTCCTATACCTTCTTTTTTTGAGATGAAGTCTCGCTCTTGTACCTCAGGCTGGAGTGCAATGGCGTGATCTCAGCTCTCTGCAACCTCCACCTCTCAGGTTCTAGCAATTCTCCTACAACAGCCTCCGGAGTAACTGGTATTACAGGCACCTGCCACCATGCCCAGCTAATTTTTGTATTTTTAGTAGAGACAGGGTTTCACCATGTTAGCCAGACTGGTCTTGAACTCCTGACCTCAGGTGATCCGCCCACCTCAGCCTCCCAAATTGTTGGGATTACACGTACCCCCTTTTTATCACTAACCTTCTTCACCAAGGGTAATCACTCTCCTGTTTTGCATGTTTTTTATTTTATGCAAATGGAATTATACAGGATGTGTTATTTTGTATCTGACTTCTTTTTTCATTATGTTTATGAGGGTTGTACAAATTTATCGTGTATTGTGTTTGTTCATTTCTCCATTCCTACCATATTGCTATGCAGTGTCCCATTGATAAATACAGGACAATTTATTCATTCTGTTGTCAGCAGGCATTTGATTAGTTTTCTTTTTTTTTTTTTTTAAGGAGGGTTAGGTCTATTATGAATGAATATGATGAATATTCCAGTACATCTATTTTGATTAAAGTACACACACACACACACACACACACACACACACACACACACACACGTCCTGTTGGATATATAACTAGGAGTAGAATTGCTGGGTCATAGTTTTGTGTACGTACAGATTTAATAGATAAGCCAGTTTTCCAGGGTGGTTGAATGTACTTACTCTAGCATTTACAAAAGTTCCAGCTGCTCCATCTCCTCACTAATATTTGGCATATTTTATCGTTTTCATTTTAGCCAGTCTGGTCAATATGTATTGAATGTGGTTTAATTTACATTTCCTTAATGATAATGAAGCTGACTGTGATTTTATATGATTGTTAGTAATTTGTATATCTTTCTTTGTGAATTGTCTGTTCATATATATATATATATATATATATATATATGGTAAATATTTTCTGTTTCTCTGTGGGTTACCTTTTAATGCTCTTAATGGGTAATGGGGTCTTTTGATGACCAGATATTCCCGATTTTAAAACAACACTCTCACATATTAAAGATCTTGGTAATATTTAGAAAATTGTTAACCAATGTGTGAGGATCTCAGTAGTGACATATTTAACTCAAAACATAATTTATTATTTTTTTCTTTTATGGCTTATGCTTTTCATGTCTAATCTAAGATATCTTTGCCTACTCCAAATTGGCAAAGTTATTCTATACATTCCTCTAAAATCTGTATTTAGGTATGTAATTCATCTGATTCCATATTTTATATATTTTATAATGATCAAGATACATTTTTTTCAAACCAATATTCTATACATCCCATCATCACTTTACTTGGCTTTTAACTTGTTTGAAATGTGTCCACAAAATTTAGTTTCAGTAAATTTTTAAAATATTTTATTAGAATTACCAATGTTTCCTGACAAAAATTTTAAACTTGAGATGATTTAAAATGTGTAATATAATTTCTAGATTTATTTAATACTAATGTCAGTTGAAACTTCCTTTAAAAATTCTCCTGTTCAACTGGATCTAGCTTTGAAATCCAGCTATTTATTTATTCAAAATCAATCTATAATGCACAAAACAATTTTTTAAAATAAATTATTGTTCTCATTTTCTCATTTGAATCAATTCAACACATGTTTATTGCATTTCTTTTAGAATTTGGAACAGTTAAGAATGTGGTTGAAGTTTTGAGCTTCATTTTTATGCCATTTAGATTTTAAGCCATATGATAAATTTATCAGATATCTGTCAAGTAATAAGCCAAATTCTTTAGGAGTCAAAAATATATTAATAAAGAAAGGTACAAAGTGAGGATTTTTGTTACTATTAGGATAGCCTTAGACCCCTTATATAATTCCTCATACCAAGTTTTCCACTAGTAAAAATGATACATATCTTTTAAAACATAAAAATTGAAAATATAAAAGTTCTTTTTATATTTTGAATACCTATAAATGTTTACTCTTCGATGTCATTTTTGCTTAGTTTTACTTTTCTCTTTTTATTATTTGTTCTAGGTTGTACTGGTCAGTGGACATCTGGACAGCTGGGATGTTGGACAGGGTGCCATGGATGATGGTGGTGGAGCCTTTATATCATGGGAAGCACTCTCACTTATTAAAGATCTTGGTAAATATTTAGAAAGTTGTTAACTAATGTGTGATGATTTCAGTAGTAATATGTTTAACTCAAAACAAAAAATACTTGACAGAT
This sequence comes from Saimiri boliviensis, assembly GCF_048565385.1. Classification (NCBI taxonomy): domain Eukaryota; kingdom Metazoa; phylum Chordata; class Mammalia; order Primates; family Cebidae; genus Saimiri; species Saimiri boliviensis. Next base: position 30,007,028 of record NC_133463.1, on the reverse strand, counting down.
TAGTTACTGTGATATGTTCAAAGATCCTCCTGAGGTCAGTAATTCCCAGAAAAGAAATAACTTATTCTCTTAAAGAAATTTTTATTCTTGTGTACTTCAGACATCTGAAGTGTCAAATGTTATTAGCCACTGGGGGAAATGAACAAGCAAATAAAACTGAAGCAAATGTAACCATACCAGCTGAAGAATATGGAAGGAAAATATGACCAATGCAAAGAAAAATCAGCAGCACCTCCTACTTCTTTTCCCTTATTTATTTTCAGAGATTATCAGGCTATTAGAACAATGGATAAAGACTGGTCGTCTTTCCAAGATAGAAACAAAAGAGTAACCTAGGATAGAAAGAATGATTTCTATAGCCACAATAAGGAATCTAGGCTGAAGAACTGACCAGATAATTATTTGTTGCAAGGTCTGTCCCACGCATGATAGGATATTTTGCAGCATCCCTGACCTCTTCCCACTGGAAGCCAGTAGCACCCTCCCCTAATCTCAAGTTATGATAACCAAAAATATCTCCAGACATTGCCAGATGTTCCCTGGAGGACCAGGGGAAGCAGGTGCCCCAGTTTGAGAACCACTAAAATAAACTAATAAAAATATCTGGGTAACCTGAATACAGGGTTATTTTGTTAAAGAAAACAAACTAATTGGAAATCTTACATTGTATATACTTACGTTTTTACCATAACTACCATACGTGACAGAAAATATTTTTGAGCACCTACTTTGGTTTTTATAAAGCACTTTGTAAAAGCTGGGCACACAGGTTTAAAGCATGTCCTCTGTTCTTAAGGTTCTTAGAATGGAGTGAGTGACCTTCACACACACACATACACACATAGTTATCAATATACACATAATGTCAACATCTAATTTTAGAATTGGAGAAGGTTTGAGAGAGATGTTATCCAGCAAATAAAACTGAAAATCACACATTCCTTTACAGAAGATCTGGGAGACGCTATGTTCATTCTCTCCTCCCCTTCTCTTAAAAATATATTTTCTTGACTATCTCTTCTTCTGTTTCTCATATCATTCCAGAATGAAGTGGTTTCTAGAGCAAAGCAGGAAAAAGTCAAACATTTTTCCTCTTTATAAAGGACAGATATTTATTTTGGGCATTAATTTTATTTCGGTGTGTTCAACCACCTTGATTGGAAGCACAGTGATGGAATTAAGAGAAACTTTCTTTAGACCCATTTGAATTGGACTTTAGGTCACTTTGTGCTACAAACTACATTTTGGGCCTTAAGTCATTTGAACACTCTGGACTTCATTTTTCTCATCTCTATTCAACCATAAGTTTCAGAGTATTTCATTTCTTCTAGATTGAAATAAAAATTATATCCTCTTTAAGCTTTGAATCTTACTTCTTTGGTACTCAGCATGGGACCCTCCTAATTCAATTGAATTAAATCACATGGACAAATGTCAAAAACCATGCAAAAGTGAGTTGAGTATCTTTTACCAGTTCTCAAAGTACATCAACTTCAGCTGCTTTTGATAGCTAGTGACCAGTCTCTTCAATTCAGGACTTAAATCTCCAAAAGATTTCTGAAAGCCTATTTAAAGATATGAATAGAGCTCTAAAATAAAGAGTAGTATTTCTTTTGAGTAGGCATTATGAGGTACCATAATATACTGTTAAAAACAGGATTCTGGAGCCAGACTGCCAGAATTTAAATCTCAGCTCTGTAATTTCCTAGCTGTATAGCCTTAGGCAAGCTACTTTGCCTCTTTGTGCCTCAATTTTCTCATCTGTGAAATGGAGATCATAGTTCCTATCTCATAAAGTTACTTTGAAAATTAAATAAACTATTTACAGAATATACTTAGAATAGGACCTGGCCCAACCCAAGTTATCAATAAATGTTAACTTTTATAAATTAATAAGCACGATTCTGACAGCACCATTATTTTTCATATAAAAGAATACAATAATTTAGTTTACCTCCATCTCCGTTAGTGATTACTTTGCCTCCTAACTTAATATGTTAGCTATACTAATGTAACTTTAAATATCCTTTCCCTTTTCTACTTAAGCCACCATCCCTTGTACGATAGAAACCCAGTGACTGCTCCACTTTTTTTCATTTCATACTAACTTTGTAGAAGTCTTATATTTCTCCTGGTCACTTCTATATCCTGCTTATATTGAATGCCCAGCATCCACTCTGTACCTCATTTTTCATGATTGCACTCATTGAGTCTTACTCTTTAATTTTAAAATTGTGAATTTATACTTATAGATTGCCTATTTATTTTAATATGAAGAGCTTGGTTCAACATGTGATGTATGAATTCTGGATGAAAATTTCTGATAGACTTGAACTAGAAATGCAGCCTTGGGCTTGAGGCCAAAAAATAAATTCATAATTATATTACTTAATTACATGGAATCCAAACTGTTTAATTGGGAAAATGTGAAAGCTCTGTGGCAATCTCTTTTTCCAAGAAAAATGAGACTCCTTTTGGATGCTATTCCTTGGACGATGTGTCATGAAGCATGTCAGAGTCCCTCAGTGGAGCTTGTTAATTTGAAGAGTTAGTCCAGTGGGGCTCTCTGATATGTGGAAATATTTTTCTAAGATTAATCCTTCTGGTATCTTCTTCTTTGTCTTCCCTTCTTTCTCGCCACTCTTATAGATTCGCTTTTTGCCCAAGCCTTCAGCTTAAATTATGTTCACTTAATCTAACAGAAGAGATATTTGTGCTTTGTAAATAAAATTAGTCATTCCCAAGTAACCGTCTACAGAAGACTATTTGCTATTAAGTGCTGTTGAATACTTCTCTGTGTTTGTGGTTTACTGGACTTGAAACTGTTTATTTGAAATATTATTTCCTGGAATTTTCTGGTGTCAGTGGACAAAGCCTATGACCAATGATGCTCCAGAATGCTCATTTGGCACTTGGAAAATAAATTACCATCCAGCCCAAATTCTTCCAACTGTATCATTTTCTGTGAAGTTAGAATTTTGAGCTTTCAGGTCTAAAGAAATAAGAATTAACAGTATTACCTGGTTGTTGGAATGTGGGATATATAAGAAACATTTTTTCAGAAAAATGTAAATGATGAGCATCCTAATTGTGATTACTACAGAGCTTGAAAGTCTGTGTCTCAGAAAACTATTTTATTGGTATGTTTCTTCATTCATTCACTCAACAAAAATTTGTTGTGCATTGACTGCTGGTTCATGTATCAGATGCCTTGCACCATAGAGGTAAGAGACATGACACTTTTAAGTCCTTGAAGTAGGAGAGACATTTAATTCAAAAATTACAATGAAATTGTGGAAAGTTCTCTAAATGTAGGATGTACATATTACTTTGGGCACCTGGTTAAAAGAGGGGCCAGCATGGCTTGGCTAGCTCAGAACAACTTCACTAAGATGTTAATTTGAAGTTTCTTTTATAAGGATAAATAGAAACTCCTGAGGCAAATGGTGCAGAATGAAGAATTCCCAGCAGAGTACAGAGCTTCCAGTTCTGTGCATCATTAAAAATGAGAAGAAAATTGTTGACAGTAGCAGTCTTGGGATTGTTGGGAGAGGCAGGGGTTGTGGAATTGTAGGAGATGTTTACTTTTTACCTGATATATTTATATAATGTTAGATTTTTGTGTAATAAGTATGCGTTATTTCAGTAATCAAGAAGAAGCCATCAAATACTCCCCTACCCCCACTCCCAAAAAAGAAATTAAAATGTAAAGAAAGAGTTTAGGTATTGTCATTATCATAAACACCCTGTTAACAGAAACAACAGGGCAGAGGTAAGGATTTGGAAGAGTTGTCCGAGAGTCACCAAGCCTTCCTTACCCAGAATACAACCATGAAGACAGCCAAAGGCATGTCAGGGCTTTGATGCAAGTTCCACTGTACCTAGAGCTTTATGCAGCCATTTCCAATGCAGTGTGTTCTCTTTTAGAAGTAAGGACCCATTTGGGAAGAAGATTTTCTTCCCTAAGTCTCTAGTAAAGTCTGCCTTGGAAAAGCCCCAGGAAATGCAATTCAGAGTAACAGAGAAGAAAATGAACAGCTTCCAGTGAAATGGAAACCTAAAGTGTAGAACTAGAGATAGCTGGAGAACTGAAACAAATCTGGGACTAGCCCAGATCCACAAAAGAGATCTCTTTTGGAAAGGACTTCTCTACCAAGTTTAGCCATACCACTGGGTATAATAAAAATATTCAGGGCTTGCATTGACAGAAGATTACTATTGTAGGCGTTGTGCTAAGCACTAAGTATATATTCTCCTTTATTCCTGAAAATAAACCCAAGCAGCAGATAACTCTTGTTATATCCATTTTAAAGAAGAGGAAACCAAAGCAGAGAAAAGCTGAGTACCTCGTCCAAGGCCACCAGCTATTATGTTAACATTTAAATCTGGGTACCCTGACACCATGCCCAATACTCTTAAGTACTTTATAGTATTGTTTTAATGGAACAGCACTCCCAGTCTGTTTCTAGGAACACTCATACTCAGGATAACAAGAGATATTATAAAGAAAGTGGGGGGAAATGTCCTATTCTCAAATAAGTTTGGAAACTCCCTATTGGGAGAGTACTCCATGGGTATAGTATACTTTGGAACACAATGCCCTTCAGCATTTTTTGAGTGGTACAACTGAATAAGAATATAAGATTCTTACACAGATGTACTTCTGAAAGTGAGTACAAATAGCCTTGGATTTGTTTTCATTCTAGATTTTCTAGGCTACTTTTGGGAACTTAAGGTTGCCAGAATATTGACAAACTAGAGGCATATAATGATTCCTTAACTGGCATGATAGAGCCTATTCTTGTGTTTCTCCTTGAAGAGAGCTTGTATCCAACCAAGTGCAAACTCTAACCAACAACTAACTTTTTATCTGAGTCTCATTAGTTTATTTAAAATGAATGTAGTATTATAGGAAATACTTGAAATATGCTAAGGACTCTTTCTACCGTGTTTTCTGTGGCCCCAAATGAATCTGAATTTGGTAAAATTTTCATTTTCTAGAAGGAATTTTTGTCTTAAAACATTCCATGAACTATGCTTATTGCCATGTTGGATGCTCTTTCTGCACAATTATTTGTGAACACAAGAAGGGAGACTAACGGCCCTAGGAAAGGAATCCTATTAAAATCACTTGTCCTCAATTGTTTAGTAAATAATGCATCTGCTGTTTTGCTTCTTTGATTCTGAAGCCCTGCACAAGGAAAGGCTGAGCTTAGACACTCCTACTCCTGCCCACACCTACTAGTCTTTCTCTACCTGCCCTGGTAGCCAAAGACAAAAGCCATAATCTCTTGGGAGCTTTACAGCCCTGCCCATCACCTGAGAAACCTAAATATTTAACTAAGTGTCCCTAGGGCAACTTTGCATCCTCTCTGTAGGAACACAGCTGATGTGCTTTTGTCAGTGCCACCTCCTGGCTGGAGGCCAACCAACACAAAACCAACAGACTGAACAAAAACACAACCAAAGACCCTCACAGAGACCATTTCACTTCACTGCTAATTCCATCAGAGAAGGTGCTGATACTCATGGCTGCAAGACTTGAAGATAGATCACATCACAGGATTCTTTGCAGACACTCCCCATTATAAGCCTGGAGCCCAGTAGTTCCTCTGGGTGGCTAGACCCAAAAGAACGAAAATAATCACTATAGTTCAGTTCTCAAGAAACCCCATTCCTAGGGGAAGGGGCAGAACACTACATCAAGGGAGCACCCATGGGACAAAATAATCTGATTAGCAGCCCTTAGATCCCAGATCTGCCCTCTGACATAGTCTACCCAAATGACAAAGAACCAGAAAAACATCTATGGTAACGCGAGAAAACAAGGTTCTTTTATACCCCCAAAAGATGATACCAGTGGATACCAATGGATCCAAATCAAGATAAAATCTCTGAATTGCCAGAAGTAGACTTCAGAAAGTTGATTACTAAGCTAATTTTAGAAATGAAATAAGAAATATTACAACTGGTAACACAGAAATACAAAAGATTATTCAAGGCTACTATGAACCCTTTACACACATAAACTAGAAAACCTAGAGGAGGTTGATAAATTATTAGGAGTGTGCAGCCCTCCTAGATTAAACCAAGAAGATATAGAATCTCTTAACAGACCAGTAACAAGCAGCTAGATTGAAATGGTAATAAAAAAAAATGCCAACAAAAAAAAGTCCAGGACCTACAGATTCATGGTTGAATTCTATCAGACATTCAAAAAAGAATCGGTACCAATCCTACTGACACTATTCCAAAGAGATAAAGAAACAGAGAGTCTTCTCTAAATTCGTCTATGAAGCCAGTATCACCCAAATACCAAAACCAAGGGAGGACATAACAAAAAAAAAAAAAAAGAAAACCACAGACCAGTGTTCCTGATGACATAGATGCTAAAATCGTCAACAAAATACTGGCAAATTGAATCCAATAGCATATCAAAAAGATAATTCACCATGATCAAATGGGTTTCATACTAGGGATGCAAGGATGGTTTAAGAGACATAAGTCAAGAAATGTGATACAGCACATAAACAGAATTAAAAACAAAAATCACAAGATCATCTCGATAGATGCAGAAGAAGAATTTGACAGAATCCAGCATCCCTTTACAATTAAAACCCTCAGCAAAATTAGCATAGAAGGGACATACCTTAAAGTAATAACAGCCATTCCCAACAAACCGGCAGCCAACATTATACTGAATGGGGAAAAGTTGGAAGCATTCCCTCTGAGAACCGGAATAAGACAAGATGCCCATTTCACCACTTCTATTCAACATAGTATTAGAAGTCCTAGTAAGAGCCATCAGACAAGAGAAAGATATCAAGGGCATCCAAATCAGTAAAGAGGAAGTCAAGCTGTTACTATTTGCTCATGATATGATTGTATACCTAGAAAATGCAAAAGACTCATCCAAAAAGCTCCTAGAACTGGTAAATGAATTCAGCAAAGGTTCAGGATGTGAAATTAATGTACACGAATCAGAGCTCTTCCATACACCCACAGCAGCCAAGTTGAGAATCAAATCAAGAACTCAACCCCTTTCATAATACCTAAAACAAACAAACAAACAAACTTAGGAATATACCTAACCAAGGACATGAAAGACCTCTGCAAGTAAAACTACAAAAGCACTGCTGAAATAAATCATAGATGACACAAACAAATGGAAGCACATCCCATGCTCATGGATGGGTAGCATCGATATTGTGAAAATGACCATACTAACAAAAGCAATCTACAAATTTATTGCAATTTCCATCAAAATACCACCATCATTCTTCACAGAAGTAGGAAAAAAAGAATCCTAAAATTCATATGGAAACCAAAAAGAACTGGCATAGCCAAAGCAAGACAAAGCAAAAAGAACAAATCTGGAAGCATCATATTACCCAACTTCAAACTACACTATAAGACTTAGACACCAAAACAGCATGATACTGGTATAAAAACAGGCACATAAACCAATGGAACAGAATAGAGAACCCAGAAATAAAGCCAAATACTTACAGCTAACTGATCTTTGACGAAGCAAAAACATGAAAAGGAGAAAAGTCACCCGATTCAATAGTGCTGGAATAATTGCCAAGCCACATGTAGAAGAATGAAACTGGATCCTCATCTCTTACCTTACATAAAAATCAACTCAAGATGGAATAAAAACTTAAATCTAATACCTGAAACCATACAGATTCTAGAAGATAAAATTAGGAAAAAGTCTTGTAGTCATTGGCTTAGGCAAAGGCTTCATGACCAAGAACCCAAAAGCAAACACAACAAAAACAAAGATAAACATATGCGACTTAATTAAACTAAAAAGCTTCTGCACAGCAAAAGAAATCATCAGCAGAATTAACCCACAGAGTGGGAGAAAATCTCTGCAATCTATACATCTGACCAAGGACGAATATCCAGAATCTAAGAACACAAATAAATCAGCAAGAAAAAAAACAAACACTCCCATCAAAAAGGAGGCTAAGGACATGAATAGACAACTCTCAAAAGAAGATATGCAAATGGCCAACAAGCATATGGAAAAATGCTCAACATCACTAATTATGAGGAAAATGCAAATAAGAAACACCTCACTCTTCAAAAATGGCCATAATCAAAATATCAAACGATAATAGATGTTGGCAGGGATGTGGTAAAAAGGGAACAATTTTACACTGTTGGTGGGAATGTAAACTAGTACAAGCACTACAGAAAACAGTGTGGAGGTTCTTTAAAGAACTAAAAGTAGATATACCATTTATTCCAGTAATCTCACTATTAGGTATCCACCCAGAGGAAAATAAATAATATGAAAAAGATACTTGCACACTCGTGTTTATAGCAGCACAATTTGCAATTGCAAAACTGTGAAACCAGCCCAAATGCCCATCAATCAATGATGGATAAAGCAACTGTGGTATATGTACACACCATAGAATATTACCCAGCCACAAAAAGGAACAAGATAATGACATTCACAGCAACCTGGATGTAATTGCAGACCATCATTCTAAGTGAAATTAACTCAGGAATGGAAAACCAACCATTGTATGTTCTCACTCATATGTGGGAACTAAGCTATGAGGACACACGGGCATAAGAATGATACATTGGCCTCTGGGGACTCAGGGAAAAACATGGGGACTGTCAAAGGGAAAAACTGCACATTGGGTACTGTGTATACTGCCCAGCTGATGGGTACACCAGAATCTCCGAAATCACCACTAAAGAACTTATTCGTGTAACCAAATACCACCTCTTCCCCCAAAAAATAAAATAAAATAAAAAGGAATTTGCTCCTTTCCTTTTTTAAATTACGTTTAAAACTAGGTTTATGGCCATGGGCGTCTGTGACTCCTTCTCATTCTTTTTAGAGGATGATCTTCTCATTTTTTTATTCAGATATGGTATTTCCTCTAGCAGCAACTTATGTTAGTGTCTGGCTTTTTGTAAGAACCATGGCAGATACATGTTTTTTTAGCTGGGTATTGCTGAGAACTCTTCCTGAGGTTTGAACACATTTACAAGTTTTGCTAACACACTCAACAACCTTATATCTCATTCCATTTACATGGACATTTCTACTAGCATGTATAAAAAGACAAATTGTGTGTAAATTGATTTGTAAAATATGTCTGTGAGATAAAGCAAGATTTGTTTACAATGAGTCACTTAGTATGTGGTCTACCTTCTAGTCTGGATTTGGTATGAGAGAATCCATAGTCACTTTAGAGCCTTAGGTTGCATAAATATTGTTATTGTCATTTTATCATTTAGTTAGAATATACCATTTCTGTGTAAAAGTAGACACCATCCAGGGTGTACAGCATGATGACCCATTCTTTTGTGTTTGATAGGGAGTCTGGAGGGGTAGCAGATGAGTGCTATCAGAGGGCCCTCTTTTCTATAGCACACTCAGCTTCCTCCCCCACGTATGCTTTGATTTGGCCTGTATGCCTTAGAAAGTGAAGAATTGTGGTTGTAAAAGAAATGGAAGCTTAAGAAATTGGTATCATATATCCTGGAGAAGAAGGGCCATAGAAAATCTTACTAATGGTATTCTTAGCGCCCCAGTGGATTTCTTCCCACCCAAGAATAGAATACATACAAGTCCATGGTAGAGCTGTCTGGAAAAGCTAGGCTACCTTATTGCAATGGCATCATCGCTGTATCACAGTGGGCTTACAAGGAGATGTCTTATTTCAGTAAGAAGCTTTGACTGCCCACTTCATGTCAGGCAAATAATATGAACAGAACACAGTTCCTTGCATCAAGGAGCTCATAGACAGGCAACAATTGCTTCACATGGATAGAGGCCTTTAAACTAGGCCTCGAAAAGGTAGGAAGTGGGAAAAGAAAGAACAAATTAAAGCTCATGAAAGTGCATAGTTTGAGAAGTAGAAGATGTCTTCATAAATCCAGAGCAATGAGTGAATAAGGAGGGGTGGGAAATGAGTCAAGTAAAGGGTGAGTTTGTTGAAGGAGACTGGATGCAAAGCTGAAGATTAGAGTTGGTGGTCTAGGCAGCAGGCACCATTGAGGATTTTAAGCATGGGAGTGGCATAATAGGATATCTTTCTAAAATAGAGATACTGAGTTGACTCTTTTAACACTAAAGTGCTGTGATAAATAGTATAGATATACAGAAAACAGAATAGGGAGATCTCAACTATACTGAGCCTGGAAGACTACAGCTTTGGAGTTGCTTAGCAAATTTTATTTACTGTGGTGGGTGAGCCAGCTTCTACCTCTCTATGTAAATATACCAGAGGAAGTGATGGGTTTTCCAGGGATGCTGTGTTCTTCGCCTACACACTTCTCTGCATCATGCTAATGCTGCATTTTGCAAAAGCTGTGGTTTACTCAGCTTCCAGTGAATTTTGTTCCAGTAAACTTGCCTAAAAACAGAAGTCTGCATAAAACAAGAAAATATGCTGTGAACATCTGATCGGACCTTTATGGGTAACCTGGTTTTCTAAATTGCCCTGGAACATAAGGGTTTAGTTTAGTCTATTCTTAGGCTCTTCAACTCTCGCAGACATTCTCAAAAGCAAGCACTAGGAAAAGAAAGTTTCTGCTGGATATGCGACAAGCTAAAGAAAGTACTGAAGGAAGTTGACTATTATCATAAGAGTACTTATTTGGAATCCTGCTAGTGCCTTCCTTATATCAGATAATCATTATTGATGAGCTGATGATTGGCCCATGTTCTTGTTTGACACCAGCACTTTCAGACTATATATGACCCAGATCTCACTGATTTCTCAACCTTTAAGTTCTTGTTTCTTAATCCTTAAATAATTCAAAATCTCTAGGTAAATGAGAGGCAGCATGGATCATAGAATAAGCGTATGTCCTATGTTAGATCATCTTGGATTCCAATCCTTCTATGCTAGCTAGTAGTTGTATTTTCCTGAATAAATTATTTAACATTTTATCGTTATTATATATATATATATATATATATATATGTGTGTGTGTGTGTGTGTGTGTGTGTGTGTGTGTGTGTGTGTGTGTGTTTTGAGGCAGAGTCGATATATATATTTTTTGAGGCAGAGTCTCACTCTGTTGCACAGGCTGCAGTGTAGTGGTGCAATCTTGGCTCACTCCAACTTCCGCCTCCCAGGTTCAAGTGATTCTTGTATCTCAGCCTCCAGAGTAGCTGGGATTGCAGGCACACACCACCATGTCCAACTAGTTTTTGTATTTTTAGTAGAGTTGGGATTTTACCGTGTTGGCCAGGCTGGTCTCAAGTGATACGCCCACCTAAGCCTCCCAAAGTGCTGGGATTACAGGCATAAGCCACCCATCCTAAATTATTTAACATTTTATATCTCAGTTTTCTCTTCTTTACAATGGGGACAATTTATCTTGAATACTTGATAGGATGATTTGAAATAATATAGATAGTAGCCGGTCCCTGCTAAGCCATCAGTAATAGTAACCATTATTATCAGATTCCAATTGCCAAAACAGCAGGTTGGATGTTCCAGGAGAGGATATAATCCCAATATCGACTCTCAGCTCTAGGGTATTCATGTCTGTATCCCATTGCACAGTTCAGCTTGGTCAGGGGAATCCCCACAGTGAGGAAGCCCTAATAATAAAGGCCAAAGGCGAGTTTGGCGTGGATAAGCTAAACTCATAAACCTTCACCCAGTGTAGCCACCATCTATATTAGGCTAGTGTATAAGGCTGATTCTCTCTTCATGGCTGTAGTGAAGAGCACTTAATATATGTCATAAATGTCATAAATGTCATGCAGACTTAACACTCTGAGGACATGGGGATGCACAGATCATTGTTTTCTATTCCTTTTGCTCTCTCTGTGATGTCCTTAACCTAAGTAATAGTGTATAGAGAAAAATTTATAATATTCCTGAGGAAAAGAATAGTAGAAACAGGAAATAGCTGTTAAGGTCAATATAATTTACTACAAAATAAGTTGTTTGAGATATAGAAAAAAATCAAGGCAGAGAAAACACAGAATCAAATCTAGTGCTTACTGTTTACAATTTACACTGGTGCCTGGATTCTCAAGAAATCTTTCTGTTTTTTAATGTAGTCAAAACCCCACAATTTTCAAGCATTTTCAGAAGATCCTCATGCATAAAAAAGCAAGCGTGGTGCCCATTGATGCTTGTATTATTGTCCTTTCTCTGAAATAATGGCATCTTTTAAAAGGAGTATATTTAAAATGTACTTGAAATTATTGAGTTGTTGCTCTGATTAATGTATGTGGGAAAATATAAGTCAGGAATTGTTTCAAAGGCTATATTTCTGTTCTCATCACCAATCACTATAGACCGTAGATCCATTTAACCATCCCATATTTGCTTGTTTTAGGTAGGATGTTAGAAAAAACAAATATTTTATGAAGTGCTTCATACTGGAATTACTCCTTTTCTGAAAGAAGGAAGTGTGAATTCATCTTTTATAGTGAAAGAATTTTACCTGAAGTCATTTCAAGGTCATTTTTTATCACAAATGAAGAGTTGGGTAGAGGAATCTTTGAATTAATCACCTTTCTGAAACCTTACAATATGTTGTTGCAAAAAACACTGGTTAAACTTATAAATTAGAGATTTTTGGTAAAGATACAAAACATCTACCTAAGACAGCCCCATGTCCTATATTTTCATTTTTATAATCTATAAATGTTAATTGAACACCTAGGAGAAGGGAGTTGAAAACCAATATTTATCTCCTATGTGACAGTTATTTACTATGATCTTTTTAAATCCTCAAAGCCGCCCTGTAAGGCATGTATTATTACCACTGGCAGGCCATTGGACCTGTCTGGGACTCAGTTCCTTATTAATAAACCAGATGGTAACATGCTTGCAGGGCTATTACATGGATCAAATATAATCTAAGCAAAACACATGCCTATTAAAGTTGCAAAGATGGAAAATACGTGGCACATCATGTTAAAGAAAACCGTAGTGTTGGTGTTGCTACTAATGGTGATCATCTTATGGCTTGAGTTGAAACAGAGCACTTTGGTGGAGCAGTGATGTGGAATATAGAGTGACAAGGCAATGTTCGTAGTGTTGTAATAAGGAAGAACTTCAATAATGTCCTATAGCATTTTATAACAGTAGAATCATTTTACTAATCACAAATGTATAACATTCCCTGATTGTTTTAAATACTAGAATTGACAGTGAATATGCCTGCTTTAGGACTTAATTGAAGTAGAGTCAAATAAGATTTCTCATCATCCAGGGCTTTTTTTTTTTCTTTCTTTGATATGGAGTCTTGTCTCCCAGGCTGTGGTGCAATGACACAATCAGCTCACTGCTGCCTCAAACTCCTCACTTGGCTCAAGTGGTCCTCCCATCTCAGCCTCCTGAGTTGCTGGGACTACAGGCATGCACCACCATGCCTGGCTAATTTTTAAAATTCTTTTTTATAGAGTCAGGATATCACTATGTTGCCCAGGCTTGCCTCGAACTCCTGGACTGAAGCAACCCTCCTGCCTTGATCTCCCAAAGTGCTGGGATTACAGATGTGAACTACTGTACCTGGCCTTATCCTAATCTTCTTCGATTGATGTGAAGATGGGAGTAGATTGTTTCCAAGTTTAGAATAAACTAATAATGATGGCGTGCTTGAACAGGCTGTATCTAGTTCTGAGCTAACTGCTGGATATGATTTTCATTGAGTCCAGGAGGTAGGAACCACTATTACTCCTTTGACAGATGAAGGGCTAACATTGATACACTCACAACTCGCAAAACTAGAAAATTTTATATTTCTCTTCTCTTTTCTTTGCCCTTTTTTTAAACTAAGAACTATTTCAAATGTTGAAAAATATCAGAGTATCCTCCACTTAGATTTCATAAATGTTAACAAATTTGGATTTTTTTTCAGATCCTTAGTTTAAAAGGAATCAAGTTACCAGTACAGTTGAAACCTGTTTTCTACCTCTCCACAATCCATTTTTTCTTTCTCTGCAGATGTAACCAGTGTTCTGAGATTGTTTTAAACTTATTCTATAAGTATGCATATCAAAAATCCTATCATATGGTTTTTGTGATTTTGAATTTACATAAGTGATATTATTTTCTTCCATATTCAGGTTTATCCTTTTGTTTATTTCTCCCATCTTTTTGGGGTAAATGTTTAGTTTATTAATTTTCAGTCTTTCTCATTTTCTAATGTATAAACTTAAGGCCATCCATCACCCTCTAAGTGCTAGTTTAGCTGCATTTTGCAAGTTTTGAAATAGTGCCTTAAAGTTTCCAAAATAGAGACTTATTGATTTACTGAGCTCCAGTTCTGTTGCATGTGAGCTGTAGCATGGTCTATAGAATATCAACTTTTTGTTATTTATTGAGAGTTCACTTTGCCTCATTACCTGGTCAATATTTTTTTAAATGTATTGTACTGATTTGAAAAGAAGATGTCACCTTCCTTTGCTGGGAATAGAGTTCTACATAGTTCATTAGCACACACTTATTGATCATTTAAAAGTACTGTGTTATTACTAGTGTTTTAATCTGCTTGATGGGTCTGTTTTTGAAAGAAGAATATTTTTAAAAATCCACTAGGATTGTGATTTTATAGATTTCTCCTTGCATTTCTATCAGCTTAGCTCTACGTAGTTTAGGGTTTTATTGCTTTATATAGTTTGGCCAAAAGACCTTATTTATCCTTAATAAATGAATTTTCTTTGCAAGTCTATTTTATCAAATATTAATATCATAGAACCAATTCTTTTTGGGTTACTATTTTTTTTTTCTATTCCCTTTTTGACTTACCTAGGTTGTGTTTTAGTTGATTCTGGTATATTTTAAAATATCCAATCTGACAATAAAAGTTAGCAGGGAAGTTTGTCATGTTTATATCTGTTGTGATTACTTACATTTTTGTGGTCTAACATTTTCTATTAAAGTTGTTATATTTGTTCCTTTTTTCTCATTTGCTTTCTAGTGGATTCAGTGATTTTTCTTACCCTCTCTCCTCATTTTCTCTCCATTATTTAGAAACTTATACGTTTTCTTCCTTTTAATGGTTTTTATTAAATATCACATGCATATTTATCTTAATTAAATAGTATAGTAACCATAGATTGCTTCAATATATCTCCTTCCATCATATATATTATTGTTGATTAGTGTTTGAGTTATGCCTTGTCTATAAACTCTTCCCCAGATTTGTTATAACATGGTGACTATTATCTACTGTGATCTGAATGTGTCCCCCAAGCTTTCATATATTAAAAATGTAATCCTCAATGTAACAGTGTAGGGAGGTGAAGCCTCTGAGAACTGTTTAGGTCATGAGGGATCTGCCCACATTAATGGATTGATGCCAGTATAAAAGGCATAAGGAGGGAGTTCACCCCATTTTTCCTTTCTGCCTTCTGCCACGTGAGAACAGTTTCTCCCCTCTGGAAGACAGATTTTTCAGTCTCTCCATTTTGGAAGGAGAGACTGGGCTTGAACCTGCCAGTGCCTTGATCTTGAACTTGTCAGCCTATAGAACTGTGAGAAAACAGATTTCTCTTCTTTATAAATGACCCAGTCTCAGGAATTCTGTTATGGCAGCACAAAATGGACTAACACATTATTTGTTTGGCTTTGCCACTTGCTAGCTGTACTACCTAGGGAGTTTTTTAAGTGTGAGTTGCCTAGTTTCCACATGTATATACTTGGGGTTATAATAGAATCTAATTATAAGTTTATTTTGATAATTAGATGAGCTACATCAGTTCCTGGCATATGACTGCTCTGTGAATTTTAGCTGTTATTATTTAGTTAGTACTTACTAGATTGTCAACATGTTCAGTGATATTTTTATGAACTATTACTTTTTTCTCATTCTTCCTGAAGTAGGACTCATTGTGGTTCCTTTAATAGAGTTCTGTGAGTAATAAACTTTCAGTTTTATTTGAAAACACCTTTACTTTGTTCCATCTTTGAATGATGTTAGTTAAACGTGAAATTGTAGATGGCAGTTATTTTTTTCCCTAGAATTTGGAAGATATTATTTTATCTTTTCTGGCTCCTATAGTTGTTCTTGAGGAATCTAATTGTATCAGTAATTATCTGCATTTTCATCATGATTTGTTTGGGGACACTTTTAAAAAAATATTTTCTTGCTCTTATTTTTTTTCTTCTTCAATCTGAGAACTGGGAGCTCTTATGCTTTTTTTAAATCCAGTAATGTCATAAGCCATTATTGCCTCAAATGTTGCCTTCCCATATTCCGTTCTCTCCTCTGGAATCCATGCGGAATAAATCTATTATTTTGTTTCCCATGTCTCTCAGTCTCACTCTCAGGTTTCCATCTCTTCAACTAGCTTTATAACATTCTGTGTGATTTTCTCAGATTCATCCTTTCTGTTTATAGTATTTCTCTTCAGTTACATTTTTAATTCTACTTAATCCTTACATTTAGTTTTTTTAGCCTGATGCTTGGCATCTGGAGAAGACAAGAATAGAAATATCAGGACAATGACCTGACTATGGCACTCTTGGCATAGAATCATGAGGGAGGGGATAAGGAGAACAATTAATTGCATGCTCTGATTCTCAATCAGTTTACCATCAAGTTGTTTTTTTTTTTAATGCTTCAAGTTCTAGGGTACAAGTGCAGATCATACAGGATTGTTACACAGGTATACACATGCAGTGATGGTTTGCCGTATCCATCCCCCTGTCACCTACATTAGGTATTTTTCTTAATGTTATCCCTCCCCAGTCCCCCACCCTCTGCTATCCTCCCCTTAACCTCCCATCCCCCAACAGGCCCCGGTGTGTGATGTTCCCCTACCTCTGCCCATGTGTTCTCATTGTTCAACACCCACTTATGAGTGAGAACATGCAGTGTTTGGTTTTTGGTTCTTGTGTCAGTTTACTGAGAATGATGGTTTCCAGCTTCATCCATGTCCCTGCAAAGAACATTAACTCATCTTTTTTATGGCTGCATAGTATTCCATGGTGTATATATACCATATTTTCTTTATCCAGTCTATCTTTGATGGGCATTTGGATTGTTCCAAGTCTTTGCTATTGTAAACAGTGCCACAATGAACATATGTGTGCATGTGTCTTTATAATAGAATGATTTATAATCCACTACTGGTATATACCCAGTAGTAGGATTGCTGGGTCAAATAAAATTTCTGTTTCTAGATCCTTGAGGAATTGCCACACTGTCTTCCACAATGATTAAACTAATTTACACTCCCACCAACAATGTGAAAGTGTTCCTATTTCTCCACATCCTTTCCAGCATCTGTTGTCTTTAGATTTTTTAATGATCGCCATTCTAACTGGTGTGAGATGGTATCTTAATGTGGTTTTAATTTGCATTTCTCTAATGACCAGTGATGATGTGCATTTTTTCATATGTTTGTTGGCTGCATTAATGTCTTGTTTTGAGAAGTGTCTCTTCATATCCTTTGCCCACTTTTTGATGGGGTTGTTTTTTCTTGTAAATTTAAGACTTTTTTAGATTCTGGATATTAGTCCTTTGTCAGATGGATAGATTGCAAAAATTTTTTCCCATTCTTTTGGCTGCTGGTTCACTCTAAAGGTTGTTTCTTTTGCTGTGCAGAATCTCTTAAGTTAAATTAGATCCCATTTGTCTATTTTGCTTCTGTTGCCATTGCTTTTGGTGGTTTAGTCATGAAGGCCTTGCCTATGCCTATGTCCTGAATGGTATTGCCTAGGTTTTCTTTGAGGGTTTTTATGGTGGTAGGTCTTATGTTTAAATCTTTAATCCATTTGGAGTTAATTTTTGTATAGGGTGTAAGGAAGGGGTCCAGTTTCAGGTTTCTGCACATGGCTAGCCAGTTTTCCCAACGTCATTTATGAAACAGAGATTTTAGCCTTTTGTGTGTTTTTTCAAAGACATAACCACAAAACAGCATATAAAGTTGTTAAATAATAATGTATCTCCAAGTTTTGCTTTTCACAAAAATTTATAACAACCATACTGTAATTTATCATAAAATGACCAGTGTCACTGTACCAAATTGATATTCTTATAACTAAGAGAAAAGAAATTAAATTTGCCAATTTAGTTTATTTGGGGGACCATCTCACTCATAAAGGTATAGTTTTTCTATGTTTTTTGAATACTTGAAACTGGTTCATAGAGTCCCTTTCATGATCATAGGTTTGTAAACACTGGGATAACATTACTGGTTGGATCTCTAGAAAGTGGGAGTCATTCTTGCTTACTTCCTTTTGTTCAGTGTTTAGCTACTGCTGGCTGGTCCAGAAACTGCATCTACAGCCTCTGCTCCTTCCCTTCTTGACCCAAGTTGCAGCATCTACAGAAGATGGAGATGCAGTTCGTAAATGGTCCAGGAGTGGGTGTTGAATAGCTTCTAGAGGATGTTGCTTGGTCTAGCACAAGGAGTATCATACACAACTATCTTGTTGCCACCCTTGACAAATGACCCTAATTTTCATATCAGATCAGAAAATTTGATTGGACCATCAAAGCAAATGTGTTCTTTTATGGTTTATTAGTGATTCTTCCCAGCTTTGGTAAATGCAATTTATATAATCAGCTTTCAAATATTTTCACTATGGGTTTTTGTTTATTTGTTCTTGCAGAATAGTGCCTTAGAAAATTTTATACAAACCTTTCTTGGCAATTATTAAGCAGTTCTCCCCTTTCCCACTCTCTCAAACCCCAAAGCCCAGCACGAAGAGGAAACAAATCTTGATTTCCAAATCTAAGCCACTCATGACACATCTGGCTGGGCTGACTCTGAAACTGGACTGTCACTGAAGGACAGTGGGCAGAACACTAGTCACTGGAGAGCCTGAGGAGACCGTGGGAGGATGAATCAGGAAGCCATCAGGAGATGCAGCCCTCTTGCTGCTTTATGTAGTTAGAGAGAGCGCATATTTTTAGAAAAGACTTTGCTAGGAAGGTAAACAACACAGTTCTATTATTTGGACTTTTGAATCACACGTCTAGCCCTTAAACTTACCTGATAAACCCCTCTGTACTATTCTTTTTCCATAAGGAAAAAAGGGGTATTAGGTGAGGGAGGGATGGGTATATCAAGTATATTAATGAATATACTTAGGATTGCTACATTGAAATCTGGGGAATACAGATACAGAGACCAAAATGGGGAGTGAGTGACGTTGACCATTGTTGGTTAGTGCCCCTGGATGGGGCAAGGAGTAGGTCCCTGAATGGGCACAGGTAGGAATCATGTAGGAAATGAACACATGTGCATCCTTCAAATCCCTCCATGGGGCTGCTGCCTACTGCTTGTATTAAAAGGCATTTTATGTTGCATCTACTTGAAGATGCCTAAATATGCTATATATTCACCTCTCCTCATTCAACATACGTCCGTATATTATGTACTTCCATTGTTATAATTGAGCTCTTGAAGCATGATTTTTAATCTGTGCATACCCACATCCAATGCAAGGTAAAAACCTATAGTATCTTTCAGGTTTAGAACTGACCACAGTCAAGTGCTTTAGGACAGGAAAGTGAGAGGGCCAGAGGGAAGCTTCGCTTTGGGGAGTAGAAGAGCCAACCTACAGAGGCCCTTGGTCTCCCACAGAAACACAGAAATAATAAGGAAGTATAGCTAAGACTAAAGAGAAAGGAAAGAAGAGAGAGAGAAGTTAAGAAGCACAGCCAAGTAGAAGCAGAGCCTGCTCAGGGAAGCATAGATGAGTTAGAGGAGTGACATTTGGGGCGCACATCAGAAAATCAGATGGAAAGTCCACGTTTGTCTGTTTTGCCTGGTCACCATAATTACTCTGGCTCTGAGTTTCAACTTTTGTTAATCATACAGCCTTTGTTTAAATATCTAATAGTTTTGCTTTTGTCCTTCCTTGGCTCCATCTTAAACATCACATTAATGATCAGAGAACTTTTAACCTAGGCAATCTTCAGTGAGCTCCCTTCAGTTCCTTTTGATATACAGGTATTTAAAGTGATAGTTATTTCCTCTTATGGAAGATGGATCTTATTTGATAGTTTTTTTTAAGCAGAGAGATTAGTTGTGGTCACAGTGGCAAATTTTTCATAATTCTCCAAGTACTATATAAAGTAACTTAATGGCATAATGTGAATTCCCATGATGAGAGTCATCCTGTCACTGTGAATTGCTGTGATCATCTTTGAAGTGATATATCTTTCCACCCTGTCTGTCAACAACTATGTAGGGTTTGTTTTAGGTTCAAAAATATGTGAGATTAGTTGATCTATATCCAAGGAATTCAGACATTTTTTAGTAGTTGTTTTTGGATCTGGTCACTGTTCACTAGTTCGGTTGTGGGGTACTTTTCTTATGTTTAACTGTCCTGAAATTTTATATTCAGAGGCAATTTTTACATGCTCTTTTTTTCTTACTCTTCACTTGATGAAGGGAGGTTATAGAAGAAAAATAACCTTTTATCTTTCCTCAGTGACATTAACTTTATTGCATTTAACTTTTTAATGCATTGTATACCTACTAATTTACAGAAGCCTTATTTCTAAAAAATGTAATATATATGACTTAAGACTGATCAGCATCTTCCCCTTTCTACTAAATACATATTCAGAGTTTTTATTTTGTTTTCTTTTTGTATCTTCCAGACTGGGAAAAAATGTACTATTTGTAAGCAGATGATTTAATTTCAATAAATGCCTTTTTCTTTCTCTCTCCCTTTGATTTATCGCTTGGAAACCATGAGAAACATCCAAGTGCAGATGCTGTTTTCCAGCTTTGACAAAACATTGCTTGTTGACCTTACAAACTTAGAAAGATTTATCCCCTGTGATTCAATGGTGGAAGTAATAATATTAGCAGTTAAAATCTTCTAAGACACAATCAGGAAAAGGAAACTTTGGTCATTCTGCTTCTTGTTAAGAACAGCTGGCAATTTAAAAAGCAGACACTTGCAAAGGGAGGAGGAGATGAAGATGATCAAACACAATGCCTCCTCCTTTAGTAGAATATGAACTGAGGATGATGCATAGTAATAATAAAATCAGACTCTTGGAAGCTTTCCCTTTATTAGTGTGTATATGTTTTTATTTTTATTTAGTCTTCAAAGATGACTTTTCTTAGATATTTATTCTCTTTGAAGGAAATACATCTTGATCAAAATATTTTTTGCCAAATACTTGTTGTATATAAAAGCCAGCGAGAGATGTCATATTTGCTGTGGCTATGTTGAGACTCTGACAAGATTATCTGCTGTGTGAGTGATGTCTGCGAGAGTGGCCTCTGGCCATGCCTTCTGCACATTGATTCAGCTAATCTGCCGGGAGGCAGAGGTGAGTTCTGTCATTCTGAGGGCTTCCCGTAGAAGCCAGGCCCTCTGCAGTCTCTAGAACTGAGGAACTAAATGAGGCCGCCACATTGACCATTAAGTTTCTTGATTGTGAGGAAGCATCTTTAAGAGGAAATGATTCTGCAGACAGAAATATGTGTGACCAGTTTTACAGGATGTGATGTCATCTGACTGGTGGAGCTTGTCTTTCTACCAAAGGCTTGTACAGCAGAAGGAGAAAGAAATGGGCATGTTTCAGGTCAGTTCTGAATAATGGAAGAAAGAATGAAAGGAAGGAGAGGAGAGGTGAGGAGAAGAAGGAAAAAGTGGAAAAAGGAAAAGGGGCATGTGAGCTGGATTTCTTCAAACCCCACCGACCTGGACAGTGAGTCCTGGGGACAAAATAATAGTGAGCCTCAGCATCTAACATCAAACCATCCATACTTCCTTCTGGTTTAAGAAATTCTGGTTTCTCAGCTGTGATAAGATTAATAGGACATATTCCTATTTGTTCTTTGTGTTATTGGTTCTCTTCTCCTCCTGAACCTTTAGACAGAAATAGAGATGCACCCTTTCTTCTTCAGTAGCTTTGAGGATCAAAATGTCTTAGTTGCCAGAGCTGGGAGGGGATCTCAAAGTCTAGTGGAACAATCTGTTGTTCATGTGAATAAACTGAAACCCAGAGAGAATGTGGTCTATGCAAGGACATGGTCCACAGTCTGTGTCAGAAGCCAGGGTTTCCGACTAGTGGCCTGGGCTCTCTGTAGTATTCCAGGCCAGCATAATCCCATTTCTCTCCAGACACATTTTCTCTTGCAACAAATGGGCCTCCTTGCTGTGTCCTCCTCAAACCACCTTCACTCCCACCTCTGAAGCTTCGCTGATGTTCATGCCCTCACAGAGCCCTTCTCCTCCAGCTCCTCTGCTCAGCACATCACATCCCCTAATGCTCAGCCTGATCTCATTTCCAAAGTTAAGGCGCTGCTCATCTTCAAGCCCAAATTGACCTCTCCTCTCCCTGGACCCCTTCAGGTCTTTTTTCTTTCCCTGTTTCATGTTTGATCTTAATTTCCCAACCAGATTATGCTTTCCCAAGCCCGTGTTTTTATCTTCTCCACAGTAGTACTTCCAGCACCTACTGCTAGGCTGAGTACTTTTGTCTACTTCAGTGTTCTCATCTGTTCAGTAGGAATAATAATACCTGCCCTAAATCTAAGCCTAGTGGATTCTCAGCTTGTTGATGGGCAGTTTGAATAGTCTTATGTTCCGGAATTTTGAGCTTTGGGGCAGACAAAAGAAGGGACCAGGAGGCCTAGGCACACAGAACTCAAATGCAGTTATTTGCGTCTTCCTCTAAATTAGCCTCCAATTGCACCAGCAGCCATTTCCATTTATCCCTACTTCCTGGAGACAGTACAAGCAAGAGATAATTCCCATCATTGTTGGGACAGAAATCTCCCAAAGCCCTTGCCAATATTATAGCTTTCAGGTTCACAGTTTCCTCTGAAACTTCGCCTATAGGAGGGATAGAAACCACAGGATGGGCATTCTGGTAAACACTCAGCATAAATATCTATGGACTGGGTGACAGGTGACCCCTAGGAAAGCCTCAGGTAACCTATAATGTCCTAATAAGGGCCAGTTATTCTAAGCAAAGGAGCTTCTGTGAGTCATGGTACAATCTATAGACATGCTTTCCAGCTCCTTTTTTAAACCCTTTTTGAATCAGTTAGATTCAAATAGATTCTAGTCACCTCTAGAATCAATTAAAATCTACTCAGTCTTTTCCCATCCTAGTTTGTATTCACCATATTCAACCCTCAGCTGACTGGAGGCAGAGTGCCTTGGTAGAAAGAGGTTCTTAGAGACAGGCCTCCAGGTAGTGTAGCAAGGTAGAAAGCCCTAGACTGAAAGTATAAAGACCCATGTTCGAGACCTGACTCTGCCACCTGCTGTCTCAAAAACTGCAATAGTATAAAGCCTCTTACCAATTCTAGCTTCAGTCTTCTGGTTTGTAAAATGATAATAATAATAATGCCTCCCATGCTGGGCATGATGGCTCAGACCCCTAATCCCAGCACTTTGGGAGGCTGAGGTGGGCCAATCACTTGAGGCCAGGAGTTCCAGACCAGTTCGCAGTCAACATGGCGAAAACCCATCTCTACTAAACATACAAAAATTAGCTGGGCATGGTGGCAGGCGCTTGTAGTCCCGGCTTCTTGGGAGGCTGAGGCACAAGGATCGCTTGAACCCAGGAGGTGGAGCTTGCAGTGAGCCAAGATCGCACCACTGCACTCCAGCCTGGGCAACAGAATGTGAGTTTGTCTCAATAATAATAATAATAATAATAATAATAACAATAATGCTTTCCCTCCATCTAGCCGTTCTTTATACATATAACTATTTATTTTACATTTCCTTCCCTGCTACATTGTCAGCTGCATAAGGGCAGGGTCTATGTGTATTTCGTTTACCCCTGTATTCCCAGAACCCTAGTAGGACATGTACTGTGTTAACTGGTTGGTTGACTGCGCAATAGGGAGAAGTTTAAAGCAAGTACAAACTATTATTATGATCCTTGTTATGCTTGATGTTGTTGTTATGGCTCCCTAGAGTTTGGTGGGTTTTAGTTTGAATTTCCATTTTCCACTCTCCATCACTGAGAAGGAACCAAGCCAAAAGGTCCATAGTGGATCAGCAGAGAGCAACCACTCACCATGGTCATGAGTAACTTCAGAGTTCATGGTATCTCTCTGTAGATTCTTCCCTAGTCTCAGTTCTTGGTGCACAAAGTGGATGGCTTTCATCTTACACAGATCTATTCTATATCCCTTGATGGGTGTGTGGCAGCAGTCATCAACAGCAAGGTGACCTTCTCTGCTTAATCATCACTGGCCCTTTCTTCTATAATTTTCTTCTTTGATTTTTGATGTATGAGTATTTTTAGTGACAAGGATAAGCTTCCAGTGGTATTGTATTACATGTGGCTTCTGTCTGAGGATGCCCTTGTGTCTGAGGAGGATCTAGACTGTCCAAGGGAGCTCTTATTTTAAAGCCCTTCTTACAGGCCAGCTTTGAAGGACTGAGGAAAAAGCAGGGCCTTTGGCATCAGACAGGTCTACTTTTGGAATCCCATGTAGTTGATAATCTAGCTACATGGGACAATGTAGCTACAAGGAAGGATATGTTAAAGAAATAATTATAGTGTGAAGAATGCCTAGATGTAGGACCGATATTATTATTCTCGTTTAACATGAGAAAAACTGAGTCTGACAGAAGCAAGAAGCTTTGCTCAAAGTTTTTGAGACAGTGACACAGAGGAGGTGTCTCTCCTTATTGTATAATAGGGATAATACTAATGCCGTCTTCAAGGAATGTTGTAATAAATCAGCAAGAAAATGTATGTGAAGTAAATGAGCAAAGAGTCTGGCCATAGTATTGATTAGTAGTAATACTATTAATAAGTGTTTAATAAAGGAGAGTCTCCACCACTTTATTTCCTTTCACTCTCTTTTCCATAAATTAACCGAGATAAAAGTGGCAGAATTAAACTTCAGTCCTGTAATGGTACACCTGAAGTCCTTCCTCTCAATTCATATCCATCTTCCAGATTGCTTGTTGTACCCACATTTTCTGTTAACACAACTTGGAGGGAGTATCATGACTTTCAGTTGTTGACAGAGACACAAATAGGCAGAACACAATGATGAATGTCTCAGTTCAGGCAGGAATTGAATGTTGCCTGTGGAGTAGGCGGGCTCTGCCCCCTGCACTGACAATACATCATCCCTGGAAATTAACCCATCTTCACCATAGGCATTGAAATGGAAATAAGTGCTTGTTCATTGAAAACACCTTCAAATGGGAAGGATGAAGGTCTAGCACAGTATATATGGTGCATTCACATCTGCCACTTGGAAACGGTTTTAAGATAGTGTGTTGCTTGTATTGGTTTGTGTATGCATTACTTGTTTCTTGAATAAGAGTTGAACAGAAGCTAATAGCTTTATATAAAATATAATGATTACCACATTCAAGAGTCAATGTCCTGTTTCATATTCATTCTTGCTCACTTTTAGTACAAGCTTGCACATCATCAGGCATGTTGTATACAAAAATAATGATGTGAGTCCTGTCTTTACAGATCTAATGAGTGATAGTTCTATGTTTCTGTAAATTTTAAAAACATCATTACTCACGAAAATATAGATCATTTTAATTTAAAGTGATTAGATATATGTATGAATAGGCTTCATGTCAACAAATGTTTTCTTTGTTAAGGATGTTAATCCTAATGTAGTCTTTACTATTAAATCTGCCAATTCAAAGAATATCTATCAGTAAGTAGAAGAGCTAAACACTAAGCCTGTATGTCAAATTTTATACAAGATATTATGCTTAGGTGCATACATGGCAAAACCAATATTTAACAGTATTTTGGTATAGAAACAAATGATTAATGCTTTTCATCAAGTTAACACATTCAGGTTTTATAATCATGTATTATTTCATAGTGTATCAACAAGGAGAAGAGAAACTAGTTATTTCAGACAGCAAGTGACTTAATTTAGGGAAATAGATCCTGTAACAGAAAGAATTGGGACCCTGTGATAGTCTTGGCTGAAGGACTGTGAAGGGGAGGAAGGTATTAATCTCCCAGGGCCAAATTGCTTAAGAGCTTATGTGCCTCTTTCCACCCTCACTTTCCCTGGAAGCAACTTTGGAAGTTATATGTTGAAATAAAAAATAAAAATATGGATGAATCCTGGTCATCTGTGTCACCAGACAAAGGAGATCTCTTGCCAATTTGCATTGGATTTCACATGAGCAAAAAGTCACCTTTTACTGGGATAAGCCACAGAGATTTCAGTTTTGTCTACTGAGGCAGCTAGGGTTAATTACTGTAAAAATACTAGGGCCTGGAAAAATGTTGGAAGGCTTCAGAGAGGGAAGATCAGGTTGCAACTACTAATATGCAGAAAATCATGAAGCACAGCAGGAAACTGTCACCAATGATCTCAGCTGTCTACAGCACCAGAATGAGTGATTAGTAGGAAGATACTTGGAAACTGTTAGCAAGAGCTCACATCTGGGGTCTACCCAAGTCTATGTGACTACCTGTCTCAAAAGAGTAATAATACTTCTATTTATCTTTTGTCTTTGAAACCTTACATGAATGAGTCTAATTGTCTTAATTTAAACCATAACCCTGCTGGTGGAGATTCTAAGAAATGTAGTTTTCATGCTTTCAATCCCTATGTTAGGGAGAATATAGAAGGAGAAAATGGTGTCAAATTGCCAAAAAAAGAACCTGGCATATAGAAGTAACCCAATTATTAGGGTAATGACATGTCCCAGTTTGCCTGGGACAGTCTCAATTTGCTCCTGTTGACCTAGAGTAATTTTTGATAGTACTCTGTTTCCATCTCAAAATGTTCCCTGCTTGGACACTAAATTATATGGCCATAGACCTATTATTAACGTTGAGAAAATCCCAGGTTTCTGACTTGAGTATCTTTCTTGATGGGTGGTTATGTAAAATAATAAATGCAGAGGAAGCTGATTTATGTTGGGGAAATAATGCTTATAGTTTGGATGGATTGCTAGAAGAGTAAACAGAGGAACTGGCCTTCCAATTTAAGTGGGGGAAATAATGCCTTTGGTTTGATTACACTGAGTTTGAAGGACCTATGGGAAATCCAAATGGCAATGTCTGATAGCAGCTGAATAGTTAGATTTGGGGCTCAGATCTGAGCTGAAACTTATACTTGTGAATTTCTTTTTTAAAAAACTTTTAAGTTTAGGGATAAAAATACAGGTTTGTTACATAGGTAAACTTGTGTCATGGGGATTTGTTATACAGATTATTTCATCTTCCAAATATTAAGCCTAGTATCCATTAGTTGTATTTCCCAATCCTCTCCCTCTTTCAACCATCTCACACCAGTCAGAATGGCTACTATTAAAAAGTCAAAAGATTTGTGACTTTCTAGATGGTAGTTGAAGCCAAGGAGATTTGGGAGATGAATTAGAGAAAGTATTCAGAGTAAGCCAGAATTTAAAGGGCAGAGAAAAAGAAGCACAAGAGAAAGACAAGAAGGAATTGCCAGACCAATAGAAGAGAAGCAGGTAAGTGATGTGAAGGAAGGCGAGGAAGGAGAGAAAGTCAGAAAGAACAGGGTGGACAGTGGCATTAAGAGCCAAGCACAAATCAAGATGAGACCAGAAATGATTTCTACAGATTCAGCATTTGGGGGCTTTTGGTGACTTTAGTAAGAATAGATTCAGTGGAGCAGGGAAGATGGAAGTCTTCTCAGATCACCAAGGGTAGAGGTAAGAATGAGAAGACAGTACATTTAGATCAGGAAATGTTAATCTTCAGAGCACTTCGCTGCAAAGGAAAGGAAAGGCTCAACTGATGGCTAGAAGCTTTTTAAAAGCAGAGCCTGTAAGATCCTTTGGTCCTAGAGTTGCACAAAGGATTTGCAGACCAGGAAACGTTTAGATTACATGACCTTCATAGTCTTTCCCATTTCAAAGTGTTTATTATTCCATGATTCTCTACTTAATAAGTAGCAAAGTTCAGCTTGTATTTTCACAGGTTGTTACCTGCAAAGAGGGTATAAAATCTATTTTATCCTAACAAATTTAAGTTAGAATTTAATTTGATCTTACAAGTCTTTAGGGAAATATATTTTAGGGGTCGAATGTGTATCTGTACATAGTGTATTTATGAATACTGTTCTTAATTTTTTAATTTAGTTCCCTTACAAGTTATTTTATAATTGGTTACTTTTTTCAATCAGTTGCTTGTGCTTATATATGCAATTTGTCTATCTTTTTATGTCTGTTTTCAGCTTCTCCCAAAGTATTATCATTAGGTCATAATATTGGAGGAGGTTTACTGAATGATCATTCTTTTCAAAGACTTTAACATTTCCCCCCAGAGCCTTGGTTGGTTTATTGACTAGAGCAAAGCAGTTAGTTTGCTATTAGTGGAATAAGGTAGGCAAAGCATCTGGAAATGTTCTACCAGGAGGAGCCAGTGGCCTTGTTTTTGAAAAGTCCCAGGTCTCCCATCACTCCCTCCAGTCTTGCTAGGGCATGAGAGAATCAGAATTTATAACTGCATCATAATTCTGTACGACAGCCTTTCATCTGGGATCTTCTGTTTGGAAAGTCTCTTCAAATGTTTTCTTAGCCTCAAGGGAAAAATTTCTCCCAGAGATATCTCAATTTTGATTAAAAGCATTCACAAGTCCACTTTTAGTTTTTTTCTCTACCAATTAAAGTCCTCTTAGCTTTGTAGATTAAAGCTCATAAAATTGGTTCCACTGGTTTATTAGAAAACTCACTAGCTACCAGAGTCTAAGTTTTGATATAGACAGACCCTAGAGAGCTAGGAAAACTTATTTTCCTCCAAATAATTCAAGTCCTATTATTTAATTTTTCTCTGATTTTGGCCAAGTTCAGATTTTTTGCTGACTTTGTTATGTAACATAGGCCTATTCATTTCATCTATAAATTGTTCTCTTTTGTTTCCATTTAATTAGAAACTAACAAATTATTGCTATCATTTTATGTGTTTTCATATATTTATTTAAAGCCTTTTACAACTATGATATTTAAATATTCTGTTTTTAAATTCCAAATAACATTAGTTGAGAGATGCACCTTTGATGTAAAAAATAAAGATTTTCAAGAGAAAAATTTATTGAAAAGCTTCTCAATGAGTGTATACATTGATCATAAGACCATTCTAATTCTAGAAACATTAAATGTGGAAAAACATACTTTTGGAATTGAAGTGTTATGACATTAATGGTCATTTCACTTGACTTGAGGCTTTCCATGTGTGGGATTCATCATTACTTCATATGTATCTATCTAATCTTCGTTTAGCCACTCAGCTCACAGTTACTGAGAACAATATTAAGTCTTAAGCTCTTTTGCTAAGCAATGGGCAATGAAGACTACATGGTGAGAGTTAGCATCTACATTTGGAAAATGAGCCATTTGTTGTATGTCTTAACCTTTTAAAAGATTCAGCATTTTTCTCTAAATATTTTGAAATCTAACTTGAGAAAATAAAAATCACTTGGTGACTTTTTCACATAATTTTAATTACCTTTATTCTTCTGCTTATCCTGTCTGCTCAGTCTTACATTTCCCTTCACTGTCCAGCAACCTGAGTTTATTATAGCTGTCATACCATGCCATGCCACTCTCATCATCATACAGTGGCATGATTAAGACGGAAAAGACTTGATAATAAGTATGCTTAAAATCTTCAGTGAATAGCATTCATTAAAAAGTGAATAACATCCATTAAAAAATAAAAACAGGAGTTTATGAAATAACAACTAAGTGGTAATCAAATTACAAGATGCAGATACAAAAGACAACCAATTTAAATGATTAGAAATAAAAATGTATGGTCATTTAGATTTTCTAGAAAACAAATCAGAATCAAAGGAATAAATAAAGAGAACGCTGTCAAAGGGAGGCTTTATAAATTGGAGCACAGAAATTAGAAATTACCGAACTGTGCAAAGGGAGAAAAGACAACTGAAGATATAAAAGATTTTGTAGTGTAAGAAGTTCTATTATATATCAGTAAATAGTTCCAGTGGGAGAAAATAGAATTGCTGAATAGTTTCTAGAATTAAGGCAAGATGTGAGTATTCATATTCCAAAAAGGACAAATAATGCCAAGCAAGGTTAAATTTTAAAAACCTCTTTCTATATTTACATTATAATGAAGCTAAAGAACATCAAGGGCAAAATGTTTGCTTTTTTAAGTGGGGTGATATGAAATATCATTGAAGCTTTCCTTGATTACCAGAGGTTTATTCCTGCCTTCTGTTGTGATAACACTTTATCCTATGTTGATTTAGTTGTTTGCCTGCTGTAACTTCTCATGCAGTGGTTGTACTAGCCTCCAGCTAGTTTTTGTTTACTGCTGTTTGTTGCTATTTTCTGGACAAACAAAAACTGCCTTTATTAAAAGACGCATAATAAACGAGAATAGCTTATGAAACAAAGAATTGGCTTTAAAGAAACTGCATGATACTAGCATAGCAAAAACTAACATTTGTCAGGTGTTTATGCTTTACTAGACACTTTTACAAGGTTTTTCTCACTTAATCCTCACAACATCCCCATGAGGCTGGTATTATGCATCATCCCCATTTTACAGATGAGGAACCTGAGGCTTAGTTAGAGAAACTGATTCACTTACCCAAGATCATGTGGCTTTAGCTAGTATGATAAGTGGTGTATCCTAGATTTTAACAAAGTCAGATTCTAAGCCCAAAATTTTTAATATTCCTTTTTTTTCTTTAACTTTTATTTTAAGGTCCGTGGTAAAAGTGCAGGTTTATTACATAGGTAAACTTCCATCATAGGGTTTGTTGTACAGATTATTTCATCACCTAGCTATTAAGCCTTGAACTCATTAGTTATTTTTTCCTAATCCTCTCCTTCTTTCCAACTCCCAACCTCCAAAAAGCCCCAGTGTGTTTGTTCCCCTCTATGTGTTCATGTGTTCTTATCATCTAGCTCCCACTTATAAGTGAGAACATGTGGTATTTATTTTTCTGTTCCTGTGTTAATTTGCTAAGGAAAATGTCTCCAGCTCCATCCATGTCCCTGTAAAGAACATGATCTCTTTTTTTTTATGGCTGCAAAGTATTCCATGGTGTATATGTACCACATTTTCTTTATTGAGCTTATCATTGATAGCCATTTAAGTTGATTCCATGTCTTTGCTATTATGAATAGTGCCGCAGTGAACATATGCATATATGTGTCTTTATAATAGAATGATATATATTCTTTTGGGTATATACCCAGTAATGACACTGCTGGGTTAAATGGTATTTCTGTATATGTCTTTATAATAGAATAATATATATTCTTTTGGGTAATGACATTGCTGGGTTAAATGGTATTTCTGTCTTTGGGTCTCTGAGAAATCACCATGCTGTCTTCCACAATGGCTGAACTAATTTATACTCCCACCAGTAGTGTATAAGTGGTTTTTTTTTCCTCCACAACCTCACCAGCATCTGTTATTTTTTAACTTTTTAATAATAGATGTTCTGACTGATGTGACATGGTTTATGGTTTTGATTTGCATTTCTCTAAAGATCAGTGCTACTGAGCTTTTTTTTTTTTTTTTTTTTTTTTTTGTATGATTGTTGGCCTATGTATATCTTCTTTTGAGAAGTGTCTGTTCATGTCCTTTGCCTACTTTTTAATAGGGTTGTTTGTTTTTTTCTGGTAAATTTAAGTTCTTTATACAGGCTGGATATTAGACCTTTGTCAGATGCAAGTTTGCAAAAATTTTCTCCCATTCTGCAAGTTGTCTCTTTACTCTGTTGATAGTTTATTTTGCTGTGCAGAAGTTCTTAAGCTTAATTAGATCCCAGTTCTCAATTTTTGCTTCTGTGGAAGTTGCTTTTGGCATCTTCATCATGAAATCTTTGCCCATGCCTATTTCCAGAATGATAATACCCAGATTGTCTTCCAGAGTTTTCATAGTTTTGGGTTTTACATTTAAGTCTTTAATCCATCTTGAGTTAATTTTCATATATGGTATAAGGAAGGGGTCCAGTTTCAGTCTTCTGCCTATGGCTAGCCAGTTATCCCAGCAGCATTTATTAAATAAGGAAACCTGTTCCCATTACTTGTTTTTGTCAGCTTTGTTGAAGATCAGATGATTGTAGGTGCATGGCCTTGTTTCTGGACTCTCTATTCTGTTCCATTGGTCTATGTGTCTGTTTTTAGTACCATGCAGTTTGGGTTACTTACTGTAGCCCTGTAACATAGTTTGAAGTAGGTAGCATGATGCCTCCAGCTTTGTTCTTTTTGCTTCGGATTGCCTTGGCTATTTGGCTATTTGGGCTCCCTTTTGGTTCCATGTGAATTTCCAAACAGATTTTTTTTAGTTCTGTGAAGAATGTCATTGGTAGTTTAATAGGCATAGCATTGAATCTATGAATTAATTTGAGCAGTATGGCCACTTTAATGATATTGTCTATCCATAAGATGGAATATTTTTCCATTTGTTTGTATCATCTCTGATCTGTTTGAGCAGTGCTTTGTAGTTCTCACTGTAGAGATCTTTCACTTTCCTAGTTAT
The DNA here is from genome assembly GCF_048565385.1 of Saimiri boliviensis. Taxonomy (NCBI): domain Eukaryota; kingdom Metazoa; phylum Chordata; class Mammalia; order Primates; family Cebidae; genus Saimiri; species Saimiri boliviensis. The sequence continues at coordinate 29,974,628 of NC_133463.1, read as the reverse complement.
TTTATATCCTAGGTGTTTTATTCTTTTTGTGGAATTGTCAATGAAAGTTTATTCATGATTTGGTTCGCTGCTTGCTTGTTGGTGGTGTATAGGAATGTTAGCATTTTTACACATTGATTTTGTATCCTGAGACTTTGCAGAAGTTTCTTATCAGCTAAGAAGCTTTTGGGCTGAGACAATGGGGTTTTCTAGATATAGGATCATGTCATCTGTTAACAAAGATAATTTGACTTCCTCTCTTTCTATTTGAATGAATCCACTTTATTTCTTTCTATTGTCTGATGGCCCTGGTCTGAACTTCCAATACTGTGTTGAATAGGAGTAGTGAGAAAGGGTATCCTTGTCTAGTGATGGTTTTCAAGGGGAATGCTGCCAGCTTTTGCTTATTCAATATCATGTTGGCTGTCAGTTTGCCATATATGGTTCTTACTATTTTGAGTTATGTTCCTTCAATACCTAGATTATTGAGAGTTTTTAACATGAAGGGATGTTGAATTTTATTGAAAGCCCTTTCTGCATCTATTGAAATAATCATGTGGGGTTTTTACTTTAGTTCTGTTTATGTGATGAATTACATTTCTGATTTGCATATGTTGAACCAACTTTGCATCTTGAGGATGAAGCCTACTTGATTGTGGTGGATAAGCTTTTTGATATGCTTCTGGATTCAGTTTGCTAGTCTTTTGTTGAGAATTTTTGTGTCATCAAGGATATTGGCCTGATGTTTTCTTTTTTTGTTGTATTTCTGCCAGGCTTTGGTATCAGGATAATGCTGGCCTATAGAATGGGTTAGGGAGTAGTCCCTCCTCAGTTTTTTAGTATTATTTCAGTAAGAATGGTACCAGCTCTTCTTTGTACATCTGGTAGAATTCAGCTGTGAATCCATCTGGTCCTGAGCTTTTTTTGGTTGGTAAGCTATTTAGTACTGCCTCAATTTCAGAACTCATTATTGGTCTATTCAGGGATCCAGTTTCTTCCTGGTTTAGTCTTGGGAGGGTGTATGTATCCAGGAATCCATTTCTTCTAGGTTTTTTAGTTTATATGCATAGAAGTGTTCATAATATTCTCTGATGATTTTTTTGTATTTCTGTGGGGTCAGAGGTAATATCTCCCATATCGTGTTTTTATTGTTTATTTGAATCTTCTCTCTTTTCTCCTTTGTTAGTCTAGCTAACCATCTGTTTTATTAATTTCTTCAAAGAATCAACTCTTGGACTTGTTGATCTTTTTAATGGTTTTTTGTGTCTCTGTCTCCTTCAATTCAGCTCAGATTTTGGTTATTTCTTGTCTTCTGCTAGCTTTGGGGTTTGTTTGCTCTTGGTTTTCTAGTTATTTTAATGGTGATGTTAGGTTGATAATTTGAGATCTTTTTATATTTTGAATGTGAGCATTTGGTGCTATAAAGTTCCCTCTTAACACTGCTTATCTGTGTCCCAGAGATTCTGGTAAATTGCATCTTTGTTCACATTGGTTTCAAATAACTTCTTGATTTCTGCCTTAATTTTATTATTTACCCAAAAGTCATTCATGAGCAGGTTATTCAGTTTCCATGTAATTGTATGGTTTTGAGTGAATTTCTTAGTCTTGATTTCAATTTTGATTGTGCTGTGGTACAAGAAACTGTCATTATTTCAGTTCTTTTTCATTTGTTGAGGAGTGTTTTACTTCCAATTATGTTATTTATTTCAGAGAAAGTGCCATGTGGCAATGAGAAGAATGTATATACTGTTGTTTTGCAGAGGAGAATTCTGTAGATATCTATCAGGTTCATTTGATCCAGTGCTGAGTCCGGGTTCTGAACATCTTTGTTAGTTTTCTGTCTTGGTGATCTGTATATTATTGTCAGTAAGGTGTTAAAGTCTCCAGCCATTATTGTGTGGGAGGCTAAGTCTCCATCAAGTTTTCTAAGAACTTACTTTATGAATCTGTGTTGGGTGCATATATTTAGGATAGTTAGTTTTTTGTTTTTTTTTTTTGGTTATACTAAACTCTTTACTATCATATATTACCCTTCTTTGTCTTTTTTGATAGTTGTAGATTTAAAGTTTCTTCTGTCAGAAACTAGAATTGCAACTCCTGCTTTTTTCTGTTTTCTATTTGTTTGATACATTTCCCTCCATTTCTTTATTTTGAGCCAATGTGTGTCATTGCATGTGAGATTAGTCTCCTGAAGACAGCATACCAATGGGTCTTGGTTCTTTATCCAGCTTGTCACTCTGTGTCTTTTAATTGGGGCATTTAACCCCTTTACAGTTAAGGTTAGTATTGTTATCTGTAAACTTGATCCTGTCATCGTGAAGTTAACTGATTATTTTGCAGACTTGTTTATGTGGTTGCTTTATAGTGTCACTGGTCTGATTACTTCAGTGTGTGTTTGTAGTTCTAAACCTGAACTCTTAATGACCATATCTTTTTTCATTTCCTAGGACCCCACACACACTATAAGCCTTTATATATTTCTCTTGAAGCCTGAAAGTCTTGACGTATTCTTCAGGTATAATCAGCTGATGTACTTTGGAGACTCATAACCAGATTTCCATTGTGAGGTTACCTATGATTCAGTGACCTGGTGCTGTCTGACTCAATCTGGAGTAATATGCATGCTTTGCCAAGTGAATTTGATGACTGAAGGGTTCCACTAGGGTCTAAGATGAGCATAGGTGTATATTGGCATCTTCTGCTTGAAAGGGGCCTTTAAAATTATACCATTCCTCACTATGCTATACCAAGGAAGGGGGGATAATTATCATTGCTTCCAGTGGTTGAGGCTGGATGGTTAGAGTATCTATTTGAACCTCATCATTCTGCTAAGTACCATTATTAAATTATTTTGTCGACTATCATTATCACTGACATCTAGGATATAAGCATTTGCAAAGACAGGTAAAGACTAATCAGTAAAGACTAATTAGTAAAGACTAATAAGACTTAGTAAGGCATTTTGGTATGTGTTGAGGAACAGTAATGTTGAACATATAACCTTAGAATGGAATTACATTCTGGATTTAACTATCCTGACATATTTTTCTTTAATTTCCTAATTCATTTCCATTATGTTGAAATCTAAGACCATCCTTTGAAATGTTAGCAGGAAGACTGAGGATTGAGGAGTTTAGATAGAGAAGTCACAGAATTTTACTTAAAGTACGTGAAAGAATTCCAGTGAAATTATAACCAGTAATATCCTTAATACATAAAATATTCATACAAATGAATAATAAAGAATCCCCAGGACTGCAATAAATAAATAAGCAAAGGTCCAAAATACATAATTTGTAAAAACAAAAACAAAAACAAAAAAAACCTTTAAAATGTTAAATCCCAGTAGCAAACATATATAATTCAGTTCAAATCACTGAAATGACATATTTAGTCTTTTAAATTAGTGATTTTTTAAAAACCAGAATATTGGTAAGAGAGCAACAAAGAATGCATTTTCACACACTGTGGGAAAATCATTTGGTACCAGCTATTCAGAAAGCAATTTGGCAATATTATATATATCAAGAGCTATAAAATTACCCTTTGGTTAATTTTACTTCTCATAAATTATTCTCAAAAAAATTCCAACATCTTAAAAAGCTTTAGTTCAAAGCTGGTCATTACAATGTTACTTGTAATGTTAAATATCAGAAATAAATGAAAAGTACAACAATTGGAAAACAGTTAAAGATCGCATCATCATTAAATGGAGTATTTTACAGAAAATACATGTAGAAATTAAGAGAGGCTGTGAAATAGCACAAAAAAGTAATCTAAGCTTTCATGTAAATGAAAAATGCACATGCATAGTGGATCAACTATAAAAAACTTAAAAGTATGATTTTAAAAAGATTAAACAAAAATATCAAAATGTTAATGAAGATTATCTCTGTTAATGGGGTTTTGACTGTTTCTTTTCCGTATTTTTCAAATTTTCCATGATGAATGTGATTTTTTTCTATTTTAAGAGGGAAAGAAAATGTATTTTTTTAAAAGAAAAATTGAATTAAAATAAATTTTTACGGGGCTGAAGAAAGGGCTTCTATAAATGTGGCTTGATTGGGAACCTTATGAAATTTTTCTTTAGCAACTGAGTTTTTATGATCATTTTATATGGGCTGATTTAAAATCTGTTTTGAAGCCAGGCACAGTGGCTCATGCCTGTAATCCCAGCACTTTGAGATGCTGAGGTGGGATAATCACTTAAGCCCAGGAGTTCTAGACCAGTCAGGGCAACATAGGGAAATTCTGTCTCTATAAAAAGTAAAAATAAAATAAAAATGATTTTGAATAACCAGCAAAAACAACTTCTCCTACACTAACATTTAAGAGTGTGAAAGATGGCAAGAAAGGTTCTATCATCTGCATCTCTACTAAAAATATAAAAACTAGCTGGGCATGGTGGCACATGTCTGTAATTCCAGCTCGGGAGGCTGAGACAGAGAATTGCTTGAACGAGGGAGGTGGAGGTTGCAGTGAGCCAAGATCGCACAACTGCATTCCAGCCTGGGTAACAGAGTGAGATTCTATCTCCAAAAGAAAAAAAAAAAAAGAGAGAGAAAGAAAAGTTCTATCACAGCTTAGATCGTAAACTATGCTATGCAGGTTTTTGATGTACTCTAACATGCTAACAGCATATACACTGATTACAAAGGAACCTCATCTCTTCATTGAAAAGGTTATCAGTTTAATGCACTGAAATCTGACTATGTGAGCATGAGTATATATAGTTGTGCTAATATCAGTTTGTAGTTGTTGGGGGCTAATCTTCCCACTCCAGAGGAATTTTTTCTCATATATGCATACATTGCTGCACTGAATAATGGGAACCTAAAATAAAAAAGACCATTGCTTATTTTATATGCTCCATAAAATGCACTGACAGTAACCACCAACAGCCCAAGTATCCTCTGCAGTTTAGAATCCTGAAAATTTTCCCCAAAAACATACGATGAGGAAAGCAATTTAAGCAAGCCAGACAGTGCCACTAACAGAGGCATTACAGTTTCAGTCAGTGAGTCTGCTGACTGAGATGAAGTCCTTGGATCTGTGGTTTTTTTGAGTGGTTATTTGCACTTGTAGAAGAAGGCTTTCAGAATTTCAATAAAAGGGTGAAAACAGTTTTGAAACTGAGAAGACTGTTACACGTTCCCTAAGAGGAATAGAAGTGTGATTGAGATGTGGCGAAAGAATCTAAAAGTTGAGTTGCCTTTTTTTAGAGTCTCTTCCCGTGTCCATGTCCTGCCATTTCTTAGATTTATACAAACCTGACCCCAAAAAGGGTGTCAGGGGCTTGAATCCAGCAGACACTTTCATACAGGTCTGTTATACTGCTCCACCTTTTACAGTCAGTAGACAGGACAAGGGGAATTGCTCAGTATACAAATCAGTGCAAGGGAAATAAAACCTATGCAAATCACATTTGTAACCTTCTAAATACTTGACCCATAAGAAAAATTCCAGCTTTGATTTCTTAGTCCAAGCTGCAAATCAGCCAAGTGTAGCTGATTCTATCCTATATGAGTTGGTTATTACTGTCTTTCCTTTTCTTAGAACCCCCAGGAACAAACAAGAAAAAGTAAGGAAAACAAAATACTTATTAAAATGTATATACAGTGGCTGCTTCTCTAATGTATTATGCCAACAAGACTTGCTGGCAACCCAGGAGGACCCAGGTGCACTGGGAACCGTCTTATCTGGTCACAGAACATCAGGGGCTAGAAATTGACAGCCTCAGAAGGGGGCCTTTTGTTACTTGACTTCTGTAGCAGGTTGCTGGCTCATTCTCCTACATGGAAGAGTTGAAACTCATCTTTCAACTAAACAGAGTACATGAGAGCAGAGATTCTTTTTTAGTTTGGCAACCCAAGTATATTAGAAAAAAAAAGGCACTGCGAAATAGCAGGAAAGCATGAAAAATGCTTTATGAAGAAACATAAAAGAAAAACCAGAGGAAAGCATATTCAGCCTCAGTCATTAAAAAGCACACTACTGTTCCTAGTCTTGCCTTCTCCAAAAGTTTGTTTGAAGTTTCTCCTGTAGAACTCTAAACAGGTCTCAAATATACCGACATCTTTAACAGCATTCTGGAATGAGAGGAGCATGTATTAAGAGAGACATACTCCTCTATTTAATTTGGAATTTTACACACAATTTTCTGTGTGACTTAATTTTTGGCATCAAACTGTTTTAACAGAAGCTGTGCTTTTCAGTTAGATCTTTATCTTTCAGTTCTAGCGTCCTCCCACGATGCCCGTAGGAGCCAATAAAAGCAGGCCTACCCTGCAGAAATGCCTAGAATAAAATAATATGCAAATGCCATTGAGAACTTGCTTGTCTCTTGACTCATATTTTAGTTTCTATAAAGTGACTGTTTTCAAAACTGACAGTGTCTGTAGCCTGGTGATGAAAGATAATGATTAGCACACCAAAGTGGGAGTAATCACAGGGCTATTTGACACTGTCCTTAGAAAAATTCTTTACTTACTCAAAAGCCAAAGCAAAGAACTATTTCTAAAATGACAAATGTGTGTAAATTTTCAAAGTGGATTGTGATTTCACCCAAAAAACACAGGCAGCTGGAACACAGTTATGCTTTAGTGTATATGGTGATCTAATTCTTGAAATAAAATTTTATTCTGGGCAATGGTATGCATTTCTAGATGAGAGGAGAAATTGTTATTGCTTATAATAAAGGATGGGATGTTTTTCTTATTTGGGAACTTTGGGAGGATGAAGTTAGGAAGCAGGCTGCGGAACCCTGGGATAAGTCTTATTTATTTAGCATTTAATGCCATGGTCTGTTAGGAAACAAACTAACTCACTGTGGTACAATTATTTAATACTGGACAGTAAAATCATCTGCTAAGATTAATTAAGTAGTTGACTCAAAGTATTCCAGGTTCAAGACTCAAAAATGAATAAATCAACAGTGTTACTCTACAGAGCCCTTGAACATAAGTGTGCTGGGATGTGGTTTACTGAACTAGCCTCTCTTATTAGGGTCTCTTGTAAAGTCATTGAGGATACCACCTGACCTCTTTATTTAAAAAAAAAAAAAAAAAAAAAAAAACTCTTTAATGTCAGTTATCATTTGAAGAGTTTAAAGACAGAATTATTTGCTCAGAGCAATTTGATGCTTCATGCTATTAATCCCCCAGTACACAGAAATAGATTTAAGCAACATGGTGGAGAGCTGGGAAAATGAAATGGACAGCTCAGTATTCTCTGTAATAATGTGTTCATTTAAGCCTGGACATTTTAGGATGTCTGTGTATACAAATGTGAATAAATGTACCTTTGACTTGTCAGGGTGAACCCAGGGCCAAAAGAATAGCTCTTCTCTTGGACTGTGTTTCTCATTTTTCAGTTTTGTGACTCGCCCAGGGTGTATTTTCCTTATTGGAGCCTGTATACATATAAGTTGTCACCTATATCCATGCCAGGTTCTCATAGGACTAATCCCCAAGTAAGTCATCCCAAGTCTACAAGGCACACTGAGGGGACCTGCATGTAGAAGGGAGGCTTAAGCTGTGAGCTTTGCTATTGGGAGAACCTGGCTTCAAGTCCTGTTTATGCCTGTTACTATGTATGTGACAGTAAATGAGTTGCTTAATCCAAGTCTCAGCTTTCTGATCCATAAAACAGGAAAAGTACTAATATCTACATCCTTGTCTTACTTTGAGGTTCAGTTGAGAAAAAGTAAAGGAACTAATACACATTTAAAGTGTGTAGTATACTGCCTGGCACAGGATAGGCACTCCATAAATGCCAGCTATCTTTATACACACAAAAAAATCTTTGTTCTTTAGTGAATGTTCTCCCATCCATGTCAAGGTCAGCACAACACCATGGAAGTCTGTCTAGCTTGTATTTGTGTCTGCTGCTCACATGACTGTTTCTTCACTTGCTGACCTGGCTGGCTGAGGTTTTGGCCATGTGCCATCCTGTCTGTGTCCCCTGGCTTTGGATCCCATCCTGTCCAATGCACAATGTCGGGAGCAAAGCCGCTTCTTTACGTACATGGCAGAATCCGGCCAGACACTCTGCATCAGCAGCCTCTCCACAGCCAGCTGCTTGGTCTTCAGCCTGTCAGGCGCTGAGCACTTGTTCTCCATCTGAGCTAGCTCTGTGCTGGCCTCTAGCAATTACAGTGCACCTGCTGATGCCTCAGAGAGCCAGGCCAGACTGACACTTTCCTCTCTGTATTCTTTAATTCTATGCTTGACCAGTTCCGGCATTCTTTCTTCTTGGTCCCAGACACTTTCCACCTCAACGCCTGCATGTCACATCTAATTTGTCCTTATTGTAGAAGGCGGGTGCAAGGCGTAAAGAGTGAGTGTGGTTTGTTGTCAGCTGCCCCAAATGGGGCAGTGTTCGCAGGAGGTGCAGGAATGGACAGAGTAAGATTTCTGTATCTTTCTTGAGTTTGTGACAGTGCTGTTAATGGTCACCAGTTTTTATTTGAGGAATTATCCATTTATGCAAAAAATATGTTTTTTATTCTACATGTACTTTAAAAAGACACACAGGTTGCCATCTGGCTTTCATCATTTGGAATGAGTCTTAAGCATATCTATAGTTCAGCTATATTATCCACATCTTAAGTCATTTTGCTCAATGGATTTTCTTAATTCTCAATTAGTTTTATTTATTTATTTTTGAGACAGAGTCTTACTCTGTCACCCAGGCTGCAGTGCAGTGGCGCGATCTCGGCTCACTGCAACCTCCGCTTCCGGGGTTCAAGCAATTCTTCTACCTCAGCCTCCCGAGTAGCTGGGACTATGAGTGCATGCCACCATGCCCAGCTAATTTTTTTTTAAGTTTTATTAGAGACAGGGTTTCACCGTGTTAGCCAGGATGATCTTGATCTCCTGACCTCGTGATCTGCCCACCTTGGCCTCCCAAAGTGCTGAGATTACAGGTGTGAGCCACCACACTTGGCCTTAATTCTCAATTAGTTTTTACTCAGTTGGACAGTCTAGTGAGGGAATAAGGAGTGCTAAATTAGAAAGTGACAATTTTATCTGAGTGCTGTGCATAGGGTACAATGGAAGAATGGGGATGGTGATGCCACATGGCCTCAGCTCACAGTGTGATTTGTTCATTTTCTGTGATTTCTACAAGTAATACACTGACAATGTTGGATTTGCTGTGTTGTGCTTTGTATCTACCTTTGCACTGCCTCTTTTTTCCGCTCCCACTCTGCCTTTATCTCATTCCTTGTTTTCCTTGAGAAGATTGCCTGGAAAACTTGAAGAGGGATTAGAAGGTGGGGCCATAGTAGATACCAGCAGGAAGACTTGAGAACAGACCCTGTCCCCTGCTATGATGATGCCTTGTAACTTAACACTGATGACCTTATATGGACGATTTAGTGAAATTTATATAAGAAAGCAATTCAGTTACTTCCAGATTGTTACTGAAGTCCGGCCTTTGTGGTCTACCTATGACATTAGTGTTTGTGCTAGGTTATTTTTGTTTTTGTATGTCAGAGAATGGTCTCAATGTAAGGAGGTCTGAGTCAGGGTGGTCTAGCTGAAAAGGCATGGGCATTGGAGTAAAAGAAAATTAAAAATCTGGACTCATATCCAGCTTCTAGCACTGACTAGCCCTGTGACATTGTGCACACTGCTTACATTCTTTTAACTTTTGTTTGCTTATCTGTAACTTGGGGGTTGAGATATAATGCTACTGTCAGGTATTATAGAATTATTGTGAAAATTAAATGAGATAATGTCTGGAAAGAACTTAGCACGGCGTCTGGCATAGTGTTAAGTACCCAGTAAATCCTGACTCCTTCTCTCCCCGAGCCTCACCGCCTCACCAGCTGGCCAGCTGTCTCTAAACACAGCATCAGTGGAACTGTAAATACTTTCACAGTTATGTAATCGCTCTCCACCAATTCACTCTTTGATCACCTTTCTGCCCTCCCTCCAGATCTATTCCTAAACTCAATTATGACTCTCCCTCTGGTAAAATCTCCCTCTCTCTGCAGAGAAAAGTAAGACCTTAATGTTTAAAAAATCATTTCTTCTTAGAACTCAAAGGCCCTTAAAACATCATTGTGAGTTTTTGTCTACCAGCAGGGCTTATTTTTGACAACAAAAAAGAATATATTTACATTTAATATTTGGAGCATATCTTTCACAATCATCTTGACAGTAATATTTTCCTGATTTTTGAAAAGCTCTGTGAATTTTCTGTGCAGAGAATGCATTTTGTTAAGTTGTCTAAGTGGCTGCTAGGTGTGTAATATTTTAGGTTCATTTTTTTTTATTTTTCTGGAGCTTAGTCCCCTAAAATGCAAGTGAGTCTTGAGCAGCTCATCCAGAAGTTAAATTTATTCTTCTTTTCTGTCTCCTACTGTTCAAAGTGAGTGATAATGTTTAGACCCAGCAGTTTAAGATGTTGACATTTGTGTTGATATAAATCTGGAGATTCCAATGTTGTTCAACTTCTGACTCTCTTAGGAACTGATTGCTTATCTCTGTCAGCCAAGAAAATGTCCCTTGTGTTGGTCCCAGCTCTCACCACACTGACCAAACACGTATATGCAATCTAATAACTCTAGGTCACATTCTTGCCACTTTTTCTCTTTAAAATTGGATAGTTTTAGTTGGAATTTGCAGATGCTAACATGGACCACTGGGTAACAGGGACAGATACAGTAACATTGTTAAAGTATATTCTCTAAGTTGAGATTTTCACCCAAAATGAGAAAGAAGAACGTAGAGGTGGCACAGCACTGGTCAGATCTTTCCATGCAGTTTATCTTTTGTAAGAGGAACAGTGTAAAGCAGTTGAGAGCATCAACTGGGCATTAAGTAGTCCTAGGTTTGAATCCTAGCTCTGACACTTATTAGCTGTATAATATTGGGCAGATGACTTACTTTCTCTACCTCTCAGTTTTATTGTTTGTGAAACAGGAAGGCAATATTACTTGCTTTACAGAATTAAGTGAGGTAATATTTTGAAAATTATATGAGCTGTTGTTTAAAAACATCTTAGCACAGTGACTGGCACAGTATAGAGTGCCCAGTGAATCTTGCTCCCTCCTTCTCAATCTTGTCCTGAATGCTGGCCATCTCTAAAATCACAATAGCATTGCTGTAGGTGCTTTCCCCCCATGCCATTACTCTCCTCCAATCCTTTCCTTTATTAGCTTTCTTCCCTAGCCCTCAGTTCTTCTCTTGAACCCAGTTTGTGCACTCACTTTCACACATTCTCTCTCTCTCTCTCCCTCTCTCTCACTCTCTCTCTCTGTGGCATAACCTTACTCTCTGTCCAGAAAAATGATAACTTAATTTTTAAAAAATCAGTTCTTCACATGAATGTGAAACACCTACTACAGTGATACTGGTGATGGTGATGATGATGATGATAAGAATAATGTGGGAACTTCTTACCCTTTTTGTCCTCTGGATTTAAATTTCATGAGTTCAAAGAGCATGATTTCTTCAGCACCAAATTCCTTGGTTCCTGGACCAGGAATAGCTGTTGAATGGATTAGTCTGATATTTGGAGTAGCAATGATTGTGACATTTAATCTTTTTTTATTTCTGCACAGTTAGTCCAAATGTGTATTTATTGATTTGTGTGTTTACTACTTATCTTGAAAAATTTTAGTTTCCTCTTTTATGAAATAGAATTCTTGTATGCATGCTTGTGCATCCAAGAGGGACAGTGATGATGTGTTTTAATGTGTTAAATGTTAAAATTTAAATCTTGGGACATATTCTTGAAATGGTATCTACACAGGGGAAAAAATCTAATAGATTGGTTTTAAGGTTTGAGGACAGGCAGTCCTGGGAAAGTGCTGAGAATGGAGCATAGCATTCCTTCCCACATGCAGCACGTAATTCTCCATGGATTTGGTTTCATTTCAAAAGTGGAGTGTTCACAGACTGAATACACCCCTGTACACTTGACCCTAGGAGAGCATCAGATAAACCCGGGGAGTCTTTTTTAGACAATATTCCTGAGGTTTTAAGTAAATTTTTACAAGTTCCTAGAAATACTTTTAAGAGTCTTTATAAAATTTCTCCCTTACCTTAACAGCTTTTACTTCGAAGATATATCAAAATGACCCAAAAAAGCAAAAGCTCCATAAGGTCAGATAATCCATTATCTTGGCAATGTAAGGTGCATAAAATGTGAAGCATTGAAATTTTATGTAAACACCCCCTAGTTTGCTCTTAATTTTATTTTGTCTCAAAGATGCAAATGTGTCTCACACTTTCCATAATTGAGAAATGAAAATGTTTGAGATAAATAGCCCTTCCCCTGAGAGGCCAGATACTTTCCTTGAAGAAATACCCACCCTTTGTCAATGTGGGTAGGTTCAGTATTTGTAGAGTTGCCAATTATAGTAGCCCAGATCTAACAGGACTCAAGGATTCCAGCCTATTTCCACCTACCCAAGACCAGCCTTATTTCCAGGCTTTACTCTCCCTTAGGCTAATATGGTGGCAGGCACCTGTAATCCCAGCTACTGGGGAGGCTGAGGCAGGAGAATCTCTTGAACCCGGGAGGCAGAGGTTGCAGTGAGCTGAGACTGCACCACTGCACTCCAGCCTCGGCAAAAGAGTAAGACTCCATCTCAAAAAAAAAAAAAAAGAAAAGAAAAGAAAAAAATATTTAATGTTTAAAAATATCCTATGTTCAAGTTCTTTTTATAAATCTGATCTATATCTCTATTGTTGCAGCTTAAAATTATATTACATGTGGTAATACATACATTAACAAATATGTATAGGGCTCATTGATTTACCAAGGGCTGTATGTGAAAACTATGTTAATCATGATTAACTGCTAAATAGTTACAACAAAAAATAACAGCTTTGAAGTCCAGAGGAAGGAGAGAGTGGAGCAGGAGGAACTGGAACTGGATCTTTTAAGATAGCTGAGATATGCCTAAGTTGAGAGAAAAAGAAAAGACAAACCAGATGGCATAAATGGTGTGAGAAAAAGCACAGAAATGGAAAGATAGTGAGGAGGTCAATTTATGTGGAAATGAGGCTTTTGGAGGAGGAGTAGTTGGAGGTAAATCTGGGAGGCTGATTGGAATCTATCTACGTAGGGCCTTGAATGCAATACTAAAAAGGATGGTCTCTCCCATAGACCAGTGGCCTCCAGAGTTAGGGAGTGTGTAGGAAAATACATTTGTAGACAGGAAAAGATGTGTTCTTTATTTAGAGAAAGAAAGAAATTTTACTAATAATTTCTTGTATTTACAATATTGTATATGTGTCATGTATATGTAAATATACATAGGTGGTGATCCATACTCAAAATTGTTTTATTGATAGAGATGCATGTTCAAAAGCGGTTGGAGGCAGATGACTGCTGTCGATGATAAGGGCTGATTAAAGGTTTCCATGCAGCCAGTGACATGTTCAAAGCAGTATTCTAAGAAGATGAATCTGGCAGCAGTTTTACAGAGAGGATTGGAGGAAGCAGTTAGTTGGCGATTGCAACAATTCAGAGGGCTTAAATTATGATAGCCACAATAGGAATGCAAAGGAGGGGGAGAGTTCCAGGGACATTCGAATGATCTTATTATTCTCCTGGTGAGATTTTCCTTTAGCAAGACTATTCAGCAATCACTTTGGGTGCTGAGAATAGAGCAGTGCTCAAGAAGGTGAGCTTTTTGTTCAAAACTTATTTAAAAAATGGATTCGTAGCCAGGTACAGTGGCTCACATCCATAATCCCAGCACTTTGGGAGGCCGAGGCAGGCGGATCACTTGAGTTCAGGAGTTTGAGACCAGCCTGACCAACATGGTAAAACTCCATCTGTACTAAGAATAGCTGGGCATGGTGGCAAATGCCTGTAATCCCAGCTACTTCAGAGGTGGAAGCATGAGAATCACTTGAACCCAGAAGTCGGAGGTTGCAAATGCACTCCAACCTGGGTGGCAGAGGGAGACTCTGTCCTCTCCACCAAAAAAAAGGTTTAGTATTACCAAATGTACTGTGGTCTGAAAACCTAAACTTAAACAGAACCAAGAATTTAAAATTACGATTAATTACTGGTCAAAAACAATAAAGGATAAAGGATTAATCCTTTAATCAAGTATAGATAACTTCATAACTAATTTTATACACAAGGAAAATATTTGAAAATGTAGATAACATCTTCTCCACCATAATCATAAAAAGGAGCATTTAAAAGAGTTAACAGAAGTAGCTTAATGATGGATCCCGCATTATTTAAAAACAACGACAACAACAACAGCAAAATAACTTATACTTTCTATTTGCTGTTTGGTATTGAAAAGGGATCCCAGAAATTTTCTCATCTCAGTTGTTTGTTGGAGATGCATTACTTTTTTATAATACATAATTCAAGTACAAACAGTTGTTCTTCTTCAAACAGCTTGATCTTCACAAAAAAATAAAATTTAAAGAATGATTTTGGTAAATGTAAATTTGTAAAAGGAGGTTTTGGTACTTGTACTTGATTTACCATCATTTTCTTTAAAATTGTACTGTTGTTTAACTTTTCATCAGTTGATGTTTTTGTAAGGTAGAACTCTTAACAAAAGTGTGATTCTGAGTTCAAATATATCATTAGCCAGGCTTCTCAATTTCTCCTTGCACATAAAAACACTGTAAATAATGGTAGAGAAAAAGAAATAGCATTTTTAAAAATGCCAACTACATCAGGCTTGTGATTCCTACATGATACTAGCATTATCTTAGAAATATATTGATTAAAAAAAGCCCTACTCTCAGGCAATTGAAATTAAAAAAACAAATTCACATATTTTAACTCTTGTTAGGCATCGTATATAAACTTAACATTTATCTCAATCAGGGTAAAATAGACTATACCTTGTGTGTGCATGTATGTGAAAATGAACTGAATATAAAATAGAAAAATAGATATGACACATAAAAAAGGAGATAAGATTTAAAAGCTCTACATTAAGCAAAAGTAAATATTCTCAGGCACTGCTAGTAGGAATATAAATTGGTAACCTTTCTTTAGGGTATTAGTGGCATGTGTCAGGATCCTTAAGAGTGTTTATACTGTTGAGAATCAGCTCTGCATTTCTATTTTTAAGAACGTGTCCCAAGAATAAAATCCTAAAATGTCCAAGTATAAGGGAGTAGCTAAAATAAATGAAGAACCGTTTTTGGAAGATTATTGATGATAGTAAGTACTATATGTGCCATGATTTTAAGTGGGAAGGGCACTAGAAAACTATTGTTTACATACATGTATAATTTTTGTATGTACGTATTTGTATACATACATATGTTTACAAAATTGTAAAGAAGTGTAACAATATTCTTATAAGTTGTTTTGGTTTCTAATTTTTGTTTCTCTTCATTTTAAACTTTGAAAAGGATATGTTGCTATATATTATGTTTATATTCAGAAAAATTATCAAGATAATTTTAAAAATAAAATAATCGAAAAGCACTTAAAATTTAAAATCTAAATACCTATAATTTAATTCAGTTAGCTGATGGAAAATTTCTGTGACCATTTGATATTTATTTAATGACTTGATCAACAAGAGCTGTTGATGTATTAAATTTTGACTAGACCCAGCTGTGCTACAAAAGTAGGTAATGTAATGGCAACTAAAGCAAATGTCAAAGCTGAAGCACATTTAATTATCTTGGCTACTGGGGTGTTTTAACCCGTGTTACTTGTGCGTTGGTCTCACAAAAATAGCATTTTTTGCCAACTTTCTAAACTGAGTAGGCAATGCATGCTTTAGATTAAATGAAAAAATAGTAGTCCCTTTTATTTATATTTATAAATATAGTCATTTATAAATGGATATATTTAAAATTATATTCATTCAGTCAACCAAATAAACATTTATTCAGCAATTGTTAAATGTCAGGTACTGGGCCAGATTATGAAAAAGGGAGATGAATATCAGAAAATTAATGGCCTAATGGGAAGATCAACATTTAAGCGTGGTTGAAAGTGAAAATAGCAGTATGTATGAAGTTCTAGAGGAACATTGAGACAGGGGCAGCCAACTCTGCCTTTAAGTTAGGGGAGCCTTCCCAGAGAAAGTATTATAGAGATAGGCTTTGTTCAATGAATAGGAGTTTCCTAGATGGAAAAGGTGAAGAGGTATTCTAGATAGGAAGAAGAGCATATATAAAGTGCCAAAACCCTGAGATAACATGGCCTGTTCAGGGACCAGTAGGAAATCTGGTATAGCTAGAGCCTAGGATAAGAAGCAGCAGCAGATTATGATGGCAGATAGAAAGCAAGACTACATTGCAGCTCCCACTCAGACAGACAGAACAGCATGTGAAGACTCACACTGTGAACTTTTACTCAAGAACCACTGCAGGAATACATTAGGAAAGCCAAGAGAACCATAGTCCCTCTGAAGGAAGCAGATTACTCCTACAGGACCTGAGAGACACCCCAAGTACTGTGAGTACCCAAACTGTAGAAGTGGGAAAGGGAGATCATCTGCCCCTGAACATACAATCCCACTGAAGAGAGAATCTGAAGTTCTGGATTACAGGAGAAGATTCTGACCTTACATGCAGCTGAGTCAATTTAGAGAGCTAAGCGAAATATAGCGAAATACAGGGGTAGAGGAAGCATCAGGAAAGTCCCTGTGGGCTCTCTGGGTCCCCTAGCAAGTCATTTCTGCCTTGCTTCACAGGGGTCCTTGAGGAGGGCTGCGAGAGGCCTGGGGAAAAGACCACAGGGAGAAGGAAACCTCCAGCCGAACTGTGTAACAATTTGAAATGATCAAAAAGTCTCCTGACCAGAAGTTTGGGGAGGGTATGAATCTGGTGTGCAGACTCCACAGGCAGGGGAAGAAGGAAAGCCCTACTTACTTTTGCAAGTGGCCTGGAGCAAGTTCTCATCCCTAATCACCCACTGCCTGGAAACAGACTTGGTGCTGTTGGAAGGAGCATGGTCAGAGTGAGATCAGCCCATTGGGTTGCATGGGAGCTTGATGAGGCCTGTGACTGTTGACTTTCCCGTACTTTCCTGACAACCTGCATTATACAGCAGAGGCAGCCATAATCCTCCTAGAAATATAACTCCATCCTCCACAGCAGCCACAGCAAGACCTGCCAGAGAAGTCTGAGCTCAGACATGCCTGACTTTCTAATTGTTGGTCCTTCTCTGATGGTCCTTCTCTACACACCCTTGTGGCTTAAGACAAAGGGCATTTACTCTTGACAGTTCTAGGGCCCCACCCACCACTTGTTCCTCCCCATATTACCACAGCTGATGCTCTCTTGAAAGTCCCATCTCCCAGCAGGAGGCCAACCAGCACAAAAATAGTGCGCTAATCAATCAAAGCTAAGGTGCCCTCACAGAGTCCATTTCACCTCCCTGCCACCTCCACCAGAGCAGGTGCTGGTATCCATGGCTGAGAGACCCACAGACAGTTCACATCACAGGACTCTGCAGATGACCCCAGTACCAGCCTGGTGCCTGGTAGACTTGCTGGGTGGCTAGATCCAGAAGAGAGATAATTACTGCAGCTCAGCTCTCAGGAAGCCACATCCCTAGGAAAAGGGAGCAGGTACTACATCAAGGAAGCACACCACAGGACAAAAGGAACTGAAGACCAGCCTTGAGCTTTAGACCTTCGCCCTGACAGAGCCTACCCAAATGAGGAGGAACCAGAAAACCAACTCTGATAACATGACAAAACAGGGTTCTCTAATACCCCCCAAAAATCACACTAACTTACCAACAATGAATCCAAACCAAGAGGAAACCCCTGATCTACCTGAAAAAGAATTCAGAAGGTTAGTTATTAAGCTAATCAGGGAGGCACCAGAGAAAAACAAAGCCCAATGTAAGGAAATCCAAAAATGATACAAGAAGTGAAGGGAGAAACATTCAATGAAATAGATAGCATAAATAAAAAACAAAACTTCAGGAAACAATGGACACTAGAGAAACAAGAACAAACCAAATCCAAACCCAGCAGAATAAAAGGAAATAACCAAGATCAGAGCAGAACTAAATGAAATTGAAACAAGAAAATACAGAAGATAAATGATTACAAAAGCTGGTTTTTTGAAAAGATAAATAAAATTGATAGACCATTAGCAAGATTAACCAAGAAAAGAAGAGAGAAAATTGAAATCAGCTCAATAAGAAATGAAAAAGGAGACATTGTAACTGCCACCACAGAAATACAAAAGATCATTCAAGTCTACTATGAATGCCTTTATGTGCATAAACTAGAAAACCTGGAGGAAATGGATAAATTCTGAAAAGATATAACCTTCCTAGCCCAAATCAGAAAGAATTAGATATTCTGAACAGACCAATAGCAAGCAAGATTGAAATGGTAATAAAAAAATTACCCACAAAAAAGTCCAGGACCAGATGGATTCATCCAGAATTCCAGCAGACATTTAAAGAAGAGTCATTACCAATTCTATTGACACTATTCTACAAGATGGAGAAAGAGGGAATAATCAGTACCTAAATCATTCTATGATGCCAGTATCATCCTAATACCCAAACCAGGAAAATGCATAACCAAAAAATAAAAATAAAACTACAGAGCAATATTCCTGGTGAGCATAGATGCTGAAATCCTTAACAAAATACTAGTTAACCAAATCCAACAACATAGGAAAAAGATAACCCACCATGATCAAGTGGGTTTCATACCAGGGATGCAGGAATGGTTTCATTTATGCAAGTGAATAAATATGATACACCACATAAACAGAATAAAAAACAAAAATTATGTGATCATCTCAATAGATGCAGAAAAAGCATTTGACAAAATCCAGCTTCCCTTTATGATTAAACGCTCAGCAAAAGGGACAGACCTCGATGTAATAAAAGCCATCTCTGACAAATCCACAGCCAACATAATACTGAATGGGGAAAAGTTGAAATCCTTCCTTCTGAGAACTGGAACAAGACAAGGATGCCCACTGTCACCACTCCTCTTCAACATAGAACTAGAAGTCCTAGCCAGAGCAGTCAGACAAGAGAAAAAAATAAAGGGCATCCAAACTGGTAAAGAGAAAGTCAGACTGTCACTGTTTGCTGATGATATGATTGTTTATCTAGAAAACCCTAAAGATTCCCCCAGAAAGCTCCTAGAACTGATAAAAGAATTCAGAAAAGTTTCCAAATACAAAATTAATGTACAGAAATCAGTAGCTCTTCTATACACCAACAGCGACCAAGCTGATAATTAAATCAAGAACTCAACTCCTTTTTAAATAGCTGCAAAAAAAAAAAAAAAAAAAAAAAAAGATACTTAGGAATATACCTAACCAAGGATGTAAAAGACCTCTACTTCAAGGATACAAACCACTGCTGAAAGAAATCATAGACAACAAACACAAACAAATGGAAACACATCCCATGCTCATGGATAGGTAGAATCAATATTGTGAAAATAACCATACTGCCAAAAGCAATCTATAACTTCAGTGTAATTCCTATCAAAATACCACTATGGTTCTTCACAGAATTATTTTAAAAGTCCTAAAATTCATACAGAACTAAAAAGGAGCCCACATAGCTAAAGCCAAGACTAAGCAAGAAAAACAAATCTGGAGGTGTCACAATACCTGATTTCAAACTATAATATAAGGCCATAGTCACCAAAACAGCATGGTACTGGCATAAAAAATAGACACATAGACTAATGGAACAGAATAGAGAACCCAGAAATTAACCCAAATACTTAACAGCCAAGTGATCTTTGACAAAGCAAACAAAAACATAAAGTTGGGAAAGGAAACCCTATTCAACAAATGGTGCTGGGATAATTGGCAAGCCACATGTAGGAGAATGAAACTGGATCCTCATCTCTCACCTTATACAAAAATTATCTCAAGATGGTTCAAGGATTTAAATCTAAAACCTGAAACTATAAAATTCCAGAAGATAACATTGGAAAAACCCTTCTAGACATTGGCTTAGGCAAGGATTTCATGATCAACAACCCAAAAGAAAATGCAATAAAAACAAAGATAAATAGTGGACTTAATTAAATTTAAGAGATTTTGCATGGCAAAAGGAACAGTCAGCAGAGTTAACAGACAACCCACAGAGTGGGAGAAAATCTTCACAATCTACACATCTGACAAAGGACTAATATCTAGAATCTACAATAAACTCAAACAAATCAGCAAGAAAATAAACAGTTCCATCAAAAGGTGGGCTAACGACACAAACACACAATTCTCAAAAGAAAATATGCAAATGACAAGTAACCATATGAAAAAAATGCTCAACATAACTAATGATCAGGGAAATGCAAATCAAAACCATAATGCAGTACTACCTTACTCCTGCAAGAATAGCCATAATAAAAAAAAATAGATACTGGTGGGGATGTGGTGAATAGGGGACACTTCTGCACTGCTGGTGGGAATGTAAATTAATACAACCACTATGGAAAACAGTGTAGAGATTCCTTAAAGAACTAAAAGTAGATCTACCATTTGATCCAGCAATCCCACTACTGGGTTTCTCTACCTAGAGGAAAAGAAGTCATTATATGAAAAAGATACTTGCACACACGTTTATAGCAGCACAATATGCATTTGCAAAATGTGAAACCAACCTGAATGCCCATCAATCAACAAGTGGATAAAGAAACTATTTTATATATATATATATATGATGGAATACTACTCAGGCACAAAAAGGAATGAATTAATGGCATTTATAGTGACGTAGATTAGATTGGAGACTATTATTCTAAGTGAAGTAATTCAGGAATGGTAAAATAAACATTATATGTTCTCACTCATAAATGGGAGCTAAGCTATGAGGATACAAAGACATAAGAAGGAAACAATGGACTTAGGGGATTCGGGGGAAAGGGTGGGAAGGGGTGAGGGATAAAAAAAAACACAAATTTGGTGCAGTGTATACTACTCAGGTGACGGGTGCACCAAAATCTCACAAATCACCACTAAAGATCTTGGCCGGGCACAGTGGCTCAAGCCTGTAATCCCAGCACTTTGGGAGGCCGAGGCAGGTGGATCACGAGGTCAAGGGATCGAGACCATCCTAGTCAACATGGTGAAACCCCATCTCTACTAAAAATACAAAAAATTAGCTGGGCATGGTGGCGCATGCCTGTAATCCCAGCTACTCAGGAGGCTGAGGCAGGAGAATTGCTTGAACCCAGGAGGCGGAGGTTGCGGTGAGCCAAGATCGCGCCATTGCACTCCAGCCTGGGTAACAAGAGTGAAACTCCGTCTCAAAAAAAAATCTTAATCATGTAACCAAACACCTCCTGTTCCCCAATAATCTATAGAAATAAATTTTTAAAAAATAAGCAGAAGCAGAGGATGAGAGTGGAAATGGCCTTTATGAACTTGGAGTCATAATGTTTCTGCTTAATAGTGATTTTCTTGGCTAATATAATCCTAATCATTTTAATGAGGTAGGACTGTTGCCTTTACATTATGGAAATTATACCTGTTAAGACCTGTTCCACAAACACAGGTTATAAATATTATCACATCTCTTTAATCTTCTTTACAGTTAATCACCCAAGCCTCCACAGGGCTTATTATCATGAAGTCTATTATCTCCTTTTGAGATCCCTCCCCCTGCCCCTGAGTTGTCCATGAATCCTTAGTTTACTCAGGCCAAATGGGTCAGTCCTCCTGCAGAACCCCATACCTGGATCTGTCTGTGACTGCTGCCCTCTCTGGTGTCTGCTATATGGTATCATCTGCACACCCATGTCACAGGGTACCCATTTTGGGTGACGAGGTTACAACTCCCTTTGTTTACATTTCCATCCTCAGCCATTGTTCCCTAAATCATAAACACTATGCCAGGCTGGCTGGTCTGGAGGCACTTCTGAAGTTGGCCTCATGCTAGTCTGAAATTAATCCTTCTGCTAGAACCTAAGGCCATTTTCTTGAGCCCAGGCTGACAGCCCAGACTCCTCCCTTCATTAGGATCACTTTATTTTCATGGTTCCAGGACCCTCCCTGCTCTGGGACCTTAGTTAGTGTCACCCTGACCCATTAGGTCTCTCATTCCCAGCCTCCAATCCAAGGAAAGAAGTATGAGAACACTAGGGCTTTCCTCCCCAAGGCCCTGGGCTCCTTTTTCCACACTGATTCTCCTCCTGCCAAGTGTGCAAGTTGTTTCTTGGCGTGGCTCAAAAGGTAGCAGTTTGCAAGATAAAGTTTAAAAAACATTTTGTTGCCCTACCCTAATGCTCCCCCAAAGTACCTAATTGCTTTATATTTACTTAATTAAGAAAGACACCAATGGATTCTTCCAAGAACAAAGGTCTTCAAGGTGATCTTCTGTTCTGCCTTTAAAGAGAAGCAGTTGCTTTAAAGAGAAGCAGTTGGTGACTGTTGGCACAGACAAGACAGGTCTAGAATGACGGAGAGAGAAGCTAATAAACAATTCTTGAAAACCTACTATGTGCCAGGGACTGTGCTTTATATACATTTGCCTTCTGTCATTTAATTTTCATAACAATCCCATCAGGCAATTACCATTTTCCTTATGATACAGATTAAGAGATAGGTATTATAATTAATCTAATCTCACAGAGCCAGAAGCGGCAGAGCCAGGAGGGAAACACAGCTCATTAAGGCTCCACAGCCAATGCCTTTCTATATCCCACACTGTCCATCATGGATTTTGGTAGCCTGGGGACCTGAGCTCCACACTAGATTTAAGGTCTAGCTCTTGAATGATGCCTGATGGATTTCTCTTAGGTTCAGGGACACTCAGATTGTCAGAGTAGAAAGAGACTTTGAACTCAATATTTGCTAACCCACTGGCTTCCTAACCTCTTCTCAGGGCCTTCACTCTGTGAAGCAGGTACTAGTGTTCCTTGCTACTGGGTGCTAAGCTTCTCAAGGGCCTGAGTAGGCTTGTTAGTCCTTTTAGAACCAGCTTTGTACCAACTATGCTGTTGTTGTGTTGAGGCCTTAGCATTCCTCACTTCAAATCAATTACTTCTTTATTACGTTACTACATCACTGGCCACGTGGCTGATTTGGAATGTGAAGGAAACTAGCCTTGTACGATAATAACTTTCAAGTGGCACACGAAATCTATAGGGATATTCAGAGCGTTTGCTTTTAAAAAATGAATATTCTATAGCCTGCACTGCCTGTTTATCCTTATTTAGAGAATTTCATTATTTTAATAATTTGGTAATATTTTACTGGTAGGTGCAGAGATATGTAAAAAGAAAATGTATTTTTTCCTTTTCTTGTGGTTTTAAAAAATGTTTAGAATTTTTGTTTGCAGCATATAAACAATAACAGTACTCTATCCTTTCTTATTTTTCCTATATTACAAGCAAGTCATTTCATTTAAATTGACTTTAAGCACATTTCTTTGGGGGAAAAAAAAACAAGGATATTATCTTTAGCAATCCTGATTAGATTTCTACCTCAGACAACAGTTTATTAAGTTTGTGCTATGAATATGAGCAGGGTGGTTTGACCTGGTGGAGCAAGCAGTGGCACTCTAGACTTTTTGTTCTCCGGGTACTCAAAGGCCTTTGGAAGAATTTCCTCTCTGGGCATTTAGATGTTCCTCCTTCTCTGTGAGGTGAAAGTGTGTTATGTGGTTTTATTGTTCATTTGCTGAATGCCAATTACATGCCAGCCCATGGGGTTGTCTTACATATGTTATCACATTTCATTTAATTCTCAACACCACCCTATGAAAGAGTTATAGCATAGGCACATAATATTATCTCCACTTTTCAGATAAAGAGGCATAAGTTCAGGTGGACAAATTTCCCAGTAGTTACACAGCTATTGCCTTAATGATATCAGGATTCGCCACCTCTGTCTGCCTTTTTCAAGTATTATACCATTCCTGGGAATGAGCTAACAGAAGAGTTTTAGAAGATGAGACTGGAGAAGTGGCTTTGAATTTCATTCTAATCAAGACACTAAGCTTTGCATTTATTTATTCATCCAGTACCATGTATTGGGCATCTAATGTGTGTCAATCAATCTAGGAATTAGTGACATTATGTATAAAATGCAGAGATCCCTGTCTTCCAGAAGCTTATTCTGGTTATTGGAGGTTTGAGCCGATAAATGACATGATCTGGCTTAGGTTTTACAAAGGTCCTTCTAGCTACAGTGTGGAGCATCACCTGAGGAGAGGTGAGGTCTTTGGCAGCGAGCCCAATTAGGAGGCCACTGCAACAATCCAGACAACAGAAGGTGGTAGCTTGGACTACAGTAGTGGCCAAGATGAGAAGATGGATTCTATATGGACTTAGATGGAAACACCAATGGAATTGCTGAGGAATTGAATGTGGAAATTGCTTGTCCATGTTTTAACTGGAACTATGGTCAGCCTGCATCCTGAACTTATGCTTTTTAAATTATGTTAACATAGTGAAGTATAAAGTGAATTCACAACTATATTTAATGTAGTGAAAAAAATGTAGTTTCTCCTTTTCAGCTCCTTAGCACTAGGCTTAGGAAAGGACAGTGCCTCTTGGTGCCTGGAAGAGGCAAGAGAGAGCTCTGTGTCCCAGGAGCATTTGTTATCCAGGCTGCAGCTGGCCCCCTGGCTCCTTTAAGGGCCACATACCTGGGTGGCAGCACACATGTGGTTATACTTGAGATACGTGGTGTGTTCATCTCAGAGCCATGCAAAGTCCATTTTAACTCTTCCCTATGGGTCCCCCATGAGGAGGTGGGATCCTCAATAAGATTTAAAAACAGCTTCACGTTTTTCTGCCTTGGTTATTTCTCAGAAATGACATTATCAGTCTGAATCAGAACAAAGTAGCACTGTTAGCACACTTTTGCCATTTTTTAAACTTTAGAAACAGAGCTTCCTTGTAAGTAATTTTTACTGAGCATACATTGTCAGCCAAAAATGGTTCTAGATCCACTACATCTGCCATAAACTTTAA
This sequence comes from Saimiri boliviensis, assembly GCF_048565385.1. NCBI lineage: Eukaryota > Metazoa > Chordata > Mammalia > Primates > Cebidae > Saimiri > Saimiri boliviensis. The sequence continues at coordinate 29,949,766 of NC_133463.1, read as the reverse complement.
CAAGTACAGGATACAAATTTGTGTATCTCAAGTCAATAAAATTGTCACCAAGCTGATTGTGTAGTAATAAAGTCAATAAATATCATCCTCATTCAGTTAATTTTCATTGACCTTAAGGGACTGACCTTCTATTCCCAAGTAGGAAAAGAAATTGACCATAGGGAAGCATAAATGTTGCATCTGCTTTTCAGTTATAACATTACTGAGGACAACATGGGTATCTAGATTACTTATATATTTAAACTAAGAAGTAATCTCCTACATGGCTTGTCCTGAAGTAGACCCAAATGATTTAATTTCAATTAAGATCATTGGAAGACCCCACGATCTGCTTGAGATCCTCCTGACTGCATCTTCCAGATATGGTCTAATATCTCACTGAACTTGGCCATCCACTGGGTTCTGCTGGGCAGGATATCCAGTTAAAGATGTGATGGGAGGCTCTCACTTCCTGGCCTGCAAACTGCATTTGTCACAACCCCTTTCTCCATTAACCTGGCCTGGAGATCAGCCCTGAAGTGGCTCCTTTGCTGTGTCAGCCATAACCTGAAGCAGGCCACCACATCAGTGAGGGACGAGTGCCTCTGATTTCCTCCTGCCTCCGCGATGCGGATGAGGGACCCTACCATTTTTCTATAAAATTCAAAATCAACAATAAAAAAAGTATCACTTTTTTTATTTTATTATTTTCTCAGGGCTGCGTCCAAAAAGGACTCTGCGGCTGGTGCTCTGGACTGCAGAAGAACAAGGTGGAATTGGTGCCTTCCAGTATTATCAGTTACACAAGGTAAAAACTCAGCCATGGATTGCTAAGCATTTGTAAATAATCACTCTCATTGTCCACTTAAGACTTTCAATAATACTTTCTGGTCAACTAGCCCTAGCAAACACCCTTGTATGAGCCTTCTCCCTCTAGCTCTGTGAGTGAGAATGCACTGGTAAACTGATGATGCTGTGGTGAGGAGCTGAGAGCTTTTCTAGATTTTCTTTTTCTACATCACAATCTGTGGCCAAAGAAAAATTCCAACTGCCATGGTGTCATTTTCTTAAAGTCTCCCTAGTTTCGCTATATTCATGGATGTCAGAGAAATAGTTATAGGCAAATATTTCCTCTCCCCACTGAGGCCACTCCCATACCTCAAGGTCCCCTGTATTCCCAGAAGCCTTGGCATTTGAGAGCCAAGTTCTGAGGCCTTGAGTCAGCCAAGAGCATTTCCATGATGGTGGTGGAAAAGGCAGCAGCCACAGGCCTCTGACCGGGGAATGTGGAGGACAGCTTGGTTTGACACCAGCTATCATTATGTAAGTGTGAAGCTTGAAGCAGGGGGTTATTGTGGATGGTCATGATTAGAAATATAAGACTACATGGAAGAGGGGGAAGAGGGGGGATGGGGACATTAATATCAAGAGCAAACTTTGAGACAGCAAAATATACAAGCTCAGAAATATTCCAGATCAAGCCAAATGTTAGTTCAAAGAGGAACTCCAAAATCAATGGGCGTATGCTGCCAAGCAGTGGTGGTTGGGCAGAGAGGAACATCTGGTCTGCGCTCTGCTGGATGGTTTCCCCTGAGTGTCCAGATTAGAAGAAACAGATCATGCAAGCTTAAATTACCCAAATCAAAGAAAGGTTTCTTTTGTGAATTGTGTGTATGTTATTTTTGACCTTTTTATTTCTTTCAAAGTCAGTGTCTATTACTCTATTTCAGTTCGTTAGAGTATAATGAGTTGAAAGTCATGAATTTGGTCACTGAATACAATTACTTACTATGCAAAGGACAACTTATGTCCTATGCCCTACTCTTTTACCACTTTAGTTCTTTTGGCCTCAAGTGATCCTGGGGATAACATAATTCAAGACAAATGTCCTGCATTTGGTAAGTCAGTAACATCATCTTCTATACGTTCTGGTAGACAACAACTTCATATAAGGGTTGCTCTAGATTCAGCAACATTCAATTAATGCTTTCTGAGCATGTACTATGTTCCCTACACTATGTTATGCATTAGTGTTGGCATCAAAAAAAGATCTACCCTGACCTCACAAAGCCTACATTCTAAAGGACACTGACCATTAACTTCAATTATAAGGTATTAAGTCTTTCTAAGCAAGATTTTGGAGTTCCTCTTTGAACTAACATTTCACTTGACCTAGAGTTTCTGAGCTTGTATATTTTGTTGTCGCAATGTTTGCTCTTGATACTAATCTCCCCATTCCCCCTTTTCCATGTGGTCTTGTATTTCTAATCAAGATCATCCACAATAACTTTCCTGCTTTAATCTTCACACTTGTGTAATGATAGCTGGTGTCAAGAAGTTTAGAAAGAAAGAAATTTAGTGGTCAGTGTCTTTCTAGAAAGACTTAACACCTTGTAATTTCTTTTTGGGAAAGAAATTACATCTAAGCTGAGACCTGAAGACTGAATGGAAGTAAGCTGAGGAAAAGGAGAGAGAGGGAGGAGGTGGATACTGCATCTTGGCAGAGGGACCTGTGTGTGCAAAGGCAGGAGATAAGACAGAGCAAAGCACACTGGAGAAACAGAAAGGAATTCAGAGTGACTGGTGCATAGAATGCAAGATGCACAGCAGTAGGAGGGTGGAACAGAGAGGTAAACAAGAGCCTGAACAACAACAAAAAAAAACATATGAATCACGTTTAGAAGTGTGGACTTTAGCCTCAAGACAAGAGAGTAACTTATTTTTAAGAAGGGGCTTTAAAATTCGATACATCTTAGACTTTTTAAAGAAACAGAATAGTTAAAAGAACTGTTCTAAACCTCTTTTATTTTTTGTAATATACTCCGAGAAAACATTTGGATTTAAATTATAATTGATCTGGCTAAAAATTTTTATCACCACTGAAATTCCTAGGATGCAAAAAAAGGTTTATTTCTCTATATTTTGAGTTTCACTGTAGCCTATTAAAGCACATGGATAGAGAGTTGGAAATGCCTAAAATTCTGAGGTTGGCACAAGTACACACACTCAAAGGACATGCAGTCACATAAACAGAACTGGTTTATCTTCACAACATCCAGGCTGCCTTCATACAAATGTAGCTTCCTGTTGGTGGCTAGTCTGCATTGTATTTTCAAAGAGAGAAAGGAGAAATTCCAGAAAGGGAAAACGCAGGCTTTGTGTTTTATAGTAACTCTTTATCTCACCTTTAAAATGACACTGTGCATGTTTTACATGATACAGCCAATTTCAAAGGACTTATTCTGGATTCTTCTGATTAGCATATTGATATTGACATTATCGAGAGTATAATCATTTCAGAGGTGGCTGAGTTTAACTTAAAAGTTAATATAATAAGCAAGCCACAAACCACGGGGGTAAATTAGATTGTCTTTAGACTTCTCTGTGGCATTATTGAATGCCAGCAGACAGTCCAACAATATCCAGTTCACTCCAGTCACAACAGAGAGATCATCTGTTCCAAATAAGGTTATACTAACTGCTGAAACAAATAAGCTGTCAAATTTCAGTGACCTAATATAACCCAGAAATATATTCCTCACTCACTTAACATCCAATCTACAGTAGGTCTCTGCTTTATGAGTATTCAGGGATCCAAGCTGACATACCCTTTAGCAACATGGCTTTTAATATGCCTTTGAGTATTGACATCCAGCTGGCAGGCAGGGGTGGAGTAGGAGGTTTTTATGGGACAGTTCTGGAAGTGGCTGACATCATTTCTACTCACACTCGATTGGCAAGAACTAGTCATATAGTCCAACTTTGTGAGAGGCGAGGGCATACAGGAACTGGCTGAGCAGCCACTTCCCAACAGCAGCTCTGCACTGTAGGCTGGGAGCATTCTATAGATACATTCTCTATCTTTGGCAGAAAGCTGACCCACTCTAGGGTCTTCCTCTCACTTTGTTCTGGCTTTCCAAACACTATAGCTGCACAAGAGGCCAACTGCCCTGAGGTCTTCATCTCCCATGGTGCTCAAAGTGAGATCAGCTTTGTGAGCTGCCTAAAAGTACTTATCACCACCACTACCAGGGTGCCTTTGTCTAGCAACACACAAAAAGAAAAGAAAAGGAGTCACAGTCTTTGACCAGAAGGACCTTACATTTTACTTCAAAAATAACTTTAAACTCACACATAAAGTTAGTATAACAAACCATATGTAATGAAGTTTTAAACAATGTACTAAAAGTAGCTTGTGTATGGAGAATGCTGTCACTGACGAAGCGCCAAATGATGTAGGGGACTGAACAGAGTAAATGGAAAGGATTTAGGAAAGGGAGAAATAACTATGCCATGGCAGTCATGAGGAAGGAGGCAACACCTCATCTTTGCAGAGAAAGTGGATTTCAGCGAGTGATCAAGAGGGGAGAGAAGGGACAGCTGCTCCCCTTCAGAAGGATGATAATGGAGTCTCGAGGTCTGCCTTTGGTGTGGGTGATACCAAATAGGATCAGAACTTTTATTAGGGGGGATCTATTTTAGTGATTGTAGAAATAAAAGGTGTGAACTTTTAAAATGACTCTGCTAGCATTTTTATGATACAGTTATGATTATTAGTGAGCTATGTCAGGAATCAGAAAATTATGGCTGATGAGCCAAATCCAGCCTGCCACTTATTTATGTACAGACTTCAAGCTAAGAAGGTTTTTTATATGTTTAGTTGATTATGCTACAGAGAATGTGTGTGGTCCACAAAACTTAAAATATTAACTATCTGAGTCTTTACAGAAAAAGTTTACCTACTCCTGGTCTATATGAAAAAAAGTCATATCTTCACATTATTTGTATACAATAATCTCTTTATAGTTTTGTATGACCTAAAAAATACCTTTGTTAATTTTGTTTGGAGCCTAATATTATCCAATGTAAGTATACTGCAGGAAGATAATATTGTAATGATAGAAACTTGCATGCACAATCCTTTTTTTGCAGTCTTATCTGGCAGAGTTTAATAATAAAGTTGGCAAAACCTGCATGGCACTAGCTATGGAGATAAACAATATGTAGATTAATATTTCTTCTTTTTGTTTTTCTGAATATATTATTTCTTCCCTCTCACAAAACCTTTTCAACAACTAAAATTCTACAAAAGCTAATTAATAATAAATAAGTTTGTGGAATAATGAATTATTAATATTCCTTATCCTTTTCTTAGTAAATATATCTTTGTTTACACTGTACTCTAATATATGCAGAAAATATAAAATAGTGATTTTAAATTATGTGGTAAAATTTATTGCTGAACTAATTTTCAAAATTGTATTTAGATGAATAGCTACTTTTACTTCATAATCGTGCTTTCTTATGACATATCAGCTCAATTATTATAGTAAGTGCTAGAATTTACTAAATTCACTAATAATTTATTAAATTTGAAATATACAAGGCTATTTGTAGCTTGTGTATGCATTTTGAAATTCATGTGCAACTTTATTATAATGTCTAAAACAGTTCAAGGAAACAAACTTTGGCTCAAAAATGGTCTATAACCATTTTAGTAGCAGTTACTAAGTAAATAACTCAAACAGGAAGTGTTGAATTTTCACTATATTACTATTTGCTAGAATAGAAATCATTCCTGAGATCCATCCAGCATGCCTCTAACAGTTCATAGCAGAAAGTCCCATGAAAAATTCTCTTCTTAAAAAAATGCAAATTCACATGTTTTGATAAGTTTTAAGATTTTCTTTCCTTGTTTTAAAGTACTTTTCATCATCTCTTTGACTTTCTTCACATTAGCACATAAGCTTGAGAATTATTTATATGGATAGTATATTGTTTGTGCTTTCTTTAGAAGCTTCTTTTAGAAGTAACTCATTTTTCTTGCTATTTTATTGAAGTTTAATTAGAATTTGGTAAATGCACAGATCTTAAGTACACAGCAAAATATATTCAGAAAATGTATACCCCTATGTAATTATCCCCTAGATCAAGATATAGAGCATTTCTATTATCTTAGTAAGTTTCCCTACATCCCCTTCAAATCAACCTCTGAATCTTCCAAAGACAACTACTATGCTCCTTTATAACTTCAGATTGGTTATATCTGTTCTTGAACTTCATATAAATGGAACTATACAGTACATAATTCTGACTCTGATGTCATTCACTAAACCGTATGGTTTTGCAGTTTATCCATGTTGTTGCATCAACAGTAATTTGTCCCTTTCTATTTTTCTTTTTTCTTTTTTTTTTTTTTTTTGAGACAGAGTCTCACTCTGTCGCCAGGCTGGAGTAAGTACAGTGACGCGATCTTGGCCTGCAACCTCCATCTCCCAGTTTTTTTGTTTTTTTTTTTTTTTTTTTTTTTATATTTTTAGTAGAGACAGGGTTTCACCATGTTGGTCAGGATGGTCAAGAGATCTTGACCGCATGATCCCCTCTCCTCAGCCCCCAAAATGCTGGGATTGCAGGTGTGAGCCACCGTGCCCTGCCATCCCTTTCTATTACTGAGTAGTTTTCTACTGTGTGAATATACTGTAGTCTCTTTATTCTCCAGGATGAATGAAGCATGAGTATTCTGTTGATGAACATTTGGGTTGTTTCCAGTTTTAGCTATTATAAATAGAGTTACTGTGAACATTTTTATACAAATCTCTCAGTGGACATATGCATTTATTTTCTTTTCTAGGAGTATAATTGCTGGGTCATATGATAGGTGATGTTTAACTTCACCAGAAACTGCCAAAGAGGTGGGAAGTTATATTATTTTACATTCCCACCAGCAACATGTGAGAGTCCTAGTTGCTCCCCATCTTTCCCAGTATGTGGTATCCTTAGTCTTTTTACTTTTAGCCATTCTTATAGGTGTTACGTTTTTATATTTTTCAAAGTACAGTTCTGAAGAGTTACAAGAAATGTCCTGACTACTTTTAATGGTCACTATCCTTTTGCCCTCCCTGCTTCTTGCCTGAAGACTATCTTCATTCTGCTGTTGTGCTTTGTGATTTGAGGGAGACCAAATGCCTTTTTACCCTGCATGAGGTTTGTGGGGCTGTTCATGGTTGGAGGGGCCTTATTTCAATTTAGAGAAACACCTTGGCAAGAGCGGGACATAAAAATGTTATTCTGCTCATAATCATGGCCGACTCCAGGAACACACTTTGGGGGCTGTTGAAACTCAGCTGGAGCCAAAAGGGAATGATGATCCCCCAAAGGGCATGAGGAGGAAGATTCCTCTTATGCCCAGAAAATAAGTTATTCTAGGGAGAGAGTAAAATTCCAAAATAACCTAAAACAAATAATAACATTAAATTCCTTTATGCATTTCTTTATTGATAAATTATATTTTTTGGAAAATATGAACTCTGTTGGTTAAATTCAGCTTGCATTCACTTAAAAGGAAACTTAACACATAGAAAAGCATATTATTGCACTCTACTGAATAAGAGTTTATTTATAGGAGTGGAATTTGACTTTGAAATTTGAAAATATTATAGATGATTTTATTGAATTTTCATATCAGTGAGTAAAGTGAGGGTCATCCAGCTACCATATGCCTAATTTGCTTTTCATGGGAATAATGTTGCCCTCTTCTCTTCTCTTGGAAGGAGAACACGATGTTATTTCTCATGTCCTGAAATGGACAAAGGAGGAAAAAAAATATCTAGGGTCAACTGGATTTCTGGCATTTTTAAATCTTTTCCATTTTAAGAAAAAAATATGATCTGGCATAATTATAGTGAGTAAGGTAATCTGGCCTTGAGAAAGCCTCATTAAACAAGATAATCAAATAAAATAGATTGATATGTCTTATTCTGTCATGAAAAATATGTTAACCTTTTCCTGATTTATTGCACAAACTTCTGACAATTGAATTACAGGGATAATGAACACTATTATGTTCTGGTAGTCATTAATAAGGGCAATATTTTAAATAGGCTTTATTAAATAAGGGATGGGATGTATGGTCATTCTAAATACATAAATTTATCTGAACTCTAGCCAAATCTAAAACAGAAAAAGCAAAATTGAATATTTTGTCAAATTTCTTGTTCTGTCATAGTGAGGAACAAAAATTCCTCTATGTATCGAAATATACAAAAATGTTACCTTCTTTTAGCAGTGACATTCTTGCGAGCTTCCCAACCTGCATTAGGTTTCATGTTTCACTCAAAAATAAAAGAATATGCTAGAAATGTTTTGAGATTTCTTCATGCTATCTTGGCAAATGTGTTTCTTTGGCATTTTTATTTTACCAACTCTATTTCCTCTACATGATGTTAATTTAGATAGAGTGACATGGCTAGAGTAAGGGTATTGTACTCATGTTGAGTTCTGATTATAAAAATAATAGAGCTGATGTACTCATTCAGCATAATTGTGTCTGGACTATGTCTCCAGCACAGCATTTCTTATATCTTTAATGTTCCGAGCAGTATAGACGTACTAATCAGAGGTTATTGTCTCAATCATTACTGCTGGGCCTTTATGCATCCTGTGTTTTTCTTTCAGTGCCTAGATACTGCATTAGCCTGTCAAGCACATCACAAAACTGGTTTAATTTCATTTGTCTCAGTGTGTTCTTGGTCTGGAGCCCTTGCAGTTCCTATATTCATGTAATTTATACTGTACACCTGGGAGCTTTTAAGGGTCTTATTAGAATTTGTGGATTTTATTTATGTAAAACCAAAAAAAAAAAAAAAAGGAAAGGATTGCTGGGCACAGTGGCTCACGCTTGTTGTAATCCCAGCACCCTGGGAGGCCAAGGCAGGCAGATCACCTGAGGTCAGGAGTTTGAGACCAGCCTGACAACATGGAGAAACCCCATCTCTACTGAAAATACAAAATTAGTTGGGCATGGTGGCACATGCTTGTGATCCCAGCTATTTGGGAGGCTGAGGCAGGAGAATCTCTTGAACCTGGGAGGTGGAGGTTGCAGTGAGCTGAGATGGCATCATTGCACTCGAGCCTGGGCAACAAGAGCCAAATTCCATCTCAAAAAAAAAGGAAAGGACTGTCTGAATTTGCTTTCTCCTGTGTAGAATTCCATTATGACTATGGGGCTTCTGAATCTTATGTACGTATAGTAATTATATATCAAGGTGTGTCAGTCGGGCAGAGCTATCAAAATATGCCCTTTGATACTAGGAGAATCATATACCACCTTGCAAATAAACATGAGTAAATTTCAACTCATCTCTTTCCTTTGTTGCTCTTTAGAAGGGATCACTGGTCATTAGAGAAATGCAAACCAAAACCACATTGAGATACCATCTCATGCCAGTTAGAATGGTGATCATTAAAAAATCTGGAGACAACAGATGCTGGAGAGGATATGGACAAATAGAAACACTTTTACACTGTTGGTGAGAATACAAATTAATTCAACCATTGTGGAAGACAGTGTGGTGATTCCTCAAGAACCTAGAAATAGAAATTCCATTTGACCCAGCAATCTCATTACTGGGTATATGTCCAAAGGATTATAAATCATTCTATTATAAAGACACATGCACATGAATGTTCATTGAGGGACTGTTTACAATAGCAAAGACCTGGAACCAACCCAAATACCCATTAATGATAGACTGGGCAAAGAAAATGTGGCACATATATACCATGGAATACTATGCAGCCATAAAAAATGATGAGTTCATAACGTTTGTAGGTACATGGATGAATCTGGAAACCATCATTCTCAGGAAACTGACACAAGAACTGAAAATCAAACACCACATGTTCTCACTCATAGGTGGGTGTTGAATAATGAGAACACATGGACACAGGGAGAGGAGCATCACACACTGGGGTCTGTTGCAGGGGGTCTAGGGGAGGAACAGCGAGGGGTAGGGAGGTTGGGGAGGGATAACATAGGGAGAAATGCCAGATATAGGTGTTGGGGATGGAGGCAGCAAATCACATTGCCATGTATGTACATATGCAACAATCCTGCATGATCTGCACATGTACTCCAGAACCTAAAGTACAATTAAAGATGTGTGTGTGTGTGTGTGTGTGTGTGTGTGTGTGTGTGCGTGTGTGTGTGAAGGAATCCTTCTTAACTGGCTTTTAGTATGTTTTTCTATATAAGAGAAAGTAAATAGTTTAAAGTAAAAAGACTATAACAACTAGAATGGAAATTTTTCATGTTTCTGGGAGAGAAACACCTTGCCTACCATTGTGAGTTTTTTTATTTTTTATTTTTTATTTTTATTTAATGCCTTACGGTTTCAGATTATAGTGTAGTTTGGTTTGAGTGTTGGTTTTAGCCCAGTACTTCTAAAGCAAAATATCCCAAGTTATCTGCTACCATTACTAACCCAAGTAAAACAATTGCCTTTTAAAGTTACTCCTAAAAATGTTGTGCCAAAATGCTAAAGTTTCTTGTCAATTATTTGACTGGCATTTATTCTTCCCTCCTGAAACCATGAAGAAGGGCTTCAGCTTGAATCCAATCTGTTTTTTCCGGCTTACGGGAGAGTGCCTTCTGGCACAAATAGTTTCTGCCTCACTGCCTCCCCGCTCCTAACCGGGTCATGACCTGTCCCAGAAGGACCTATAGCATATCTCGTGCATGAACTTCCTGAGGAAACCAAGTTGGCACACTAGGATGCACGAATCGGAACTGAGGCATCATGCCTTGGGCTCACACATGCACTATCAGAGGCTTTGGGACTAAATTATCTCATTACATGTACTTGGGCCTTACTAAGTTACAGAGTCAGCAAATCACTTTTCAATCACTAGCACTATTTTAATTTGCCTGAAGTTGTCTCCTGCCCTTTTGCTTTCTAAATCAGGGGTTGGCAATTTTTATTTCATTTTTTAAGATGCAGATAGTAAAGATTTTAGGACTACAGGTCACATGGTTTCTCTACTAAACTCTGCCATTGTAGGCAGTCATAAGCAGTACTAGACAAATGAGCATAGCTGTGTTCCAACAAAACTGTATTTACAAAAAAAGAAGAAAGGCAGGTCAGATATTTTATTGACACCTGTTCTAAACTGTTACAAGGCAGAAGTTTAGAACGCTTTCTTCTGAAGCCTTTTCTTATGTCACCGTCACAGCTTTTAGTGAAAGAGATTTGTAGCACATAGTGGAATTCTAACGTTTAGAGATTGCGTCTTGGTAGGCTAATAATAGGGCTGTTTGTAAGCTTAGCATTTACAAGCTTGCAGTTGTTTCCCTGTAGGTATTTGGCCAACAGAACATGCCATCACCAGATTGGTCTAGTGCCTCAGTTATACCCCACTGGGCCACACAACAGGCATAATTACCTTATTGGAGGAAGAGGTTCACATACTTCCCCAGTATTTCTTAAAGCAAGAACAGAACCCTTTATTAAGATAGCTAAATGTGTACTTGAAAATAGATTTTAGAGTATATCTATTTTAGATGTTTTCAAATATAGATGGGTCTTCTAGAGAAATGAACATTCCAATACATTCTGGCAGTTTCACTGTTTAACCACATACTAGTTTTGTCCATTGGTTTGCTTACAGTATTTCTTTTTAAAACCCAAATTATTTTCTGGGAGAGAGGCTCTTCCCAACTGACCCAAAGATCATTAGATATTTGGATATTCAGTAACCCTTCCGAAAGTGCATCTTCTACTTCTGGTTACTGTGGTTTTCTTTGCTTACACAACACTAACACAGAAACATTGAAGAATGGTCTCTCTAAGACAGCCTGAGGAGTGCATGGGCAGAAATACTGGCAGGGCTGTTTTCAAGGCCAATGCCAGAAAGCAGCTTCTGTCTGGTGCATCCACTTTGTACTTTGAGAAGCAGTGTCCAGAAGCCAGGATGGGCAGTACCCAAACTATGTGACTTTAAGGGCTGAAGATCAGGCAGGGAACTAAGCTCCAGAATTGTTAGACATGGTTGTGAGTACAAACGGAGCGCTTTTGTCTTTCTTTCTGCTACTTATCTTACTGAATCATTCCTAAGTAGTTTAACACCCAAATCCTGTGGTGTCTTAAAGTTACCATATGTGCCCTGAGAGGCTGGTCTTGGCCTTGCTTTCTGATTTCCTTATCAATTGGGGCACATCTATATTTTCTGCTGACTTACTTATGTGTGTAAAAAACACAATGGCATACTTTATTTTCTTGCTAAGCAAAAGATCAGAATTTTATTCTTGTTTTTCAGAAGACCTCCCTCTTGCGTAGTCTCATCAAATGCTTGTCCTACATTTGTAATTATTCATTCTAGAAGCTGAGGTTGCCCCTAGCAACCAGCAGTTTGTCTAAACTGTTTTGCTTTCAGGATTCTCTTAAAGGAGAGTTTCTCAAAATCCATTCTAAAGAGCTTTTATACCCCACACAGCAAAATATGTATAAACAACAATTCAAATTTGGAGAGCTTAACAAGGCCTTTCAACAAAGGTTTAAAGTGGTTTAATCACATGAGTTATTTAAGATTAAACAGAATTTCTGTTACTAGCTATACAGGAGTGTAATTTGCTTTTACAGATTTCTATAGTTTCGTTTAATAAAACTCACCCATTCAGATGCACTTCCTACCCTGTGAAATCAGAGGCAGTGCCATACTTGCAAATGTGTTTCAAGCAACTCTCCAGGTAGTAACTGAGGGCTGGGAGAACGCACGGCATCCATCCAACCTCACTGCCATAGCGGGATGATTTTTCCCCTCCAAAGCTCTGGAAAATACTTTATTATACCTCACAGAGCCAAATGAGAGGCAATCAAACTGTTTTGTCATTTGAATTAGGAAAGGTTAAAGGGAAAGAAACATAATAGTAGACAGACAGAAAAGTGCTTTATGAAAATTGCCCATGTTTTCCACGTAAGGGAAAGTAATTTGTTCTTTTTATTAGATCTGAAAATTCAGTACTAGAGATTTTTCGATAGATTTACAGAGAAAAGAAACCATCAAGAATTTTGAAAGGTCGCATTTCCCCCAAAAAATATGTAACAAGTTCTTAGCATTTACAAGATGGCATTCTAATCTCTTGCATCTATGTGATCATTTATGAATCACGCTTTCATAGACATCATGTCACTGATGATAGTGATGACCTTGGTGGTTGCCAGATCACGTACTGTTTTCCTTATTTCATACATGAAGAAACAGAGGCTCAAAGAAGTGAAGAATGTACCCAAGGTTGCATAGCACAGCTCATAAGTTACAGAGCCTCAACTTTGACTTCAGTCATGACTTCTATGACCATGTACTTCTCTGTCACCATTTTAAACGTAGATATCTACTAATTTGTCATAAACTGAAGGACTTGCACACTAGTATATTTAGGAATCCTGGATAATCAGTAACATATGAATAGATGAAAGAATAAGTTGCTTCAAGGTAGTTAGTTTAAAACACATGTAGCACGGTATCAATTCTATACAATGGCCAAAGGATATTGTGTAACCATGCAGACATCAATTGTCACTAGTAATTCTCAATGTTTTATATTCCCACTTCCTTAGTATAAAAATAAATATTTGTATTTGTTCATGAACTTAACTCTATAAATTCTGCTAAAATGAGTTTTAAAAAATAATCACAACACTTCAGTCATCAGTGTAATTTAGTTTGGGGCATTTTCAAGGTAAAGTTTTAGCTAAACAATACAGAAAAATTAAAAAGCCCAAAGAGATCTTTTAATGATGTGAAAAACTCTTGAGAATAGAACCTTAACCTTTGAGAGATGGAAATAATGTATGTATGTGTGTTTACATATCTTTCCCACATGTATAGAGCTTGGATGCTCTATAAATGAAGACCCTCCAAAAATCAAGTCCAGCCTTCTTCTTTCAGGATAACCATTTCTAATATACCAAGGACAGGGATACACCAGAATGGACCTCTACCTGTGCTGTATTTAAAGATCTCCAAGGATAGAGATTTTATGTGTGTTAGTATTTTTTAACACTATCACATGAGAATATCCCTGGTCAGGTCTACTTAGTGATTTCTTAATTGAAAGATATAATTTAGAAGATTGGAGGAGCAATTATAAAAGAAAGTAGCTGTAAGTCTCCAAAAGTTAAAGTTTCTTAATCCCACTTCCTTAGTAGTTCTTGGGTGAAAACACTAACGAAGGATAAGTGAATTGGGAGATGGGATGAATTCTGAATTGCAAAAGAGAAATTTAAACATTATTTGCAAACTAATAATTCAACACTTGTTTGTTTTTGTTTTTAAAAAAAGTAGACTCTAATTTATTCTTTTCTTGTTCGAAAGATAAAATTATTTGTAACCTTTAACATGTTGTTTTCTTTATAGCTGAGAACTCAGTTTGTTAGTACTTTCTTTCCCAAACTGTTTTCTGAATGTATTGGAAAACTGCACCTGCCAGAATGAATTGGTGTTTGTTCTTCAGTGAAAGGTGGCTGTGATCAGGAGCTGCCCCTCTTAGAGAGCTCAGCCTGCCAAAGTCTAATATAACAGAGGTGGAAAGGAAAATTAGAATGAAAGACATATTTTAAAAATTAACAAATTATTGGTACATAAGGCATGAAGCCCATTGGTTTCCAAAGAATTTGGCAGAAAGATTTCTATTTTCTCATATTGCAGGCAATTGCCTCAATATGGCACACTTTTGTGATGGCTTTCATTGAAAGGCTCTATTTAAACATCTTTTTCTGAATCACCAAGATAAGAATGGAGCAAATGGAGGGAAGAAAAAATATTCACTTGTACACAAATCTGTTACCTTCAATTTTCTGAAATTGTAGTTAATGCCTAATTATACTGGCATTTCTATTACACAAAAGTGTTGAGAATGCAAATATAATTTCTCAGCTAATTATTTCATTATATGGAAGTGACGTGTGAAGTAATAAATTAGTATCATCTTTACAAGAACCAGCAATTGTGGACTTTAATATTGAAATTTTCAAGTGAAATGAAGTACCTTTCTCTTATGACTACTCTGATTAGGTGAAAAATGCCTTTTAAATTTATGCATATAATACACTTCCTTCTTTTAGCAAATATTTTACCATTAAAATAGGACAGCCATATTTATGTGACTAAATTATTCCTGACAAGGAGACTTACAGGATGTCAAAGGGCAGATCTGCCAGCAGCTGTGACAGTCTGGCTTGTATCTCTGTCTTTCTTTTTTTAAATTATACTTTAAGTTCTGTGATACAAGTGCAGAACCTTCAGGTCTGTTACATAGATATACATGTGCCGTGGTGGTTTGCTGCACCTATCAACCTGTCATCTACATTAGATGTTTCTCCTAATGTTATCCCTCCCCTAGCCTTCCACCCCCTACAAGCTCCAGTGTGTGATGTTCCCCTCCCCATGTCCATGTGTTCTCATTGTCCAACTCTCACTTGTGAGTGAGAATATATGGTGTTTGGTTTTCTCTTCCTGCGTTAGTTTGCTGAGAGTGATGGTTTCCAGATTCATACATGTACCTGCAAAGGACATGAACTCATTCTTTTTTATGGCTGCATAGGTATTCCATGGTGTATATGTGCCATGTTTTCTTTATCCAGTCTATCATTGATGGGCATTTGGGTTGGTTCCAACTCTTTGCTATCGTGAACAGTGCCACAGTAAACATACACGTGCATGTGTCTTTATAGTAGAATGATTTATAATCCTCTGGGTATGTACCCAGTAATGGGATTTCTGGGTCAAATGGTAGCTCTAATTCTAGATCCTTGAGGAATTGCCACACTGTCTTCCACAATGGTTGAACTAATTTACACTCCCACCAACAGTGTAAAAGCATTCCTATTTCTCCACATACTCTCCAGCATCTGTTGTTTCCTGACTTTTTAGTGATTGCCATTCTAACTGGCATGAGATGGTATCTCAGTGTGGTTTTGATTTGTATTTCTTTAATGACTTGTGATGATTAGCTTTTTTTCATACATCCATTGGCCACATAAATGTCTTCTTTTGAGAAGTGTCTGTTCATAGCATTCCACTTTTTGATGGAGTTGTTTTATTCCTTGTAATTTTTTTTTATTTGTTTGTTTGAGTTGGAGTTTTGTTCTTGCTGCCCAGGCTGGAGTTCAATGGCGTAATCTTGGCCCACTGCAACCTCTGCCTCCTGGGTTCAAGCAATTCTCCTGCCTCAGCCTCCCAAGTAGCTGAGATTACAGGTGTGCACCGCCACACCCAGCTAATTTTGTATTTTTAGTAGAGATGGCTTTTCTCCATGTTGGTCAGTCTGGTCTTGAACTCCCAACCTTAGGTTATCTGCCCACTTTGGCCTCCCAAAGGCCTGGGATTACAGGGGTGAGCCACCATACCCAGCCTTTTTCTTGTAAATATTTTTAAGTTCCTTGTAGATTTTGGATATTAGCTCTTTGTCAGATGGATAGATTGCAAAAATTTTCTCCCATTCTGTAGGTTGCCTGTTCAATCTGATGGTAATTTCTTGCTGTGCAGAAGCTCTTTAGTTTAATTAGATCCCATTTGTCAATTTTGGCTTTTGTCACCATTGCTTTTGATGTTTTAGTCATGAGGTCTTTGCCCATGCCTATGTCCTGAATGGTGTTGCCTAGGTTTTCTTCTAGGGTTTTTATGGTTTTAGGTCTTATGTTTAGATCTTTCATTCATCTGGAGTTAATTTTTATACAAGTTGTAAAGAAGGGGTTCAGTTTTGGTTTCTGCATATGGCTAGCCAGTTTTCCCAACATTTTCCCAACCATTCATTAAATAGGGAATCCTTTCCCCATTGCTTGTTTTTGTCAGGTTTGTCAAAGATCAGATGGTTGTAGATGTGTGGCATTATTTCTGAGGCCTCTGTTCTGTTCCATTGGTCTATATCTCTGTTTTGGTACTAGTACTATACTGTTTTGATTACTGTAGCCTTGTAGTATAGTTTGAAGTCAGATAATGTGGTGCCTGCAGCTTTATTCCTTTTGCTTAGGATTGTCTTGGCTATACAGGCTCTCTTTTGTTTCCATAGGAAATGTAAAGTAGTTTTTTCTAATTCTGTGAAGAAAGTATCATACTGAATGGGCAAAAGCTGGAAGCATTCCCTTTGAAAACTGGCACAAGACAAGGATGCCCATGGTATCAGAAGTCCTGTCCAGAGCAATCAGGCAAGAGAAAGAAATAAAGGATATTCATATAGTAAAAGAGGGAGTCAAATTATCTCTGTGTGCAGATGACATGTTTGTATGCTTAGAAAATGCCATCGTCTCAACCCAAAATCTGCTTAAGCTGATAAGCAACTTCAGCAAAGTCTCTGGTTACAAAATCAATGTGCAAAAATCACAAGCATTCCTATACACTGATAATAGACAAACAGAGAGCCAAATCATGCATGAACTCCCATTCACAATTGCTACAAAGAGAATAAAATACTTAGGAATACAACTTACAGGGGATGTAAAGGACCTCTTCAAGGAGAACTGCAAACTACTGCTCAAGGAATTAAGAGAGGACACAAACAAATGGAAAAACATTCCATGCTCATGGATAGGAAGAATCAATATCGTGAAAATGGCCATACTGCCCAATGTACCTCTCTTTGTAAACATGGTTCAAAGCAATCAGATTATGAACAACAGTGAAATAAACTTACTTTTAAAATACAACCACCATTAACAGCTCACCAGTTAGAACAACAGAATGTCAAATAATTGTATTCTCAAATTTAGACTAGAAAATAATAGAGCTTGAGGACAGGGAGTGGAAACTCAATAGTGACATATTGAGATGGGTTAAAAGGTATTCAGTTCTTCATTTCTTTGATTTAAGTATTGTCAATTGTTAGCAGTACAATTAAATTTAATACAGATTTTCAGGAAAAATAATACTACATTAAATGCACAGTTCATTTAAAAACCGGCAATATCATACAATGCCCAAAACTTTTGTTTTTAGAATCAATCTATGTCTAAAGTGTCTTCAATCCAGAGTCTGCAGATGTCTTTGAACCCTTTGGTCATTAGCAGTGAAGCATTGGCATTAGGGTGCCAGGCTGCTTTGTGTCACCCATGCTCCTTGTTTTGAAAAGTGCTAAAGATGCACCCTTGTGGTTGACAGCCTATTACAAGGCATATCGAATATATCTTTCTTCTGTACTTTCAATTTGGCTAAGTTTTTTATACTTTATTTTTAATTTTAGTATTTCTATAAGCCACATAGCTTCTCCTAAAACTCTAAGGGAGCTTTGGGCAAATTGCTCAGTACCTGAGTGGGAGGCCTCTCTGATTCATGGCTAGTTACACCAGTCTTTGTTAACCTTGAACACTCCAGAGTCTATTCTGAAGATTTGGCAATTTATATTGCTTTTCATTGTTTTGCCTTACACATGAGAATCAATCTTCTGTGTACATCAAAATATAATGAAGAATTTTAGTCAATAATTAGGGACTCTAATTTAAAATTTAATTATCTGTGTTGATACCAGAGTAAGCAAGTATAAAATTCATTACCCAGGGCCCTTTCTGTGTGATGACGTTTGTATATGGACAAACAATGACAATGAATATATGAATACAGTACAATGAATATGTTTGTTTCTTTGCCTAGAATTTGACAAGTTTCTTATGGAATGCCTCAATAACAAGATACATTCCAATTTCCAAAATGTTAAAAAAGGAGGAGACTCTGATTCTTACATTAGGGAAACATGGTATTTTATCTGTTGAATTTTATAGTGGCAGAAATAGGAGATACAAAAAATCATAAAAATAAGCCAGGTGTGGTAGCACACACCTGTAGTCCCAGCTACTTGGGATTGCATGAGCCCAGGATTTGTGATCAGCCTGAGCAACATAGCAAGACCCCACTTCAAAAAAAATCAGAAAAAAATGTACTTAAGTAGCCTTTTTGTTCCTGATTTGCTTGTGAGTCCAGCTTCTACCCATTGTCCTGACATAATAATTAATATCATCCTCTTTCACTCTCAAAAGTGTCCTGGCCTACGTAGCAACTTAAATAATGGTTATTCTACTTATTAGTCACTTTTGTTGATGATAACAATGTCTCAAGAGAACAGAATAGCTTGGTATATTATATCCCTTTGAATAAATATCTTAAATTTGTATAATCCTCAGAACAGCCCAATTAAATATTATCTTCCTTTTTTGATGAGGATATGAAGCTCAGTGAGATTAATGGTTGTCAGGGTCATTTAGCTATTATGTGACAGAACCAGTACTCCAACCCACATGTCCAGGGCAAATTAATTCCACTGAGTTTAATAATAATAACACTATGAATGATTATCATCATCACCATTATTACCTTACTAACAACGCTACCATTTGTCCAACAGAGGTTCTTGATCATTGCTGTGCCACAGACCACTTTAGCAATCTGGTGAAAGCAGATTTTCAAACAATATTTTTGAATGCATATAATAAAATGCATAGTGTTACAAGGCTATGAATTTTATTAAAATATAGCAACAATCTTGCACGTTCATCACATGTACCCCAAAACCTAAAATGCAATTAAAAAAAATATATAGTTACCAAAAATTTTAAGGTAAATTTGCAATATAGTTATATATGTGGTTTTAAGAATGAATTTAACAAGATCTGGAAGGATTATTTAATTATGACTATGATGTCAAAGCAATGATGAACATAAAGAATACTTTGTGATTTCTGCAACAAGTCTAATGTGATATGAAAATAACTATGATTTCTACTGGCAACAAAATGACAGGTCCTGCTAATACTACTGAAGTGTGTTGCTTACATTCATAATTAAAAGAAATTCTAAATTTTACTTAGAAGTTAGTTAAAATAAAGATGTAATTTTTTCTCATTCAAATTCACGGATCTCCTACACGTTTGTCAATCCCCAAGGGACCCCCAAATTAGGATTTCCTGCCTTAGAATAAACCTGCAAAACAACTGTTAACCATTTTACAAATGAGTAAACTGAGGCTCAGAGTAATTAAGTAAGTTGCCTAATATTGTTTACCTTATGGCTGAGAAGTGTATCTAATGTCTTTGGCATCTGTACATCACCTCCTTTTGCTCCCCAGTGGCAATCACTATAGAGGTGAAACTGTAGTGTCCACCACTCTCTAAGACTGACAACCTTTTCAACACGATTGCCCTAGTCGTTTGCACATCCTTTAAACACCAATGATGTCCTTGATGAAAAACACAGATATCCAAAGAAAAACTGGAAGAGAGGTCTGAGTGCCTAATGCTTTTTATTCAACCCACCTTGAAGATTTCTGGTGTTCAGTATCCTGTAAGTGGTCCTCACATGGCTCCCCAGATACCTATTTGGATTTTTTTCTCTAATTGCTGTAATTCCTTAGCCTCTTTTTATCTAAACTATACCTATTAAATTATGTTAACTCTTCTCAGAGCTAAATTGCCTCATCTGTTTATTATTTTCTTCATCTTGCCTGAATAGTTTAAAACTTACAAAATATGTCAAGCAATTGTTAAAGATCTAAGTAGTCCCAGGACACATTTATTCGTTACTGTAATTGAGTCTTACTGATTACACATGCATTATAAGTCTCATGATGTACTAACTTTAGCACAACAAAGATACAGTTTTAAAATATTATATGTTTAACATTTTAAAAATCCTGTGTTGTCAATCCAGTTACTGTTGTTCATCCTTTTTGGCGAGTCTGATGTATGGAAGAGTCTCATCTTTGATAAAAAAATGGTGATGACATAGAGTCTGCTGAGAATATATTCAGCCCTATTTTCACCTGAGAAGGAGAAGACTTTTGCCACCTAACCTCCAAAATAAGAGTATCTTATTTTTCCATTATTGAAGGGACCTTTGAAGTTGCACTTGTATTTTGATAATTTATGGACACTTTTTAAAAAATCACCATCATTCTGTATATTCTTCTGGAAAGTATTTGTTTTTAGCATTTATAATAGATGTTGAAACAACTGTATATTATTACGTGCTTGATAATATACACACTAAAAATTCAGCTAATAACCTTAATTGTGGACCCAAGGCTTTCTTCAGAAAGTTTTTTTAAAAAGCAAAACAGAAAAACAGGTTCTGAAAAACTGATGTTATTTTATCACCAACATGAGTGACTACATCATCATCATCGTCATCATCTTCACCAACACCACTATCATCCAGAATGGCATCTAGTTACATCCTCACATGGGTTCACATATGCAAACATACACATATATATGTGTTTAAACACACACATACATGCATATATTTATTCATTCACTCAGCATATGTTTACTGAGCACCTACTATGTGCCAGGCAGTGTTTTGGGGTTTGCCCTCATCTTGCTTCCGTTCTAGTGAATCAAGACTGATAATAAATTGGATAAATAAGTAAAATAGTATGTTAGATGAAAATAACTGCTGAGGAGAAAGATAAGGTAGGGAGCAGAGATAGGGTATGTGAGGATAGGGCTGTTTTAATTTTTGATATAGGGGAACAAGGCAGACTTTATGGAGGTGGTAATATTTGGTTAAGACCTGAAAAGGATAAAGAAGAGAGCTACATGGGTATCTGGAGGAAAGCATTCAAGGGAAGGTGAGGAGTTGTTGCAGAGGTGCTGCTGGAGACCATGCTTGACATTGACGGGATAAGGAGGAAGCCAATGTGCTTGAAATGGAGCGTGAAAGGAGAGCAGTAGGACAAGAAGTCCACATAAAGGAGCCCAGGCAGAGTCAAGCCCCTTGGGCCATTTTCTCTGAGTAAGATTGGAACTATGAGAGGCTTTTGAGCATAGGAGAAACATGATCTGAATTAACTTTCTAAAATAATCATTCTGGCTGCTGGGTTGAGAATAGACTAAAGGGGAACCAAAATTGAAGAAAGATGTTAGTCTAGGAAAGACTTGATGGTAGTTTCGAAGAAGATGATAGCTGTGAAAGGCATAGCAAGTTGTCAGGCTGCAGATAATGTTTTAAGGAAACAGCCTTAATGATTGTGGATTGCATATGCAGTATGAGAGAAATAGAGGAATCAAGTGACATTTCTCAAAAGAAAATATACAGATGGCCAAAAAACATATGAAAATATGATCAACATCACTAATCATCAAGAAAATGCAAATAAAAACCACAGTCAGATACCACATTACCCCTGCGACAATGGCCATTATTTAATAATCAAAAAATAATAGATGCGGTCATGAATGCAGAGAAAAGGGAACTCACACACTGCTGGTGGGAATGTAAATTAGTTTAGCCTCTAAGAAAACAGTATGGACATTTCTCAAAGAACTAAAGTATATCTACCATTCTATCCAGCAATCCTACTACTAGAGATCTGCCCAAAGGAAAAGAAGTCATTAAATCAAAAAGACACCTGCACATGTATGTTTATCACATCATGGTTTACAATTGCAAAGTTATGGAATCAACCTAAATGCCCATCAGTAGATGACTGGGTAAAGAAAATGTGGTACATATATACCATGGAATACTACTCAGTCATAAAATAGAATGAAATAGTATCTTCTGCAGCAACTTGGTTGGAACTGGAGGCCGTTATTCTAATTGAAGTAACTCAGTAATGGAAAACCAAATACCACATGTTCTCACTTACAAGTCAAAGCTAAGCCATGGATATGCAAAGACATATAGAGTGGTATCATGGACATTGGAGACTCAGAAAGGGGGAGAGTGGCAGGTGAATGAAGGTTGAAAAACTACCTATTGGGTACAATGTACATTATTCAAGTTACAAGTGCACTAAAATCCCAGGCTTCACTGCTATACAATTCATCCATTAACCAAAAACCACTGTTCCCCTAAAGTTATTAAGATAACAAAATATTTTAAGTGTAGAGTGCAGGGTAGAAGTCTATAGATAGCCATAGGCCTGGAGTTTTCTTCATATAAGTGCTCCATCTGAATGGAAAATAGTGCTTACCCTCTCACAGCACCCCTGCCTCCTATCCAGCGGAAGCTCAGCTTCTACACTTTCAATGCTGTGATTGTTAGTTTTGCTCTCCAGACAATATAGTGCCATTAGAGGCTCTGTCTCTTCAGCTTGAAGATCCCCTAGTCCCCAGGGTCTGGATTCCCCCCACAAGCTTCCTTTATCCCATCGTTGCGACCCTCACTGTAATCAGTCTCTCGAAGCTGTTTTTTCCTTCTCCTGATGTCTCAATCTCTTCTCTTTTTTCTCCACGGCTATTGTTGCCACCAGTTCCTAAAGCCATTGGATGCACCACCTTTCCTTCAATAAGTCAGCTGATGTAATTGGATAGAGATGATTTTTTGGCTAACTTGTTCAGCCTTTTTGAGGTTCAATTCCCTATTCTATAGACAACTTGAGGCTTCTTTAGTCATAAAGCCAAATAAATAATAATTCAACTTTCACCCTCAGATTCTCCCTGACCAAGATCATGTCTTCCATTTTTTAAACAGTCTGAAAGATGGCAAGGGCTGAAAGACGGACACAGGAAACTACTGCCGTACCCCACATGAAAGCTGGTGGTCACTTGGACTGAGTGAGAACAGTGAAACTGATGGGAAGTTGTTGGAGAGTAGGTCTGTTTTGAAAACAGAGCCGACAAGATTTTTTTGATAGATTGCATTTTGGGTGTACAAGCAAGAGAGGAGTTCCAGAAGGAACCAACTTTACCAGCACCTTGATTTTAGACCTGTAAGACTTATTTCGGACTTACAACCTTCCTGACTGTTAGAAAATAAAATTTTAGGCTGGGCACAATGGCTCATGCCTATAATCCTAGCACTTTAGGAGGCCAAAGTGGGTGGATTACCTGAGCCCAAAAGTTTGAGACCAGCCTGGGCAACATGGTGAGACTTTGTCTCTACAAAAACATACACAAAAATTAGCTGGGCGTGATGGTACACCTGTAGTCCCAGCTACTCAGTAGACTGAGGTGGGAGGATTGCTTGAGCCTGGGAGGTCAAAGCTGCAGTGAGCCGAGATCATGCCACTGCACTCCAGCCTTGGCGGCAGAGTGAGACCCTGTCTCGAAACACACACACACACACACACACACACACACACACACAGACACACACACACAATTGTATTGTTACAAGACAGTGATTGTGATAAGTTGTGATAGCAGCAATAGGTAATGAATACAAAATTAGACATATAAGTGGAGATACTGAGTAGCTGTTGGATATGAGTCTAGAATTCAGGATATGCATGAAAATATGAATTTGGAACTCATAACCATACAGATTTATTTACAACCATAAGCCTAAATAAGGGCTCCAACAGAGTTAGTGTGATAGAGCAAAGAAGATTCCTTTAGTCTGTTTCTGAGCACCCCAATGTCTATTGGTCAGGAGGATGAGAAAACCAGCCAAGAAAAATAAGAAGAGTATCCAGTGAGGCATGAAAAGATCCAAGAATCTCAGGTTCCAGAAGCCAAGGGAAGAAAGCATTTCCAGGAGTAAACAAATGTCAAGTACAGCTCCATCACAGACTGAAATTCTGATGCTCACTAGTGGTCTCCATTTTAAATTTTTTTATTAATGCCTACAAATTCTAGGGGTGACAACTAATGTTTGAGAGTGAGATACTCTAAAGAACATGCTTATATTTATCCTTTTGGAGATTGTCTAAGGTCCGATCCTCTCTTGGAAAGCTAAATTCTGGACAACATTAGTTGAGTGCTTAGAATAAAGTCATTTGTTCATATTTCAAGTATTTTCAAATGCCTGTTAGCTAGGTTCTGAGAATATGCTGATGAACTAACAAGGTCCCTGTTCTCATAGGAGAACTTTCAGTGTAGGGTACTTGCCAATATTGAGTAATATTGAGTAAATATTTGTGTTCTAGAGTATAGCATAGAAGAGGCCAAACATCATCTCTCCTTTCAAGCTTTTGCTAATATTTTTCAGTAGTTGCTTTCCCTTCTTTGTACATATTCATAGAATTCATCTCATTTAATGTATTAGCCAGTTATTGCCTCTGCTGGTAAACTCTGTCCTTTAGGAAACCAGCCCTTTCTTAGTCATCTTCATATATATAATCCATCATAGGTAGGTTGGAAATAGATTTATTATTAAAACCAGAAAATGCTCGCAAGAGAAAGGAGGCTGTATTAATTAACCCCAAGACAAGGGATGTAAACTGGGACTTCCAAGGGCAAACAAAAATGTATAGTCACCCTATCCCTCAGTTTATCTCAAAATAACTGTTGAATAAATATATTTTGATCCCTGAAAAAAACACAGTTACTGAAATATGACTTAATATTGTGCTTTTTGCTTCAGTTGAGTATCAATATGTAGAAAATAGTGTTAGGAAAATTGTTTCTGCATCATTTGTAAAACTGTTATTGGAGACTGTGTCCATTATTTTGTCCAGTGTTCCTCATATAAAGAGCCACATAATTACTCCTCTTAGAATTGAACGCTAGAAAAAAAAATATTGCTTTTTCAAGGAGCCAGTGGTGTGCTTTCTCTTCCTAGATAATGAGAGCTCAGTAATACATCAATCACCCTCTTACATTGGCAGCCACAAGCTAGAGCTAAATTATGTCCTCAAGTTGCTATTGAGGCTATGTCAAAATGTCCCCAATTGTGACTTTGCCTTAAATAGTTAGTGTGCACTTACTATGTGCTTAGCTTTGTTATTTAACCTAGACATATGGCAGAGACCAACACATATGTGATTCCTGCATTCATGGCATTTTCTTAGTTCTAGTTCATTTACCTACTCTTTTAGTATGGCATTAGGATCTTTTCTTGTAGAAAGCCTTGAATTTTCACAGGAGCAAGGCAGGAATAAAAAACAAATTGAATGAAGTGCAATAGGCCAACAAATTAGAGAGGGGCATGGCATGTTAGTCATAGAAGGCTTTGGGACAAGTAGGGCATGAAGTCACTTGAGCAGACCAAGAGCCCTGAAGTTTATATTTTAATACTTTTGTTTTGTGTAAGGTTTCAAACCTGCTAATTTTCTTTTGAAAAGAAGAAAAGGCCCACCTAAGAGAACATAATTATTTCTAAAGCTGTGTTTAGCATCTTTACTAATACTAATAAAGAGTGCTTAATTAAATAAAGCATGTGGGAATATTGTCATGATCCAGAAATGCTGAAAGTGCTTTTCTGTAAGCTATAGAGAAACAAAAACTCACAAATTGGGTTTTAATATGCTACACCCTAATACACCCTAGGATTGAGTAAATATTTGGGTTCTAGAGTATAGCCCAGTCTATTTTTGCAGGACAAGAAAATGACAAGTACTATATTTTTTTAAATAACCTGTCTACTTATAGGTAGATGAGCCTAGCTGTCAGTTATAACCTTAGAAAGGGACTTAAAGAAGCTACTGTAGTCTTCCCAGCCAAGAGAAGGGCATTAGAGGTCAACCAGAAAGCACTATCTTGGCTGGTACAACCACACCATCAAAAACAAGAAACAGGAGACTTCTGCCAAGATAGCCAAATAGGAACAGCTCCGGAGCACAGTTCCCAGCAAGAGTGACACAGAAGGTGAGTGATCTCCACATTTCCAACCAAGGTACCAGGTTCATCTCAATGGGATTAGTTGGACAGTGGGTGTAGCCCAAGGAGGACGAACCAAGGCAGTGTGGGGTGTTGCCCCACCTGGGAAGTGCAACGGGCTGGAGAAATCCCCCTCCTACCTAAAGGAGGCTATCAGGGACTTTTCCAGACACTCCAGAACTCCAGTTTCCCAAGGCCTTTACAGCCTGCAAACCAGGAGATTCTCACTGTTGTCAAAAACACCAGTGTCACGGGTTTCCAGCACAAAACTGGGCAGCCATTTTAGCTGGCATCTCAAATGCCTGCAAGACAGAACCACTCATTCCCCTGAAAAAAAGGGGGCTGAAAGCAGGGAGCCAAGCGATCTGGCTTGGCGGGTCGCACCACCACAAAGACCACCAAGCTGAGACCCATTGGCTTTTCACAGCCAGCACAGCAGTTTGAGCTCGACCTGAGGTGGTCGAACTCAGTAGCGGGAGGGGCATCTGCCATTACTGAGGCAGTTCTAATCTTGCCTGTTTAAACAAAATCACACAGACGTTTACACAGCAGCTGGGCAGAGCCTGCAGCAGCTCAGTAAGGCCTCTGTAGGCACACTGTGACTAGACTCCCTCCTTGCTGGGCAGGACATCTCTGAAAAAAGACAGCAGCCCATCAGGGACTTATAGGTAAAGCCCCACCTTCCCAGGACAAAGCACCTGGGAAAAGGGGTATTTGTGAGTTCCATGGCAACAGGCTTAAACCTCCCTGCCCGGCAGCTCAGAAGGGAGCAATGGCGCTCTAGGACAACACTTGAGCTCTGATAAGGGACAGACTCCCTCCTCAAGTGGCTCCCTGACCCCTGTATATCCAAAGAGACACCTTATACAGGAGAGCTCTGGCTGACATCTGGCAGGTACCCCTCTGGGACAAAGTTACCAGAGGAAGGAACAGGCAGCAATCCTTGCTGTTCTGCAGCCCCCACGGGTCTGGAGTGGGCCTCCAGCAGTCCTGCAGCAGAAAACAGAAAGAAACAGCTTCAACATCAACAGAAAGGACGTCCACTCAGAGACACCATCTGAAAGTCACCAACTTCAAAGACCAAAGGTAGATAAATCCAGGAAGATGGGAAGAAACCAGTGCAAAAAGGCTAAGATCACCAAAAACCAGAACACCTCTTCTCCTCAAGGGACCACAACTCCTTGCCAACAAGAAAACAAAATTAGATGGAGAATGAGTTTGACAAAAGCAGAAGCAAACTTCAGAAGGTGGGTAATAACAAACTTTTCTGAGCTAAAGGAACATGTTCTAACCTAATGCAGAGAAACTAAGAACCTTGAAAAAAAGATGAAATGCTGACTAGAATAACCAGCTTAGAGAATGATTTGATGGAGCTGAAAAACACAGCATGAGAACTTTGCAAAGCATACACAAGTTTCAGTAGCCAAATCGATCAACCAGAAGAAAGGATATCAGAGACTGAAGATCAACTCAATGAAATAAAATGAGAAGGCAAGATTAGAGAGAAAAGAGTGAAAATAAATGAACAAATCCTCCAAGAAATATGGAATTATGTGAAAAGACAATCTGCATTTGATAGGTGTACCTAAATGTGACAGGGAGAATGAAACCAAGTTGGAGAACACTCTTCAGGATAGTATCCAGGAGAACTTTCCCAACCTAGCAAAGAAGTCCAACATTCAAATTCAGGAAATACAGAAAACACCACAAAGATAGAAACAGCAACCCCAAGGCACATAATCATCAAATTCACCAGGATTGAAATGAAGGAAAAAATGCTAAGGGCAGCCAGAGAGAAAGGTCAGGTTACCCACAAAGGGAGCCCATCAGACTTACAGTGGATCTCTTGGCAGAAACCCTACAAACCAGAGGAGAGTGGGGGCCAATATTCAACATCCTTAAAGAAAAGAACTTTCAACCTAGAATTTCATATCTAGCCAAATTAAGCTTTTTAAGTGAAGGAGAAATAAAATCCTTTATGGACAAATAATTGCTGAGAGATTTCATCACCACCAGGCCTTCCTTACAAGAGCTCCTGAAGGAAGCACTACACGTGGAAAGGAACAACCGGAACCAGCCACAAAAACATACCAAACTGTAAAGACCGTCAACACTATGGAGAAACTGCATCAACTAATGGACAAAAGAACCAGCTATCATCAAAATGGCAGGATCAAATTCGCACATAACAACATTAACCATAAATGTAAATGGGCAAAATGTCCCAATCAAAAGACACAGACTGGCAAATTGGATAAAGAGTAGAGACCCATTAGTGTGCTGTATTCAGGACACCCATGTCTTGTGCAAAGACACACATAGGTTCAAAATAAAGGGATGGTGGAAAATTTACCAAGCAAATGGAGACTAAAAAAGAGCAGGGGTTGCAATCCTAGTCTCTGATAAAACAGACTTTAAATCAACAAAGATCAAAAGAGACAAAGAAGGGCATTACATAATGGTAAAGGGATCAATGCAACAAGAAGAGCTAACAATCCTAAATATATATGCACCCAATAGAGGAGCACCCAGTTATATAAAGCAAGTTCTTAACAATGTGCAAAGAGACTTAGACTCCCACACAATAATAGTGGGAGACTTTAAGATGCCACTGTCATTATTAGACAAATCAATGAGACAAAATTAACAAGGATATCCAGGACTTGAACTCAGATCTGGACCAAGTGAACCTAATAGACATCTACAGAAATCTTCACCCCAAATTCACAGAACATACATTCTTGTCAGCACCACATTGCACTTACTCTAAAATTGACCACATAATTGGAAGTAAATCACTCCTCAGCAAATGCAAAAGAACAGAAATCATACCAACTAGTCTTTCAGACCACAGTGCAATCAAATCAGAACTCAGGACTAAGAAACTCATTCAAAACTGCACAACTACATGGAAACGGAGCAACCTGCTCCTGAATGACTACTGGATAAATAATGAAATGAAGGCAGAAATAAAGATATGCTTCAAAAATCAATGAGAACAAGGACACAATGTACCAGAATCTCTGTGACACATTTAAAGCAGTGTCTAGAGGGAAATTTATAACACTAAATGCCTACATGAGAAATGAGAACGGATCTAAAATCAACACCCTAATGTCACAATTAAAAGAACTAGAGGAGCAAGATCAAACAAATTCCAAAGCCAGCAGAAGATAAGAAATAACTAAGGTCAGAGCAGAACTGAAGGAGATAGAGACAGAAAAAAAACTTCAAAACATCAGTAACTCCAGAAGGTGGTTTGTTGAAAAGATCAACAAAATAGACTGCTAGCCAGACTAATAAAAAAGAAAAGAGAGAAGAATCAGATAGATGCAATAAAAAATGAAATGGGGATATCACCACCAATTCCACAGAAATACAAACTACCATCAGAGATTACTACAAACAGCTCTATGCACATAAACCAGTAAATCTAGAAGAAATGGATAAATTCCTGGACACTTACACCCTCCCAAGACTAAACCATGGAGAAACTGAATCCCTGAGTAGACCTATAACAAGGTCTGAAGTTGAGGCAGCAATTAATAGGCTACCAACCAAAAAAAGTCCAGGACCAGACAGGTTCACAGCTGAATTCTACCAGAGGTATAAAGAGGAGCTGGTATCATTGCTTCTGAAACTATTCCAAACAATACAAAAAGAGGGAATCCTCCCTAACACATTTTATGAGACCAACATCATCCTGATACCAAAACCCGGCAGAGACACAACTAAAAAAGAAAATTTCAGGCCAATATCCATGATGAACATTGATGTGAAAATCTTCAATAAAATACTGGCAAACCAAAACCAACAGCACATCAAAAAGCTTATCCATTACGATCCAGTCAGCATCATCCCCCAAATGCAAAGCTGGTTCAACATACACAAGTGTATCATGTAATCTATCACATAAACAGAACCAAAGACAAAAACCACATGATCATCTCAATAGACACAGAGAAGGCCTTCGACAAAATTCAACAGCCGTTTATGCTAAAAACTCTCAATAAACTAGGTATTGGTAAAATGTATTTCAAAATAATAAGAGCTATTTATGACAAACCCACAGCCAATATCATACTGGATGGGCAAAAACTGGAAGTATTCCCTTTCAAAACTGGCATAAGACAAGGGTGCCCTCACTCACCACTCCTATTCAATGTAGTATTGGAAGTTCTGGCCTGAGCAATGAGGCAAGAAAAAGAAATAAAGGGTATTCAATTAGGAAAAGAGGAAGTCAACCTGTCTCTATTTGCAGAATGACATGACTGTATATTTAGAAGACCCTATTGTCTCAGCCCAAAATCTCCTTAAGCTGATAAGTAACTTCAGCAAAGTCT
The DNA here is from genome assembly GCF_048565385.1 of Saimiri boliviensis. Lineage (NCBI taxonomy): Eukaryota > Metazoa > Chordata > Mammalia > Primates > Cebidae > Saimiri > Saimiri boliviensis. The sequence goes on along the minus strand of NC_133463.1, from coordinate 29,919,138 downwards.
CCAGATACAAAATCAATGTGCAAAAATCACAAGCATTCCTATACACCAATAACAGACAGAGAGCCAAATTATGAGTGAACTCCCATTCACAGTTGCTATGAAGAGAACAAAATACCTAGGAATACAACTAGGAAGGGACGTGAAGGACCTCTTCAAGGAGAACTACAAACCACTGCTCAAGGAAATAAGAGAGGACACAAACAGATGGAAAAACATTCCATGCTCATGGTTAGGAAGAATCAATATCTTGAAAATGGCCACACTGCCCAAAGTAATTTATAGATTCAATGCTATCCCCATCAAGCTACCATTGACCTTCTTCACAGAACTGGAAAGAACTATCTTAAACTTCATATGGAACCAAAAAAGAGCCCACATAACCAAGACAATCATAAGAAAAAAAATAACAACAAAAAAACAAATCTGGAGGCATCATGCTACCTGACTTCAAGCTATACTACAGTCTACAGTAATCAAAACAGCATGGTACTGGTATCAAAACAGAGATATAGACCAATGGAACAGACAGAGGCCTTGAAAGTAATGCCATACATGTCCAACCATCTGATCTTTGGTTAAACCTGACAAAAACAAGCAATGGAGAAAGGATTCCCTATTTAATGAATGATGTTGGGAAACTGGCTAGCCATGTGCAGAAAGCTGAAACTGGATGCCTTCTTTACATTTTATACAAAATTAACTCCAGATGGATTAAAGATTTAAACATAAGACCTACCACCATAAAAACCCTGGAAGAAAACCTAGGCAATACCATTCAGGACATAGGCATAGGCAAGGATTTCATGACTAAAACACCAAAAACAATGGCAACAAAAGCCAAAGTAGACAAATGGGATCTAATTAAACATAAGAGCTTCTGCACAGCAAAAGAAACTATCATTAGAGTGAACCAGCAACCAAGAGAATGGGAAAAAATTTTTGCAAGCTACCTATCTGACAGAGGGCTAATATCCAGAATCTATGAAGAACTAAAACAAATTTACAAGAAAAAAACACCCCATCAAAAAGTGGAAGAAGGCTATGAACAGACACTTCTCAAAAGAAGACATTTATGCAGCCAACAAACATAGAAAAAATGCTCATCATCCCTGGTCATTAAAGAAATGCAAATCAAAACCACATTGAGATACCATCTCACGCCATTTAGAATGGCGATCATTAAAAAATCTAGAGACAACAGATGCTGGAGAGGATATGGAGAAATAGGAATGCTTTTACACTGTTTGTGGGAGTGTAAATTAGTTCAAACATTGCAGAAGACAGTGTGGCAATTCCTCAAGGATCTAGAAATAGAAACACCATTTGACCCAGCAATCCCATTACTGGGTATATATCCAAAGAATTATAAATCATTCTGTTATAAAGACACATGCACACATATATTCATTGCAGCACTGTTTACAATAGCAAAGACTTGGAACCAACCCAGATGCCCATCAATGATTGACTGGATAAAGAAAATATGGCACATATACACCATTGAATACAATGCAGCCATAAAAAAATGGATGAGTTCATGTCCTTTGCAGGGACATCGATGAATCTGGAAACCGTCATTCTCAGCAAACTGACACAAGAACAGAAAACCAAACAGCACATATTCTCATTCATAAGTGGGTGCTGAACAATGAGAACACATGGACACAGGGAGGGGAACATCACACACCAGGACCTGTTGTGGGGGTGGGAGAGCTAGGGGAGGGATAGCATGGGGTCAGGGGATTGGGGAGGGATAACATTATGAGAAAACCTAATGTAGATGATGGGGAGATGGATGCAGCAAACCACCATGTCGTGTGTATATCTATGTAACCATCCTGCACTATCTGCACATGTACCCCAGAACTTAGAATTAATAAAAAACAACAAAGAAAAGAAATATATGTATGTACATGTATATGCACTATATAAACACATATTCTATGGATATTTAGATTTGTTTTGAGATGTTCACATATATGTGTGTATATGTGTGTGTGTGTAGTATGTGTGTATGTGTATTTCTCTGTATATGAGCAAAATATCCTTGAAAAAATACATAAGCTGTTTAGAAAGTTATATCTGAGAAGGGGAATTCGAGTCCCTAGCGGATAAAGGTGGTAGTTTATTGTTGTGGTTAGGTATCCTTTTGTACTTTTTAAATGTTGACCCATGTAAGTATATCGCTGATTCTTTTAAAATATACACATAAAAAAATTTAAAAATAATTCTTTTATTAAAAAAACAATAAACACACCTTTATTCTTTATGTGTTAGCTTATTTACCATGTCACAGTGTTAAAGGAGGAGGGTCAAATGAAGGAAAGGTTCTTTTTGCAGGCAATTTAGTTGTTACCTTTTGAACCCGAAGAAGAATAGTAGTGTGGTGGGTATAACAGGAAAGACTGACAGATAACTTGTTATAAGAAGGGATTGAGAGGGATAGAAAATGACAAAGGCAGGGGAGTCTGCTCATATAAAGCCAGCTGTGTTGGAGATTGCTCGTCTACAACTGCATACTGAAATGAATATGAAAGCACTAACATGAAACACTTGACCAACATATAGTATATTAAAGCAATCAAAATTTTATTGTGAGCTCTTGAGTTCCACTGCTTCTGTTATCATTATATTGCTTCAACACAAAAGAATAAAATTAGAAGCTGAGGTAGATATTAATTTGGTATGTAAGCCTTTTTTAAAGTCTATCTGCTGAATACCATGGATATTGCATTCTTTTTTTCCTAAAAGCATATCAAATGCAGTCAGATTTGCTATGTAATATAAATAAAATCACTCTTTTAGCTAATGTTTATGCCATATTTTTAGCCTTCTGGCTCACTGTTATTATCATAGTGTCATTTATGCAGGGATCATGTGTTTTTGGTAAGTTTAAGGGTTATTCACAGACATTAACAAGCATGAGAGGAGAATTCACTAAGATCTATAGTGCTTCAAATGATATTGTAAACATTGGACTGTCTGAAAACATAGGTTTGTCTCACAACAGAATACCTCTGAGCACACACACAGAATGATAGGTCTGGAAAGGGATCTCCAGTACCTTTTCATTCTGTTACTGTCTCTGGGTACAACGGTGGCTAAGTGTCTGCAATTTTGGTACTAATGTAACTTAAGCAAGACTGCCCATTTCCCAAGCTGCAGCCAGTTGAGCTATCAAATAAAATAACTTACATCATCATACCTTTCCTGGCTCTCCCTTGGGTGCCCAACACTATTCAAAACTGAGTGCTGGAGACTGATAGTAAAGGTCAAAAGCAACAGTCTGAACTTCAGGTAGATCTGACCAGAAAGTAAAGGCTATCTTTTTACTTTCCACAGCAGGAGAACCTTCTTTACCTGTCATCCAATCATGTTAGTTGTTTGAGTTGAAGCTCTGTAAAAACACCAGCTTCATCCACAGAATCTGGGAATTCCAGGATCACTGGCAGGATTGCAAAACAGGATTGTAGTAACTCAGTGCACACACCGTCAGATGATTTCCTTCTGAGAACTTGTTTGGGCCTACCACCTGACCAAACAGCATCATCACTGTTATCTGTAAAATATTTACATTTGCAGGGCAAGAGAGAGGTACTAAAGTTGATTGCCCTGTGTCAGTGTGGAATTTACTTCTTTGAAGAATAAATCAAGGAGGCTACATGATTAATTCAAATGGGAGTCTCTTTCCTTTTCACTTGCTCTTGGGACTACAATGTCACTTTAAGTCAAAATCAAAGACATGTTTAGAAACACGAAAAAATACGTTTATTTTTCCATGGTTTTCTCATAGCTTATTTTCTCTAGGTTATGAGAAAATAAAAAACTTTTAAACAAAGAAGCAGCCAAATTTGGAGAGAGAAGAGATATTATTAAACTTGGATCTATATTCCTGAAAAATAGCCTAGAATTTTATAAAAGCAAAAAACACAAACATCATCCTGTGTTTTTATTAGGAAGTAAGTATTTTAAAACATGCATATGTATTTTAAACACTTTCCTTCTTTTGAATCTTGCATTGCATCCAAAGAATGCTAACGGTTACCAAATTGTTCTTTGGCAGAGTAGCCTGACCCTTTAAAAAAAAAAAAAAAAAAAAAAGGAAGAGAGTGTTATAGCATGTGATTGTAGCACAAGACAAAATTATAAATCCTCAACCCTGAGCAGATATTAACTAATCCTATGATCTGACCCTAAGAGGTTACCTTGGAGCATTCCTGTCCATTGCATTATGTATATTACATGGTAATAAATGACAGTTTTCATGGCTCCCAATAAAGAGTTGCTTTTCCTTATTTAGAGGACAAAGTAGGGGGTTTACAGACAATATCCGAATTATCATTGAGCTGCTCAGCCTCCTCATCTATGTGCCTCAGCTTGCTCAATCTGTGCTGGTTATCTCAGCGATAAAGCATTCAGCCTCTAGAAGTTGGTTTCTTCCTACACCCTATAAACAAGAGGATGAATATCTTGTTACGTATGCTAAAATAGGTTGGGTGAAATAAGCATTACTCTGCTCCCTGTCACTAGCTATAATCAGCTTTTCAAATCTACACTGAGTGTGTCCCCACACATAGCACACTAAGGAATAAGGATGTTTGTGACAACATATCCCTGAGAAGCAGCAGTTCTAACGGCCTAGTGACCCAGGTATTCATTCCAGTTTCTTTGTGCAGAGACATTTTCCCAACTCCTTCACCATGTGCTAACAATTAGATAATGACTCCATAAATGTAGAGAAAAAGCAGTGTCATGGATGGTGGGTGGTTTGTTTTCTTAGTTCTTTATTGAAAACATATGGAGATGTTTATATATAAATAGAAAACAATAGAATGCTGCCATCATGTAAGCAGCAACTGAAAAAATCCTGCATGAATAGAAATCAAACATTTCTATACCTATGCCAGAATTCTGGTTTACTGGTGTCTACACATCCTGTCTTATTTGGCTTGAAAAGATGTTTTATTATTTTAGGCTTTTTATTTCTAGTTGGAAAGAAATTGTGGAGCAAGAGATTTTTGTTTTTGTTTTCATTTCTATCTTTGCTTAAATTACTTTGTTAGCAGGAACAGTAACTTCTGTCCAAGTATACCTTATGTTACGATCATGAAAAAGAGTTTTTACTCTATATATTTAACTACATTCTTTGTATTTCTAAATTAAAAGTGAATACTCGTGGCCTGTCAGAAGTGACTTTCAGGAGACCCAGCAGTGGAGAGGTTGAGAGCACAGCTTAGCAGGTAGAATCAGTGCTCTCAACTGCTTAGGAGGTGGAAGGAATTCCTCCGGGTTAGAATTCTAGCTGCACTACTTAACTAGCTAGGTAATCATGGGAAAGTTAATCAACCTGACTAAACTTCAGTTACTTAATCTGTAAAATGAGAAATATAAGAGCACTTATATAATGATTGTACACACTCACCAGATGAGCTGTAAGACGTTACACATAGTGTCTGGCTCGTAGGAAACATCACAGAAATGCTGCCTACCATCATTGTAATCAGCTAACAGAAGAGCTTATATTGGGACCATCCTTGAAAATCTGAGAAGTGTTGATGCCCAGTGCCAAAAACATAACAACAGTTACGCTACTGTTTACCAAGTGCTACTTATGTCCCAGGCTTTACAATGTACTGTTTTTGACAATTCCATGAACTGGGTACCATTATCATCCCATTACAGCTAAAGATTGGTTGATACGTGGGTCACACCCAGTCTGGATCATTCAGAAGCCCACACTCTTGATTTCCTGCTACATATATAGCCTAGGGCACTTTGAAACCTTCTTTATTTACACTATTCTCTGTGTTCTCGTCAACATCCTGTGACATTGCACAATGGCATTCACAAACTGTGAAGTCCTCTTTCCCTAGGACATCTGTTCATTTGCAGTTAAAGAAGACCAGGAAGCACTTAATGAACACGTTATTAAAAACCCTGGTTTTCAATTCATGCAATCACTTTCACTTTGGTCTATAAAGGCCTTTTCTTCAAAGGTGCTTGAAGCTTCATATGGACAGGCTCATTATTTAAGCGTTTGCCCCACCCTACAGATGCAGAACCCAAGTACCAAGGTAACATGACTTGGGGACAGAGGAAGAGGCCATTCACCCACCTTGGTAGTCCAGTGTATCACTTAATGAGTCAGGAATACAACAGACTGGGCCCAGGGCATTGTCCAACTCACCAGGCTGCTCATTAACGTTGGGCCACAAACATTAATGTTTGTGTAATAGCCAAACTAGCTCCACTTTTTAAAAATTTATTTTAAGTTCAGGGGTACATGTGCAGGTTTGTTACATAGGGAAACTTGCATCATGAGAGTTTGTTGTACAGATTATTTCCTCTCCTAGGTATTAAGCCTAGTAGCCATTTGTTATATTTCCTGATCCTCTCTCTCCTTCCACCGTCCACACTCTGGTAGGTCCCAGTGTGTGCTGTTCCCCTCTATCTGTCCATGTGTTCTCACCATTTAACTCCCACTTATAAGTGAGAACATGCGGTGTTCAGTTTTCCATTTCTGCATTAGTTTGCTAATGGCCTCCAGCTCCATCCATGTCCCTGCAAAGGACATGATCTCATTATTTTTGTGGTTGAATAAGATTTCATGGTGTATATGTACCACATTTCCTTTATCCAGTCTATCACTGATGGGCATTTAGGTTGATTCCATGTCTTTACTATTGTGAATAGTGCTGCAGTGTTCATACACATGCATGTTTCTTTATGATATCGAATGATTTATATTTCCCTTTTACTGGTATATACTCAGTAATGGGGTTGCTGGGTTGAATGATAATTCTGTCTCTAGGTCTCTCAGGAGTCACCATACTGCTTTCCACAATGGTTGAACTAATGTATACTCCCATCAACATTGTATAAGTGTTCCCTTTTCTCCTCAACCTTGCCAGCATGTATTTTTTTAGTTTTTAATAAAAGCCACTCTGACTGGTATGAGCATTTCTCTAATGATCAGTGATACTGCACTTTTTTTCATATGCTTCTTGGCCACATGTATGTCTTCTTTAGAGAAGCATCTGTTCATATCCTTTGCCCACGTTTTAATGGGGTTGTTTTTCTCTTGTAAATTTGTTTAGGTTCCTTACAGATGCTGGATATTAAAACTTTGTCAGATGCATAGTTTTGCAAAAATGTTCTCCCATTCTGTAGGTTGTCTGTTTACTCTGTTGATAGTTTCTTTTGCTGTACAGAAACTCAGTTTAATCAGGTTCCACCTGTCAATTTTTGCTTTTGTTACGATTGCTTTTGGCATCTTTGTCATGAAATCTTTTCTAGTTCCTATGACCAGAATGGTATGCCTAGGTTGTCTTCTGGGTTTTTATAGTTTGGGGCTTCACATTTAAGTCTTTAATCAATCTTTAGTTGATTTTTGTATATGGTCTAAAGAAGAGGTCCAGTGTCAACTTCTGCATATGGCTACTCAGTTATCCCAGCATCCTTTATTAAATGCGGAGCTCTTTCCCCATTGCTTTTGTCAGCTTTGTAGAAGATCAGATGTTTGTAGGTGTGCAGTCTTATTTCTGGGCTCTCTCTACTCTGTTCCATTGGTCTATGTGTCTACTTTTGTACCAGTACCATGCTGTTTTGGTTATTGTAGCCCTGTAGTATAATTTGAAGTTGGGTAATGTAATGCCTCCCGCTTTGTTCTTTTTGCTTAGAATTGCCTTGGCTATTGGGGCTCTTTTTGAGTTCATTATGAATTTAAAATAGTTTTTTCTAGTTCAGTGAAAAATGTCACTGGTACTTTGACAAGAACAGCATTGAATCTGTAAATTGATTTGGGCAATATAGCCATTTTAATGATACTGATTCTTCCTATCCATGTAGCTCCAATTTTAACCTGCATAGTACACGATTAGGAGTACTCTGCCTGATTTTCTTGTTGGAAGAGTGGGATCTGCCTGCAATATGGTAACCCACACAAACAAAACGGCTTGATTCTGTTTTCATTTGCAAAATATATTGTGAATGTTTTTTTCTCCTTTTTGCAGGAGAATTTTTTTTCTCCTTTTTGCAGTTTAGGGTTGTGGGTATGGTGGGGCATACAAGGGAAGAGGCTTAGGACTGCCAAATTACTTGTCAACCTGCTGACTTAGCATCAATGTACTAGTTAAATTAGTCCTGAATGTAAGATATTAATGCAAATATTTTGCATATTATTAGCTTTAATGATGTTACCATAATGCAATGGCCACAGCTGAAAGCCGAGGTGACACTTTTTATTATAAATTCCTTGGGTCTTTCACTGAAAATCACCATGAAGACAAATCCCTTAGAAGTGAGAGTGGAAATATGAGCAGACCTCTACATCATTAATCTTCTCATCATTAATAACAAAAAGTGTTGGTGTCCCAGGGCCCTGCATTCAGTAAATTCTGGCAACATCTTCTTTTAGAACCTGTCCTACTCTTGCCTTTGTAAATACAGTACACTTTGAGAGCAAAAGATTAGGCAATCATTATAAAATGGAATCTTTTTTATTTAAAAAAAAATACTATGTAATCCTCAAATTGTTATGTAAGTGGGAAATCACTCTAAATGCAGAACAAGTATTGCTTACTCTCCAGTGCTATGCTAGTGATGGTAGTGTGGAGTCTTGGAAAGCAGAGAGTTTCAGAGCCAGCTCTACCACTTGCCACCTGTATGACATTGAGCAAATCACTTGACCTCTCTGATTGTCAGATCCTTTCCTATAAAACAGCAACATCAATAATGCTGCTTTGTCTATTTTATGAGTTGCCAAAGAACACTAAAGGAGATTGCAAATGTGAAAGCTCTCTGGACGCAATGTACAAATGTTACTATTGATTTTTTACTAGGTGAGTAATGAGGAATGAGTAGCAGTGTTTGTCCAAGGATAGCTTGGGAATAAGTTAACCAAGGTGGCAGTTGGTAAGTCTTGAAGATGTGGCTGGCTCCTGGGAAACAGAGGAGCTGGCCAGTTTGAAGGGTCTTTAAGTTGCAAGTTTTAGGGCCTGGTAGCAATTTAACTGTGCAAACTGTCAAGAGCCTATTATATTCTAAGCTCGTGCCGTGACAATATTGGCTACATGAAATCACTGTGTGCTTTCTTACCAGACTTTATTTGGAAAGAGTCAGGCTAGTGGCCTGGCAGAGTTGCCTGGAATTAGAGTGCTGTGGTTTTACACGAGGGAAAGCAGTGTTTCAAGCCTTGTTTTATTACCTTCCTCCCTGAGGATTCAACAGATGTAGCAACAACAAAATCAGAAACCCAAGACAAACCTGTTAGCTTGATGCTTTTAAAAAAGCTTTGGTAGAACTCACAATTAAGACAAGATAGAATATCTATTTAGAGGGAAGAGGTGCAAAGAAGTAAGTTCACAGAGCATACCTTCTTTTGTCTGAGCATGGCTAACTATCTGGAGATCCCTGCCATATAGGAGGAATTGTATACTGAAACACAGTGAACACTTAAGGAAATTAAGAATATTATTGCTAGTAGAAATAATTGAACAACTTTAATATGGGGCTTTATATTTCCCTTCATTATATTTTTTGAGTCCTTTCAAGCTAACTCTTGAGTTTAGCAAATTCTAGACTGAGTAATTGTGCATCTCAGAATAGTTAGATAATATATAGACCAGACCGTAAGTCAGGCACAGAAACATGCCTTGGCACAGCCATGAAAAGGTAAAGTATTTGGTAACTGTTGTTTGATAGTTTCCAAGGAGAAAGCACAGAAGCAGCAGATAAAAACCAAGCAATTTTCTTTTGTGTTTAGGTAAATGTTTCCAACTACAGTCTGGTGATGGAGTCTGATGCGGGAACCTTCTTACCTACTGGACTGCAGTTCACTGGCAGTGAAAAGGCCAGGGCCATCATGGAGGAGGTCATGAGCCTGCTGCAGCCCCTTAATATCACTCAGGTCCTGAGCCATGGAGAAGGGACAGACATCAATTTTTGGATCCAAGCTGGAGTACCTGGTAAGACCAAAAGATGAAGTTGTGTTCCTCATATATTGCCAAAAATTTAAAATAAAATTTCTATTCTAATAGAGCACAGTGGATACTGGTAGGCCAGGTTGTGCATGGAAACCTTAAGCTTTTGTCTACAAGTTATAATCTGATGATTTCCAAAACTGGGATAATAGTCCTCACCTCATATTTGTTTACCCATCTGTATCCCTCTACTGCTAAATTATAAGCTCCTGACTCCGAGATTCTGATTTAGTCATTCTGGAATTGGGCCTAAAAATCCATTGTTTCATTTTGTTTTTTTTTTTAGGAGGTATCTTTAGTGATTATAGCACAAATGATCTCATAACCAAATTTGAGAACTAGAGTAGAAGGAAGGTGTTACTACGAATATCCTTCTGGAAAAACTTCCCTGATCCAAATAATTCTCTGTTTAAATACTGTGGTATCTGAAATTTTACCATTAGAGATGAATTCCTTGAGGGTGGGTTACTTCCTGTTAATCATGTTTTACCTTAATGCATGTGCAAGAGGTTGGGCATAAGCTAATTTACCCTGAGCAATTATTTACCATGTGAATATCCTGAAGAGAAGTCCTAAGTACCTGGGAACAGGGATGAAATTATGAAATGGGAGTTCATATGAGGAGGTTACTTACAGGAATAGAAGCTGTAATAGTCTTTTTTTTTTTTTTTTTTTTTTTTGAGACAGGGTTTTACTGTGTTACCTGGGCTGGAGTGCAGTGACATGATCGCAGCTCGTTGCAACCTCCACCTCCAGACTCAAGCAATCTTCCTGTTTCAGCCACCCAAGTAGCTGGGACTGTGAGTGTGCACCACCACCCCTGGCTGATTTTTGTATTTTTCGTAGAGACAGAGTTTTGTCATGTTGCCCAGGCTAGTCTCGAACTCCTGGGCTCAAATGATATGCCTGCCTTGGCCTCCCAAAGTGCTGGGATTACAGGCGTTAGCCACCATGCCTGGCCTCTGGAACAATCTTAAAGAAGACAAATTTTTACTACTTCACAAAGTTGCCTAAGCCTGGCCATAGAAAAAGTTTATTGATATTAAGTGTTTGTGACCCAAGGTTGTTCCCTCAACACGATTATATTCATAATCCAAAAAAATGTTAGATTCGTCTGAAAATTTTTCTGTATTTGCACTATACAAATAGGAAGCCCAACCTTTGAACGCTTTTAACGTTGCTGTTTTCAGAACTATTTCTATGGCTACAAACATTTCTGAGATACTAAAACAGTGTCTCGGCCGGGCGTGGTGGCTCAAGCCTGTGGTCCCAGCACTTTGGGAGGCCTAGGCGGGTGGATCACGAGGTCAAGAGATCGAGACCATCCTGGTCAACATGGTGAAACCCCGTCTCTACTAAAAATACAAAAAATTAGCTGGGCATGGTGGTGCGTGCCTGTAATCCCAGCTACTCAGGAGGCTGAGGCAGGAGAATTGCCTGAACCCAGGAGGCGGAGGTTGCGGTGATCCGAGATCGCGCCATTGCACTCCAGCCTGGGTAACAAGGGCGAAACTCTGTCTCAAAAAAAAAAAAAAAAACAGTGTCTCTAGACCTACTCCACTCTAGCTTTATTTTTTCCAGACTGCAAAGTAGGTTTTACCAATAGTTACATACTATATAGATTTAAGATTTTTAAAAAGTTTATTCTTGGAGACTGTAGATTTTTAAGGCATATTTTAAGTTTTAACTTTTATAATAATTTTTCATAACTAAAAATAAAAGGAGCCTTTCTTTTTATTCTAATACAAAGACCCAAATTCTTTCCCTTTGTTCTGTGTATATTTTAACATACTTTGGAATTTCTTAAAGCAACATTTCCATTCACAATGCTGTACCTCTCTGGACAGATCCAGTACTATCTACATATGTGTTATTGATAAACATGATCTAAATGTAGGGGAGAGAGTCTGCCCTTTCAGTTATATAGAATCATTTGTATGAATTTTTAGATGTTTTGTGAGACTGAAATTTTTCAACAGGAACTTCTTAAAATTTGAGAAGCTCTGAATAAGCTTCTGTGTAGTTGCTGTGAGACTGGGTGAGTGAGCATGTAGACTGGGGTGCTCAAAGGTGAGGTGAGGAACTGAAACCTAAGACAGAATTGGGAACAAAACTTGTCCCTCCCCCTCCCAGGTATTTCTTGCCATGTATTTGATCATGGAGACTTGGCTCTAGCTTTATTCTTCCACAAGTAAATGTTGCATAAGAATGATCCTGTTTGGAGTTATCAGGTTAATTTGATTCTTTTCCCCCTAAAATAAGGAAGTGTTTTCTGTCTTTGCCATGGTAAGGTGAGGTCAGGTTTGATTTCTACCTAATAGAGTGCAGTGGGGAGACTGAGCCAATTATGGATGCATAAGAATTAATAAGAACTGGGCACAGCGGCTCATGCCTGTAATCCCAGCACTTTGGGAGGCCAAGATGGGTGGATAACTTGAGGTTAGGAATTCGAGATCAGCCTGACCAACATAGTAAAACCCCATCTCTCCTAAAAACATACAGAATTAGCCGAGTGTTGTGGTGCACACCTGTAATCCCAGCTAACTGAGAGGCTGAGACAGGAGAATCAGTTCAACCCAAGAGGCAGAGGTTCCAGTGAACCAAGATCATGCCGTTGTACTCCAGCCTGGGCAACAAGAGCAAAACTCTGTCTCAAATATAAAATAAAATAAAATAAAATATTTAATAAGAGTTATAATGTACTGAACTCCTGCTATGTAGGAAGTACTCAGGCTTTTTGTAAACACCGTTTTATCTATACAACCATCCTATGAAGGAGGTACAATTTTCCCTATTTTGCAGATGAATAAACAGACTCAGAAGGGTTAAATGACTTGCCTAAGACTATACTGCCCTTAGGGCAGAAGTCACCCTGAGAACAGGCCACTTTGGCTTCAAGGCTGGTGGCCCTTTTCTCACAATATGCAACAACACAGGGGAGTCTGGAATGCTGAGAAGGCTCCAGATCTCTGGCAGTGTCTAAAATGTTTATCTTACTCAGCTCTTGCTTATGCAAAGGATTTCAGTCCATTCCTGCTCCACGAGGATTTACCCCTGGGAGAAAGGAGTTTGTTATTGTAAATAACTACTTATTTCTTCTCACATTCTTTGTTTTACTCCCTTCTTTACCTCTGAAAGATCAGAAAAGTTAACATAAAGTCAGTAGCTCATTTAGATGACAATAAATGCTTCCTGGAATTCTGTTTTATTTCCTTCAGAGTATTATAAGACAGAACCAAATTACTGCTGTCTTCCTTTTATTACTTTTGAGTTATCCTTTGATATTTCAAATTTGGGCTGTTCCTGGAAAAAACAATAATACTGCTTATAACTCTTGTTACCTATTGAAAATTTCAGAAACTTCACTGTGCACAGTGGCTTTCCCCTATAATCCCAGCACTTTGGGAGGCTGCAAGGTGGGAGAATTGCTTGAGGCCAGGAGTTTAAGACCAGCCTGGGGAACACACGAGAACCCCATTCGTTAAAAATTTAAAAAAAGAAAAGAAAGAAAGAAAAAGATGAAGAACCATAATTCAGTTATTCATCTTTTTTCTAAAAGATTAAGTTGAATTTGTCTGAAAAAGAAAATAAAAATATATCAGTCATGTCAATCATGTGCTCTCTATTTGTGAAGGCCTAACTTAAGGCTAAGGGTAGGATTCTAAATACTAATTGTCATTTAAATAACTGCTCACCTAACTTCTGAAAAATTAATGATATGTTATTTCTAAACTCCATCTTTTTTTCTTTTCTTCTTTCATTGATTCAATAAACACTTACTGAGTCCCTACCATGTTGTAAGCCTATTAAATTTCTATAATTTGAGGTGACTGTATGATGACAAGACCCAATGTTCCATGTATACTATATACCAAAATACTGATAGAATTAAGTATCCAACACGCAGATAGAATTAAAATTCAACATTGTTTTCATTAATTATAGAAGACAAAATGATCAATTTACAATATGGCCATCTTTGGGAAAGAAAAGATGATATTCTTTACCCATCTAGATGATATCTATAATGGACAGAATAACTATTAACATAAATATAAGGCTTTGGGGGGGGAAAGATTTTTAAAAAAAAAAGTATCTTGGATGTACTTTCTGCATAAACTCTTTGTTCTAGATCTTCAGATGCCAGCCTTCTCCCATTTCCATCTCCTTCCATATTCCTATTCTTTCTCTCCAAATCTTCATGCTCCTTAAGGCTCATTCTGTATTCATCAGTGTTCATGAATCCTTCCTGAGTCCATAGTGCTCTATTGCTTTTCCAAGTTTCTAACACACTTCAAGTCTTTATCCCACAACCTGGCATGTGAATTACATACCATGATATTATTCTTGGAGCACTGGGAATGTATGTGCATCCTGCCGCCTATATGCAGTAATTAGTTCTTTAAGGTTAAGGTCAATAATTTCTACTTCTTTCCCTACTCTATAGCTGTCAGTTTAATTTGGGGAAACATTTAAAGTCTTATAAATCTGATTTAGAAAAAACGAAAACATTGAAATAATTATTTCCTAGACAAGCTGTTGGATCCTTCAGTTTAAGAATGTGGAGAAAATAAAGGATACTAAGAAAAGAGCCAAAAAAGTGTAAAAAATATTGGGAGAATGATTTAAATTGGGAAGATTAGAGCAATAAGGATTATCTCTCTTTAAGGCACAAAGACTAAGAGAAGACATATCTTCTTCCAGTACTTTAGTGATTCTCACACATAAAATGGTGAACTGCTATTCCCTGACAATTTGAAAGACAATACAAGAAATGACTTAAAGTGACCTAAGAGGGATTTAAGCTAGTCTCTATTCACTCCAGATAGTAGAGAGGCTTTAAATCTCAAGTTTTTGCCTGATTCTCCAATTATGAGCTCCGGGTTAGAATGAAAGGAGTCTATTTCATTGTGAGTATGTCACCAATGAGGTACAATCCATGGTTCTTAGATGTCCCTAAGTGCATCCTTCTTGAATATATTTCTTCTTTAGAAACTCTTTCACAAAATGTACATTAATGAAAAAAAATTAAATACCCTCTTACTGCGACCTGAGAGAATGTACTGACTCTTACTCTATATCTGCCAATAAGAGTTTACTCCTCTGCTTCAGAATCTGAAATTCAACTTTTTGTTGTTGTGTTGTTGTTGTTGTTAGTGTGGTGGCTTGTGGTAGACAGTATATTGGAAAGAGTTAGAGGACTCGAGTGTGTATTCTGGCTTCAAAACTTCTAACTATGGGGGCAAATGATGTAATTTTTCTAAGCCTCATTCATTATTAAGCATCCTTATTAATCAATTATTGTATGGCACTGAAGAATCAGTAGTAAAAAAAAGACGGATAAGATTCATACCCTCAGAGACAACACAGACTAGTAGTGAGACTTGGTTACTTCGTCTGCAAAATAGGTATGGTAACATATGAGTCATTATTTCCTTTTTTTTTAATTGCATTTTAGGTTTGGGGGTACATGTGAAGAACATGCAAGATTGTTGCATAGGTACACACATGGCAGTGTGATGAGTCATTATTTCTACCAGGCCTCCACATATGTTCTCTTCCCTCTCAGTCCCCTGTCTCATTAGCAGGCACCAGAATCCAGAAACCTCAAAAGCATCCAGTATGTAAAGCCAAATGTTTACAAGTCCTGTTTACTCCAAATCCCTCCTATTTCTTAAACCATTCCCTCCTCTCCACCCTACAGACTTTGTCTCCCTAAAACTCACTGATTCCTACAGCAATAGTAATATCCCAACCTGTATTTTTAATCCTCTTTCATGTAATTGGCTCACTGCTTCCAGAGTGAACTTTCTAAAGTGAGAATCAGTATATCAACTGGGATATTATTGGCTGCAAAATAAAACAAGACCCATTCAGAATGGGAGTAAGGGGATGATGTTTTCTAATGCACCTACAAAGAACTTTGGAGCAAGTGTTACAGAGTGCATAATTTGGCTGTTTGACCACATCAGAGACCTTGGTTCTTTACATCTTTCCATGTTGCTATTCTTGGAATGTAGACTTTTGTCTTCAGGCTTGTTCCTTTGTGTCCTAGGATGGCTGCAGTTGCTCTAAGCAGCACATTCTCATACATGGTGCAGTAGTGGAAGAGAGAATGTCTGTAATGGATATCCCTTTTGAAGAGTGAGGAAATGTTTTCTAGAAGCCCTAAAACGAGTTTCTTAAACTCCATATTATTGGCCAAAATTGTGACATATGTCTATTGGCTAAATCATGCAGTGGTGATAAAGTGGAATTAAGTAGATTGGCTTATACCGATCAAATTTTACTTCCTAGGCATAGGGTGGGGCCCAGTATTCACTGAGAAACAGCATCCTGAGAAGCTGTGTGAGAAAAATTGAGATTCTTTATGGAAAATATGATGATTTCTATTGGGTAAATAATTAAAAGCAACTGCAATATCTGATCATCTCTGCTCTTTGCTTCCAATCCTCCAGGTCTCCCTGCTGTCTCCAGAGTGTTATGTATAATTAAAGTGCTCACCAAGTATGGCATTCAAGGCCCAAAATCTCAAAAATCACCACTAAACAACTTCCTCATGTAACCAAACACCACCTGTTCCCCAATAACCTATGGAAAAATTTTTTTAAAGTAATTAAAAAAAAAAAAAGAAATCAAGGGCATCCAAATCAGTAAAGAGGAAGTCAAACTGTTTGCTAATGATATGATCATATACCTAGAAAACCCTAAAGACTCCTGCATTCCTTTCCATCATCTCTCAGTCATACAAATCTAATTGAAGTTCCTGGCACACCCTGCTGCTCTCATACTTCCTTGCCACTGGACTTGCTCTATTCTATCTTTATCACCTTTAATTTCTACTCACTCATGATGCAGCTTCTTGTTCTCCTTCTCAAGCCTCTACAATCTGCTATAGTCTGAGTAAATGTCCTCTGGGTATGCTCCTACAATGCCCTGTGTTCAACACTCCTAATACTTTGTTCTTATAATTGTGATCAGTTAGTTGTTAATTCCTCAGAATTCTCAGTCCCTAGAAGTGCCTGGCCCGCAACGAAATGTCCATGACTCAAATGCTGAGTAAGCAGGATCCCTGTTTGTAGGAAGAGTAAGATAATGCCAGTGAGGTTTATTAACTGTAAATGCAAGACACAACTGTAAATTATGATTACTTAAGTAATAACATCACTCATTGAGCTGCCCTCTTTCCTTACATGTTGTATTGTTTTAAAAATCATACTTTAATTTCTTTCATCTTTTCTATAATAGTTCAGACTCCACATTGAAGTACCAAATACTCAGATTACTCAGAATTTTACATATTTTCCATCTTGCTTATTTCTGCCCAATACCTCATATGGCATTAAGCAGAACTAAATTAAAACTTTCCATTTCTACATTTCCAAAGGCCGCCTCTAAAATGTTCTAAGAAAGGAAACATCAGGATACAAGTAGGAATGGTAATATAAAGTAAATTGAAGGTTCAGCCTCTGGACCCGGGACTCCTGCATTTTCCAATTACCAGATGGAATAGTGCAGCCCAGCAGTTTTGTGTCCCCTGATGTCCCTAATTAAAGAGTGCCTCCCTTATGATGAAAACACTCTGTGCAGTGATGTTTGAAGGGCTTGATGCTCCATGGTAAGCAGACTTTACCCTACTGGGAACATGAAAAGGATCCTCTCTGATTTGTGGCTGTAGCCCTCAAGCCTCATTTAAATAGCCAGGGCAGTTTCATTGAATCAAGCATGCGTTGAGTGTCTACTGTAAACCAAGCACTGTTTAGACACTAAAGATAGAGGCTGAAAAAGACTCACCAGGTCTCTGCACTTTTGGGGTTTACATTGTGAGGCAGGGTGGGACATTGGGAGGGTACAGACTACAACAAAGAAATAGATCACGAATAGAGAAAAACATTAGATGTTGATAAGGGCTATACAGAGAATTATAGTAGGTGGTTACTCTTACCTCTTTAATTCAGGTGAGTCAGAGCTCTTGTTATTTACTGACTGCTATTTGCTTGACAGCTGTGTATGACATCCTCATCAATATTGCACTCCTGAAAATTGTTCCACAGAACAGCTTATAAGCTTCTTCTGCTCTTCTCCTTTGCAGTAGATCTGCTTCATGTCAAACAGAAACCACTGGGTATCTTGCCCAAAGCAGACCTGGCTCATGCCTTCTAGGATAATTACCAAGTAGGAGAAGAGCAAATTGTTACACCATTGGGCAGTTAGTCACACATTGCTTTATGAAGTCTCTCCTATTGTTGCCTTGAACTGTTTTTAAAGCACACACTTTAACTTCAAAGTTAATATGCTTTGTACTTAACTGGACTGAGGATGAAGAGACTCTTTTCTTCTTATGTACCCACAACACCCATTATTACTTGGCACATAAACTGTATCCAGTAAATATTTACTGATTAGATATATTGATTTAAAGATGAAAATAAGCTAAGGAACAATAAAAGAAAGTTTTTGTTGTAGTACCAAGATAAATAACACATGCAGAATAACTGCAGGAGCTCACGGGTCAGAAGACAGGCGAGACCTGGAAGAGAGGAGCCTGAGCTGGACATTGAAAGATACGAAAAAATTAGCCAGGCATGGTGGCAGTCACCTGTAATTCCAGCTACTTGGGAGGCTGAGGCAGGAGAATTTCTTGAACCCAGGAGGCAGAGGTTGCAGTGAGCCAGATCACACCATTGCACTGCACCCTGGGCAATAAGAGCAAAATTCGTTGTTGGGGGAAAAAAAAGAAAGCTATATAGTATAAGAATGGACAGAAGAGGGTAAAGAAGGACATTCCTGATGAGAGAATAATATGAACAAGGCAGGTGCCCATGTGGGGCACGGAGAAAAGGAAAGTGACATCACTTTCCTAATTCATCTTGCAGGGCAGTGGGTGATGAGAATAGTTGAGTACCTCTGGGCCAGATGAAGAAGCGTCATAAATGTCAGGTGAAAACTCTCATAGCTGATGCGAAGTTACCTATAATAAAAACAGTGTTTTAGGATGTAACTCCCTAAAGCTTGTGCCTAGAGCATCCAAGTCACACTCAAGTAGTAGGCTCAAAGTGAGAACACTTAAAGGGAACCCAGGAGCTTGAGGAAGTAGCAAAGGGTTCAAAACAATTACTTTAGAAAATCAGATACTAACATGATTTTGCTCCATTTTATGTACTTAATGACTTATAAAACACTATCACTTAAGTTTCTGTACCATTTCCCATACCTTCTAATAACATAACCTAGAAAAGTTTTTCTTCTTTATCTTCCCCTTTTAGGTTCTCAAGATTAGGTCTTCTGAGTTCCCCTTCTTAGGCGGACTTTCCATCAGTTTCACTTTACAGATTCTATAATTTTTCCTTATGTTACACTTTGATCAATGGATAGCTATATTCTATATAAATTATGGAGGATACAAAAATGAGATATGGTCCCTTCTCTTCTGGAGCTCACAATTGAAAACTGATTTTGGTTAGCTTAATAATCATCAAGATAAGAATAAAGATTTCATTACAGAAAACTAAATAAAACTACATTAAAGTTTCTAAGAAAAACATCTAAAATTACTTGAAAGCAAGTGGTGTATAAGGAAGGAGGATCTCAAAATATGTTTTCTCCTTGTCAGCCATGTGAAACTTTTCTCTCCTTGCTTTAACTAATTAGGGAATGTAGAATTTATTTTTACTTCTTTTAATGTATCAGGTGATTTTAAAGTGTGATTTTTAATGCTATTACAAACATTTTCAAACATATACAAAAGTAAAATAATATAATGAACCCTCATGCACCCACCATTTAGCTTAAGGAGTTTTTCACTCATGGTCAGTCCTATTTCATCTACACCCCAGCTAACCTCCTACGCCTGATTTATTTTGAAGCAGATCTCCAAAATCACATCATTTCATATATAAGCATTTTCATTTATATTTCTAAAGGTAAGGACTTATTTTTGTTTACATAACTACAATACTATTATTCTACCTAAAATATTTTACAGTGATTTCTTAATATCATATCCAGTATATGGCCAGTTTTCAACTATTTCCAATTGTCTTTATACTTCTTTAAAAATAGTTTTCTAATGTAAACCAGGATTCCAATAAGGTTCAAACATTGCGTTGGCTGATACGTCCCAAGTTTCTTATAACCCATAGGTTCTACTTTCATCTTTTTTCTTCTTACCACTTACGTGTTACAGATGCCAAGTAATTTGACCTGATTCCATTTCCGTGGCATCATTTGTCATGTTCCCTATCCCTTGTATTTCCTGTGAATTGAGTTAAATCTAGAGGCTTGCTCTGATTTAAGTTTGATTTTTTTAGGGGGGAAGGCTGTGGGCTAAAATACTTTCTAGATGTTGCTGCTCATTTTCATTAGGAATAATGTCTAGTTATCTCCCTTTTTATGACATGAACAGCCTAGATACATTTGAAATTGACCCTTGAACCACAGGGAGTTTAGGGCTGAGCCCTGCACACAAAGATCTGCATATAAATTTTGACTCCCCAAAAACTTAACTACTAATAGCTTGCTGTTGATCAGAAGCCTTTATGATAACACAGTCAATTAATGCATATTTTGTAAATGTATTATATACTGTATTCTTATAATAAAGTAAGCTAGAGAAAACTATTAAGAAAAGCATAAGGAAGAGATACATTTCTAGTACTGTACTGTATTTGTCAATACCATCTGTTTACAAGATGAATTGTCTGAAATGGCAACCATGGTGGCACACCTCAATTTGTGGTACATACCAAGCAATTCCACTTTCTCTTGTAAAGTCCCGACTTCTCTCTACTTCTTGGGAGCACTTCCAAAATCACTAGTTGCACATGAGGCCCATGGTGTTAGTCAAGGTTTACAGTATTGCACTAAATATGTGAGAGCCATAAGGCACCACTTTTTCCTGTGATATGCAATTTACTGAGGAGATGAACTGCTCACATGGAGGTTATTAGAGTCCATAGTATTTTACCAGATACTGGCAATACTTGAGCTCACCACAATAACAACAGGAGGTAGCTATGAAATTACTACAATAGTACAGTATGTACTACTGATAATGTTATGATTTAATACTGCATCTTTGTATTTGTTTACATTTCTCTCGGCTGCAAAGGGAGCCATGTACAATCTGTGTTTGTGTGCATACGTTTTGACAAACTTTCACTTTTTATAATTTGTATATACTTTATGGTAGTAAATGCTAAAGTAAACTAGCATCCACATATATTTATACATTCATAACATACCTTTTTCTTTTTTTAATTTATTTATTATACTTTAAGTTCTGGGCTATATGTGCAGGTTTGTGACATAGGTATACAGGTGCCATGGTGGTTTGCTGCATCCATCCTCCCATCATCTACATTAGGTATTTCTTCTAATGCTGTCCCTCCCCAATCCCCCGACCCCCTGCTATCCCTCCCCTAGACCCCCACCCCCTGAGAGGACATACTTTTCTTTTAATTATTTTCATATTTCCAGACTATGTGGTTCATTGTAGAATTTTTTTTAATTGTCACAAATCTCCAAAAAAAATACTGAAAAAAAAAATTGTAAAAGTGAATCCACACAGTTTAAACTCATGTTGTTCAAAGGTCAACTAGATTAAATTTCAGTATATTCTGAATGATCTATTCTAATCATATCATTCCTTCTTTATTAATTTAAATACATCTACACAAACAGAACTTTCCCCTGATGAACTATTCAGTTACTCTGAGATATTTTTGTATAAGAAGGTAGGATAAATGCCTCTTTCTTTCTTTTTATTGATCTATTTTAAAACTGATATGTTCTTCTACTTGTATCCTCCAGAGATGATTTATTTGATTATTTTTTGTATTGTTATTAAATGATGGATTTAAAATATTTTATGTGTTTCATTCCATTGTAGTAGCTATTTTATTGACACTCAAATTGTTCCATCTTCAGCCACTTGAAACCTCTTTAAGTGGTTCTGAGTCCTTTGGAGATGACCCTCATAGTTGTTGATAACATCCTGGCTTTCTGGTATGACAGAGTGTTTTAGGCTGTCTTGTACATGTCCTAACCTAGATCTGAAATCAGCTATCTCCTCAAAGAATCCAATTTATTTTCCTAGGTTATAGTATTTAGAGGCCACAGTCTGAGCAGTAAGTGTGTGTGTTGCTACTGGCTTGTTCATTGCTTCTAGGTCTTTTCAGCAGACAGAACTAGGAAATACTTATTTTTTTCTCTAAAGACAAATCATATTACTAACTATATGATATTTTCAATTTAAGTTCAAGACTAAAATTGCACTTAACCTCTCGGATGTTACATCTGCATCTTCTTTTTCCCCTGCCCACAATCCTGGCTCTCGGTGGAACAACATAATCATTCATTTGCTTTATCCCACAACACACACGCAGTAGTCTCAGAAGAACAATAGCAACACAATCACCAACAGTAAAATTATTGAAAAGAGTTTCCTGTAGTTCTTTTTGTTTTTAGTATGTATGTTCTACTAGAAACGTACAAATTTCTGTTAATCTATGATGCATATTACTCTTCCATTTCTCTCCCTCCCTCTCTCTTTTTTAGAGATGGGCTCTCACCCAGGCTGGAATGCAGTACTCCAATCATAGCTCACTGCAACCTCAAACTCCCGTGCTCAAGCAATCTTTCTATCTCAGCCTTCCAAGTAGCTTGGACTATAGGCTGGTACCATCATGCCCAGCTAATTTTTTTTTATTTTTATTTTTGGAAATGAAGTCTCACTATGTTGCCCAGGCTGGTCTTGAATTCCTGGGCTCAAGCAGTCCTCCCACCTCAGCCGCCCAAAGTGCTGAGATTATAAGCAGGGGCCACTGCACCTGGCCATTTTTCTTATTTTTGTTTTAAAACCTCCACTATTGATTTCTAAAACACTTAACTGCTTATTTTCTAATTTTTTTATAATGTGGGAAAGAGATTATGAGTAGGAATCATTATATGATTTATGAATTGCCTTGGAGTGTCATAGTTCGATTCTCAAGATACTATTGCCTGTTCTTTCTTCTTAGATCTGACTCAATTTCACAATTTCATTCACTCATTCATTTAAGAAATCCAAGTAAATGCCATGAAGCAATTAGAAAAGAGGCTTAAGGAGAGAATTTAACATATATTGGTTGTCTACTATGTGTCAAAATTACGATATGGGCTTATATCTTAATTTCGTAAGAACATTTTGAAGTAGGAATTGTTATTATGTAACAAATTTTCAGATGAAGCAGTTGGGACTCAGGGAGTTTCCTTTGCCCAAAGTCACAGAGATATTAAGTAGAGAAGCTAGAATAAACATATACAGTCTGTTTTACTCCTAAGTCATGTAGAAGGTGCAGTCCTGTCCTTAAGGAGTTAATGGAGGGTTGAGACCCAGGCATAACAAAGTACAATAGGAATTCAGGCCAAAAGAAAGGCATTAAACTGCCAGGGCATCACGAAGAGGTGGCATTTCACCTGATTTTCAGGAAATAATAAAATATATTGGATATAGAGGGAGTGCATTCCATGTCAGAAACTGGAGTTGAGCAACATTCTGTAGGTAAGAAAGTGTAAGGGATACTTAAAATGATAAGCAGTCTGATTGGACCAAAGTTTAGGTTAATATAGAGAAATAGGAAATTAAAAGGGTTGCATGTAACCTCAGTTGGGATCTGAAGGTCATTCTGAGGATTCAGGACAGCTAGAAACTTTGGAAGGTTTGGGCAGGAGTAAAATATGATAGGGCACAATCCTAGCCACTGGGGGTCTCCTGCTAACCCAGATCCTCACCCTTCGAGGGACTCGAGACAAGACCCACTTTCATAGATCCATAAGTCTTGCTGATTGACTGCATGTCTTCTAGCAATTTCCTGGTAAAACTGCATTTTCTTTGATATTTGCCTACTGGAAAACATCAAAACATGTTGCCAAATGAAGACTTGCAGTTGGAGAGAGATGGAGTAGCCCCACAAAGCATTGTACTGTAATTGGCAGTGGTTTTCTGAATTCTCAGATGTAAGCAAATAAATTCTGACTCTAATTAGACATACTTAATCTACTTGTTGAACCTAGGAGTCAAATAAGTCTTAGATTAATGTGACATTTCACTGATTTCTTATAAAACTTTGCTAAAAAATATGCTTATCAATTTAATCAATAATTACAGGATTATAGAAATCACAGGAAAAAACTTCACAATTAAAGAGATTTTGGTAAAATTGAGTTCAAATTGGGTAGAACTTTTTACTGTAAAAATGAGTTATATCTAAATGTTATACAATACTGCCTAGTTTGGATAATTTCATTAGCTTAAACTCTTCCCTTTGCTCAGTATTAAAATTCAGAAGTGACCACCTAACTTGACATTCTTACATATTCCACTCATGGGGATTTTTAACACAGTGAATTAAGTGTCCCCCTTATTCCAATTTTTTATAAGAAAGTATGAGATTGCATAATTCATGATAACTAAACTTACTTTTAAAATATGACATTTGCTGTCTTAATTCTTCTCACTTCATAATCTGTAAATCGAATATGGTTGAGCTCTGCAAAATCTATTAGTTATACATCTTTTGAGACCTAGAGACCTGAGTGCTCTCTTGCCTATCATGGGACTAGATATAAAGTGTGTCCTCAGTATTCTTAGTTCATTCCCTCCCTCCCTCCCTCCCTTCCTTCCTTTCTTCCTTCCATACATGTATTTTTTGTAATAGCTTGAATAATTTGCTGTCATGAATAAGAATAGTATCTTATATAGAAACATGGCTTAGACTTCACCAGTACTCAGAACAATTCTGTTTTGGGAAGTTTAAACCAAAGACAAAAACATTTGCTAGATACACCTTTTATAAAATCTACATTTTTTACAGAAATAGTTTATTGATTATTATAAATATCATATTTGAAAAATGTTTTATAATGAAGTTACACACAGATATTGTTTAATACCTTTGGCACTATATTGCAAAGTGCACTACAGAAATAAAGCCATTCTTTATTTAGATGGGTCAGTGATTCCAAACTCACCATTACTCATACAGAGTTTCTCTGAGATATCCTGGTAATTGTAGTCACTTGCCTTGTGAGCTTCAGTTGCCCCTCATATGCTTAAAGTTTTCATTTTGTGCTAGTGTAGACCAAGTCAAAACCCATATAAACCCAAGATATGTGTGAAGGTTAGAGTTGTGCGTCACACCTTTACATACTTTAAAATCACCTGGGGAGCTTCTAAAATGGTCTCAGTGCTAGGGCTCCACTCCCAGAGATTCAGATTTAACTGGTCTGGCTTCTAGGCCACAAGAGTTGCACAAGGGCAGAGAACACCGCTTACCGAGAACCTATTCATCTCCCTGGCCCTCCAGCTTCCTGGAGCACAACTTCACTGTATTCCATGTGAACAGCACCACTGTACTTGTGCAAACCTGGAAACCCTAGAGATAGTGCCTGAACACCCATGTTTTCAGAAGGCCTCCCAGGTGTTCTAATATGCAGCCAGAATTGAGAACCACTGACATGTAATGTAACTTGGACATTAGGTGTATGGATTGAGGAGCTGTGTAGAAATAGATTCAAGATCTAGCTCTACTACTTTTTATTTGTGTGACCTTAGGAAAGTCATTCACTCCTTTGGATCTCCGTTTCCTCCTAATTAAAATAATGATACTAACCTACCTCATGAGATTATATAAAAGAAGAAATAAGATGGTCAAAGTGAAACGCTTGCCACAAAGTTAATACTTAATAAGCCACTATTATTATTTTAGCTATTAAAGCAAGGTTTCTGTATTAATGTAGATTCCTCCAGTACTAAGTTACAGAGGTCTACCTCAAATGATCTGAAACAAAACGGGGGGATTTAAGCAAGCCACAGAAGGGTTGAGTTTGATCTGGCCTCAGATGTTGGCATTCGAATGCCGTTAGGATACATATTCTCTCTTTCTGGAGCTTATTCCAGCTTCTCTTTTCATGGTACCTTCATTCTCTCAGCCCAACTTCCCCCTGGGGCTAAACCATGACCACGGGCAGCTCAAGACATATCTTTACAGCCTCTTTAGCACAGAACAAAAAGGCAAAAAGTCATCCTATCTGACCCAGTTAGAAAAGTTACAGCGACCCAACCTGGCTCCATCCCTGTGGTCAAGAGCTGTAGTCATTAAAATGCGGAGAAGGAGTGCTGTGCAGATAAATATAATAACCAGCTTTGTTTCATTGTTGAGACCTGATTCAAAATCAATAAAATACATAAAACCCTTGCCATTCTAGGACCTATTGGCAGACAAGGAAAGACAGCAGTAAGGTCCCAGAAGCAATAAATTCCCTGAAACTAAAACACCTAGTCTCTCTGCTCTCCATGACCTATGTACAATAATCACCCCTTAAGGTGAATTCAAGATCACAGAAGAATGCCTTATCCCTCTGGTCCAGTTTACTTGAGACACTCAGACTGACAGGCAAATAAGGAGCTGAATCACTCCATACCAAGTTCCCAGCAATCTGCATTATTGAACACCTGCAGTGTTCTGTCCTCCCACTCCCACCCCACAGTATTTCCTTATCCATACAAGTGAGAAAACTAGGCAGAGTTATTTATTTATGTAAGTGTTATTTATAGGAACTCTCTCTACAGCTACTCTAATGTGTATGTAATCCAAGAGTAAAGCATTGAGGAAAAGCAACCACAAAAGGCTCAGAAACATCCTTTAACATTTGGATTGTTCCAGCCACTTATCTGACACTTGTGGTGGAGAGGCAGCAAGTGTCATGAAAGAGGAACAAGACTTATCACTTTATAGCAGTGTGCTTTTGACAAGTTACTTAACTGCTTGGAACTTCAGTTTCCTGATCTGTAAAAAGTGAGGGCAATAATATTTCAAAGGACTATTGTGAGAATTGAATGTATTTGATAAGTGATGATGTATTTGAAAGTCAGTTACACTCTGTACAGTTGATATTAAATAAGCGGTTTTCCAGGGGGAGTTAAATAATTTTATATTTAAAGCATTATTGAAAAAGCTTTACTATGAACATATTCTCATGTATTTGGGCCCAGTAGAGAGGATGACTAGGCATATACTTGACTATCCTAAGAAACATTGCAGAAGAGACAAAAGTACTATTGGTACTCACCGGCCGTTGGAATTTTAGCATACTCACTTTGTGGTTACAAAAAAGAGTGTTGGAACTGCTAGCATGCACTGTAACCACCCTGCTACTATACTGGTTCAGTGGCCTTATTTAGGAAAGCAGCCTGACTCATTTCACTGTAACATGGTACTACACTGCAGAGAATGATGCCAAAAAGAAAAAATATCAACTATTAATAATATTGCTAGCTCTTCTGTTTCAACGAATGCCTCTAGGGATTTTGAGGTCTCTTTATAGTTCCTGTTCAGCCAAAGTAAATTGATTATAGGTTGATAAGAGTCAGTGAAAGATTATATGAATGAATATGTAAAAGCATCTGGCCAAAGGCACAGAGTAGCACTTGGACTGACTCTCACAGGCAACATCAAGTTCTAGCTTGTCTGCTATGGACTGACTGGGTATTCTTCACTGTCAAGGAACCTCATCCCTCACAATGATGTTAAGATGGTATGTATCCCAAAATATACATAGGGTATACATTTTCTCTTACCTGGAAATGGGGCAAGTGTCTCTGTAAGCCTCTTTTATTTTCTTTTTCTCACATTGCCATGAGAAAGTAAATGTAAGCCTCTCTTAGTGTTAAAACTCTATAACCCAAATCCCACATTTTTCCAGAAGTGAAAATTGCTTACCATGTAAAAGAGGAACATTTCAAATGAAGGAGCAGTCTATTCATAAACTTTTAGGAGCAAGAGATGAAATAGCACAAAACTGCCTAAATCAAACAAACACGAATAAAGGTTAGATGTAGATTTTAAGTTATTCAAAAGATTGGTGCTTCAACATACCAAAATGTAGAGGACAAATTAATGAGAATATCTTGGAAGTGAAGGAACATATTTTCTTAATTTTTAATGTGTAGTCTTGGAAACATTTTATTTCAATTTTTTCTAATATAAATATGTAAATATCTGATTTATACAGTGTATGTATACCACGGCAACGTGATCTTTTGCTTCTGTTCCATTTTCTTCCTACCCCTCCCCCATCTTTTTCTTGAGGGAATCAGAAAAAGGTGACCTATATCTCAACTGTTGAGTCTATTTATGAAAATTAGAACTAAACAGTTTAGCACAATTAAGCAGAATGTCACATTCATCAAACCTTTATTTTTCTAAGGCTTCCATCCTGTCAGTCAGTAGAAAGCATGTGTTCAGTGGAAGCTGCATTTCCCGTCTTTTGGCATGCCACATCTGTTGACAATTATAGAAGCACATACAATGCCATTCATAGAATGGCATGTGTCTCCGGGTGCCTTGGTCCATAGGCCCTCTGGGACATTTACAAAGTATGTGCTTTTTAACTGTCCTAGAACTAAGGAGTTTCATTTTGCCTGAGAATGTGTTTATGTGCCTTGCAAAGGAGCTAGTTGTTCCCTTTTGCTTTCCTTTATTATGACGTGTGTACACTCTGTGTGCGTGTGTGTGTGTGTGTGTGTGTGTGTGTGTCTGTCTGTCTGTGTCTTAAGAAGAACCACACCAGGAACTGAGCATAAAGGCTTTCTCTTATCCGTCTACAAACCTTTCTTGTAAGTTGCTGCTTTTATTTTTTATTTATTCTTTTGTTAATAGCATATTTCTTGGCTTCTACTGGACTTTTTTCTGTTTTTAAACACGATTTAGTTCTGATTTCATATCTACCTGTTCTTCAGTCAAGACTGGGGTCAGACTTCCTTATATGATATATGTAATTATTCTAATAAAAGTCACTGGGGCCAAGTATGGTGGCCCACACCTGTAATACCAGTAATTTGAGAGGCTGATGTGGGTGCCTGAGCCTAGGAGCTCAAGACCAGCCTGCGCAACATAGAAAGGCCCTGTTTCTATATAAAATTTAAAAATTGGTCAGATGCAGAGATGAACTCTTGTAGTTCTAGCTACTTGGGAGGCTGAGGGAGGAGGATCACTTGAGCTCAGGAGGTGGAGGCTATAGTGAGCCCTGATCATGCCACTGCACTCCAGCCTGGTGAAACCCCAGCTGTAAAACAAAACAAAAACAAGTCACTGGACCCTCACTGGAGCTATGCCCTCTTTCTTTTGGATCTCTTTCTGACCCATAAGCAAACCATATTCTTCAGAAAGTATCTAGTACCTAGAAAACTGAAGCTGAAATAAGGAGCTTATTTATCTACATGTCATCTATCCAGGTACTTCATCTCACTACTCTTAACACCTCCGACATTTGACAGTATCCAGAATGTTGACCATTTTTCCTATTTTCATCCAAATATTTAATATTGAGTATGCATGATTATAGTAACATTAATTTTTTTTCATTTAAAAGAAAGGTACTGCTTTTGGACATTGTGAGCATCTCTTGTTAATACTATGAATAGTTAAATAAATTCTAGTATAGGAGCCACCTAGGGGAGTTGTTTAATGGCTGATAGAAGAATTAGGTGAGAAAGAAGTTCAGACTGAGGCTAAAGCCAATTGTAGTTTCATCCATGGTGGTTAATGGTGTTTCTTAATCTTTAAATATCAAATGTGTTGTAATGCTTAGTTATCCTTTATATGCAAAGGAAGTGACCTACAAATTCTTTACTGTTTACTGAAAAGTAGTATGTTTGGAGGCTTTGACAATTCTACAGAAGAGAGGAAGCTGTTAAATTCTGGGCTACCACGTTCTTCAAATGGGAAAAACAAAATGCCTGAGCGTGTCTCTTCTCCCGCATTACATTTTTGCATCAGTTTCCTATTAAAGTCAAGGATATGTGAAGGGAGCAATTTTAATTGCTTGGCACTTAAAAAGCCTCCTCCACTGTTCAATGAGTTAGAAATATTTTGAAAATTTGATTGCATGTAGAGCCACACACATTTACCTGTAATAAAATTTTTGCTGCATGCTTAAATAATGTCTTCTAGAAATGAACACTTAAATGAACCATAGAATTCTCAGAGGGGAAAGGGAAGCTAATATTTACTGAAGACCTACAGGGTGCCAAATACAGTACATTCATTATTTTATTTGTTCTTCTTAACATCCACCTGAATGGATATTGCTGTTTCTCTTTTACTATTAAAAATTGGTGCTAAAACCAGCTGAGGGGGTTACCTAAACGGTATGAGGTGCAGGGCAGATCTGAAATCTGCTCTGTTTGACTGCAGAATCTATTTTTCTTCTTTGTTGTCTTTATCTTCTCTGGATTATGTTGAAAACAGCAAAGAGTGGCAGCTTATTAGCTCCTATAGATTTTACAGTCAGTGTGGCCTGATTCACCAAAGCTACACACCCAGGCTCATACACAGAAAATCACTTGGGGGCTGACTTATCTGGATTTGTGTCTAAATTATCCCATATATCAAATAATACTAGATCTCCCCTTCGGTTTCTGCTTTGTAGTTAGCTTAAAATATCTCAAAACTCACATTGTCCCAGAATAATACCAAGAATGTCATCTTATGTTAATTAAGTATGTTCTCTGCTGATATTAATTAAATTTATGGCACCTAAATGAAGAATCTTTCAGATTGGCTTTTGAAGTGTGCTCTATCTCTGCCATGGGAAGAGCCCATTTTGAGGTTTTCCTACACAAAGGACAAGAAAGCCACCTCCAGATATCCTTTAGAGTCTTTTCAAATGGTCCCCAAACAGAGGAATCTAGTTTCAATGGAAGTTTTTAATAAACCTCATTATTTGACAATTAGTCAAGTGTCTGGCATTCCTTCTTTATTTATTTTTCCACTTTAGCTTATGCTTTAAGGCTCCTTTGATGTTGTTTGTACCCCTGGTGGTGGTAAATGACAATGATGGCTAATAGGCTGGCTTTCACAGGTGCCTGCAAACAACTACCTCATAAATATTCAATAGGAGCACTCTGTGCAAAAGGCTGGGGAATTAGGTGACCTGCCAAATCTTTCCATATCTAATTTCTATGATAATGGCTATAAATTACGTGGGACAGAAGGAATGGCCTTGCACTGTAAAAAAACTGAAGGGGAATCAATACAGCCTGTGGCTCCCAGCTCAGGCAGGCAGCCTCTCCCAGTATACTTCTCCCAGGTCCCAGTCTGGGGGATCAAGGGCTTTCCCTTCTGCCTAATGAGCAGTTCTTCTGCAGCAAGTCATCATCACCCCAGAGTGGTAGGATCTTACCTGTATATTAATTTTTTGTTATAATGGTAATTAGCATGACATCTCGAATAGTCAATGAAGAAATCCAAAACAGCATTTTAAATTTAAAAAGCTTTTCCACAGGGAATCCAGTTGCATTAATTTTGTGGACTGAAGGTAAGCTAAAGTAGCCAAGTTTGTGCATTCATTACCTCATTCTAATCCTCAGCATCACAAATGCAAAAGGCTGTCATTAGATTTGAGAACTGACAAGAACTGGGGTTTTGCAGTGTGAATGTTGAAAGATTAATTTGAAAAGATCTCACTAAAAAACACAAAAGGTTATTGCTAACATGGAATATTTTATATTCATAGTCTGTACCTAGTTTTAAAATGCCTATTTACAGTTATCTGGTTTAAAAAGAAATGATACATTTAGAGTACCTGATCAAACTGAAATATTTCTAAGTATCTTGTTTTGATGATAGAGAAGTGTAGGTATCCAATATCGTATGATAATATTGGAAATACATTTTTATCAAAAGATATTTTGGCTTTCAGTTATTATATCCAAAGAAAAGTTAAAAACAAAAGGAAACAAGAAAGAGAATGGGCTTTTTCACTCTTTTATGTCATAGTGTGATGTCAAAAAAGAAAGGACTTCCTTTGCAATATGTCACCGTTTGTGTTTGCCCTGAACATATTAATGGTGAAGTAGAAATGGTAAAGATGAAAGCAGTGTCGTAAATTTCATGAAAGTATAGTTAATTTTCACCAAGCTAGTTGCCAAGCTGGTAGTGGGTAAAAATGTAAATGTTCGTCTTTGATTGATGGAATTTTAATTTTGTGAATAGCAGTATGCCTTGATTTATACATCTGTAGCACATTTTCAACATCTGTGTTCAAGATGACTATTTGGGAAAAGATTCACTGACTTCACTTAGTTCATGTTGTTTGGTTCTATATACTACATTCGAGTCCCAAATGAGACTTTTCTAAAAAGAAATTTTACACAAACTGCTTACTTTATTATAGACTGCACAGCCTAGAATGACTTTTAAAAACCAGCATGGGTGATTTCACGGTAAGTTTTCAAAGGCTATACAATTGTCAAAGAATGAAAATGTATCTGTTTCAACAGCGAAAATGAGAATAATTGAGATTTAAATGCCGTAAGAGCTGAGGCTAATGTTTTTCTTAGAAGCTCTGTTACCACAGGACCCTCACTCTCTATGTTGCCTTTATTAGTTTACGGGAGATTTTTGCATTTAGAACCTATAGCCTGGCTTTTAAGAAATGCTACTTTAAGGTCTGAGACTGAAATGTAGCGTTATTTTTCAGCAAACTTGATTAATTTTAACCATAGGTAGCTCGAAAGAACAGCTCGATTAAAACTACTACATGTACAGGAAGAAAAGAAATAGATTGCCTATAGCTTAGCTGTAAAATAGAAAGCCCAAGCTATACTTGAAATAATTTTTACACGTGACCCTTCTATTTTCAAGAGAATTATGGTATTACCATTTCTAAAATGTCTAGGCAGCCATTTCTAACATTTCTAGGCAGCCATTAAGAAAGTTCGATCACTTCTATTTACCTTACAATATATTTGTATCTTTCCTAAAATCCCAGGCCTAGAAGCAATTCTAATGATCCAGGGGATAATCCATAGTCTCCCCTTCAATTAAGACCAGAGCTACAGCTGCAGATTTTGCTAACATCAGAATAGTCTGCTAGTTCCTGTTCATTTGCTATTAGTACAGGAATCTCCCCATGGGCTTAAAAGCAGCAGCTTTGTTACAAGAGGATCTTTTTTAAAAAATTACTCTAGAGATCCCTTTCTGCTGGAGATGTGTTTATTTCATAGTCAATAAAAACTTAGAGGACCCCTTCTGAAAATTTTGGTAACTCATAATTTAAACATTTGTCACTTTTTCCTTTTTAATACTATCCTTTATGTGTATTGAACTAAACCTAGAACGGGGTAGGGAGTGCTGATCCTTTCTTTAATTTTGACTGGCCATTTGGAAACACCCCTGGACCACTAGTATTCAAACAATGTGGTTAAGAATCTCCTGTACAGCTTATTACAAGTGCAAAGCCGCCTGAGCCCAGTACCCCAAAATACTAATGTAGTAATTGTAGGGTGAAACTCAGAATCTTCGTTTTTCCTATGTTCCCCTGCTGGCTATCATAAAGGGCATCTGGGAACCATCTTTTGAGGAACAAGATGGTCTCTGAGTTCTTGTTTATCTGTTTACACAGAAACTACCTATTGTAACCACCTAGGAATTATGTGATGTAGGCAGTGTTTTCCCAGGTATACTAATGTTAACAGTTGCAGAACCAAAAGGATAACCCTGAGGCTACTTCACATGAATAGATGTTTGATGGATTCTGAGAGTACTCTGGAGGAGGAAGACCTGGGTGAGTTCCAGGGTCCTGATGCTGATGCTCTGGCATTGTGTAACTTATATGACTCAGTTTTCTAGTGTGTGAGTGGAGATAATCATCTTTGCCTCCTACCCACATAATTCCAATGCTCTGACAAATGTCGAGGCACTACTTGCAAAGTAATCTGATTTCTACGTGATGATGTAGTTATATAAGTAAAAGTTTTCCAGAACAAAGCACTAATTGGAAAACCTGGCATTTTTTTATGTTTTATGATTTTCCCTCCATTTTAGATGATAGCTTGTAAAACTACTTCCTCAGAGACTTTCCCCATAACTTTCTACTTTACCTTCATCCTGTCCTAATTCATTTCTATGAGGACATTGAGATACTGGATTATATGTCATGTTTCTAAACTACTCTCTAACTGGTGTCCTTTGAAATCCCACATTTCCCACGCTCAGAACCGAGGAGATCATCCATATTTGTCTTGCTGAAAATAATAACCAGTCTGGAATATGGTATGGGATAAAAATTAGGTTAAACCACAAAACTGTTCCCCATAATGAGTCAGTGTGTGGGTGCCTCTGGGTAGGACCTCATTCAAGAGCAGGAGGAGCTGAGTGAGGGACAGCTCTCAAGTGGTTCTTTGGAATTAGCATTTTTGCAAGGAAGCTCTCTTACCCACCCCTACTAGAGAAACTTCTCCCACTGTTTTACTCACCTCATCCTCTCCAAACGTTATGATGCAACTTCACATCAGAACAGGATGGTGCAAGAGTCCATGCCCCTTTAACCTCTGCTTTGTCTAAGGCCAGGAACACGTCTATGGCTGAATAAGTTGGGTTTATCATTCACTGCAGTGAGGGAGAACTCATGTCATCGGGACCCATGAGTCAGCTCAGTAAAAGGGTGTTAGAAAGGACTTGGAGGAGGGTTGAGATTTTGTGTAGAGGAGGGTTTGATGACAGTCAAAGAAAGAGGAGTTTGCTCTAGATTGGGTGCTGTTAGGAAGTAGGTACAATCCCATGACTCTATCTTAATAAACTGTGTCTATAGGGAATGAAGAACAGAAAGAGACTAAAGTTTTAATTAGTAAAGATGCAGCCATCACTTATATTTCTCATAAAAAGGGGATTTCTGATATTTTGTGGTTTGCCAGTGACTTTGTTTTTTCCGGGCCTAACCAAAATTATGAACTGGCTAGTTTTGACTTACTTCTGCACAGTCACAGAGTGACCTTGTCTGATGCTGGTGTTCCATAAGATTAGTTATTTGTTCATAAGGAGAACAGATGGCATGGTTTCCTTAATAGCAATGATACCTACTCATAAATGTCAGGCCAGTTCCCAGATGTCAGAGGCTACTTCTTTTTTAGATCAAATATCTTTGTAGCATAAAATCAGTTTTAGGGCAGTGTGATTTTTCATGGTGAATATTTTAGGTTCTCTTTGTAGGTGCTGGTTTTTTAAATTAATCTTTAGTTTTTCCATTGTCCATTTACGATCAGTTGATCTGATCTCAAAATTCATGTGCCTAGCATTTAGTAACTTATACATTGGGAACATTTAGGGATTTAGGAAAAGTAGGAAGACTAAAGAAAGATTTCACCCATGAAGCAGTGGGCCAGTAGGGAACTTAAAAAGAAGAGCAAAGAGAATGAAATGGTTACCAAAGTGTACTGAAGTGAGAGACACAAAGATGGATGGATGGGTGGGTGGGTGGATGGATGAGAGAGAGAGAAAGAGAGAGAGAAAGGATGAAGATGTCATATTCATCTGAACCTCATTCTTATCACCCCAGGGAAACTGCAGTTGTCCTGAATCCCTCTGGTACCAATAACTGACAAAACACATGATTCCTGCCATTTAGTTATTTGTTTGTTTGTATGTATGTATGTGCATATGTACATATGCATTGCATCTGTTTAATACATAATACTGAAGTTATAGACTGCTAAAATTATGGTAAAGAGCAGCTAATGTTCCAGTAGGCTTTTCTTGCTTCATAGCTAAGGGGAAAATATATGGGATATAAGCTCGACTAGAAACTATGTGCAGCATTTAGCTTTAACACCCACTACCTTTGAAATCTGTCAAAAAGCTGTTGTCAGTTGTGGTTAGCCTCGGAATCATAAGGTGTAAAGGCTTATAAATGATCATTTTCATATAAACATAGAGTGGATTCAGGATTTGAGTTGGCACATTTCTTTTTCAATAGGGACTTCTGCATAATTACCCAGTAGAGAAGGATCTTTTCACAAGAGGTGTGGGAAAACTATACCACAAGGCTGCAGTAATCAAAACAGCATGTTACCCATACAAAAACAGACACATAGGCCAATGGAATAGGTTAGAGAATCCAGAAATAAAGCCACACACCTACAACCATCTGATCTTTGGCAAAGCCAACAATACAAAACAATGGGGAAAGGACTCCCAATTCAATAAATGCTGCTGGGATAACTGATTAGCCTTATGCAGAAAATTGAAACTGGACTCCTTCCTCTTACCATATATAAAAATCAACTCAAGATTCATTAAAGATGAATGTAAAAGCTAAAACTATAAAAATCCTACAATTAAACCTAGGAAATACTGTTCTAGATATTGGCCCATGCCAAGACTTAATGATGAAGACTCCAAAAACAATTGCAACAAAAACAAAAAATCGACAAGTAGGACCTAATTAAAGTTTCTGCATAGCAAAAGAAACTGTCAACAGAGTAAACGGACAACTTACAGAATGGGAGAAAATATTTGCAAGCTATGCATCTGATGAAGGCCTAATATCTAGAATCTATAATGAACTTAATTAAACAAGCAAAAAACAAACAACCCCATTAAAAAGTGGGTAAAAGACCTGAACAGACACTTCTGAAATAAAGACAGACAAGCAGCCAATAAACATATGAAAAAATGTTCAACATCATTAATGATGAGAGAAAGG
Source organism: Saimiri boliviensis (assembly GCF_048565385.1). Lineage (NCBI taxonomy): Eukaryota > Metazoa > Chordata > Mammalia > Primates > Cebidae > Saimiri > Saimiri boliviensis. Next base: position 29,882,632 of record NC_133463.1, on the reverse strand, counting down.
CAAATCAAAACCACAGTGAGACACCATCTCACACAAGTCAGAATAGCTATGCTGGTGAAGTTGCAGAGAAAAGAGAACACTTACACACTGCTGGTGGGAATGTAAATGAGTTCAGCCACTGTGGAAAGTAATTTGGAGATTTCTTACAAAACTTAAAACAGGACCCACCATTTGACCCAGCAAATGCTGTGTGTATATGCAGAGGAAGATTAATTGTTCCACCATAAAGACACATGCTCACATATGTCCATCACAGCGTTATTCACAATAGTAAAAACATGGCATCAACCCAAATGCCCTTCAGTGGTAAAGTGGATAAAGAAAATATGTTCATTACCTGGGTGACAAAAATGATTTGTACACCAAACCCTAATGACACACAATTTACCCATATAACAAATCTGCACATGTACTCTCTACACCAGCAATAAAATTTGGATAGAAAAAAAAAAAAAGAGGTGTGGGAAAAGGCCCCATCATGGCATGTAAGTAGCATAGATAACAGTGGAGATTGACTCACAGTTGATGCTTATTACCTAGACAAGAAGGACAATGGCCCCTTTTCCTTTCTGTATTCTTTGTAAAGAGTAGGCATTCTGAGAGGTTAAACCAACAATCAGAATTTGAAATCTTTAAGGTAATCAATTTACTCCTATTCATTTGCCTTCTACTTTGAATCTGTTTTGTCATAGCCAATATTTAAAGTCTCTGGCATCACTGGGATATGCCAGAGACTTTATATCTGTGTATCTCTGGCATCACAGATTAGAATCTGTTTTGTGGTATCCTAAATTCACTGAGTTAGTATTTATTATAGGAATCCCATAAGGTGTGAGTCTTTACAAATAAAGGTAGGGAATGCCCTTTATTTGTTAGGGCATTAAGTTCCTCCTTCTCCTGTCAAGAGGATGTGAAAATCTCCTTGCTCATTTTTTCTTTTCTTTTTTTCTCTTTGCAGAATGAGTGTTCTGAGAAGAACAAAACTCTTTTCTGACAAATTTTATAGAACACTTTTGTGCTTGACTCTCCAATGACTAAGAATTGGACATAAAATTCTCTATTCATTTCTCAAGTGTCAAGAGAGAATTGAGTTTAAAGGCTCCAATTCCCTTGCAGGTTACACTGTCTATCTAGATGAATTAGTATTCAACACAGCTTTGGGAAAATCTCAGATGATTTGCAGATTTGCAAATTGTTCAAACTCATAATGAAATTTCAGGCTGAGGAAATCACTAAACAGTTTATGGCATGAGTTTTTCCCTCTGAGGTCTGGACATCTTTGATCAATTCACTCCTCTACCTTCTCTGCCCCTTCCATGCCAGACAGCCCAGGGCTGCTTGAGAAAATGACACACACCTGTCACCACTGAGATTATTCTGCTACCCCCATGTCCTCCCCTGCTCAGCAAAGCAGACCACTGTCCATCCATTTTCATTCTTCATATCTGATTCTGTAGGATATATGTTTCTCTTCTTATCAAGGGCTATTTTCTGAGTCTGGTCCCTCCAGTTCTACCCTTTAAATGTGGCCTCTCCTCTATTCATTGTACTGCTGCCTTAGTTAAAGCACTCAAAATTCCTCATTACTACGTTGCTCCCAGTTATCTTCCCAAAATCTGGCTTCCCATTGCTTTCAAGGCCAACTCTTGAGCATGGCATATTGGTATATAAAGGCCTACATGACTTGACACTTGCCAAATTCTCCAGCCTGATCTCTCACCAGTTTTTCATGTGGAATTAATTCTGGCCATAGCATCCTACTTGAAGTTTCTTAAAAACACACTGAATTAGTTCACAATTCTTTATTTCATATGCTATTCCCTTTGCTACTTATATTTTAAGGCTTAGCCCAGATAGCTTCTTAACAAATATGACTCAGGAAATGTTAGCAATCACTATTGTTGTTGTTTTTGTTGTCATGTCTCCCTTTGGTACCTAAGGCTGTTTGGTACTTCTCCTCTTGTGTTTTCACAGTAAATTTATGACATATCCTTAATCATACTATATCGTAGTTGGCTACCTGTTTTTCTTGCCACCAATTCAGAATTTTACTTTCTCACTTACATTATCTTCCTAGACCTTAAAAGCATTTGAGTTTATTATTTCTGTTTAAAATAACAAAGACCATCAACAAATTTCCATGAAATTATAGTGCTGGTGGGGATGATGACGATAACTACATTTATTGAATTCTATGTTCTAGGTACTTTCTAAATGTTTTTCAAATGTTTTCCATTATAATCTTATTACTTATCTCATTTAAAGAGCTAAGAAACTAACACTGAGAGAGGTAAATACCTTGGCCAATTCATATAAGTTATGAGTGGTGGAGTCAGGATTGAACACATGGAGTACTATTCCAGAGACCAAAAAATAGAAAAAATATTATCTACATCCTAATACTAACCTTATTCCTATTAATTTATGAGAAAGAGAACCTGGAAAGTCAATTCAAAATATTTGTTACGTATCTACTTTATGTTGGATTGAAGTAGGTCTTTGAATAAAACATAGCTCTTCTGTGAAGTTTATCTCCTAGAAAAGGAAATAAGATATGAACATGCCTAAATAACTAGGCAAATATTATAAATGCTAAAACTTAACTGCTATCAAAATGGAAAAGAGAGAAAGTTTAAACTGGTTGAGGAAAACTTGGGAAAGTCATTTTGGAGGAGGCAGCATTTGATACCTGTCTGAAGTGTTGAGTCTTAATGCATAAAGATAGCAGAGGGATTGAAGAGTGCATGGGATTTGAAGAGTACTTGTAGGAATGGAACAGTAACCTCTTATTACTCTGCTTTATGGGAAAGGAGTAAGATGAAGGCAACAGGCCTTGATAGAGACTTTATCCCTACAAAGAGGGGAAGAATATAGTCCCTCATGACTCAGAATCTCTTGGTTGCTGCCATACAGGTATCTATGAGATCACAAAAGTGAGGCCCAGGAAACTTTAAGCAAACCTTGCTTCCCTCCCAGAATTCAGTCTATTTCCATGTAAGTCGGTGACTTTTGTCTATACTCATTTCTGTGTACAATGTGTTGAGTCTTTTGGGTGGTAGCTTAACAGCCCAGGAGAGGATTGAGCTATACTGAGATTTCATATGTGAACGCAGTATGGTTCTATTCTTGAAAAGGTTGCCAGTGTCCTTTTCTAAAACTATAGAGTTGTGCTGCTCCCGTCTAGAAAGCAGCTCAGTGAACTTGACCTTGACCCTTCTACTGTATGAACTTCTCAAAATATTGCAGATACTTTTATTCAATGAGTCTATCCCCCCTTTTTTTGTTTAGTCAAGTAGATAACTATTTTGTGGATATATTTTCTTAGGGCAAATTCCTAATGATCACAGGCAACCTGAAGTTGGTAGTGACCAACTCTGTGGCATTGCTACTTGAAAATATATCAACCTTAGGCTCTTTTATTTTTGTTTATGAGTATACAAAAATTATTTTGAAATTCCTGGCTTGCTAGTTTTTGTATGCCTTACATGTGGAATATGCTTTAAAAATTACATTTGTGCTTTAGTATATGTGATTCAGTATATACATGTGCAAATATGTGTGTGATTGTAACCCCCATTTTTTAGTCCTACTGTCTGTCAAGAATAAGAAGGTTAGACTATAACTAACACAAAATTCAGTGGCCTCTGTAGTGTAAGTAATGCTGGCAGCTACAACAAGCAATCCCATCTCAGTGGCTTAACAGAACAAACATTTAGTTCCTGCTCATATTATAGGGCAGTAGGGAACAGTTTATGGGAAGAGCTTGGGGAGGATTATTGTGCACCACCTAGATATTCAGCTGTCCAGACTTCTATCTACTGACCTGGCTGTGACCTAAGGTCTCAGTAGGTTGAAGTTCTCCACTGGAACCTCTGCAACTGGTTGACCAGACAAACAGAGTGAGAGACACAGAGACAGAGAAAGAATATAGAAGTTTACAAGAGAGGTTTCTGGAAGTACCACACATGACTTTTGCCCAGTGTCCATTGGCTGGAACAAGTTATATGACGCTAAATGCAAGGGGAGCCAGGAAATGTTGCCTTCCTATGTGTCCAGGAGAAAAATAAAATTATTTGTTGAACATACAGCATTGTCTCTGTCACAGTCTCTATCCCCTTCGTTATTCCACATATTTCTAGTATTTTCAAAGTTTCAAGGTCTCCCCCAACCCTCAGATGTCAAGAGGGCCTCATGGTAGATTGATGGAGAAAGTTAGGGATACATAAATAATGTAATCTTCCCAACTTTACACTACCCTCTTTTATCTGGATCATGGCTTTCTGCTGCTGCTTCTCATTTATTTCAGTTCAAAAACATTAATTGAAGTCCTACCATGAACCAAGCAGTGTTGTAGGATCTGGGGAGTCAGTGATGAACAAGACAGTCCCTGCCCTCAGGATGCTGAGTTTAGTGGGGTCCTCTCCTACTGTGGCATGTTCTTTCATCGACTCCAAAAGGCTTTCTCCAGTGCTTTTCCCCTTCCCAAACTTCTCCTGGGTTCTTCAGAGAGAGGCCATGCTCTCCTTTCCACACCAACTCTAGACAGCAACTCTCAACAGAAGCCCTGCTGGTTGTTAGAGGAATACACTGTGCTACCAAAAACCTTCTTTGAACATCCCTAGAATTAATTTTGAGGGATAAGTCTAGAAAATATAACCCAGGGCCATATCCCTGCTTATTACTAGGGTCCTCTTTAGATTATGTCCTCAGGCATGACACAGATTCACTGATGTTCCCTGGCACAAGGTGAACTCTCATCCTCTCCGAGTGGATTGGTTGTCTTAAGGGTCACAGTGCAGGTCATCATACACCTCTGGAGGAAGTCTGTTCTCCAGTAACAAGAAAAATTAGCAGTAGCATCAAATTCCCCTTCACCTGTGAAGGGGAATTTATTCAGTTGGGTCCTGGAAATAGCCATTGGTATCCCATGATTCCCCAAAAGAGACATGCGAATGGAATTCTATAATAACCTGAGCCTGTATGTGTGTGTGTGTTCTCTTCGTCACACACACACATACACACACACATGTGTATAAAATTAAATTTAGAAAGCCGTTTTGTGGAATAGACTGATTATAAAAGTTTAACAGAGCAACCGCATATTTTTTTAACCAAGTTTTTAAAGCATTCAAGATGCCAAATTTTCCAAGGTGAATTTTCTGGAAGAAGTCCCAAAAGTCCCTTCCCTCTCTTTTTTTTTCCTTCTTTTTCTTTTCTTTCTTTCTTTTTTTTTTCCTTCTTTTTCTTTTCTTTCTTTCTTTCTTTCTTTTTTCTTTTCTTTTTTTTTTTTTTTTGAGATGAAGTCTCACTCTTTTCCACCGCCCAGGTTGGAGTGCTGGAGTGCAGCGGCATGATCTCAGCTCTCTACGACCTCTGCCTCCCGGGTTCAAGCTATTCTCCTGCCTCAGCCTCCCGAGTAGCTGGGACTACAGGTGCACACCACCAAACCCAGCTAATTTTTGTATTTTTAGTAGAAACAAGGCTTTGCCATGTTGGCCAGGCTGGTCTCAAACTCCTGACCTCAGGTTATCCACCTACCTTGGCCTCCCAAAATACTGGGATTATAGGCATGAGCCACCGTGCCCCGCCCCAAAACTCCCTTACTGATCACATCCTATCAGACTTAGAAGGGGCAGGTATTTTCTTTTGGTGGGTTCAACTCCACCTTTGTTCATTTTGATTATAGTAAAAATTCTTAAAATACATTTTTTTCTCAATAAGTGGTTTCTCCTAGCGCTAAATTCTCACCATGCTTAAAATGTGGTAGAGAAAGGCAGATCTAGTTATCCCTGAATAAAAGATCAAAGAAGGGAAAATATTAATGAGCACCATCATTCAAAACCTCTTAAAATGCAGTTCCCAAGTGTGCTGGGACTTTCTGGGCTTGTCTCTGGGAAATGGATATTTTGGATCTTGCTTTAGCATACACAGGAAACCAATCTCTAGGCAGTTCTTCCTTACAATTTCTTTATAAGTTTCCTCTTCAAGAATTCCTAACATACCTTCCTCAACGGTAATATAGACTTTCTAGAGTTAGAAAATTATGAGAAAATAGAGTGAGCTGCTCTCTCAAGTATGTTTACTTGTCTAGTCCCCTGACATTTACTAGCTATGTACCTATACTACCAAGGCAACCACTTTATTGATTTAATGATAAGCTATACCACAGGGAAATCACATTGTTTCTTCATAGATATAGAGAAAGCCGAAGCATACCTACTGTTGTCACAGAGGTTAACATCTAGATGTGAACACTAAAAGTGGGAACCCCACCTGGAATATAAGTTCCATGAATCTCTAGCGCCTTGAGTAGTACCTGGAGTAGGATACAGTTCTCCAGAATTATTTGTTGAGTGAATGGAGATCAAACAGCATAGAGCAATATATCACCACGTATTAAAACTGTAAGGATGGCATGAGTTCACTGAGAAAAGTGAAGACTTTATGAAGACAGTGGAGTTGAGCAGAGCCATGAAGAACTACAGACTTCCAATAGGTGGAGGAGAGAGGAGTGGGCAAACCAGGCAAGGAGTGATGAGAGAAGTAACAGAGGAGGTAATGAGTGCGTTGCAGTGGGAAAGTGGGCTTGGCTCTGGTCAGAGGAATCACACAGTGGATTAACAGAACTCAGGCAGGTCAGGGTTGCGGGTAAGGAGACATAACATCTGGGTTTGTGTCCTAGCTTTGTCATTTATTCAATAGCTGAATAAATAACCCTTTTTTGTCTCATTTAATATCTAAATTTGAGAATAACACATAGAACATATGTTTTTAAAATTCAAGAGGAAATTATGAAAAATTTTAAATTTATTTTTAAAACAATATTATCATTATTATTTAGGACAACAGTGTTCTGGTTGGCCTTTTGCCTGTGGTTTTCTTAGTGGGAAAATAGCTCATAAAATGGCCCCACATGTATGCCTGGGAAGAAATAGGTAAAAAGATGAAATCTAGTGATTGATAGTTTATTGGATAATTTCAAAATAGTACAAGTGAAAAAATTGTTTTAGGATTCCTAAGTAAGTATTAGAAATGATGTTACAGTTAAATTTGTCTGATAATTTAAATTATTATGAATTATATAGAGTCATTTCACAAAATTGTTGTGTGGGACGTAAAGCTCCATTCAGTCACTAAGTTAGCAAAGGAAGCTGATTAGAATAATACTCAACTACGTTTGTATTGTCAGGAAATGTTAGAGAAAGCTTTATTGTTGTTAATGACTCTTGGCGTATATAATACTCCGCATCCTTAAAGAACTTAACAAACATTGATTTAAACCTCTTTTCAAATATATTCCCAAACTAAAGTCATTGTTTCTGAGCATGCCTTAAAACACAAAGTAAGATTTGCTGGTTCTCACATTAAAATAACTATTGAAGCAGAAGTGGAAACTGCATATTCATACAGTAATGATAGTTTGGCAGATGATGGTGTTGGCTTAAAACAAATTGGGTAGTGTGTTCTGCTGACAATTGATCAAATTGTATGGACAGATTCAGCAAATACATAGTACAGAAAGCTCTAACTCCGAGTCTAAAGCAGGCATCACTAATCAATCACACATTCTTTCCAACTGAGTCTTTTTTTCTTTTTCTTTTCCTTTTTTCTTTTTGCCTTTTGACCAGGAAAAGGAATTCAACTGAATTTTGATTTGGCCATTATGTCTCTTTGAGATATAGGGCTGTAAGTAGCCAATACCAGTAAATCAGAGTTGGCATAGGCAAAATGGAACCTACTTACTATTCTAAAATAAAGGATGGCTCTACAAAAGTATCAAAGAGCCTCCCTTATCATTGTTAATGGCTGCAAATATATAAGTGTATATAATTAATAATACATAAATACAGGACTTACATGACAGTAATGTCACAATCTCCCTTCCCACATGTTCTTTTTTCATTCATTTGGCCCTTCATTTTTATTCATTAAATCGGTGGCTCTCTTTCTGTCTTTCCACACTCCCCTCTCTCCTGATAGCTCACCTCATGTTGTGTGCTAAAGAGAAAAGATACAGGCCTGCCTGCTGCTCTGAAAGAGCATCCAATATGGTACAGTTAAGGAGATAAGATCTAACTGTGAGAACCAGTCAAATCTTGCTTCTTTTTAAACGAATGCAATTACTTGAGGGTTTTTTTTTTTTGTTTTGTTTCTTTGGGAAATACAAATGCACTCAAACTGAAAAAAATAAAAAGGATGTATTTCTTTCTGAGTTTGCAAAGCCACTTCTGATTTCAAAGAAAGCTGCTGGGTAATTTCTTATGGGCCCAATTCTGAAAGAAGCTCTTAATACCTAATTACAAAGTACCTAATTACTATGTCATCCCCATCCAACAATCATCACTGTTTTGGTTAAACTGCCCTTTTCCAGAAGTAGAGAGAGGAATAGGGAAGACATTCTGTGATGGAAAAGGAATGAGGACCAGAGTGATTGAACGTGTTATTGTTTCTCACTATTCAGCAGGTGATTGAAGGCGGCTGCTTTGCAACATTGGCAATAATGCCTTTTCACTTACCTTCTTTTATTCGCAGTTTCAAGGATTCAGACTGTAGTGTTTTGATTAGGAACATGGTCCAAGAGGCCTGAGTTCAGTCAAATACTAGCTATATGATTTCAGCCAAGTTATTAACCTATATACATGTCAGTAAAATGACATTACTGACGTTCCTCATCTGTAAAATGAGGAGATTAAAAACAGTGTCATGGAGGGAATTACAGTGCACTAAAGCAGCCAGCACTCTGCCCAGACATTGCATGGGCTGAAAAAAATATTGGCTAGTATTATCACTGGTGATACCTAGTTGACTATATTAGTTTCCTTTTGTTACTGTAAGAAAAAAACACAAAATTGATAACAACAACAAAAATGTGTCTCTTTTACTGTTCTAGAGGTCAAAGGTCAGAAATCTGCTTCGCTGGGCTAATGTTAAAGTGTTAGTAGAGATGATTCCTTATAGAGTGTCTGAGGGGAGATCTGTTTCCTTGCCTTCTAGCGCCTCATGGCCCCTTCTTCCACCTTCAAAGTACATCACTCCAATCTCTGCTTTCATCATTACATTCTATTCTCCTTACTACCTCCTAGGTTCCTCTTGTAACCATTATGATTACACTGGACCCACCCAGATAACTCAGGGTGATCACCCATCTTAAAATCCTTAATTTAAGCACAACTGCAAAGTTCCTTTTTGCCATATAAGGAAAAGTAATACTCAAGGACCCTAGGAATTAGGATGTGGCTGGCCATCTTTGGGGAATATTATTCAGCTTAGCACATTGACTAATCAAATTTTTCAGCATCATTGAGTTAGTCTGCTTCCTAGTGCTATAACGCAGAGTGGTGACTGTGAACTCTGAGGCCGTGAGAGTTTGAGATGCTAATCTAACAAATCACTTTAGAAAACTGATGTTTTTAAAACTCTAGGGTTATTTCTGTAGCACTCATCTTTCCTTCCATTCCTATCTTATCTTTACTTGCTCAGGAAGAAAGATATAATTTGATAAAGCAGAATAGAAGAGCATAATCCTAAAACTCAGAGAGACCTGGGTTCATGTTCCAGCTCCACAACCTGCTGGCTGGCTGGGTTACCTTGGGAACATTACATGATTGCATTGGGTGCATGCCTCAAAAAGCATTCCTTGAGACAAGGATTTGAGGCAGGAGTTTATCTGAAAGATGATCCCAGGAAAAATGGATAGAGAGGAAATGAGTCAAAGAATGGAAAGAAGCTAATAAACAGTATATTATCAAGCAGGTTACTCCCACTGGGTGACCTATGGGATCAGGGAGAACATCAGAGGTATCCCACCTATGGAAAAGAAGCTTTCATCACTGGCTGAGGACTGATCCCTGGCATTATCTTCAGTACTTTCAGGCTGAAGCAGGCTGAGAAAGCCCTGGGGAGACTGTTTGCATAGGATGGCCTACATCTAGTGATGAACGCTGAGTGTCACGTTGGTTGCATGTGGGGTACTAGAAAGGCCTTCTCTAAAATTCAAGGATGATAGTACTCAGCTTGCAGGGATTTTGTGAGAATTAGTGATCTCATACTAAAGCACCTGCTAATATGCATGGCACATGATAATTGCTCAATAACTGGTAGCTTCTAAACAATGATCATGTCAAAGGTTTCCGTTTGGTTTCTGCTTATGAAATTTGTACATGGGAAGATCACTCTACATTTTTTCATGCCCCAGTCTTTTTTTATCTCTAAAATGAGAGGGGAGAATAAACTAAACCATCTCAAAGTGTGTTCTTAGGACTAATAATCTGAGTCATCATGGCTCAGTTTCTCCTGTCCTTTAGCACTATGATTTCCCTCTGGCTTCTACACTGATGATTGTGAACTGATCTCAGCTGATTTGGTCATGTGTGACTGACTATTAGGTTCTTTTTGGTAAATCATAGTAGCCCCTGATGAAGTTTTGAGGTGAGAGGTGCCTACTCAGCTGACAACTTCACTACTAGGTTATAATGAACAGAAATCCCAAATACTGTCACAAATAAAACATCCATCAAGTAAACATTTGTTAGCAAATAAACACACAGTCACACACACACACAATTTATATGACCTGTTTTGTAAACTTGACCATGTTTCAACTGTGTATTTTTAGGTCCTCTCATCCTCACCTTGCACAAAACATTCCCTGAAGGCCATCACAAAGATTCCAGGGTCAGGAATTTATCACTCTTTGCTGGCATCAGGGATCTAGAATCCCTCAGTGTTCCTGGCTGGGCAGAGGACCATTTAGAGATTTAGCCTAGGTCATCATCCCTGAGGGTAAAGGCTACAGGACTAATTGGATTCTTGTGCCCTTGTGAAGCCAGTGTGGGGAGTGTTTCTGAGGTATTTCTGCCAATCCACATACAATGAGTATTTTTAATTTCACTAATGAGAGCCTTTTTCTAACATTTACTGGTCTACATAACAAACTACCAATTTCATCAATAGAAAACCCGTTTCTGACTGTCAGTATGTTAATTAGCAAAGCATTGCTTGTAGGTTGAGATACAGGTAACAAAACCCTGTGGTAGCTAACTGAAAATACCACCCCAGATTGTGCTCTCTTGATTAGCATGCAGACAACTCTCAGGTTATAGCTTAAGTAATAGCCACATGATATCACATAGCACATGCTGAAGATTTGGGATTTTTTTAGATTATAGTAAAATATGCCTAACATAAAATTCTACCCAGAGCTTGACAACCAACCACTATTCTACTTTCTGCCTCTGAATTTGACAACTCTGGATACCTCATGTAAGTGGAATCATACATTATTTGTCCTTTTGTGACTGGCTTATTTCACCTAGCTTAATGTCTTCAAGGTTTAGCCATGTTGTAGCATGTGTCAGAATTTCATTTCTTTTTAAAGCTAAATAATATTTCATTGTATGTGTACACCATGTTTTCTCTGTTTTTTTATTTATCAGTGGACATTTGAGTTGTTTCTACCTTTTGGTTATTGTGAATAATGCTGCTATAAGCATTGGTATACAAATAAATGCCAAAAGTATTTCGACATAAATTACAGATATAACTTATCTGCTCCTTTTACAAGGAACCTAAGAAACAAGCAAAATATTGCTTAATCCTTAGCATTATTGCAGTTTAGTAAAACACTGGTAGCTTCTTAGTACCTTCATATATCTAGAAGCATTGGTCACATGGATCTTCAAAATAAGATTTTAGAAGGAAACAGTTTGAAACTTTATCATAAGCCTGATTTTATATTTCATTCCCAAAACAGCTTTTAAAAATATCATTCACCCAATAGTCATTTAATTTCCTATATAGTACTTGCATTCTGCAAAAAATCAGTTAAATTTCTACAGCTATTTGGTAATTCTGCTTGGTTTCTAGGATGCAGTTGCATAAAACAATATATTCTGTGACCTCAACCTCTTCACCTGTGAATGCTGAAATGGGCCTTCATCTTCCTCTCTTTTGGGAGGTCCCAATGCTTTACAGAATTTTAATAACTTTCCTCTGTAAGACCATGAATGTAGATAGTATCTGCTCTGAATTCTGATGATAGCCACGAATAACCAAGTAGGTTACATATCAGCAGACATTGGAAGGCTTGGATTCTGTGCAGGATGGATTATTTGTTTCCTTAATTTATATGTGTGAATAAATGTGTTTGTAAAATCAGGAAAACCCAGGACCGGGCACTGTTCTTACCTACAATCATGCTGTCAGAAAGTCCCCTCCCAGACTTCTGGATCTTTCCTTAACATGCTTGGAAAGAAGTGTGTTTCCAGAGTTCCTGGGTTCTGACCCTATCTCTGCAAGTGATAGACTGCAAGTTCTTGGAAAAGTTGGCCTTCGACTTAGATCACACATCTATTAACACATTTTTATTGAGCACCTACTATGTGTCAGGCACTCTGCCAGGTGCATAGGACACCTCCATGAGGAAAACAGCGTTCCCTGCTCTTGCAGCATTGAATCTAGAGCTGCTCCTTGGGAGCCACTAGCCACATGTGGCTACTTAAATTAAAATGTGTTTAAGTTTAGATGAATGAAAATTAGCTAAAATTTAAAATCTAATTATTCAGTTGCAATAGCCACCTTTCAAGTGCTAGACACCCAAGTGGAGATATCGGTAGAGAGGATGATACTAAGAAAGAGGTGAAGGCTGCCAAAATCATTTGAGAATCGTCAGCAGGAGAGCATTGGGCCAGATGGATCACAAGCGAGTGAGCATAGAGAAAAGAAGATGTACAAGGACTGAGCCCTGGTAATTCATCATCAGCAGCTTGGGGATCAAAAGAGAATTAGCAAAGAGCTGAGAAAGAGAAGCCAGTCTAGGAAGAAAACAAAAACTCCAGAAGCCAGTGAAAAAGTGTACTGAGGTAGAGAGAGTGCTGCAGACATATAAAGTAAAATGAGGATTTAGAATCAATCATTGGATTTAATAAAATGAATTATTTGTGACCTTGACAAGAACAATTTTCTTAAGGTGAAGAGCAAAAGCCAAACAGGAAAGAACAAAAGGGAAGGAATGGGAGCTGCTGACTCCAATCCATTCTTTAGTGGAATTTTGCTACAATGGATCATTTTTTTCAAAGAGGAATTAATAGGTAGCGCACCCCTAACATTTATGGGATCCAAGCCAAATGGAGGCCTACATACAACATTTGTAAATAGGTAAAAGTTATTTATCAAGCTAATAAACTATTAAACAAATATGTGCTTTGTATTATATTGACAAATACAACTTCATAGGAATATAGAAAAGCAGATTCTGACATAGAATTCTTGAACTTTGGAGTTCTGTTCTATAACTTGGTGGCACAGGGAAAGGGCCTGTGGCCCACATGCCTTCCCTTCTAAACTCCAGCTCCATCCCATACTCTGAAGGGTGTGTTTGTGAGGGGCCTGCATGCCCTGGCCGGCATGTCTCAGCCCTGTCCACACTTCTTCGAACAATGATCCCTTGAATATCCCTTGAGCCTAGGAGGATGTAAATTAGCAAGTCCACCCTAAGGAAGATAGACCCAGAGAAGAAGACTATGAATACCATGTAAAGGGGCTAAGGACCACGTGGGCAGAGAATTCTGAGGTGCAGAGTACTCATGGTCTAGACAGCAGGAAGCATCAGCTCTGAGTAAGCACTTCTTGGCCTAGCAAATGCTCACCTAGAGAGAGATGTATGGCTGGAGAAGGGCCAGAACACGGCCCTTTAAGGCACAGAGCCAAGGGCAGCTCTCTCCGCTGGTGGGGAACTGGCAAAGAAAAAGATGTTTTAGATAAAAGAAGTAACATGTTTTCCCATGACAGCAATTCAGCAGAGTAGGAAAATAGATGTTGTGAAAAGAAAAGGATGGCCAAAGCCATTATCTGAGTAGGCAAAAGGGAAGAGGTTGTAGTGTGCAGGTGTGGAAATTGGCTTTGGATATACACTCGAATAGTTCCTCTTCAGCAGCGGGTGAGAAGGCAGAGCACGGGGGTGCTGATGCAGGTGAGGAAGTGGATGTGGTGATGGGATGATGTGGAAGTTCTCTTTTGATTAATTAGCACGTGTTTCTGAAGATTTCTTACTAAGAATGCCTTTCCAGTGCTGTTTCAGGTCAAAGTTGATTGTTTTTGTTAATTTAATTTCTATGTAAGTCTCATTAATGCACTGTTTTTAAGTATATCAAGTACTAATACTCCACATTGTATAGCTCTTTCACCTGCACAGTTTCTCTATGAGGAAACTGAGGCACAGAGAGACAATCATTTGTCAAGGGGCACATAACCAGTAAGTAGTAGAAACAACTCTGCTGCCATTTTCTTCTAACTCGTGTTATAACAAGCAGCTCCCATTGGCCTTTCAAATGTATTTCTTGATTTAGGAGTCTAGGGGGTCCCAAATAAGAAATTTTATTTTTAAAGTCTTGATGGAATTATTTCAATTTTAAAAGTCAATAAAAGAACTAGAAAGATTAATAAGAAGAATACAAGTCCTTTCTTCTCATAAATTTTATTCTTTAAATGTCAAAACACACAATTTCTTTTCCGATACTGAAACCTATGATATTTTGTGCCCTTTACCTACCACAGTCACTTTCTGAATAGTCAAGTGATTTCCAATCCTACCTGATTGGAAGGAAGGCACTGGGGAGGGGATGGCAAGATGAGGCACTCAAGTAAATCTCCTTGTTTGTAAAATGTGAATAAAAGCCCCTTTTGTGTTACTCATAGAGACTGAATTGAGATCAACTTTAAAACATATTCTGAAGAATTTCCAGCTTCATAGAATTAAAGTGGTTAATTACAGCCAATAACATAGGAGAAAGAGAAGCTTGTTGAGTGGGGATTCGCCATTCACATTTTCTCAAAGACTTCAACCTTTGGCTCATTCTTCCTCTTTACCCATATTCTGCCATGATCCTTAGTGAATCCAACTTCCAACACCAAATGTCACCACTGTTCAGCTTATCTGTCAGCATAGCTTATAACTCATCCGCATTCAGAGATGCTCTCCTTCAAATATCTCAAGCACTAAAATTACCTTGGTTGATCCACATTGCCTCATACTTACCAACTTTCTTGTACCTCCTGAACCTACTCCCCTTATTCCTGACTTCCAGAGCCTTGACCCTTCCCTTCCCTCCACTGGCACTGCTCCATCCCATTTCTGTTTCATGACCCATTTCAAGGATGTTCTTAATAGCTACAGTACGCTTTCATTCTCCATGATTTGCTAGTTAGCCTGGCAATGATCTCCACTATTGGTCTATGCCGTGCAACTCAGAACTTTTTCATTCATCTCAGGCAAACCCCCTTTGAGATTCTCTGTAGTGATATGTTCTGAACCCTTAATATGTTCTTCAAACCCCAGTTCTACCTCCATGTCACTTTCACTGAAGGTCTTTTCTCACTATATTGAGACATTGGAGACGTCTGTCAGGGGCTCTCATTCTTTTCTTCCCCTCGCCCTTCACAGCTTCACCCAGCCCTTCATCTTCCTTCCTGACCTAGAAGATTTCCCTCCTTTCTAAGGGTTAGCCATCAAGGTCTACCAGAACCTTGATCTGTGAATGATCTCTTCTTTTCAATGTCTCTTCCTCATTGATTCCTCTTTGGCTTACAAACATGCTACACACAAATGACTTTTTTTAGTTATCTAAGCTTTTCAGATTCTTTGCGTTATTATTCTATCCCCCTTCTCTTTCTGGGTGAATCTTATGGAAATGTAGTCAGTGCTTTTGGCTCCTACTGCCTTACCCTGACTTTTTTATGACCTCTGCCTGCCTTTCTGGCTTTCCGTCCATTCCCCACATGACCTGGCCTGGGGCCAGTACATGTCCCCAGCTCCCAACCTTCTATCTCCGTTTCTTCCTCTTGCTTTGCGTTTATCCCCAACAATTCTTTAAGGGTCACACTCCATGGGTCCTTCTTGAGGCAGCACTTCTACAAAGGCATCCTGTCTTTCTACCTAACTCTTATTTTTTTTCTATTTTTACTGAGCTACAACTGATATATGGTAAAATGCACCCAGCTTGATGAGTTTGGATAATTATGTAACCACCACCGCAATCAAGACATAATATTTCCATCACCCCAGACGTTTTCCCCATTCTACTTTGCAGTCAACTGCCAACTTCACCAAGAGATAACACTATTCTGACTTCTATCAGCAGAGATTAGTTTTTCCTGTGCTTGAACTTCATAGCAATGGACTCACGCACGGGTACTGTGTCATATTTAGCACTGCGTACTGTTTTTGAGATTTGCCCACACTGCTGCATTTATCAGTAGTTCATTATTTTTGATTGCTGAGTACTATTCCATTATGCAAATACATCACAATTTGTTTATCCATTTTCCTGTTAAATGCACATTTAGATTTTTTTTAGTTTTTGGCATTTATGAGTAAAGCTACTATGTACATACTTGTACAAGTACATGAGTTTTTAGTGGACTTTTATATGTTTCACTTTCTTTCCTGAGAAAATATCTAGGGGTGGGATATCTGGGTCACAGATACATGTTTAGCTTTCTAAGAAGCTGTCAAACTATTTTCCAAAGTGCCTTTACCCCTTTTCATTCTTTACATCCCACCAGCAGCGTGCGTGGGGTCTGGTTGCTCCACGTCCATCTCCTGCTTCTTGATTTTCTTTGACGCCATTGCCTGTATTCTTCGAGCATCTTACCTCATCTCCCCTCCACTTGAGCTTCTGAGAGACTTTAGTTGCGTCTTCATCATCTCTGCACCCCTACACTCTAGCCTTCCTTAAAGCTCCAAATCTGTACAGAATAGGATAATATGGAACCCAGCGAAGGAGCCAGGGATCCAGGAGGTCTGTACAAACAGCCAACTGGCCCAACCAAATCAATATGATCGGACTCACCCAGCAGTGCACTACAGTATTGCAGCTTGAATGCAGGGCTCCTGCAGCCATTTGTTACAGTCTTCAGGAAAGGCTTTTTATCAGATTCATAGCGGCAAGTGGTACAAATTATTGGATTTCTTTTCCAACGTAAAAAATAGCTATTTGCGGCCTTTTGAAGCTGGGTAAATGAGCCATTGATCTTACCTGTGGAACACTGCAGAGTATTTTTGTCCATCCTAACTTCCAATATTCTGTGACAGGAGCCCATCCCTCCAGCCAAGCTGGTCTAATCATTATTCCCTGGGTGTACCTGGTCTGTATCCTACTCCATACCTTTTCCCACAGTGTATGGAAAATTCTTAGTGGAAATGTCCTCCCTTTTTCCCTCCTAGAAGCTGTCTTCAAGGGCTGGCACAAATACCAATATGTGTATGAAGCCTTCCCAGCTGCATCATCCTACGGTAACTATTCTCTCCCATGAATTAGTACAACCTTCCCAGGATGAAATGATCGCCTCTGTCATAGTTTCTAGGACTTCTAAATAGAAAGAGGCATCTGAGGACAGAAGAGAGCTCCCTAAATGACAAGTATACCCCAGATGTCTGTGGCCATGTCCCAGGGGGCCAGCTGCTATGCAGGGGCTCTCTGCTGATGTCCCTTACTCAAAATGAACCATTCCACTTCTAATCAGTACTGACTGCCTCCTACCATCATCTTGAAGCAATAAATTGCTTCGGACCATGTTTCATCACTTACCAGTCAGTCAAGAGCTTAGGTTGCATTCAAGAGCACATGCTAGAGCATTCCGTCTGCTGAGTGTGTGGGAAGGCACGGAGTAACATGGCCCTGCCTTGTGTCATCAGTGCAAGATGCTCATTTCCAAGGGGACAAGAAACATTCAGCTTACATTTGGTAAATATCTTGAAAAATACAAGAGGAGTCTAACAACCCTCCAGGTTTTATTTTCTCTTATTCTCTCTCACTCTGTCAAAACAAACCAGCACTTGATGTGTTTCTTAATATGCTCTGGGATATCTTCCTGAAGAACAGCCTGAAAAGCAAAGTCTTCTCTTGCTGTTGTCCACACTGGACTCCAGGAAATCCTTCATCTTTAATCCTGGAAAATGGCAGCTGGAGAACCGAGGAATACCACCCTCCCATGCTTCCTTATTTTGCCTTTCCAGCTATGGTACTCCACTCTCTCGTCACCTTCCATTTACTACAAAATATGTTTATTCATTAAAAGTATTTAACACTTTTTTTTTTTTTTGCGAAGACACTAGGGAAGAGAAGTCCAACAACAGCCAAGATGAAAACAGTGTCTACCTCTGGGGCTCATATTTTACTAGAAGGTATAGACACTCAACAAGTCATCTACAAGAGTGTCCTGACTGCCATCTTAGAAAAAGTACATGGACTGTGGGGCACATGAGAGGAGCCCTGAGGCCAAGTTCAGGATAACTGGGAAGACCTCAAAGAAGAGCTGACGCATACACTAGTGAGAGTTACCCAGAAATTAGCTGGAAGACCTGAGGGTGGCATGGGCGCAGAGGACATAGGTGGGAGCACCCAGCACCTCAGAGCATGGCACAGTATGCAAGTAGTGGAGGATCCGAGAGGGAGTGGTGAAGACGAAGCTGAAAAGGGCAGCAAGGGTATTCCCCTCCCAGGCCTTTCCTGTATGGTCTGAGAAAGAGTAGGGACTTCTCATAGCAAAGGGGAGCCATTGAAAAGCTCACACAGGAGAATGAGAGCGTTGCTTTTGTGTTCGCAGAGGCTGTGCTGCAGTAGCACCGACAGCACGGATCGGAGGGCAACACTGGACAGGCAGAAAGACAGACAAGAAACGATGGTGGCCTCTACAAGGGCAGGGGCAGTGCTGATGGTGAAGATGGAGGCACCAGCAATGTCATGGAGGGGAGAGAGTAAAGGATGGGGCTCAGGTTTCAGGCTTGGGCCTCTGGGATAATTGTAGCACACCCATAGGAGTTGGAAAGACTAGAAGCTGAAGATTTGGGGGCAGAGGCAAGCCATTTCAGGAATAGTTTGCTATGTATCTGGGCCTCTGGAGAGGCCTGGACCAGTGGGGTAATAAATCATCAAAACTTTTCTAGTCATGCTGCCCTGGGAGTGGATTAGATGGCCCAGGAGAAGAGGAGGGACGCTAAGGAGCAGGCAGGGAAAGAGAAGCCCATGGAGAAGACTGAGAGGCAGCCAGAGAGCAAGGGCAGCCAGGAGAGAGGCAACCATGACAGGGCACAGGGAAGGGTTTTTCAAGGAAGGAGATGATCAAGCAGGTCCAGTGTCCCAGAAAGACACTTTTTTTTGTTTTTGAGACAAGTCTTGCACTGTTGCCCAGGCTGGAACCTCAAGAGGCTTGGCTCTGAAGGGAGGAGACAGAGCAGTAGCTGGAGAGGGGAGTGAGGTAAAAGAATAGATTTCTTTAAGACAGGAGTAACGTAAACAGACTTTAATGTGTTTTAGAATAAAGAGGATGAATGAATGAATGTTTGGTAAGAAGCAATTATAGGATATAAAGCAAATAATTAGAATATAGGCACAGTGTTTAGTGGCCTAAACACTTAATAACAACAAAATTCTATAATAGTGGACTGAATCTTCAGTTTGCAAAAGGGTTAGAGTATGCAGTTCCATGTGGTGGAGGCAGCATAGCGGGCAGGTTCTGGAGCAAACCTCTGTGGTCCATTCCCAGCTGAGGGGGGCTGAGGGCAAGCGACCTAGTCTCTTTACTGGAAATGGAGATAATCACACCCATCTCTCAGGCAACAACTGAGCTCAGTTAGAGCTCAACAAATGTCAGCTCTAATCAGCTACTGAAACCTAAAATTAAGGGAAAAAAACGTATCTGGTGAATACTCACCCAGTCTGCTAAAGGTACAGAAAAACGTGTTCATGTGCTGTTGATTTCTAAATTACTGCAACTCAGATCAGCCCTCAAGAGCTGGGCCGGTTCCATATGTGGAAACACTCAGTGTTTGTATTATTTGGCTGCAATAAGAGCGGCAGAGCATCCATCATGAAGGCAGTATGTGTACAGCCAAGAAACCTCTTTTGGGTTCCTACCTGTTTCTTTCCAGAGCTTTCCCTCTGGATTTCAAGTAAGATTTCCCTATTCAGGAGGGATGCCAAATGCTGGGGATTTCATAATACTCCCAGACACCAGATTTGTATAATTGCAATGGTGGAGATTTAATTGTCTTTTGAAGAAGCCCCATATGTTTGTCTGTCAAAGTGTCTGCGTGTTGGTGCAGCTGAAATTAAAGGAGACAAAGAACACAAGAGTAGTTGGCACGTGGTTGGTGATCCATAGTGCCGATTTCCTTTCCAGAAGGTACCAGGATTGTGTTCTCATAAGGCAGCATGACAGGGTGGAAGCTATAAGGGATTTGCCCACAAATTTCAGCTCTGCTGTTGAGCAGCTGTACGAACTTAAGCTATCTGCATATCTTCTTGAACTTTTTTTTTTTGCTCCCCTGAGAATGAAGCCTGATACCATCATACCAGCAGGTTTTCAGGATTAAGTGAGACAATATTTGGAAGTGCCTGGCATACAGTATGTGTTCAATTTTTTTTTTTAATTTTCCATTCTCTATGTCCCTGTTTTGACTACCAGGTAACTATCTTTACCCTCAGAGATCTGATACATTTCTTCATATCAAGTATATATCAAGCATGTCATCCCTCATCCTAATGCATTAAACTCACTGCATGGAAGTTATACCATTACCTAGACTCACCACTGTCTTGTCAGACACCAGCGGAGTTTTGTGTGGCTGCAATAGAGATGTTATTGCCAGTTGTCAGTATGGAAATGATGCGCTCCTTCATTCTTCAGTGAAATCTGTGCGGGCATTTTCCTTTCTCTGGTTAAACATTTTATAGTCTCCTTTAAAAACAATGCCCTCCTTTTGTTTCCTCCCTCTGGCCGGCCTCTTCTCCCTCCTGGTTTCCTAAAATCCATCTTGTTTCCCTGCGTTGTTTGCTTAATGGGTAGCTTAATGAATATAGCATTTCCATTTTGAAATGTACAGAGCACAAGACAGAAATTGAATTTCCTCCTGGACAATTTCCATCCACAGTCCTCATTTCCAGTTTTCTCCCTTCTTTTGTATTACAACAGAACTGAAATTTGCTGAACCAGAAAGGGGAGGAAGGAGGTGTGAAAGGAGAGGCAATTCTCATTGTTTCAGGAAGAGCTTATTAGCATCTTGCTCCCTAGAAGGGACCATGTGCCCTGAAGATGCCCTGGGTACCTCTTCTGTTGCACAAAGCTAAAGGTCCAGAGTATACAGTGCATGAAAGAATCTAATTACCAAGATAATTATTGTTACCTGCACTGCCTAACTGTTGTGTTTTGTAATCAAAAGCTACATTGGCAAGGGGTGTGAGCCTGTTGAAAACTCAGGAAAGTTGTGGAAGTATTATCAACCTTCAAGCAATTTTACTCTAGTTAGTGGGCCTGTGTTGCTCAATTAACAGAATGTTTGGGGATCAGAAGAATGCCCCAGAGCACTTCAGCCAACACATAGGCTTTAGTCACCGCGTAGGAATATCCTCAAGCTGACTCAGATATTCATGTTATTGAAACTGGACTTCCTGGCAATGTGAAAAATTCTGTGCCATTTTTAAATTTGTTCTTGAAATAGTTGATCAGTACTTGACTTAGCCTTCATTTGGCATTCAGTGGAGGAGAAATTGATTTTCTTTGGACATGGCTGTATGTATTTGATGGGTAGAGTGTACTAAGCTGGATGTAGGTATGCGTTCATACCCTCACCACTTGCTTCATATTCATTCCGGCACAAGGCTACAAACTGGCTTTCTGTTTCCCATCTCAGCCAGCTCTAGTTAATTTGTGTCTTTACCTCTGTGCCTCTCACACTAAAGAAATGGAGTTTCTACTTTAAAAATCAGCCTTATTAAGAAGGAAAAATGGTTATAATTGTTTTTTAAAGTTTTTAAAATAAATTCCAAGTGGAAAACAAGAAATAAGTTGCAAAAGAGGAAGAAAAATTTGGTAATAAAGACAAGCACACTTAAAAGGAGAGAGTAAAATAACAAAGCGAAGCGGGTGAGGCTGACAGGCTGTAAATTGAAAATGGAGAAGGGGTCAAGAAAAAATTCAGGCAGGAAGAAAAGAGACAGGAAAAGAAATGATACGGAGTTGAGTAATGGACTCAAAAAATGAAATAGGAAAAGTGAAGGCCAAAGTAAGAATTATGGAGAAAAAAGTCAGAGACATCCAGGTCTCAAGAGTTACAGGTTACTGCTGGCCTGGGAGGTAGTAAAGAGGGGCTAGGCATATCCTTTATGAAGTTAGATGTCTGAATTCCTTAGGACACTGTGACATTCGGGGAGAATGTCCCCTGAATATGCTAATTCAGACTCTGAAATAAGAGCCAGCCAGATTCATTACTGTGGTTGGCCAGCCTGTAATGGCAATAGAATTCACTGAGGCATATTAAACTGAATTTTTTTAACCAAGGTCTTAAATAAACAGACACCAGCTAAACTGAAAATTGGAATAAGGCTTTCAGTGGTGACTGTTTCTACAGAGAAGTCTGAAAACCCATAACACTGCTTTTTTCCCCAAATTTTTAGTCATGTGTGGTTCTTAAGGCTGTTTAGTATGTTAGCAATTGTTCCAGTGCAGGACTATGTGGTTCCTTCTGGTATTTTTTTTTAAACTTTCTGCAACGCAGAAAGAGTGGCTGACCTATGATATAAATGAAACCCTTTGGCAGGAACATTAACTCCATCTTCAACAAAGAAACATGTAGAGATTTGGATTCTAATGAAAATAATAGAAGCTCTGTTTCCCAAAATCCAGAGCAGGTCTTTTCAGCCAGTCCAAATTTGCAAAACCAGAGTCGTCAGAGAAAGAAAGAAAAAAAAAAATGGAGGACTAAGAGAAATCTCAGGTTTCCTTTGGCCTATGGCCTTTGTACTCGCTCTAGATCCTCTGCTGGCAACTGGATGCTCTGTTGAGTCCAGAAATTGATGATAAGCAGTAGTTTGTGGGTAGATCTCCATGTTGAGCATTGCCTTCAGCTAAGCACTTTCAGGTGTCTCCTGTTATGGTTGGAACTCAATGCCCTTTGTTTACATGTGTTTCAGGCTAAGTGATGGATTACAAGATTTTCACCAATGAGTGGGAAATCTAGTGATAATTATTCAGACTGGTTTATATTTGTCTTTGGGCTGGCTTATCATGTATACTTTAAGATATTTTAATATAGTTGGATCTGGTTTTCTGTAAAATCATGAAGCTCTCTTTATGCTCAAGTGCTGCCAAGAAGTTGGACAGCCCTCCTGTTCTTCTCCCCAGTTCCCAACTCCCTATCCCAGTTGAGGGGATGCAGAGTTAGTTCTCAACTCATTCAACACACATTTATTCAGCAGTTAGAATAAGTAACTCATCTCAGTTTCCCTGGGAGTTTTCTGGTTTGAACACTGAAAAGGTCTATGTTCTAGGAAACCCCTCAATCTCAGGCAAACCAGGACAGTTGGTTACCTTATCATCTACCATGTTCCAATAGAGCTAGAAGAGACCCTAGAAATCATGATGATTTCTTTATTGTTTTTTAAGGTTATTCTTTTTTTGAGACAGGATCTTGCTCTGTCACCCAGCTGGAGGACAATGGCGTAGCCATAGCTCAGTGCAGCCTCCACCTCCCAGGCTCAAGCAATCCTCCTGCCTCAGTCTCCCAAGTAGCTTGGATTACAGGCATGCAGCATCATGCCTGACTAATTTTTTATTTTTATTTTTTGTAGAGATGAGGTCTCATCATGTTGCCCAAGCTGGTCTCAAACTCCCAGCCTCAAGAAATTACCCTGTCTTGACGATTTAAATTCAATGAAACTTAGCTTCCCAAAATGCTAGGATTACAGGGATGAACCACCGTTCCCAGCCCATGATCATTTCTGTACACTCATTTTAAAGTGTGAGTTAAAGCCAAGGAGACCTCTTTACCAATTTGTTTTCCTTCTGATTCACACATTCCCTGGATTGAAAGAGATAATTAAGTTCTATGTTGAAGATGTTATCTTCAGACTGCATTAAAGAATAAAATTAAATAAAAGGTCATGCAGTGTGCCAATAAGAATTTTACAAACCAGATTGAAATTTGAAAATTAGGGACTCAGAAAGATAAAGTAAATCAAAACTCATTTATTTAGTGTCAAGGTACCTTTTGGTACATCAAATAGATTATTTATAAAATGGCATAATGTAAGGAAGTTGAAAGAATGAACTACAGTAGAATACTATTATCTATGTAGACCTTTTGTTTCTTAACTCTTTTTTTTTCGTTTTTTAAATATGTATTTTATTGCACTTTAGGTTCTGGGGTGCACATGCAGAACATACATGATTGTTGCATAGGTACCTACATGGCAATGTGGTTTGCTGCCTCCATCCCCAACACCTATATCTGGCATTTCTCCCTATGTTATCCCTCACCAACTCCCTACCTCCTGCTGTCCCTCCCCTAGTCCCCCTCAACAGACCTCAGTGTGTGATGCCATGGGCCTCCCTGTGTCCATGTGTTCTCATTGTTCAACACCCGCCTATGAGTGGGAACATGCAGTGTTTGATTTTCTGTTCTTGTGTCAGTTTGCTGAGAATGATGGTTTCCAGATTCATCCATGTCCCTACAAAGGACACGAACTCATCGTTTTTTATGGCTGCATAGTATTCCATGGTGTATATGTGCCACATTTTCCTTGTCCAGTCTGTCATTCATGGGCATTTTGGTTGGTTCCAGATCTTTGCTATTGTAAACAGTGCCACAATGAACATACGTATGCATGTGTCTTTATAATAGAACCATTTATAATCCTTAGGATATATCCCCAGGATTGGGATTGCTGGGTCAAATGGAATTTTGTATTTCTAGGTCCTTGAGGAATTGCCACACTGTCTTCCACAATAGTTGAACTGATTTACACTCACACCAACAGTGTGAAAGTATTCCTATTTCTCCACATCCTCTCCAGCATCTGTTGTCTCCAGATTTTTTAATGATCACCATACTTAGACCATTTTTTTCTGGAAAATGTTCACAATGATGTGAAAGGACCTAAGATCAGCCTGGCAGCAACCAGATGGTGATTCTAGTCCTGGTTCAGTCACTAATAGGCCACTGACCCCAGAGAAGTCATTCAGCCTCCCAAGGTCACTGGATTTCCTTCTATGAAAATGTAAGCATAGGTAGGAATTTCCCGTGGAACAGCTAGCAGAGGAGAAATAATAAAAGTAAGGAGACTCATATTGTAGTTTTCATACTTTATTACAACAGTGTTGTTTAGGACAAGTAAGTTATTAACCTGTTAGTTTTCTCATATATAAAATGGAAAATCATTAAAAACTTACATAGGGTTCTTGTGAAAATCAAGTGATAATGTAGGAGGCATGTACAAATGTCACATTCTGCCATCATGTAATAGCCCTCACAGCTTGAGGTAGCATTTAGCATGTGTCATGATTTAGTACAAGGGTTGGCTAACTGTTCCTCTTGGACTAAATCTGGCTCATTGCCTATTTTTCAAAGAAAAAAAAATATGCACGTGTATATATGTTATATATATACACACGTGTGCTATATATATAATATATATACACATATATAAACATGAACATATACAGCATAATATATATACATATATAATATCTCCAGTTCTCATGACCAGCTATCCTTGTTTATTTACATTTGCATACTCTATGATTAACAATGGCAGAATTGAGTGATTGTCTTGCAACAGTGACTGTATGGCCCACTAAACCTAAAATATTTAGTCTCTGACCCTGAAATGTAAGATTGGTAGTCCAAGACCGGGTGAGGTGGCTCACGCCTGTAATCCCAACACTTTGGTAGGCTAAGGAGGGCAGATCACCTGAGGTCAGGAGTTCGAGACCAGCCTGGCCAACATGGTGAAACCCTGATTCCACTAAAAATACAGAAATCAGCTGGACCTGGTGATGGGTCCCTGTAATCCCAGCTACTCTGGAGCCTGAGGCAGGAGAATCGCTTGAACCTGGGAGGCAGAGATTATAGTGAACTGAGATGGTGCCAGCGTACTCCAGCCTGGGTAACAAAGCAAGACTCCATCTCAAAAAAAAAAAAAATTATAGTCCAAGACCCAGGATTCTTTCAGGTTCTGTGTCACTACATGATCTCAGGTTAATGAATTACTCTTTCTGATTCTGTTTCTCACACTGTAAAAAAGAGGGGAATACAAATCCCGCCCCTTCTTTCCTCACAGAAATGTTGTTAAGATAGGTAAGAAAACGAAAGCATTGATCTCTTCTGGAGAAAAGATGATTTAAATTCAAAGTATTATGCATAAGGTGGATGCTGTTAGATGGCTCAGAAATGATGACTGATGTGTTATTATTATTCTCTGAAATTAGCTCCCTCATGTACATCAGTAGGGGATAACTTAGATCACTGATAGCATACAGACCCCTACATCATGACACTACATCAAATGCTAAAATACTGTACCAGAATCTAACTTAATCACAGTATCCAGTCAGGAGTGAGTTTTGTTTCTTTATCCCTTTATCCTCTGAATACTATCATTAACATTTACAAGACATGAACTTCAGATCATGCCAACATCCCTGCTGAGGTCACTAGGCAGCTGTCCATTTTAGTCCATGATGACAGAGGGGCCTTCCGGGCACATGAGGAGGAATAGCTCCCTAGACAGAACAGTAGTGGTGATAGCACATGAGCTGGTTTACAGAGCAAATACCAAAGGTACTTGTTTTCATTAAAACTTGAATTTGATTCTTGGACACATGACTGATATCCAGGCTAATTAAGCACATACACAAATAACTAACAAAGCTTTGTCTAACACGTATAAATATTAGGACCTCCTTTTTCCCTAAGAATCCCCTCAAACCTCCAGGGAGGATCTCCCTAAAGGATCAGCTCTGCATGTGGCTGAAAGCAGCCATGTAAGGAAACCAAAGCTGGCCTCTGAAAGTTACCTCGGCCCAGGCGCAGCCCATTTATAGACCCAACTCCAGATTTATGGCATAGATAAATTAGTGGGCAATCATTTGCTCTATAAAATGATTTCTTCACTTTACAAGCTTATTCACTGCAGTGTTCCTTTACTGATCTATTGTCACTAGTGCAGTTCCAATAAAATTTCATTGTTAGAAATCAAGTACACATATGCTTTTTCACTCTGACCTGGATGGAAAGATGAATAATCGAGTGCACTTATAATCCTCTTAGATCTTATGAGTGGCTTTTTTCTAAGTCTTATGTTCTCAATTTAGGAGCTTAATGTTCCTTTTTATTTATTTATGAGTGACAGGGAGAGACAGGGTACAAGATTCTTTAAAATAACAATGAAACGGCTGGGCGCGGTGCCTCAAGCCCGTAATCCCAGCACTTTGGGAGGCCGAGGCGGGTGGATCACGAGGTCGAGAGATCGAGACCATCCTGGTCAACATGGTGAAACCCTGTCTCTACTAAAAATACAAAACATTAGCTGGGCATGGTGGCACGTGCCTGTAATCCCAGCTACTCAGGAGGCTGAGGCAGGAGAATTGCCTGAACCCAGGAGGCGGAGGTTGCGGTGAGCCAAGATCGCACCATTGCACTCCAGCCTGGGTAACAAGAGTGAAACTCCACCTCAAAATAAATAAATAAATAAATAAACCAATAAATAAATAATTTAAAAAATAAAAAAATAAACAAAGTCTCTGTGTCCTATGGGACAACATCAAGCAGTCTAACATATATGTAAATGGAGTCCCAGAAAATGTCAGAGTAATGACCAAAAAAACCTGGGGAATTAATGACTACAGTTTTTCCAAATGTAATACCAACTATAAACTGGCATATCCAAGAAGCCCAATAAAACCCAAGCATTAATAAACAACACAAAAATCATTACAAACAACTAGGGAGAAAGTAGCAATATAAAAAACCTTAAAAGCCTCTGGAGAGTTGAAACACATTACATAAAAGGAAAAAGATAAGAATAATCACTGAAGTTTTTGTGAGAAAATGCAATGTCTTTAGGAGACAATGGGTGACATCTTTAAAATACTTAAACAAAAAACTGCCCACCCAGAATTCTATAATCAACAAAAATATTCCTCAAAAATGAGAATGAAATTAAGTATTTTTTAGACAAACAAAATTTGATAAGCAAATTCTTCACCACTATAAGGAATGTTGAAGGGAGTTTATCAAATCAAAATAAAATAATGGAAACTCAGATCTGCACAAAAGAGAAAAGATTGTAAATTAATAAATATGTGAGTAAGCTGGGCGTGGTGGCTTATACCTATAATCCCAGTACTTTGGGAGGCTGAGGCAAGCAGATCATTGAGGTCAGGAGTTTGAGAACAGCCTCACCAACATGGTGAAACTCCACCTGTACTAAAGATACAAAAATAAGCCAGGCATGGTGGTGCATGCCTGTAATCCCAGCTTCTTGGGAGGCTGAGGCAGGAGAATCACTTGAACTCAGGAGGCAGAGGTTTTAGTGAGCCGAGATCACACCACTGCATTCTAGCCTAGGCAACAGAGTGAGACTCTGCCTCAAAAAAATAAAATAAATAAAATAAAATGAAATAAATAAATATGTGAGTAAATGTAAAGGCATTTTTGTTTTTAAAATATCTTAAAAGTAAAAAGACTTAAAAAAAGAATAAAGATGCAATAATGATATATTAGGAAGTAAAATGTATAACAGAAAGATAAGAGAAAATAAAGGGAATATACTATTGTAACATTTTTAAATATATGAAGTACATATCTAATGAAGACTGTGATAAGTTAAAATGCATGTTGTAAATGGTAGAGCAACCATTTTTAAAAATGGTATAGCTAATAAGCCATAGAGAAGATGAGATGGAATTTGAAAAAAACAAACAAACAAACAAACAAAACTCATATGAGATGAAAGAAAGAAAGAACAGTGAAAGAATAAAGGAATAAAGTACAAAAAATAATAATATAATAGGCAAACTCAATTTATCGGTAATTACATTAGGCATAAATAGACTAACCACCCCCCATTAAAAGACAGAAACTGTCAAACTGAGTAAAGAAAGAGCAATATTTAGTTATATGCTATTTCCAAAAAACAAACGCATTTTAAGTATAAAAATAGATAGGTTAGATATAAATGGATAGAAAAAGATATACAGCAAATTTTGTATAAGTAAAGACTATCATAATTGTACTGTCTGTAGAAGTTGGCTTCAAAATAGAGAACATTATTGGAGAGGAGGAGGGACATTTTATAATGGCAAAATAATCTATTCATCAATAAGACAGTGATTTTTTTATTTCAAAAAAATCCATTTTGAAACAAAAATGAATATGAAATTCCAAATTTTATATATTTTTCTTTTTTTTAATTTTACTTTAGGTTCTAGGGTACATGTGCAAGTCATGCAGGGTTGTTGCATAGGTGCATACATACTAGGTGGTTTGCTGCCTCTATTCCCCTTTGACTATATCTGGCATTTCTCCCCATTTTATCCTTCCCCACCCCTCGCTGTCTCTCCCCTAGCACTCTCCAACTGCCCCCAGTGTGTGATGCTCCTCTTCCTGAGTCTGCATGTTCTCATTGTTCAACACCTGCCTATGAGTGAGAACATGTGGTGTTTGGTTTTCTGTTCTTGTGTCAGTTTGCTAAGAATGATGGTTTCCAGATTCATCTAAGTCCCTATAAAGGACACAAACTCATCATTTTTTATGGCCATGTAGTATTCCATGGTGTATATGTGCCACATTTTCTATGTCCAGTCTATCATTGATGGGCATTTGGGTTGGTTCCAGGTCTTTGCTATTGTAAACAGGGCTGCAGTGAACATACATGTGCATATGTTTTTGTAGTAGAACAATTAAAATTCTTTGGGTATATACACAGTAATGGGATTGCTGGATCAAATGGAATTTCTATTTCGAGATCCTTGAAAAATCGCCACACTGTCTTCCACAATGGTTGAACTAATTTACCCCCCAGCCAACTGTGTAAGAGTTTTCCTATTTCTCCACATCCTCTCCAGCATCTGTTGTCTCCAGATTTTTTAATGATCACTATTCTAACTGGTGTGAGATGGTACTCATTGTGGTTTTGATTTGCATCGCTAATGACCAGTGATGATGAGCATTTTTTCATGTTTTTTGGCCACATATATGTCTTCTTTTGAAAAGTGTCTGTTCATATCCTTTGCCTACCTTTGAGTGGGGTGTTTTTTTTTTTTTTCTTGTATATCTGTTTTAGTTCTTTGTAGATTCTGGATATTAGCCCTTTGTCAGATGGGTAGACTGCCAAAATTTTTTCCCATTCTGTTGGTTGCCAGTTCACACTAATGATGGTTTCCTGTGCTGTACAGAAGCTCTGAATTTTATTTAGATCCCATTTGTCTATCTTGGCTTTTGTTGCCATTGCTTTTGGTGTTTTCTTCATGAAGTCCTTGCCTATGCCTATGTCCTGGATGGTTTTGCCTACGTTTTCTTCTAGTTTTTTTTTTTTATGGTGTTAGGTTTTATGTTTAAATCTTTAATCCACCTGGAGTTAATTTTAGTGTAAGGTGACAAGAAGGGGTCAAGTTTCTGCTTTCTGCACATGGCTAGCCAGTTTTCCCAACACCATTTATTAAACATGGAGTCCTTTCCCCACTGCTTGTTTTTGTCAGGTTTGTCAAAGATTGGATAGTTGTAGATGTGTGGTGTTGCTTCTGAGGCCTCTGTTCTGTTCCATTGGTCTATGTCTCTGTTTTGGTACCAGTACCATGCTGTTTTGCTTACTGTAACCTTATAGTATAATTTGAAGGTTGGCAATGTGATGTCTCTGGCTTTGTTCTTTTTGCTTAGGATTGTCTTAGCTATGTGGGCTCTCTTGCGATTCTATATGAAGTTTAAAGTGGTTTTTTCCAGTTCTGTGAGGAAGGTCATTGGTAGCTTGATGGGGATAGTGTTGAATCTATAAATTACTTTGGGCAGTATGGCCATTTTCATGATATTGATTCTTCCTAACCATGAGCATGGAATGTTTTTTTTATCTCTTTGTGTCCTCTCTTATTTCCTTGAGAAGTGGTTTGTAGTTCTCCTTGAAGAGGTCCTTTACATCCTTTGTTAGTTGTATTCCTAGGTATTTTATTCGCTTTGTAGCAATTGTGAAGGAGTTCATTCTTGATTTGGCTCTCTGTTTTATTGGTGTATAGAATGCTTGTGATTTCTGCACATTGATTTTGTATCCTGAGACTTTGCTGAAGTTGCTTATCAGTTTGAGAAGATTTTGGGCTGATACAATGGGGTCTTCTAAGTATACAATCATGTCATCTGCAAATAGAGACAATTTGACTTCCTCCTTTCCTAATTGAATACACTTTATTTCTTTTTCATGCCTGATTGCTCTGGCTAGAACTTCCAATATTGTGTTGAATAGGAGTGGTGAGAGAGGGTATCCTTGTCTAGTGACTCATTTCTAAGGGATTTCTTCCAGCTTTTGCCCATTCAGTATGATATTGGCTGTAGGTTTGTCATAAATAACTTTTATTATTTTATTATACGTTCCATCGATACCTAGTTTATTGAGAGTTTTTGGCATGAAGGGCTGTTGAATTTTGTTGAAGACCTTCTCTTCATCTATTGAAATAATCATGTGGTTTTTGTCTTTGGTTCCATTTATGTGATGGATTACATTTATGGACTTGTGTATGTTGAACCAGCCTTGCATCCCCAGGATGAAGCCTACTTGATGATGATGAATAAGCATTTTGATGTGCTGTTGCATTTGGTTTGCCAGCATTTTATGGAAGATTTTTGTGTCGATGTTCATCATGGATATTGGCCTGAAGTTTGCTTTTTTAGTTGAGTCTCTGCCTGGTTTTTGTATCAGGATGATGTTGGTCTCATAAAATGAGTTAGGGAGGAGTCCCTCTTTTTATATTGTTTGATATAGTTTCAGAAGGAATGGAATCAACTCCTCTTTGTATGTCTGGTAGAATTCTGCTGTGAACCCATATGGACCTGGACTTTTTTTGGTTGGTAGACTATTGATTGCTGCCTCAATTTCAGCCCTTTTTATTGATATATTGAGGGTTCCAACTGCCTCCTGGTTTAGTCTTGGTAGACTACAAGTGTCTAGGAATTTATCCATTTATTCCTGGTTTACTGGTTTATGTGCATAGAGTTGTTTGTAGTAATCTCTGATGGTAGTTTGTATTTCTGTGGGATGAGTGATGATATCCCCTTTATCTTTTTTTATTGCATCTATTTGATTCTTCTCTCTTCTTTGTTATTAGTCTGGCTGGCAGTCTGTCTATTTTGTTGATCTTTTCAAAAAAACAGCTCCTGGGTTTATTGATTTTTTTGAAGGATTTTTTTGTGTCTCTATCTCCTTCAGTTCAGCTCTGATCTTAGTTATTTCTTGTCTTCTGCTAGCTTTTGAGTTTTTTTGATCTTCCTCCTCTAGCTCTTTCAATTTTGATGATAGGGTATCAATTTTAGATCTTTCCTTCTTTCTCATGTGGGCATTTATTGCTATAAATTTCCTCTCAAGACTGCTTTAAAGGTGTCCCAGAGGTTCTGGTAAGTTGTGTCTTCATTCTGATTGGTTTCAAAGAACATCTTTATTTCTGCCTTCATTTCATTGTTTATCCAGTCAACACTCAGAAGCAAGTTATTCAGTTTCCAAGTGGTTATGCGGATTTGATTGTGTTTCTTAATCCTGAGTTCTAATCTGATTGCACTGTGGTCTGATAGACTGTTTGTTATTATTTTCATTCTTTTGCATTTGATGAGGAGTGATTTGCTTCCAATTATGTGGTCAGTTTTAGAGTAAGTGTGATGTGTTGCTAAGAAAAATGTATATTCTGTGGATTTGGGGTGGAGCATTCTGTATATGTCTATTAGGTCTGCTTGGTCCATCTCTGCATTCAAGTCCTGGATGTCCTTGTTAATTTTCTGTCCCATTGATCTGTCTAATATTGACAGTGAAGTGTTAAATTCTCCCACTATTATTGTGTGGGAGTCTAAATCTCATTTTAGGTCTTTAAGAACTTGCTTTATGTATCTGGGTGCTCCTGTGTTGGGTGCGTATGTATTTAGGAGAGTTAGCTCTTCTTGTTGCATTGATCCTTTTACCATTATGTAATGCCCTTCTTTGTCTCTTTTGATCTCTGTTGGCTTGAAGTCTATTTTATCAGAGACTAGGATTGCAACCCCTGCTTTTTTTCTGTTTTCCATTTGCTGGTAAATCTTCTTCCATCCCTTTATTTTGAGTCTATGTGTGTCTTTATATGTGAGGTGGGTTTCCTGAATACAGCACACCAATGGGTCTTGACTTTTTATCCCGTTTGCCAGTCTATGTCTTTTGATTGAGGCACTTAAGCCATTTACATTCAATGTTGCTATTGTTATGTGTGAATTTGATCCTGCCATTTTGTTACTGGCTTGTTTTCTTGCCCGTTAGTTGACTCATTTTCTTCATTGCATTTTTGGTCTTTGCCATTTGGTATGCTTTTGCAGTGGCTAGTACTTGTTCCTTTCCGTGCTTAGTGTTTCTTTCAGGAGCTCTTGTAGGGCAGATCTGGTGGCAATGAAATCTCTCAATAATTGCTTGTCCATAAAGGATTTTATTTCTCCTTCACTTATGAAGCTTAGTTTGGCTAGATATGAGATTCTGGGTTGAAAGTTCTTTTCTTTAAGGATTTTTAATATTGGCCCCCACTCTCTTCTGGCTTATAGGGTTTCTGCTGACAGATCTGCTGTGAGTCTGATCGGCTTCCCTCTGTGGGTGACCTGACCTTTCCTTCTATCTGGCTGCCCTTAGCATTTTTTCCTTCATTTCAACCGTGGTAAATCCGACAATTATGTGCCTTGGGGCTGCTCTTCTTGAGGAATATCTTTGTGAAGTTCTCTGTATTTCTTAGATTTGAATGTTGGACTGCCTTGCTAGGCTTGGGAAGTTCTCCTGAATAATATCCTGGAGTGTGTTTTCCAGCTTGGATTCATTCTCCCAGTTATATTCAGGTACACTGATGAAGTGTAGATTAGGTCTTTTCACATAATCCCATGTTTCTTAGAGGCTTTATTCATTTCTTTTCATTCTTTTTTCTTTTGTCTTTCCTTCTCTTTTTATTTCATTGAGTTGATCTTCAATCTCTGATATCCTTTCTTCTGATTAATTGATTCAGCTATTAAAACTTGTGTTTGCTTCACATAGTTCTCATGCTGTGTTTTTCAACTCCATCAAGTCATTTATGTTCTTCTCTAAGCTGGTTACTTTAGTTAACCTTTTGTCTAACCTTTTTTCAAGGTTTTTGGTTTCTTTGCATTGAGTTACAATATGTTCTTTTAGCTCAGAAAAGTTTGTTATTATCCACCTTCTGAAGCCTGTTTCTGTCAATTCATCATACTCTTTCATGGTCATATTGTGTTCCCATGTTATTGAGGAGTTGTGATCCCTTGAAGGAGAAGAGGTGTTCTGGTCTTTGATGGTTTCATCTTTTTTGTGCTGGATTTTTCCCATCTTCATGAATTTACCTGGCTATGATCTCAGGGAGCTGCTTGATGAGGTTGCTTTTCTGCCTTTCGAGGCACTACTGGGTTTTTAAGGACTCCTTCAGGTATGACACAGTGATCTTAAAAGTAAATTCATTCAATTACAGAGCTTTGAAAAATACTTGAAAGAAAACCTGACAGAATTAACAGAAAACACATATCTATAGTTGTGGTTGGAAATTTCAACACTTATTTCTCAGCATTTGTTAGAAAAAGTAGCTAGAAAGTCAGTCTGCATATGGAAGATTCCAACAATACTATCAATCAACTTCATCAAATTGATGTTACAGAATAATGCATTCAACAGCAGCAGGGTGTACATGCTTTTTAAGTGCACATGGGCTATTCACCATGATAGACTATACACTGGGTCATAAAAGTGGCTCAATACATTATAAAGAATTAAAATGATATGAGGTCTGTTTGTTGACTACCAGGGAATTAGATAAGAAGTCAAAAGCATTAAGATATCAAGAAAATTACCAAATACATGGAAATTAAATAGCACACTTCTAGATAAGCCATAGATCAAAGAAGAAATCACCAGGAAGTTAGAAGTTATTTGAACCTTTTTGATAATAAAAACAATATATCCAAGTGTATGGGATAAAGCAAAGTAGTGCTTAGATGGAAATTTATAGTTTTAAATGCTTATGTTAGAAAAGAAGAAAGTTCTAAAATCAGTGATTTTCTTCCACATTAATAAGCTAACAACAACAACAAAAGAATTATATTAGAAAAAAGTAGAAATCAATGAAATAGAAAATAATAAATTGAGAAAGATTAATAAATTTTAAAACTGATTTTATGAAAGAAAACTATAAAATTGATAAGCTATCAAACTGGTCAAGAAAAAAGAGAAGATGCAAATGGGCAATCTCAGGTGGAAAATAGGACACTTGACTACACATAACGTCATTAAAAGGATACTAAAGGACTATAATGAACAAACATATATCAAAAATTCAACAACTTAGATGACATGCATGAATTCCATAAAAGACAAATTATTAATACTGATTCAAGAAGAAATAAAAAACCTAAATACCCCCATAAATTAAATGAATTGAATTCATAAGTAAAAACCTTTACTCAAGAAAACCCCAGGCCAAGGTAGTTCCCTAATTAATTTTGTCAAACATTTAAAGGATAAATAATAACATGATTATACAAATGTTAAGAAAACAGCGAAAGAGGTAAATGCTTCCCAACTCGTTTTGTGAGGCCTGTGTGACACTGATATCAAAACCAAAGATATTATAAGAAAATTATAAACCAATATTCTTCATGAACGTAGACACAAAAATCCTTAACAAAATAATCAGCAAATTAAATTCAGCACTATGTAAAATGGATAATATACTGTGTTCAAGTGGCATTTATCTTAGGAATTTAAGGTTGGTTTAATATTTTTAAATCATTCAATATAATTTACCACATTAACATAATAAAGGAAAGAGTATGCTAATTTCAGGAGGTGCATAAAGAGCATTGCACAAAATTCAACACCTATTCATAATAATGACTTCTGGAAAATTAGGAATAGTGACAGCTTCCTCAACCTGTTAAAAGGCAGTGATGCCAGATCTTCAGCTTAATTATGAAAGATTGAATGTTCTCCTTCTATGATGGGGAATAAGATAAGGATTCCCATTCTCACCACTTCTATTTAAACCTCATATTGCAAATCCCAACTAGTAAAATGAGACAAGAGAAAGAAATAAAAGATTATAGATTGTAAAGGAAGTAGTAAAATTATTATTATGAATAAACAACAGGATTTTGTACTGTCAACCTAAATAACTAAAACAGAGAGAAAGGAAGATGTTTATTTGGGAATAAAGCATTGCAATGGAAATACCTGTGCCATAGTAAACTATGTGTGTATTCAGGGAGGTAAAGGAAGGCAAAGGTTTTTCAAGGAAAAAAATGAGGAAAATTACATAATTGTTTTGAAATACTTACTCTTGTCTGCAAAGATCAATAAGAAGGGTGTAATGGGTACACTAAAAGCCCAGACTTCACAACTGCACAATATATACATGTCTTCTACCCTTATAATCACTAAACCTATAATAAAAAAAAAATTAATAAAAAAATAGTGAGTGACACCAGTCTGAGTTTGGACAAGTAACTGCTGAGCAGATGTACTTACAGAAGTAAGTTTTATGCAAGATCTTGATGGTCTTTGTGCGAAGTTGTGGTTTTTGCAGTTTTTTTTGTTATCAGGCACATGAGCATGAGAACTCTTTCTTTATGACCTTCCCTAGCTGTATTTTTTAGGGTTTTCATAACATTTATGGCTTCATTTTTAGTCTGATAACTTTCAAAATACATAAAAAATTCTAAGACAACTATGAACGTATGCTACTAGACCTAAACTTCACAAGGTCACAATATATAAAATTAAATTTTATGTCTATATACTAACAACTAACAAATAATGTTATAAAAAAAATTATTCTTATTTCATGTTCTTAAATACATGTAAAATGAAGGCAAGTTTAAGGAAACTTAAATAAATGAAGAAAGATTCAGTGTTCATGGGTAAGAAAACACGATATTGTTAAGATGTTAATTCTCCCCAAATGGATCCACAGTATCTATGCAATTACAATCAAAATTCCAGGAGACTTTATTGTAGAAAACAAGCTGGCTCTCAAATCTTTGTGGAAATGCTATAGGCCTAGGATCACCAGAAACATTTTGAAAAAGAAAAGAAATTGGAGGACTTACTCTGGTTTCAAAAACTTTCCATTCATCTGCAATAATCAAAGTCATGTGGTATTGGCATATTGCCATAAGAATAGACAGATAGGTGGAATAGAATAGGTCTCTACATATATAGTCACTTAATTTTTACAAAAGTACAAGGTTATTCAATAGGAAAAGGATAGTCTTTACAATAAATAGTGTTAAAACAGATATCCTTAGGGGAAAAAATGAACATTAGCCCTTACCTCATACCCTGCACAAAGATGAACTCAAAATGGATCATAAACCTAAATGTAAAATCTTAAACTATGATACTTATAAAAGAACATATGTGAGAAAATCTTTTGACATCAGCTTAGGCAAAGATTCCTTAGATTACTAAAGGAACTAGCCATTTAAAGAAATTGGTAAATTGGACATCATCAAAAATAAAACTTCCACTCTTTGGAAGACATCATTAAGAAAATGAAAGGCAAGCCACCGAGGAGAAAATACAATACGTACATCTGATGAAGGACTTGTAATTCTTACCACTCAGTTAAAAGGAGACAAACGAGAAAAAATGAGCAAAAAATTTTAACAAACATTTCACAAAGAAGATACACCAATCCCCAATCAGTATATGAAAAGGTGCTTGACATCATTCATCATCACTGAAGTACAAATTAAGGCTGGGTGTGGTGGCTCATGCCTATAATCCCAGCACTTTGGGAGACCAAGACCAGCAGATCACTTGAGGTCAGGAGTTGGAGACCAGCCTGGCCAACATGGTGAAACCCCATCTCTACAAAAAAAATACAAAAATTTTGTATATTTGTATACAAAAATGTACGCACACACCTGCGGTCGCAGCTACTGGGGAGACTGAGGCATAGGAATCACTTGAACCTGGGAGGTGGAGGTTGCAATGAGCTGAGATTGCAACATTGCACTCCAGCCTGGGTGACAGAGTGAGATTCCATCTCAAAAAAAAAGAAAGAAAGAAAAGAAAAAGAAATACAAATTAAAACCAAGACATGACATTGCTAACACTCACTAAAATGTCCAAAATAAACAAACTGTGCAACAATGTGGATGAATTCCCAAATCACCATGCTGAGTAAAAGAAGCCAGACACAAGAGATCACACTATATGATTACTTTCATGTAAAAGTATAGGAAAGACAAGCCTAATCAATAGTGACAGGAAGCAAACCAGTGGTTGCCTGAGACCGAGGTGGGAAGCAATTGACTGAAAAGGGTCATGAGGGAACTTTCAGGGGTGATGGAAATGTTCTACGTCTTATCGTTGTGGTAGTTACGCAGATGTGTTCATTTATCAAAATTTGTCACATGTACACTTAGAATGGGTATTTTTATTCTATGCCAATTTTATATAAAAAGAAGCAGATAATTATTTTGTTGTTCATAACAGAAGCAATATTAGCACTTACTCTTTCCCAAGGTTTTGCAGCACTATGAATTCCTTTAGTCACTCAGAGAATTAAGAAATGGGCATGGGTTGTTTTGATCTGATTGGGCATCACAATAGGAACTGACCTTTCTGTCTTCTGAGCTCTAACTTTGGATCTCATGTTTTGTTTTGCTCCTGGTGTGTAAGTCCTAGCTCTCCGATTTGGGCCTCCTTAAGGGTAGGGGCTTGGCACAGCTATCATAGTCCATTGCTTAAAACTTTCTCCTCAGGTCATTTTATGAATATACAGTAGTTCTAAGTTGAATGAATGCGTGCCTGGAGAGCAACTGGGATGGGCTACTGTGGAAAGTACTGCTTTTCCTATTAGTAGCGGTATTCAAGGAAAGGCTCCACAGCTGTATATTGGGGATATTATAAAGTGATTTAAACATTAGATGATGGTTGGACTAGAGAAGTTCTCTCCCAGCCCTGATTATGTGAAAAGAAAACTTTCAAGGGGAGGAGGCATTTCTCCACAGGGGGAAGTAAGTCTAAAAATTAGGAGGAACGGTGACCATTCTGACAATCTACCCACCATAGACAGAGTGGGATTCAACCCTAAACCAGCAGAGTGGGTTAGATGTCTTTCACCAGGCATGTGGAGCTGAATCAGATGCAAGGGAAGGATATCATTTTGGAAATTTACAAGTCAGACATGAAATCTAATAGAAGGCATTTCAGAAGGCACAGATTCGTGTGAGAAGTTCCCTGGAAAGCAAAGATGGGTGCTGGTGTAGGCAGGGGCTATCTGAGGATGTCAGCTTCACAGAATTGCCCTCTCACTCCACTGTGGGGCCATGACTCCTCACTCCTGGGGTTTTCTCCCTAAGGTGAGCAAATATGAATTCAGCACTAGGTAAAACCACCTACACATCCTCTCATCAGATTCTTTTGCTTTATAATCATCATGATTACCTTCAAGCCAAAGTTTACTCATCTGTAAAATGAGGATAATAATAATTATAGAATCATTGTGAGGTTTTGATAAGATAATGCCTGTAAGTGTTCAGTACAGGCCATGGCTCATAGAAAGTACTTAGTAAATCCTGGCTATGATTATGGTTATGATTCTGTTGCTTATTTCATCGTTAAACCGTATGTCATTTACTCCAGACACAAAAAGTGTGAATGCTATTTCCCAATCTCTGTACCATGCTCCCAGTGAAACAGCCTGTGCCATCCACTATCATACCCGTAAACAATCTCTACTGCATTACAATCAGGAACTTAGGGAAAATGAGCCTTTTTTCTTGTTAAGCTTTACCTGCAGAATCTCAAGTAGTTTTCAGCTGTGCTCTTTTACATTCCAGTCAGCCTCATTTCCACATATGTACTCCCCTAGATTGAAAGTTCTATGAAAGCAGGCACCTGGTAAATTATGCCCACCACTGTTTCCCCAGGGCCTAGCAAGGTACTTAGCACCTAACAGGAGCTCAGTAGATATAAGTTGAATGAATATGATGCCCTTTCCAAAATCCTTCTATGCAAGTCCCACTCTACTAGTTGCTGCCCTGCTATGTATGCAAAAATGAGTGAAAGGTTGATACATTGTCAAAGTCACTGTGATCATTCTGAGTAGTCACTTAATCTCTTTACAGCAGCTGGATGATTATTTCTCAGCTATATGAAATTATTAAATAAATAAGAAGTAATTCATGCTTCATATTCCATGTTCTCCATCATGAGGCCTCTTTACCAGTTTAATTAGTTAGTAAAGGACAGTACCCTTTCCTCTCCACCGTTTGTCAAGAATTCTAAATGCTTTAGAAAAAAAATGACTCAGGAGGTGAAACAGCAGGACTCCTGGTGTTATTTATAAACTCGTCACTGGAAACTATTTCAGGATCTGCAGCAGCAAATCTCAAGAATCATTTACCTTGCCCCATAATTCTGGAGTTTGAGTATACATGATGAAGCAGCTAATGGCAAGTTACCCTGTAGCATTAGCTTTCTTTATCATCATCAGCCGTGTATTTTTTTTTACAAAAATGTGTAAATTACAGTTTATCTCACCATAGAAGCATTTGATCAAATGGACTTTAATTATATTTTGGGTGACTACTAAGAATAATCACCATTTCTTCATTACAAGGATTGTCCTACAAAATTACATTAACAAGGGTCAACCACAAGTAGCATTGGAAATTAACTACTTTTAAATGCTAAGTTTGCCTCCCAGCTTTGTAGATTTCCTATAAATGGATTTCTTTGGATCAGGATTTTTTCATGAGCATTGGCATTTATTGGCTATTCCTTGACCCAAATGAATATGCATTAAGAGCATATTCATTTCCCAAGCTGCCTCTTACACATTTGTTTCCCTTTGTTTGGAATTCACAAAGCTTTTCATGTTTTGCCCATTCTTTCCCTCACTGCATAATGATTTTTAGTAGGTTATATTTTACAAGGTTTTGTGTCAAAAAAAAAAAAATGCATTCCTTCACCAGGCAGTCAGTTAAAGAGGCTGTGTTGAGCTGCCAAATGGGACACTGCCAGGTGACCAAGAAAGAAAAACCTAGTTGCATAAATAAAATGAAAGTGTATTAGAATATTTAGCTAACATTCACCTAATTTTCACTGTTTTCAACCTGTAACTTTGTTTCATTCTCAAGGATTATGGTTTGAAGCAAGGACAATTCGCCTTGTCTCTGACTTTCTTGTAGTTCTTCCCTCAGGACCTGATGTGGGGAAAACCTCACTAATATTTTGTAGCATCAGCCATGTAGGTTGTCATCTTTTTTGTAACCAACTGCCTTACAAAAATGCATAGACACACTTATTTTAGATAAATCCATACTGTGTGACATATAAGCAAATATGGAAAATAGGAATCCAAAGGCTCTCACACTCAGATCAGTTTTATTCTTTGGCCAGAGCTACCTCTAAAGAAATTCACATGATACCATCTTCATTTTTCTGAACATGATACATATTATTCATTAGCATGTAAGCTCATATTTAATGCACATTTTCAGATAGGATTTTTTAGTAGTAAGACTTTTTTGTATGTTTACCTACTATTACCCATGGTAGAGTTCCTTGTGACCTTGACACTGTGATATCTGGAAATGAAAAAAGCCCATTTTGGTTCAGACTCTGGGTCCCTCTAGCTATAATTCTACCTCAGACAGTGACCCCCAGAGGCATTCTGTGGAGGGCCGCTGCTACTTCAACATCACCCCTAAAATTGTTGCCCACACCCTCTCTAAAATAATTTTATTTTTCTTTGTAACCCAGCATAGTTTAATCACTATGAATTTATACTAGAGTCCTTTAAAGGGACAATTTTAGCCTGCCCTACTTGTGGGGAAGAATAGGGAAAATTAACAGCATCCTATGACTGGAGGGGCTTTTATAGGTTCACTAGACTGATTCCAATTCCAAACAATGATACCAGTCCACAAGTGGATCTGCTTATAGAGAAACACTTGTTGCTTCTGTTTTTGTTTGTTTGGTTGGTTGGTTTTTGTTTTGTCTAAGATCCAGTTAGTTTCCTATTCACAGCAAAACATTCCCTTCAATCCCAGGGAAACTCAACCTTTTTGATTATTAGTATAGTTTCATCAAAGTTTCTTTGAGTAGGTAAAATATCCCATTTTTCTTGCCAGTAATCTGTAAACCTTTTTAAAGGTTGTAAAGAATT
The DNA here is from genome assembly GCF_048565385.1 of Saimiri boliviensis. NCBI lineage: Eukaryota > Metazoa > Chordata > Mammalia > Primates > Cebidae > Saimiri > Saimiri boliviensis. Next base: position 29,840,416 of record NC_133463.1, on the reverse strand, counting down.
AGTTAGTCAAGACTTCTTCTTATAAAGCCAGGATTTCTTTTTCTCCTAGACTCTATGTGCTTAAGTGCTCTATGATTAAATGTGGGTGTTATAAACTCATCAGCTTGGCCATGTGGAAGTGAAAACCACGGGTCAGAGGTGTGTGGGTTCTCCCTTGTGACCTCCAGTTGGCCTCCAATACCATAAGCATTAACAATGGCTGACGAAATTGGAACTCCAGCTCCATTGTGTCACCTGGGCATCCCTGCAGTACTCCTGCCAAACAGCCCTCCTAAACTATTCAGATTTCAGATGGGAATTTAGTCAAAACAGCATGTTTATGTAATACTTCCCACTTGCCTAATTTCCTTGTTTCTGCTTGCCAATGGAAGGGGAGGTGGGCATGAAGAGGTAGGGAAGATGCTTAAGTTCAAATGTCATCTCTGCTAAAACTTGACTTCCGCAGCACTGTGGCTTTCTACGCTCCTTGTATTTATAGCATCTGTCCATTTGAACATGTTTATACTAAATTATGATTATTTCAAAGCTTTTATTATAAGCTCTACACTGAAAATAATCTTTAGAGTGTTCTCAGGTTTGAAAACCCATATGTACTGAATGTTCTCATGGTGTGCTCTGTCAGAAACAATTTTTAATGATGTTTTCTCAGTGAGCATCATTCCCCAGGTGTGGAGAGAACTAAAGAAAGGCATTTACAAGGAGTCACAATGGCTCAGATAGGTGAAGAAAGAACTTTATTGACATCAGACCATGAAAGGAGACGTGGCAGTAAATTCCGTATAGACAAAGGTGAAAACAATAAATTGAGACGGATAGATAAACATGAGTACAATTCAAAATAGAGTGGTAAAAAAGTGTAGATGTTTCTTTATAGCTATATATGTTTTTACACACATGCACACACAGAAAATTATAAAAGCAAAGAAGCTGAACCTAGAGTCATGTGGAAGATGTGAGGTGGGTCAATGGAGAAATAGAGGGTAATCAAGAGTATTGGTAGGTATTGAAGAAGTGCCACATTTTACACATATACAGACACATGCACACATATATACCTGTATATGTTCTTTCTCTCTCCATACATACTACATATATATTTATATTCTTGTACATGTAAATACATATATGTAATTTATATTTATTTTCACCCAATATTCCTCACACCTACAGACCATGAACTATATGCAGAGGGAAGGCACACTTTCTACCTCAAGGCCAGCCCTTATATTGGTGATCAGTGGGTTCAGTGCTCTTGATCATTAGAGTAATCTTGTATAAAATCATGGATGAGGACTTTGTGAGTCACTTAACTTTTGCAAAAAGCATATGAACATAATTGTTCTTTTAGAGTTTATTAGGTGGGTGATAGTAAAGTAATACAATTTTCTAAACAGTAAAGTAATGAATCTCATGCATGTCAAAAAATTTATTCAATTTATTAATAATGAGAATATCATTAAGATGTTATACCAATTTAAAGAGCATTTGAGAAACCAAGTCTATGCAACTTAACAAATATAAATTAGGACAAAATTGCTGTGTGAGATAAAAACTGGTTAATGTCTTAGATGCCAAAAAACTGTAACCTTTGAGATATCTGTTCCGTGGGACAAAATTCATTTTCATCTCTTTTAGACATCAGTAAGTTAACATGTAACTTCACTAAATCTGGGACCTTTAATCAACAGTAAGCAGTGAGTCAAAATAAGTACATTCTAATAAATAATCTTTAGGTGGACCTGGCCCTTAAATGACGTTGAAAGAATGTACTTCCTACCTTTTTGCTTTATTTTTAAGTCATGAATAATTTTTATTAGAGTGGTGAAAGTTATAAGAACATACTGAGTAGTATATAACAGTGTTTGGATCTCAACTTGTATACTGCTATATGTTTACACGTTTTTGGTAAGGAGTACTGACTTGTCATTCTCAAGTGCGGAAGCTGAGAGTAGAAGCCCCAGAAAGTGGGGTTTACTTACCATAAGTTACTGTAGAAAAGGAGAATGGAGTCAATCTTTATTTCTGCTTTTGTTCCATTACACGGTAAGAATTTTTTCATTTACCCATTCAGTGATTCAACAAGTATCTGTTAAGCATCCCCTATGTGCCAGGCATTGAGGATTGGGGTGAAAAAGCCCCTGCTCTTAAGGAGCTTACATTCTAGCAGAAAAGACAGACTACAAATAATAAAACCCTGATAATGTTGGTTCAGCTGGTAGATAGTGCTATGAAAAAGAAAAAAAAAAGTAGCATCAAAGTAAGGGAGATAATGAGTGACCACATAGAGGGGTAGGCTTTAGAGTGAATGGTCAGGAAGTCCCAGGAGGACTGGCACACCCACAGAGTGTGGCCCAGCCAAAGTGACGGGCTCAGTGTCAGATAGGGCTGCCATTCATCTTCTGCCCACTGTATGAATGTAATTCAAGTCTTTATTTCATGGTCCAGGATACCTCCAACCCAAGTTTCCATCTCCTTGTTGTAAAGGAGAATAGGGGTGGGAGATCAGAACTGCAAACAAAGCAAGTCACGCAAATGGCTTCCTACTGGGGAAAAGGCAGATTTCCTTAGATTGGGCAGTGAAAGAAGATACAGACCATGGATTTCAGATCAGAGACACCTGGGTTTGAATCCTGTTTCTACCACTTACTATTGTATGGCACTAGACAAGTTACTGAGATTTATTTTCCCTCTGTTAAAGACACATGAAGATCTGTCCCTCATGGGGCAACTTCAATGAAATAATCTCCAGAAAGCCTGCAGTATAGAGAAAGCACTCAAGAAGTAGTCACTATTATTCTTGCGATTCCTCTGTATGGGGAGTCTGTAGTATCATCTTCATGCAGTGCTGATTAACTAGTCTTAGTTACTGCTGCCACACAGTTTTACAACCTTACAGAAAGATACTCATTATCACACAGTTCAGATACCCTGCGACCTGCAAGTCCACTAGAGGTGTTGGTGTTGACCTAAGCTATGTGGTCAAAATTATCCCCATAGCCAAGACAAGGTTTCCAAAGACATAGAAGGTATATGAGCTTAGTGGCAGACCTAAAACTTTTTAGCCCACTGGCCCAAGCTTGGAGATTCTTGGGTGGCTTAAGAGTTTAAAAACTAAAAGTAGAATACTTTTCATGGATTTTTGATTGAGGATTTTTTATTGATTATTATTATTATTATTATTATTATTATTATTATTATTTTACTTTCTGGTCCTATCCTGTCTTTTGTTTTCATTTCCTTTTTTCCCCCTCTTATGAGTTGAGTTGCTTTCTCTTCTAGGGAGCTATGTGTTAGGAAGCTGTTAATGAACTGCTTTTGAGTCTAATTTTCAATAAGATTTAATACAGTAGGGATTAAACTGTCCCCTTGAAAAGAGAGATTAAGTGTCTGCAAATCCCATGAATTGATTTTCTAATTGTTGTGGTAATAATATGTTTTTTTTATTTGATAATGTTGCTGAAAATAATAATAATTTTAATTAAATTTTAAATGTATTTTTAGTATTTTGAGGATTCTAGAGGGACTAAGTTTTCTTGCAGGGAGTATGTTAAGACCATAACATTCTTCCCTAACCTCATAATTATTATGATCAGGGGAATGTCTATAATACATTCCATGGCAATTAAATTGCATACCCCAGACTGTTCAAGATGTGTTTATAAAGGAGAAATGGATTTCCCACAGCTGCTTGCCTGTGAATGCATCCTTCATACAGCACTACAGCAGCCAGTATATGCACTAAAATAACAGACTTGAATTTAAATTTTCAGTGCTTTCGAATGTCTTTCCAAAACTTCTCATAACACAAATTGCTTAATTTGTGTACATGAAAACTAACTGATTACAAATGAATGAGAGTCAACCTACAATAAGGGGACTTTGAGAATCTTTGTGTATGTGCCCACCCATCTCTTCAGGAATTAGCAGGTATTCAGTCTTGTTCCAACATTCTGCACAAGCCACAATCATTAGTGAGAGCACCCTGTGAAGACTGAAATCTACTGTGAACAGTATGGGGCAGCTTGGGTATTTTTTATAATATTCATTGGATGGTCTTCGCCTAGTCACACAGCTGGAAGATATTTTCTGTGAGATGAGTGTTTACAAAAAAAAAAAAAAAAGATTCATAGAGAGGAAGAAGAGGTAAGGGAAGGAGGAAGAGGGAAAATAATCCAAACCAGGGTCAAGGCAGTCATATAGACTAGAATCACAGATCAGCTATTCCATCTTTAAAAGTAGTCATCACAGCCTTAATTTACTAAATTGGACTTTTCAGTCCTCCAAGTTGTAATGAATTGATCATGATACTGTTGATATAGATTAGCTCATCTTTGTGGCTATATAATAACTATAATAAAAAATTGAGTACCTACTAATCCTCACAAGCATCTTGGAAGTTGGATATCATTAGCCTTGTTTCATGACTGAGGAAACTAAAGTTGAATGGCTTTACACCATTCTTTCAAAGTCACCCAGTTTTTAAGCAGAAGAATTTGAATTTGAACCCAGCCCTACCTGCCTCTAAACCCCATATTCTCTTAGCTCTACCTCTCTGCCTAGGTGTATCTAATCCTTGGTTGACATGCTGAAGGATATCTCTTCACATTCTTAAACGCCAAACCTCCCTTGGAAATAATTTTCTAACAGTGAAACTGCCCTAATAATGCTGTAGTTTGCTTCCAGGGGAGAATATTGGCCTTCAGAGCAGGCTCCTTCTACCAGATTTCCATTTCATAAAACCATTTTATGACTCCCTCTTCAGAGCTCATATACCTGTCAAAAGATCCTGTGCAATTTATCCCTGGGGGTAGTTAACTTTCCCCCCCACTCACCCTGCGATGTCAGGTGCTCTCAGAAACGGAAGTGCAGGATCTCCCTCAGTGCCCATCTTTTAGATCAGTAGCTGTCACTGATAAAATGTCTCCTGGGAACTGCAGAGACAAAGTTGCAAGCCAGCCAACAGGCCCACCCTGGTATCTCCTGCAGTTACCAGCATTCTCACTCATGATAGAAGATTGGAGTTGTTTTAGTTTTGTAGAATGTTCATGGGAACTTAGATAATATCTGAGGAAATGCCTTCTTTAAGTCACTAAAGGAAGGCAGCCAAATTCCTTCCGTCTGAGAATTTTGGAGCTCTGAAGAGGGCATGGACAAATATTTTTCTTGCCTCTATTTTTTTTTAATAGGGAATTTGGAGCATTTTTCTGTCGACCACCATGCAGAGTCTTTAAGAAGCTCTGACTGGGAAGGAAACAGCCCCACATGTTCCATGCTCTGTCTGCTGGAATTAAATGTCCCTTCCTGTTTCCTGACATCCAGAATTCTAATTCATCTTCCATGCACCCTCAGTGACTTCTGTTCTTTGAAGGTTTTGACTCTGTCCTTAACTTGTACATGAATTTGACATTCACCTGATACTCTCAGGGGTCAGAGAGCATGTATTCCCCACCAGCTTCAACTAATTCTAAAATGTCACAGTTTCTGTTAAAATACTTCTAGCTACTATCAGAGTAAACATACAGATTTGTCTCCCCTGGGTGTGCTGTGAGTTCATGGCATAAACTATCTTCTGGTTTTAAAATGGATGTCTGGCTTTTCTACTGGGAAGTGTAGCTATCTGTGCCTTCTGGAAGTCAATATGTCATCATCTGGCTCTGGTCCCTCTTTCCTCTCCCCGAGACTGGACCTCTTCTCCAGCTGTATACTCACCTTCATGGTTGTTCACACAATTTATCCTTCATGTTTTTCAGAGCATCTCCCTAAGGCACAGCTCTTGTCACCTCACCTTCCTATTCATCCTACCACCATGATGGCTCCACATTTATGAACTACATTCAGTCTATTTTCAGCCTTACATTTAGGACCTTCCACAGGTGGTTCCCAACTTTATCTCCCAATAATTAGCCCAAGTTACCCCCCAATATCAACCAAACTGGAATGCTCACATGTTCTCTTCATCTGGAATACCTGTGCCCTTATCTCTTTGTTGACAGCATAAGTACTGCACCCCAGAAGAAGGGGTTTATAGGGGTAGATAGGAGAAAACTCTGGTACGAAGTTTTAAGAACTTAAGTTGGACTCAGAGAAATCTAGATGGCATCCTGGGGAAATGGAAGGCTCAAAAACCATGGCAGTCTCCAATCCACAAGACAGGAAGTAGAGGATTAGAAGAGGGAAATCCTAATAATGTGGTTACCAGAAACCCTTAGAAACAACCCTCCCCTTCTGAAAAATAGTTATTGGATATAACAATAATTGTCATCTTATAATACATGACTTAGCAGGAGGTGAAGTAAGGGAATTCCTGAGAGGTGAGAAATAATAGAAATAATGAAAATCTATAGAAATAAGAAAACCCTGGGGCCTGGCATTTGTCTGCTAATCCCTGTTTGCCTAGAGCATGGGTTTTAATGGGTTTAATGAGTGCGTCTAGGACAAGTACAAAATTTGGGGCCACTAGTGTACTTTATAAGATATTGATTAACTTTAGACTTATTAAGATAAATGTGTAACCTATAATTTCCAAGATCTCCACTGACAGAATTAAAATAAAGCATGTAACTTCCAAGCTAATAGAGTTGGGGGAGAAAAAGGAATGAGAGGAGGGAAAAAAATCAACCGAAAAGAAGGCAAGAAAGAAAGGGAAAAAAGAAACCTAGAAAACACAATAAACAAATAGGAGCAAAAACTAGGATGGTATAAATAAATCCAGTTTAACAATAATCACACTCTGCATAAATGGATTATACTCTCCAGTTAACAATCAAAGATTATTAGACTAAATTTTTAAAATTCAATTCTAAACTATTCATAAGAGAAACTCCCAAAAGTATGAGACAGAGAAAGCCTGGAAGTAAAGCGATGGGAAAGGACGTACAAGGGTAATACTCTTCAAAAAGAAGCAGGTGTGGCTATATTAAATATTAGGGAAAACTAGACTTCCAGAACAAAAAGTGCTACTATAGATGAATTTTCAATTTACTGGGATACATAATTTTAAATTTATATACTCCTAACAACATAACTTTGAAATATATAGAAAATAAATTGCTAGAACTACAACTACAATATATTCAAAATCACAAGGGAACACTTTCACACATCTCTCTCAAAATTGATGGGTCAAATAGACAATAAATTAATGAGGAGTTAAAAGGTTTGAAGAACACAATTAAGAAGCTTGATCTAATGGACTTACACAGAACACTGAAAGTACATTCTCTTCAAATACACATGAACCATTTACAAAATGTGTCATATAATATAGGCCATAGAACAGACATCAACAAAATTCAAAGAATCTGGATCATATAGCCAACATTCTCTAACGGTTAAATTAGAAATCAATAATGAAAAAAATAACTTAGAAAACTTCATACTTTTGAAAATTAAACACATTCTAACTCATGAGTCAGGGAAAAAAGTCAAACTGGAAATTAAAAAATATTTCAAACTGAATGGTCATCAAACTACTCATTGTAACTGGTGGGATACAGCTAAAGCAGTATTGAGGGAAGATTATAGCCTTACTGCTTGAACTAGAGACCAAGCACGTCTGCAAAGTAATAAACTGAGTCTTTAACTCCAAAAGTTAGAAAAAGCAAATAAATCCAGAGAAAGGTGGAGTAAAATAAGCATAATATAAACTTATGAGCAGAAATCAATGAAAGAATAACTACTAAATAATAGAAAGCATCCAAAAAATGAAAGTCATCATCTTTTTTCTTCACAACACTAATAAAACTGAGAAACTGCAAGCAAGATTAAAAAAAGAGATGACACTGATAATCAACATCAAGAATGGAAAAGAGGGCATTGCTATAGGTGCTGCAGACATCAACTAAAATTAAAAACAGGATATTGCTGACAATTTCGTACCATTATTTTGAGCATATGAGCAAAACTCACAAATTCCTAGACAAATGTAATTTCCATAGTTAATTCAAGAATAAATACAAAACCTGAATAGCCCAATAACCATGAAAGAAATTGAATCATTAGTTAAAATTGTTATCATAAAGAAAGCATCAGACTTTGATGGCTTTGTTAAAAGTTCTACAAAATAACCAGGAAATAAATAATTCTAATCTTACACAAACTATCCCAGAATGTAAAAAAAGAAGGAAAATCATGTTATGAATCAGATACATCCTTGATACTAAAACTGGAGAGCCACAAACAGAAAATGTAAGTTTTTCAAAATGTAAATTTATAATAGCAACAAAAAATATAAGCCATCAAACAAAGAAAACTAACAAAAGATATGTAAAACTGTTATAAAACTTTAAAGACATTACAGAAGACAAATAGAAACATGTATCAGCACACCATTTTCATGGATAAGAACACAATATTCTAATAAAAAGATGTTAGGGTTTCCCACAATTTAAAATGAATATTAGCACAATTCTGATTAAAATCCAAAAATACTTTTGGAGAATTTTTAAATAATTCTAAAATTCATCTCAAAGTGCAAATGATTCCGAATAATCAAAAACACTCCTGAAGAAGAAGGAAGAGAAAGTGAGGGAATGTGACCTAACAGATAGCAAGGATTCTAAAGCAATAGCAATTAAGATAGTATGGCATTGTTGCAGAGATAGACAAATAGACCACTGAAACAATTAGAAAGCCCCAAAATAAACATATAAGGAAACTTAATATGGCAAAATCAGTACCACAGATCAGTGGGGAAAAAGGATGTACTACTAATCAATAAATGTTCTGGACAATGGAAAACTGAAAATAGAATCCTACCACACACGCTATGCAACAATTATTTCCTATTCTAGATGGGTGGATAACTTAAAAATGAAAATGAAATTTTTTTACAAATTTAGAATAGAATATCAGAGAATATCTTCATAATATTAGGGTAAGGAAGGACTTCTTAAGATATAAAAAGCACAAATCTTACAGGAAAAGATTCATAAATCAGCTACATTAAAAGTAAGAACACTTACTCATCAAAACACACACTAAACAGGGTAAAGGGATGAGCCACAAACTGGAGAACTACTAACAGAAGAGTAGTATCTAAGTTATGCCAAGAACTCTTACAGACAAATCCATTGAAAAATGGGTAAAATACATGAACAAGAACTTCACAAAAGAGGAAACACACATAGATGACCAAAAAGTCCATTGGTAAAACATACTTAATCTCACAGTTAGTCTCACTTTTAAAACTAAGAATGAGCTAACATTTCACACGGACCACATTTACGAAAATTAGTTTGACAGTGTCGAGTGCTGTAGACTATGTGAAGCAAGAGAAGGACTAGGACTTATATACTAGCAATGTGAGTGTAAATAGAAAAGGAAAACATTTTGGAATTGCATGGTAAAATTAAGCACACACATACTCTATAGCCCAGCAAGCCATTTCTACATTCAAAGCCTCAAGAATGTTGATAACAGCATGGAATAGAAAACTGAAAACAACCTAAATGACCATTTTTGGTAAAAATGGATAATAAATACAAAGAGGTAATGTACTGCAATAAAGCATGAAAATACTACCACTGTCCACAACAGCATAGATAAATCTTTTTTTTTATTATTGCATTTTAGGTTTTGGGGTACATGTGAAGAACATGAAAGATTGTTGCATAGATACACACATGGCAGTGTGATTTGCTGCCTTCCTTCCCCTGAGCTATATCTGTCATTTCTCCCATGCTATCTCTCCCCACCTCCCTACCCCCGTCCCTCCCCCACTTCCCCCCAATGGACCCCAGTGTGTAGTGCTCCCCTCCCCGTGTCCATGTGTTCTCATTGTTCAACACCCACCTATGAGTGAGAACATGTGGTGTTTGATTTTCTGCTCTTGTGTCAGTTTGCTGAGAATGATGGTTTCCAGGTTCATCCATGTCCCTACAAAGGACACGAACTCACCGTTTTTGATGGCTTCATAATATTCCATGGTGTATATGTACCACATTTTCACTGTCCAGTCTATCATCGATGGGCATTTGGGTTGGTTCCAGGTCTTTGCTATTGTAAACAGTGCAGCAATGAACATTCGTGTGCATGTGTCCTTACAGTAGAATGATTTATAATCCTTTGGATATATACCCAGTAATAGGATGGCTGGGTCAAAAGGGATTTCTATTTTTAGGCCATTGAGGAATCGCCACACTGTCTTCCACAATGGTTGAACTAATTTACACTCCCACTAACAGTGTAAAAGAGTTCCTATTTCTCCACACCCTCTCCAGCATCTGTTGTCTCCAGATTTTTAAATAAATCTTATATATGTTTGAATGGAAAAAACAAGCCAAAGAAATCTATCCGGAGGATATGGTTCAAAAGTAGGTAATATTAAACTGTTTATCTGTACATGTATAATCATTATATACAGTCATATACATATATGTGGTAAAGTATGAAGTGGTAAGACTGTAGAAAAGCAAGTGGTGATTAACAAGCAAGGCAGGCTAGTGGGTACTTCTGGAGGGAGGAAAAGATCTGCAACGGGCAGGGGTGTCATAAATAGGTTTCCAAGATACTAGTAATATAATTCTTGTATTGAATTATGAACATGTATAAACTTATTATTGTCACCCTTTATAATATACATTTATGTTTTCTACAATCTTATATGTGTATGGTATATTTCACAATAAAACAGTCAACCAACCAATCAATCAAGCTAGCTGGAAGCTAAAGAACTGTAACTAGAATCCATAAGATAAGCCTAGTAGGTTTTCAAGGATAAATAAGAGACAGTGAAGTTTCCCTGAGGCTATGATCCATGACTGAAACCAGCAAAAAGCTTTGCACTTGAATGAGAAGGAAGCTTTGAAGTGGGGCAGAGACTCCTGCTGGTGCCCTTGGAGGTTGCTGGGGATGTTATGACTATAGGAAGTAAATGGATGATTTGAGAAGGAAAACTTGAACAAAGGGGTGTATTGACTTTCTTTTGCGTCCAGGAAGGTACATAATTTGCAAACACGCAGATACAAAGAAGATACTGTATTTTTATAAATATGAGGCATTTGTCTCCATTACTTATACAAATAAAAGTGTATTTTCCCACATCACAGGACATCCAGAAGAAGGCAGTGCAGAGCTTGTTGAGAGGGTTAGCAGAATTGTCCAAATGCAGGCTCCACTTGCCACTCTGCCATTTTTAGTTTAGGTGCTTATTGCCCCATGTAGCTCCAAAGTTCTTATCTGCCTTGAATGTAGCATTCGGGGTATTTTCCCAGCTCTTTGTCAACAAAGTTAAACGCTTTTCTAGAACTCTCCCATAGCCCTGCTACTCACATCATAGCCATCGAAATGGTCACATTTTCTTGCTTCAAGAGAGCCTGGGAAAGTACTTATTTTGCCATTGCAGACTGTATAGTAGGAGCAGGCAAAAGTGAAGGGGGAAAAGTCTGTATTCAATGGTATCTGTCAAAATACTCCACTAAGAATTATTCTTCTTTCTCCCCCCAGGAGCCAGTCTACTTGATGACTTATACAAGTATTTCTTCTTCCATCACTCCCATGGAGACACCATGACTGTCATGGATCCAAAGCAGATGAATGTTGCTGCTGCTGTTTGGGCTGTTGTCTCTTACGTTGTTGCAGACATGGAAGAAATGCTGCCTCGGTCCTAGAAACAGCAAGAAAGAAACATTTTCATGCATCTGGCCAGGAATCCTGGGTCTGCAACTTTGGAAAACACCTCTTCACAGAATAATTTCATCTAACTCATCTTCAAAGCACAACTCTGTTTCATGCCTTCTGTTATTATCTTTCTGATACTTTTCAAATTCTCTGATTTTAGAAGGAATCATTCTCCCCTGCCTGCCACCACATAGAATCAACATATGGTAGGAATCACAGTGGGGGCATTTCTTTATATCACCTCTTAAAATATTGTTTCCACTTTAAAACTAAAAACTTTAATAAACTTTTGGAAGATCTCAGATTTTTATGTGTTCATTTATTAACATTAAATATGAAAATATGGTTTATATTATTTATTGAAGGAGTAGAAGAATTACTCAATTTTAGTATGACCTTAATTGAATATATAGAGGCATTTGGCTTTCCGATTTGCATATTTTTATATTATATGAATTTTAAAATGAGCTTTGAAATTTTTTAATTTACAGGATAAAAGGATATTATCATTTGGGGAAATAATCAAGGATGTATAATTAATTGCCTTATTAAAGATAAGTATTAGGGTCTGTGACTAGATAAATAATGCTATTTTGCATTTATGTTTTTTACATTTTACACAACATTACCATGAAGTTGGGATGTATTCATAATTTGCTGATGATATGGTTGGAGCTCAGAGAGGCTAAATAATATTTGCAGAGTCCTCTAGAGCAAAAACAGTAATCCCCATCCTCTCTGGAGCCAATTTCTACTATTGTTCCTCACACAACATCTAATATTCAATTAAAAAATTACAAGACACACCAAAAAAAGAACAAGAAAAAAATATACTTATTGTTAAGAGATAAAGCAATTAAGAGAACCAGACTAAGAGATGACCTAGAAGTTTGAATGATCAGAGGAGTTTAACCTAACTATGATGATTATGTTAAAGGTCTAATAAGAAAAGTGGACTGTACACACGAACAGAAGAAGAATTTCAGTCGAAGTCAAATACAAATGCTAAAAAATGCAATGTCAGATATGCAAAAATTTTTTGTCAGACTCAGCTAATTGAACACAGCTGCAGAGAGCATCGGTATACTTGAATATAAGCCGATAGAAATTATCCAAAAAGAGAAGAAAGAGTAAAGGAGAAAAAAATGCCAGAGTGGATTATCCAAGAATTGTTATACAGTATCAAGTAGTCTAGTACGTGTGTAATTGGATTTTCAGAAAGAGAGGACAAAGCATCAATTGTATTAATGATAATAAAACAGTTGAAAGTGTAAGATCTTTCATTTCTGATGAAGTATCACACTAGTACTCTGACTGACCCCTACACTGAGATGACAAAAATGCTAGATAATTTTTGAGAAACACCTTATTAAATATGTGAATAAACTGATTAACAAGTGAAAAATATTAGACAAAAGACTTAAGTATCAAAAGACGACATACCAAAAGATACATAGAATTTTTTTTGCTTTTTAAAGGTTTTTTAAACTTACACACACACACACACACACACACACACACACACACACACACACACTGTGTGTATATATATATATTTTTTTTGAGACAGGGTCTAAATCTGTTGCCCAGGCTGGAGTGCAGTGGTGCAGCCTTGGTTCACTGCAACCTCTACCTCCCAGGTTCAGGTGATCCTCCCACCTCAGCCTCCTGAGTAGTTGGGACTGGAGGTATCCACCACCATGCCTGGCTATTGTTGTTGTTGTTGTTTGTTTGTTTGTTTGTTTGTTTGTAGAGATGGGATTTTGCCACATTGCCCAGGCTGGTCTTGAACTTCTGGACTCAAGCAATCAGCCTGCCTCAGCCTCCCAAAGTGCTGGAATTAGAGGCATGAGCCACTGCCCTCAGCCTTTAAAAAATACACACACACACACACACACATTTATAGGTATACTATATGTAATATACATATATACATATTACATATAGTATACATATAAATAACATACATAGTTCCAATAGCTTTTGAGGTACAAATGGTTTCTGGTGACACGGATGAATCGTATAGTGGTAAAGTCTGAGATTTTAGTACTCTCCTCACCCAATTAATGTACATTGTACCCAATATATAGTTTTTTATCGCTCACCTCCCTCTCACCCTCCCTGCTTCTGAGTCTCCAGTGCCCATTATACCACTCTGTATGCCTTTGTATACCCATAGCTTAGCTCCCACTTATAAGTGAGCACATAAGGTATTTGGTTTTCCATTCCTGAGTTAATTAACTTAGAATAGCGGCCTTCAGCTCCATCCAAGTTGCTGCAAAAGCATTTCATTCTTGTCTATAGCTTACTCAGCAGTGTTCCATGGTGTATATATACCATATTTTCTTCATCCACTCATCAGTTGATGGCCAGTTATGTTGCTATAACCTATTCAACTGTGAATTGTGCTGCAATAAACATATGCATCCCAGTGTCTTTTGATATAACGACTTCTTTTCCTTTGGGTAGATACCCAGTAATGGGGTTGTTGGATAGAATGGTAGAAATACTTTGAGTTTTTGGGGAAATCTCTGTACTGTTTCCAAAGAGGTTGCACTAATTTACATTCCTACTAGCAGTGTATCAGCAGTCCCTTCTTACCACATCCAGTCAACATCTATTGTTTTTTGACTTTATAACAATAGCCATTCTGGGGCCAGTCATGGTGGCTCATGCCTGTAATCCCAGAACTTTCAGAAGGGAAGGCAGGATTGCTTCAGTTCAGGAGTTCAAGATCAGCCCGGACAATATTGTGAGACCTTTTCGGTACAAAAAATAACCATAAAAAATAAAATAGCTAGGCATGGTGGCATGCATCTGTGGTCCAAGCTACTTGAGAAGCTGAGGTAGTAGGATCTCTTGAACCCAGGAGATCGAGGTGGCAGTGATGCCACTGCACTCCACCCTGGGTGACAGCAAGACCCTGTCTCAACAATAATGGCCATTCTGGCTGGAGTAAGGTGGTATCTCATCATTTTAATTCACATTTCCTTGATGATTAGTGATGTTGAACACTTTTTAAATAAGTTTGTTGGTCATTTGGAGATAAACAGAACATTGAACAAGCTTTCTCTTTGAGAAAGTTTAAGGAATTTAAGTTTACCACTTAGAGATGCAGAGTTTACCACTTACCATTCAGAGATCAGGAGATGGTAGACAAATCCCAGATTCTGCCACATTAAAGATACTATAGAACTCCAACAAAAATGAGACCCCCAAAATATTATACCTCAATACAGTGGTGAACAAAAATAATTCTCAGGTCTGCAAGGAAAGTTACCATGATTAAGTAAAAGCTAAGTAGAGGGTCTGAGGAAATAACCACTTATAAAGTGACAAAAAATATTAATTCACAACCAAAAGAGGAAAAAAAGGAATCATAGCATTCTGAGCAAGAGCAAATAAAAAAAAGATAAAGAATTAACCCACAGTGTCCTCTGATATTGGAATTTCTGGGTTAACAATTATTTAAACTATGTCCATTGTTTCAAGGAAGTCAAAGAAGAATTTAAAAGTAGAATTGAGAGCATGGGACTATAAAAAGTAACCAAGCATATTGTAGAAACAACCAAATAGAACTTTAGGGAATGTAAATTATGCTAAGTGAAATTTTAAAATTAGGGGACAAATTTAATCAATTTAATAAGAGAATTCATAAAGTGCAATTTGGTAGTGATGAAATTTACGAGAATTTAGCACAGAAACACAATGGAAAATATAAATGAAAGGTTAAGAAATATTAAGGATGGAGTTATATTGTGTAATGTGTTTAATCAGGGTTTTAGGGGAAAAAAATGGGACAAACAATTATCTGAAGACATAATAAATCAAAATTTTCCAGAAATAATGAGATATACAAAATCATGAAATCATTGAATCCCAAACAGAATAAATAAAAAAGACATATTTTAGAGAAACTACAGACCAGAAGACACAAAAGAAGCTCTGTGAAGTAACAGAGAACAGATGGACTATTTTTAAAGGAGCAATTGGACTTTTAGCTAACTTTGTAACAGCAACAATGTAAGCCAGAAGACAGTGGAATAACATCTCCCACATGCTGAGAGACAACAGTTATCAACCCAACAACTCTGTGCTCAGGGAAAATATCTTTTGAAAACAAGGACAAAGTAAGGATTTTTTCAGATTAAAAAGTGAAAGAACTTACTACCAGCAGGTCTTCACTGAAGGAAATTAGAAAAGGTGTCCTCCAGAGAAAATTAAATGATTGTAGACAAGAAACGAGGAGATTGGCTCCAGGCCAAAATCAAAATCTATGTGTGATTTTCCAGGTCTGACTTTAAGCATTACAAAGGCTTTGTCTGGCAGGTCTATTGGGAGAAAGTTGCCCTCTTAATATGGTTTGGTTGTGTCCCTGCCACCCCCGCCAAATGTCATCTTGAATTCCCATTTGTTGTGGGAGGGACCTAGTGGGAAGTAACTGAATCATGGGGGCAGGTCTTTCCCATGCTGTTCTTGTGATAGTGAATACATCTCATGAGATCTGATGGTTTTGTAAAGGAGAGCTCCTCTGCACAAGCTCTCTTCTCTTGTCTGCCACCATGTGAGACATGCCCTTCACCTTCAGCCATGATTGTGAGGCCTCCCCAGCTATGTGGAACTGTGAGTCTATTAAACCTCTTTTTCCTTATACATTACCCAGTCTCAGATATGTCTTTATCAGCAGCATGAAAATAGACTAACACACTTCCCCACAGCAGACTTAGTGCTCTGCCAGTGGATCACAGTTTTCCAGAAGGAGTTGCAGTCAAGGACTCAGGCCCCCTAGGGCAGCCACCCATTCCTCACCCAAACACCTCCAATCAAGGCCTCCTTATCTTATGACCAACACACTTTCTTCCACTCTAACCCAGTACTTTCCTAGTTCTAGCCTTCCCTTGCTCCCTCCTGTCAGTCCACTGGACCATAAAAATGTCAGAGTCCTTTGCTTAGGGCTCTTTGGTAGTGGGATGATTTTCCCTGTCTGAGCTGATTCATCTGACCCTTGCCTACTGCCATTCCCTGGAGGAAAAATGAAACATCAGGAAGCCAATGCTTCTTTTTGCCTCTTGTTTACACTATCTCTGTAAGTGATTAAGCCTTAATTGTTACTTTCAGTTTGGCTCCTTGTTCTGACTGACCACCTAAGCCTGGCAGCTGGACAGAAATTAAGAGCAAAGAAAATGATAACTGTTTTAAACAAACATGGAATAAATAAAAGCCACAATAATAAGATGGTATTTGAAAAGAAAACAAGATAAGAAGATATTTCACTGGAATAATATGTGAATAAGAAGTGAAGTTACTAAGCCGGGCGCGGTGGCTCAAGCCTGTAATCCCAGCACTTTGGGAGGCCGAGGCGGGTGGATCACGAGGTCGAGAGATCGAGACCATCCTGGTCAACATGGTGAAACCCCGTCTCTACTAAAAGTGCAAAAAATTAGCTGGGCATGGTGGCATGTGCCTGTAATCCCAGCTACTCAGGAGGCTGAGGCAGGAGAATTGCCTGAGCCCAGGAGGCGGAGGTTGCGGTGAGCCGAGATCGCGCCATTGCACTCCAGCCTGGGTAACAAGAGTGAAACTCCGTCTCAAAAAAAAAAAAAAAAAAAAAAAAAAAAACCAGAAGTGAAGTTACTGGAATTAGCGTTCTAAGGAATTTTGCCTTTGCAAAACTATAACAGTAAGAAAAATCTGACCTAGTTGACTCCATCTTGCTTCTAACCTCCAAGCTGTCCTTGGTCATTCCTGGATATAAGCCAAGCTAACTTTGGGAGGAATTTAGTTTACAGTTTAACTTAGAAGCAAGAATGATAATAGTCCCTCCCTGTAGCTAATCCCCTCCCTGTTCAAGGGCTGAAACTGCCTTTGTAAAACTAATGAAAGTCCACAAGATTAGGATTATGGGAGAGGCCCAAGTTCTGCTAAAATATAGGCATAGTTTCTATAATTCCTTACTGCTCAGAAGTCATGTGCCCAGAGGTCCCAAGATTTATAATTTCCCCAGTTGCTTCTATGGATAACATCACTATTTGACCGGTTTTGTTGTTGTTGTTGTTGTTGTTGTTGTTGTTGTTGTTGTTGAGGTGTTTTTCAGACTGATCCCACCTGGACTCATGTCTCAACTTGTCCTGTGGCTCTGCCCAGAGATGGCCTCACTGCACAAGGACTGTCTTCCAGCACCCCTGTTATGGTATCCCCAACCAATCAGCTGCACCCACCCCTAGTCCCCTGCCCTCCAAACTGTCCATAAAAATCCTAACATCCAACCTTTCAGGGAGACTGATTTGAGTAATAACTCCAGTTCTTCTACATAGCTGGCCTCATGTCAGCTAAACTCTTTCTTTACCACAACATCATGATCTCAGGGAATTGATTTCGTCTGTTGGCAGAAAGAATAAATTTAGGGGCTCATACGGGATCCACCTTTGTGGGTGCCTGCTTGCATTTCATCAGTCCCCCACAGGTCCGACTGACCTGTAGGTGAGCTCTGGTGGCCACTTATTTCTCTGGAACTGAGGATCTCTGCCAATGTCCCTCTGCAGCTGCCCCTGCCAATGAGCCACTGTCAACCCAAGTGCCTGGACCTAACTGCCACATAGAAATAGTTTCTGGAAGTCATCTTTAAACTGGTATGATGAGGATTCTAAGTGCAACCAACATCCCCTTCCTTTTCCTGACTTACTTGGCCCCTTTCGTGGGTGCCAGTTAGCCCTTTTCTGTGGGTTCACTTGCATGGCTCTAGAAAAGAATAAAGATATTGTCTAACTTTAGGCTTTGCTAAGTTAAATATGAAACTGAAATTTTCTGGCCAGGTGCAGTAGGTCCTGCCTGGAATCCCAGTACTTTGAGAGGCCTAGGCAGATGGATCACTTGAGGTTAGGAGTTTAAGACTAACCTGGCCAACATGGCAAAACCCTGTCTCTACTAAAAATACACACAAAAAATTAGGCTTGGTGGTGTGCACCTGTAGTCCCAGCTACTTAGGAAGCTGAGGCACACAAATCACTTGAATCCAGGAGGTGGAGGTTGCAGTAAGCTGAGATTGTGCCATTGCACTCAGCCTGGGTGACAGTGGGAAGCTCCATCTCAAAAAATACATTAAAAAAGAAAGTTAAATTTTCTAAGGTAACCACAAAAAAGAGAGGTAAAGTGCACAACCACAAAACAGCCTCCCCCATTAAATAAAATGAGGGAAAAAAACGCTTTAAAAATTTGATATCATATTCTGCGACCACAACACTGCTAATCAACTAAAAGCATATATAAATTTGGAAAATAAAAATGACTCAATGAAATAAATTACTTAGTAAATAAATAAATTACTTAGTAGTTATCTGATATGGTTTGGCTGTGTCCCCACCCAAATCTTATTTTGCATTGTAGCTCCCATAATTCCCACATATCATAGGAGGGACCCAGTGGGAGGTAATTGAATCATGGGGATGGGTCTTTCCCATGCTGTTCTCATGATAGTGAAGAAGTTTCGTGAGATCTGATGGTTTTATAAAAGGGAGTTCTTCTACACAAGCTCTCTTGCCTGCTGCCATGCAAGACATGACTTTATTCTTCATTCACCTTCCGCCGTGATTGTGAGGCCCCTGCAGCCATGTAAAACTGTGAGGCAATTAAACTTCTTTCCTTTATAAATTACCCAGTCTCAGGTATGTGTTTATTTGCAGTGTGAGAACAGACTAATACAGAGTCACAGAAAGATTATAATTAAAATTAAAACATATGTACAACTGAATAATAGCACAGACACACACAACATTTTCATATCAAAACTTTCAGAATACAGGTAAGCAGTTTCGTAGAGGCAAAGTTACAGTTCAAAGTGATTAAAAAAACAATTTTTAATGAGCTAAAAACCCCAAAGAAAAAATTAGGGATTATTGTTTATTTCCTAACTCTTTGGGTTTATTCTGCTATTCTTTTTTCTTCTCCAATTAAGAAATTGCAGAATAAACTCAAGAAAGAATTAGGGAATAAACAATAAATATGAGTAGAAGTATGTAAAACAGATCACAAGCATTCAATAGAAAGAATCAACAAAGCCAAAGAGTTCGCTCTTTCAACATACTGAAAATTACTTACGAAAAGCTTTATGCCAATAATTTGGAACCTTGAATAAATGGATCAATTTTTAGAAAAAATGTAAATTGCTTAAATGAGTTGATGAATAAACAATATTATAATAGCTCTAGAAACATTAAATAAATTAAATCACTCGTTTAAAATGTACCCTCCACCACTCAAATTCTTTAGACTAGACAGTTTTATAAGCAAGTTCTCCCAAACTTTAAATAAACAATTTCAATTTTATGAAATTATTTTAGAGTATAGAAGAGGGACTAATTCTAAGCTCATTTTATGAGACTAGTACAATCTTAATACCAAAATCTAGTTAAAGACAGTTTGGAAAAATCACAAGCCAATTTCACTCATGATCATAAATGAAAAAAAATTGAACAAGATATTAACAAACTGCATCTATCAGTGAAAGAAAAAGAGAATAAATAATGACAAAGTTGAGTTTCTGTCAGATATGCAATATTGGTTTATCATTAGAATATCAGTTAACTTAATTCATCACATTAACAAATTTAAAAGGAAAAAAATTATCCAATCATCTCTAGATGCAGAAAGAGTCACATTAAAACCTAAAATCCATTTACAGTAAAAATTAAAGAAGACATCCTTAACCAGATAAAAAGCATCTACAATAAAAGCTAAAGAAATATTATAATTAACATGAAATGCTGAAAACACCTTTTAAGGTAAGAAATAAACTAAGGGTGTTCAAAGTAACTACTTCTATTTGGTAGTACTTGGATATTATAGCTGTCACAGATGGGAGAAAATGTATAAGCAATGGAAAGGAAGAAAGAAAACTGTTTCTATTTGTAGACAAATATGATTGCCTACATTGAAACTTCAAAAGAATCTACAAAAAACGTTTCGTAATGAAAAATGGGGCTTAAAAGTTTGCTCAAGAAAAGAACTTTTTAAAAGTGAAAAATATTTCTAGACAAATACTTAGAAAATGCAACCAAAAAGATATTTACATTTGCATCAAATAATATAAGACGTTAGCTGGGCTCATTGGCACACACTAACATTCCTGTAGTTCCAGCTACTAGGGAGGGATGAGGCAGGAGAATTGCTTGAATCTAGGACGTTGAGGCCAGCCTGTGCAGCATAGGAAGACCCTGTCTCTAAAAATAAAAATAATCTGAAGAGTCTAGAAAAAAATTTTTATGATGTGATATTCTTTTATGGATAAAAATTATCAAACTTTATTATTAAAAGGTATTAAAGCAGAGCTGAATAATTGGAGAAATATGCCATTCATGTTTTGGAAGACTCAATAGTAAAGATGTTCATTCTCCCAAAATTTATCTGTGGAGTCAATACAATCTCTATCAAAATTTTACCATGGAGTGTTGTACCTTTGAGTTCTTGATTTTGGTTTGTTGGTTTGTTCATTTACTTAATGTGCCAAGCTGAATCTGAATTGTAATTAGAATAGTAAGGACTAACAATAGCCAACTATTTCTGAAAAAGAAAAGTAGGGGATCATAGCCCCCGGAAGGCAATATTGTACTTTCCTGATATCTTGTAATTTGGTATTACTATGTACTTTTGGCAAATAAATATAAGCAGAAATCAGCAGGTGGTTTTGTTTGTTTGTTTGTTTGTTTGTTTGTTTTTTTAGGGGACTTAATTGTTTGGTGTTTACTGAGAAGAGCTTCTACGCAGGACTTACAGAAAAAAAGCAAAGCCCAAATATTAAGCAACTGAAACTCATGTTTCAAACAGATCACACACTTCTGAGCGGAAATTGTAAAACTCCCTGTATGATTTGCCATACTGTCTCTTTCTCCATGGCAAATGACAATGTTTCAGATAATGCCTGCTTCACAAGCTTGAATCCAGAGTGATAAAAAGGAATGAGAGAACTTCCAGTTCACTCGTGATGGACGTGAAGCATGACTAAGAAATATATTTCTGTTGTGTTAAGCCACTAATAATTTTGTGAAGGTTTTGTGGCCACAATATAATGTAGCCTATTCTGATTTTTTATCTTGTCTTGCCAGATATCAAGACTTAATACCTTATTATCTTTAAGATGGCATAGCATTAGCACAAGGATAAATGAGTAGATCAGTGGATCAGACTAGCGTTCAGATCCAGAACCACATCTGCAAAACCTTGATTTATGACAAAGTTGGTATAGATGATCTATAAGAAAAGGTAGATTTTTCAATAAAGGTTATAACAGTCATCTATAAGTAAACAATTATACTGGACTGCTACCTCAGACCTCCTCTGCAGTCTTTTGTTGGGAAGAGTTGGAAAACAAGTGGTTGTTTCCCTAGTTTAAGGACACCAAGAATAGTGCCCAGTACATAGTAGGTCCACAATATGTGTCCCCTGATTGAGGAATGTTAGCTGCTACTATTTTATGGCAAATTCATTTTGCAGTTCCATTCCTCCTTCCTTCCGTTTCTTGAAATAATGATGGAAACAAGATGAAAATTCCCAGCAGGAATCCCTGTCAAGAAAGAGTTAGCCTGAGTGTCTTTCCAGAAAAGTCCTGGAATTCTCTTAAGAGAGGGGTAAGGCTTAGGAAGGAAATATGGAAACTACCAAAGAGGCAAGTCTTTATCACAATTGTGCTTTAGGCGGCGTCATTCATATCCTATCTTCACAAAAGGAAACAAGTGATCAGAAATGGAGACTTGTATTGGGAACACCAGTCAGTAACCCATGTGAGTAGTGATTTCTACCACGGTGGCCCTTGATGACACAAGGAGATATTTTGAGTGATTAATATTGATCATGTAACTTACAAGATGGTGTCTTCCAAATCAATCCAAAAGACAGTTACTCTCAGGTTTATGCTGGATTCAGAAATGTAGCATGTCCTGAATCTTTAACCAAGCTCAGTGATATGAAACTAGAGTCACATTTAGTCTAGGGCTAATTTTGCCCCACTACTAAAGCTCAACCCTTCTAAGTACTCTTGATGCTCTATGAATTAGGATGTTTTTTTTCTCTATGACTGAAGGGACAGAAGTCCCTAGTGTTATTTTTTATATTCCTTCCAAATGGGTCTTTTCCCCAGTCTCTGATCATTTCCACAAAGGCATGCACTGATCAGTACTCACCTAAAAATGTAGGAAGGTGGAACCCTCTGCAGCTCTCCGCCCTTCTCTCTGTGTGCGGAACTATCCTCTGTGACACTATGTCCCGTGAATTCTAGCTGCCTCAATCTCTCTGGACATTCAGATTCCTCTCTTCAACTCATGATCGTTGCTGGGCTCTGCCTGGGTTTTCCTTCCCCACATTGCAACTGGAAACTCTTATTATGGAAGTAAGCTAAGGCCATCATAGTGCTCACCTCGTTTGTTTTCTGTCTCTTGAACATCATTACTCCTCATTTCTGATGTCTGGTGTCTTGAAAACTGTTATCTAATATATTGTATTTGGATTTTTTTTCTTGTTTCATCCATAAAGGTAAGTCTGGTCCCTGTTACTCCTACTTGGTTGGAAGTAGGTGTCAGACCACTAGTTTTTGTCTAAGGAATGTACGAATATTCCTTTTAGATTTAATGCATTTTGATTCATTTTTTTCACAACTTGATTCCAATCTGGGTATGTACATTTCCAGAAATTTTGTGAACTGTGCAAAGTCTGAGCTAAAATATATGCAAGGTTAGTTTATCATTAGAATATCAATTAATTTAGTCCATCACATTAACACATTTAAAAGGACAAAATTATCCAATTATCTCTAGATGCAGAAAAAAAGTCACATAAAACCTCAAATCCATTTATGGTAAAAATTAAAGAAGACAGCCTTAACCAGACAAAAAGCATCTATTAAAAAAAACTAAGGAAATCCAATAATTAACATGAAAAGCTGAAAACATTTCTTTTAAGGTAAGAAATAAGCTAAGGGTGTTTACAATAACCACTTTTATTGGGTAGTACTTGGATGTTCTTGGTATCCATGAATTACCACAGTTCAAGAATAATCTGTGGCTTATCTGGTCATCATTATTGGATTTCAAGGGTTATTTTCTAGAAAAGTTATACCCAGTTTTATAATTAGCATTAAAAATTCACAGGCTGACTGATTGCCTCTTTCTTCTCTCTAAGATGGACATTTATGTCCTATTAAACTAAATTTCTTCCTTTTCTTTCAGGAATAGCAAAGAGTAACTTCTTATAGGAACTGCCACACCAATTAGCTCCACCTCCCTTTGACTTGGGGCTACTGTGCTTTCTGCTTATCAGCTCTGAGCAGCATCTTAGATTATCCCCATAGATGGTGGAGCCCAGAGTACGTTAAATTTTATATTCTTCACTCACTACTACCACCACCTACCCCAGTCACTCCAGAAATTTCAGTTTCAAGTCAACTTTAGAAGAGAAAATCTCACAAAGTTGAATTATAGTCTCATAGTTCCATCAGCTGGCAAGATTGTCATTTTCTCCCCCAACTGCCTCCTGAGTCACTGTAACTTCTAGTTCCTGCAGGAAGCTAGACCCTTTCTCCACCTTCGCCTTTGGCACAGGGTTTGGGATTGTACACCGATTGCCTTATCCTGCAAGTAGTTCTGAAAAAAAATGGATCTTTTTCATTTTCTCCATAAAATTGTCTGTTTCCTTAACAACAACAACAAAAATTATATGGGACCAAATGATAACATAAATGGCCCATTTTCTAGCTGGGCTCCTTTACTGCTGCCTTATTAGAGGAGTATGGAGGATATGGGTAAAGCAGACAATGTGAATGTGTGCAGGTGAGGGAGCAGCCAGATGAGAATGTTGCCAATAGCACTAAGAATAGGGGAGGTATGAAGATGTATGTGGGAGTTAGAAGAAGAGAGGGCGAAGGAAGTACCAAGAGAGATGGTACAGTTTGGGTGTTTGTCCCCTCCAGACTGCATGTTGAGATGTAATCCCCAGTGCTGGAGGTGGAGCCTGGCAGGAGGTATTCAGGTCATGGGAGCAGATCCCTCACGAATAGCTTGGTGCTGTTCTCACAACAGTGAGGCTCACAATAGCTGTTGTTTAAAGAAGATATCTGCTCCCCCTTCCCCTTCCACCATGATTATAAGCTTCCTGAGGTCCTCACCAGAAATTCTAGTGCCATACTTCTCATACAGTCTGCAGAACTGTGAGTAATTAAACCTCTTTTCTTTGTAAAGTAGCCAGTCTTAGGTATTCCTTTGTAGCAACACAAAAAGCCTAATACAAAAGGGGTCTGGAGAGTTATTTTTCTCTCATGAAAACTCTACCTGCACATCATAATCAAAGGGGTACCGGGCAACCCTGCAGCTTGCCACAAGCTGTTGAGTAACTATAACTAGGCATTTTTACGTATGATTCTCTTGTATTCCATAAATTATAAAAAGAATGGTTTATCTGCTGAGAAATGATGTATCATTTTCGTGGTGGCCTATTCCCTGTGCATGCAGCCGCTTTCCAATTTGACTTTAGGGTCAAGTTGCTTTTCTGATTCATTTAGCTGAGCAGACTTAAGTGCAAATTGAGAAGAAAACCCATTTAAATATTGTATAATGTGAAAAGGGTGAAATCTGTCACCAAAAAAAAAAAAGAGAGAGAGAAGAAAGCTAGAGGGAAAGGAGGTCGATTGCTGATTTTGCCCTTGACATTGTTAAGATGTGGTTTTGAGGGTTCGGCTGTGTCTGTGGATAATTTGGAATTTGTGTTCCACAGAGTGTTCCACTCTCCTCACAATAATTACAGTAATGACACCAAGAACATCTTAAAAATTCCCATACATCTGCACTGCATACATTACATTGCCACACGCGGTCCTATTTGCTCAGTATGTTCCTTTCATAATAATTTGAGATGCTTCCCATTTACCTTGAGTAAATATCAAACGGATCTTGATATCTATATCTGTCTCATGAAATATACATCCTCTCTAACTGTGCCCAAATGATTAATTTACAGCTATGTGATGATTAGCATAAAAATCTCATCACAACACAAGATAGAAATGTTATCACTAATTGCTATTTGACGTGAAGAATGTTTTCTGCATAGAAATTAATGATGCATGCTTACTTCTCAATTCTCTGTTAAACCAGAAAACCCAAGACCATTTTTGGAGAAGAAATAAATTACCTTTGAGGTTTTGTGGGGTTTTTATCCTCTCCCTTAGATGATCCACAGTTAACCAAAGGAATGGTGGAAGGCAATGACTAATGAAGTTCCATGCGTAAATGAGACATATGTACTCAGCTCTCATCAAATCAAATCATGCTATCAATCCATGACTCAACTATCTAACTGCAGGCAAAGACTTTTCCCTAGGCATAGAGCCTCCCTGCAGCCTTGAAACTTGATTGACAAGTATTCTTACGTTTGCAGCATATCCTAGGAGTATCCAAGTTTTTCAGAGAACTTGACGTCCTTAACATCATTGGTGATCATTCTAGGCCTGCTCAAGCTGCCACACAATTATCTATGAGTTGGATGGTACCTCAGAAAGTCTTGCTTTATTTTCCAGTTTAAAAAAACATTGAGCTGTGACTTAGGTTTTGACAATAAAGTCACACTCTGGTCTAATTAGTTCTCTTAATTCTAAGTACCAGCCAGTCTATCCCAGAGATTGTAATGGAACATGAATCTTCCCCACAAGCTAAGCTTGTCTCTGAGCTCTGCCTTGCCATCCAAATCATCATCATCATTATCACTAATACCCACCCTGGGTCAGTCATGCTGCTAAAAACTTAATGTGCATTTTCTCAGTTAATCCTCACCCGACACAGTGAGGTAGGTCCTATTTTAATCCCCATTTTAGGGATGAAAAGTCCTGGGTATACAGCTTGTAAGTAACTTCCAAGAACACAGAACTGACCAAATTTGACTAATATTGAGACAATTCAAAACCAAATATCATCCTCAAGCATACTTCTCTGAATAGTGAGCCGTCTAATGTTCCCAGTGTGAATATGTCCAATCTAACCAGTGCATTTTCATTTTAAGAAATAGAAAGTAGGATTTTAACAGTGCCATGCTTCAGCACCAGAAAGAGGGAACCCTGGGACCTATGCTTTAGAGCAGGCGTCCCCAAACTTTTACACAGGGGGCCAGTTCGCTGTCCCTCAGACCATTGGAGGGCCGCCACATACTGTGCTCCTCTCACTGACCACCAGTGAAAGAGGTGCCCCTTCCTGAAGTGCACGGGGGACCGGATAAATGGCCTCAGGGTGCCGCATGCGGCCCTTGGGCCGTAGTTTGGGGACGCCTGCTTTAGAGGGTCTCATGTATCACAGAAACACACCAACAGTAAATTTACTGAGGATACATGGGTGCTTTTATCACTGGGGATCTGACACTCAGGGCTGGCACAGTGTGACTCTGCATGACTCAAAGTGTTTACCTCCAGGCTAATGCCATTTAGGCTCCAAAGAAAGG
Organism: Saimiri boliviensis; assembly: GCF_048565385.1. NCBI lineage: Eukaryota > Metazoa > Chordata > Mammalia > Primates > Cebidae > Saimiri > Saimiri boliviensis. Next base: position 29,813,332 of record NC_133463.1, on the reverse strand, counting down.
TGGCTCTCAGGTCCTGCCTTAGAGAGAAGACCATGTCTGAATGGTGTCCATGTCTGAATGGTGTGAAGATAAGACACTGCTTTGGAGCAGGAATACTTGAGGAACAAAAGTATTCATGGAGAAAAGACAAATTCATCAACTTGTCAAATCCTTCCTCACAGAGAGCACAAAATCAATAGATTCTCACATAAGGGAGTATTGTTTCCCAGAAGTGAAGAGCATCTATTCTTTGGATTCTTGTTATGCTCCAATTTGTGGTTCCAAGGGAACTTGTGAGTTAACGTGGCATTCGCAACAGTTGTACATGGTGGCATTTTGCATTATTTAATATTTGCAATGTTAAATAATTTGTACTTATAAATTTGATGTGTTGATCTAGGTATAACACTTCTGAAATGCAATATCCATAATTTACCCTGGCAACTAGATGGACATTTCCATACTAGAATTGCAAAGTGTTATTTTGTAAAATTATTAATACTCAGCAAACATTTTAAAATCCAAGTAGAAAAAGGTTGCTTTACATTTTTTATTTTAAAAATTGATATATATTAACTACGGTTAGTAATTCCCCTTAATCAATAATTAACTTTTAAATTATTGTGTCAAAAAATTTGTGTTAAATTTGTGCAAGCTTTTTATTACAAAGCTATACTAATCAAAACAACATAGTACTGATATAAAGATAAAAATATAGACCAATGGAACAGAACAAAGAACCCAGGTATAAACCCTTACTTATATGGTCAAAGGATTACATCTTTGCAATTACAAAGCTTACACAAAATTTAATATAACACAAAATTTACTATCTTAACCATTTTCATGGTACAGTTCAGCAGTACATTCACATTGCACATTCACATTGTTATGCAACCATCACCACTATCCATCTCTAAAATTCTTTTTGTCTTGCAAAATGGAAATTCTGCTCCTTCAACATAACTCCTTATTCCTGACTTCCCCAGCTCCTGACAACTACCATTCTACCTTCTGTATTTATGAATTTGATGCTTCTAAGTACTTCATGTAAGTAGAATCAAATAGTATTTGTCTTTTTTCCAACTGGCTTATTTCGCTTAGCATAATGTCCTCAAGGTTCAACCATGTGATAGCATGTGTCAGAGTTTCCTTCTTTTTAAAGCTTAGTAATATTCCATTGTCTATATATACCACATTGTGCTTATCCATTCATCTACTGATGGACACCTGGGTTGCTTTCATTTTTTAGCTCTTGGTTATTATGCTGGTGCAATGCTGGTATATGGTGTACATAAAAATTTGATGTACAGATTTTTTTGAGACCCTGCTCTAGATCACATGATAATTCTATTGCTAAGTTTTTGAGGAACTTTCATACTGTTTTTCATAACAACTTCACCATTTTACACTCCAATCAATGGTGCACAAGACTCCTAATTTCTACACATCGTAGCCAACACTTGTTATTTGTTATTTTCTGGGGGGGGGGGTTGTGTGTTTGTTTTTTGGGGTTTTTTTGTTTTGTTTTGTTTTGTTTTTGTAGCTGCCATTCTAATAGATATGAGGTGTGTGAAGTGGTATCTCACTGTGGTTTTGATTTACATTTCCCTAATGATTAGGGATGCTGAGTATTTTTCAGGTGTGTTTATTGGTTGTATATCTTCTTTGGACAAATGTCTATTCAAGTCCTTTGCCCATTTTTTAATCATGTTGCTTGCTTTTTTGTTCTTGAGCTGTAAGACTTCTTTACAGATACTGGATATTAACTCCTTATCAGAGATATGGTTCGTAAATGTATCCTCCCATTTCATAAGTTGCCTTTTTGCTCTGTCGATTGTGTCCTTTCATTCACAGAAATTTGTAATTTTGATGTAGTCAAATTTATTTTTTTCTTTTTTTGGCCATGCCTTTGATGTCATATCTAAGAAATCACCGAAAAATCTAATGTCATGAAGCTTTTCCCATATGTTTTCTTTTAAGAGTTTTATTGTTTTACATTAGGTCTTTGATCCATTTTGAGTTCATTTTTGTATATGGTATAGGGTTAGGGTCCAACTTCATTCTTTTGCATGTGGATATCCAGTTTGCCTAACAAGATTTATTGAAAAGACTGTTCTTTTCCATTTGGATAGTCTTGACACCCTTGTCAAAAATTATTTGACCACATATAGAAGGGCTTATCTCTGGGTTCTGTATTCTTTTCCATTGGTCTGTATGTCTTTATGCCAGTACTCTACTGTTTTGATTACTGTAGCTTTGTAAAAAGTTTTGAAATCAGGAAATGCCAGACATCTGTTCTTTTTCAATATTTTTTTGGATATTTGGAGTTCCTTGAGATTTCATATTAATTTCAGGGTGAATTTTTCTCTTTCCAGTTTTGATAGGGATTTCATTGACTCCACAAATCACTTTGAGTAATATTAACATCTTAATTACTGTTAAGTCTTCAGTCCATGAATAAGCGATCTTCTTTAATTTCTTTCATCAGTGTTGTATAGTTTTCAGTGTGTAAGTAGTCTTTTTCCTCCTTGGTTAATTTATCCCTAAGTATTTTTTTTTTATGCTACTGTAAGTGTAATTGTTTTCTTAATTTTCTTTTCAGATGTTCACTGTTAGTATATGGAAATGCAACTGTTTTTTGTATGTCAATTTTGAATCCTTCAACTTTGCTGAATTTTTTTTATTAGTTATAACAGTTTTTGGTGTAATCATCAGAGTTTTCTACATGTGAAACCCATATCAACTGCAAGTAGAGATCATTTTACTTCTTCCTATCCAATATGGATGCCTTTTGTTTCTTTTTCTTAACTAATTCCTCTGGCTTCAATAATTCTGAATATTTAAAAAGAAAAATAACCTTTTGGAAAACATACAAAAATGTTTTTAATTGTTTACAGTCACTTTAATTTATATGTAAATATATTCTAGTTTTCTATATTGGAATTTAAATACTTCTTAATCTTTTAGAGCATTATTATCAACAGACTACAACTATTTAATTTTGTTCTGGATTATAATAATTCATGATTTGGCTGAACAGAAGAAAAGAAAAATAAATTTTATAGAATAGATATGTAATAATTTGTGAGTTATGTATATCTTTATTATTCATCCCAACATTACTAGCCTATCAATAGAATATCAGACATGGGCAATAATGATTAAATTCAACTATCTTTTTTTTTCTTTTTTTACTTTTAGTCATCATTAGTGTATATTTGTCAAAGTATTTAGTTTAATGGTTTATTATTCTTCTTGTGTAACTTAATAGTTTTATGTATAGCTTGAAAATTTCTCTGTCACAGTCAAGAATCCCAGAAATAGCCAGTTTGATCTGTAGCTCAGTGGTCTCCTTGCCAGAGTTCCACCAACATTAGTGACAGGCTTGGTTTGCAAGTACACTCTTACTGTAGGTTTCTCATTCACAGAAGTCATTCTGATGGATAACTACCCCTCAACATTGCAGCCAGGTGTTTATGTGTTATAAATCTGTCCATGCACTCCCCTGCTTGGAGTACTTTGGTAGCTCCCTTTCCCACCTGTGATGAGTTCATGATATCCAGCTTTTTCCTTTCTAGACTCAGTTTATACTGCCCTTCCTCTCTTCAGCCAACTCAGGCCACCTTGGCTTTTTACCAGTTCTTCCAACATTTCCCCTTCTATCCCAAGACCTTGGCCCATATGGTTCCCTCTCCCCATAAGGCTGTCCCCTTACCCCTTCCTTTGCCTAGCTTAATCTTGCCTATCCATGGAACTCATCTCCCAGTTCTCTCCCTCTGGAAAGCCTCCTTTGACTGTTTCAACTAGATAGATATCAATCATAGCAAAATTAATTATTATGCTGGTCATGGTGTAAAAGCTAACACTAAGTGTTTGCTGTGCAATGAAGTAGTAAGCACTTCATGTGTATTAACTCTTAATTCTGACAAAAATCTCCCCTCTAATTTTATAAATATATTAAGACTTAGACCTAAATTAAGTCACTTGCCCATGGTCACCTTGTTCATTAGAGGTGAGGCCATGATTTTAATCAAGACTGGCTAACTCCAGAGCTTATATATTTAGTTCCAGTGCCATGTTGGTTTTCTCTGGCAAGGGTCCTCATTTATGATCTGGTCATTCATCTCAAATGTTCATTAAGCTTCTACCACGAGCCAGGCACTGTGAGACACTGGGAGTGTGGTGGTGAACAGCAAAGTAGGTAAGGTCCCTGCACTCAAGGAACTTTGTTCTGGTGGGGGAAGAAAGGCCACAAAAAGTAAAAATAAGCAAATAAACAAACAAAATTATTCCCATGGTCGAACTGGATAGGTTCTGTGATACAAAATTAGGAGGAGAAATCTACTATTGACAGAATAGACTCAAGTGGTCTCTCTAAATAGGGGTCATTTGAGCTGAGTCCTGAAGGATGATTGGGTAGACAGAGATGATGTTTTTGAAAACTTTACCCTTTTTATGGTAACAGAGGCCCCAAATTTTATCTGGAGTAAGAAGATTGTATTCTCCTGCCCCTTTGTAAACAGTTGTAGCCATGTGGGTCATTCCAGAAGTGATATGAAAAACTTCAGGAGGTCTCCTTAAACAGAGCTAAGGAAATGGGAGTGCTCTCCTCCTCCCCATCTTCCATCTTGCTTGAAAGTCATAGCATCAGCAGTAGATTTGGACCGTGAAGCAAACATGGGAATGGGAGTCACACATAACAGAAACAAACAGAAAGAAGTATAGGTCCCTGATACTCTGAAATACCACACCAGCTCTGGACTGACCGCCTCAGGTACACTTTATTAAAAGAGTGCTTCCTACTGCAAGACGACTGGACTTTTTTATCCTTCTGAAGATCTAATGCTGCTACTCGTGAGATGTAGACAATAAGCATCATGCACAAGCTTTCACCCACAGTAGCGATAAATTAAACATCCTCAGAAAGTCGTTAGAGATCCTCATTAGTCGCCTCCGACTCCCAATCACAGGAAATGGCTGGATTCTATTTCTCTCTGGCATGCCTCTGGAATGTGTTTGGAAGGTGTTTGGCATGCCAGGAAGTCCACTCGATCAGATGGCACCTGCCAAACTGACGTAGATAAAGGCCTCCACAAAGCAGATCTCTAAGAAGAGCCTCCATGACACATTAGTGATTTCACAAACACTATCGAATGCTCAGATAAATCTTTTGATGTTCCTCATCTTTGCACCTCCAGATGGTGGCTGAACAAATAGAAATCAGTCTTCTTTGAAACCCTTCGAAGCAGTGAAATTGCCTAAATCAGTCTGTTGACTATTCTTTGACTTCCAAAGATCAGGAAGTCTTTCCGTTTGTTCATCTTTCCAAAGACACGTCCACATTCTCTTCTAGGTACCTTTGTTCTGGGAAATTTAAATCCATAACTGATCTCTTTGATATACAGATTTGAATTTCACATAAAGACTTGGCTAGTTTTTCCAAAGACCATACATGATTATTTTTAAAACAGCTGTACAAATACTCTGTTAGGAAATGGTAAACAGAACTTATCACATGGAGGTAAATAATTAAGAGGAGAAACTGATGGCTTTACTAACCTACTTAAAGCTCATGAAATCGCAAATGTGTCATTGTCATTTCACCAGAATATTCTGTGTAAAATCCAGAGTGCTGAGGTTGTTACCATCTATGTGAACCTGGCCTTGGTCATGGTCGTGGCAGTAGGAAGACTATGTGGTTTCTGCCCTTTTTTCACCACTTGTTAACTAAGTAATCAGCTCTTGAGGATGACTCTCACCAGGTAGAAAACACCATGAAAATTACCATATGCAGAGATGAGCTAAGAGGCTGATACTTTAGGGTTTTCTCTGTCATTATGACCCTCGTAATCAGGATTCTATAGGTAAGAGACAAACATATATTTAAACTAACTCCATAAAAAAGAGGAGATTCTGAGGTATCATGTGAACTCCAGTTCTCAGATACAGTGAGGCTGAGGCGTCAGGAACGGAACTGGAGACAGCTGCCTGCTCAGCAGTGGTTTTCAATCTGCTTCACATTACAAATATTATATAAAATGATGGTATTTCTATGGCCCACGGGGATAAAATAATGAGACTGCTCCAATGCAATCAAAGTGACTTACTCTTTGTCATACTGATTAACCACTTTTCCAGATTCCAGATAAAGCCCTTTAGTCTCCCAGTGCCCAAGCTCTCGGCAAAGTCATGGCAGATGTTTACTGAGACCCTGCTGTGTGGCAAGCACTGTTCTATGCACTATACCTGCATTTCATCACTCATCAAATCCTCACACAATCCTTTAAGTCAGATGTGATATTTTCCCATTTTATAGATAAGAAACTTCAATTATGTGGGGGCTAAGCAATGTGCTCAATGTCATGGGGCTAGTGATGGAGACTGAGTTTGAATCAGTTTGGCTCCTGTTTACCCTTAGCCCTCAGTTGCCGTGCCCCAACTATGGAAGGTAGTAAAGCTTTCTATAACAGGAAGAAACTGATTGGCTGAGCTTGAGTTAGGTGCCCACTCCTTGACCAATCAGCCACGAGAAGCAGATGGCCTCACACTGTGGTCAGCAACTAGGTGCTCCCGCCAAGCCCTGTGGAAGTGGGTAGGGGTCAAGTCCTAGCAAAAGAGCAATTAACAGTCACTCATAGGGTCCTCTTCCCTCCCTCCCTCCGTGAGTCCCTCCGGGATTAAGGTTGGCTTAATCATTCTCTTTAGTTCACAGCAAGCTGTCATTCCAATGCATCTCTAGCTTTATTTCATCCTGTTTCTATTCTTCACTCCCATTGTCCTCCCAACCTCAAAGGCAGCCAGCCTACTTTGTTTGATAGGAATCATTTTCTTTTATGTGATCTTAAATAATATGTCAATATATATTGTTTTGTGTGCACGCATTATTCATTTACACACATGACATTGGGCTATAGGTCTTGCTCCGTGTCTTTTTTGTCTCCCAGTGTCATGTTCATAAAATCTATCCATGTTGTTGTATGCATGTTCAGCCTATTCCTTCTGATCACAGCGTGGACCCTATGATGTGCCAGCAACACGTTTTGCTTTTTCCAACCCATATCCTCTTCAGTCATGGACTAGTGTGGTCTATGGGCTGGCAGAGGTGAAAAGGCCTCCTTCTTCATGTAACTTGCCCACCTACTCACAGCAATGCGTCACAGGGTCAAGTGTTTCCCCTCCACTTCACCCAGCTCGGGAGCCCTCTTGTCTGGAAAAGCTCCTCCCTGCCTGGTGCCTCCAGGTTGGGCTGGGTATTTCTCCTCTATCCTCAAGGTCCTCCATGCCTGTCTCCATCAGAACAGAGGCCACAGGGAACCTTGGTTAAACGTACAGTCTCTGGAACCAGACTGCCTGGACTCACAACTCTGGCTCTGCCATTTACACGTGAGTCACATAACCTCTTGGTGCCCCCACTTCCTTGCCTGCAAAGTATTATTAACCACAGCTACTCATAGGATTGGTGTGAGGGTCCAATGAGAAATCTGTGAAAAGTGCTAAGAATAGTACCTGCTATCAATTAAACGCTATTTGCGCCTTAAAAAATAACATTTGTTGTATGTAATGAAATTGTGTTTACTTGCATATCTCCACCATCAGACTAAGAAATTGTTAAGTCTAAGGACCTTGGCATTTTCATCCCAGAGTCCCACACCTTGCAAGTGACCAGAGCATAGTCAATGGATGGTGCTGTTTCCCATTCATCTTCTGGTTTGACATGGCTGCAGGATTTGTATGTGGAAACCGACTGGGTTGAGGAGAGACTCAAATAGGGAGATACTGGAGATGTAGGCTTAAAAAGGAGAGATTTCCTGAAGCTTTGATGCTGTGCAATAGAAATATACAGCATCAGCTTCCTTATACAACAAGGCAGCCTACCTGTGGCGGACCCAGGGAGGGTGTCCTCACACCGAAAGCTGAGCTTGGCTCGGAGCGTGGCCAGGAACCAGCCCATGGCCACATGCCACCACTTTCTGGCCTTCTGTGTGTTTGCCTTAGTGTCCTCATCTATAAAAGAGGACTAATGACATCTACCTCACAAGGCTGGCATTAGGACTTTGTGAAGAAAGAGTTTTCAAAAGCTTGGAACAGTGGCTGGCATGTCTTCAATTGGCAAGAAGTGTCAGCTTCTCTTGGTATCCTGATCACCAAACCCACCTTTCTTACAAAGTGGGGAGACACCGCATCATTTTCATTATTGTTTCAGGATCTTGGGAATTTCTGTTTGTCCATTTATGCTTTTGTTTTTGTCTTTATTTATTTAGAGTTCTGGTGGAGATAATTTGTTAGCGTTTTCTGTTGGAAGGTGCAAGCCTTCTTCCTTAGCCTCAGTAAGTGTGTCCCTGTATGCAGAGGGGGGCAATATAGCTTCCAATCTTCAAAGCCTTCCTAAGGACAGCGTCACTCTCAGGTTGGAAATTCTCTGAAATCCCAGCTTCCAGCAACCCACAGTCAGACATTCCTAGGGATATCGGAGGTCTTGTTCACAATCACAGAACACGTACAAATGGAGATGAACTCGAATGTTTTGTTGTTTTGGTTAAAGTAAACAAAAGGGAAGAAGAACAAGGAAATCAAACACAGGTCCAGGGGGACCATCCTCAGCATCATAACAGCCTTTCCCACTAGCTTTCTAAGCAACTTTCAGGCTGCTGCTGTGCCGCACAAAGACTTTTTTTTTTTTTTAATGCTTTGGTTTCATACATGGAAAGAAGCCCTTGGGGTGAATTGCTGGCTGCCCTACATGAGAGGCCTAGCAGTAAGAACCATTAGCTCTAAAGAAAGGTTAATTACCAGGAGAACTCCCTGGCCTAAGCTGAGGAGTTACGGTGATTCTCAGTGAGGGGCTAATCAGGAGGCCGAGTGGGGAGGCAGCAGCCCTCTCCCGGGCAAGGGCTTAATGGGAGTGTCTAACACCATTTGAAGTGTTTGGGTTTATATGCGGACCAGGAGTCCTGTTGTGTTTGGGCTCATTAGCTTCAGGGATCATTGCCAATGGAGATTCACTAACTAGTGGTTGGGGGGGAAAGGGGGAAGAAGCAAGATGAGCTGGAAAGATTCAGCAAAACCTCTTATTCTATAAAATTAAGATCTTGATGAAACCTCAGACTTTGTCCAGGGCTGTTCCCTGGTCTGTCTGGATTGGCAAACAGGTGTAGACAACATTTGACAACATCTTACACCCCATGTCATCTATTCCAGGTGACTCTGCAATCAGCTGTGCCTTAAAACATGCTCATGAAAGCTACTCTTGATTTCCAAGAAACTATATGAGATTTCTTTTAGAAGCCCTTGAAAACAAAGTTTGTATTTTGTCAAGAAGAGTTTGTTTTGAGCCAGCAATACAATTTCCAACCCATTCACCACCCTCCGCCAATATTCTGAGGGCAAATAGGAATCCAGGATGTGGAAAATTTAGGATATTTTCTCCAAAAGAGATATTTTGGCAAAAACAAATATATATATAAGCATCAGATTCCACAGTTACTAATTTAGTGCTAATGGTATGCTTGACACTGTGCAAAGTACTTTGCTTTGCTTCACAACTCCCATAATGCTCATTATTCCATGGGACAGGGGTGTGCGCATCAGTTCTGCAGATGGTGAGACTGAGTCTCACAGGTTCACAAAAGGCTACACAATGAGAGCAGAGCCAGCCTCTGTCTTCCAGTCCTTTGACTTTGGTCATTTTTCCTCTCTTCTGCTCTCCTCAACAGAATAACCCAAACAGTTACTTGTAATGGCCATTAGAACCATTGTAACAAGCATTCATAAGTATTTAGAGTAAGGGAAGATATGTTAAAATGTCTCTCCACGTGGATGACTGAGTGCGACGCCCCCTGACCTCACCCTCACCCTCACCCTCTACTTGTGGGGGCCAGGAGTCCTGCTGTGTGTTGTTGTTTGTCTTCCTAACTTTGGAGTGAATACGTATGCAGATAAACCTTGTGACAAATATCGGGTAAATCTGAAGTGGCTGTGTCAATGTTTCATTTTTATTTTATGTTTTCAATATCTGTATAAATAGTAATTTTTTCTTATAATACCTTTAAATTGAATTATGTCTTAAGAATGTCTGCTTCACTGTGCTGGCACTGGATGAAATTCTGCCATTTTGAACTTCTGCTCTGCATGTCCATGTGACAAGGAAATTATATAACATCTTAATGATGATCTTCTCACAGGTTAATAAAAATTAATGCATTTCTATCTTCAATCTTTAGTTTCTTATCAACATTCAGCTTAAGCGTTTTTAGCTGTTAAATTTGTATATTTGGCAATGTTTATAAGACATTTCACTTGAGTTCAGCCAAGGCAGTATGCAAATGAGGAGCTGACACTGTTCTGTAAGTCAGCAGAATGCAGTGGCTAACAGTCTGGTTTCTGGAATGAGCTTGCCTGAATTCGGTCCGTGGTACACCATCACTTCTGCTGCTGATCTTGGGCAAGTTATGGTACCCAACTGCATCTTATGTTCTCTGTAAAAATAAGATTAAACTTGCTGCCCCTGCCCTATTTGTTTCCTGGAAAACTGTGATTTATGGAAAGTGTTTAGAACAATGCCTGGAATAGAGTAACTCTATATAACTAATTGCTGTTATTATCATTATGTAGTAAAAACAATGAATAGCACTTTAAAAATTTGGGAGGCAGCTGCTGTAACATCAGGAACCAGGACTTTTATATGTTGGGCCTCACCACCATGACCTTCCAGAACGGAAGTACTTGGAATACTAAGCGCTTAATGATGATCTTAGTCCATCTGTGCTGCCATCACAAAATACCACAGACCAGGTAATTGATAAAGAATACAACTTTATTTCCTGCAGTTCTGGAGGCTAAGGAGTCCAAAACCAAGCTTCCTGGCACTGGCATCTAGTGAGGACTGCCCGCTGCTTTCAAGGCGGTGCCTTGTTGCTGTCTCCTCACATGGCAGATGGGAGGGCAAGAGGGCTGAACACTGTGTGACTCCTCTTTTATAAGGGTCCTAATCTCATTCATTAGTTCTCCACCCTCAAGACTTGATCACCTCCTAAAGGCCCCCTCTTAACACTGCCGCATTGCTGATTAAGTTTCAACATACGAATTTTGGAGAGGACACAAATATTCAAACCATAGCAGTGAGATAGTCATGACTCTTCTTCCCAACTCACCTCTCAGGCCTGTAATGTTCATGCTTTTTTGAGAAACTTCAGTTCTATTAAACAAATAAGGTCATCATTCACAAAATAGAGGCAAACAATCTTAAGATGGGAAAGTATACATAAGTAGCTAGTTAGCAAAATGTTTGATTCTCATATGCAGAATTTATGGGATGTGTTAAGCGTACGATAAGCAGTTAGCAAGTAGAATGTGTGTGTTAAACACAGAGTGAGATGAAAGGACTGAAAAATAGCTAATATTTATGATGCAGTTGAGTACTAAATATTTGTAATGTACTACATAGACATTTAGACACAAGGCTAAATACCAAGAGGTACCAAATAGACACGAGCATTTAATATACATAATCTCCTAATTTAGCAACCTATTGGCTATATCCTTCTGGTTCCGTGTGTCCTCTGCCCCCAAAACAAATAGAATCTTACAGTGGCTTATCTAGCTAACTGGCAAGCTACAGCTGTCACTGGGCATACTTGTCCTTATATCTCTAGTAGAACAGGTAGGTGACATCAACCCAGCATAATCCATCTGTGGACCCTAACTATATCAGGGATTCCCAAGACCACCCTCATGTTCAGTGATTTTCTGGAAGGACTCACAGAAATCAGAAAAGCAGTTATACTCACTGTTACAGTTTATTACAACAAAGGCTACAGATTAAACTTGGCAAAGGAAAAAGATGAAAAGGGTAGAGTCCAACAGAGGTGAGGTGCAAGCTTCTAGTTGCCCTCTCCCAATGGGGTTGTATGGACAACACTTAATTCTCCCAGAAACGATGTGTGATACCACATGCAAAGTACTGCCAACCGGGAAGTTTAACCAAGCCTTAAACTTGGTGTCCTGGGTTCTTACTGGAGTTTAGCCACATAGGCATGGAGTGTCCATGTAGCTTATCTTAGCTACTCAAACCCTAGTTCCCAAGATCAAACTGGTAGCATATGACCCAAGTCTACCCCCTAAATCACATTTTTAGCGTAAACTATCTGGTATGGTCCAGGGCTCCTGGCAAACAGTAGCACTTTTATCAGTAAGGATATTCCAAAGGCTCAGGAATTATCTCCATAACTAGACCAAGGGCCAGTCCTTTCTTTGGACTGTACAAATTTGAACACCCCAGACCCACTGAATTAACCCTTTTCTGCACAGTGGGGTCCTTCCATTCTACTTGTGTCTGATCCTGAGTGCATTAACTTGCCCCGTCCTTCTCCTCTTGCTTCTCACTTTGTGTTTTAAATTGACTTAATAACCTTGTTATTTGCTCATTTTAATCTGCCTTTTAATGAGGCTTTCTGGGATAGCTTACTTAATGGTGTATTTGTAGGCTATCGTTCCAGACTCTCATTTCATGTACTTGGAGCTAACTTCTCACCAGACATGTCCAGCCTTCATCATTTGCTTTACCCACCCATCGTTAGGTAGGTAAAGAAGCTCATTTTTTTTTTTCTTTAAAACCATTTACTTACAAACTTTAATTCAGCAAAGGTCCATGTGGGGAGATTGGGGTTGGGGGTGAAAAATCCCTGTGGAGTGGATGTGGGTCCCCAGAGTCAGGGGAGGGAAGCTGGTGGCCCAGTTGGCCTGTGGCAGGGCCCAGGGTCACCTCAGGTCGATAGGTCCTGCTGGTGGACAGGCCCAGAGCTTATCTGCATGGAGTGCTAATTTCTGGCACTGGGCTGAAAGGAGGCCAGTTCCAGGGCTCTGGCCTGGGGCAGGCAGGCAGATTTCAAGAATTCAACTTCAACAAGGGGGTGACAGCAGAGGCTCTGGGAGATGGGTACAATGCCCGACTCCCACAGACAGATGTCAGGGGGACTGGCAGAGAAAGCCCATCTCTGCACCAAGTCCCGGGCAGGAAGGGGTGATGGGGTTGGTTCACCAAGATGAAGGCTTTGGCCTTCTACTGTCCCCAGGGTAGAGATCCTGGGTAGGGTGGCCCGATACCTAGGGTCTGTTTTTCCTGAGCTATGCTATGGAGGCAAACAAAACCAATGCCTACAGTGACCATGGTTATTAATTAGGAATCTGTACAACCTACCGCAGTGGGATATAGGGGAGGAGAAAAACAAAAAAGCAGATTTGTGAGAGTATTATTACAGCTGTGGTCTTGTTCATTGCTTCTGGGCACTGCTGACCACGATTTGCCTACGAGTCACATTTGGTGAATGCTCACTACAGACCAGGCACCATGCTAACCACTCTAGATGAAATAGCTTATCCTCACAAAAACCTAGGAAGTAGGTATTATTTATATCTTCACCATTTTCTAGATGGGTAGATGGAGACACAAAGGAACTTTGAGCTTGTGTGCTTTGTCACCAATGGAGCCAGAATTCCAAGGCTGATGACAGTTCACACTCTTAACCACTCTGCTAGGCTGTTTGGGCTCTCTCGTTGGTTTGTCTTGGATACCTGGCATAGAGTAGACATAACTCTTTTCACTGTGAGTGACAGAAACTCAACTCAAAATGACTTAATTGAAAAGGAATACTTACTTACTCCACAAGCTTGAAAATTTCCAGAGCCAGAACTGAAATTGTTGGATCCAGGAACTCAATCAGGAAGTCAGGATTTGACTGCCCTCTTGCCATCTCTCAGTTCTGTTTCTTCTCTGTTGGTCTCACTTTTCTCTCATGGTTATTGGCAACTTGAAGCTGACATTCCCAAAGTTTGGCAATCCCAGCTATATGGGAGACATTTTCTGCCCCAATTCTAACCACAAACCGAGGAGCTGGAATGGCTTTGGTTTCCCTAATCAATCTAGTTGCCTGGGGTAGAGCAGTGGCCTGGTGTGGGTGATGTGTCCATTCTTGGTGCTGGATGCTGTGGTCAGTCCCACTTGAACCACATGGATTAAACATGAAAGAGAGCATTGACCTAAAGGAAAATGGGGTTGTTACCAAAGAAAGAGGAAACAGCTCCAGACAAGCAAAAATAATCGTTGTTTTCATTGGGTTCAGAAAATGCATGGATATTAGAAGATAGATGAATGCATGGATGGATGGATAGACGGGTGGGTGAGTGGATGGATGGATGGATGGATGGATGGGTGGGTAGATAGATGGGTGGATGGGTAAATGAATGCAAAATGTAATGCCCAAGACAAGGGTCTCTATGATGAGAAACTCATAAGAAAAATACTTCTGATGCACCCAAACAGTAAGAGGAGTCAAGGTTAGGTTAGGTCAGTCAAGGTTACAGAAACTTTGCTTCTCTTCCACAAAAAGAGACATCAGCGTATTTCAGGGAAATGGTAGAGAAAGACTACTGGAAAAGGTATATGAAACAAAGAATGAGAACATGAGGAGGAATTTCTCTAATGAAGACAATTACAGTTTTAATAGGACATCTGCTTCCAGCAGTGTGAGTTTCTGGGTGCTGCTACTGTTGGTAATCTCTTTTTCTCGGTGCGGTAACTAGGCTGCAGTTGTCATGGGCAATTACAGCCCAGTGTGCAAAGTCACACATCCCATCTGGAGAGACCGGTCACCTCAACTGGCACAAGCCAGCAGGATCCTTAGGAAATATGAGCTCACTCTACAGGGCTTCTCAGATTCTCTTTAACTTTCTAACTCAAACTGTTCCTTTAGGTTGCTCTTTAGCTTTCAGCCTTGTTTGTGTACCCTTAAAGCTGCCGTTTGGAAAGCTGATTTTCAGAATGGGATTTGGCAAGGCAAATAGAGCCCTAGTTGGGAGCGAATATCTGTCCTGCAGAGAAGGTTATGAAAAGGGACAGGACGATAGATTCCAGCAGCAGGTTTACAGAAAGAAAAAAAGAGTGACGTGCACACTCACATACATAAGTATCTTGAACTGCTTTTGTGCAGAGCTTAGGTTCAGCGAGTCCTCAGCATATTTCAGCCCAAAACCCTTGTCTTACTTTATTTTTCACCCTGCACCACATTTCGGAAAAAAATGTAGCCTGCATCTTTCTAGTTCATCTGACTTTAATTTTGTCCTTCAAATTTATTAGCCCATCTTTTATTAACTCATGCAGCTACTCTTATATAACAATTCCATCCTTCTATGGCTAAGTAGATGTTTATGTCTTTTGTGTTTATGTGAGAGATTTGTTGTGAGAAGGTAGGGGGAGAGTTGCTTCCAAGAAGTTGAAGTTTCTTTTTCAACCCGGAAGTTTCTAAGGGTCATGAGCATCTGGTCAACTAGGCTAGAGGGCTCAAGTCTAGGGTGCCTTCTGAGGTGTGATGCTTCATTCTTTGGGCTCTGATGTGTGACTGAGTTTGCTTGCAACCTGGGACCTAATATCCTGTTTCCTTCTGCATCAGGACTGGTGATGCCCATCTCAAGCCAACTTAGGTTTAAATGTAAGAAAACATTTTCATTATAGAATGCAGTTTGCCAACCAAAAATTATGCTAACACTGAAATCTGAAGGGAGAGAGAGCAAAACGAACTTTGGCCAACCTGGCTGGGCTAAATGCAGCACAAAGCAAGAGAGCTGGTTTTCTAACTGCACCTTGGGTGGGCCCAGTGACAGAAGTCCTTGAGGAACCACACATCACCTGTAAGACGTGGAGAAAGTGGAGATTCGGCAGGGAGCTGGATTCTCTGCACAGATAATCCCGAACTTGTCCCTTCCCTGTTCTTTCTGCTGGTGAAATACTCTGCAGGATTTTCTGCCTCATCCTATTTTATTGCCAACCCATCTCCACTGAATCTGGTTTTGCCTAGATATAATTAATGGCAGCAAGATCTTTCCAGCCTACAAAATTAATATGGAAATGGCTGAAGCAGTGTCTTGATGGCAGAAGGAAGAAACATTTCCTTATAATTTGCCGTGCAAACAATCCACTAATCCAAAACTGTGCCTTTTCACATGCAAATGAGGGAGCCAACCTGATATATTATCTTAATTGAGCCTCTTTAGCGAAAGAAGTCACATCTGAACTTGGCTTTGGGAACATCTACTCCCATTCACCTTAGTATATAAGGTCAATTGAAGATTTTTTAAGTGAATGCCTCACTGTATTTCTTACCCTGCCTTCCCCAGACTATTTCATTTGGATTCACATCTCACAGTTCAGGAATTAATACTGACAATTAATCTGACAATTCATTTAACGGAAAAAGGAGAAAATTTCTTATATATAGAAACAGATAACCCCTTCTCCCAGACTTGATGAATTTAAATGCATAACTTCATCTTAGAAAGAATTTAAAGCCAGTAGCTCAGAATAGTGAGAGGAAGTCAGAAGTGGGCAGGGCAGATCAGGTAGGCCATTGTAAGACTTGCTAAAGACTTTGTATTAGAGGGTAGAAAGCAGAAATGACATGATTTGAATTAATACTTCCTCTTTTTATTTTATTATTATTTTTATAAAGTTAGGATTCAAATTCTATTTAGGATGCTATTTTAAAAAGAAAAAATGAGAGAACCAGAAATCACCAGTCAGGAGCTGCAATATGATTTTTAAAATATTATTTTCTACAAGTGGTAATAACAGCATACTCATTGGTCCTGCCACACAAAAGAGAATTTGTGAGAAAAGGCAAAATTCGGCTTATAACAGTTTTTCTCCGTAAATGACTAAAGGACATCAATTTTTTCTTTGTGATATGACTTAAACTAAGAACTGTGATCTTGGACGAGCCTTAGCTTCCCTGGGCACGCGGGCTTCTGTCTATGACTTGCTATGCTTTGACATTGAAAGGTCCTGGCTGACTTTGGTCAAGTCACCCACCCTTGCTGGCTTCACTTTACCTCTTCTGTACTATGAGTCCAGATAGGATGATCTCTGAGGTATTTCCATCTGCCTTATTGTTCTAAGTCTCCGCTTTGAATTTGAATTTCCAATTAAGTGAGTGATCTGTGAATGATTCAGAAGGAATGTCCTAAAGAAGAGTTTCTAACCCTGCCCTGCCCTATTCTCCAGAAGGTATCACTCCGCTTGCCTCCTTTACACAGAATACTCCGGACGTGTTTGCTTACTCGCATGTTTCTTCCCTGCCTGCCTCTTGTGCCTTCCATTACAATTATCTTTTCCTCCCAGCCCCCACACCCAATTGCAGCAATCTCTCATTTGCTGGGTAAATGTCCCTACAGCACCTCTGGGTAGGAAGCATAACAAGGCCCCAGTTTCTGACCATCAGAAAAGAGAAAGTTAGTGACCAAAGGCGGAAATGCAAGAAAGAAAGTTCAAAGGAAAAGGAGGTCACACGGTAAAGATTTCCTGGGGAAACAAACAGAAGGAGGAGGAAAGGGGTCAGAGGAGCTGACAGAAATAGCCTCAGGACATTTGCACAGGAAAGGCTCTTGAAGCCTATCTGTGCTGCTCAGTCCCGGATTTGGTTTCCTAAGAGGTAAGTCTGGGAAAACTGAGAAGCTTCTAAAACCAGATTTCAAAGCATCTCTCACTCCCTTCCTCCAAGAAAGAAGCCTCTAGGCCTCTGCAGACAGAAACACTTTCCACAAGGTTTTGCCTTTTGGGGTTCAAAAGGGAAACGAGATACAATAGGCCATTTGGAAGGGAAGGATAGCAGGAAAAAGGGGTGGAATGATAACCACTCATCATAAATTAATATTGAGCCCTAAACATGCAAACCTGCATTTAGAGCACAAAACGATTAGTTTCCACATAGACTGAGTCTTTACAAATATCGAAGTTGGTTGGACAGAAAAGAAACAAATCCTCATTTTCATATTTGCAGGAAATATCTGAGTTTTAGCTTGAGAGGCAATGGGGTGCTCGAGGGCAGGAAACGATGTCTTGAACAATTAAGGTGCCTGCTCCTGCCCTTCAAGGAAGCAGACTGCCTTCCCATCTACCCTGAAGCTATCACTGGGTGTCTACCCACTGTGTTCACTTCTGCAAACTTTCCCGACAGAAGAAAGGGAGACTTTCAGCTGGACGCTGCTCCCTGGCTCTTCGGAGAGGGTTCTTTTCACTGTCCTTCTCCACAGCATGGACCACAGATTAATTGCAGGCATCTGACTGGGGAAGAGCTTGCTAAAGATGCAAGGTTCTGGCCCCCACCCCAAACCTCTGACTTTGAATCCGTGTCTAACATTTATTTATTTATGTACCTTACTTGTTTATCTGTTTTGTTCACTGCTATATCTTCAGTTCCTAGAAAATTATTGAATATGGTAAATGGTCAATAATTTCGTACTGAATAAATGAATGAATTCACATATTACATTCACTTGGCCACAGTGGTTGGGTTTAGGAAACATGACCAGGATGACATAAGAAGATCCAGTTTGAGGGCTCTTGTTGGGAATGAGAGCCATTCTTCTATTGCTGGGACGGATTTAAAAAACGGTGGGGTGATTTTTGCCTGAGAAAAAGGGAACAAAGAGGAAAATGGATCCAAGAGATTGAGTGAGGAAGACTGGGCCCCGATGACGCTAAACTTCTGGAACCAGCTGTGATTTCCTCTGGGGTGAGAGGCAATAAATTCCTTTCTGCTGAAGCTATGCTGACTGGGGTCTTCATCACTCACTGAGACCTGCCAGACTTCCTGGTGCTTCCATGTCAGGATCACACGCCCAGGCCGGGTGACAGCTTTTTCAGAGCAGAGTTGATGTCTTTTCATGTTTCCTATATCTCTCCTTTTCCAACTTCCTGTCCTTGGGGGTCGTTAATGTAGGGCAGGGCTTACTAGGCATGGTTATGATTGTTATGATTATTGTAAGAAACTTATTTTTGAAAATGACTTGAGAATTTGCAGATCTTTTTGTACTTATTACCTCATTTGATCCTTTCAAGAACCCATAAATCAGCTGTGGAAGTATAATCCTCATCCAGTTCATTGATGAGAAAACGGGCACTCGAGGAGACAAAGGCTCCAGTCCTGGGGTCAGATGACTCATATGCAGCAGGGTCTGACCTGGTCCTCTAATCACATAGCCTTTGCTTTTTCACTTTGTCTTTATGTCTCCTATTCAAGAAAAAATAATAGACCTAAGATTCAGTGTGTTTTCTCTAGTGAATTTATAGACTTGAGCCATGATAGAACACTTGAGATTCGCTGGGCCTTGCAGGAATGTTTCTGAGTCCCACTGTTGGATTTTGTAAATGGAGCAAGGCTCCAACAGGATGATACTCAGGCTGCGGGTGCTTGCTGGAGCTTCCAGATACTTTATGATGAGAAATTAGCTGAATTCATGTCAGTGGCATCTTTGCAGCCCATTTCCTGGTACAGATGGTGTGGGTTGAAACACAAGAGTGGGATGGAAATCCATCCTGGTACCAGTTCAGCAGATAAGTGACATATTTGAGAACTTGTGCCCAGACAACATCCCAAGGTACAAGACACCATTTCCCCTTTACCACCACCTAATGCTCACTGTTGAGAAGCCAGTGCTGAATCAGCCTAGACACACACACACACACACACACACGCACACACATACACACACACACACGCACACACATACACACACACACACACACACTTATAATTTATTTATTGGGTGTTTTAAAACTGTACCTTTAGAAAATGACTATGGATGAAAGCATAGAAATAATGTACCAGTAAAAGCAAATATAAATATGATACTAATGAAAACTATAGCAAGATATAAATTTCACCCTAAAAAATCACCTTGTTGAGAAGAGTCTGTTTAAAGATACAAGTCAGAATACAAAGCCTGGTACCTTGTACTTAGGTAAATTAAAATATCCAGAGTCCTTTATGGATTTGACACTTGCCATTGGAATCATTAATATTGCTATATTTATAGTTAAACTTTGACAGTTATAGTAGTAGTAATCATAATGATGATAAATATGTTATCTGAAATAAACAATGGCTAATACTTTATTGTTGACTGAGAACTCACTCTCCACGTATCATCTCATTTGAGAGAACAGTGCTGATGAAAATGTGGAGCTCGTCACAGGCAGTTCAGAAACAATCCCATGCATTGTCAATCATTGTCCCAAAGCATCAGCTCTCAGAACAAGAGCAACTCATTGAGTTCAGCTGGATCATTCTACAGATGATAACAATAGCCAACATTTGTTAAGCCAGGCCCAGCACTACACATTTTACATTCATTATCTCATTTAATCCTCACCCCCAGTTTACTGGCTAGGAAACTGACGCTTAGCAGTGTTACGCCATTTATAATGGTTACTCAACTAGCAAATGAGAGAGTCAGGCTATGTGGTTTAAAAGTGGTATCCTTGTGGCTCAAGATATATTGCTAATCCAGTCCTACACAACTTCATGTTCTTTCCTACCAGAGCTAAGGTGTGACAAACTTTCTGCCTTGGAGAAAGGGTCCAAAAGAAGACAAATGAAAGAGAACCTATACTAACTAGCCATTTGCCCTTTAGAAAATCAGCATCCTCCAGCCTTGTCTTCTGCAAAACAAGACCCTTAGACTAAATGCTCTCTAAAGAATCATTCGAATCTAACATTTGATAATACCATAAAATATATCATGTGTAGGGATAGGCCAGTGTGTTGGGAAGGGAAATATTGCTAGTAACAAAAAAAAAAAAAAAGGAAGATAAGAATAAGTATAGATAATTCAGATTTCTAGAGAGGCAGCAGAATTCATCCCAGGGGACTCTTAAAATGGATCCTAATAGGCCTTTTGGTTGTTAGCATATTTCTTATAAAAGAATATTAAAAGTCTTCTGGTGCCTGTAAGCAAGTGATTTCTGTACTTCAGAATCCTTCTCAACACAGGGCCCCAGGCAGACACCAAAAATGATCAAAGTGGGCTTGCAAGATAAAATGCATTTTATATTTTTCTTACAAAAGAATATCTTGGTTTTTAAAAAAGTATATGCCTTACAGACATCTCGAGGTCATACTGCAGCGGTAAAATAAATGGTGAATGGGTGAAGGCTGCTGGACAAGTGCAAGGCCTGCTAAATGCGATTGCCAAGGGTAAGGTTAAAATGCATCTGGAAATGAGGTAGTTCAAGCTGTGGTCATTGGTTGGCTCTGACAGTGACATTCTTAAACTCTCAGTCTTACAGCCTAACACCTCTGGCATAGAAATTGATGTATCCACTTTCAGCCAGGAAAGAAAGAGAGAAGCTTCTTAGGGAGAGTCTATGCTCCAGACCATGGGGCTCCCTCCCTCTCTGGGAAGACAGTAGCTACTCTCAGCATGCCAGCTCCCACAGGGCTCACAGACAAAACATCATACAGATGAAAGCCCCCTATCAATCTAGTTTACTTCTCTCTCCTTTGGGAGTGATGAGCCTGTGGGATCATAGCAACAAACTATAAATAATCATCATAGCAACAAACTATAAATAATAAGCAGGGACAAATGGATGACAAGAGCATCTGGGTGGGCTGTTGGCTGCTGCTGCATTCCAGGTCTGCCTGCTTCGGTCACCACCACGCCCGATTCAGAGACACCTCCCGAAGGGAGTGTGTGCCCTCCTGGATTTCATTTCTGCTGCATTTTGCCTTCCTATTCTTGCCAACTTCTCTTTGTTAAAAGTTGAATGATACAACCATAGCTGAGTGAAAACACAGCTGGCAAATCTAGCTTTCTTCTCAGAACTGGACACACCCATGAGGCCCTTTGATTCTCTGTAAGAAGAGAAAATGGTATCTCCTGAGGCCCCAGCTGGGTGTCAGTCAAATAAATGCATGGAGTGGCCACTGAATGCCAGGCTTAGGGGATGCAAGAGAATCTACGGGGTGGGAGGGCATGGATCTTATTTCATGGCCCTAGCAGTCTAGATGGAAAGATGACTGAAATAACAACTAACAACAACAAATGAAAAAATGGTCATGTGCCAAGTGCTATGATGGAGGACAGTGAGCAATGAGAACACCACATGGGGACAAACCGGGTCATAGAACTTTCTATGTGGTGAAAGTTCACATGCACCCACTTCTGTATGCATATCCACAGAGCTTTGTAGGTGCAGCTACACCCTTAGCATTACTCCCTCTCTACATCAATTTCAGGTATTTTCCTAAAAATGCACTCCTAAGTCCAAGGATAAGCCATGTTCTCCAGCTCCTAAAAGCAGTGGTGGCAGCAGTCCACCATGGTGGTCAAGGCAGGACCTGCAGCAGGAAGGCTATGGTGCTACAGCAGCAGCAGCAATGTGGCTCGAAAGGCAGTGGCCTCTGTGGTGAACTGAACTCCCTGGGTGCATCATTTTACCTTTTTCTCCATGGGCTGAGGAGCAGCAGCAACTCTCTGCAGTTACTAACCTGTGGTTTCCCTTACCCTTCTCCTTTTGCCATCTAGATTTTTCAATCAATTCCCCAAATAGAATTTTCTCTGCTAGAAATGTCTAGAATGTTTCAGTTTTCCTGACTGGACACTGACTGATACAGGGTGCAAAGATATCTAAGAGATGGCCCTGTCTTCATGGTCTGCTGAGGACTAGCCCTTGGCCTTCCTAGCAGTAACATGTGAATTCTCTTCTCACTTCTCTGAGAGCAATGGGGTAAAGAAGAGAAACCCCTTCACTATAACCAACTAAATATGTCCTAGCTTGACTCGTTGCTGGGGACTAAGAGCTTTCTCTCACTAAATATGGCTACCCCAAAGCTTTGTGAATTGCTAGACATAACTTGAGAAAAATAAAAATGAATGAAAAGCATGTGCTGAAGGAAGCTTAGCCAGGGTAGAGAGAAGCATGAATGACAAAAGCTGTTTTACGGTGAGGACTCAGAAGGTTAAGAGTGAGCAGTAAGTAGGAAGAAACAGAATTCAAGTCGGCCGGGCCACTTCAGCCTGTTGGCCAGACAGGGTGTGATAAAGGAGAAATGAGCTTCCAATCTGCTCAGATAGTTGGGTTATTTCTGTACAGCCAATTTCAGTCTAAAGCTGGATTTATATCTGCAACCTCTCTATAACGTGGTGGTTAAGGCATGGCTCATGTGCCAAATCACACACTAGTTACATGATTTTGAGCAGGTTGTTACATTTTTTTGAACCTTGGTTTTCTCATCTGTTCAACAAAAAAAAGTAGAGTCGGGGAAATGTGATGGTCAATTTTAGGTATCAGTTTAGCTGAAGCATGCCATCTAGATGTTTGGTCAAACACATCTGGATGTTGTATGAAGGTAATTTCTTAAATTTGAGGTTAATGTTTAAATCAATTGATTTTGAATAAAGCATATTATCTCCATAAAATGATGGGTCTCATCCAAACAGTTTAAAAGCCTTGAGAAAAAGGCTGACCTTTCTTGAGGAACAGAGAGTTCTTAGGCCTCAGACTTGAGTGGCTTCATCAACTCTTCCTGGGGTTTCCAGCCTGTCCTGCAGATTTTGGACTTACCAAGCCTCCTTCAATTGTAGAAGCCAATTCCAATTCTTGAAACTAATCTAAGTTAATCTCTCTCTCTTTCCATCTCTCTTTTCTCTCTCTTTCTCCCTTTCTCTCCTCCCTGGATAACTACTATAGGGAGTAATCATTTCTACATTACCAACCACGGAAGCCTGACAGCTTCAGAGGCCGTTACTCAGCTTCCTACAACTTGGTTCCCTGGGCTGAGCTGATGCCCTGAGTTTAGAGGCATTTACATGATGCCCTGAGTAACAGCAAATATCAAAGCCCCACTGATAGGAAGAGAGATTGTACCATGAGCACCCGAGAGAGCCCACTTCAAGACCCAAGGGATGAATGGGGCATGTTTGCTGAAGAGAGACCCTGTAACCCTGCCTAAGACTGACTCCTTGGCTGCCTTCCAGAAGCTTAGCTTGTATCAGAAGAGACCTTGGGTGGGCTCATTTTTCTGAGGGGAATGGGTAGGGGAAGGAATGGTGGGGTCAGCCCCAGCAGAAGTTTATACTGGCCTGGGAATTCATTTGGGAAAAACAGTCTGACTACTAGACCACTTAAAAGGAGGACCCACAGATTCTTTTTCTCCCTAATCTGCGGAACTTTCTGTGCCAACAAAAGCAGCTTAATTTTTTTGAGATAGCAAACTTTTTCTCCCATGTCCAGCTCCACTCTCAAGCAGGAGAAAACCATCTATCTTCGTCTATGCTAGAAGGCTGCTCAGTATGAAAACATGGAGGACCAAAGCGATTGAGCCTGACAGGCAAGTCTGGTTTCCCTTTTGCACGGGGAATTGGAGCAGCAGGCAGGAAAACTCTCGACTTCAGCTCTCTCGCTCTGGTCCTCACTCTGACCTCACTGGCCCTGCATTGAACCTGCTCTCCTCTGCAGCTGCTCTGCTCTTGGTCTACAGCTTCAGTCTCTCCTTTTCTCCCACAGTCCCTGCTTGTTTAGCTCGGAGTGTGTGTAGATGTCAAACCATTACTCTTCAATCTTTACCTCCCTGGTGATTCTTCTGAGAGGTGTCCTGCCCGGATGCTGGCAATGCCCAACTCTATCCCCTCTGCATTTACCACCACTGTAAATGTAGCCCAACTTCCACCTGCTAATCAGCACCCATGATGCTTTGCCCACAGCCTCGCTTTAACTGCCAGAGACCCCCTCTACCCACTGTGCCCACTGGAGCCCACACAGCTCCCTCTGCCCTCAGACAGGACGACCCCAAGGCCTGTGCTCTACGCTGGCTCCCAGTGTTCCTCAGTGTCCACAATGACAACTTGCCTGATGAGGTGCTTTACTTGGCTGCCTTCCCGTCTCACTCGTACTGCCCCACTCCTTTCCAGTGTTTCTTGCAATCACCGCCTGAAAACTACAGTGGTACCCTCGTAGCCACAGTTTTGCTCACAAAATTTCAGTTACCCAAAACAACCCGGTCAAAAACTATTACATCACTATTCTTGTGCCTTGGGGCCATTCTGAAGTAAAATAAGGAGGCCTTGGATACAAGCAATACCATGGCAATCTGATCACTGAGAGAGTGTATTAGTCTCTTTTCACATTGCTATAAAAAACCGCCCCTGACTGGGCAATTTATAAAGGAAAGAGGTTTAATTGTCTCACAGTTCAGCATGCCTGGAGAGGCCTCAGGAAACTTGCAGTCATGGCAGAAGGCAAAGGAGAAGCAAGACAGCTTCATAAGGCAGCAGGAAGGAGAAGCACTGAGTGAAGGGGGAAGAGCCCCCGTATAAAACCGTCAGATTTCATGAGAACTCACTGACTATGTGGAGAACAGCATGGGGAAACTGCTCCTATGATCCAGTTACCTCTACCTGGTCTCTCCCTTGACACGTGGGGATTATGGGGATTACGATTCAATATGAGATTTGGGTGGAGACACAAAGCCTAATCATATCAGAGGACTACTAGCCGACTCAAGGTGGGCAGTGCCACAGTGCAGAGATGCTGGGCACTGGGAGGATTCATGTCCTGGGTGGGATAGTGGAAGATTTTGTCACACTATTCAGAACCAAGCCCTATGCAAAACTTATGTGTTGCCTACTTCTGGAATTTCGCATTTATATCACAATGCCTACATCTGGAATTTCACATTTACATCACAATGCCTACATCATTCGCCACACTTCATCTCATCACATAGGCATTTTATCATCTCACATCATTGTAAGAAGAGTGAATACTGTGCAATAAGATATTTTGAGAAAGAGAAAGACCACATTCATGTAAGTTTTATTACAGTATATTTTTATTATTTGTTCTATTTTATTATTAGTTATTATTGTCAATCTCTTACTGTGCCTAATAAACTTTATCAAAGGTATATACGTATAGAAAAAAACATAGTATGTATATGCATAAGATTCTGTACTCTCTGCAGTTTTCACACATCCACCAAAGAACATGTCCCCCATAGATAAGGGGGCTACCATATTTGCACTCGAATACTTGTCTCAGGATCTGCTTCTGGGAGAAATGTGAGCCGGACATCCTCCTGCTGTCTCTGGAGCTGCCTGCATTCCCCACACATCCATGGGCATGAGCCTTGGAGCAAACTTTCCTATCTACTATTATGGCTTCATATCCTGAAATGTGCTCACTTTGGTAATAGTGGGAGAAGGCAGGTAGGGCCCAGCATTTCCTTGCTGTTAGTTGTCAGCCAAGATTGTTCCCTCATGTTAGGTTGTATCTCATTTTTACAACCGACTTCAGCTTCTCCCACAATGAACACATGCAGATTTCCTTCTAGAAGCTATTCCAAGGTTGGCTTATGGTACTCCTCTAGTTTTTCTTGCTATTTTGCTTGTTTCTCATTTTTTAACCCATCTCTCCTCTCTTTTTAGAAGAGATTGGCTCACAACTTCTGGAACAATTCAACTCCTCACATGACCTCCTGCTTGTACTCCCAAGCCAAGCACAGGGCAATAACTCTTCTAAGGAATCTTCAGTCATCACTGGCCCCCACTGCAACGCTGTCAAATCAGAAACTGGCCTTCCTGAATCAGCCCCTTTCAAAGCTATTATTATTTATCTTTCTGGTCTCCGAATTCCCTCAATCTAGTTGACATCGTTTGAATGCAGACGGGCTTGAAACTATACCCAGGGTGAATCAGCATCCATTGACTTGTGTCCTGTCATTTCCGGCAGTGTGACAAGACCCTAAGTTAGCTTTGCCCCAAGGTAAGGTCGATGACCCCAGGAATTACTGCTCCACTTCTGGTTGTCTCTCGCTGTGTGTGGCCATTAATTCCTGACTGATAGTAATGCTTGTTCAGTGCGATTTAAGAAACAAAACCTAATATAAATAACTATTTCTGTTGCTGATAATTGGATCAAGCTTCCTCAATGTTATCCCTAACACAACCCAACTCTCTGGAGAAACCCTTGATTGGGATTTGGAAGAGAGAGAGGTCAGTGTTCAACTCTGTCCCTGCCTTTCCAGGTTTTCCTTTCTGCCTACTCCTTAAGTTTCTAAGTGACCAGGAGGTTGGTGGGGTGCAGGGAAGCCATGGAGGCCAATGCAAAGCTCCCGGGCTTTGAAATCCTGATATCCTATGTTACATCTCAGTTCTACCATATGCTCAGCATGTGACCCCTAAACAAGTTAACCACCACTCTGAGCCTCAGTTTCCCCAACTGTAAAATAGGAATGATAAAATCTACCGGTACATTAAAAGAGATACAGAATGTCGAATTCATGGGTCAACTATGGAGAAAACTGTGTTGAAATATTTCACTATGATGGTGGATTGGTTGATTTCTTCTTGAAGTTCTGATGATATATACAGAGAACTTAGCACAGAGCAGGCACGGTCCACCCTAAATAAACACACACACTCACCAGGCAGAAAGCTAAAGTAGAGTGATAGATATAAACATTTTATTTTTCACAGTGATAAAAAAGAATGAAATCATATCCTTTGCAGCAACACAGATGCAGCTGGAGGCCATTATCCTAAGCAAATTAACACAGGAACAGAAAACCAAATACCGCATATTCTCACTTATAAGTGAGAGCTAAACACTGAGCAATCGTGGACAGAAAGTTGGCAACAATAGACAGTGGGGACTACTTGACGGAGGAGCAGGGAGAAGGGAAAGGCAGAAAGACTAACTACTGGGTACTATGCTCAGTACCAGGGTGATAGTTCATTCGTACTTCAAACCTCAGCATCATGCAATACACCCATGTAACAAACCAGCACATGTACCTCGTGAATCTAAAAGAAAAGTTGAAAAAAAAAGTCATACGTGTTAGGTTTGAATTCCAGTTTATGTATCTACCAGCTGTGTGAGCTTTGGAAAAAAATACTTAAATGATTACCAGTTCTTTGTAGAATGGTGGTAACAATTCTAGCTATATGGTGGGCATTCAGTATTTCCTATTTTTTTCTGTATTTCTTTTTATCTGCTTCAAATTTGAGGTAATTAATAGTGTGGACTCAGTATAGTCAATTAGGGCAAAATGTCTTTGTCATTTGTTGTTGCTTGGTGATTATTTTGCCCCATGTCTTCTAATGTCAAACTTCCCAATTAAAAACAAACAAAAGATGGCAAAGCCTGAGACCATGCTTAGTTAACAAAAGTTAAAATCTAAAGGTCTCACTGTCCTGTGTAGTAATGCCCCAGGTGGGGATTAAGCCACATATAAAAGATATGAACCTTACCTTCTAAGATTCAATAAATGTATTTTATTTTGTTAGAAAGCCATTTCCTTCAGGCTTAGGTCAGAATTTCTCTGAAATAAAATGGCAACATATCTCTGCTTTGTCACTGCTCTCAGCAAATCATTAGATCTGTGAAAAATAAATTTCATTTTAACAAAACATCACTCCAGCTCAGAGTCAGCAAACTATATGGCCCATGGGCTAAATCTAGTCCACTGCCTATTTTTGTATGGCCCATTTTTTACATCTTAAAATATCCTTTTAGAAAAATTAAAAGAAGAATATTTTATGACACCTGAAAATGATATGAAATTCACATTTCTGTGCCCATAAATAAAGTTTTATTGGAACTCAGTCACACCTATTCATTTATATATTTTCTTTGACTGCCTTCATGATACAAGAATTGAATAGTTGCAGCAGAGACCATATGGGCCATAAAGCCTCAAATATTTTCTATCTGGCCCTTTATATGAAAAGTTATCCAACTTCTGATCTAGATTCTAGATCGATGGTTTATTCAAACTGTGTTAGCTCTCAAAAACAAACAAACAAATAAAACTGCCTCCAAGTTACCTTGAGTAAGGGGTATTTATCATCAGGCTGCAAGTTTCCACAGAAAGAGCTGGGGCAATCCTAGAGCACAGTGCTGGCATGCAGTAGGCTGCCATCCTCGAGCAGATGCCTCACTGACAGTGACGGAGTTCCAGCCATGCTGCAGGTGCTCCAGCCGCTGACTTATAGACAGCAACCTGTACAGGCACCAAGCAAGAGAAGAAACCTTGGGACCTCAATTAGACCACAAAAATCTCTCTTCGGTATCTCAAGCCTTTCAGAAACCAGATTGGTTTTCATTTCCTTATCTTCCTACTGTTGACTGAGTTCTATCTACCAGGTGCTGTGCTGAGCACTTACATCCATTGTCTCGCTGATTCTTCTTAAGAGCTCTGTGTAGGCCGGGCCCGGTGGCTCAAGCCTGTAATCCCAGCACTTTGGGAGGCCGAGGCGGGTGGATCACGAGGTCGAGAGATAGAGACCATCCTGGTCAACATAGTGAAACTCCGTCTCTACTAAAAATACAAAAAACTAGCTGGGCGTGGTGGCGTGTGCCTGTAATCCCAGCTACTCAGGAGGCTGAGGCAGGAGAATTGCCTGAGCCCAGGAGGCGGAGGTTGCGGTGAGCCGAGATTGTGCCATTGCACTCCAGCCTGGGTAACAAGAGCGAAACTCCGTCTCAAAAGAAAAAATAAATAAATAAAAATAAAAAATAAATAAAAAAAGAGCTCTGTGTGGTCAGTGTAATTATCTCCATTGGATGGCTGAATAATCTGAGACTGAGAGAAATTAAACACCATTGCCTGCTTTGGTTTGTTCCCTCAAAACTCGAGTAGAAGTTGGATCTTCAGTGCAGCAGGTGGGAGGTGGGGGCGAGTGGAGATGTTTGAATCATGGGGGCAGATTCCTCATGAATAGATTAGAGCCCTTCTTCTGGGACGAGTGAGTTCTCGCTCTCGTGAATGGATTAGTTCCAGAGAAAGCAGGTTGCTAAAAAGAATCTAATTTCTTCTTCTTCTCCTCTCTCCGTGTGATCTCCGCACAGACCCGCTCCCCTTCCACTTTTCACCATGAGTTGAAGCAGCCTGAGGCCCTCAGCAGAGGCAGCTGCCCAATTGTAAAGGTACCAAAATTAGAAGCCAAATAAATCTTTTGTGTATAAACTACCCAGTCTCAAGTATTCTGTTATAGCAACACTATGCCCAAGGTCACCCACCTTAAAAATGTGGATTTGAGGTTTTAAACTGGATTCTTCTGACTTCAAGAGCCCCTGGTTCTACTCATTATACTCTGCTACCTCACATATGATTGATTTTCTAAGAAATGGAAAGCAAAAGCCTGTTCATTTTAAGATAAAGTCTGAGCTTTTGTCTGTTTTTCACTGTATTAAGGCTATGAAGTGGGGTACAGATCTACCACTGTGGGGTCTCAGATGCATTTGGTCGATCACACCCAAAAGGTGCAATAACTTGCTTCAATGAAGCTTCATTTCATGACCACCAGTGCACACTCTATCTCCTGAGACGTACAGTGATTAATTTCTCACACACTTGGGATTTGGCAACTTAAACATGAAAGTGAGTGGCTCAGCAACCCTCCAGTTTAGACTATGATGTGACTTTTCCCCCAGCGATGCCACCACTATTGTGAAAAGCATCACTAAGACTCAATCTCCCTGGAGGAATACAGTCCATTTGGATTGGATGAGAAACGTCGTCTAGGATGCAGGGGTGTCCTGGATGCCCATTTGGTGCAGACTCCTGTGCTGCCCCCGAGAACTCAGGAACTTAGCCTGTTCCAGAACATATGGTGGGCCCCAGGAAGAGGCAGAGGGATCTTCCCAATATTCCTTAAAGGATCTGAAAGGAGATATTGAGCCTTATAAAGAATGATTGTTTTCAGGTAGCAAGTAAAAGCTAAATTTTGCATCCCTAGGACATCCTGGTATGTCTGTCTTAAAATACTAAAAGCCGTCTTTTGGCAGAAATGCTCCGACCAATTTTTTTTTTTAAGTTTCAAGTGTAAAATATGAGTGGCATATGTATGCTCATTTATATTGATGTTACAAAACTCATCAAACATGAAAAGATGAAGTATATGACCAGTATTAGCAATGGGCCTAATCTATTTTTAAAAGAAGTAGAATATAGTATATATGTCAAACACAAATACTAAAACTCTGTAAAATAACTAACTAATTACTACAAATGGTTACAGGATGCTGATCTACGCCCAGTGGCCAAGTTGAGGTGCAATCGCAGATCAGGTTGGGGATAACAGTTTATGTCAGCGAGTCTGCTTTGAGTGTCTGGGATACAGACCAGGCTGACAGAGGGCAGAGGACTCTATGGAAGGAAGGCCCAGGGGATCTAGAGTCCGGAAAATCAAGAATGAAAGCATAAATGGCAGAGAAGCACCCCCATCCTCCTGTCAGTGGTAGATGGCAGACTGAGACATGCATTTCTCTGTTCTACCCTCCCATTCCCTCCCTTTCCCCCATCCCCTGCACAGCCTCTCCAAACACTGTCAGAATTTGAGTCACCAAAACCATCTTTGTGGATCCTCTTTCTTTGATTTAGAAAGAGATATCACCAGTCCCCACTTCCTATGATCTGCCGTTTCTTGGTATCATGCTGTCCTAGCACAGCTCCCGGGGTTCTGTCCATAGTGGTGCCAGAAAGTGGGCACACTTTGGCCCTTTTGGGTGTGACAAGACATCATCTTTACTGGGAAATCAAGTTAGTTGTAGGGGAAGAAGTTGGTTATTTGGGTGGTTCTCCTGATTGTATCTGGACTCTCCGGACACAGAGTGAGGCTGGGAGGCCAGGATGTGATGAGGAGTTCTGAGGTGGGGTGGAATGGGGAGACATCTCTTCCAAGCAGTGAGACCTCGCATGAAGAAATACACCACCTGCGAGTAGGGAGAGAAAGCCCAGGATGATTCACTAACAGTGCAGCAGAGGGAGAGTCTTCCATGCTAAGGACAGTCTCTGTAGCCGTCTTCAATAACTCCATCCCACTCATCACCCATGCTTTAGCACTTGGTCTTTCCCAGCACCGTCCTCAGCAGAGTACATACAATGAATGCAAAGACAAGTCATGCAGCACGTAACAGGCACTTAGCGAATATTTGTTGAATGGAAACGAATGAATGAATATCTAAAGACAATCTCTGATCTCAATGTTCTCACACTCGATAGAGGAGGCACACGCATGGAAAATTTAGTGCTGGAACAATAAAGATGTGAACTGGAAACCGTACCAGAGCAGAGGAGTGACTAATTACTTCTATTTGGGTGGGTCAAAGGGGATTCAGTCTGGGTTTTGAAAGAAGAGTAGAAGTTTTCCAGTTGCAACCAATGCAGAGAAAATAGCATATGCAAAAGCACAAAGGCCAGTACATGCAAACGTATGAAATAGCATATGCAAAAATGTGATGCACTTGGGGATCTGGAGCTGTTCAATATGGCTGGAGAGGTAAATGAGGGGAGGATCACAGCTGACAAGGTCAGGAATTGGATCATAGAAGGCTTGACGTGTTATCCCAAGAAGTATGAAATATCATCCTGTATGGGATGCATAGACTAGCATCCTTGTAACCATTCACTTTAGTTAGTTATTTGTTCTATAGGGTTTTTGGCAGCTTTTGTAGTATTTGTGCTTAACACATATTTTATGCTGCTTATTTTTTAAAAAATGATTAGGTCATCAGCAAAGCCAGAGTCCTATCCTCTCACTCTCCTCCCCAGACAGCATGAGCTTCACCACTCCCTCCACTTTCTCCACCAACTACCGGTCCCTGGGCTCTGTACAGGTGTTCAGCTATGGTACCAGGCTGGTCAGCAGCACGGGCAACATCTATGCAAGCACCGGGGGCTCTGGTTCTTAGATCTCCATGTCCCACTCCACCAGCTTCTGGGGCTGCAAGGGGCCCAGGGGCCTGGCCACAAGGATGATGGTGGGGGTTCTGGCAGGAGTAGGAGGCATCCAGAATGAGAAGGAGACCATGCAAAGCCTGAACGACCACCACCCAGCCTCCTACCTGGACAGAGTGAGGAGCCTGGAGACTGAGAACTGGAAGCTGGAGAGCACAATCAGGGAGCACCTGGAGAAGAAGGGACCCCAGATCAGAGACTGGAACCATTACCATCAAGGACATGAGGGCTCATATCTTCGCAAATGCCGTCGATAGTGCCCGCATCATTCTGCAGATGGACAATGCCCATCTTGCTGCTGATGACTTTAGAGTCAAGTATGAGACAGAGCTGGCCATGCACCAGCCTGTGGAGTGATATACTTGGGCTCCGCAAGGTCACCGATGACACCAATGTCGCTCGGCTGCAGAGATCGAGGCTCTCAAGGAGCAGCTGCTCTTCACGAAGAAGAACCACGAAGAGGAAGTAAAAGGCCTATAAGCCCAGACTGCCAGCTCTGAGTTGCCCATGGATATTGATGCCCCCAAATCTCGGGACCTCGCCAAGATCATGGCAGACATCTGGGCCCAATATGATGAGCTGGCTCGGAAGAACTGAGAGGAGCTGGGCAAGTGCTGGTCTCAGCAGATTGAGGAGAGCACCACAGTGGTCACCACTCAGTCCGCCGAGAACGGAGCTTCTGAGATGATGCTCACATAGCTGAGACGTACAGTCTACTCCTTGGAGATTGACTGGACTCCCATGAGAAATCCGAAGGCCAGCTTGGAGAACAGCCTGAGGGAGGTGGAGGCCCGCTACACCCTGCAGATGGAGCAGCTCAACAGGATTCTGCTGTACCTGGAGTCAGAGCTGGCACAAACCCGGGCAGAGGGACAGCACCAGGCCCAGGAGTACGAGGCCCTGCTGAACATCAAGGTCAAGCTGGCGGCTGAGATCGCCACCTACCACCACCTGCTGGAAGATGCCGAGGACTTCAATCTTGGTGATGCCCTGGACAGCAGCAATCCATGCAAACTATTCAAAAACCATCACCCACTGGACAGTGGATGGCAAAGTGATATCTGCGACCAACCACACCAGAGATCTGAGGCATTAAGTCAGCAGATGCAGGGGACCCTTTGGGGAGCAGCAGGCCAATAAAAAGTTCAGAGGTCAAAAAAAAAAAAAAAGATTAAGCCCATTGTTAATATCTGAATATACACTTCACTTTTTAATGTTTGATGAGTTTTTATAACATTAAAATATGTTGCTTATTTTTTATGAATGATTTCATTTTTGAAGAACTAATCAATCCAATTGATTGGATTGGATGGACTGTGGTTATTCACTGAACTAGAAGATACTGAGTTTAGGCAAAATCTTCCCATCAGGTTTGGGTAGGCACACACTTAGCCAGCCTTATCATCACAGCCTGAAAGAACCTGTCCTGCAGGGTGCTGTGACTAAGGTGTCTATACCTTCTGGGGGTTTCAACGTGGGGGTGTGCTTGGACTCTGGACCCCCCCACTCTGGGCGATGTATGAACAGCAGTGGCTGGCGCCTGGTGCTGCCATGCTGTTCTTTGCACTGGCTCCAGATTTCTTTTCACATTCAGTCTTGCCTCAAGACACAGGCCAAATGGAAATAAACTGTCGCAGCTGGCCCCTTTCCCAGAGAAATTATATTTAGCCTCCATAAGCAGCAGGCTTCAAAATGGCATGGTTGTCTCAGCTAAAAATGGCCATCCGGAAGGAGCTGGATCATGGAAAGCCATCCAGGGATGAAGAACAGGCCACTTTGAGGCAATGATTATGTGCTTCAGAGAGTCCTGTTCTCAAGTCCTCATGGACTGGGCCAAATTAAAACAGATGGGCACATGACATTCAGAAGAAATCATAAAAAAGGCTTATCTGCAGGATCCCAGGCCCAGAGCCAAGACTGGCCAGGACGAATTTCACCCAACTTCAAATTTAAGCCCCACAACATGGATAGCATTTACTAAGGCCTTTTAGGGCAAAAGACGTGGACAGGCATTGTACAAAGGGAACGAAGAAAATGGCAAATGTGTTTTTTAAAGCTCAATCTTTGCAAAGAAATAAAATATGAAAGGATGCCATTTTCCAAAAATGTTTTAAAAATAAATATAGATAATATTAGCAAAGTTTTGGGAACTAGGTACTCTCATACAATGCTGCTAGGGATATAAATTGGTTGAGCTATTTAGAGTTTTGCTTTGGAAAAAGCACTTTGACTATGGGGTGGAGAATGGATTGGAAGGAGTCAGAATTCAAGGCAAGGAGACCACTTAGGAGATACCACAAAGGCAGAGGGGAGGGTAGCCTGAGCAGGGCAGTGGCAGAGGGGTGGAGGAAGTGAATGAAATTAAACAGTGTAACTCACAAGTCTTGGGAATCGACTGGATTGAGTACCTGGGTTGACAATGGCCATTCACTGAAAGAGGAAACATCATCATCACCACCATTGTCAGTGAAAACCTTAATAGACTGCTGAGTGGGGTGAAGCACTGTTTTGAACACTTTAAAAGTATTAATGTATAGGACAAGTACCTAATGCATGCAAGGCTTAAAACCTAGATGACAGGTTGATGGGTGCAACAAACCACCATGGCACTTGTATAACTATGTAACAAACCTGCACATTCTCTACATGTACATTCTCTACATGTAACAAACCTGCACATTCTCTACATTCTCTCAACAAACCACCATGGCACGTGTATAACTATGTAACAAACCTGCACATTCTCTACATGTACTTTAAGTTCCCATCCCAGAACTTAAAGTAAAATAAAAACAAATAAATAAAAGTATTAATGTGTTTAATCCTTACAATAGCCCTATGAGGTAGGTCCATTCTTGTCCCTACCTGACAGATAAGAAAACTGAGGCACCAGAATTGAAAACTTGCCCAAGGTTCATACCTTGACATTATTTTCTTCATTTTTGTTTATTTTCTTCATCTTTGTTTATGATATTGTTAAAAATAGAAACAACTTCAAAATACCACAATAGCATATTGATTATATAAATGTTGACCCAGTCATATGTGGAATGCATGCTTTAGAAGAACATTTGATAAAAGGAAAAAGATACACAACATAAGTGAAAAAGTGAGTTATAGAATCCCAGGTGGGGGGTGTATATATATGGCTCCCATTATCAGAGGGGAAAAGATCACTTAAAGAAAATCCACCTAAAATACTAAAAAGGGTTATGATAAATAAGCAAGAAAAGATTTGATTAGGGTTGTGTCTTTAAAAATTAAACCAAACATTATGAAAAGTTTTTTTTATCTTACACTTAACGCTATGTAGGTTACCATTAAAACTTTGAGCTAATTCTTGGAACCCAGAATGAAAGGAAGGTTAGACATGAGCTTTCTGAGAAACTATAGAGTGAGTTTAGTTCCCTGCAAAGTGAATCCTGAGTCAAGGACTTGTGTGCTGCTGGCTGACTCAATGGGAGATCCAACTAGCAAGGCTGAGGAACCAAGGAGAAGAAGGGGAAGAAGAAATGGAATGCAGGGGGCATTATTATCATGATCACTCCTGGCGACAGCTGGGGTGTAGCCTCACCAGTAACCCCTGAGGAGGGCATAGAATGCCCCTCAGAGTTCTCCACCTGGGGACTGACTGGAGAACTACTTCTCCATCGGCTCCTTGCCCACGTTACTTGTGGGTTGTTCCTAGGGCCATTTTTGCTCCCAGCACTTCTGGGCTACTTGTGTCTGTTTGGGAAGCAGTGCTGGTGTCTACAGCATCGAGAAGCCCAGGAGGGAAGTGAAGAACGGGAGTCCTGAGTGTAGAAGCCCACAGGGAATTGCCTCCCATCCTGCAGCCATGGCTGTGATGAGAGGAAAGAGCAAGAGCACATGAATCTGGCCATCAGAGGTGGATGACTGAAACGATAGGATGACATCATCGCATTCTCATTTGAATCACAGCGTGGTCATACTGAGGACCTCTGCAAAAGTGTTGCATGGAAGTCTTCATCAGTTTTCACCAAGGCCCCTTGTGTCCTTTAATATTCAACTCTTTTAAACCACCTTCCATACTGTGCTGAGTTTCTCTTCTTTAATTGTTAACTGTCTCAACCCCACCAAACAACGTTTGTTGATGACTTGGTATGTGATTTCTGCAGTTGTCCTACTCACATTAATCAGCGTCACAAAACAATGCATCTTTTGCAAGATTTGGGATTTCTCTTTGCAGTGAACTTGCAATGCATTTGCAATGAGCAGGCTAACTAACAAAGACATTCACAGAGTGGAAATATATACGGGGAGGGCTAACTGTTAAGACTGAGAATTAATTACTCAGTGGTCAGTTTCTCACTTCTAGATAACATCCTTCACCCACATCCATACCCCTACCCCTCTCCCAGTTGGTTGCCTAATGAATATATCCCTTGGAAAGCAGAGGTCAATGCCTAAAGCACTGGAAATTCGTACCATATGAGTGTGTATTTCTGTCATAGCCACTCCTAGAAGAGGAAAGCAATGCAGGATGTGTCCTCTCAAGCATCTCTGCAGCTTCCCTACCACCCGGTCATGCCTGACTTCATCTTTGTCAGACCATTTCCCAACATGGGCTTCCTCTGCCAAGGATGTGAACTAGGATTTCTTTCCATGTCACCTTAGCAGTATCTCACCAATATGCTGAGACCTCCAGACCCTTAACACTAACTTCGCTCTTACCCTCAAAGCCTCCTGACCCTATGCTTCATTTTCGTTCACATTAAGAAGGAAAATGGTCATATTATAAAAATATGGATTGGAAGGACTTTAATACATCAGACACATATCCCCATTCATTGACATGAATCTTAGTCTGTTTGCTGCAGCTATAATGGAATACCTGAGACTGGATAATAAAGAAAATAAAATTATTTCACTCATGGTTCTGGAGGCTGGGAAGTCCAAGAAAGAGGGGCTGCATTTGGTGAGAGCCTTTCTGCTGTGTCAGCCCATGGCAGAGGCAGAAAGGCTAGAGAGTAAGTGTCCATGTGAACGAAAATGAGGCCAATCATATCCTTTTATCAGGACCCCTCTCTCACGTAACAACAGCATTAATTCATTCACGGAGACAGAACTCTTATGATCTAATCGCCTTCTTTTTAAAGATCCCACCTCTCAACAGTTTTGCACTAGGGATTAAATTTCCAACACATGAACTTTGGGTAGCACATTCAAATCATAGCCATGTGGGTCATGAACATTTTCTCAGTTTTATATAAATTGTGAAAAAGTAGCATGAGGACAAGCCTCTTAGTCATCCCTTTTACCCCATGGTTGCCTCTAGCTCTGCCTAAGTGGAAATTCTGGCTCTCCTCCTAGCAGGGAGGGGCTTTATATTACTTGGTTATCGTAAATCCCAAGCAATAATGATTGGCAACTCAGTGCTCTGGGTAAAAGCATGAGTTACAGGGTTTGAGCCCCTGGCTTTGGGACCTGGTGGCACCATTTACAATTCATGTCGCTCAACTGCTCTGTGTCGCATTTCTCCATCTGCAAAGCAAATATAATCATATCAGCTACCTTTGGGCAGATGAGGATTAGTGAGTTCATTCATGAGAAGCACTTAGACCAGCACCTGACTTTGAACAAACACTCAAACATTAGCCAAAGCTATTCTCCTCTCTCCAGTTTGAGATACAGAAATAATACTTTTCATGCGGACCAGACACAATGAAAGAAGTTTGAAAGAGGCCAAGAGGATGACCATCAATTGACAACCTTCGTGAAGAGCACAGCTTTCCTCTACCATGTCTGCGAATGCAGAAAGGGCTTATCGAATTCCTCTGGTTAGCTGAGCCTGACTCAACTGAGCCTCCTTAAAAAGATGAACAGATCAGGGAAAGTTATTAGCAAGCACTAGAACTGTCATTGTGGAAGCAGTTGTCCAAAAGTCGTAATTGGAGGCTAGACTCTATGACATGGAGGAGGGGCAAGGGCCCGAATTAAACAGGGACTTTGTCACTTCATTTTTCAAGAGTGATGTGAAATCTGCACAGCCTCAGAGCTCTGTGTTCAGAGCTCAGTGGGTATTCATCCATAACCTGAGACCAGAGGCATTTGGCTGAGTCAGGCTGTCATTAAGGGTCACTGCGGGTGCTGCCTGCAGCTTAATCTTAATCGAAGATGTCCTTCTAAACTGAGAAAGGCACAGGTGAAATGCACAGCACCTTGGCTCCACTGGAAACGGAGCTTTCTTTGAAGGGGGCTGAGCTTGTTTGGGTAAAGGGCTTTGATTTTCAGTTCATCTGACCCCAACAGGGTCATTCTAGGGCAGAGGGAACCACCTTCAAGGAAACTGATGCCAGTGCCAACACACACGTAGGTGGACACTGCTCACTTTTGCTTATTTAACCCTTCTCCTGCCAGCTCCCTTCTCACCTCTGCCACTAAGGGAAGTGGGCATAAACTCACTGACACATTCATGACCAAGGCCTAGCAGATCAGCCTTGTGCTCTAACTAACATAAGGCAGTGTTTAGGCATAGTTGTGGGGCGCACCTTTTGGCTATCAAATGACAAATAACCATTGGTGTCCTCCAAAAGCAGCAGCCAAGCCCAGGGTCACTTCAGGAGGGTGCAGCATACACACCCTCTTCTCCCACCATGTGGAAGAACTGCTGTTCACTGAGGGCCTATCCAGGACCACACCCCATCATCTCATCTACAAATGAGAATTGAGGCTCAGAGAAGTTAAGTAACTAGCACAAAGCAGCCCAGCAAGGAAGTCTGAGTGGGGGTTCATACTTGGGGAGTTGAATATAACCCAGAGGAATCTTATGTCCACTATCCCTGAAGATCCCCAGAATCCTTATTAGTCTTTGGTAAAATTGAGAAGGCAGTGAAGTTTATTTTTGGTTGTCTCCTGATTGGCATTCAGTGTTTCTCTCCCAAAACCAAAAGAGTACCTCTCTTTGTCGGGTGACCCCCTTGCCCAAACACCTGTATTCCCCATTGCCGTCTTCCCATTTCCATTGTCCAATCCACATGCTCTTCGTGTTTCTGCCTTAGCTTCCAGCTAAAACAAAGAACACTGATGAACGAAACACATCAACCCAAACAACCAAGATTGATGATGACTGCTGCCCACTTCACCCAGGGCTACTCGTGCATTCAAAACTTAACTCCAGATAATGAATTGTGATGGTTCTGAAATGTAGCCAGTGTGGGTTAGAGAAGGGGACCTCCAAGCTGTGTCTAAAATCATCCAGGCCAAAGAACTATCTGTGCTATTTTTCCTCTCTTCCATGTGGTTCTTCAGATTCTGTGAATAATCCAGCAACACCCAGGGATTCCAGCGGGTGCAGACCAGAGC
This sequence comes from Saimiri boliviensis, assembly GCF_048565385.1. NCBI lineage: Eukaryota > Metazoa > Chordata > Mammalia > Primates > Cebidae > Saimiri > Saimiri boliviensis. The sequence goes on along the minus strand of NC_133463.1, from coordinate 29,773,454 downwards.
CTCCTGGCCACAGGTCTTTGAGTTATAACCACGTCAGGACTTTTGGAGCTGATTCCTAGGCTCAGCATAAAAGGAGACTAGGCACAGTGGTTAAGCATCAGGTGCCTGAGTCAGACTGCCCAGTTCATAGCATGCTCTGCCATTAACTAGCTTGTTCACCCTGCACACATTATGTACCTGCTCTGAGCTTCAGCTTCCTTATCTGTGGAGAGGGGCCAGCATGGAGAAGGCACTCTATAAATCGATGGATGAATGGGAATAATAAAATAACCTTCTTCATATTCTTCGTAAGATTGTTGCAGAGGGTATGTGTGCGTGTGTGTGTGTGTGTGATTTATATGTGATGTAGATATAGGCATTGTTCGGCTCCTTGTAAGTACTCAACAGATAGCCATTATACTGTTCAAAGGTGTGACTTGCCCCTGACCCTGGAGATCTGAATCATGTAAGGGGACAAAGGGCATGAATTCAAATGGTGGGTGAGACTCAGAAGTGGCACGCTGTAATTCTGGGCCATTAGTCCATTCCTGTTAGGTGACCAGGTTATGGTCTAGCAAGCAGGAGAAGATCTAGCCGTCCCCAGCTCCCACTCAGTGAGGGGATGTGAGTTAGTGAGTCAGGCCCTGTTTTTTGATATGCATGGCAGGGCTTCAGTCCTAATGGGGAAACAGGCAAACCTGTTGTTGGTTGATGTGCCTCCTGGTTCTCATTCCTCAACACCAGACTCATTCCAGACCGCTGCTGGCGCACCACGAGGTTTAGCGGTGCCCTACACCTAGGGTGGGTCAGGTTGGCTCAGGAAGTGAACTAGACTAAGCTGCCCGGGAGATATCGCTGCTTCAGCTGAAAGTCTGGGCTACTCTGGGTCCTGACCCCAGGAGGTTCTGGGGACGTTTGCCACAGCTTTGATCACGTGGCTAAAGGAATCAGACACTAGCCTGTCTTTTATCTGGGCAAGATGAGAAGTCTCTTCAGTCACTTGGTCAATCAACAAGAATGTATTGAGTGCCTACCTGAGTATTGGGGCTACTAAAGGGAAAGCAGAACCCCGTGTCCAAGAGTTTGCCCTCTCACTGGGGAGATAGGACAGTCATGGGAAAGGATCAGAGAACAGGACACGCTGTGGGGTGGGGAGGGGGAATCCCCTGTAGAACTGGCATGACCCTTTTGTGAAAGCACATTCTCCAAACGCAGGTCCGTTGTGCCCTGAACGTGGAAGCATCCCATGTCCCTAGATACTTGTCAACGGGGGCTGCAGGCAGAGCAAAAGGAGAAAAGTAGCCCAGAAGTGTCTTTTATTATCAATGTGGCCCCCAAAGACATGGAGAAGGTTCGTGCAGGGACGCTGTATAAGCCAACACGTGGCAGACAAGGCAAGGAATCACAGGCAGCCACCCACTATTGGGCCCCATCTGCCATACTGCCAGCCCCTTGCTATCCTCTAGGTTTTTCTGAGGCGCATGAGGTTCTCTCCAGGGCCAGATTCTGGCACTCTTCAGGCAGTCTGACAGTGCCAGTCCCCTGCCTGTGCTATGGCTCCTGGTGCTCCTATGGCTGCATAAATGCCCCACCCAAAGCAAAGCCCAAGGTGCAGATCAGCTGTGCCTTGTCCCTGTACCCACAGAGCACCTCTGGCCAGGCCCAGACCTTGCCAGTGACCCTCTAACACCACAGTGCCTCATTCCAAGTTCACCAACGGACTCAGGCATGGTCACCTGGCCATCAGAGGCAAGCACCTGGGCAGAGAAGGCGGAAACAAATTGCTTTACAGCCACTGCCTTGAATCCAACACACATCCCTTTTCCAAAGTGTGCACCTCTTGGCAACTTCTAACTGAAATTCATGGGAAAGTATTTGGCAAATCACATGCTGACATGTTTATCTTGTGAGCTGTCAAAATGAGTAAGTAGGCACGTTGAATGTCATCATTCAGCCTGAACCCAGAAAGGCTACTCATCAAGAAATCTGACAAAATAAATACGTTTTCTAACCTGATTTGTCAGATTTGTATTAATCCTTTGTTCAGATCTTGTCCTGATTCACCTTAAATAGACCTATGATGACCCAGGCAACTAGAGACCATGAGCCTTCATGTGCCCTACATATAAAAGTGACATGCTGCTGACGTGGCCCTGCAGAGGGGTGTGATGGGGCAGCTATCCAGCCAGCACCCACATATTTTACTTGCCTTTTAGTTCCTAATTACCCTGAAAGACCTATCAAAAACCATATGTACAGGCCTTGCCACGAATGCAAGCAAAAAGCCATGGGGCAGGTGAGGTCATGGTCACATTATCAAGGGTTCTGTCCACCCTTCCGACAGCCAGGGCAGAGCCTTGAAGTGAGTTCATATGTGGAGGAAATGCTAAGAGCATGGACTCTGGGGTAGAAACACGTCAGAGCACTAGCAGACTTTAGAGTATATATAAATGTCTATAAATGCCCACATTCTCCCCTGCCCTATCATCCGTGGTCTGGCCTGAGGCAGCAGATTAATTGCTGACTCATCTGTACAGGTTTAGGGGTTCCAGCGAGGACAAGCCCCTGCCCACTCCCTTTTTCTAAGCCTTCCTTGAGGACAGCCTTCTAAATGTCTGCCTTCCTCTGGTAACTTGAGATTAGGGGTCCAGGAATCTGTTTGTGTTAAAGCTCCGTGGCACTGGGGCTCAGTGGGCAGACATAAAGCCCCCCGACACTAGAGGAGAGTGGGCTTCCAGCCACATTCAGAAAGGGCAAAGCAGACATTGAAAACACAATTTTATTTTCTCTGAAAGCTCTTGATTTATTTTTAAATTTATTTTTTTAATGCATGATGTTCTTGCTCTATTAAGATAATCAAAATTCAAAACTGTTCCCCAAGTCAAACTGATTTCCCAAAATGTACCCTATTTATCCTGTAGTCTTATATACTAATAATAGCTAGAATTTCTGGAGCACTTATTAAACACTTGGGAACATCCTAAGAGCTTTACCTGTCCTCACTCACTTAACTCTCACTATTGCGCTATGAGGAAAATAGCATTATCTGTATTTTGCCAATGAGGAAGTGGAGGCTTGGGGAGATTATGTGAAATCTTTCCCAGCCAGAAAGAAGCAGAACAGGGATTTGTGTCTAGGTCTGTTTGAACCTCAAACGGGCTCCTTTAATCATTGTGATTGGCAGCCTTCTGGCATGAGATGCAGAATCCTAGACTAGAGGCTATTTTCTTCCCCAGTTGAAGATGGACTTTTAATGACACTCCTCCCCCTCAAAGGGACAATTATAACAGCAATAACAAACAATGGTATGTCCAAGGCCATTAAGTGAGTGTGTGGAAGGACTAGAACTCAGTTCTCCACCATTCTTTACAGGGAAGATATGAGAGGTTCAGTGTGAGATGCAATTCAAGAGACATGGGAGGAGGCTGGGAAAGGAAGGCCCCCATGCTCCCACCTCTCTTCCTACTGGGCACTGACAGACAGGGCTGGCAGGGGAGTCCACGATGAGGGGCTACACACAGACGTGGTCTAGAAAGGTCTGCATCTGGAAGCTACCAAGTTCCATGGGTTTGATTTTGCATCTGAAAATGTGTGTGCTTTCAAAGGGCACATCTCAGAGGATGTTTCAGTGTCTGCCATCACCAAACATTTTTCTTCAAATTATATTTCCCTGCAGGTTCCCTCTGAGGAGATAATGTCTGAGAAAAGTCCTCTGGTCACCCTGAAAAAGGGAAGTTCCATAAAATGCTGACTTGAATGTGTAGCCCAGCTAACAACATGACAAATGCAAGTTAGCCAAAATAGATTGAGTCAACAGGGACTATGCCTCCTTGATTTAGACTTCGTCTTGCCCTTCATTCATTCTTTCACCCATGGGATATTTATTGATCACCTGCTAGGTAGATGCCATGCATTATGGTAGATGCTGTGGATATGCAGGTAGATATGCCTTTTATGATTTCAAAGTCAAATACAAAATGACATAAATATCTGTCTACACTTAGAATGAGGAATATAAGAACTAATGGTTGTATGGCAATAAATAGCAAGAGCTAGTAGTTAATTGAGCACCTACTATACATCAGAGGCTTACTAAACCATTGCTGTATACTAATACGTTGAAAATTTACAAACCCTTTAGGATAGATCCAATTAGCATCTCATTTTACAGATGATGGTATCCAGCGTTAGCAATATTAAATAACTTGCCTAGCATCTATAGCTGGAGCATTTAAAACAAGCTTCTTAGGCTTTGGTTTAGAGCTGTTTGGCTCCAGAGATATGATCTAAAGGGGCCTGGGTTCTATCCTAGCCTGGTCACTTAGCAGCCATAGCACAGGTTGCAGTGAAGACTGAAAGCAAAATGCATGTGAGGTGTGTTGTCACCCATTCTAGTCACGTAGCCATGAACTTGAAGGTCTTCGTGTTTTCTATAGAGGTCTGGACTACCTGCCTCTTCATCTAGCTGTAGTTCTGGTGATAGGTAGACAGGCAAGGAAGGCATCAGGAAGGTGACCTTCAATAGGATCTTGAAGGTGCTGTACGTGTTTGCCAGACAATGTGTTGTGGGGAGCAGAGAAGAGAGGGCACGAGAAAGGATACCCTAGGCATGGAAATGATATGAGCAAAGATAGAAGCAATTAGATATTGCTGAAGCCTATCTAAGGGCTGGGCAGGAGGCATAAAAAGAAGAGGCCAAAGAGGCAGACAGGCCACAGAACAGGAGACCATGGATGTTGTGCTACGAGGTTACACCTGTCCAAAGGTGACAGCGGGGCAGTGGAAAGCTCACTCTGCACCAACATGCAACAAGATGGAAGGTGATCACAGGGGGAGACCTGGGTGGCAGCCGGAAGCCTAGCTACAGAACTAATGACATAATTCAATGAGAGCTTCCTTCCTTCCTTCCTTCCTTCCTTCCTTCATTCATTCATTCAATCAGCCAGGTAATAGGGAAACATTTGAAGATTGTCTTACAGCAATTCTCAAATTATGATATGGGGACCCTTGGGAGTATCCAAGAAGTCAAAACTATTTTCTAATACTCCTAAGACATTATCTGTCTCTTTTACTCTCATTCTCTCACAAGTGTCCTGTGGAGATTCCCAGAGGCTACACAACCACAGATAAAACAACGTATTGAAGGCAGAGCAGACAGAAGAATCTCTGGCCTTTTATTAAGTCAAACAGTTAAAGAGATTTGCAAAAATGTAAAACAAGGCCACACTTCTCAATACATGTTTTTGATTTTCAAAAATACAGTCATTTTTTCATAAAAATAGGTTGTTTACATTAACCTGTAATGGGTGTATTGTTTTTTTAAATAAACTATTTACTTAATGGTGTAATAAATATTTAAATATTTTAAATGAATATTTTTAGACTTTATGCTTTAATTTCTAATACAGAAATCTTGATAGATATAGTCCACCAATAACACAATTTTTAAGAGTGTAAAAAAGGTTTTTAAAACAAAAAGTTTGAGAACCACGGGTATAGTACATATTGGGTACTACTCAGGACACTAGAAATTAAGCAGTGAACAGGCCTCAGTCAGTCCCTGCCCTGCGGGGGCTGTCATTCTACTTAGTGAAGGTTCATGAACAAACAGAGAACAGCACAGGGCTGGGTAATGGGTGAAGAGCAGCCAGCCAGGCTCACCTTGCTGTCTTCCTGTGTGGGCAGCAAAGCCCTGGTCCCACTCTCTTCTCTTGCTGTCACTGAATGCCACAGGGCTCAAGGGCACCCATCCTCTGAGGGCATATTAGTCTGTTCTCACACTGCTATAAAGAACTACCCGAGACTGGGTATTTATTTTTTAAAAAAAGGTTTAATTGGCTCACAGTTCCACAGGCTGTACAGGAAGCGTGGCTGGGGAGGCCTCAGGAAACTTACAATCACGGTGGAAAGTGAAAGGGAAGCTGGCATGTCCTACGTGGCTGGAACAGGAGGAAGACAGTAAAAATGGAGATGCCACACACTTTTAAACAACCAGATCTCATGAGAACTCACTCACTATCATGAGAACAGCAAAGGGGAAGTCCACCCCCGTGAGCCAGTCACCTTCCACCAGGCCCATCCTGCAACATGGGGAACTTCAAATCGACATGAGATTTGGACGGGAATACAAATTTTAACCCTATCGGAGGGCCTCTCACATGATGGCAGTTTCCCTCCCATGCCCCTTGCAGGGCAACCTGGTGTTGGGGAAAGAGTTCTTCATGTTCTCACTGCCTCCTCCAGTCCATCCTCCTATTTCCTGCTCAGGCACTGATGTGCTGTTAGAAGCTTCCCAGAGCCAGAGATTGAAATCATTCCCCTGATATACTCACACCATGCATCTCATAGCTTAATTCTTCACACTCTCCTCAAACACCTCTTTCCTGTCCTCACTCACAGCTTCCTAATCCATGGAGAAAATGGAAACAATCCAAGAGAACCTGCACCTTCACCCCTCACCCCATCTACCCCAGTGCATCTACACTCAACGCTCTGGCTTCCCTCCCCCACCACTCTGTTACCAGGGACGAACTCTCCTGCTCCTGCCACCTGCCCTTCTGGGCATCCCACTGGCTTCCACATTCTCCACTGGCCCCTTCACTTTCTCCTGCATCATTTATGTTTCACTTTTTACTGGAAATTTCCTATTAACAAAATAATACAATATTTCTCCCACTATTAAAAAAAATACTTACCCCACATCCCTCTCCATCACTCCATGTCTGTATTCCCTCTTTTAAAGTAAAAATTTTTAAAAGGGTTGTCTTTACTAGCCACCGCCAATTCCTCTCTTCTCATCCATTCCTGATCCCATTCCAGTAATAATTTCTCTCCCACCATCCCACTGAAACTGTTTCCCAATGACACCAAAGTCACTAAATCCGAGGTCAATGTCAGTCCTTATCCTGCTTCACTTTCAACAGCATTTGACCCAGCTGATCATGGTCTCCTCTGAAGCATTTTCTTTTTCTTCCCTTTCTTGAGAAGGAAAACCCGAGATTGCGACTTCCAGAAAGTCCCACTCCTGGGTTTTCCTTCCTTCATGAGCTACTTATTCTTGGTCTCCTTTACTGGTTCCTCTTCATCTCCCTGAATTCTAACTGTTAGAGCATCCCAGGGTTTAGCTCTCAGAACTCCTCTCTATGCTATAGTCACCTCCTGGATGATTTCAGTCAGTGTCAGTGCTTTAAATGCTCTTGGCCAGGTCTGTGGGCCAGCAGTCTCCATGGAGCCAAAGTGTTACTGAGGACTGCCAGGAGAAAGACACTTGTAAACAAGATTTCCACGTTCATGCAGTTGGTTCATACAGTGTCATACACAGCAGCACGGCCATCGGGTAAAGTGTTGACGTGGGCAGGAGGAGAGCACTGCTGCAGGGATGCCGTCGGTGTTCTGAGTGGCCAGGGCTCTTGTCCCTGGATGTTGAAGAGGAAGATACCCACAGTTCTTTGTGCATCCTTTGTTGCCCTGTTTTTGTTTATGTATCTGTCTCCTAGGCTAGAAAGCAAGCTCAACAGAGGAGCCGTGCTCTGCGCAGTACCTACCACAGAGCCTGGTATATGGAGGTGCTACATAAATATATTTGGTGCTTTTTGCAAAAAAAAAAAAAAAAAACATAAAATGTTAACTTCTGAATAGACAGAGAGATCACCAGATGTAGGCCCTCACCTTCAGAAAGGACTGATTGTCAAAATCTCCTAAAGCCACGCAGATCTTGAGGCCCATGGACTACGTCTCCTGCAGAGTGAACTGTCTCCTCTCAACTCTCTCAGTCATAATCTCCATCTGCCACTCATTTAGCCATTTAAGAAGACTGCCTCATGAGCTCTGCCCTATGAAAATCAGCTATGTTCTCCCTTAGAACTACAAATCCAACTTCATTCTAATTTCACATATTTATTGAGCAGCTACCATGCACCAGATTCTACAGTGCTAGGGACAGAACAGCCACCCACATTCCTCCCCCTTCATATTGGTGAGGCCTGGGAAGCCCAGGTTCTAGCAGTAAGAATAGTGTTTTTCTTCCAAGAATAATTTCTTGAGAATAAGTTGTTGTTTTGCGATTGGGAGAACGTCACTCTAAAATTCCAAGTAAGCACCATGCTTTGCTGAATTTCAGCAAATGGAGCCTGTACTGACTTTTTAGTGAGGATTTTGCCTTACTAAGCTGGATTCCTGCTGGTTCTTTTTCATTACTGCAGCAGAACTGGTTCACATGGAGCCCTTTCTTCCATGTAACATTGATCTCTTAAAGACCGAATCTAATGTGCAACCACGTGACATATGACCACAGGAGAAGCACAGAAAGCAAATGGAGAGCTTTGCATTCCTGCTGTCACTGGTCATCATCTAATCCAGGCTGCCTAAGCCTCCTTGGAAACCAGAGAGACATCATCCTATCGCACCCCCATCACTGGTCAAAACTTGAGTTCAAGGTGTCAGACCATTCTCATTCATTCTTTCACAAACCTGAGTTCATTACAGCCCATGTATCAGAGGAAATATTCCAAATCCTGAGTTTATCACTATCTTTATTCAGCGCCCCCCCCCCAACAATTTTAGCTAAAGCTACCCTCCAAGACTTCTCTTAAATTCTGCAATTTGAAAAAAGGGGTACCATTCAATGCATTAACTCCATTTATTCATTATTCATCCACTCATTCATTTCTGTACAAGGCTCAGTACACATGGTCAAGCAGGGGAGCAGAGATGTAAAGCAACTTAAAAACTGCTGCAGCGGAGGCAGTCGAAGGGTAAGTAGAGTATCCGCTCTTTCATGCCAGTGTTTTTGTATGTACTTTTCTCCTTGTTTAAAACAATAATAGCTAAGATCTAAAGAGCACTCAGTAATATGTCCAGAACCACGTACAATTTATTTTTCCTCAAAACCGGATGGAATAGCTATTTAACATCTTTTTGCCTTAGTTTCTCTTCTCAAAGATTGTGGAAGAGTCTCAAGCTGACAGGCATGAACCGAACACAATTTTATTTTTTTAGGACCCGCAAGCAGTTGTAATCTGTCATTTTAGCTATTAGAGAGTGTTTGTCTTCTCACTCAGGACTCTGTGCCATCCATTTTAAAACTTCAAGCTTCTGTTTGCTTCAAGGTTCTCCCCTGACCATCCAGCCCTGACTGGATTTACAGCTACTCTCATCCCGGGTCGTGGGCAGGGGTAGGTTAGGGTCTGCATTTTTACTGCCTCCCCGCTGGTGCCTCTTCCAGGGATTCACCTTCTGGTGTTGGGCAGGGAGAAGAAAGGGGTAAGCCGCCTCCTTCTGTGAATGCCCGTGCTGAGGGTGTTGTCCTATTTTAATTTTCATCCAACTCCAGTCCACCTCATTGTCTCCAGCCTCGGGAGGGAATGATGGTGGTCTCACACACACTCCGCAGACAGGCCTTCGTCTCACGTGACTCCTTGGGCATCCGTGGTCACCCTCCTTTTTTTCTTTTTTGGGTTGTTTTGGCTGAACTCTCACCTCCTTCCTCTGACGCGTCAAAGTTTTTGTCCCATTCTGGAGCAGCCTCCGCAGCGCAGCAGCCTGATTCCATCAGTCCTCTGCAGGATGACTGGGATTTCCCTTTCCACATGACTGTGCCCCCTGACTTCTCGTCCCAGTCCTCGGATGAGTTGGAGGAGCAAATCGCCAGCCCAGGCTGGATTGGGCAGGGACCAGGCCATGAAGGGCTGGTAATGGAGTAGAGTGTTTATGCTTTAGGCCAGGTGGGGCCACCAAAGAATTTTGAACAGAGGGTGATATGAGTTGATTTGCATTTTATTACAGTCCTTCTTAGAACACAGCAGAGAATGGACAGGAGCATGTGAGACCAGCAGCAGGAAGACCAATAAGGAGCCAAACGCTGTGCTTTTCCACTTGTGTGTTGCCTGCACACATGGCCGGTCTTGATCACTCTTTTTGCTTATGACGTAATCTGGAAAGCGATTCAACACGCTTTGGGTGAGTCAGTCCTTTCTGTCTGTAGAAGGCTATAGTGGGTTGAATTGCATCCCCCTCAAAGACATACTGAAATCCTAACCCCTGGTACCTGTCTCTGTGACCACAGTTGAAAATAAGGTATTTGCAGGTGTGATCAAATTATGGTCATGCTGGATTAGGGTGGGCCCCAAATCCAGTGACTGGTGTCCTTTTAAGGACAGGGGAGGTTTGAAGACACACAATGAAGAAGGCTGTGTGAGGACAGAAGCAGGTGTTGGAAAGATGCAATTGTAAGTCAAAGAATTCCAAGGATTTCTGGCAACCACCAAAAGCCACGAAAGGCAAGAAAGGATTCTTTCTAGAGTCTCAGAGGCAGTGTGGCCCTGTGATCATTTGATTTCCAGAATAATGAGAAGAATTATTACTGTTTTTTTAAAGTCACATGGTTTGTAACAATTTATTATGGCATCCCTAGGAAATGAACACAGGGCCAAATAATTACAGAATATTAGAGCCATCTCCATCATCAGATGAGATAGCTGAGGCCCAGAGACGTGACACGGATTCCCCAAGTCCCCAGAGGATTCATGACAAGCCCGTAGATTAGGAAGGTATACTTGGGAAACAGGGACCTTTTACCCCAGTTGTCGTTTCTGACACTTCCTTAGCTGCCCACATTTGACTTCAGACCCTCGGCTCTTAACCTAACCAGACCCTTCCTCCCATCCCCTACCCAAGCCTTCCTTAGTCCTCTTTCCCTGATCATCCAGTTTGCAAACTGTCTGCCCACCCAGGACCTAGCTGAAGTTTGCTCTGGGGATCTGCCTCAATGCCTGACTGAACTTGACCCATCCCTGCTCTCAGGTGCAGCCACTGGGCTCTCTCAGTGAGCTGACCCTGGGGATCTCTCCAGCACCTACCCCCAAACACTTAGTACACTAAAGGCAAGTCCATGTCATTTTCATGAGTATCTTTTCCAGTAGACTATACGCTCCTTGAGGAAAGAGACCACTTACTCTTACAAATCTTTCTTTTTTATGCCCAGCACAATACCTGATCCATGGTGAGCTCTCAAGAATACTGAATGATGTTATTAATTGAGCCATTTCTTCACAAGCTGTCGAACATGCCTCAGCCCGATGGAGAGAGATTGAAGAGGCCCCAGGGTCGGTTCACATGGGAAGTTCCCACCCCATGCAAAAGAATATATACCAAGAGATCAGGCAGAGCTACCAGCAGTTAATAAGTATTCCACAAAAGGAAAATATCTCATGTGCAAATAAGTTTGGGGAGTGCTGTGTCATAAGAGTTAAACCTCTGTCTTTACTACAGGACCTGGAGGGGCCTGGAATATGCTAACATGCAACTCTCCAAGATGAGCATCAATAGTAATCACTCTTCCTCCACACAGCACCTGACTTGTACCAGGTGTCCCTCCTTTTCTGCTGAAGGATATTTTGGATTTCTAGTGAATTTCTGTTTTGTTTTTAAGAAGAACATGAGCCAAAGGCATCCTCTTGTGAGCTGTAAGTCTGCCCGCCCAGTTTGGAGATGCTGACATGGCCCTAAATGTCACCACATGTATATTAAAATCCCTGGCTTCTCCGCACTCCACAGAGCCTCTGGGCTCTTTTGCCAGAGCTCTTTACAGGGGAAAACAGGCAGAGGAAATAGATTACCGCACTGTTGCATGGCAGTCACCTAGGAGACCAGCTGTGCCTCTCAACTCTGAGTGCAGCCCCAAATAAATGAGGCTCTGATGTGTGCTAGCTGAGCGGATCGCTCCTTGAGCATGGGGACTATTGCAAATGGAAATGCTTTGAGCCTCCACTATGTTAGAAAGGAAGAAAGTGGAGCCCAGGGAAGTGACACGACTTCCACAGCATCACAGAGCCAATGCTTGTCTCACCAAATGTCACTCTCAACCTGGTTAAACTTGTAACTCAACCACCAATCGTTATGAGGTGCTGTATTTTTGAAACTTGCTTCAGAAATAAACATATGCAGTCTAGGGTCCTAGCATGGGCATAGGGGAAGGCCAGGAGACAAAGGCAGCCACCACTATCCATCCATTAGCGTAGCAAGGGATTCCTAGGCAGAGGTGATATAAGTGTGATTTGTCTCCTCAAGTTCCCAGCTGCACTTACGCCCACTTTTGCTCGCTTCCCAGATCCCAGGGGATCTGGGAAGGACCTCTTCTCAGGTCCTCGGGTTCCCCAGGAGATTCTGCCCAATTCCTGAGCATTCGTGGCTAACAATTCCTAGGAGAAGAGGCACCTGGCCTCCTCTCTGGGGGCACCTCTCTTCCCTGAATTAAACCTGCAGCAGCAAGCCCAGCTGAGCACCTCCCATGGCCCTCAACTCAGTCCTCCAGGGGACTCTGCATGAAGGACAGGAGGAGAAGGAAGGAGGTGTGGTGGCCTCGTTCTCCCCTCCACACCCCAGTCAGCCTCCATTCACCTTCTCTAGCGGCACCCTGATTCCTGATTTCCTCCTGTTTTAGTCATAGTGAGATGGTAAACCCAGACACTCACCCTCCAAATAGAGCAATCAAAATCCTTCTCCAGAGCCTCCCTCAATACCCCAGTGTCACAGGGGACAGGTATGGGACCACGCTCAGCAGCAGGGGCTTTCCCATTTCTGCATCTTGAGTGGGTTGTCCCCGGGACTGGTGATATGGTCAGAGCCCTACCTTCCTGTGGTGGCATCCTGGGCATGCAGTCATGCTAGAATTCCACTCCTGGGGCTTTGCTTCCTCATCCTCTAGGGCTTTCTTGCCTCTTGCTTGTTCCCTAGCCTGCTCTCCGACATTCCCTCTGATTCTACAAGCACCTGATCTGCCTCCTCCTAACCCCGTTCCCCTGGCCAACCAGAGTCATTCTGTGTTGTTTGCAATCAAAGAACCCTAAAGGATACAAATGTGTGCACAGATAAGCCTCAGCTGATGCAGTAAATATTTAAATTATCACCAAGTGCCAGAAAGAGGAAAATGTGGTGGGGTAGTTGGGAAGAAGTGGGAATGGCAGGGGCAGAAATCCAGGAAGCCTTTGGAAAGAGGTGATATCTAGGGATTGGGAAGATCCCCCACAGGGTCAGGAAGTGGCCTAAACACCCAAACGCTTAAGCAAGTGCACACGGGATGCTTGTGCACAGGTGGAGAAGCTGCAGGGAAGGGAGAAAGCAGAGCGTGTCCCAGGTGCCCCCTCTGCTGCTGCTTCTGCAGGACAGCCACAGCTGGGTCACCCTACTGCACCTTCTCCCTGGAACTGAGATGCAAATGTGGATACAGGAACGCTGGCACCTACCCGCTTCCTTCCACGTCTGGGCAGGGGCCACGGGGAAACATGCTGGGGTTTCTCTGTGGTGACAAGAAGCCAAGCCAAGGAGGCATGTGTGGCAACCTGGCATCCTCATAAGGGTCTTTCTAAATGCCCAAGCCCAGAGCTTCCTCTGAGCATACCTTGGGGCTGTTGCAGTGTTGGGTTCTAGTAAGTTCTCCTCCTCTCTGCCGCTCCCTCCCACGGCTTACTGAAAAAGTTCCCTCTTCATGTTTACAATTCTCCATTTCCCACTGGGCCATAAGGGCCCACCTCTAAGTTCATGCTTTCATGGAGACTATGTTTATAATGTTCTGCATTAGTCATTTCCATAGAGATTCAAGCAAAACAGTAAATCCAAATGAATTAATTCTGACAAATCTCTGTCAAAGAAAAAAAAAAAAAAAGGAAAGAGAACCAATTGCTTATTAGAGTCCTCAAAGTCAAAACAAGAGGTGACGGCGACTTATCTCGTGTTTCTCAGTGTCAAGTACAAAGGCAAGATAAGACCAATCCTCCCTCACGCCTGCCTCTCTTCACGAGGATATTGGAAATAAGGAAGGTCTGGGAACAATTTGTTCAAGGTTTCAGCTGTTGGCTCCTAAACAAGAAGCGATCTTGGGGAAAAACATTATAATGCAATTGTGATGAAAATCTTTCAGTAGAAGATTTTGCAGAACATTAAACACTATCCACAGACGGTTTCACATGGAGTCCCTAGCTGAAGAGAACAGAGCCGCTTTTGAATCTGAGTTTTCTCCCTGCTGTACTTGAGAAATATCTCCTTCCATTTGGGATGTTGGGTTTGAGGTTTGGCAATGAGGTGGCATTTCCTTAAAAGGAAAAGAAAATATATATTTTAGTGGCTATGGCTCAGGTAGCACATGTTTCCAGAGGAAATGAAAGTCTTTGAAAGGAATGTTTGCCTACTTCAGTATAAATAATGTTGATTTGTCGATGTCTTAGCCTCTGTTTGGTGTTTAATGAGCAAAAATATATCTTCTGAGACAGGGAGCACACTGGATCCTTTTTTGTGGGCCACACTGGGGTAAATAGAGATGAAAAGAAGAGCGTCATTGTGACTCCAGTGAAATACAGTGTTCTTAACGTAATTATTCTGAAGTTTGGATCCAAGCTGTTCCTAGGGAAATATCAGCTCCTTCACCAATATTTTTCTTTTTCTTTCTTTTTCTGCTTGCAAATCATAACTCCTGAAAATTTTAAATTACTTCTTTGTGTTTAACAAAGTAACTAATTAGATGATTTCATATAGACATTGCATAATACGGTAGAATTAGGGATTGGTCAAGTTCCTTGATTTGATTTGAGAGCCAGTTCCCGTTCTCAGAGTTACTGGCTGATGGATCTCCTGAAAGCCATTTTTCCCTTCAAAGTTACCACAGGTGTGAAGGTATGATAATACTCACCTCACCCCCTTCAGCTATTATGAAGATCAAATGAAATAATAAATTCAAAGTGCTATAATGCACATCAAATAAAATAACAAATTGAAAGTGCTTTGGGAAGTACAAAGCACGTCACAATGATAAGAGAGAGAAGGAAAAGGAAGTCAAGGTTTATTGTGCACCCAATGCGTACCAAGTGTTTTGCAAACTGACTCTGGCAATAGCCTCCTGGGCCCTCTCTCTACACCTCCAATCTTACCACACTCTCCCCAGTCCATCCCCATGGCAGCCAAAATGACAGAAATCAGATCATGTCATTTCCAGATCTAATATCCTTCTGTCTTCCATTGCCATTATAATAGTATCCAAGGGCCGGGCGTGATGGCTCACGCCTGTAATCCCAGCACTTTGGGAGGCCAAGGTGGGTAGATCACAAGATCAGCAAGTTGGAGACCAGCTTGGCCAATATGGTGAAACCCCGCCGCTACTAATAATACAAAAATTACCCAGGTGTGGTGGCATGCACCTGTAGTTCCAGCGACTTGGGAGGCTGAGGCAGAAGAATCGCTTGAACCCGGGAGGCAGAGGTTGCAGTGAGCTGAGATCATGCCACTGCCCTCCAGCCTGGGCAACAGAGTAAGACTCTGTCTCAACAACAACAACAACAAAATAGTATCCAAGCTCCTTGCCATTGCTTTATGAGACCCTACCTGACTGCCTCCTCTCTCCCCAGTGCCTACCTCACTACTTGGTTCTTTCGGGGCCTTTGCATATGCCTTAACCTGGCCAATCCTCTTCCTCCTTTGCAATTTACATGTCATTTCCTCCCTCGCAGCCAGGACTGCCATATTGACCAGACCTGTTATATAATATACATCTCCAAGGGGTGCCATTCACATAGACTACAGTCTGTACAACAGTACATGGTGGCCCTGTTCTCAGCCTCCACCACCATTCCTGTTATACCGTTGCCTTGCACTACACTTCTTCACAAAAATTTACACATTCATAATCACTTATTTGTTAAATGTCTATCTTCCCCCACAATCCATCAGGGTAGGGGCCATGATTTCCCTGCTCACCTAGAATTCTCAGTACCTACAACAGAAGGTTCTCAGTAAATGCGTATGACTTTCCATGTGTTGCTGTCTCAATGCAATGTCACTGAATAGGCATGAGCATTGAGGCTTGACAAGTATCTCAGCAGCTTCCTATCATCTGTCTCCATTCCCAGTGCCAGCATTGACTTGGAAGCTAAGAAGTCCTCATATACCACAGGCCAGGTGCAGAAGACCTCAGAGGAAGAAACACAAGGGATCACTAGGAACTGAATCCTGCCTTCTGCTGCTAAGGGACATATTCCTGTCCACTAGAAGTATTTAGTGTCTCTCTCCAGAAATGAACTATTCCACGGAAAAGTATGTAAGAGCAGATTCTCAAGTTCTGAAGATCTGAATTTTAATCTTGCCCTATAATGGGTTAGTTGATGATTATTGGCAAGTAATTATAAAATGTTCTATCCTTTATCCTTGCTGGGATATTTTTTAATTAAACAAGGCACTTTATAGGTAAAACCCTGAGCTCTAAGGCAGAATGACTCTAATAATGTGATGCAGCATTGTTATTAAACAGTTGATTAATAAACCTCTCAAAGTATGTGGTTGCCATTGCTTCCCTCTCACCTGGGTGTTAGCTGTAGCTAGCTTCAGTAATAACTTGTTGATTAATCAATCACAAAGGATTTAGGAGCAGAAGGTGTTGTCTGCTCTGTGTTTTGCATAATATTAAAATATATAATCCTAGCAAACTCAGTGTTCTTTTTTGGTGAGACCTCATTCAATCATTGATTCTTAGAGCAAACATTGATCAAATGTCTTTTCTGCACCACAGATTATATTATGTGTTGGAAAAGATGTGTTTCCTGCCTTTAAGGACCTCACTAGCTAGTGCAGGGGGTGGGAGGAAAGAGAGATCCAATGTGCCAGCAAACAATTGGCAAACAGAAGGTCAAGTCTGTTCTGATGGAGGTATGCACAGTGTCCCTTGGCAGCACAATGGGGAAACTAATCAGCTCTAACCGGTTGAGAAGACAATTCTCAAGGACACCGTCTCAGACAAAGCTACTCTGGGTCTCATGTAGATAATGAAGGGAGAAGAGGGTGGGAAGGCTTTCTGGAGTGTATTAGTCCATTTTGAGACTGCTGATAAAAACATACCTGAGACTGGATAGTTTATAAAGAAAAAGAGGTTTAATGAACTCACAGTTCATTGTGGCTGGGGAGGCCTCACAATCATGGCAAAAGGCAAAAGCATGTCTTACGTGGCAGCAGTTAAGAAAGAATGACAGCCAAGCGAAAGGGGAACCCCCTTATAAAACCATCATATCTCCTGAGACTTATCCACTACCACGAGAACAGTCTGGGGAAAACCAACCTCGTGATTCAATTATCTCCTACCAGGTCCCTCCCACAACATGTGGGAATTACGGGAGCCATAATTCAAGATGAGATTTGGGTGGGGACACAGCCAAACCATATCATGGAGCTGCTCCTGGACAGTGAGAACGAATCAGATTCCTTCCAACTTCTAGTTATCTATTTCAAGACTTCCATCATCTGATTGCCATCATCTGAGTGCACACAGACCCACAGGAAGGAGAACAGTGAACTGTTTGCGGAATACCAGCCCAGGCCCTCTCCAGGCAGGCTTGTTGGTAGGGTTGTGGGCAGCAACATCACTCCAAATTCCTCTTGAATGAGTGACGTTTGGCAGGAGGCACTCTGCCTAGTGAATTTTTCTT
This sequence comes from Saimiri boliviensis, assembly GCF_048565385.1. Classification (NCBI taxonomy): domain Eukaryota; kingdom Metazoa; phylum Chordata; class Mammalia; order Primates; family Cebidae; genus Saimiri; species Saimiri boliviensis. The sequence continues at coordinate 29,756,016 of NC_133463.1, read as the reverse complement.
CTTCTTTTGTATATTTGTGTATCTCTGATGAAATTTAATTCTTAGGAGTCTCACTTGCTTACATTTCAAAATGCCGTTTTTCATTCAAGGTATAAGAAGCCTCTCTACACCCTTTCTTTCCAAAAATGTAAGTGGGAGCTAAACATTGAGCACACATGGACATAAACATGGGAACAACAGACGCTGCAGACTATTAGAGGTGGGAGGGAGGGATGGGGGACCGGGGTTGAAAAACTGCTTATTGAGTACTATGCTCCCTACCTGGGTGCATTATACCTATATAACAAACCTGAACATGTACCCCTTGTATCTAAAATAAAAGCCAACCTTAAATAAAAGAAGGAAAGAAATGGGCAGAAACCTGGGGGTGAAAGGAAAAGACAGGAGGGAAGATGGGAGAAGAGGTGAGGACCAAGCAATATGGAGGGGCCAAGGAACTTTTAGAAGCAGAATTGGGTAACACTGTGTTTGAGTAAGTTTCTGTTGCTATGGGATAATTCCTTTCATCTTTGCAAGCCTTCAGTACGGTCTCCTACACACACAAAGTGCCTGTGGGAGAGGTTTGTTTGAGGAAAGTTAGCAACCGAGTTATCTGGCGAATGTAGTGCAAGGTCAAATGCAGACTGAAATAAACAGGCCTACCGAATCCCTCAGTCTCTTCTGTCCACGTGAGCCCCAGGGCTGGTTTGCTTACTTTAAGTGGGAATTAAGATGGCATTTATCTCTTTGCGGCTTGGATACCATATTTGGGTGAGACAATACCTAAATTGATTAATTTAGTGGAAGAGGGAGCTCAAAACCCAAGGTGGCCAAAAGCATGTAATTTACCCCAAAATTCCTGTGACTCTGGAGGAAGTAAGTAGAAGTTCCATAATCTGTAGTTCAAGGGTGCAATAGTTTGAATGTTTCTGTCCCCTCCAAAACTCATGTTGAAACTCAGTCCCCAATGGAACAGTGCTGGGAGGTGAGGCTTTCTGGGAGATGTTTAGGCCATGAGGGCTCTGTCTTTGTAAATGAATTAATGCCACCATAAAAAGGGTTTGCACAATATGTCCACATCACATAATGGGAATAGCTCACCCTTGCCATGCCAAAGACTACCAGCCCCACAACCAGCACCTACATTTGTCAAGCACCAACTGAGTTGTGTACCTGGCACCATTCCAGGCAATATTTAGATAGCCACTACTTTGTGGTAGTTATTCTTAGTTTTATTTTGTTTTTTTGTTTTGTTTTGTTTTTGAGATGAAGCCTTGCTCTGTCGCCCAGGCTGGAGTGCAGTGGTGTGATCTCAGTTCACTGTAACCTCCGCCTCCCAGGTTGAAGTGATTCTCCTGCCTCAGCCTCCTGAGTAGCTGGGATTACAGGTGCACACTACCACATCTGGCTAATTTTTGTACTTTTAGTAGAGATGGGATTTTACCATGTTGGTCAGGCTGGTCTCGAACTCCTGACCTCATGATCCACCCACCTTGGCCTCACTAAGTGCTGGGATTACAGGCGTGAGCCACTGCTCCCGGCCCTTGAGGTAGATATTCTTACATGAGCGCATGGGTGCTTAGAGAGTAGATACAACCATATACAGAGATCACTCAACAATTCTCATAAACTTTCCTTTTGTGTAGTCTGTTCTCCTGATAGTGAAATCCATTTATTAGTTCTACCATCTGTAGCCTGAAGTATGAAAAGAATATACGTTTTGGAGCCTACTTCTGACACTTGCTGTGTTCATTTGGGCAAATTCCTTAACCTTTCTGAGCCTGAGTTTCCTTCACAGATCTAACACTTTCTTCGCTGGGTCTCTTGCTGAGAACCAGAAAGTTAGTAGATGAAGAGTTCAGCCTAAAGAAGTTCAAGTCCCAGAGCAGTGGATCTCATCTCTAGCTGCACATAATCATCATCTGGAGAGCTGTTTAAAATATAATCACTCAGTTCTGGGAATTTGGCTTTCATGTTTTCTGAAGCTACTTAGGAGTTTCTAGCAGGCAAATAGGGTTGAGCTGTGCCATTGGTACCAGTAGGCTCCAAAGTGAGTCCACCCTCTCATCAGAGCCTGGTGTCAAGGACTTTCCTTCCTAGGATCCCCTTGCTGACACCAAGATACCTATAAGAGGATCCTGTGAGTGGAGAGGCTCCCAGGGTGACCTGGTGGGGAAATTTGTCTGGTGTGTTTACTGCAAGGCATTGTAGTACTGCCACTCGGAGCTGTGCTTCCCTTTCTGAAACAGTCAAGCAGTTCCGGGCACATCAAAGGAAATTATCATTCCTCTGGCACCGGCTTTCTTTTTCACTGCCTCTAAAAGAAACAGGTCCACTTATCTCCAGAATGCTTTCCCAGAAAACTCAGTCCCTGCTGGGTGAGGTCACCGGTCCGCAATTTGCATCCATCACACCTTGTAGGAAGTGGGGAGAAATTGGCTTGCTTTGTTTTCTAGCACGGAGGAAACAGATTTCTTCTTAAGCTTCACAGAATAAATTGTATTAAATTCTTTCAGCAGGGTTTCCATGGCTATGAGAAAGGAAAATCATACAGTAATTGTTTTAAATAATACAGCAAGGCAAGCTGGAGAGTACATCTTAATTTTTGTCATCTGTGCTGTGTTCCTGTTTGTATGGAAATGTTCCCGAGGCAGAGGAAAGGTTTCTGCATTCACTGGGAGTTGCTTGGCTAATGCAATGCAAGGGCAAACACAAACCGAAATAAACAGAGCTACTGAATCCCTCAGCTTCTTCCTCTGTCCATCTGAGCCCCGGGGTTTGTGTGCTTACTTTAAGTGGGAATTAGGATGGCATTTATCTCTTTGCTGCTTGGGCACTAAAATGGACCCTTCTACTGCCTGATTCCTGCTTCTCCTCAGTCCTCCATACAGAGAGAGCATTAGATGTCTGCCCTAGACAAAGGCGATGCCTGAGAGGAACCTTGATTATAAATTTATCCCCAGGCTGGCTGGTACCTGGGGAATTCTGCAGGGTTCAGCCTTTCCGCCAGTGTTATCACAGTCATTCACAACCAAATATCACGCATAAGAGTCAAGGTCTTCCTAATGGATTGTCCAAGGTTCAGGCCTGAGCCCCAACAACCAGGCTGCTGCAAGCTGCCCACCCTCTCTGAGATTCATTTCTTCATCAGTAAAATGAGGATGGTGATACCTATGCACTCAGATTCTGACTCTCAAATCAGGTAAAGGATATAAAGTGCTTATCCTAGTATCTGACAAAGCATCAAGGCTCAATAAATAGTAGTAGTGTCTTATTACCACTGTCATTATTAGTATTTGGTTGTAGAAGAAACTACCTCTTTCATAAGGTGAACTGGAAGGCTGCTGCCTGCCTACGTGGTATCCAGATTAAATTCAACAAATACTACTGAGCTCATTCCAGATGTCACAGAGCTGGTGGTTAGTGTTGGGAAATTGGCAAAGAAGGTCTGCTTCCCGCCCTGAGGAGCTCTCAGTCTGGAACTAGGACCCTTACCAACCGATGCTGATGAACATTACACTCAGATGGTACCTGACCATGGCTGGCCCGTGTTGTGCCATTACCCCAGGGAGAAAGCAATTCCTAACTTAGTCCTGGACAATCAGCTGGGTAGAGCGCTCTGTACTGTCACTTGCCAGAAAATGCCATGTTGGGTCCCAATCCTATGTAGACAATTCAACTTCTAAATAGGGATACAAGTAAATTCCTTCAACCAAGCCCCAAAGAGAGTCAGGCAGACTTTACCCCAGGGCCTAGTCCTTTGACCATAATGATGCTGATGGGAACCTCATGTGGCTGGGGATGGGGCAGTGGAGAAAAGAGAAGATGGGAGCCGAGGAGGCAGAGCCTCACCAAGTATGAGATCGCTTGGCAGACAAACCAACATTGGAAGGAAAAGGACATTGGCTCGAGTCGCAGTCTGCCATTTTGAACTCTGGCCGTTTATTTTAGCCTTTTTAAAAAAATGTTTTACAACACGGACAATAAAAAGTAAGAGAACACAGGAAGAAGATTCGCCCACACAGAAGTCATCTTTGGAGCCAAAATCAAGACATAGTTGAGATGCTTTGCTTTAATCTGTGCCTGTGAGAGACACTCACTCTCTGCAGGCCCCGTGGGAGTTGTGGAACAGCCCCACCAGACTCCAGGGCTGCCTGAGAGCGCATCAGTCTATGGCCCCTAGAGGCCAGTGTGGCCCTGCCCGGTACCTCTGGTCTGCGGCTCATGCCTACAGCTCCCTTGGTCAATCCCAAGCCTGTCCATTTTTCCAGATGCAGCTCATGCCCTACTCACTTCCCTGTTTAGAACTTTATCCAAAGGTGGAGCAGGTTTGATGCCAGAGGTGGGGCCCCTCCTGTGTCACCCTCTACTGTGGTACTTACCCCTGCCCTGGCCATACTTCTTGTTTACCTGTCTCCTGTGCTGGCTCATGAGCCCCTCATGCTCACAGGGGAGGAACTGTCTCTTAAGTGTGGAGGGTCCCCAAAGCATAGCACAGGGCCTGGTGCATAGAGATATGCAATAAATGGTTGTTGAATGAGTAAATGCCTATATAAATGAATGGGTGATAAAACTCGCTGAACATCAAGACATTCTTTTAAACCTCTCAGATGGGGTACAGCCTCTTTAAGTTTGCCCTCACCTCCTGTGGAATTCCAGCACCCGCTCACCCAACCACAGGCACACACAGTGTACAGCAGCAGCATCCTAGGCCTCCAGGGGGCTTTAGAGTCCCCCTCCTCTCTCGGCTGGTGCCTCTGGTCTCACTGTAACAAGGACTGGGTCTGCTCACCTGCTTTCTCTGACCCTCATGAGCTAGGCCTGCTCAGTGCATGTGGAGGTGGTCAGTGCCACCTACGGAAACATAACAGCCCCATTTTAAAAGGCCAAGTGTTTCTATTTCTTTTGAGCCCAGGATTTTTTCAGAACGCTTCCCTGTGAATCAAATCCCCTATAGTCCACTATAGAAAAATTCACAGCAAATGCAAAGATGCTAACGACCTAACCGTGCTCTCAGGCCCTTAGTAAAATGACCAGACTCTTAAAGTAATTCTTCCCACATGGCCCCAAGCATCTCATCTACCTTTGAACAAAAGCAGACGACACATACTGATTCACTAACCATAGTAACTATTTACTGACCCACTCTCTCTGTCACTGTACTGCTGCTTTTCATACATTCTCTCTTTTAATTCCCACAACAAACCCATTAGGTGGGTTCTGTTTTGAAACCCATTTTATAGATGAGAAAATGAAGTTCAGATATTTTAGGTGACTTGCCCACAATCACACAGCTGATAAATGATTAACTTGAGATTTGAAGCCATGACTGTTGACCTCTGCGATATAACCTTCTCTGGTTATCTCTTGTTATATAACAAAGCATCATCAAAATTTAATGTCTTAAAACAATTTATCATCTCTCTTATGGTTCTGTGGGTTGACTGGCTCAGGTGGGAAGTTTTCACCTAGAGTCTCTCATGCGGATGAACTCAGATGGGAGCTGGGGCTGCAGTCATCTGGAGGCTCTACTAGGCTGGATGTCCAAGATGACAACTCATATGGCCACCAGTCAATGTCACTGAGGACGGGGAGTTCTTCTGGGGCTACTGATTGAGGATCTATATGTAGTCTGTGTGATTTGGGCTTCTCACAGAATTTAGAATCCACAGAATAGTGGGAGTATTCTAAGAGAAAGCTTTCCAAGAGATCCAGACAGAAACTCCAAGACTTCTAATGCACTAATCTCCCAAGTCACAAACTTCACTTTCTGTGTATTCTATTGGTCAAGCAATTCCCCAAGGCCAGCTTGAATTCAATAGGAGGAAGATAAGACAATAACTCTTAATAGGAAGAGGGTCAAAGATTTATAGTCATCTTTAATGTGTCACAGTCTGCTCTCTGGTTGCATATTATTTACATTCTTCCCACATGGTAAATACACGTTGTCTCCTCCTTAGACCCAAAAGTCTCATCCCATAATGCCATCCACTCAAGTTTGAGGTCCAGGATTTCATCACCTAAGTCAGATCCTGACGCAGATGAGCTCCTTGGGGTGCAGTTCCCTGAGGACAGCTCCTCTCAATCCGAAGACCTGTGAGATGAAGACACGAATTATCTGTCCCACACACATAAATACAGTGGTGATACAGAGATAGGACAACTTCACTAAAGCTTTCATTCAAAAGGGAAAGAAATGGAAGGCACATCACAGTCACTAATCTACAGCAATTCTAGAATCCAGTCAGGTGCATGCTGCCAGATCCTTGGCTACTGAGTTCCCAGTCATGCTTCCCTGGGAATGACTGCAGCTCTTGGCTCCCCACTCCTACTGGGATTTGGATTCTGCTCTCTGAATCATTCTTCCTTTTCCATAAGAAATGGCCATGTTTCAGTCATTAAAAAATCTGGAGACAACAGATGCTAGAGAGGATGTGGAGAAATCGGAACACTTTTACACTGTTGGTGGGAGTGCAAATTAGTGCAACCATTGTGGAAGACAATGTGGCAATTTCTCAAGGACCTAGAAATAGAAATACCATTTGACCCAGCAATTCCATTACTGGGTATATACCCAAAGAATTATAAATTTTTCTATTATAAAGACACGTGCACACATATGTTCACATCGGCACCGTTTACAACAGCAAAGACCTGGAACCAGTCCAAATGTCCATCAACAATAGACTGGATAAAGAAAATGTGGCACATATACACCATTTTTTATGCAGCCATAAAAAAATGATGAGTTTGTGTCCTTCATAGGGACATGGATGAATCTGGAAACCATCATTCTCAGCAAACTGACCCAAGAACAGAAAACCAAACACCACATGGTATCACTCATAGGCAGGTGTTGAACACTTAGAACATGTGGACACAGGGAGGGGAGCATCACACATTGTGGTCAGTTGAGGGGGGCTAGGGGAGGGACGGTGGTGGGTGGAGAGAGATAACGTGGAGAGAAATACCAGATATAGGTGACAGCGGGGGGGAAGGCAGCAAACCACCTGCCATGTATATACCTATGCAACAATTCTGCATGATCAGCACATGTACCCCAGAACCTAAAGTATAACTTTTTTAAATGGCCATGTTTGTAGCTCAGTAGCCTTGTTGTCCTGTTGCTACCCACAGAAAGCTCCCTACAGTTTGAACTGCCTCTGTCCTATTTAGTTCAAGCTGATGGTGCTTCCGCATGTATAATTCTCTTAAATTTTACTTCATTAGTCAAAATATATACCTACAAATCTCTTTAAGGTATGCCACTTTCTGCCTTGGGCTGAGAGTTAGTTGCTATGGAATAATGCCCTGCAGATTCCTTCAAAGTCTGTGAAGTAGACTGTCACCTCCGCACGTGGCCTGGGCTTCTACAGCACGCCGCCTTAAAGGTTTCTAAAATCTTAGCAAGTGTCTTAGAGCCATACCTTTGAGATGAACATTACCTTATATCATGTCTTACTTTGAGAACTTTTTTTTTCCAACTGAAGAGGCTTGGAATGAAAAGCAGCTTTATTTCTAAACCCAGCAAGTCTGGCTTCTAATATTCCATCTAAGTTTTGCTTGAAGCTGAATAGTTCATTTTGGAGGAGGGGTTTTCACTTCCCTATATTCACACTTTACCATACTTGCCTAAGAGAAACCATTAGGCGTGTTTAGCGTTCTGCCGGGAAGTCTCCTTAGCCAAATCTGCCATTTCCTAGGTATATTTTCTGTTTTTCATATTACCAAAAGCAACAGTATACCAAATTATCCGTCATTACAAAACAAAGGATGCCTTTTTCCAGCTTCCAATAACAATGTCCTCATTTTCCCTCTAGTTCTCATTAATAGTTTCCTCAGGGACCTCCCAGCTTCTTCCTGCTGCTTGGTCCCCAAAGCCAACGTCCCACATATTAAGTTTTCATTATGGCAGCACTCCAGGTCCCAAATTCTGTTCTAAGTATCCAACGTTGCATAAAATGCCACCCAAAACGTAATTGTTTAAAACTACAATTTATAATTTATCATGGTTTTATGGGCTGACTTGGTTCAGCTAGACGATTCTCATTTGGGCTTTCTCTTACAGTTGCAGTCAGATGTTAGCTGGGGCTGCACTTGTCTGAAGGCTTGGCTGGGATCCGTGTCTATGATGGCACACTCAGCTGGCAGCTGACACTGGCTGTGGGATGGAAGCTCAGCTGGAGCACCTCCTTATGGCCTCTCCATGTGGCGTGGCTTTCTTACCGCATGCCACCTGGTTCCAAGAGGGACCAATCTGAGAGTGAATGTTCCAGGAGACCCAGGCAGAAACTACAACGCTTCCTATGACCTAATCACCGAAGTCCCAGAACATCATTTTCCCTATAGTTTATTAGTCAAGCAAGTCACTATGACCAGCTTAGTTTCAAAAAGAGAAGAATTAAGGAAAGAAGAAGACATAGAGACTTGCCTCTCCTTAAGAATCCATCTCTCAAAGGGAAGCAAGTCTGTGTCCTCTCCTTTCATACGAGTGTATAAAAATGATGGGTCAGCTCTGCATATCTGGTAACTCATTCCTTTAAATATTGATGCTGATCCTGCTCCCAAGGCCATCTCGTGTCTGACCTTACAAAGATATACACACATCCTAGAAATAGATAGACTCAGTCTGACATTCTTCTGAGCTTTATAGTTGTAAAATATGTTAACTTTTCATAATTTTAGGACACATAAAAGCTAAAATTGATAAGACAATGGCTCTGTCAAACAGCTATCCATAGAAAACCTAGATCAAGAATATTGCCTCTCAATCCCCAGAGCTCTCTCGCTACACTAAATGGGGCCCCGTGGGGCCAGGTACTGAGGGGACTCCCCTCTCTGTACCCCACCCATCACTAGCTTCCTCCTGTCCCCCGGGAGGCCCTAAACTGGGCACTGGCTCATTCTCACAAATACCTCAAGGGGGAGTGGAAAGGGAGGGAGTCATACCTGTTTTGTTTAATTGGAACTGAAACAGTCCTATTTTATGCCCTTCCCAGAAAGGGGGAGGGATACCAGGATCTCACTTCTGACTGGCCACCACCACTGTCACTCATTACATTGAGTGTGCATCCCTCGAGAGTTTGTATAAATTCAGGTCAGAGCTGCAGCTACATAGCTGTCCAGTGTCATAGAAAAGCAATTCATGGATGATCGATCTCTCCATTCAGAAGCATGCAGACTTCATGTACATCGTTATCATATCATCTTTTCATTAAAAGCTTGGTTGAAAACTAAAAAAAAAAAAAAAAAAAAAAGAATATTGCCTCTCTTTAGGCAATTTCTTCATGAACAATTAGCTGCCTGAAACAAAGAAGAAAACACCCAGATCAAACATGTTTATAACCTTCAATTAATTACCACTGATAAGTAGTAGCAGACCAAAGCGTACGTGTACGTCCAATTACGCACCTTACAGGCCATCGCTTTTGTGGTGTAATAAGCCATCAGCCCCCTTTTGCTCTCTTCATCCTTCAGAATGGCTACCTGATGTAGGTGAGAGTGAGTGGTCATTCTCCACTTGTGCTTCCTCTGCCTCTGTCTACAAGCATGACAGAAGGAGGGAGGAGGCTGTTAGGGCAGAGGGGAGGAGGAATGAAATGCAGCAAGGGCCTCTGTGATTGTATAACTGTGACAAAGAATACACACTGTCCTGCTCAAATGACCATTTGGCAGTATCACTACCTTGCTGAAAGCAAGCATAGCTTGGAGAGAATGGGCGTGAGCTCTGGAGTCAGGCAGCTGGGATTTGGTCCCTGGCCCTTCCATTTAGTGTGCTGCAATAGACAAGTTATTTACCCTCTTTGTGCGTCATTTCCTCAGTTCTCAATACTCATCCTGCTTCTCCTGTTAGTTGCATGTAATTACCCGATCACTCCCTTCTTCTGAAAACACCCAGAGTGACTGAAGAGTCTGGGTGAGCTGACTGAACAGCACTGGGCAATCATGTGAGCACATCTGAGAAGGCGGCATTTAAGCTGAGCCTTGAATGACAAGAAGAACCCAGCAGGCTTGTAACAGTCATGGCAGGTGTATTAGTTTCCTGCAGCTGCTGTAACAAATTACCACAAACTGGACAGCTTTAAAAAACAGAAATGTATTCTCTTGCAGATCTGGAAGCCAGAACTCTGAAATCAAGGTGGCAAGGCTGCCCTCCCTCCAAAAACTCCAGGGGAGAATCTGTTCCTTGCCTCTTCCAGCTTCTGGTGGCTCCAGGGTTATTTGGCTGTGACCACATCTCTCCCATCTCTACCTTTGTGGTCACATGGCCTCCTCCTCTTCTCTGTCTGTCTTCTCCTCTGTGTGTTTGTCTTAGAAGGATGCTTATGATTGCATTTAGAGCCTCCTGAATAATCCAGGATAAGTGCCTCTTGTCAAAATTCTTAATTTAATCACATATTTTTGCCATATAGAGTAATATTCACAGGTTCCAGGGAATTGTAGGTGAACATATATTTTGGGGGCCACCATTCAACCCACTGGAGTGTGGTCAAGGAATAAAAAGAAGATCAGACTGGATGGGACCTTTTTAGCCTGGTAAGTGTTTTAGTATTTACCAGCAATGAGAAGTCATTGGAGATCTCAGGCAGAGTTTATACTGAGATGTATAGACGTGTGTGTGTCCGTATGTGTGTGTAGTTCTTTTTAGAGGCAGCATCTTGCTCTGTAACCCAGGCTGGAGTACAATGGTGCATTCCTAGCTCACTGTAACCTTGAACTCCTGGGTTCATGCAATCCTCCTATACCTGGGACTGCAAGCACACAACATTGATAGCTAATTTTTACATTTTTAACAGAGTTGGGGTCTCACTATGTTGTCCAGGCTAGTCTCAAACTGCTGGCCTCAAGTGATCAGCCTGCCTTGGTCTCTCAAAGTGCTGGGATTACAGGCATGAACCACTGTGCCCAGCCTATACTGAGATACGTCTTATGGTGATCACTGATCACTTTTGCTGCTTTGTAAAGAATGGAATTGGAGGGAGAATAGAAGCAGAAAGACCAGTTCAGAGGCCATTGCCAATCTGAAAACTTGAGTACGGGGCAGATCTGATATTATTCTCCATGTAGATCATAGGCAAATAATCCTTCATCAAGGCCTGTAACACAATATTGCTCATAAAAACAAGTTTTTGATAAAGCAACTTCTAATTCTAAATTCTACGAAACAGGACTATGCCCTGGCCCCACTTTATTTTACCTTTAACCCAAATAATTTACTTCCTCTATTAACTAAAATGAACTCATGATTTCTCTTCTACAGCATTTGGGGACTTCCTCCATTATACTGATGTCATGGTTTCAGAGTCAGGAACTCAGAGTGGCCTTGAGAAGAAATTAAAACATCTGATAACAACAATCAGAACAATCTCACATCAGCCATACAAAAGTAAAAATATTTGCAGTGGGAGGCAAGTGGGTAAGTAATAGACTGAATACATCCTGTCTTAGTCTGTTCAGGTGCCATAACAAAGTACTGTAGATTGGGTAACTCATCAACAGAAATTTATTTCTTACAGTTTTGGAGGCTGGAGGTCTGAGATAGATCAGGGTGCAAACAAGGCTGGGCTCTGGTGAGAGCTCTCTTCTGGGTTGCAGATGGCCGTCTTCCTTCTGTATTCTCACGTTGAGGAAAGACAGCAAGCTGGCTCCCTGGACTCTTCTTATAAGGGTATCAATCTCATTCATGAGGGCTCCGTTCTCAAGCCTTAATCACCCCCCAAAGGTTTCACCTCCTACTATAATCACATTGGGATTAGGGTTTCAATATATGAATTTTGGGGGAACACAGTCAGACCATTGCATCCCGACCATACCCCACGGGCCTTTTTTTTTCACATGAAGGTTTCCTTGCAACCAGCTTAGTTGATGGGTTCATTCGCTTATAGATGTGTTCAGAAACAGACTTTCTGCAGAGATGAGACTGAGCATTTTTGTGATTAAAAAGAAGCAGTGATTTTATTAATGTTGCTTTTCAGGCCACAGTTGTCTCTTTCATGAGTAAAGCAGAAATCTCTGAGTTCTTAACCAAATACATGTTTCATGTGCTTAAACTAGCCATTGAAATAGAAAGGTTGGTTCTATTTCAAAAACAGACGTTGACTCTACCAGCAGTTCTGCCTGCAACCACCTTCTGGCTTTGTCTTGCCTCACAGGAAGAGAGGACCAACATTTATGCCACCCACTGTGTGGGGTCTCACTTCATGGCAGAGACTTCTGATTGTCCTTCAGTGTTCACTCTTCCTCCCTATGCTCCTTCACCCTTGATTAGTAATAGGAGCTTTGATTCTTAACTAGTTAGAGTTGCCAGATAAAATACGGGACATCCAATTAAATTTGAATCCCAAATGAACAACGGAAAAAAAAATGTGTATTTTCCAAATAGTGCATGAGACATACTTATGCTAAAAAAAACTATTGTTTATCTAAAAATAAACAATATTATCTATAAATAAACAATATTATTATTCTGACTTAATTGGGTGTCCCATATTTAACTGGGTGGTCCTGAATAAAGATGACATTTCTCACCTTTCCCTGAGGCTAGGTGAGACCTTGTGACAAAATTCTGGCCAGAGGGATGTAAATAAAAGTGTCCTTAACGTGCCCTCTCCATTTCTTCTTCCTGCCTGCATGCTGGGATGTGAAGGTGATTCGGGAACTCCAGCAGCCATTTTGGACCCTGAAGTGATCTTGGGAATGGAAGCCACGCGTGGTACAACAACAAGCTAGAAGGAGTCTTGTCCCTGACCTAGAAGAGGAGTGAAAAATAAACTTCTACCTTATTGAAGTCATTGCTATCTTGTTTTGTTTTGTTTTGTTTTTCTGCTACTTGGCAGCTGAAGCTAATAGTACCTCCTACACTGTGTCTTCTAATTCTCAGTTAACCTTAAAAGGCACATTATTCACATTTTGGCAAATAGAATCCTGAGGCTGAGAGAAGTAACTTGGCCAAGTTGGTCACATAGTAATCATTGAGTCCGATTTTGAAACCCAGTCTATGCGAAGGGTATCCTGGGCTCTTATTTTTCTACAATACATTGCTTCTCTAGGTGATAATTTTTATCAAAGTCCTAAGGTTTTGTAGTATAATGTTAGATTTGCCTCTCCATGTCTGCTATCTAAAGCATTTAGCTTTCTCCCTCATCAAAACCACAGAACAGGACATTTCTGGTGTCTGTCAATGTGATAGGATCTAAAACTCCATCCCTAGATCTGATATTTGAGAGCTCTGCACCAAAGAACACGTTATTTATTTGCTTGTTTCCTTTGGGGTTGCTAACGAAATTTTTCTAGTCTATATTATAATAGTTCCCTGCAAAAACGTCTTCAGTGAGTTATGATTCAATATGAAGTGCTCGCTTTTACAGAGAATCGGTATTAAAAGGTCTATTTGTCTACATCTTTTGAAACACACTGTGCTGTTTGTTGTTCCTTATAGAATAGAATTTTCACGCAGTAAATTTCACACTGAATTTAACGCCAGAAAAAATATTTTTAATATCTATTCAGGCACAATTCTATGTTTGTTTGTTTTTGTTTTTATTTTTGCCAAATATCAAGACAGTTTAACAGTTACTTTTTTTGCTTTGGTTTCTAGGAATCTTGGAGTTAAATCTTGTGTTTATTTGTGATCAATCATTCCAGATACTAAAATATTTATTTCTGATTTTTTTCTTTTGTTAAATCTGTTTTTTTCTTTTTATCCAGCAGTTTTTCTTTTCTTGTCTCTAGGTTTCCATTTTAGGATACATTTTTGTTACTATTGACTACCTCAAATCTGCCTTCATTTATTTCACAAATGCTTATTCATTGCCTCCCTTGCATACCATACTCGCCTGAAAGAAAGTAAGCCGCAAGCTATAAATTCCTAACTGAGCCTTTTGCTTGTAACTCATGAATATCATTTTCTTTTGAAATGGGCCCACAAATCTCTACCAAATAATTTATTCCAGATTAGGTGAACATCAACAACAAACTCAGTATTTTCCAAAATTTACATTTTTTCCTTTGTTTTAAAAACCAAGATATTTGTCCCATCATTCCAGCCTTCTGACAGAAAGCATGTAGCAGTCACAAATTTCAGGTACCATTCATAGGACCAATCCTAGAGAAAACTGTGGAGGGAGCAGCGTTTTGACAGCAGCATTTCTGCTGCCATTTCTTTTGCAATTGGGGCTTTGCTCCAGATTCCTGAACACTGAGTACTTTTGGGCCCTCTTTTCTTTCACCCACTTCTAGCTACCAACCCTCTTCTCAAAGGATGTCACAGGCACTGATTGCAGCTTTGTGTGAACGTCACTCTTTTCTCCCCCAGGGGAATGGCATCTTAGCCCTTTATGGCAAATTAGGAAATGAAGGGCTTCATCCCAATTAGAGGAAATGTATACGCTGTTGAACAGGTTTTAAGAAGGGGGCGGAGGGCGGGGGCGTGAAAAGCACGACCCGAGGGCCTGGGAGACAGTAAGATGCTGGGGCCTTCTGGTGTCTCTGAACTGGCTGTGCAGAGTCGGCACCCACGCCTGCTTGTCCTGCCCAGCCAAGCACCTGCCAGGTGCATGTCTCCATGGTGATGCAGCCTGTTCTGTCCAATGTTACTGAGCTTTCAAAGGGCCGAAAAAACAGCGAAGCAGAAAATTTGAGCCTTTCTGATAGACCAGGGAGGCAGAATTGGAATTTTTATTTTCTTGCCCCCCACTGTTAGAAATGGTTGACCCCATCATCTAGCATACCCTGAGCTTTCTGCTCTTTCATGCTGAAAAGAGAGACCAGCAACGGCCCATATTCCTGAAGAATCTGCTTGTCTCCTCCATGCCAGTCCCCTCCCTCACACATGGGGTTTCCCGCTCTGCCCACAGTCTCTTCTTGGAGAAGGTTCCTGATCCCCTCTGGCCTCACAGAGGGAAATCATGTGCAGTGATTCACAGGTATTATGGTTCACAAACCCCGTTCACATGCTCCACGAGGTAGGTGGATGACCTCTGCATTCCTGCTGAGGAAACAAGCTCAGGAAAATTTAGTGGCTTGTATGAGATTTACAAAAAATGAAAAAAGCAGAGCTGGGACTAAGAGGTCATAGCTCTCACTCCAAGACAAGAGTTATTTTCAGTTCTTTTCAGTGAATGTAACTGCTGAGAGCCAAGCAGGCTGGGCTCCTCTCAGAAGGCTCCTGCTGGCAGATCCTCGGCCCTTCCCTTCACTCCCCCACCGCTGTGCTCACACCTCTCACCTTCCAGGCGGCTGCTGATGTGACTCTCTTCCTCGGCTGTGAGTCTGTCAATAGCAGTGACAGTGTCTTATTCAACTCCAGCTGCCCCATGCCTAGCACCATAAATGTCAAATGAAGGAGTAAAGTGAGAGCTAGCCCCTTACTGCTGTCCTACCAACATAAGGAGAGTACTCTTGTCCTTCTGGCACCCTGTATAGAAAAAAAAAATCATCTTCTTGACTGTCATCTCCACTGCACCCTTGCTGTGTTCACGGAACAAAGGAGGAGGCTTTAGGTGCTGAGGGACATTTTAGTGGAAAAGATTTAAGGCCCTGGAATACTAGCTGCCTCATAAAGTCCACATCAGAAAATCAAACAAACCAGAATATGGTGTTTTTTCTGTTTTTGACTTTAATGGCTTTGGAATTGTGGTCAGTGGAAACAGCATCGTTTGCAGTAAAAATATTCCTGGCTAGCCAAGTGGCACATCTGGTTAGTCAAGGATGAGGAAGAGAACAAACTCTTTCATTTCTCAGCAGCTCAGGAGAAGGCATCTGGGTGGGTCTGCTCATGAGAATGTTTGTGAAATGTCATTTGAGAAACTCTAGCAGAGCAAGGATGATGAATTTCATAACTGAAATCAGGAATCAGGTCCAGAATAAAGTTTGGACAATTTTCTAAAATCATGGAGTAGACGAGATCCTACATGAGGGCAGTTATTCTATCCCTCCCCTGCTCTGCAGGACAAGACTGAAATTATCCTAGAAAATTCACCCTCTCTTTTTGAAAATCTCTAGAACAGGAAATTCTTAAAACTTTCCTGGATGAGCCTTTTAAATACCTCAAAGTCTTTATGGGAAGAAAAGCTTGCTTTCTTTCTAACTCAAATCCTTCTTGCTGAAATTCAGATCCATTCCCTCTTGTTTGAGGATCAGCCAAGGATTTAATGCCTTCATCAATTTGCATCAATACATGTAATAAACTTACTGGTTTTTTAAGATGTGTAAAGTACACCTATTAGCACTCTTTGTTGCAAGTAAATACCCAACTCACAGGAACTAAAACCATAAAAGAAATTCCTTGATCCCCATAAATGAAAAGTACAGACATAAGCTGAGCCTTGGCATTTTAATAACGTCAGTAGGGCCTGGTTTATTTTCTATTATCTGCTCTGCTTACTGTAGTGTCAGAGTCATTCTGAAGCTACTTCCCTCATGGTGGCAAAACAGCTGCAGGAGTTCCAAACGTCACAGGCTTATACCACACTCTCCTGCTATAGTTTGGATGTTTGCACCTTCCAAGCCTCATGTTGAAATTTGATCCACAATGTTAGAGGTGGGCCCCAATAGGAGGTGTTTCAATCATGGGGGTGGATCTCTCATGAATAGATCAATGCCTCTTTCAAGGGCTAGTGTTCTTACTCTATTAGCTTCCTAAAGAACTGGTTGTTTAAAAAGGACCCAGCACCTCCCATATTCTCTCTTATTTCCTCTCTCATTATGTGACCTCCGCACAGGTCAGCTCTCCTTTACCTTCTGCCATGAGTAGAAGCAGCCTGAGGCTCTCATCAAATGCCCATGCCCATTCTTTAACTTTCCAGTCATCAGAATCATGAGCCAAATAAACTTTTTTCTTTATAAGTTACCCAGCCTCAAATATTCTGTTATCACAACACAAACGGACTAAGATACCTTCTAAGCAACAGGTCCTAAAATTTTCCCTGATGAGACTTGCTTGGCTTATGTACCCACACTTGACCCAGGAAATTTAATATACCTGATTGGTTTGTATTAGTCAGGACTCACCCCGAACCTGGTAATAGGGGGTCAGCTTTCCAGAAGCACTTGGGCTTAGTGGGAAAGAAGACAAAAATGAAATTGAAATCTTGGTACTGTTGCAAGGGGGATGGGAGGATGGTAATTGTGCAAACAAACATGCACCTAAGGTTAAAAAGCATGGTATGATTTGTTTTGCATCTAAGACATCACCCCAGGCCTGTGGCTTGTCCACTTAGAGATGGGTTTTATAATCCTCATATATCAGTGTTTCCCACACTTAGCTGATGATGAGACTCACTTGGAGCTTAATTTTTTTGGAGACAGCGTTTCGCTCTTGTTGCACAGGCTGGAGGGCAATAGCGCAATCTCTGCGCACCGCAACCTCCACCTCCCGGGTTCAAGCGATTCCCCTGCCTCAGCCTCCCAAGTAGCTGGGACTGCAGGCACGTGCCACCACGCCTAGCTAATTTTTGTGTTTTTAGAAGAAACGAGGTTTCACCGTGTTAGCCAGGATGGTCTCAATCTCCTGACCTCGTGATCCGCCCACCTCAGCCTCTCAAAGTGCTGGGCTTAACCACGTGAGCCACTGCACCTGGCAGAGAGTTTGTTAAAGCTGTAGCTTCTTAAGTTCCTCCTTGGAGCTTCTATTCGATGGATCTTGGACAGGGCCTGGGAATTGTTAATTCGAAACATTCTCCAGGTGATGCTTATGAGACCACGTCCCACCTAAAAGCAATTCCAACGCATGCTCTTTCTCCTCCTAAAAGCAGGGCAGACGCACTGTGGCTGCAAAGATCTTTGGGGTGAGGAGGGGCTCAAATCATGGCAGTTCTGTCTGAAAAAGACTTTAGGAAGGTCTTTTAAAACTTGGGCATTGTGAGTATTGGTCATGAGTCTGTTAAGTGGTGAAGAAAATAATTGCTAATCCTTATTGAGTACTTAATCTGTGAAGGACGCTGAGCTGAGTGTTTTGCATGAATTATCTTCTGTAACCGATACATTTCCTTCTCTGGAGGATTTTTAGGCAAAGCAGGGACTCCCAACCTTCCAAAACATTCCTATTAAGCACTGACACCCTTATTGCTTATAAAAATTAAGATCTCCCACAATAACTATTTTATTTCAATATCCACTATTGAGAAAATATATAATATCAAGAAGTGACTTTTGCCAAAGTTGTCTTTTGTTGAAATTATGGAAACCAGCATGAGCTACCGTGATCAATTGTTAATGTATTGGAAAGACTTCTAGGATACTCAGAGGCAGTTCTGGGAGGTAAGAAGCCAGAGCGGGATGGCAGTCAGGGTCTGACTGTGCGTTGCCTCCGTTTCTATTTCCCCCTGCACCCCTGCTTCCCATGCTGAATCTGAGGTGACGAGGAGGCAGTGCCACCCCTCAGTTCCCAGTTACATATTGCCACAGGGCCACTCACCTGCACCCAAAAGCTATCTTTAAATCCCAATTTCAAGTTTCTAAAAGGGAGGCTCTAGTTGGCCGAGCTTAGGCAAGGCGTCTGCCCTGGCTCCAATTCCCTGAGACCGGGCAGGAGGGACTCGTGTGGCACAGACATGGGCCGGGAACCACGGGCCAGTTTCTACTGGGGGAAGGAGCTTGATTCTCACAGAAAAGAAGTCTCTGAAAGCTGAAGAGAAGTCTTACACAAGGCTGTTGATACAATGGCCGTGAATCAATAGCTCTTGGTTTTTTATTTTATTCATCCCAGAAGCATCTGGAAACATTTGAAAAACTGTGGTGCTGGATGTGCCTGTGGCTTCCTAGACCTACTGCAGTAACCCTTCAGTCCTCCCTGGGTCCAAGGCCAGCACGTGGGAGCCAGCGTGTTACAGAAACAGGAATAAACTGGGTGATTCTTAGGAGTCCTTGGTCTCTCTGGTCACATCCTTGGAAAGAAATGGGAGAGCGAATGCTTCACCTGCCAGAAGTGATTGGATGAAGAGCAACAGACTTCCTCCCTGCCCCTCCCCCAGGACCCTCCCAAGGGCCTTCCTCCTCCTTCCCTGGTCTGCTTCAGAGCAGGCCCAGCCACTGAGACTGCCTAGCTGGTAGTAACAGTCCAGTCTTCACTGGACGCTGACTGCCCACTGCCTGGCAGCTCCAAACTGCAGGAGACTAATAAAACAAGGCCTAACGAATGGATGGCCCTGCAGTAATAGCGAACGTTCAGATTTCTTCTTGTTGATGATTTCAGTGGAGTAGGCCAAAGGGACTCTTATTAGTATAACTAGGAGATAAAATTCTGATGAATGAAGCAATACCTTGTTGCTTAAAGAATAGTGCGTAATTAAGAGGGTTGTTGACCCTAATTAAACGATGTTGCCAAGGTAAGCCAAATAGCACTTCTGCACCAAAGAGGGAGTTTTCTGCCCAGGGCAGACTCTTCTACAAGCACAGCAGCTAACTTTGATTCTGGTGAAGTTAAGAAATGAGCTTTGTTAAGGGGGCTTTTTAACCTGCATATGGAGCTAGATCTGAAGAGTGCCAAGTGCCGGATTCTGCCTTATATAGGCCTCCCGGCTAGAGGAAGGGACGAAGACAGAATCCAGGTTCCTGCCCATCCCAAGCCTCCACTCAGGGTCTGCGGTTGCTCTTCTGAGGGTCTGGGTGAACAGGGCTAGGTGGGGACTTTTAGAGAAAGTTTGAATAAAAAAATATAACCTGCCCACAAAACATAATTTAAAATATAGGAGTAAACCTTAAAATTAATTCAAGGTATGCTAAGATGTACTGACTTTTTTCCACCGTGAGGACTTTGGTATATCTTTTAGAAATATCTAATTCTTTCTTTTAAAGGTCTGGGCATGTCTTAAGCATATTTCAGGGCTCCTCTTGGGTAAACTGTAATGAGTCAGAGAAAGAGGCGGGACAGACAATAACACGCCTGAGTTCCAACCCTGGCTCTGCATCTCAAGCAGCTCTGGGACCTTGGGCAAGTCACTTAAGCTTTCTGGCTCTCAGAAAAGTCATCCAGAAAATGGTGGTTCCTCAACAGGCTGCGGTAAGAATCAAATGAAATGTCAAAGTGCTTTGTAGACTTAGAAACACTGCACAAATATAAAAAGAGGGCCCTGTCACTGGAATATTAATTATGCAAGTGCCTGACACATGGTATGACACAACACGGTGAAAGGTTTCATGTCACAAAAACATTCACAGTACCTATAAAATTGGTCCCTACTCCAAACCTCCTCACAATAAGCACTCCTTCTTGCCAGAAGCACAGGTCTGTCCCTTCCTGATGGTCTGGTACCCACAATATCTGACCTTCTTTGGAAATGCTGTGCAAATACATGGCAAAATGAAATTGCAAATCTGGCAATAAATGAGGGATTTCATGAGGTCAGTTAAAGTGATGTTGGAGGCTTCTTAATTTAGGCAGCTAGGCCACTGACCAAGAAGTCTGCAACAGTGGTAGCCAATTCCCAGATAATGAAAGAAAAAAGAAGGGTTAGTGATGCTTCAGAAAAATGATTTTCATACCATAAACTTAAGCTCTTGCAGAAAATGATAAAAATTCAAAATTACTTGAATTTTATAAAAATTATCCTTTTGGTGGATTGTGCTACCAAAGTTAAATGTGAAGAATGAGGTAGAGGCGATCATAATTTTGTTGGAAAGTTTTCACACATAGTTTATTTCATACATTCTTTAAGAATTAGCTGATAGTTGATATTACAACTTAAATTTTGTTCAACATAAAATAAGCTTATTTTATAGTTTTTAGCTTTCTCTTCTAGGCAAAATCACAACAAGACATTCATTGTGCCTTTTTGTTTGTGTTTTGCTTCTGGGTTTTGTTGTTGTTTTTGCTATTTACCACAATCTTTTTGGTCAATGTTTTAAGTAGAGTCACTTTCAAGTGACTTTTATTTCTTCTGATATGAAGCGGTCTCAGATAATGAGGAACTTCTGTAGTTATTTAATTATGGCTGCTGCTTTTATTATTTCCCAGTGCCCTTCAATGGAAACGGTGTTGACAGTCTCCTCAAGCCCAAGAGAGGGAAAGGAATGAACTCCCAGCCTTTTGGAAATGGTAAGTCCAAGAGCTGCTCTTTCAGAGAGAAAGCCAACATGGCTTGGGAACCAAACAGTGAGAAGTGAGCCCAATTTTCTAGGTAGGTCTGACGCTGGCATGCCAGGCCAGTGCAGGGTGTTCTGGGAGAGGGCAGGGCAGAGACTGGACTGCCATGGCCTCTGTACCCCACTGACCACAGGCTGGACTGGGCCACTCTGACTTGCCAGGCCCAACACCCATCCCCATCCTCTCCAACGGTTCCCTTGCTCCCTCCCGAACACTGAGGGGGATCAAACCTTAATCAAAAGAGTTGAAGTTTCAGGATGCCCTTGATAGAACCTTTGCAGAGAGCATAGATGCTGTTGTCAGACACAACAGGGCCCACCTTACCAGCAGGTTGCTTGAGGAATTCAGCATGCCAAAATCCTTTGTACTCTGTCCCTCCAGGTCCTGGACCACCATTCAAAGAAAATAGACAGCTGGAAGATAAGATTGCAAGGTGCTGCTAGGGGAACCTGAGTTCAAATCATAATTCTGCCACCTTACTTGTTGTGCAGCCTCAGGTAAGTTACCCAAACTGTCTAAACTTGTTTTCTCGTCTGTAAAATGGGAAAGGGTTCATTATAGGTCTACCTCATGGAGTTTGGGGTGTGTCCTAGGTCGGATTCCTCAGAAACAGATCCTGAGAGGAGGATTCAAATGCATGGGATTTATTTAGGACATGCTCCCACTAAGGAAGTTGGGGAAGTGGGCATGAACCAAGTGAAACAAAGCAAGATACAGCTTCCCAGCCTGCTGCCACCAGCACTCTGGAGGATGTTATTCCTCAGAGTTTGTCCTGACCCATGCAAACGAGCCGAGTTTCCAAACTCCTGCCTGGTCACTCATTGGCTGAGGGCTAGGTTGGCCCAGGTATTCTGGCTCTCTGCACAGTCGGCAAAGAGGACCCAGAAGCTCTCAGGCAAAATCACAGGTGTGAGCCATTAGGAGGGTTATTGTGGTCAGAGACCCAAGGATCTGGGAAGAGCAGGAATGGTGTCTGCCACAGCACCGGTTAAATGACGTAATGGTAAACCACCCAGCACAGAGCCTGGTGCGGAGGAGGCACAGCGCATGAGCCATGCCAACTCTTATTGCTGCTGGAATTATTAACAATATGATTGTCATCCTTCTAGGCCCTCTGCATCAGGGAATCTGTACTATGGGCCGCAGCCAAGAAGCCAGAAGTCGAAGCCTCCACGTGAGTAAATCGTACACTCCAATGGGCAGCAAAGGAGGGGCACTAACATTTACTGAACACTTACTGTTCAAATGTCAGGCACTGTGCTGAGCACTTTACAAGAGCTGTCTCATCTAATCCTTATAACAGCCCCATAAGATGGAATTATTATTCTTATTTGTATAAAGAAACT
This sequence comes from Saimiri boliviensis, assembly GCF_048565385.1. Taxonomy (NCBI): domain Eukaryota; kingdom Metazoa; phylum Chordata; class Mammalia; order Primates; family Cebidae; genus Saimiri; species Saimiri boliviensis. The sequence continues at coordinate 29,733,609 of NC_133463.1, read as the reverse complement.
CATCCAGAAAATCAAAATAAGTTGCCCATTGTCACGCAACTAAAAAGCAATAGAGTCAGGATTCAAATGCAGTTATGTCTACGTTCTAAAGCAATATTCCTTCCACATAAGCTTCAGAGGCGGCCCCTAAAGATGATATGGCAGAGCCTGCCTGTGGCCTGCCCAACATATTCTGAACAGCACTGTGCCCAGCTCAAATAATACATATGTTAGCTTTTCTTGCAGTTAAGAATGGCCAGTAAAGGAAAGCAAAGTTATCTGGTGGGGCTCATTTAAGTAAGATGGATTCCATCAGGAGGCATTCTTTTTGTTCTTCTCCATCCTTTCCTGCTTAGAAGACAGATGAGACGGCTGGTGCACCAAATGCCATCAAGAGCCATGGAAGCTAGAGACCTGTGGATGAGCCCTGAATTTAAGATGTATTTTATATGAGAGAAAACAAACCTTTATATTACTTAAAACACTGTTATTTCTGGTTTCTGTTCTAGCAGCTGGACCCAATCCTAACAGACACAGATCATGTGACATTTATGATCTCTTTAAAAATTTTACTATCTTGAATCAAAGCAAATTACCCACTTGCCCCAGGTCCTCTGTCCTGAAAACATGTTGATGCATCTCCATGCTACAAAATCACACCCATGAAGTTCCAACACGTTGCTTTGTAAACATCAACAGGGACCAACAATAATAAACTATGAGTGGTCTGGGACTTCAGAATTTCCAGGGCAGGTATGATTTCTTACCTTTTGAAATTGAAGAAACTGGGACACACACTGAGTGACAAAGCCCTAATCTGACAGTGTTCTCTGAGACCCTGGAATCGCTACCACTAGCACTTTGACATCCATGCCTCCCCACACATTCCTCATAGGAGCTGCACCTGGCCTCTCACCTGGGAAGCAATAGCATTTTGCCCTGTGTCTTGCAGTCCTTTAAATGTCCCACTATTCAGTGGCTTGTTTTTCTGACTGCAGTCCCAGGAAACAGTGCATGAACTGAAAGCATGACAAGGACTTCAATCTATTTCCTGCCATTTGCAGGAAGAGTTGATGAGAAGCTTCAGTCGATAGCGCAATCTCCCAGTCTGGAGCACAGCAGAAGGCTTACATAACCGGGGATAGTTTGTCAGAGCAAATTTCACATGCAACTGATTCCATCACCCTGGGACTCTGGCGGAATAAATAATCACCATACACATTTTGTTAGCTACGCCTCGCTGGAGATGGATTTTAGGAAGTGGCATCCTGAAGCCTGCTTATTTGTCAGTGCTCCTTTAAGCATGGTAAGCTTTTCAGATTGGCTTTTCTAGAAAATTAGACTGTTGCCATGGCCAGGTGCCACCTGTCATGGTTACTGGCATTGTGGGAGCCAAAAGGAAGAATATGAAGGCCTGAGCTCATCTTCAGAAAAAGTGCTGGCAGAAAGCTGGGGAGACCTTTCTTTACAGAATAAAATCTTGATCAGAATTCTTGCAAAGAAGGCTCTTGACTTGATCATCACAGAATTCCAGCTTCAAGTAACTGTGTATTTCTACACCTTTCTTCCACATGTCTCTTACCTTCCCTACTCTTCAGGATACATCTGACTGATTCTGCTGGAACCACCTCAATACAATAAAAGTACATTGATTGAAAATGGCTCTCGATGGAACGAACTGAGTCTCAAGATGGGAGAGTCACTTTGCTGTCTCCAAGCAGGGCTCTGACAGGGGCCCTGTCTTGCTCAGGGGCCCCATTGTCACTAGGACCCCACTACTCAAGGACAAGGACTGGTCACGGAGCCCTTTATGTCCCACAGGAGGCACTTGGTACACAAATTCAATGGAATTGGAACATCACACCCTCCATTTGGGCTTCTTCTAACTGTGAATAGTTTCTCCACCATGAGAACGACTTTTGAGACCCTCTTATACACACTTCTCATCTATATTCAATGTTTCAGGAAAGGAGCTTTCCAACTAGCATCAGCAAAAGACCACAAACAAAATGGAAACTGCTGATAATATTGGTGAGAGGCAATGGAACCAATACCACCTTTACAGCCTAGCACGTTGTAACGTCATACTCACCCTGTCATGGGGTGCTGAGGAATACCAACATCATATTATAGTTGAGAAAATAAAGACATGGAGAGGTTACCAGATCCAAGGGGTTTCATAAGCTATTCAAATAAACACTTTCTCATGGTTTGTGAAAATCTGGACTTATCATAAAAGCAAGGTTAATAAATGCTAACTTGCTTCACCAAAGGATTCCTTTAATTTGCTTATACTTGCCAACTGTCTTCATGCTCAAAAGATATGGTTGTTAACAGAGTATTTTATATATATACACCTTTCAGCATCATGGTTGGTTCACAAAGCAAGGCTTGTGTATCCATGAAGCTTGGTTCTATTCAATCTGTATCCACGAGGTTGCAATGTAGCTGATTTCCACTCATCTCCAAATAAGAGCCTGGGGTTCAGCTGGGTGTGTCACTAAAGAGTCTTTGGTCCAGTTTCTTTGCTTGAAAAACAAGGAACGCAAATCCAGAACCCTGGTGGAAATGGTTCTGCTCTCTATGGACCAATCTTAGCCACTGCCGTGATTGATGCCAACTTGAATTACTATTGGCTATTTTGTTTATCCTTTTGGGCCTCAAGGGAAAAAAAATAAAGGGTTAGATAAAGCAATTTCTATGTTCTTCTCAGGCCTGATATTCTAGGGTTCTATATGCATGGGGAGCAGAGGCAAAAAGGTGGGCAAGGTTAGAAAGGACAGGAACAGTCACCTGGTGCAAAAATAAGGGGGATGCAGACCTTTTGTTCAGATTTCCAACAATGTCCTGCAAGTGACCGCAAGATTATCTATAATAAAGTAATGGACACATGAATTTCATCTAAGTTCTTCTTGAATTTGAGAAGTGGTGTTTGTGAAGGATCCCTCTTTCAACATTTATTAGGGAAGTGTTTCCATTAACCATTTGGCTTCTAAAGCATCAAGGGAAGGGGTCCCTGTTTCAGAGGAATTGGCATTGAGGCTGGAAACCAGGAGAACTTTTGATTTCTCTCTAAAGTGATGGTGCGCCAGCTAATTGTGGTCTCCAGGGGCCAACCCACCAGCATGAAACAAGATGAACAGGGGGCAGGGTGCAATGCTCAGAGTGAGGATCTGCTGAATAGCCCTTGACTTACATGCTTTCCCCTTAAAAAGCAAAGGCATTAGGTTTATGGATGTGTTCATTGAGTGAAAGAAGGCCCAGTTTCTTCTGGGCAAGCTACTAAGACAAAAGTAACGGCCAGTGACAGAAGGAGCTTCAGGGATTCCTAACAAATTAGTGCTCCCTGCATTTCAATCTGTCTGCTCAGCCCATAGCCAGCTGCCCAGGCCTAGCTAGCTCCTCTAGGAACAGGAGGAGCAGTATCATTTCCAAGGCTCTGGTCCCATGCAGCATGAAGAGGTGATAATGGGCTCAGCTTAGGATTTTCTCTCTCTAGAGAATATCTCTTTCCTTCTCCCTGTGATGCATCTGCATCCACTCCATCTTGAGTTGGATCCCACTGAATGTGATGTTGGATAGACTATCCCTATAATTCTGCCCTATTTTCCATGCTTCCATGATTACAAGGGATGTGGCCTGTCCACCATAGATGTTCCAATTGCATGTGATGTTCCAATTACGTTGAATTTGGGTACTGAGTGCCTACTGTGAACCAGGTACTGTATTTTGTCTGGGAAATAGAAGGCTCAGTGACCAGTCCCGGTCCTTGAGTGGTAAGACCCTAGGGACAAAAGGGCCCCTAACACCCTCTATTCACACAAAGGTCCCAGGGTGTGGTTTGGGGCTTTTTTTTAAACCGAATTTGGCACCTAGCATATCATGGAGCTGCAATCTACATTCATAATTTTAAAGCCTGTATCTATTTTTTTCGTGTGTACTCGTTAGAATTTTTTCTGCTCTAATTCTTATACCTTATACACTTCTTGTTTCCTAGGCCATACCAGCCTCAAAAAACTCTGGGACTAATTAATAAGGCTCTGGACTACATCCAGTTTTGTTAACAGGCAAACTACCCCTTACCTCACATTCATATCATGTGCCCCATATCTACTTTGTGTCACACGAACACCCCTGTAGGCCCTAAATCACTCCTATATCAAGTCAACCATATTTAAATATACCCATAGCCTTCATTTAGAGACACATAGGTAGATGGAGAGACAGAGTTACAGAGTTCTATACATAGTTATCTATATTACATATTCTTCTACATTGTTTTGCTATAAATTTTGGAAAGGATGTTCAATTTTCATATATTTGAGTTTGTTAAGAATAAAGTATTTTATTGTTATGATCCAAACCTTTCATATTTACCTGTAACTATATGAGACCTATACATAATCTATTATTAGATGAATGGCCTAATGTTACATTTTGAAAACACCTAATTATTCATTAATTTTGGCTTTGAAATTTTCTTTATGTATTAATAGTTAATAAATATTTTTACAACACCTGAAAAGTTTATAGGCCTCTGATACGTTGACCTACGAATAAACAACTCTGTTCTTCTCCCTCTACTCCCAACCCTACCTCAGCCAATCCCAAATTCCCTTTGTAGTGATTCCAAGGACTTCTTGATCCCATATCCTTGCTACTAGCTAGATATTGCTACTGGGTTCCTATTTCTGTTGCACTGGGTTCCGTGGTTACCTGAGATGACCACACTCCCAGTGAGCTCTTTATTCTCTTAAGGAATAAGGCTCCCTCTTTTGGAGTTTCAATCAAGTTCCCTAACCATTAGGCCACAAGATGTGGCTTCTCCATGGGGCATTTTCCTCCCTGCTATAGAACATGTGTCTCAAAAGGGACACCAGAACCTGACTCTCCCTTTCATTGGGGTGAATTCCTGATCCCCTCCTCACCAGCCTTCATCTCCTCACCTTGCATCATAAGTCAAGCTTAGCATCTTGTGGTCTGACTGTAAATACCAATGCACTTATTTTCCAGAGTCTGGATCTTACAAATCTGTCTTGGCATCCCAGAGTGAGCCTACACTCACCTTATGATAGCACTTTACACCTTCCAAAGAATCTTTATGCAAGATAAACGATGTCTGACTCAGAAAGATGTTCTCTCCTAAGAATATTTTGACTCCTAAGAATAATACCATTAAAACCAAAATTATGTCATCATGGATGTGTTTTGTACTGAAAGGATTTTCTGGAGAAAACTCCATTAAGTCCACTGGACTCCTTGATCAACCTTCTTAAAATAGCCTAGTTAAATCCTCTTTAATTTTTCCCATTTTAATTCATATTTTATTTAACAGAAGTTATCTGATTGGGATTAATTTTTTCCTATGCCAATTTTATATAAAGCTTGACCCATTATTCAATTGGGTTGTTTATATCAAATATTATGGTTGTTTAACTTTTGTCCTTGAAAACTTACTATATATAGGAGATTGTAAGATTTCTTATATATAGTAAGAAAACTTACTATATATAAGAACATAGACATTGTTCTACAAAGTTCAATGTTCCCAAGTCAGACTGCACAGATGAGATTAGATTTTAACCACTAATGGCTTTAATTTCTGTTGATCACTTCTACCAATGACATTCATTATGAACCATATTTAAAAAAAAAACTGAAAATGGTGTCTCTTTCACAGCAAAGCCACAAACTCATGTCCTTAGTTAGATCTTCCAGAGTAGGCCTCTCATTTATGGCTGGACTATAATACAGTGAATGAATAAGGCAGGAGTTCTAGAATTGAACTGTCTGGGTTACGTTGGGCAAATATCGAATTTCTCAGTTTTCCCATTTATGAACTGGGGTCAATATTAGTACCTAAACCACAGGGTAATTGTGAGGATTAAAGCAGAATTCACGCAAAGTGCTTCACATAGTACACTGCATGGAAAAACGGTGTAAGATGTGATAGTTCTTGTTATTACTCCAACCACCTTAAACATTCTGTTATCTATTACTACAGTTAACAAACCAGCCCAAAACCTGATGGTTTAAAATAACAGCAGTTTATCACTCAGTAATATTTAATTGTATAGGCACAGCACATTTTGCTTATCCATTCATCAGTTAATGGACATTTAGACTGTTTTCACCTTTTGGCTATAGTGAATAGTGCTTCTATGAACACTGGTATATACAAAAAGAAAGAAAGTAGCGATATGTGCTACAACATGTTTGCACATTGAGGACATTATGCTAAGTGAAGGAAGCCAGTCACAAAAGTGTCTCCATAGAGACAGGAAGCAGATGGGTGGTTGCCAGGAGCTAGAAGGGGCAGGGAATGAGAAGTGACTGCTTAATGGGTACAGGGTTTGCTTCTGGAGTGATGAAAATGTTTTAGAACTAGAAAGAGGTAGTGGTTGCACAGCATTATATAGATACTGCATGCCATGAATTACATACCCTAAAATAGTGAATTTTCTGTTATGGTGTATTTCACTCAATTTAAAAAACCATCATAACAGCAATTTATTATTTCTCATGACTTTGTAGGACAGCTGGGAGTCTCTGTGGGCTTCACCTAGGCTACATTCAGCAGGAGGGTTGGCTGAGGGCAGAGCCTCTCTTTCACCTAGTCTCTCATCACCAAGGAGGCCAGCCAGTCAGAGCTTCCAGCAAATCCCCGTGAGCAAGCACTTACCAAGTCTCTGCTTGCGTCACGTTAGCTGATGCCACATTGACCAAAACAGGCCACATGGCTAGGCCCAGAGTCAGTGTAGAAGATGCCTACACAAGGGCTTGATCTCAGGAAGTATAATTCACTGGGGGCCATTATTGTGATAATCTCTACAAGCATCATTCTAATCATCTCCCCCAACTTGACCTGGTCTGAAATGACTCTTACTAACTAATCGTGACTAACAAGGAATAGAAAGCTTGGGCTGCTTGGCTTTAGAAGAGTAAGATACTAGTCTCAAATGTATTCAGAGTCCTTAGAATAAAAGGAAACGCACCTTCTTTCAGCATTTTTTTCCAGAAGTGCCCCTGTATTTAAGTTCAATGTTTTTGATCAGAGACCCCTTGTTCTGATCAATTTAATGTGAAGCAGCTGAATGAAGGGCAGTGGCAATGCAACATGATGATCATCTTCACAGTGACCAACTCTAAGTGTTCCAGAGTCACCACCCTGACACTCCCGGGGAGTTAGTCCTATCAGAAAGGGCTTCTGGCAGCTCTATTGGGAGGGGCTCCCACAGCCAGGGCTGCCTGGTAGACAGAGTGCCCACAAGCTAACCGGTGTTTATGGAAGACAGGCACACCCACTACCTTACTTTAGTCCTGCAAGTTGGTACTTTCATGATCCCCATTCTGCAGATGAAGAATGTGGTGGGACAGGAGATGCACTGCCCAAATACCCTTTCTGGAGAGAAGGACTTGCCTCCAGCTGTCAGCTCCTTCAGGGTGTGCTTGCCATAGAGAGCCGCTTTGCCCAAGGACGTTTCTTTCCAGACAGCCCAAGTGCAACAGCTGACAGTGGCAGAAGTACAAAGACCCATAAATGGACACCTCTCTGGGCTGTGTATGCTCCAGAGCTCCCAATAGAGTTTGCCGATCAACTTCTCCCTCTGCCCCATTCTACCCCCTCCCGCTATAGTTCATACATGTTGATCCATAATAAACACTTGCCACCTCCCATCAGTGAATCTGGGCAAGTCGCTTTGTCTCCCTGTATTGCCCACTTCACAAAGGGTCAACAAGATGTAGAAATGCTGGTGAGTTTACAGCAAAATATGTTGACCCCAATATCTGTTCTTTGATCTACCAGTGTGTCAATATTCTTGGATTCTCAGATATACTCACCCCTGGTTTGTTCAAATGGTTACAACTATTGATCACCATGTGCTGGTCACTGTGGTGATAGTATTGCTTCATGTTATTTAACACTCATAAAAATGCTATGAAACAGGCACTGTCAGTGGTAGATTTGTTATTTTCTATTCCGCTGTTTTCAGAGACATTTAGATCTGGTGAAATCTGTTAAGCAATTCTAGAAGTTTGAGTTTGCAATATTGGGAGTAGGACATGGGGAGAGCGGAATTGCCCTGTGCATAGAGGAAGAATTTGGCACTCTGAGCAATCTAAGAGGACAGGAGTAAAGAAAGAGGAGAAAGAACTCTGAGTGAGACAATACGCTGCTTATTCAGTATCCTGATTGTCCATAAGGTATATCAACCTTGCAAAGTGCTTGCTGTGAAGAGGTTTTGTGGAAACTGGGGCAGGAGCTGAGTGTTGAGTGTGGGCTGATGGTGCCGAAACAGGCTACAGCGCCTGTCGGGATTCTGGCTGGGACAGAGGACTCCACATGAGCATAAGCCCTATTTCTGAAGAAGGATTTGGGCTTCCCTAAACTATGGCCTGTAGGACTGAGTCCTAGGCATTGCTTTCAAAATCACACAATATTTGGTGGAGCACAGGAGGTCCTGAACCTTTATCTGGGCTAGGTATGATTATGGCTGTATTAAAGATCAAGAAACTGGCCCTCAGAAAGGTCAAGCTATGTACCCAAGGTCATCAGCAGTCAGTGCTGGGGCCAAGATTCAAACCCACATCTGTCTTGTTGCAAAGCCAGTGTCCCCATGGCTACCCCAACACCACCCAGTTCCTTCCTCTGCCACCACCACCGCTCTGCTCCAGGCCCACCATAGTCTGCCATTCTCACACAGCCAACCATGGTTTTCCTGCCAGGTCCAAGCATAGCCCAGAAAGTGGAGCCACCAGGCCGCAGCAGACCATCACTGGGGCACAGAGGCAAGAGGGGCCGAGAAGACAAGTGCCATGGCACCTCCTGTGGCTTCACCCTACACCTCCACTTCCAGTCAGCCCCTTGCCCTCCCCACCCACAGCCACATGCCTCCTGTGCAAGCAGGAACCCTTTGGCACTGGAGCCGGAAGCAAGGGATCCAATGATGGGCCAGGCTCCCAAACAGAACACAGGGAGAGCCCGGGCCCTGCCAAGACCACACGCCGCAAGAGGGACCCCTCCCGACCACCTCCTCTCAAATAAACAGCAGCGCAGCACTGCCCCGAGCCAGGGCCAAAGCACGAGGGCTGCCAAAGTTTCCATTAGGAAACTCTCCTTTTCTGTGCTGAAAATATAGCTTTCGGAGTCTATTCTGGGTTGAGACCTCTGTGTGATCTTGGGAGCCACTTTCAAACTGACTTTTCCTTCATTTAGATTCTCCAGGGATGAAGAACGCCTTCACTTCCCACTCCCTCAGCACACACCCTTCTCCAAATAACCAAACAAAACTCCTAGTTGTTTAATAAAGTGGTTTTACTTTTTGTTTTGGATATTTTTTTCTTTTTCTTTTATTTTTTTGTGCTATGGAAATCAGAGAACAAATCGCTCCTCTAGGTAGGGATGGAGACTGGAATGCTCCACCGTTTACAGGCGTGTATATGATTGGGTTGGGGGGTTGGGAGGACCTCACAGTGGCCGGCAACAAATCGGACACCAATCCTGCCCTAGCCATGAGGCCGGCTGAGCCCCTCAACCAGCTGAAGGGGCCGACAGGAGCTTCCTGTAATGCTGCCTGTTGGTTCTCCAGCTAACTTCCAGCTGCCACCACCCCAGGAGGAGGAGGAAGAGAAGACTTCCCTGTTGAAGGCCTCAGTCCTGAGTGCTGGGCTGCCCCTGCTGTCCCCATTTTTTCTCTGAGCATCACTTCATCACTCCATCCCCCCAACAGCTAACTCAAATACAGAGCTAGGCCAGATTACAGACGAGAAGAACAGAGGCACTCAAAGGGCCGAGATAACTGCATCATCCCCTCGGGCTCCGCCTTGGGACGGGAAAAGGCTCCCTTTTCTGGGTAGTCTCGTTTCCTTCCGCTCTAAACCTCATCCTTAGAGCAAAGCTTTCCCTCTTTCTCTTTCTCTCTCTGGCCCAAGGCTGGGCACACCCTCTGGATTCCTTTGATTGCTAAAGGAGGAAACTGTCTATTCTGCTTGGACCCAGGCTCTCTGCTTGGACTTGAGGGTAGAATTATTTGGACATGCACCCCTCCCAACCTAATGAGCCCATTTATGTCCCGCCATGAGGGCTCTCCTTTACTCGTAATCCCACATCAAAGTCTGGACACTCCAATCCCCTACATTTTGAGCAATGCATCTAAAATTCTCTTAATTCCCTTGTACCCGTCTCCTCTGTCACCACAGCCCAGCCTAGCCAAGAGGGAAGCACACTAAACCACCACCACCACCAAGCACAGTCCATCTCTTTCTCTGACTCGTTCTTGGAATGAGTTTGTGTGGAGCATTTCTCACTAACAATCTTTTCCCCAGTGTTATACGTTCATTCTAGTGCTGTCCTGCTCTGTCCAGAAGTGAACCCTGCCATCTCTCTGAGCCTCAGGGATGTCACCTATATGGTCAGTCTTACATCCATCCTTTAAGTGGCACCATCCAGGGTTGGAAGATGCCCCTGCACCTGTGTGTCCCACTGCCACCCTCGTTCATGAGGTGTATCCTGTGCTGGGTTATCCACAGAGGAACAGAGCTATTGTATAGAGATCGAACAACTCCCAAGCCTCCCTAAAGTATGAACCCTGTGGCTCCTAGGAAAATCCCATCCCCAATTCTCGAGGTGCCAGCCTGTGTCACCTGACCCTGTGCCTCTGCCCCGGGGAAGCCACTTCATCTGTAGGTAGTGGCCGTTAGCCTCACTTTTTGGACTTCCAGCCTCACATGCACACAGACAGCAACTACTGTCTGGATTCTCTGTAGCCAAGAGGCACATCAGATATACAGAGGAAAAATAGCAAAACCTTAAGAAAAGAATCATAGTAATTAGGCACAGTTTGATGCTTTGAGTGTTTAAAGCACATGTATGTTGCATAGAAGCTGCAACCAAATTTCGACCATATAAAGACTGTGATGCTGTGTAGAAAGGCAGGGTAGAGAGTTGCTGATGCTCGATGCCTGACCCTGGTCCGGATCCTTATAAATAAGTGTTTTTGATTCTTGTCCCTCCCACTTCCTTACTAACAAGGATGACCTGGGAATGGAGTGCTTCTTCAGCAGGCATCTATTGTTTTGGCCTGCCCAGCATCCATCCCGCTTCCTCTGGTACTAGCACTATGATTTATTTTCATCTGGAAAAAAAATCATCCCTTTCCTATTGTCTGTTCTTGTAGCTCGGGTGGAGCTGCCCCCTTTCCTGGCTCCAGGGCTTGGGCAGTGACCCAGTTCTTAGCAATTGATTCAAGTGTTCATAATGACCTAATAAGCCAAGTTAATCTCAGGACTTTGTTTTTTGTACTGGCAAGGAAGAAATACTTTCATGCTTTATTACGGTTACTGAAAGGGTAAGAGTTGCAGGCCTAGAGCACTGAGACACCATCTTGCCCCAAGGAGGAAAGTATCTGCCCCTAGATCAAGTCCTGTCTGAAATCCCGATTGCCCCTGGACTTCCCAGTTCTATACATAATTTGAGTCTTGTTTTTTTTATAACTTCCATCTAACTCCAAACTTTTATTCCTCTTTTATAGATTAAAAAACAAAAAACAAAAAACACTTATAGAAGCTAAGAAACCTTCCAGGTTCCACACACTAGCTAGAAGCTCTCGGGGTTTTGATATGAACACAGATATTCCTAACTCCAAGTTTTAGCTGTCAAACTCGGCAAACTTCCATTATATTCCGTTCCCTTCACTCTGTGCTCCAGACCCAACTCTAGTAAACATTCAGCAGACAACCATTCTGGAACATGTGGTGTTGCCATCAGGTACCCAAAGCCAGTGACTCCAGCCAGGCTTCCTTGTACCACCATCCATATCCATTGCGCTTTCTTGATTCCAGCTGGAGTTTCAGTTTGGTTGCGAAGGCCAGGGCTTTCAAACACAGACTTCAAGCCAGCTACAAGGTAGGCATGTTCTGCAATCTGCATTTTACCATTTTCCTTTAGCTAAGAGATCCATATCATTTTCCCACAATTGCATGTTGACCCAGGGGCTACTGGAGCACTCAGGGAATGAGAACTACCCATGGATTACTGGCAAACTGTCTCTTTTTAAACTGGCTTGGGTCACCATGGTTCCAGCACAACTAGGGCCAAGGAGCATTTAAAATACCAAACAAGGTGGGGTGAGGCAGCAAATCCCTTACACCCAACTTGGATTAGAACAAACCCATGGAAAGAGAGCTGAGAAATGCACAGGGCATACCATGTTGGGAATGACTCTGCCTGTTTTCCCCCAGCCCTCAACTCAGAAGTAGTTGAGATAAATATCAGCTTTTCTGGGAGAACAATATAACAAAAGTCCAACAACAAAAAGAATGGCCTCCCAAATGGTGATTTTAGCAAAGTTGCTGGGCTATGGGGAGGTTCTCCATCTGGAGGTCTAGAGCAATCGCTACTTGGGGGGATTGTCAGTTTCAAATGATGACAACTAATCCTAGCCAAATTGTTGTAGAATCAACACAAAATTATCAGGAAAGTATGTGCTTGTGTTTAATCTGCTCACAGGATTATGCTAGAAACTGGTCCAGATTGAGAAGACTGTCTTTAACCAGAGGCCAAACTGAAGTTTTGGCAGCTGCTGTAGCATTTTGCATTATTCAGATGCCTCAAATGTAACTGTTGAAATAAATGTTCATGCTTAACTTGAATGCAAGGTGCCACCACTTGATTTCCATACTGCTTAGACCCACAGGGAAACCAGCAAAAAAGTCAACCATACATGATAAAGCTACCAGGACTGATACTTAAATTCACAGCTGGGGTTAACATCTCTTGCCAAAGCACCGAATACTTTTTCTAGGAGGGCAGCAATACTGATTTAACACCTAAAAATAATTTTCTTGACCAAAAAGCCTCCGAATCATTGAGAAATATTAATATATGCATTTTATTTGGAAAGAATTAATAGTAACAGAAAATACAAAATTAATCCCATTGATTAAAAAGAATTTAAAGCACTTCCATTGAATCATGAGTAGAACAAAGAAACTCACAAAATCTTCAAAGAAGAATCTGCTGTAATGCCCTGTAACCACTTGGTCATATGCTGGCTTTTGTTAAGTTTTTGTTTCATGTTTTCACTGAGCTGCTCACATGTATATATATACATACACACACATCTATATCTATATCACCTATCTATTACTCTTCCCATTTAGATGAAACAGTAAGTGCAAGCCTGTATTCTACAGGGCCTTTGACCCTATGGTACCTAACTCATGCCTGAGATCACAGAAGGTACTAAACAAGCAAGCTGTCTGAATTGACGAATTAATGTTGACTAGCCCCCCCTTCTCCAAGGTGTTCTGGCAATGGTGGTCATGGAGCCTCCTGAGCCCCTGGCCTTAGGATTGTGTGGCGAGTGCCTATCCAACGGCAATGTTCCTTCTTCCTTGCAGTTCCCAGGGAAATAGTCTTAGACAGCCCAAGCTCGTCATAGTAACAGCCCCCTTTGCCAGCCATTTGTCTAAGGGTAAAGACTCACTTCTGACCAAAAAGATATAAAGCAAAGTCCATTGGGAGGCTTCAGGAAGTATTCTCCTCCCCAGCAAAAGAGAGAGGGTTCTAGGAGAGAAGTCCCAGGCGGCTCCTTTTCCCAACTTTCCTGTTTTGAACACTGTATTTAAGGATACGATGCCTGGAACAGAAGCAGTCATCTCAGGGCCATGAGACAAGTCTGAGGACAAAAAGTGTTTGCCAAATACAAAACTTTTGGAGGGGAAGGACTGGAAGGAAGGAAAGAATCTGGGAGCTTGATAAGTGAGCAGCTAAAACTAAGCATTGGATCACTTACCTCCAGATTCCTTATCACAAAAATAGTACCCGTCCTTATTCCTAGGCTTAAGTCAGGCTTTATGTTATTTGCAACTGAAAGCATCCTAACTGATTCATATCACCCTTGTTAAAAACAGGAGTAATTATGTCTCCCCTCTTCCAGGAGGGAGGGTATGCTATAATTGAGAGAACAGAGGTTCGGGAGCCAAACAGACTCCAGTCAGACAGAATTCTGGCTGCATAACCCTAGGCAAGTTTCTTAATTTTCAAAGCTTCAGTTAATTAACTATAAAATGTAGGTAATAATGAAGACTTCATAAGCTATGATAAAATAAAATAAAATTAAAATAACAACTATATATTAAAGTCACTTAGGCATGTAGTAAGTGCTCAATAAATGTTAATTCCTTACTTTTTTACTTTCCACATAATCCCTGTGTGGAGTAGAAGGTCAATTAATTTTTTGCGAAGGGGAAAGCTCATTCCCATGATAATACCAAGAAACCTTGATTTGATTTTTCATCATGTTTCTTATTCTAAGACAAGACAAATGATAGGGATTGCTGTCCATGTGGGAGGCTGGAGCTCAAAGAACAGATTCTAATCAGCAGGCCTGCCAATGTGGCCTGTACACAAACAAATCCCTCACTTAGGAGCTGTTCTTGCCTTTTGTCAAGCCTGATGCTATCTGTGACTCAGCCTCATCAAACCATCTGCTTAATGCCTCTATTCAGAAAGGCCCCCACTTTCTGGGCTGTTTTGGGCCAGCAGGGTCTCTGTTTCCCATAAACTGCCCACAGCTGAGAGCCTTTAAAATGTGGACCCAACTTCTCAGTGGGCAGTGATCCCTGAGTGGGTATGCATCATGCCCTGGCAGCCCTAGGGTGGTGTGGGCCTGAGGACAAGCAGCAGGCAGTCAAAGCTGGCTTGCTGGTCACTCTCATGGCCTTCCTGGACACACACCTAGGTATGGCCCCACACACATATGTGCATGCACACACACACACACACACACTCTCTCTCTCTCTCTCTCTCTCTTTCCACACTTTCCCTCCCTGGTGATTAGGCACAGTGATCGCCACCCCTTGGAGAGCTGGGAATGTATCTACAGTCACACACTGTCCTTCCTCCTTCCTGAAGGCATGAGCACAATGCAACCTAACTCACAGACTCATTCTGCAAACCCCCACCAGAGAGGCAGCGCAGAATAATGGCTAAGAGCCTCTAACCCGAGCTCCAGAAATTACAACTTACGTAACCTTGGGCAAGTAGTCACGTTTAACCCCTTTTGAGATCTTTTATCTTATCTGGAAAATGAGGATGATAATAGAATTGTTGCGATAATGTGCATAATGCGCTTAGCACTGTGCTTGGCATGTGGTACCCACTCCATAAAATGGACTCTCCCAGTCCCCGTGTATATTAGGAAGAGATCATCTCCTGCCAAAGGACAACCCCAAGGCATGGCCCGCCCACCATCTTAATTGGCCATGGCTCATAGGATCAACACTTACACTAGTCCAAAATATTTGTCAGATACCTCCTATGTGTGGGCATTTGAGATACAGCAGCAAAGATCTTTTAAGAGCTTACAGTTTAAGGGAAGAAACAAACTCAGAGACAAAATCATAATCATGAATCGTAAATCCTATCAAGGAAAAGAAGAAGGAGCTGTTAGAAGGAGTACAAAGTGAGCAGCAGGAGTGGGAGTATCATTTTACTGAAAGTCAGATAAGATCTCTTGCTGAGAGAACAGCATGTAAGCTTGCAGGGACTCAGTGTCCCTCACATAAATGCTAGAAGGATAATAAATGGTCCTCAAGCCACAGGTGGCACTAGTCGCAAGACAGGTTTTCAAAGCAGAAGATGAAGAGATCTCCTGATGATATGCTGGGGCCCCGCAACCTTGCTGCCTTAGGAACAATCTGCTCTGTAATCATAACCACCTCCAGAAGGTGCCCGGGTTCCAAAGGCCTCATCTTGCACCCCTGTCCCCCTCTAAGTGCCCTGAATTGTCTCACAAATCATCTAGTGCCACAGCACTTGGAAAAGCAGCACTGGGCTTTGATGACCATATTTTCCACCTAGTCTTGGAATTCAGTCTATTTAGTATTGAAGCTCAAAGTAATTTTCCCCTGGATTTACTCACTCTGTTCCACTCTGCAGGTTTAACCTCCTGTCCAGCTTGATTTTCAGTGAAACCACTTTCAGAGATTGTTTTTGTTCTATCCCAATTTTCTGGAGTCATTTAAATTCAAGGGACCTCTTAGGAGATCGCAGATTATATATACATGTCTCTGCATAGAGAGAGAGAAACATCCCTGGGAAAGTCACCGTCCAGAATCACATTGGCTTTGCCTTTTCTTGTTTTCAATCACTGACTCGTGCTGTGGAACATTACTAAAGCAGTGTACATGGTAGATTTCCAACATTTTTCATTTGCTTTCCTGCTCTCTTCCATTTCCCTACCTGATTTCCAATGTGACAATGATTTGGTGCCACTGTGGTTTTGGCCCAATGCTTTGTGCAGGTAATAGCTTCCCTCTCCCATCTCTTTTAATCCATTTCTATTAGGTTCATGCTTCTCCTTCACTTGAAGTTATTCCCAGTCTCTACTCCTGGGCTCTTCTAACCTGTCTGTAGTTTGTCACTGATGTCTTCACCAATTTCTAAGAACCATCCATTTGCTTATTCATTCAGTGCTTAATGAGCACCTACTATGTGTAGGCCACTAAGCTGTGGGAATACAAAAATGATAAACACATACTGTTTGTTGTTATTCTTCTGTGATCTAAGGATCACATAGTCTCTGGTGGGAGCAGCCAGGTAAACAGGTAAGTACAAGTCATTACAATGTTAATGCAGATTGAAGTGTGGGCAAAACATTGTGGAAATAAAGAAAAGGGAAGGATTAATTCAGCCTTGAAAGATGAAAAACAACGGCACAGAACAAGTATATCTGAGCCGTATCTGAAAGGGCTTTCTTGCTGAGCAAACAGATTGTGTAAATACGACTGTTCAGAGAACCAGCTATGCTTCGTATTGGCTGGAGCACAGCGCAGGATGGCAAGGGGAGAGAGTTAGATACAAAATGAGAGGAGTTTGGGAAAGGCTGGTAATGGCCAAAATATAGGTCAACTGAACAGTTAATTGTAATTGACTGTAAATATTAAATAAATAAAAATCCACACGCTTGTAGTGACAGTAAAGAAATCATCCCCTTACTTGAGACCACTGGAGGTTATTATTATACCAACTTCTGATGCTGAAAATAGGTGATTAAAGGGAAGGAATTAAGTCTTTACACTGCCTTTTTAGGAGAAAATATAGTTCCTGCCAGATGATGAAAGATCTTTCTTATACCAGAATACCAGCTGAAAGAAAGTCAGTGTCATGAGTGGGAAAATTTTAAAAGGTGGGGGGATTATCCCGATTTTAAAAAGACTAAAGAGATACAGCAGTCAAATGGAATGCCTGAATATTATTAAATCCTGATTGTAAAACTAATAGGGTAAGATAACCTTGGGAACAATAGAGAAATCTAAATATGGACTGGATACTAGATGGTTATTTGGGAATCAATTTCCAGTCTTATAGTGATCTTGTGATTATGTGGTAAACTTTTTTTTTTTTTTTTTTGAGACAGAGTCTCTCTCTGTCACCCAGGCTGGAGTGCAGTGGCATGATGTCAGCTTGCTGCAACCTCCATCTCCCAGGTTCAAGCGATTCTCCTGTGTCAGACTCCCAAGAGGCTAGGGTTGCAGGTATCTGCCACCATGCCCGGCTAGTATCCTTATTTTTAATGAGATCCACACTGAATATTTAGGGGTGAAGCATCATGCAACTAATTCAAATGGTTCAGCAAAATAAACATATGTACACACACGAAAATAGACAAACTAAATATGACAGAAAGTTCACAATCACTGAACTTAAGTTGTAGGCATACAGGTGGTCATTGTACTTTTCCAAATATTTGTAAGTTTTTGTGATAAGGAAGCTTGGAAGAAACAAAAGGTAAGGCCACATAATGGAGGGCCTGTAGGAGCTCCTTTGGGATTCTGGATCCTACTGCTGAAGGTTTTAACCAGTGGTTGACATGATCAAATTTGCATTTTAGAAAGCTCACCGATGTATTGCATTTGCTCAACTACCATTTATTGATCACCCACATCAAATGTTGAGTGAACCCCGAGGTGGTGCTGCGGGAGATACAAAAACCAAAAAGGCATTGCCTGGCCAGAAAAGCATTTACCATGTAATAGAGGAGACGAGACATAAAACACTAAGCACAGGGTAAAGCCTTCATGTTAGACGAGGTAACTGGGAGACCTGGGGGAAAAGGCAGGTGCATGGTGTTATCTTGTGTCTAATATCTGCAAAATTATCTCAGAAAGGATAAAACTACAGCGATTGAAAACAGCCTGTCAGCTCTAGCTCCTGAACTTTCCTTATTTCTAGATGGCAGAACCCTAACCCCACGAGAGACACTAGAAAATACAAGATTTCCTTGAGGTAGGTTGTAGGAATGTGACCCATTTCTACCCCAAAAGACCTGACTTAGGTCTCCTGAAATACACCAGGGACTACTGAAAAAGGTCTTGCCTGATAAAAACAGAGACACGTAAGAAGGCCCCCTCCTCCTTTCTTCCTGCCTCTAAGTGCAGTTGGGTGAGGCTGTGATGCCTGGAGTTGGCGAATCGTGAGGGGAAAGCCAAGATGGCAGACTCAGATACCTACTATCATTAAGCTGCTGAGGCCTGCAACCTGACAACCTCCCATTACCAGACTTCTTCTTATAAAAGCAAAATTTCCCCTTCTCCAATTCATTTATATGCAATTGTTGATACATATGGCCAAAAACTGTACTCAGCCCTCATCTACAAGCATACTGTATCTAGAGCCAATCCTAACCTTTGAACAATGCAGTTGAAGGAAGCCTCACCCACCACTGAGTCAAGTCGGTCCTGCTCCTAGTTATGATCACATGCATGCTGTAGTTTGGGATGGTTAAAAAGTTTCATATTCATATGCCAACTCAGATTGATTGGCCACAACTCGCTAATCTGCTGTGCAGAAAGTTAAATACAGGTCTGCGGGGGAAAAAAGTGTCTAGATTGGTAGTGCCAGACATCTGCCCTGGGCCACATGCCTACCGTTGGAATCAGAAGCCCCAAGTTTGAGTCCTGGCTCTACTACTTTTGTGATTTTGGTTATGTAACCCCTTTGAGCCTTCTGATGGGACAGTTGTTATAATCAAGATAATGTAAGTAAATATGCTTTGTAAACCATGAACTGTCACACAGATGGTAGCTACTTTGTCTTATACTTGCTCTGTCACCCAGGTTGGAGTGCAGTGGCACAATCTCAGCTCGCTGCAACCTCCACCTCCCAAGTTCAAGTGAGTATCTGTCAAACCTCAGCTGAGGACCAGGGTGACAGGACAGAGCGAAAAGAGAAATTCAAGGCTCGAGCCCTGGATGGTCAGTAGCTGGACACCTGACAGGAGGGCCCAAGGCCAGAGTTTCAGGTGGACGTGAATGAGCAGTAGTGAGGTGTGACCCTGAACAGTAAAATATAGTTGGAGAAGATTCCAAAAGCAGAAGTGAAGACACTAAGGGCAAATAAAGACAGAAACCATGGACTGGATAGCTCTACTTTTTTATTGTCCCAAGACCTAAGGAATATGACCCTACCCATCAGTAACAGTGGCTCCCCATGGCTAAGGACTTTTCTGAATCTTCAGAGGGGCAAGTACATTGGCCAAAGTTCCCTCTCTAGGTGGCTCCAACATGCCTCCCTAGGGCAGTGTGTCGTTTCCTCTGTTGCAAACCACTACAATAGACTAGAATGAAGAAACTCGAAGTGCAAGAAGAAATAATCCAAAGTTGGTAGAGATCTTTGGTAAGCTCAGGGTGACAGGACCATTTTATTTTTCTCTGCTCCCTCGCCTATAGACTAGCACTAACCTACCACACTTCCAAAAATGCTCAGGAGGTAACAGTTAAGAAATCAAGAAGAGGGTTTTTTAATAACAAAAGTCAAAGCTAAAAGGGGGGCCAAGGACTCTTAAGATGAGTCAGAATGACCCAAGAGGCTCTCCCTTTCCAGGTTATAGAAGACCTGAATGCCTTGTGAAGCCTGACCTAAAGGTCAAGGGTGAGGGAGGCTTCCTTTAGCCCCCTCTCCAACCCACATGGATCTAAAGCATTCACCAGCCCCATGCAGGAAACTAGAAAAAAGAGATTGGCGGTCAATCCCAGGCAAAAGCAAAGAAGAAATCTATGGTGGGTGGGTCGGTGGGCAGGGTAGGGGGGTGCAGGTGAAGGAAGAACAATTCAAAGTTGTATTTGTTCATAGCTATATCTCCAATGTCTACACTAGAGACTGATTCATATAAGAGGCAATGAATGAATGAGCCAATGGAGAAGTAGTAAATCCCAGATTGAATGGGTTGCCCAAGGAACTGAAGAGAGGTGGTTGAAAGAGGGCCTGGGCAACAGAGGCCCCGAACCCACAGGGAAGCAGGTGCATAAACTTAATTGAACTGGGCAGAGAGCCCCTCCCAAGTCATAATCCAAGCAGACTCTGAGTGAATCCTGAGAGGAAACTCAAGCCTTCTGCATTCCACATATCAGAACAACTCCAGGAGTTTAAATTTTGTTTAACATGCAAAATTAAGAGATTCTACATAAAGATACTGTTGATAAACTGAAGACTATTTCCACTTGAGTCAAGAGCTACATGTCTGTGCATTCTTGAACCAGACTGCCTGAGTTTAAAGCCTGGCTCATTCATTACCAGCATGATCCTGAGTAATTTACTCGACCTTTTTTACCCCATTTCCTCAACCCATCCCCTCATTAGATATAGTTATCATTTGTCCTAAGGACTCAATATATTAATTGTGTAATACTTGCAATAGTGCCTGGCACATGATATGCCTCAATACAATTAACTACCGTAACATGTGAGGCACATATGTGTCAAAAGAATACAAGTTAAGAAGCTGTCAGGAGTTATATTGCCCCTGCCCTCACACCAAATTTGTATGTTAAAGCTGTAATCCCCAATACCTCATAATGTAGCTGAATTTACAGACAGGGTCTTTGAAGGGAAATTAAAGTTAAATCAACTCATTAGAGCGGGCACCAATTCAAGATGACTAGTACCCTTATAAGAGATTAGGACATACAAACACGAGACCACGTGAAGACACAGAGAGAAGGAAGCTATAAGCCGAGTGAGGTCCTCAGAGGAAACCAACCCTGCTGATACCTTGATCTTGAATTTCTAGCCTCCAGAACTGAGAAAATAAACTCCTGCTGTTTAAGGTACTCAGTCTGTGGTACTTTGTTATGGCAGCCCCAGAAAACTGATAACAGATTTCCTGATGAAACAAATGCGGCCCACTTCACAAATTAACCAAATTCAAATGCCCAGAATATAAGCAGTGCTTTAAAATTCATTCATTCAACACTGGAGCACCCACTATGCCCTGAACATTACATATTTATAAAAACCCTTCATCATATAAGCCAATTTTATTTTCTTGTCAATAACCACCCACCTCTAATTTTGTCCATTTTCTGCTGGGCAACTTAGTGTTGCACTTGGTGGTCTGCCACTGCTTCTCCTGATTAATGGGAGATGAACCTTGTTATGGATCTGAAGTGAACAGCATCAGAGGATGTAGTTCTCAACTCTGGCTAAACGCTAGAATCACCTGGGAAATTTTCAAAATATCTATACTCAGACCTTCCCCTTATCCCATTCTGATGTAGTTGGTCTTTGTGTGGAGCTCTGTTAGTGTTTCTGTAAGCTTCCCAGACAATTCCAGTGTGCAACAAAGATAGAGCACTATTACTCAAGTTTAAAAGGGCCTTCAAGGTCACCCCCCTTTCCACTCACAGTGCAGTCCACAAACCACCGGCACTGCCATCATCTGGAGGCTCATTAGAAATGCAGAATCTCAGGTTCCTTCCCAAACTACTAAATCAGAATGCACATTGTAACAGGATTCTCCACACAATTCAGATGCACTCTAAAATTTGAGAAGCACTGTATTCCCACTAGACTCTAGATCATTCTAATGGGAGTTCAGCACTTCTGAATCATCTAGAAAGCATGATAAAAACTAAGCTACCTGACTTCCTCTCAGAATCATATAATCTCAATATTTGGGAAAAAGGCCTAGAAATCAAAATTTTAGGTATTTTTTGTGTACCTAGTCAGGCAACGGTCTGAGGCTTGGGAATCACTTATCTAGGCCAATGTATATATCCTCTCAACTGGCCAGCCTCTGTTTAACAACCTTCCAATTCTTTTTTGAAAATCAGAAATATGACAGAGATACAGGTTTTTATTTTTCCATCATGCATGCAAACTTACAACTATTTATACTGTTTAGAAACACAGAAATAATTGCATTATTAACAGGGTGTCAAATTACCGAGTACAACAACCAGTTACTGATTATTCTGGGGAGGTTATTTTCACAGAACACAGCAACAATTTCCAAATTATTCTTCCAAAACCAGAGTTATGAGACCAGTACAAACTGATAACAATTCTAACAGCAAGTCTTCATGTTACACAGAAAAAAAAGACTGACATTCTGGTGAAGGATCTCAAGTACCTTATCACATCAGAATTTTTCTGAAAGAGTTTTACAAGCTCTCTCTTCCTTTGTGGATAAAAGGGAAAGGAAGAATCCCTCTCATTTCTTTTTGAGACTCCTTGTTAATTCTTAAAACACATTTCTAAGGCCCATCTCCGGAATTTCGTTAACAACAAAAGCAAAAAGCAGACCTGATGTGATTAGGATAGTGCACCCCATCACTACCACCACCAAAAGACTACCAATCTCCCCAAGTAGTCACAGTTGCACTGGCATAGTGGCTTGGATTTTCAATAAACAATACAGGTAAAAAGAGAAAGATACAAATGAAACCAGGTTAACCGTAATTGAAAAGTGATGCAGCTAGGTGACGGGCACATGGGGTCCAAGTTCCTCTCCACTTCTGTGCATGTCTGAAAATGTCGATTACAAAGAGCAAAATAATAACAACAACAACAAAAAGCAGACTTGCGCAGCTCTATTTTCCCATTAGACTAAAATGGGGAAACTGGTAAGACTTCAAAGGCAAAATATGCAGCATATAGCATTAATGTAGATGTACAAAGCCACACCTAGAACAAAAAAGAAAGCATCCAAAGTATAATTATTCTGCTTCTGGTTTGTCTCTGTGGCTTATAAAACCTACTAATGATGAGATTGGACAGAACTTTGGGAACACCCTCAACTAAGCATCCTATTTGTCCATATTCACAACCCCTTCAATTCTCTCTTTTTTTTTTTTTTTTTTTTGAGACGGAATTTCGTTCGTTACCCAGGCTGGAGTGCAATGGCACGATCTCGGCTCACCGCAACCTCCGCCTCCTGGGTTCAGGCAATTCTCCTGCCTCTGCCTCCTGAGTAGCTGGGATTACAGGCACGCGCCACCATGCCCGGCTAATTTTTTGTATTTTTAGTAGAGACGGGGATTTCACCATGTTGACCAGGATGGTCTCGATCTCTCAACCTCGTGATCCACCCGCCTCGGCCTCCCAAAGTGCTGGGATTACAGGCTTGAGCCACCGCGCCCGGCCTCAATTCTCCTTTTCTAAGCTAGGGAGGTCACTGACAGACAGGCATGCTCCCCTGTGGCTTCTCAAGCCATTTCTGTCTGATTTTCCAGGCCTGCTCTATAACAGGCTCATGCCTAAGACAGTTTTGCTCTGAATCCCCTGCCTAGCACACCCCTGCTAGACTTTAAGTCAAGGATTCTCTTGAGGAACTTAGAATGAGGCCTCCCTAACAAAAGGAAAGGTAGGAAGAACAGGTGTAGACATAGTCCTTCTTCCCCACCCTCAGGGATAACAGGGGAGGGCCCAGCTCTGCTTTTACATCCACTGGAAATAACCTGGAAATCCAAAACAGATTCTGCCCATCCCCATCCCCATCCCCCAGAAGCTTACGATGCTCCATATTGGAGACGAAAGCCTACTCCTGGAGCTACTTGAGGTAGAAGCAAAGAGAGCAAAGGACTGCTGAAAAAGGGAAAGCTGGGTGCTGAGGTCCAGACGGCCAGAGGCTACCACAGAGGAGGAAGCAGCAGGAGACACTTGGGTCTTAGGGAGAATTAAAACAAAGTGGAAATGAGTAAACACTAGTCTATGACATGGCCGCCCTGGGGTTTGTAACTCGAGCAGATGCTAGGCATGAAAAGGATTTTCAACTTCAGAACTGCAGAGTGAGCCCTGGAGACAGGTTCAGGGTCTGCCAGCAGATCCACTCGGACTTCTGGTTTCCTCGACTCTCTTTCAGCCTAGTATGTGTGCACAGTGTCAAGTTCTCAGCTATCTTCCTAGCTGTACGTAGAAAACCGTGGTTTTTCAGTTTTTTTCTCTGTGGTACTATTTAAACAAAATAAAAAGGAATAAGGAAGGAAGGGTGAAGGCAGAAGGGGAGGAAAGGAGGCTACCAGGAAAGGGAGAGAAGAAGAGAGGGAGGAAATGAGGGATGGAGGGAGGAAGGAAGGTAAGCCAAGTAAGTATGAGTGACCTGAAGTCAAGCAAGCAGAGGCCCACAGATCAGAAATAACTTCTTCTCCAGAACCCCTACTATGGCACTCTGCTCCTGTCTTAGAAGGGAATGAGGGAAGTTGACAAAGATATCTGGCTGGATTCCATACAGGCCCAGTCCTCACCCTCACCTGGAGCCACAGCATGACAGTGAACACAGGTCCACACATACCAGCCTGCCCAACAGTCTGGCAGACAGTGGAGTTCCTGGAAGGCTGGGGAGGATAGGTGTGTGTCTCATGCACTGGCAGGGAGCCTTGGTCCACAGGCAGTTCTTGAGGTCCTTGTTGACCAGGAAACCAACTGAGGCTGATAGCAACCCAGACAAAACTTAATGGCTTGATAGTGACAGGGCATGGCACAGATCTTGATGAAAGTTCACCAGTAGATGAAAGTTCACCAGCAGAAGGCCCAGAAACAGGAAGAGATACATGATGGTATAGAACACATGGCATACTGTTTCTTGCCCTTAAACTCATGCATGCCCAGCAGTCAAGTGCCATTCTGCAGAACATCAAGCACGATAAGCATCATGGACCACAGGCCAAAGCTAAAGTAGGTGACATCTTAGCTGGTGACCCCAGACCCACAGAACAGTAAGTTCTGGCTGATGACCAATACCATGTGCACTGACTTCATTCTGCAGTGGCAATGGAAACGCTTGCATAGATGACATGCATGGCCAGCATGAACACAAAGCCCAGCAAGTCACTGGCCCTGAAAGAGCAGAGCTTGAGGATGCACTGGTCGTCCTGGAAGATGACTCACGAGTGTCCATGTTAAAGACAAGTAGGGAAGGCCAGGGCCAAGAACAAGGTCCAGGCAATGTAGATAAAAGGCGGCACACATCTAAAGCATGTGTGCTTAACATTTAAACAGTCCAGGTGTGATCACATAACATGAACATGGAAAAGCAAGAGGCTATGAAGAGGCAAAAGAACATGATCATAAATGCCATATTCTTGTAACTAAAGTCCAAAGGGTCTAGAGTACACAGAGGCCAACATGAAGAGAAGGCAGAGAGCCAAACACGTCGTCAACCAGGAACAGTCCGGCAGGAAGCAGCAGGGAGACTTGTGCAGAATCAGTTGGACTGGCTCACCCCAGGCTGAGGAGTTGCCACTGGCTGCTTTCCTGGACCCTGTCTGCCTTCTTTTTCCTTTCCTTTCTCTACACGAGGCCCTTCACTCAAAAGGTAGAACTGCAGGGGATTGGGCCACAGTTCCTCGTTGATTATCTCCACAATCTTGTCAGACTCAATGGAGCTGTGGTTTGAAAACCACCCGAAGAAGCTACGGTTGTTTTCTGGGTTTCCCTGGCTTACGGACTGGAGATCATGCCCTGGGAGCCACTGGATTGGAGTAGAACGAGACACCACCTGGCCAGAAGGACCACACCCATATTCCTTGATGAGCACCTTATTTTGGAAATATGGGTTGCGATCGAAGTAGAACTTGATTTTGTAGCCCAATCTGGCAAGGCCAAGCTCTTCCACTTCCAGGCTGCTTAGGTAGCTCAGTACCTCTTTTTCTTGGTTGTTCAGAAAGGATGCTAGCTGGGGGTGGTTCTGAAATGCTTTCCCCCAGAAGCCTGGAATATTTTGGATGAGGTGGTTCCTGCGCTCCAAGTGCTGCAGTCGCAACTGCCCAAACTTCCTAGAGAGTCGAAGGTAGGCCCTGTCCGCCTGCGCGTTCATGTTCTCCAGCTTCAGCTGCACGTTCTCCAGAGTATCCATGCTGCCCTCCGTAGCTGGGGGCCCCGCCCCTGCATCTCTCTCTTCCTTCTTTTCCTCCGCTGCTGAGACGGAGATATTCTCCCCTGCCGCCCCTTTCTTTTGCTTCCTACCAGCTATCGCCTGAGGCCCCCTCCCCGCGGAGCTACACGTTTCTGGGGCCTTCTTCCGGGCAGGGCCACGCCGGTTTCCACCGCGGGGGGCATTTTTCGGCCTTCCCACGGTTCCCGCTGTTCCCACGAAGACAGTGTCTGCGACCAGGCGCTCCGAGAAAGATACGGCCTTCCCGGGGCCGGGACTGGCCGCGGCATGCCCGCGGTCTCCCGCAGCTCGGGCCCGCAGCGCGAGGCCACAGTCCAGGGGGAGCCGGCAGGCGGCCTCCTCCCCAGGCCCGAGGAGCTGCGCGGACGCAGCGGTTTCCAGGCCACCCCACCCCGCGCCATCCTGCACCTGTACCGCCCGGATGTCCTCCCCGAGGCTCTGGTTCTGTGAAGGGTCCGGGTCGCGCGGGGCGTCGTCAGGAGCAGGGCGGACTCGGGCTTTGGCGCGGCCTTTGCCCCGGCTTTTGGCGCGGGAGGATTTTCGACCCCGACTTCGGCCGCTCATGGTGGCGGCGGATGCGGCTTCAAAACCACGCTGTGACCCCGCGGCTCCTGACGCC
Organism: Saimiri boliviensis; assembly: GCF_048565385.1. Lineage (NCBI taxonomy): Eukaryota > Metazoa > Chordata > Mammalia > Primates > Cebidae > Saimiri > Saimiri boliviensis. The sequence continues at coordinate 29,706,834 of NC_133463.1, read as the reverse complement.
AGCTCGCTCTCCGGACCGAGCGCGTCTCTCCCGTGCACCCGCCGACGTCACGACCGTACGACTGCACCGTCGCGCGAGGACGGGATGCGCCCCGTGATTGGCGCCGCCGCCGCGGCTGCGCACGAGACGACCCCCGCGGGCACTCCCACCCCGACTCTCCCGCGGACTCGCTTTCGCTCTTAGCAAGTTTTTGTAACACGCGTCCGGGGGATGCGTCGCGGGGAGGGGAGGGGTGCTGCCCTTTCATCTCTTCTCTGCGCTCTCGTCGTGCCTTCAGGGTTTTGGTGAACAAGGCAGCCCTGAGAGCCATCACCACCTGTCCCCCATCATCTGCTTTCTAAACTAAACATCTTCAGCTTCTCCAGTTGTCTCTTGTGACCGCTGTCATGAAGAAAGTGCTCGGGCCTGTGTGTCTCTCTTTGAACCCCTTTCCTGAGAGATTTGCTCTGGTAACTCCAGAGAATGTAAAGGTGGATGCTATAATGCCGGGCTTGAAAGCCATTTGGTACATAGTGGATGGTAGTAAAAATTAGAAAAACAATAGCAACTAATATTTTGTATCATTTGTGCCAGGCACTTTACTCGGTGCTTTAAATGCATTGTCTCAGTTGACGAAGGAGGTATCTGTATCATTTCCATTTTCCAGATAAGAAAACTGCAGCTCAGGACACCTGAGCACATTCCCTAGGTTACACAGTAAGGGATGGAAGCACAATTCAAACTCAAGCCCATGGGACTCGGTATCCTATGCCTTATATTTGGAAATGGTAAGTCCTTCCAGACGTGTTCCACTGTAAATTACCAGGCTGGCTCTTCAGCAGTCGGCCTTGCTCCTTAGCAAACAGGCTTCTGTCGGCCACCTGACCACCTCTTCTGCCTGGGAACATCACCCAAGTCCCCCAGCTGCCTCAGTTTGCAGAGCTGGACTATCACTCAAAGTATAGGAGTAGAAGTGAAGACCTGTATTAGAGCTCTTGAAATTGGAGTAAGACAAGAATGTGGTCAGAGGTGAAATTATTATTCAGGGAGCAGACTGAAGTTCAGAAGCAGAGCCTCCAAGTGGCAATGCAGAAGCCCTAGAAACTTCCTACACTGTGCATGGAAACAGCCGGACAACCTGCCTCATGGTCCCGGAGGCAGCCTTGGACCACGCTCTTTCTAGCGAGGTAATAGGACCATGAATACTAAGAGACCCTTGGGTAATGTAAAAATATAAAGAAAAAACCTTTCGAGGTGGTCTTTTCAGGTTCAAAGGGAACAAAAAGGCCCTTGTAACCAGCTAGTGGAGAGAAGCCCAAAAGCCCCTGGGAGCTCATTACTCAAAGTGTGCCTGTGTACCAACAGCCTGATGTCACCTGAAAGCTTGATAAAGATGCAGAATCTCAGGACTTTCCCCAAACCTAATAAATCAGAATTTGAATTTTAGCAAGATCCTGGGTGATTTTTATACACCCTTAAGTTTAAGGAGACAATTTAAAGAGGAATTATTTTTATACAGATGGCCCTATTTTAAGCCAGCCTAATACAAGTGATGTCTCATTTTCTCAAAAGCTCTAGAATAGCCTGCAAGAGGCCCTGTATGATCAGGCAAGTCCCCTTCCTGCCACTATATGAGTTACCTCTCTGACCTCATCTTCTCCCTCTTCTCTCCCATCTGCAGCTACACTGGTCTTCCTGCTGTTCTTCAACTCAATAGGTAAACTTCTGCCTCATGGCCGTTGCACTCACTGGCTCTTCCTTCTGCCTTAAATGCTTTTCCCTTATGTGGTCGGTAGCCTTAGCCAGCTGCCTTCACACTTGGCTTAAATGTCACCCAAAGACTATCCTATTTAAAATGGCCACCCACCCCATCCCTTTTACCCTATTCTACCTTTTGTTTATTCCAACACACCATACCAATTATTTATTATGCTTATTAACAATCTTTTCTCTAGAATGTCAGCTCCATGAGGGAAGAGATTTTTTGTTTTGTTCACTGATGTAACCTCAGTGCCTGCAACAAGTGTCTGACATGCCAAGAGGGCTTAATAAATATTTGTGGAAAGAAAGAACCAGTCAAAGCAGAGTTTTCAAAAATGGGTTTTTAAATGATTGTCTGAAGTTCAGAATAGCTCCCCTTTTCCCACAGAAGCCATGCTCTGGATGCTGTATTCTCAGATCAACTCATGGAAACCTACTAAATTCATAATTTAGCCAAAAAATTATCTTTGGTTACAGAGCACCATTTAGGGACAGTCTATAAGTAAAAATTTAGAGTGACAAATTTAAAAATTAAGTTGGGAGAATTAATATTTGACTTAAAAGGGATTAATTAGTGCAAGGATTATCTTAAATTCTTGTTGAAGGCCCTTTCATAATCACTTCTTTGCAAGGCCTTCTGTGATCACCCCAGACCATAATAAGCAGCCTTGTCCTTGATTTCACAGAGCACTTGTTAACTGTAGTATTCATTTGGCAGTGGGACACACAGTTTTGTACTGGTTCTTTTACAGAATTACCTCTTAAGCTGGATAATCACAGCCTGAAACTCTCTGTAAATCTCAGAAAAAATTAAAAAAAAAAAATTAGCTGACGCATTTGCCAACCCTCTACAGACTTCAGATATTGATGGGTTGGCCCACTTCTTAAAACACTCACACATCAACCCATCTCTGTTGTCAGGAGTCTTAATCCAGTGTCAGCATTTGCGTCATGTAGCAGTCACCAATGGCTAAACCACTGCAGGATTAACACAGGGCTGGCCCATTGCAATGTGTTTATTCTACAATCTGCTTTGAGCCTTTTTTCATCATGTCAAAGAGATAAGCATCAGATGAAGGGCAATAAATGTGAGACTGACACCTTTTATAAAAATACCCTTCTGCTCTAAGTCACCCAGTTCCCCATGGCTTTTGTATTTAAGAGTTTGGTCAGTGCTGCTGAACTGGACTGTGTGTCTTCTTCTTGGGTAATAATATTTAACTTTATGTGGAACTGCAGCTTGTGTTCCTAATTGGATAGTAAACTATATAAATATGGAAACTGTGTCTCTTTTTACTTTAATCTCTCAGAGCATCTAGCATGGGGCCTTGCACGTACCAGTAATTATAATGAAAGTTTACATTTATTTTATATTTTATATAGTGCTATATCTTTTTTTAAGGGAAAAAAGAAAGAAAAAAATGAAAGAGAGAAAGAAAGAGGAAGAGAAAGAGGGAGAGAGAACGGGAGTCTTGCTTTATTGCCCAGGCTAGAATGCAGTCTAAAAATGGGTATTAAAAACCTATTTTATGCCAATAATTGTGCTTAACAATGGAGACAGGAAAGAATAAGGGAGGAAAATAACAAACAAGCCGCCAACCAATGTTTCATTTAAACCTGTGAAATGCTATGCAATTACTGAGGAGTGATTTACTTCCAATTATGTAGTCACTTTTAGAGTAGGTGTGATGTGGTACTGAGAAGAATGTATGTTTTGTGGATTTGGGGTGGAGAGTTCTGTAAATGTTTATTAAGTTTACTTGTTCCAGGTCTGAGTTCAAGTCCTGGATATCCTTGTTAATTTTCTGTCTCATTGATCTGTCTAATATTGACAATGTGATGTTAAAGTCTCCTGCTATTATTGTGTAGGAGTTCAAGTCTCTTTATAAGTCAGTAAGAACTTGCCTTATGTATCTGGGTGCTCCTATATTGGGTGCGTATATATTTAGGATCCTTAGCTCTCCTTGTTGCAGTGATCCTTTTACCATTATGTAATGTCCTTCTTTGTCTCTTTTGATCTTTGTTGCTTTAAAGTCTATTTTATCAGAGGCAAGAATTGCAACTCCTGCTTTTTATTTTTTGCTCTCCATTTGGTTGGTAAATCTTCCTCCATCCCTTTGTTTTGAGTCTTTGTGTATCCTTGCATGTGAGATGGGTCTAGATGCTGCATACCGATGGGTTTTGGCTTTTTATCCAATTTGCCTGTCTGTGTCTTTTGATTGGGGCATTTAGTCGATTTAAATTTAGGATTAATATTAATATATGTGAGTTTAATACTGCCATTAATGCTAGCTGGCTGTTTTGCCCATTAGTTGATGTAGATTCTTCTTTATGTTGATGCTCTTTACCTTTTGGTATATTTTTGGAATGGCTGATACTGGTTGTTCCTTTCTATGTGTAGTGGTTCTTTCAGAAGCTCTTGTAAAGCAGGCCTGGTGGTGATGAAATCTCTGAGTGCTTGCTTGTTCACAAAAGATTTTATTTTTCCTTCACTTATGAAGCTTAGTTTGGCTGGATATGAAATTCTGGGTTAAAAGTTCTTTGCTTTAAGGATGCTGAATATTGGCCCCCACTCTCTTCTGGCTCGTAGGGTTTCTGCTGAGAGATCTGCTGTGAGTCTGATAGGCTTTCCTCTGTGGGTAACCTGACCTTTCTCTCTGGCTGCCCTTAGCATTTTCTCCTTCATTTCAACCCTGGTGAATCTGATGAGTATGTGCCTTGGGGTTGCTCTTCTTGAGGAATATCTTTGTGGTGTTCTCTGTATTACCTGGAGTTGAATATTGTCCTGCCTTGCTAGGTTGGGAAAGTTTTCCTGAATAATGTCCTGAAGAATATTTTCCAGCTTGGATTCATTCTCTTTGTCACATTCAGATACATCTATTAAATGTAGATTAGGTCTTTTCACATAGTCCTATGTTTCTTGGAGACTTTGCTCATTCCTTTTTACCCTTTTTTCTCTAATCTTGCCTTCTCATTTTATTTCATTGAGTTGGTCTTTGACCTCTGATATCCTTTCTTCTTCTTGGTCAATTCGACTGTTAAAACTTGTGCATACTTCACAAAGTTCTCGTATTGTGTTTTTCAGCTCCATTAATTCACTTATATTCCTCTCTGAATTGTCTATTCTCGTTAGCATTTCATCCAACCTTTTTTCAACGTTCTTAGTTTCTTTGCATTGAGTTAGAACATGTTCTTTTAGCTCACAGAAGTTTCTTATTATCCACTTTCTGAAACCTGATTCTGACAATTCATCACATTCATTCTCCATCAGGCCTTGTTCCCTTGCTGTTGAGGAGCTGTGATCCCCTGGAGGAGAGGCATTCTGATTTCGGATGTTTTCAGTCTTTTTGCACTGGTTTATTCCCATCTTTGTGGATTTATCCATCTCTCATCTTTGTAATTGCTGACTGTCAGATTGGGTCTCTGAGTAGACGTCCAGCTTGTTGGTGATGATGTTATTTCTGTTTCTTTGTTTTCCTTCAGCAGACGTCCCTCCCCCACAGAGCTGAACCTTCCTGGGTTCAGCTGTACTTGCTGTGAAACCCTCAACCATCAGCGTTTTCAATTGCTGGTTTTTTTGTGGGGGTGGGACCAGCCGAGCCTGATCACCTGGCTCCCCGCCTTGGTGCCCCCTTTTTTTCTATTCCTAATTGAATGGTTGATTCTCTCCTAGGTGCCCCAGTCGCCTGCCAAAAAGGTGCTGGGAATCTATGCAATTTCTGCCAGGTGAAACAGCAGCGCTGAGATTCATGGCGCTTTTCTGCCCGGTAATCTCCTGGTCTGGCTCCCCGCTTCAATCCCCTTTTCAATCAGCTGAATGGGCAACTCTGCCTTCCTATAGCTCCAAACGCCAACCAAAAGGGGACCCAGTTCCACATACTCCACACTGAGAACCGCCACGCTGGGATGCCGGCAAAATAGCCACACTGGCGACTTGTGGGGCTCCTCTGCTGGGAATCTCCTGGTCCGTGGGCAACAAAAATTCATCTGAAAGTCTGGCGTCCACTCCCTCCCTGCGCCTTCACTGGGAGCTGCAATCCTGAGCTGCTGCTAATCAGCTATCTTGGATCTCTCTCCTATAGTGCTATATCTTAATGCATTTAATCTCCTCAATCACCCCATGGGGCAGGTGCAATTATTCTTGTCTTGAAGAGGAGTTTACTACCACACAAAATGGTTCAGTAACTTGCCCAAGGTCACACAGCTAATAAATGGTTTTTGCTCAAGCGATCTGACTCTAGCAGCATGCTCTTAATTAATACTCCATGATGTAAAATTATGGCTTGAGAGATTAAAACTCTCTCTAGTGGGTAAAAATACCTTTTAATCTTCAAAAATTATATATATTAAATATATATACACACACATATGCAGATAGATACATATACACATAATACATACATCAATTTGTTACAAGTTATTTATGGGGTGTACAATATACCTGGCATAGCAGTACTCAAGATGAATTAGTTTCAACAACCCATGATGAGAATGAAGCATCTGTATTTGCACTGCATTTATCATAAGCATCCTGTGAATACTATGAAAGAAATGCAAGTTTACTATCATGAACTCAGAGATCCGGGGGTATTGTGACCTTCTCCCAATGTCGGCAGGCTTAAGTTCCTGGTAATATAAGCATTTAATTGATTATTTCTAATGTAGTATTTCTTTATCAGCAAATATTTATTAGCAATTCATAAAAACATTTTTCAAATGTTTATGTGTATAATGTGTATATGCAAGTATATGTATATGTATATGTATATGTATGTGTTTACGTGTAATTCAAATATTAGAATAAAAAGTCTTCACTTTTGTTCTCTGAATATTGTGTTTTCTCCATTCCTTTTGATATCTGTTTTCTTTGAATCATAGAAATTAACAAGCTGGGAAAAAGACATTAGTCATCCAACCTATTCCCCAGCCTAGGGAACCACATTCTCCATCATTTCTCTTGTAGAGCTTTAGGATCCCAGACTTGACATTTTTAGCCACAGGACGTTTCTGTTGTTCCCCAAGGAGATAGCTTAAGTCTATTAGATAGCAGTGAGTATTGCTTACTGTGTGGAATTTTGCCAAGCAACCCTCCCAGGTTACTAAAGGGCATGGAAAAGAAGGCAGTGTCCTAAGAACTATTTTCATAGTCAAGGAGGGAGGGAGAGAAAAATCTGCCTCTTATGATAAATTTCAAGACTATTTGAAGTTAACATCTTGAGGAATTTGCCTAGCTGTTCCCAGTTCCTCCCAAAAGGGCAAAATTTTATGGTAGACCTCCTAAGTTATTTCAGTTTTCATATCCTATAGGTAGCTACAAACTATTTTAAAATATTGCCAGATGTGTTCTTTATTCTTGGCATTTCCTTTTTATCCTGCAACATCTTAACCATTAAAGAAGATCTTAGGCTAAGGCTTTTGTTCTAGAAAAGGGGAAAAAACAAAGAACTCAGCAAGTAGAATTTCAGCAAGTCAAATTCTTCACTTTGAATTTCAAAATTGGCACTTGAGAGGGAAAGACACAATAGCATGGAAAGATAAATACATATATTTAAAGAGCTAAATGTGTGCACACGTGCACACACACACTGCCTCTACTCTCACTGTGGGGGGTGTGTGTGTGTGTGTGTGTATTTAGCTCTCCAAAGATAAGTACTGGAGCACTAACAGCATAGAGTTTATAATATTATCCATAGACAAGGAAAAACATGATGATATACAAGCCATTTCTCCGCTGCACAAAGAGGAGATAAGAACCTTTTCTGGTCTGGAGTTGAGGAACTTGGAAAAGAATCAGAGAGTGAATAGTTGATGTAGGGTCTTGAGAAATGCTTCTCACAGTGACCACATAGTGACTTCTCCAGGGGTCAAAACCCTTGGAGCATTGGTAGAGACCACCTTCTCTGGATAAGATAAAGGTATGAGAATAGGGAGAATTTGTTCCGATTTGACAATTGGAACTGAGACAAGAAAGGGCTTTTCTCAGAGGGCTCCACACCATCATCTCAGAGGGCAGCCAAGTCAGTATAAAAGTATGTATAGGGTAAAAAAGAAAGTTCTGAAATGGCCTGCCTCAGCCTCTATGCACCCCACTCCCAATCTCTTGCAGCCCTAGAACGAAGTGGAAGAGCAGCCGTATGTTCCTTAGGCTTACTAAGAGAGGCCCAGAGGTTGGCTAAGAGCAGATGGAGTCCAACTGGGTCTTGCAAGGTAGGCACAGAAGTTGCAGAGTGAAGGGCTTGATCATCAGATGCCATGGGGACGTGCCACATCAACAGACACAGTGAGAGTAGAGGCAGATCCCAAAGATAAGGCAGAGCCAGCTACACTTCAGCAGAGGCCAGCAAAGGCAGATGAGATGCTGGAGTGCAGTGGTACAATCTTGGCTACTGCAACCTCTGCCTCCTGGGTTCAAGCAGTTCTCCTGCCTCAGCCTCCGGAGTAGCTGGGACTACAAGCACGCACCACCATTCCCAGCTAACTTTTTTGTATTTTTAGTAGAGATGGGGTTTCACCATTTTGGCCAGGATGGTCTCATCTCTTGACCTCATGATCCACCCACCTTTGCCTCTCAACATGCTGGGATTACAGGTGTGAGCCATCATGCCCGGCCTCCTCCCCATCTTAATCAATACCTACAGAATTGATCAGGTGGGCCAGATGGCCCTTGGGCTTCACAGATTAAGATAATTACAACACCAGACAGGTGTTCAAGCTGGCATTTTTTAATAACTAAGACAAGAAAAACCTAACACTTTATTTTCCTCAGAAAAAGGCAAGCTCCATCTCGTCTTGGGCATGAATCAGTATTAATTCATATGCTATCTAGCTAAAAATGAGTCCAACCATATTTAGGCAAAATATAGTATAAAAAGGAATTATGTGTTAGTAAGTTTGTAAGAGCTCCCACCACAGAATCTGGATTGAAATATCATAGTAAAAGCCTAATAGTATACTGAGTATACTGAGTGAACCAACATTTTACAGACACTCTAAGAGAAAGATGTTGGTTCTAGCAAGCAACTAGACCCCCTTCTCTAGGACCAAATCTCAGAGAGATGAAGAGCTCTGAGATGGGAGGAGCCTCACAGCTATGAGCTCTGAAATGACTGGGGGAGCAAAAAGACCTAGAAACACAAGGTGTGGTATACGGAAAGATTAAAGATCTATTTCTGGAACCTAGACTTACTGAGGGTACTCCTCCCATGCCATATGCCATTTCAATAGGAGACAATATGCAAAACAAGTCACAGTTTGAACACGGAATGGTTATTTTGTTCAGAACCAAAAGAATATTTACCATTCTGTAGCTAAACATAGGACCTGTATTTCAAGAGGCCAGGGGATTTATGCTTCTCTCCATGACATATTCTATTAACTTCAAGCACCAGTGTTTCATTGCAAGAGTAGTGGAGGGACCCAGCTATAGTGGAGGGACCCCACTGCAGCAGGCAGGGATCATCCTGGAAATGACACTGAACACCAAGCAGGCTCCTGCAGAAGATTTACAAACATGAGAGAGACTCCTGAAGTACCTGAGCACCCTACCTGCCACACAGAGAATTGAAATATAACAGAAGTGCCTCTGGGAAGGAGATGACAAATATTCCTCCTGTCTCTTGCCTTCCATCACTCATACCAATTAAAAAGTAAAACAAACATAGCCAATGACAACAATCAATTATCCCTGTTTGTAATCAAACAAGTTTTCAACAACTAAGAATGTTGCAAAAAAAATAATACTACCATAGGCCCTGCATATTACTATAGTAAATAAATTCATTTATCATCAAGAGAGTTTATATGATACTCTCTTGATGATGAAGAGAATTCTAGAAAAAGTCATGTTAAGAGTTCTGCAGGTAGCTAATAGATGCTGGGCTCAATACTAGGTAATGTGTTGATCTGTGCAGAAAACCACCATGACACACAAAGATTACCTATGTAACAAACCTGCACATCTGGGGCATGGACCCCTGAACTTAAAAGTTAGAAATTTTAAAAAAAAATTAAAAATTAACAAAAAGAATCCTGCAGGCATAATTCAGTCTGGCCTTCTGGCCTCAATTTCACTATTTAATAGTAATTGGAAAATATCATGTGTGGCAAACTACCCCAAAAATTACACACAATTAACCAAGACATTTTAAAGTTAAGATGGAAAATTTGTTGATGTTTTTGAGATGATGTTTGCTGAATGGAATAGGTGGGACCATGTGGGATGAAGGAGGGGGTTGGCAGGGAAGAGTGGCCACAGGCAGGGTGCTAATTTATGAGCCAGTATGCATGAGAATCTAAAGAAATCTAACCCATGTTTTTTATGATTTTGAAGTCAGGAAAATGCAGCTACCTGCTGACAAGAAGCAGCAAAGCTGAAATAAGAGAAAAGGGAATCAGGACCTGAATTTGTTTCCTATTGCTGGTTTAACAAATCACTACAAATTTATGGCTTAAAACAACATAAACTTACTATTTTACAGTTCTGTAGGTAAGAAGTCCAAAATGGTTACGCTGGACTACAATCAAGGTGTCGGCAGCTCTGTGTTCCTGACGGAGGCTCTAGAGGAGAATTTGCTCCCTTGGCTCCTCTCTCTTCTAGAGGCTGTCCGCCTTCCTTGGCTCTTCCAGCCAGCAGTTATATCACTCCTACTTCTGGTTCCATCTTCACAACTCCTGTCTCACTCAGAACTACCTGTCTCCCGTTTTCACCAATAAGGACATCATGATGACACTGGGCCCACTCGGGTAACCCAGTATCATTTCTCCATCTCAAGAACTTAACTCACATCTGTAAGTTCCTTTCTCTGTATAAGGTAACACATTGATAGGTTTCTGGGGATTCAGATTTGGACATGTTTGTAGGCCATTATGCTGCCTAACACAAGGCCAAAAACTATTGAGTTTTATTTCTTTTCTTTTTATTTTTCTGGTTTTTGTTTTTATTTTTTTGTTTTTTGTTTTTTGGGGTTTTTTTTGAGACAAGAGTTTCACTCTTGCTGCCCAGGCTAGAGTGCAATGGCACAATCTTGGCTCAGCGTAACCTCCACCTCCTGGGTTCAAGCAATTCCCCTGCCTCAGCCTCCCGAGTAATTGGGATTACAGGCATGTGCCACCATGCCCGACTAATTTTGTATTTTTAGTAGAGATGGAGTTTCTCCATGTTGGTCAGCCTAGTCTTGAACTCCCGACTTCAGGTGATCCGCCCAACTCGGCCTCCCAAAGTGCTGGGATTACAGACGTGAGTCATTGTGCCCAGCCAAGTTTTATTTCTAAAAGACAAGTGTCAGAAGAAAATGAATAACCAATTGTCATGTTTCATCATTGTTCATCTCCCTCTCATACACACCCAAACCTTTCCATTCCTGTGTCCTATATCTATTTCATATTAAAAATGGCTAGAATTTGTTAGGTGTTTGTAAGTATCAGTTACTGTGCTAGGCAACTTATCTGCGTTTTCATATTTAGTCGCCTCAATAATCCAGTGAGGTAAGTGCCATTCTCATCCCTGTGTTGTGAATGAGAAAACTGAGGCTTAGAGAAGGTAAGTCATTTGTCTGAGGTTATACAGCTGAAATTCAAACCTAGGTCTGTTTGAATTGAGCTAGGGCTCCTAACCAATAAGAAAAAACTGGAATATTTTGAAGCTTACAACAAACAAAGGTGTATTCTTGCTCATGCTCCATGTTGGACACTACATGTTCATCTGGGGGTGAAGGAAGCTCAAGGGCCAGTTCCAGGAGAGGAATAAGGAAAAGAAAGGGTCAAAAGGGGAAGTTTGTTCTCTGTGACTCTGAGAAGAGCTATGTGAGTGAGCTCCGTAACCCCTGGGGTGCAGAAGGTTGCAGGGAAGAGAGTCACGCCTCTGATGCCCCTACCTCCTTTTGAATTCCTTGGGATGGAGGTGTGAGCTGAAATGGCCACCAGCAAGGCTGCTTAAAAACACTGTTATTATATTATTACTTCTTTCTGTCACAAAAGTATTGAGTGCACAAATATAAAAAGCTTCCGCTTAAGATTTTGTTTGAATGTTTAAAAACAAAACGTGAAATGTGACAGTTTAATCCAGTGTTCTTCTCTCACGAAAAAGGAAATGGGAGCCCAGATTAAAAGGCTAGTCTAAGGTCAGGAAGAGAACAGGTAGAACGTTGAAGCCACAACAAAGACTTGGGGCTCTCAGTCCAGTGCTCCCTCCCCTACAGCCCTATATCCCTCAGCTCCTGGGTTCCCATTGCTGGTGCCCACAGCCTCCTAAATGAGGGCTTGCTTTCCCTGGGCAACTTGTGGAGGCAGGATGGGTTATTTATTTGGATTCTGCAGCGGCACCATCTGGCTTTGATAGCAACTGAACCCTCATCTTCCAGAGTTACTAGGCTTATCTGTACCCAAAAGAGCCACAGCATAGGAGAATGTGACCTCCTGGCTTCACCTGGGTTCCCACTGTCCTGTCACTTCTGTTCTCTTGGCCTCCACTTACGGACCTTTGAAAAGCCTCTTCTGCTCGCCAGGGTGGGGCAGCCTGCTAGCTGGCTACCAGTGGATTTTTCACAAGTTTGCCACGTTGCAGTGACAGGACTGTGTTGAGGCCCAGATGCCTCAGCATAAACAAATAACACATCTAGGATGTGGAAGGGGTCCAAGTGCATATTATAAAAGAAGCTGGGATGGAAACAGGGCTGAAGGATACACATCTGGAAACAGTTAAGTTAGGAATAAGGGGGGAGGAAGACGTAGTGGAAAAAGAGAAGAAAGAGGGGGAAAGATCAAACTGGGAATTACTGTTGTCTGGAAGGGTCTGAATTAAAATTGCTAAGAAACAGACCCATGGTTTGTATAACAGCTGAATTAAGAGCATTCCTACAAAAATGATAATTTATAATAATTGACCTCAATGCAAAAAAGGCTGAGCAGGGCCAAGCATCTGGAATCTTGGACGTCTGATTGCCCTGGATATAGCTAGAAGGGGTGGTTCCCTCAGAGCTATTTGAATCTATAAATGGCTTCGTGTTGAGCAGGGTGAAGGAGTTCAGCCCTGCACGGATGAGAACCCCAGGGCTCCCTGCCCAGGATCACCCGGCACTTGGGAGGCTTAGTGAGTTCTCAGGCTCCTGGGCAGCCTCTGCTTAACATGCCTGCTGTGAATATACAAAGTATTAAAGAAGAGGCCTGGGAGGAGCGGGACGTGTAGTGACACCACGTCCTCCCAGCCAGAGACCCAAACGGATGATTCACCCAGATGAATCAGGAATGGCTACAGAGGGAACTGCTCACACCCATGCCCTCAGCCAGCTACTGAAAGCTACAGTGACATCACCATGCAGAGGACAGAAGTCTAAGTAAAGGGGAAATTAGGACAAAAAGAAGAGAGAAAAGAAATACCCTTTTCTTTCCATTTTAATGGAATTCATGTATATGGATTATCGTCCTAATGGATGGCCTGATTTAATCTTCTGGCATAAAAATATTCCAAATTAAGCCATCATTAAGAGAAGCCAGAATGCAGGCTTTCTAAACAAAACACAGAAGCACAGGCCAAGGCTTTTCACATTTCTTCCAGCCCCTTTTCACTGAATTTCTGTTTTGTGACAGGTAATATAGGCTGGATCCTAAGAGAGGCTCCAACTGACTTGGGGCTGAACTTTGATGGTGGTAAAATGTAGGCTTGTCATTGTTTAAACAAAAGCAGACGACTAAACAAAATGGACCTACCACCATGGCAACTTTACACCTGGTTTGATTGAGATTCCAGGTTTTCTACATGTGCAGGGAATCTGACAGAATAAATGGCTTTCTTCGGGTCTTGGTTAGAAAAAGTTTCCAATTGGCCATGATTATACATTAGAAAACCCTCCAAATGATTAAACCATAACACTTGTCTCAAATACTAATTCTTAGTTTGTAGGTTCTCCACATTCTAGTGCAGAAGAGAAACCAATCAATCTTCCCAATATCGTATGCATTGTGATTCTGAAATCTTTTAATAAAACATAATTAAGGAATATGATTAGAACTTGGTATGATTCAGTTTTAGATCTGTGCATAATTTTGAAAGCTTTGTTTGTTTAAGAAATATTCACTGAGTCTTCTAAGAGCCTAGCATTAGGCTGGAAGCTGATGGATACGTTGTTGAATGAGACAGAGCTCTTGCTTTCAAGGAGCTTACAGTCTAGCCACTAGAGTTTCTGCAACCATCATAACAGTGAAAATGCAGCTGTTAATTCTCTTCAAGTTAATTTTCTGGAGCACCAGTGAATTTGAGGGCAAAAGAAGACTGCATAGCTTTACAAATATTCTATCTTCAAAATGAAAATAGAACTATATTTAGAAAATCTTAATTTTGTGGCATTTCAAGAGCACAGAAACTACATAAAGAGAGATGAGCCAAAATTCTTTCCTACAGCCCGGTTGTTAAATTGCAGCTTAAAATCTGCTGCAGGAGACTCCAAACCAAAGTGATATTTTGTGAAAGAATTGGGAAGGTAAAACATAATGATTGAATGTAATGTTTCCTAAAAGTATCTCCTTATTCAAAAGTCCACACAATTCAAGAGCAATTCTGACCAACGTGAGATAGTTTAAGTGTTGTTTACCAGCTACAGTGGCATGGTCATGTAGCCATAGCATAAACACCATTTATAATATATTCTGTCTGTCTGTTTGAAATCATATGATTTGGGCCTCATTTTCTGGCTAGTTCAGGGTTAAGCTGGATTTTTTTCTGTTTGTTCCTCCAGATCCTTCTCTACTCTGCTCTGTATTCCCAGGAAGTCCATCTACATGGACTACATCAACAGGTTCTCTAGCCCTCTGGCTTCCAGGCAGGTTTCACCAAAGGATGGCATTTACAAGAAATGGAGGATAGAGGTCAGGGTATTTATGCCCAGGGCTCCCTCTCTGCCAAGTCACTGTGGGTCAGTTGCATCTTTGCCCAAAGTCCCCGGATTCTATCAGGCGGTCCTCTTCACAACTCTCCCAGGGGTTTGTTAATGACTCATTCCCTGCCGGGCATGGTGGCTCACGCTTGTAATCCCAGCACTTTGAGAGGCCACAGCAAGCAGATCATGAGGTCAGGAGTTCGAGACCAGCCTGGCCAACCCAGTGAAACCTTGTCTCTACTAAAAATACAAAAATTGGCTGGGCATGCCTATAATCCCAGCTACTCAGGAGACTGAGGCAGGAGAATCACTTGAACCCAGGAGGCAGAGGTTGCAGTGAACTGAGATCATGCCACTGTGCTCTGTCTAGCCTGGGTGACAAAGCTAGACTCCATCTCAAAAAAAAAAAAAATAAGATTCATTCCCCTTGTCCTTTTAGGGCTGAAGGGAGTACAAGTACTATTCCTTGTAGTTTCCCTGCATCCTCCTCACACCTTTGTAAATAGTCATTTTGTCCAATTAAAGTGTGCCCAGGGAATTTCACATTATTTCAAGTTTTGTACCTAAAGAGAGCCTTTATTATTATTTTTATATTACAGGGTTTCAAATTTGCATAGTTAAATTTGCTCTAAAAATATTCATTTCAACAGATCCCCATGCCCATCTGCATCGGTCATAATAGAAAACTGTTTACAATAACCTGCCTTACATTTTTCTTCCTGGCTTAAATTATTATCATTTATGACTTTGGACTTTCCTTTTCCACTTTACTTAATTTAGCTTAAATAGTAGATGTAATGTTGTCCAGTAATGATTCCTTCCACCCTGGCTTCATTTACTCCTTGACAAAAGGACAAGCAGACTTTACAGTGGACACATGAAGGCAATCATCCTTCTGCCTTTCCAGTCATTGGAAATCCATTCTCAGGCAACAGTAACCTCTGAAGTATCTAGAACAAGCATGTGACATCTCTCCTTCCACTGCAGCACAGGGTTTAATTTTTGTTTTGCTTGATTTCATTATTGCAGCCCTTCTTGCTGGGTCACTGATTCAGTAGTAGATGGTTTGGCTTCCACTACAGCTCAGCGAAGCCAAGGCACACAGTTTGGCCAGGGGGCAAATGGATAGCTCTTACCAAGAACTGTGGTGCATCTGCTGATTTATGGGCACAGCCCATCATTTCAGCATTTCCCACCTCCATCTAGAATTCCCCATCCATCCATTCATTCTTATTCATTGGTGCCATTTCCACTTCATCATTTGCAAGGAAATGCATTCTGGAAGCATAGTGGGAACAGGCAGGCAATAACTTTCTGAGATTCATGTCCAGGGAACATAGGTTTAAATGAAAAGGCAGAGATGGACAGTGACCCACCTTCTGATGGGAAGATGATCAGCATACTGGCTGACAGCATTGACTGTAGAATCAAATCTGGATCTTATTCATGGTTCTGTCTTGTATTAGCTGTATAACATTGGCCGGTTGCCTAACCTTCTTCTCTGTTAATACCTACCTCGATGGCTGTTGTGGAAAGTAAATGAAGTTATAGCATAAAGCTCTCAGCACTGTGGGTGACACAGTGAGCCTTCAATAAATGGTAGTTAGTCTTAAACAGTGAGCGACTTGGTGGCTTCCCACCCTCTTAATTCCTTCAGATTCAGTACACACTCCACCTTCCATTGCATGGGCACAACACATAGGAACAAACATAATTTTCCTTTTCTTGCTATGTTTAGATTTTCTCATCACTTTTGGTTACATTTTTCTGTCCCATACAGACCTAAGCTGTACAAACCCACCATTATGAAAAAGGGTAGCATCGTAGGCACATAAAGTTTTTCCCTTTTAATCTCCTTGTAAAATCATTGGTTTTTAGGGTGAAGGGTTAGGCTGAGCTGGACCTCTCTGATGCCTCTCTGAATCATGAAAGGCCAAAAAAACACCATTTAGCCCATAAAACAACCTAGCAGCTAACCCTTCCAATTCTCCTATCTGCTTGCAACTTCTCTATTGGAATTGTCTTTATTTTCTACTCCTTCCTTTCCTAAATCTATGAAATTTAAATTTAATTCCTCAGGTGATAGATATCACTGAAGCATTTTAAGCACAGAGCATTTAGACTTAGATTCTCAAAGATCATTCTGGGGGTGTATAAAGAATAGGGAGGGAGTGCTCGTCTATCTCAGAGCTGATGGAACATGAACATGCATCTAACCAGCAAAAATGCAAGTCCCCATTTGCAGTAGGCTTGGGGTGGAGCCTGGAATTCTGCACTTCTAATCAATGCTGCTGGTCCATGACGTGCACTTGCATTCCAAGGAGCCAAACCATCCAATAATACAAGCTCTGATAGTCCAAGTTCTAATTTAGGACAGTTGCCCGTATCTTGCCCTGTACAACTCCTAGTATAGTGTTCAATATAGTCGAAATGTTTCATAATTGCTTTCCAACAATGTTGAGGTCGATTGATGATAGTCAAAAAATGAAGAGAAATTAAATGACTGAAAACATGCCCAGATTTCTAAATGCTTGGTTTTTGTTTGAGGGTAGAGAAAAACAATCCTAAGTTTACCTACCTTAGTTTAGCTTTTGCCAAACAATTCAACAATTTCAGATGAATTTTTCAGTTCAATGAAATAATGGGTCAATCCAGAAAAAAAAAAAAAATGTCACTGTGGTTTTCTGGTAGCACTGACAGGTTAACCTAATGTCCCTTGTAGAGGACAGGTGTCCAAATGCAGAAAGTCATTTTCTCAGTCAACTCTTCTTCCCCTCCCTGGTCTGATGTGGAAACAAAGTCACTGGGGCTGTATCACCTTTTCTCTGTCACTCACACTTCTCTAAGTCACTCAAATCATAAACGGTTTGCTTGTTCAAGCAAAGAGTGACCAATCTACCTCAGGGACCCTCATTTTCTCAGATCAAAGGTTCTCAAAATGAGGTCCTGCACCAGCAACACTAGCATTACCCGGGGACTTGGGAGAAATGCAACTTCTCAGCCTGAACTTTAGCCCTATTGGATCAGAGATTCTGGGATGGGCCCAGCGTTCTGTGTGTTTCTTTTTTTTTTTTTTAATTACACTTTAGGTTCTAGGGTACATGTGCAAAACATACAGGATTGTTGCATAGGTACATACATGGCAATGTGGTTTGCTGCCTCCATCCCCCCATCACCTATATCTGGCATTTATCCCCTTTATCCCTCCCTAATCTCCCTATCCCCGATTGTCCCTCCCCTATTCCCCATGACAGAACCCAGTGTGTGATGCTCCCCTCCCAGTGCCCATGTGTTCTCATTGTTCAACACCCACCTGTGAGTGAGAACATGTGGTGTCTGATTTTCTGTTCTTGTGTCAGTTGGCTGAGAATGATGGTTTCCAGATTCATCCATGTCCCTATAAAGAACACAAATTCATAGTTTTTTATGGCTGCATAGTATTCCATGGTGTATATATGCCACATTTTTCTTGTCCAGTCTATCATCAGTGGGCATTTGGGTTGGTTCCAGGTCTTTGCTATTCTAACAATAGTGTTCTGTGATTTAACAAGCCCTCCAGCTGATCAAGTTAGAGTACCATCGCCCTCAACTTGGGTTTCCTGGTGGAGGAACTGCAGCTAAGCAACCCTCCTGATACTTTTTCCCCTCCATAAAGAGAAGATCTATTTGCTGAGTGTGCAAGGAGAGATTAGACATTCTAAGCTTGGTGCCTCCTGGGATCTCTGATTCTGATCTTCCTTTCCCCAGGGAGGGTCCACTCTGCTTACTTCCAGCCATATGGGAGGTGGTCTGCCCCTCTAGGGGAGGCCTGTGTCTGTCCAGCTGTGCCTGAGACAGGGTGCAGAAGTTCAATTCTCAGAAAAGTGTCAGGAGACCCACTGTGGCAAAACATCTGAGCCACTTCTCCAAGGAACATTATCAGTGATAAAGCTGACATGTGATCTCCATCTCTTTGTTTCCTGCGTCTTCTTTCCCAAAGGATCCCAAATTTGGAAGGTGAAAGAGGATGCTCTTTATTCAACCTTTAAAACCCCAGCATATTGTTGTCTGAATTTAAAAAACACAAGAAATAATAACAGTTAACACGATTTACTATGTGCCTATTTTCTAAACCTTCTCCATGTAGTAATTCACTTGTGTCCTCACAGTTCTCTGAGAAACACCCTGTTATTATCATGCCCTTTTCCAGATGAGGAAACTTTAGCAGGGAAAGAATTTAAAGCTTGTCTGAGGCTTGTAGCCTGGAACTGTGAGAACTGTGACTCAGCCCCAGGCAGTCTGGCCCCAGGGTTCTCTCTGCTATATTGATGAGGATGGCTACTTCGGTTGACAAGAATTGCTTCTTGGGGAGAAAATAACCCACGTAAGTGACTGAAGCTGAGAAGTCTTGATTCAAGGCTGGAAGCTTTGGGCTTTTTGACTTAGTCCATTCAGGCTGCTATAATAACATACCATAAACTGAGTGGTTTATAAACAACAGAAATTTATTTCTCACATTTCTAGAGATGGGAAGTCCTAGATCAAGGTGCCGGCAGACTCAGTGTCTGGTGAGAGTTCAGTGTATCGTTCACAGATAGCCATCTTCTTGCTGTGGCTTTACATCATAAAGGATGAGGGAGCTTTCTGGGGCCTATTTTACAAGGGCGCTAACCCCATTCATGATGGCTCTGCTCTCATGACCTAATCACCTTCTAAAGCCTCCACCTTCTAATACTGTCACCTTGGGGTTAAGATTTCAACCAATGAGTTTGGAGAAGACACAAACATTCAGACCATAGCAACTTTGTAAGTGTTCAAGTAAAAAGAGAACATGCAAGTTTTTTAACTTGGAAGTTAACTGCAGCCTTTACTGTAGCTAGGGGACCACCTTATGTAAGTGTATTTGCTTTCTATTTCTGCATAAAAAAGGAACACAAACTTAGAGGCTTAAAACAACAAACATGTATTATCTCACCATTCCTGTGGTTCAGAAGTCCTGGCCCAGCTTTACTTGGTCCTTTGTTCAAGGCCTCACAGAGCCACAATCAAAGCATTGGCCAGGGCTCTGGTCTCAACAGAGGCTTACAGCCTCTTCCATGCTCACATGGTTGCTGGAAATATTCAATTCCTTGTGGGCGTAGGACTGAAGCCTGAGCTCCTAGAGGCTGCCCCTCTCTATAGGCAGTTCATAGTAGGGCTATTTGCTTTTCCTAGACCAGCAAAAGAGTCTTGCTTTTAAGGCTTTCATTTGATTAAGTCAAGCCCACCCAGGACAATCTCCTTTTTGGTTAATTCAAAGTCAACTGATCAAGAACTGAACAGATGTGACATGACGTCATATTCACAGGTCCCTCCCATACTTCAAGGGTGAGGATTAGACAGCTCATGTTTAATAAGGGGAAGGAATTGCGGGGCCACAATCTTATTCTGCCTACCACAATAAACAATGACTATGATGTCCTTTGAGGCTGTCCTTGATGTGACCTTGCAGGAGCAGGCATGGCTGCAGCAAGAATTTGATTTTAGGGAAAATAGAAACTTTTGGACTTAAGTAATCCTAAAATTGGCAGAGCTATAGTATATAAGTTTTTGGGACACTGGGGTATGAAACAATTGCTTTCTGCTTATGTTATGTGTCTTAGACATTTCTAGAGGCAAGGCCTTTAAAAACTACAAAGACAGCTACATTGTTTCTGGCCGCAGAGCACCAACATTCATTTCCTGCCAGTCATTCGTAGACTGTGCTAAATCAGCTACTCAACATTCAGCTCTCCCTAGGTTGTTTAGAACTGTTTTCGGAGACAAGGTAGGGAAATGTGGATGTAGATGACAGATCCACAGACTCAAATCACCCACAACTTCAGTCTCCAGTTCATTCTGAACCTGCTAGCTACATATATTCTGGCCCTCACTTTACATTCCAGGGTCCCTAACTTGGTGATACTCCAAAACAGTGATAGATTTCACCAATGAATGCATCAATAAGAATACGAGCCATCAATTTACAGAGAATATTCCAACTCTTGGCATTTAAATAAAGAAAAACAGACCAAAAATATACCCTCAAAAAAGCTCGGTGAAATTATTACAAACTCAAAATCTAAGAGGGCAATTTAGGCAGTCTGAGCCTGAAGGAGTGTTTCTGGAAGCAGATTTGTTCAGAAATTCAGGGAGGAACTGGAATGATTGTCCAAATATGCTTCTCTCTCACTATCTAAACAAGGGCAGAGAGAAAATGAAAGACAAATAAAAGCAGATGGGCTGAGTAAGCCTGGGGAAGATAAAAAATTTCCTTAGGAGAAAGATTTGGCTTTTAAAGACAACATAAATGGGTATAGAGGGGATAAGGAGGCACACCCAGCTCTAACCACTCATAAAGAGAAGATTAAGAAGAGCCACAAATCTAACACAGCCAGCTGCAACAACTCCTCTGCCCTCACTCTCAAGGTATCCCAGTTCCAGAGCCCATTGAGAGGCATGCTCTTGCAGCTATAGAAAGAGAGTTCATCACGAGAGCAACTGCAGAAATCACATACGAGAGACTGCTCTGCTCTGCAAGGTGGTCACAGAAATTTTAGACAGATTGATGAGGGAATGATCCAACTAAAATACTCAAAAGAATTACTGCATGAGTTTCAAGGCAGAACCATTATTGTAAATAAAGGCAAAGTATGGCCTCTGATCTAAAGGAAAATACCAAGAAATCCATGGAATTTGGACAAAGAAAGCCCCAATAAAGATGAGACCTTCCGAAAGGAAGCAAAGCAGGAAGAAAATATTTGCAGGCCTCGGGTTACATATTGGCCTGATGAGACTATACCGCCTAGACTGGAGCATCCCACATGTGGAAGTGAAGGTGGAAAACTCGTGTTTGAACAAGAAATGCTGGGAAGATCTGGAAATCTTTGACTCCTTAGCTCTCAGCGTGAAGAACCCCCAAGCCAAATCTAGAGGGGTATAATAGAAAGACAAACACAATCTCAAAATTTCAAAGTTATGGCCAGGGAATGGTGGCTCAAACCTGTAATTCCAGCACTTTAGGAGGCCAAGGCAGGAGGATCACTTGAGTATATGAGTTTGAGACCAGCATGGGCAACACAGCAAGACACTGTCTCTATGAGGGAAAAAAAGTTAGCTGGGAATGATGGTGCATGCCTGTAGTTCCAGCTAAGTGGGAGGCTGAGGTGAGAGGGTCACTTGAGCCTGGGAAGTAGAGGCTGTAATGAACTGTGACTGCACTACTGGATGCCAGCCTGGGCTACAGAGCAAGACCCTGCCTAAAAATAAAATATTTTAAAGCTTTAGTTTTGCTTTATGGGAGAGAAATAGGACCCTGAATTAGGCTTGGTGAGTAGGGCTGCCACTATTGCGAATTTCTAAACTTGGCGAGAAAGCAGGAACATATTGACATTTCAGTTCCTAATGAGAAAATGGTTTCCAGGTGTGGCTTCCACACCTCCCTCCAATATGGTTAACTAGTGCCATAGGCAACCTCTTCATGGAAGATGTCTCCCAGCTGAGTTTAAATTAAGATGTTATAGACTATGGACAAGTACCTTAGATAGACTGGCTGGCATTTTAATAAAGATGAAATTGAAAATTCCTCTTTCTTATTGCCTCCATGGCATTAAATATAGACTTGTGGGGATATAGTTTGGCCAGATATACCTGCTCTAGAACAGGGGTTCCCAACCCCCATGGTACTGGTCCATGGCCTGTTAGTAACCTGGCTGCACAGCAGAAGGTGAGCGGCATGGTGACTGAGCAAGCATTATTGCTTGAGCTCCACCTCCTGTCAGATCAGTGGTGGCATTAGATTGTGACAGGAGGGCAAACTCTATTGTGAACTGTGCATGTGAGGGATCTAGGTTGTGCATCTTTATGACAATCTAATGCCTGATCTAAGGTGAACAGTTTCTTCTTGAAACCATCCCCGCCACCACCATCTGTGGAAAAATTGTCTTCCGGGAAACCAGTCCCTAGTGCCGAAAAGGTTGAGGACCGCTGCTCTAGAAGATCATAATTTGCTATGGTCCTCTAGAAGGTGGTAATTTGTTCTAGAAGAAAGTAATGGATAATCTCGGGTATCCCATTAATTATTTGAACCTATTAAACTAAGAGACTTTGTGTTGAATTAATTCACTTCAAAGGCACCAAAGGAAACATGAGTCTTCCATTGAAGATTATACCCAGGCCCTGAGACTCCTACTGGTCCAGCCTGAGCCAAACATGCCTAAGAATGGTTCCAGGGATGTCCCAGCAAACTTACAAATCACATCCTCGATGCCTTTGCTCACCCAGCTGTCCTCCAGCAGCTCCTTCTTGTGCCCCTGACTCCTATCTCCCCAACTGCCATGCTCCACTCCCTCCCTCCTTCCTTCCCTCTCTGACAATTTGCCTTCTAGATCCATGCCGTCCACTATTATAGCCACACACAGCATTAAGTCTTTGAAATGCAGCTCTTCAAAATTCAAATGTGCTGTAAGATTAAAATACACGCTGGATTTTGAGGACTTGGTATGAAAAGAAATAAAATAACTCCCTATTAGCTTTTGTAGTGATTAGATGCTGAAATGATAATTTGGGGGGTTAAATATAACATACTACAATTAATTATATTTCTTTTACCATTTTCTCTCTTTTATTAAGTTAGTGCAAAAATATTTGCGGGTTCTGTCATTGAAAGTAATGCCAAAATCTGCAACAATTTTTGCACCAATATAATTATTTTTTCTAAATTAGAAAATTTAAAATTATCTATGCTGTTTCTGTCTTGTCTTGTCCTTCCTTCCTTCCCTTCTTTCTTTCTTTCTTCCTTCCTTTTTTTCTCTCTTCTTCCTTCCTTCTTTTCCTTCTTTTTCTTTCTTTTCTTCTTCCTTCTTTTCCTTCTTCTTTCCTTCTTTTCTTCTTCCTTCTTTTTCTTCTTTTTCTTCTTCTTTCCTTCTTTTCTTCTTCCTTTTCTTCTTTTTCTTCTTCTTTCCTTTTTTCTGTTGAGACACAGTTTTACTCTATCACCCAGACTGGAGTGTAGTTGCACCTTCTTGGCTCACTGCAACCTCCACTTCCTGGGTCCAAATAATGTCCCTGCCTCAGTCTCCTGAGTAGCTGGGATTACAGGTGTGTGCCACCACACCCAGCTAGTTTTTGTATTTTTAGTAGAGACGGGGTTTCGCCATGTTGGCCCAGCTGGTCTCGAACTCACAATCTCAAGTGATCCACCCACCTCAGCCTTCCAAAGGGCTGGAATTACAAGCGTGAGCCACCATACCCAGCCAGTTCACATTATATTTCTATTATGAGTCTGGTGTCCCAGGCCCCAGCCATCTCACTCCATCATCCCCTACTCCTGGTCTGCTGAAGCACCCAAATCAACCTAACTTTCCTTCTTCTTTATGAGCATAAGACTTTGGTGTTCTTAGTTGAAGAATTATTTAATAAATGAACCATCATACCATGATGGTAATGGTTGACAATGCTTTCTTTTGTCTCTCCACTTGTACTTTTGAACAGCTTCCATGATTTATGGATTGTACTTGCTGTCAAGGGGGCATACCAAGGAAGATAGGATAGCCCCTGCCATACAGCAGGTAATAAGCTGGCAAGGTGTTCCCATTCAATTAGAGGAATCCAAAACATTGACATACCTTCTCCTAAAGGAATGAATCAAACGGGAATTCTAGGCACCATGGGGTAATTAGGAAAACTATTTATATTGTGGGTTTTAAAGAAAGTTTCACGAAGCCCTTCAATTCATACCACGTGTGTCTACGTGCTTCTAGGCCACTGCATTGTCAAGCAGTTGCAGACTTTGGGTTTTTCAGGGTTTTTAGTCACCGAAGATAATTACAGTATATCTTTCTCTGGTGCAGACAGAGAAAAAAGGTAAGTGGCATGAGCCAGGTTAGAGAAACAAAACAAAAGTTAAAATGTCTTCTATTCGGTCTCATCCATCTGAAGAGACAGGTGTCTCGGAGCTGTGCCTTGATGGGTTTACCCTACAACATTTTCTTCCCATTTCTGCTTAGCGCAAAACCAATTAAACAAGAGCCCCACTCAGAGAGGAAACATGTTCTGAGAGAATGGTTATTTCTTCTCTTTTCTCCTTTCATTGAGGAAGGTAATTGTGCCAGTTCAAGAAGCCAAGAATAATTTCATTCATAAATTGTATACTCTGACCTCATGGTTTTTAGCACAAATTAAAGATGGGATTTAGTTTCAGTTCTCTTTCCTTTGAATTGGATTATTTTAAAAGAGGAATGTTTTCCCTGAAGCATTTAGTATTTGCAACCCAAACATTTTCTGCTCATGGCTGTCCACTGGGCTGCCTTTTGGATATAAATGTTCCTAATAGATCACAGTTTGAGGCTTAAAATGTCCATGTTTATCCCAAAATGTTTACTTCCTTTCTCCTTCTGCAGACACTGTAGTCAATTTCTTTTCCAACCCTTTTTATCTCAAAGAAAACAAGCTGTATCATTTGAAAGTATATCTCATGCCATAAAACCAGGTCAATATTAAGAGTGTAATCACATAGATCAGCATCAAACACAAAATGCAGGATTTAGAGTGGAGAAAGATGAGACTGTAATGATCACAGTAATTAATTGCAAAGAACAGAGAAAATAGAGCCAAAGCTTAACTGTGGATATCTTATTTACTGGGACTTTGGTCCCTGTGCCCTGAGACTGAGATCCCTCCAGGCAGGAGAAAAAAGCAGTCTACTCTGCCTACCTTCAACTGCCACAGTTAAGTTTGAGTACCAGATTCTGGTTATAATCAATCACTGATTTATTTATCATGTTGTGCAGACATTCCAGCCCTGAATGCACCCACATGTCCTCAAGCCACTTCGTTTATGAGGTACATGATCTTCCCTTCTACCTATATGCTTCCCCTCACACCACCATGCTTATCTCTCCCTGTTCATCCATGCCTGCCAACTATATGTCCTCCCTTCTTCCTACTCAGTCAGAACCTCCTCCAAGACACCTCTTTTTTACCTTCTCCTCCCTTTTGCCTCTAAAGTTTGGGTATTTCCAAAGGCAGGCTTCTCATTTCAGTCTCTGTAGTAGACATCCAATCGCAAGAGTTCAACAGCATCTCCGGACCCTTCCTGTACCCTGATGAGGTCCCTTTGCAGCACTTGGTTTCAATCCTATATATCCAGCTCTTCCTGGAAAACCTTGATTTGTTCCTCAGGATTCCTAAACAATATGTTCAAGTTAAATTTATCATCCCCATCTCTCCTGACCCATCACATGCTTACCAGCGATTTCTCCCACTTAGAACCACCCCAACCTGCCCTTCCCTGTTAATTTTCTGTCTCAGTGAGAGAACTTCTATCCCCCTAGATACCCAACCAGAAATCCTAGAGTTGGCTCTTCTACCTCCGTATGTGTTCCCCGTGACATTCAGTCAGACTTCAAGTCCTGTGTATTCTGTCTCTGAACATCTCCCAAACCCGTGTCCTCTGCATCCCCTTCATCGCCACCCTTGTCTTTTCATGTTGGGATTATCCTACCTGTGCTCTCTGTTCTCATCTCAGATGTCATGATCTGTCCTCTCTATGGCCACCAGAGTCATCTCTACAAAGTGCAAATCCAAGAGAAGCCTTCAACGACCCCAGATTATTTTAGGATAAGCTCTAAGCTTCTTCTAAGCACACAAGCTCCTGCATTTCTCTCAAGCCCCACCTCCTGCTATAACCACGCTGAAGTACCTGTGGTTTCCAAAGGTGCTCCTCTCTCCAAGCTCAGTGCCTTCCTGTCTTCCAGGAAGGTCCTTTATCCATATCTTTGTCTGGCTAAGTCTTACATACTACTCAAGCCTCAGCTCAGAACTTCCTTCAGGGAGACTTCTGTATCAATTTGGATGTTTCTGGCTCAACTAACAAAATATCCAACTAGATATTTAATAGTATATTAAATATTAAAGAGGTTTATTGCCTCCCAGTAAGACATCTGCAGTGGCAGTTTCACAGCGGGTTAATTTAGCAGCTAGAGGATGTCTGAACTCTGGGAAGCCTTTTCTTTGTCTTGGATTTCCCCATATGGACTCAAAATACATGTCTTGACTCTAAACATCAGATCCACACAAAGCCATATTCAAAGCCAGAAAAGAAGTGAGGGATCCCCTTAGACACCTCTCCTTTCTATCAGAGAGAAAAATCTTTCCCAGCAGACTTTGTGTCTGGTTCCCTTAAGATCTGGGTCTCCAGTTTACCATATTCAGATCACTGGCAAAAGGAGAAGAGTTGTTGTGGCTTATCTGTGACTGGAGGAAGAAAGGTATCTTCTTTGAATACACTCTGCTTCATAGAGAATAAAATTAGTGTCCTCTTGGCAAAGACAGAGGTGAAGACCGTAATTGGGGGAGGCTACCAATAGTTTTGGTGATGGCTTCTTCACCAAGTGTCCCTTGCTCATGGCTCCCTCACCAGAGTGAGTTAGATGCTTCTCAAGTATTCTGTTATTGTGCTTTCCAAAGTATAGTTTAGTTGCTGATTTACTTATCTTCTTCCTTACACTAACCTCCTCAAAGCTGGGGACTGTTTTATTCATCACAATTCCTCAGAAGACCTAAAACTTAAGACCTGGCTAAGGCCTAATGCATAGCAGGTCTTCAATAAAAATAAATCAATTAAAAGCATTGACTGGATGATTGTATCATTGAACTAATTAATTAGTAAAATGTCCAGGAAACTTTCCACATAGTCTAGAATTGTAGTGCATTAATGCTAATAATTTGACCCAATTGATACATGGTCGGTTTGTTCTATTTGCTCCATGTAATTTCTACTGTCTTACTGTTCTTGTGGCTCAGCCCTGTGATCTGTTAGCGACTGCAGCAGCAACCAAAGGACCATGTCCTTTTTTAAACAGAGTCAATGTTTCCTGTTCCCACAAATGGCCACCCAGGGACTGTTGAGCCATCTTTTTTTCTTCCTTGGTCCATCAGTGCTCTGCCAAGCCAGCCTGGATCAACATCATCTACCATCCTCCCATCTTTAGGGTAGAAATTCAAAGTCAGGGTTTCTTTTCCTGGGTCAAGTTGACCTGTAACTTCCATCTTCCTCATACTAACTCTCAGTTTGTAGAACTGCATAAGCTCTGCAAAGTGGTCACAAGCTTCTCATCCAGTCAGTGCCTTAACAAATATTTATTGAGGGAATTAGTGAATGGATTATTTGACTGACTTGTGTATAATCTGCACAAACAGGCATAAGCAGACAAGGGTTCTCATTTAAAAGGTATGTGCTTCAGCTAAAACACCTTTCAAAATAACCAAACCCGCAGCTTTTATCAATGTTGGCATTCTGTCCTCAAACTAATTATCTGCTTACATAACTGACCTTATGAAGGGCTGTTTGCCACCTTCTAAAGTTATCTTTGGAAACCAAAATCAAACCCAAATACAATTTATGATCTTGCCAGTTTCAAAGACTGCCATTTTGATGTGGCCAGAATTCCCTATTTAATTCAGAAATCCAGTGCAAATCCTTGTTGGAAAAAGAGAAATGTAAATTGAATCAATAATGCATA
Organism: Saimiri boliviensis; assembly: GCF_048565385.1. NCBI lineage: Eukaryota > Metazoa > Chordata > Mammalia > Primates > Cebidae > Saimiri > Saimiri boliviensis. The sequence goes on along the minus strand of NC_133463.1, from coordinate 29,678,705 downwards.
ATAAATAAAACAGTCGATGATTAACTTAGTCCTGAAAATAGAAGTGCCAACTGAAGCATGCTCTGCTAATTTTCTATTATAAGATAAATAGCTGGTTGATGAAAATTTGTTTTTGACATTTATATGGAAGATGGTTTCTTAACAAACCAAAGCACTACAGAGTACTGTCATGGCGACATCCCATGTGACAGTGAGGACTATCCCATGGCAGAAATCATGGCCAGGGTCCTCAAGGGTCCCTTCAGCACAGGAGAAACATCAGATAGAATGTTCTATTAGAAATTAAGGTCCATGAAAACAAAGTCATGGAATTGTGCCCCAGACAGCCAGACAGGAATACCTCTTGATGCAGCTTTCCCAAGCAGGACTTGTCAGAGGATCAATGGAGATGGAGATGGCAGCCTGGCCATCAAGCGTGGCGGGCCCTGCTGGCACAGAAGCACAGCTCAGCTACAACTCAGCAATCAGGACATGGGACTCATTTGGCTCAAGATGAAAACCAATCTATGAAACAAAAGGACAGAACTGCCAGCAAGCATTGCCCATCGCTAGAAACCAAAGGCCAGTCTTGGCTCACTGAGTCCTAAACCTCTAAAGGACAGAAACAGCTAGATAATGATATTATTTGCAAATTATAAGGCTTGAGCTGACTCTGAAATGTACATTCATAAAATTGCTGAGTGAAGATGAGCTTTAGCAGACATTTAATCCAATTCCCTCTTATAACTCGAAGAAGAAACCAAGTTTTAAAGAGGGAAAGGGACATGCCCAGTCTTATGTGGCCCTCTCTGGGGGAGTGAAGACCGGACCCCTGGGCCCCTGACTCCTACCCAGGGCTCTTCCCACTTTATACCATAAAGTCCCTACCACATTGCCCTGCCTGCAGCTGACTTTCAATACAACCTGATGAACAAATCGTGTCAATCTTGACTATGTATGAGCATGGTCGGATCCCAGTTATGTGAGGCCTATAGTTCAGGGGGAGGACCTTCTTTAAGAAAAAGAATGCATGCTGGGCGCCGCAGCTCTTGTCTGTAATCCTAGCACTCTGGGAAGCTGAGGCGGGCAGATCACTTCAGGTCAGGAATTCAAGACCTGGCTGGCTATCATGGTGAAATCCTTTCTGTACTAAAAATACAAAAATTAGCCGGGCATGGTGGCACACACCTGTAGTTCTGTCTACCTGGGAGGCTGAGGTGGGAGACTCACTTGAACCTGGGAAGCAGAAGTTGCCATGGGCCAAGATCATGCCACTGCACTCTAGCCTGGGTGGCAGAGCAAGGCCCTGTCTCTAAATAGATAAATTAAATAAGGTAGAAAAGTATTTCTTTAGACTGTGAGAAGAAAACATAACAAATTTGAAATATAGCAAAGTTGACTATTAAGTATCACAAAATCCAGAAATATAATATTTCTATTTACTAACTGCTGATATGCCTCTACAATGCTTCCTTCTTCCAGTGCTTGGCTTCATACTCTGATTTTCACTCTCCATATCGAAACAACTGTGTAACCTTTTCTAGAGAGAAAACAGAAAGTTTAGTCTTCTAGCAAAAAAAAAAAAAAAAAAAGTTGTTTTGTATTATTAATCGTTCAGAACTGTAGCACAGTGGTTCAATCACAGCACATTGCAGACTCAAATTTCTGGGCTCAAGTGATCCTCCCACCTTGGCCTCCCAAGTAGCTGGGACTATAGGCATGCACCACCCTTGGTTGGCTAACTTAAATATATATATATATATATATATATATATATATATATATATATATATTTTAATGGGGTATTGCTATGTTGCCCAGGCTGGTCTAAAACCCCTGGCCTCAAACAATCCTCCCACCTCAGCCTCTCAAAGTGCTGGGATTATAGATGTGAGCCACAATGCCTGGCCTAAAGTGCATTTCTAACAGAAAAGAACTTCATTTTGACTAAGAGTTGATGAGTACCTAATTTTCTAATCATAATTTGACACATCTGGTGATTACAAGAAATTTTCACAGGCTAGAGCAAATACACTTCAAACCTTGTTTCTCCCCTACTATTTTGGGGCTGGGCACGGAAGGACACAGCACACTATATTCATACTATGGTGTGGTCTCCAGCCCTGCACTGTTATGCCACTTCACCCAGTGAGTCAGCACAGAGAGTGGGAGAAGGATTTCAGAAAGTCATCTGCACCAGGAGAGCTAGCAGTAACTGAACTATACACGCAGTTAACTGCGAACTGTGTAAATATATCCCATTAAGTAAACTAAATGTCTCTCCAGCTTCACATTCCCTTATCAGGATCTCAGAAAGTTCATGGTCATGATAGTCACTTGACCGAAGAGAAAGACAGTGTTCTTAATTGATCATGGTTAAAACACCACTTTGCAAATTTTGCAAAATTGTATCATCTTGTGGACATAAAGCTGGAACCCCGCCTGTGTCCTTGGAATGGGCCTCCTAAGTGAGAGGCCTTGAAGCTTTTGCTTCATGAGGTTTGTGGTCATTCTGCTCCTATGTAATGGCCTTTTTTTTTTTTTTTTTTTTTTTTTTTTCTGTTTTTGAGACAGTCTCACTCTGTCACCCAGGCTGGAGTGCAGAGATTCGATCTCTGCTCACTGTAAGCTCTGCCTCCCAAGTTCAAGTGATTCTCCTGCCTCAGCCTCCTGAGTAGCTGGGATTACAGGTGCAGGCCACCATGCCAAGCTATTTTTTGTATTTTTAGTAGAGAAGGGGTTTCACCATGTTGGTAAGGCTGCTCTCAAACTCCTGACCTCATGATCCGCCCGCCCTGGCCTCCCAAAGTGTTGGAATTACAGGCGTGAGCCACCACGCCCAGCCTTGTAATGGCCTTTCTATGACTCCTGCGCAAAGAAAGGAAGTAATCAGCAGTATCATATTTAAATATGAAAGACAAGGATTGAGCATATGGTCTACTGGAACATGTATTCCTTTTGTAGGGTACCATTACAAAGTACCACGAACTAACTGGCTTAAGACAACAGCAATTTGTTGTCTCATAGCTCTGGAAATTAGGAGTCTGAAATCAAGGTGTTGGCAGAGCCATGTTCTCTCCAAGGGCTCTAAGGAAGAATGCTTCCCTGCCTCTTCCATGTTCTGGTGGTTCCTAACAATCTCTGGCATTGTCTTATAGATGCAATTCCTTGTCTCCAATCTCTGCCTCCATCATTACATGGTCCTTTCTGCGTGAGTCTGTGTCCCTTCTCCTCTTCCCATAAGGACACCAGTAACACTGGATCGAGGGCCCACTCTAATCCAATATGGCCTCATCTTAACTAATTACATCTACAAAAACCCTATTTTCAAACAAGGTGAATTTCTGAGATACTGGAATTAGGGCTTCAACATGTCTTTTTTGAGTGACACAATTCTTCTCATAATGGAAAGGAAACAATGCTGTCTTCACTACGCATTGGTCATCTGTATGATCCTAAGTAGCTCAAATTTGTCATTCAACAAACATCAGTTGGCACCAAGTGTGTGCTGGGGATACTGAGAAGAGTATCATCAGACAGCCACTCTTAGACAGCTCCCAGCCTGGGAGAGAGATACGAAAACTGGCAATGCAATGCAGAGTGGTGGTTGCTAAACTGGAGGCATGTGCACACCCGTGAGACAGGCCCACTGAGGACACAGCCCGTGAGCATGAGGGTTTGAGGGGCTCTGCGAAACGTGGCCTATCTGAACAGTCTTTAAGAATGACTAGACGTTCACCAAATAGACAATGGAGGGCAGAAAATTCCAGATGTGAGTAGTAATTCATGAAAAGTCTTGGGTTAATGGGAAATGATGCATTTGAGGAGATTTTGTGTTATCTTGTGTGGCTGGAAGCATTTGACATGGCAGATTAAGCCAGAAAACTAGGGGGACTGAGGTGATGAAGAGCTTATAAATCATGATAAGAAGTCTGGCCTTTAATAAGGGGGATGGGTACCAAAAGGAAAATAACTTGACTGGGTTTGAATTTCAAAAAGATTGCCGTGGCATCGGTGTGAAAGGTAGATGAGACGGAAAAGGACAGAAAAAGGTCTCTCTCTCTGACACTCTCATGGGGCTAGGCAGGGTCACACAAGCTGTCTTCGTTAACCTCTGCAACCACCCTTTCAAAAACACTTGAAAGCTGTGGGAACTGGGGCAAGGAGCAGAGGAAAATACTCACAGCTCATAATCAGCCAGCTAATGGCCATTCAGTCCATTGGTTCAAGGCACAGCTGTAGCCCATGGAAGAGGCCGTCGGAGCCCGACCTAAGGCAAGAAGCAGCGCGATAAGGAGGAGAGGATGGACGCAAAGAATGCTCAGACTCAATTCCTATCCACGGAGGTATGGAGGGCCTTGTTTCTTCATCTGTCATGCGGGGACAATAGGCCTCACTAGTATTGCCACAGCCTCAGGTTGAGTGATGACCTATGACAGAACACCTCGAGGAGATGAAACGCACAGGGTCACCTGAGTATTGCCATGGAGGAGAGCTTTGTTTTCATCACCATGGCCCCTTTTTTTGGAGTCTTTACACTGTAATAAAGCTAAAATCATCCCCGGGATCAGCCAGAGAAAAGACAAATGTCAGGGAGGGAGAATGAGGACAGAAATTGATCTAGTGCCTCAAACACAGGAGTGTGTGTGGAGAGTGTGTGTGTGTGTGTGTGTGTGTGTATCCACATGTGAGCCAGGGGTAGAGCCAAGGCTTCTGTTTTCTCTAGATTTTCTTGTGTTTTTATTTTTCCCTGCCTTTCTTTCTCTTTCTTTTCTTGTCTTTTCCTTGCCTTCATTTTCTTTTCCCTTCTTCTCTTTTCCTTTCTTGGATCTATTCCTTTCTGGGGTATCTCTAAAAGACCCAGAATCCCCTGCAAAAAAAACAAACACAATTATTCCATGGAATAATTCTCTTATTTGGCTAACATATTGCTCTTCAAATTTATCCCATTACCTTAAAAATAACTACAATGCTTGCTTTAACTTTGGCAGTCTTGTCTCTGCCACTTTGATGTCATTTAGCTTATACAAGGCAAGAGGGCAGAGGTGGTGTTTTGTTTTGTTGTTACATTCTTCCCTACTTCTATTTCCTAGCTCTTTCTATATCTGGAGTTTCAGTGTAGTGCTGGTTGATTTTGAGTTCCTTTTTAAATCTAACAAAGTGTTAATATTAACTTGCTTAATATTTAGACATTTATAGGTTCACTCAACTTATGTTTGGTACTTTATTTTTTTGTTTGTTTTTGTTTTTGTGGAGACAGAGTCTTGCTCTGCCACCCACACTGGAGTGCAGTGGTGTGATCAAAGCTCACTGCAACCTCGACTTCCTGGGCTCAAGTGATCCTCCCACCTGAGCCTCATAAGTAGCTGGGACTACAGGTGTGCCCACTCATGCTTAGCTAATTTTTTAAAATGTTTTTCTAGAGTGAAGTCTTGCTATGTTGCTCAGGCTGGTCAGTCTTGAACTCCTAGCATCAAGCAATTCTCCTACCTCAGCCTCCCAAAGTGCTAGGATTACAGGTATAATCCCACACCCCATGTTTGCTATTTTAAAGTAAAACCAAATGTGACTTGGAGGACGAAAGAAATTGTTAGCATAAATTTATCTCTATGAGATCATTTGTATTAATTGTGAGTATTTTCACAGACACCAGAGCATGAAGAGTCAGACTCCCCAGGCCTTATAAGGCAAAGAAGCCCTCATGGAGTGTAGTGGGTCTTCCCCTGCCCTACCTCCAGAAATGTCATGTAGGTGAATTGCTTAACACATATACTATATTAATTTTATATTCTCATAGGCACATCAATGCATGCATCAGATTAACTCCATGTAAAGGTTTATTAAATTGGGATAACAAATTAACTTCCTCATCCTTTTATATTTGTTGCTTATCAATACATTTACTCGCACGTGTTAAGAATTGAGGAAGTTTATGTTCTATCCTACCTTTTCATTCATACATGCATCCATCAGTCATTCTTCATTTTACAAATATGTATTAAGAAACTACTATTGGCTGGGTGCGGTGGCTCACGTCTGTAATCCCAGGACTTTGGGAGGCCAAGGCAGGCAGATCATCTGAGGTGAGGAGTTCAAGATCAGCCTGGCCAACATGGAGAAACCCTGTCCCTACTAAAAATACAAAAATTAGCCAAGTGAGGTGGTGCACGCCTGTGATCCCAGCTACTCAGGAGGCTGAGGCAGTAGAATTGCTTGAACCTGGTAGGTGGAGGCTGAGGTGAGCTGGGATCATGCCATTGCACTCCAGCCTGGACAACAAAAGTGAAACTCCTTCTGAAAGAAAGAGAGAGAGAGAGAGAGAGAAAGGGAGGAGAGAGAGAAAGAAAGGGAGAAAGAGAGAAAGAGAGAAAGAAAGAAAAAGAAAGAAAGGAAAGAAAGAGAAAGAAAGAAAACTATTTACTGTGCTAAGTTATGAGGATAAAACCATACTACAAAATGGTATAAAATGTGAATTTAGTGAAAAATTCATTGAAACATTTATGCCCTATATAAATGTGTTAGGTATGACTGTATTTTTTCTTTTATGTGCAAAGATGAGCAGCACTATGCCTGCCATCAGCAGGACTTGTACCTTAGCTACTTTCTGAGCATGGCATGGGGTACCCCAAACCATCCCTTCCATACCCCAGGCCATTTGTGATCCTAGATATGTGCACTGGTTGTATTCTCAGACTCCATTCACTCATACACTCCGGATCTGAGTCTCCACATATGGGGGTGCTGATGATTTTCAACTAATTTAAAAGTTAGGGATGTCTGCCTTTATCCTACAAAAAGTACCTAAATTACCTTTCCTTTAACCGCAATGGTCCAATTAGACAACTAAAACCATTGATTTTCCAAATATAGTGCCTGCATTTAGTAATGAGAGCAAATCCCCCTTAGTTGCTACAAAGCCAAACAAGGTTGGGAGAAACCTGCCCAAGGAGGGGGAGCTGATGCTGGTACAGAGGGATGAGCTCTGGCTGCAAGTTCATTGCCGCAGGCAGACTCTCTGCATGTGAAAGACTAAGCCCAGACAACAGGGAAGCCAGCATGCTGAGGCATGAACAAAATACAGGGAAAGGGAGTCTAGGAACAGACAATAATCAGAAACACACAGGCAGGGAGCAGGGCTAAGCAGAGGCTGTCAGCAGACACAGAGACCAGGCTAAGCTGCTGCGGCAGGAGGCAGGCATCAGAGTGCAAAAGAAGCTCCCCTCAGAGAGACAGAAGAGGGCAGTGATAGAGTTGACTCCAGAGGCAGGCAAACCTGGGTGTGAATCCCGGTCCAGCTACTGTGTAACTATGGAGGAGCCTGCTGGCAGATTTCACATGATTCCTCTTCTTCCTGAGCACATATCCCTTGCTATTAGTTGTGGCCACTAACCAAATGTGACTGCATTTTAGCCAATGCATGGTAAGTGGACGCAATCGGGACTGGTCCTCCACTCAGTTCTCCATTCTGCTGCACCACTGGGTTGACCTGGGTGAGGTAAAACCTAAGACAGATGGGGCTTGGCCTCTGAATAATCACTACTTGGAGGAAAGCCCTGGCCACTCAGAAACACCTGCTCTGGATTTCAGGTGAGCAATAAATGCATTTTTATTGTGTTGAAACTGACATTTAGGGGATTAGTGTTACTGTAGCTAGTATTACCTGAACTCATACAATAACTTAGACAAGTTAGATAGCCTTGTTAAAGCTCACCTGAAAATTGAGAGGAATATTAACCAAATGATTTCCTATCATTTTTCAGCAATGTGGGATGCTTTTTCCCAGATAGTTGCCTGTTCCACTCCTACACTTCCCACAGGCTCTGCTCTTGTATTGCTGCTACTTGAGAAAGGAATTCCTTGGCCATTCTGTCTAAAATGCTTCTCTTGCAGCATCCACCATCATTTTTATTTTTATTTTTAAATTTATCCCCCCTCAATTTTATTGATACATAATTGGAATGCAGTAAAATGCAGATATTCAAACCATGAATTTAATTAGTTTTGCCATGTGTGCATACCTTGCCCCGATTTAATTTTCTTCTTAGCATTTATAACTACCTGATTTGTTTGTTTGTTTATAATCTGTCTTTTCCATTAGAATATGTTTTGTCAGAATGTAAACACCATACCTTTTGTGAAGCATGGCTGACTTTATATGGGAGCTATAGTCCTAGGCTGGCTCTCTTTATGGTCTTCCTACATCTAACTCATCTGAGAGCAAAAAAAGCCAAATAGGTTCCCTCCTGCATGCTAATCCTAGGCTGTTGGATACCGCTGCATGGAGCACTGAGTTGAGGGGGATTCTAAGGTTGCATTTATCTGGGCGCCAGAAGTGAAAATGGTGATCCATTCATGATGGCTACCTTGAGTAGGAAAGCAGGAAGTGTCACAGGCATATTTGCAATTATTTTCCTAGAAACTATGGTGGGGCTGACCCTGCTGGTGGGGATCAAATCATCTCAGCGGTGGGAGGAAGTGAGCCACAGAGGCTGGGAAAAGGCAGGACCTGACAGTGACATTTCTGAAATGCATTTACCGCCTGTGCTGGCTGTGATTACACAAAGGCTGACAGTTGTGTGATTAAATACACTGGGATGATGAGTCTGAATGGGCTTTGGGCTCCTCGCTTTTTTCCTGATGATTTTCAATGGGTAATAATAACACGGTGATAACTTCTTCATAGGAAGAGGACACACGGGCACAAGAGGACTTTCACGCCTGCCTAGCCAGGCTTGTGTTTACCCTGATAACGGCTGCATCTCACTAAACTGGTACTTGGGCAAGCCTCCTTTTTATTCCAGCAGCATGATTTCTTTCCATGGGATGTCCTAAAGCAAAGCACCTAGAGCTTGATGAAGCCTCATCTGACAGTAATCAAAGATAAAGACTAAACCCTCAAGGTCTGAAGCTCGCCACATGTAATTCAGCCTTGTTCCAGCAAGCCATAAAGCTGAGATGTCTCCTTTCATCATAAAGGGTCTCTTGAAAAATCATTTCCTGTTTGTTCAAGACCAAGCTTCAAGAGATCCACTTTACTACAGCCAATTATAAAGCCTGGATGCTACCTAATGTTCTGTAAAGCCGTGGAATTTGAATAGCTCAGAAGCCGAAACACAATATGCATTAAGTGCTTAACTTCTTCAGTTATCCCCTTGAAAGCCACTGAATCTTACTGTTGTGCAAGTCTCTCCTTAGCAGAAAGTCAGGAACCCAGTGGGCTTTCCTACCAGTCTTCAGGGTCATTTGCAACTATAAAAAAAAAAAACATAGCTGTGCTTTGGTCAAGGATAGGCCCAGGTAAACATCCAGAGTGACTCAGCGAGTTTAGAGCACAGGCTGTAACTCCACTTGTTATCACAGCCATGTAGCCATAACATGGGGAGGCTTATCATTTGCCTCTAGACCACTATTGTCTGTAAAATACGTAATTGCCCTGCTGACACTGTACAGATATACCCATGCCCAGAGAGAGAAAGAGTTAAGCTGCTGACCCTGAAGGCGAGGGAAAGCTGGCCGCACAGCTGTGCGTGGGAGTGGCCCGCTCAAGCAGCCAAGACAGAGCAGACAGTGTAATAAGAGTTGCTGATAAGAGAGCTGCTGAATAAAGCTGTATTTCAGCTACACAGGCTCCCCCGAGTGTTCTTTTAGCTATCTGCCATTCATCCACCCACTCCCTTCGGACCTCAGCATGGGCTTGAATCTCAACTTGAACCTAACAGCAACCCTTTAATGTATGCAGTGACAATGGTTAGGGATTTCATCACACGTCATTGCCAGTATGACACCCATACCCAAACTAGTGTGTATGTGTGTGTATTCATATCCATGTTCATTTTTAAGACTTTTAATTCTTTCAATGTATTTTTGCTACATTTTCCATCAAATTTTTGTATTTTTTAAATGTCTTACTAGGTACCTCTTATTTTTGAATGCTATTTTGATATTTTATTTCATTTAAAAAATGATTGCTGGTATATTAAAATGTATTGTTTTGCTGTTATTCTTGTTTTTATTAGTTGTTTATCCAGCCATTTTGCTAAACTTTCTTATTAATCTTAAAAATTTGTTTCTAGATTCTTTTAGATTTCCTATGTAGACAATTTTATATTCTGTTACTAATGACTCTTAGGATCCTTCCTTTTCAATCTTATTTCTTCCTTAACTGAACAGATCAGGATCACTACTACAACATGAAACAGATGTAGAGATTATAAACACTTTAGTCGTATTCTGATATTAAAGAAAATATTTTCAATAGCTCTCCTTTTTTTTTTTTTTAAGACAGTGTCTCACTCTGTCACCCAGACTACGGTGTAGTAGTATGATCTCAGCTAACTGCAACCTCCCCATCCCAGTTCCAGTGATTTTTGGTCTTGGCCTCCTGAGTAGCTGGGATTACAGGTGTGTGCCACCATGCCCAGCTAATATTTTGTATTTTTGGTAGAGATGGGGCTTCACCATGTTGACCAGGCCGGTCTCAAACTCCTAATCTCAGGTGATGCACCCACCTTGGCCTCCCAAAGTGCTGGGATTATGGGCTTGACCCTCCATACTCAGCCAATAGTTCTCCATTTCTTATGATGTTTGCTGTTGGGGTACTTTAGCTTGATTTTTGAGGTTAATAAAGTCTCTTCCTATATCTAGTTGCTCAGTATTTATACTGTGAATACATAGTGAATTTTAGCAATACTTTTTTCTGTTACTACTGAGATGACTTTGTAGTTTCCCCCTTTAATTTATTAATTGACTTTCTAATGTTAAACTAATCTTACATCTTTGGGATAAATCCAAGTTATCCATGGGTATTATTCTTTTCATGCATTGCTCAATTCAGCTTGCTAATATTTTGTGTAAAATAATTGACTCTATGTTCGTAAATGCCATTGAACTGTCATTTGTATTTTTTGTATTGTCTTTGTCAAGTTTTGGTATTAAGAGTATGCTAAACTCATATATTCTAGAAAAAGTTTTACAAAATTTAGATTATTTGTTCATTGAATGTTTAACAGCACTTAACAGTAAAACTGTCTGGACCTAATTATTTTTGGTAGGAATACTCCATATTACTCATTGAGTATCTTTATTGATTATAAAATTATTCATCATTTCTATTTTTTCTTGAATCAGTTTGTTGAGTTATATTTTCCTAGAAACTGTCAGTTTCACCTAAATTTTTAAATTATTTCTATCATAACTGCATCTGTAGTCATATTTTTACATTTATAATATTAATTTGTACCTCCGCTCTCTGTCGTTAAGTTTTCAGTGTGTCAATTTTATTAGTCTTTTAAAAACACTTTGGCTTTGCTGATCTTTATTACATGTTCACTTTCTGCTGCTATCTTTGTTATTTCCTTCCTTTACTTTCTTTGGGTTTATTTTGCTATTCTTTTTCTAACTTCTTAAGAAGAACACCTAGTTTATTAATTTTCTACCATAATTCTTGTCTGACTGTTCCTGAGACTATACATTGTTCCCCAAATATAGCTTCAGTGAAAACCTAAAACTTTTGATAAGTAATATTTTCAATTCTATTTCATTCTTAAATAGGCTGTGTACTTCTCCTCATTATTTCTTCTTTGGCCTTGGGATGTTTGGAATTATGTTTTCTAGTTTTTAAAAAAAAAGTTACCATATTTTTCTTTTTTTATTTTTAGCTTAATTAAGCTATGATTAAAGAATACAACCTGTATGATTAAAATATTCTAAATTTGTTGAGCCTTGCTTTATGGACTCATATGAGGTTGATTTTCATAAATGTTTCTTGTGTGCCTCTGAAGCATGGGTTTCTTAAAACTGATTGCAGTATTCCATTTATGGAACTGATCTATTTATGATTATATGAAACTTGTTAATTGTATTATGCACATTTTATCTATCCTTAGTGGTTATTTTGTTAGTCTGCTTGTCTTATTACTGAAGGAGATACAGTAAAATCTCAGCTGGACACAGTGGCTCACACCTGTAATCCCAGAACTTTGGGAGGCTGAGGCAGAGGATAGCTTGAAGCCAAGAGTTTGAGACCAACCTGGGACACTTAACAAAGCCCCATCTATACAAAAAAATTTAAAAATCTAAAAAAACTCTCACTGTGATTGTGGATTGGCCTATTTTTCATTGAAGTTCTGTACATTTTTACTTTTTCTATCTTGGGGCAGCATTTTTAAGGTTCATATAAACTTTATTATTATATCTTTCTATTGAAAGTAACCATCTCAAAATGAATATATTCCTCCACTAGAAATATTTTTCACATATGGTTTACTTTGATATTAATAAAGTGAAATCAGTTTTCTTTTAGTTAGCATTTGCTCATTGTTCCTTTTGCCTAAGCAGTAAATGAATAAACTGTATTTTGTATCCTATTTGATATGGTCATATTTGCCTTTTCACTGGACTGTTTAGTTCATTCTCATGGATTATAACTACTGATATATTTGATTATAACTACTGATTTATTTCTAGTCATTTTAATTCTATCTACCATACCTCTTAACCTCTCTTTTATCTTTTCCATCTCTTTTTCTGTTTCTACATTCTGAATAATTTCTTCTCTTACCTTCCAGTTGACTAATTCTGTTTAATGATAACTAATAAATTGCTAAAAGTTAATTCACATGTTAATTCAATTATAATACTTATCATTTTAAGTAGTTCTGTTTTATTTTGTTTCAGAGATGCAATATCATGTAACATACTACACAGCTAATAAATATCAGAGCCATTGTCAGAGATCATCTTTCAACTTAGTCTTTCTTCCTCATAAAACTGTGTTTTTTAAACTTGAGTTTGTAGCATAATAGTTTCCCCATGAGTCACTCCTCGAAGGGTTATTTGATCAAATAAATTTAGGAAATTCTGCATACCATAACTCCCTCTTAGAGACTTAGAAGCCATACAATATACCTAAGGTTTGGAGACATTTTGAAGTAAAGAATTCTGCATAACTATTATTTCCCAAAGCAAGTCAACCATAAAAATCTTTTTCTACAGAATACTTGTTAAAACTGTACAGGGCACTGGTGTTTTCCAAAGTAAATTAGGAAATGGTCCCTTGAAAAGCCATCTCAGCTACTTTCTAAGTAGCATGAAACTCTGTGACATACACCCCCAATAAAACAAAGAAAAGAAAACCCTCCTGCACATATTATTTCATCACATTTGAAGTTAGCATGCCTAGAGGCATAGATCAAAATTTTGCCTCATCAATTATTTGAATCTTTGTGTAAATAGAAAATGTTAATCTTCTAAAAATGAATTAGAGAGGACTTCCACTTCCAACTATAATGAAGTACCTTTTATCAGATCACCCTTCCTACTAAAAACACTTCTAAATATTGAATAAAATATTAGAACAGCTGCTTAAAGATATCAGTAATCAGTTAAAGCAGCCAAAAGTTGCTGGGCCAAGACCCCAGGGAAGAGAGAAAGGCCTGTGAGCCTGACTATCTCTTCTGCCAATTTGTAAATGAAGTACAGCCAAGAAGCCAACCAAAAAGTTACTTCTCAGAGCTTTTCACAGTTTTATGGAACTATAGAAACAAAAATTGAAGTTTTAGGTGACAAATAAGTCAGTACCTGAAGTCCTTAGATATGACAGAAAAAGAAACTACAGGTAAGTGGGCCCCATATTCTGTCTGTGTGACTTTTCTCATTGAGAAATTTGCTGATTCTCAAGTTGCACCATAAACAAAACAGCTAAGAGGTAAAAAGCTAAGCAGAACTCTTAGGATTCTCACAGGCTAGGAAACAAAAGTAGAGATTAGGGCCTGCCAGGAGAAGGGGTCCTAGCAAGCACAGAAGACTTTCCAGTGAGAGTCCTGAAGGGCTACTATCTAGAACACAAAAACTGGAAATACATTAGCCTTTAAAAAGACTGGAATCCAGGTTAGAACGGTATGATTTGCAGCTGGATCAAAGTCATTTGTGTCTTCTCTAACTGCTACATGAAAAGTTAACCTTCTCTGGTTAAAAAAAAAAAAAAAGTCACCAGAGTTTTTACAATATATCATAGAGATATTCTGGCCTATAATAAAAAGAAAATTAACAGATATGCCAAGAGAAAGGCCTGTATGACTAAAAAACAAGGAGAAAATTAGATAATATAAATAGACCCACAAATGCTGCAGATACTCATCATCAGATATAGAATTTTAAATCACTATCTTTGATATCTTCAATAAAATAAATGACAATGTGAAAATTTTACTAGACAACTGGTGTCTATAAAAGTATGAAATGAGAATTATAGAAATAAAAAATGCAGTTACTAAAAATGGAATCACAATAGTGGATTTAACTGGAGACTAGATATAGCAAAATGCAGGATTAGTAAATGAATGATAGGTCAACAGAAAATGGTAAGTCTGCATATATAACTGCAGAACAGCAAGGGAAAAGAATGGAAAAATATTGAACAAAGGATAAGAAACATGGAATGTGGTAGAAGGTCTAACATATTGTAATTCACCTCCCAGAAGGAGAAGTTAGAGAGAATAGGATAAAAGCAATATTTGAAGCAATAGTGGCTGAGAACTACCTAAAATAAATCAAAGACAACAAACCACAAATTTTTAAAATTCTACAAATTTTAAGTAGGATAAATACAAAGAAAGCCATATCTAACCACATCATAGAAAAACTATGAAAAACAAATACCAAAAGGATATCTTAAAGCCACTTAGGATAAAAGACGCATTACTTTCAAAAATAAGGTAATCTTAGCAGTTGACTACCTAATAGGAATTAAGGAAGCAATAGCATCTTAAGTCGTTAAATGAAAATAAGTGCCAATATCTAGTCAAAATGTCCTTCAGAAACAAAAACAAAATAGATTGGATGCAATGGCTCATGCCTATAATCCCAACACTTTGGGAGCCTGAGGTGGGTGGATCACTTGAGGTCAGGAGTTCGAGACCAGCCTGGCCAACATGGTCAAATGCCGTCTTTACTGAAAATACAAAAATTAGCTGAGCCTGGTGGTGCACACCTGCAATCCCTGCTACTGGGGAACCTGAGGTATGAGAATCGCTTGAACTCAGGAGGTGGTGGTTGCTGTGGGCTGAGATCACACCAGTGTACTCCAGCCTAGGCAACAGAGTATAAGACTCCATTTCAAAATAAAATAAAAGCAAAATAAAACATTTTCAGGCAGAAAAAGAGAGAGACTGAAATTATTAGGCAGAGAAAAATGATCCTAGATGGAACATGGACATATAGGAAAGAATGAAGATGAATGGGAAGAATAACTTTATTGATATAGCAAATAAAAACTGACTATAAAACATAATGATAAAGATGCTTTGATTTTAAATATACGTACAACAAAAATACTGAAAAAACAGCAAATTCAGAAAGCAATAAAATAATTGAGGAGTACTAACAGTCTTGCCTTATTTGAGAAGCAGTAGAAGTACCAATTTATAATGTGCTCTAATAATTCAAGGTTATATGTCATAGCCTATTGAATAATTTTATAGAACAGTAAAAAAAAAAAAAAAAAAAAAAAGCTGTGACTAGCAACCTAATGGAGAATAAAATAATAATTTTTAAATTTGGTTAGGCCATAGGTAAATTTTAAAAAGGAGGAAAAGGAGAAATAAAGAATGTATAAGAAGGCCAGGCATGCTGGCTCAAGCCTGTAATCCCAGCACTTTGGGAAATGAAGGTGGGCAGAACACTTGAGGGCAGGAGTTCAAGACCAGTGTGGCCAACATGAGGACTCTATTAAAAATACAAAAATTAGCTGGGTTTGGTGGTGTATGCCTGTGCTCCCAGCTACTCAGGAGACTGAGGCAGGAGAATCCCTTGAACCAGGAAGGCAGAGGTTGCAGTGAGCCAAGATTGTGCTACTGCACTCCAGCCAGGGTGACAGAGCAAGACACTGTCCCAAAAAAGAAAAAGAAAAAAAAAAAAGTTAATTTTTGTATAAAGTGTAAGGAATGTGATTGTATGCACAAATTGTATACCAAAAGATGTATCTATAAATTATCAAAATAAATAAGTGGCTTTAGCAAGCTAACTAGATAAACACATACAGGGCAATATAGAAAAATAAATTATATTTCCAAATGCCTGCAACAAATGACAAAATAAAAAATTTTAAAATGTAACATTTATATCAAAATTATGCAATTGATATCAATTTAACAAAAGATGAACAAGGAATTAACAGAAATTTCAAAAGACTCAAGCAAACAAAAGACTCACATCCACTGACCAAGAATACCACTTTATATTTCTGTGAGTAGAAAATGAACTTCAATTGTGCTAAGCCAATGAAATCTAGGGATTTATTTGTTACATGTGGTGTTAGACTACACACATATATCAGAATCACATATGTTTTGGCTGAAAATGCAATCCTATAGGACATTATTTTCTCAGAGATCAATTATTTGTCTAGCCCCTCAAATGAGGCTTTTATTAGGCTTCATTTTAAAGAGTTTTCATTAAAAATCAGTCTTTTTCTTCAGCTTTCACTCTACTCCAACAAGCCGGGAGGCTTTCCTACTTGTTAGGCTTCAAGGATAAGATAAGCCAAATTGGTCCCAAGCCCATTCTCATGACTAAGGGAAGAAACCCTGGGAGGAACACCACTTTCATCATGTTTCTGTCCTTAATCCCTTACACAGTTCTATTAAAGGATAGAGTATCAGAGATAAATTTGCCTCCCTTGCCTACTGGTCCTTTAGAATATCTGCTTTAATCTTTAACTTCTGGGCAGTTGATCACATGATCCTCCCCACCCCCAGCTAGGTGGTGTGTGACCCAAAACCAGTGATTTCTGGATTCCCCAAACAAGTAAGAGTCTCTCTTCTCATTCATATCCATTTTAGACCTCATTCATGCCAATAAGAAAGCAAGGAAACCAGCCTACAAAGAGAAGCCAGAGAGTAGTGCTCCTGTCTGAAGAAAAGCAGAAGCATCTAAACATTTGGAACATGAATCCTATCAGACTTCCCTGTAAGCCTCCAATAAACCCCTTTACCCTTGAGCTAATTTGAGTTGGCTTTGGTTGGTTGTAACAAAATAGACCCTGATTGAGGCAGAGAGTGTTACAACAGTATTTAGCCAGGAGTCTAAAGAAGAGATGAATGCTGTCTTCTCTCAGTTATCCTTCTGTCAAAGTACAATTTTCAAAATATTAAAAACCTAATTTTCATATAGATAGATAAGTGAGCACATGTCAAAGTTTTATTCGGCTTATTAGTGAAACAATAGGATGACAAAGCCAGTTCAAAAGAGAAGACGAGAAAATAAGACTTCTGTAGTCAGAGGGGAAGAAAAGGATTCCAAAGTAAAACTGCAAAGTCAGACACAAAATTAGTTAATGTCCAAGAGAGCAGTGAAGCCATAATATTTGCAGTTGTCTTCTCTACAGGACAGAAAATTAAAATAATCACTATCTTTCTGCTATTATAAACAACTGAGCCCAAATCAATGTACAAACTATGGTTTATTCCCCTGGAGAGTGAGAAGACCCTTACGCAAGCTTCTCAAGATCAAACTGAAAATACAGACTCCTATGCCCTGCCCCCGGAAATTCAAATTCAGCAGGTCTTGGGCAGGGCCTGGGAATTTGCATTTTAACAAGTTCCCAGGTGACGTGATTAGTCAGCAAGCCACACTTGCAGTAACATGGCCTTAGATGACATTGAAAAGTCATAGAATAATCCTTTTGCTTTATTTCCAAGTTTTGCATAATTTTCTTAACACTCCTCTCAAGGTCCCCAGGGGAAATCTAAGCCTCCAGATGACAAAAAGCAAAATAAGGCTAAAAAGTACTTTACTTTTGGCTGAAAATTTGAGTCCAGAACTGAGTGAAAAACTTAGATGAACAAATGAGGTCATAGGGAGGAGTCTTTTCCTACACTAGGTGGATCTTAACAGCATTGAACCAGTGTAGGTCCTATTTTTCCCAAAGCTCATATTTGAGACTATCATGTTATCATTGCAGTTCAAGGAAAAGCTGATCAAGCCAGTTACCAGCCAGTTACCAAGGCAAATAAACTAAAGAGAAAGAGAGACAGCAAATTCCTTCCAAAATCAAGAACCAAACTAGCGTAGGCTGTCTTCCCAGGGGAATTTCAGTTTGGTGCCAAAGTAGAGAACAGCATCTCCAAAGGGTAAGAGGAGAGACATCAGGCCTTCTCCCAAGGGAGCAGTCCAAGGAATAAGGTCACTGGATAAATTATAGGACACACAACTAAATTTGAATTTCACATAATAAATAATTTGTTAGTATAAGTATGTCTCAAATATTGCCTAGGATATATTTATGCTTAAAAAATTACTCATTGTTTATCTGATATTCAAATGTAACTGGGCATCCTGTATGTTTCTTTGCTAAATCTGTCAACCCTAACAAGAGAATATCTCAATAGGGCCACACCACATGCTCTGGCCTTATAGCACCTCATAGCACTTGAGTTGAGGATACCAACTCAAATGCCCATGGGTGCCAGGAGGATGGTATAATTGAATCAATTACATTGCAGCAAATCTGGGCCTGCATGCTGCTCAAAAGGTGGCAGCCACCATACCGTTCCAGCCCATTTCCAGGAAAAGCGTTGCAGGCTCGGTGTTACTAGGTCTGATATTTCAAGATATACCAAAAATTCAGTTTTATGTAAAATCTTCCAATATTTGGCTGTTGGAACATAATTCCATTTTTTAAAACATTGAGCAGAAATAAGAATCTTAACCCCCTATAGACTTTGCTCAATTAGTGTTCTCAAATCTCACCAAAGCAGGTCAGAACTTCTTTTCCTGGGTATATATCCTGGTCTTAAGACATTGACGAGGAGAAAGAAAGAGAAAAAGACGAGGCCAATTTGTCCAAACTTCCCAGGAGGAGAAAATAACCTTAAACTTCTCCCAGATACTAACCCCCCAGTTAGTACCTTTCATTCTTGCCTTGGTTAGTCCTTTTTAAAAAAGATTATTGGACACATGGTAGTTAGCCCACCCAGCTGTGCTGCTGGCCTGCACTGGTAGCCACTCCTGACATGAGGGTTTCAGTCACATCTTTCTTACCTTCTCTATTTAGACAACAGGGTTCTTGAGGTCAAGAAATTACTTACATCTATTTGGGACCCCAGTACAGTGCTTTGCACAGAGTGGAAGATCAATGATAGTGATGAATGCTTTTGACTTTTGTATATCTGAAAACATCTTTATTTCACCATCATTATCTAAAAATAATTTTCATTGGTATAGAATTCCAAGTGGAAAGGCTAGGATTTTTCTGCACGATATTTTTTAAATGTTTCCCAACTGTCTATTTATATGCATTGCTTTTAACAACTAATCTGCTGTCATTCTTATTTTTGTACAAAATATGTCTTTTTCTCTGGCTGATTTTATAATTTTCTTTTTGTCACTAGTTTTCAGCAGTTTGATAATAATTTCTTTTGCCATCATTTCTTTATGCTTCTTGTACTTGAGGTTTGTTGAGATTCTTGGATCCTTGGGTTTATAGTTTTCAATAAATTTGGGAATTTTACAGTTATTATTTCTTAAATAATCTTTCTGTTCCCCTATGTCCCATCAGGAACTGCAATTACACACACATTCAGCCACCTAAAGCTGTCCCACAGCTCAGATGCACTATTTGTTTGCATTTTTTAAATTCTTTTTTCTCTGTGTGTTTCATTTGGATATTCTCTATTGCTATGGCTTCAAGTTCACTAGTCTTTTCTTCCGTGTTTTCTAATCAGATATTAATATCATTCAGGTATTAATATCATCTTGGATTCCATTTTCATCTAATATGGAGAAGCATTGGATCTGAATGGGGCACATCCTCTCCAAAGCACCCCTGCCTTTTCTGCTGCTCCAAACTTCACACAAGAACCAGAAAGATTCGAGACAATCTAGAAACTGTCAGTAAAAATGCAAAAAGGAAAGTGTTTTCTTCCAAAGCTGTGAATTACGTAATGTGAGTAAGCTCAATAAACATTTGCAGAAGTGAGAGTATGTGTTAGTTCATTTTTGCATTGCTGTAAAGAGATACCTGAGACTGGATAATTTATAAGGAAGAGAAGTTTCTTTGGCTCATGAGTTCTGCAAGCTGTATGAGAAGCATGACGTCAGCATCAGCTTCTAGGGAAGCCTCAGGAAGCTGATAATCATAGTGGAAGGTAAAGGGGGAACAGGTGGTATCACATGGCAAGAGTAGGAGCAAGAGAGGGAGTGGGAGGATCCAGACTCTTTTTAAACCACCAGCTCTCACATGAACTCAGAGTGGGAACTCACTCATCACCAAGGGAATGGCACTAAGCCATTCACGAAGGATCTGCCCCATGATTCAATCACCTCCTACCAGACCCCACCTCCAAAACTGGGGATCACATTTCAACATGAGATTTGGAGGAGACAAAACTAAATCAGAGAGGGATAGGCAGAAGGGACCAATATTCCACCTCTTGTTTGGAGGACTCCTATTTCATTCCTTCTAAGAGGGTAGAAAACCCTTCAAAATGAGATCTGCTGTTTTGCTTTCACTCTGTGCTTCCTTTGTGAGGACAGGGAAGGAATTGGAGTGGGACTCCAGGACAGAATGAAAGGGAAACCCTTTCTAATCCATCTTCTTGCTCTCAAGCTGCAGGGTCAGGTAGACCTGGGATTGAATCTCAACTCTGCCCCATACCAGTTGCTTCACCTTGGCAAGTTACTTTATGTCTCTAAGCCCCAGATCTTCATCTTCAAAATAGGGATAATATTGCTGGCCTCATGGTACTGTTAATAAATAAATTAGGTCATGTTGAACAGCACAAGTAAAGCAATTAGCACAGTTGCTGATATGGAGAAATAAACATTCAATATGTGTTCATTGTATGGGCATCACCCTCATTTTTGTTACGGTCATCACCAGGACCATGTGATTAAAGATGAAAATCTAAATGAACTGCCAGCACGGACATAACTTTGGAGGTTGAAATTACAGGTTATTTTTATTTTCTAGCTCTATCAATTACAAACATTTATTTGCTTTTCTAGTCAGAAAACAATAGATAAGTTATTTTTAAAAGTTGATCAGTCTCCTTTTGGTATTTCCTTTATTTTACACTGGTGAAAGCTGTCTGTCTATTTCTCACCTCTCTCTGCCCAAAGAAGGAACAGTTATGGAGGCTGCAAGCTCCCACAGCAGTCCTTTAACAGTATCCATGCTTCCTAGGAATCTGAGAGCTGCAGAGAACAAAGCACCCCTCTCCTGTCCTGATGCATTCCAGATTTGGCCACAGGTTCTCTGGACATCAGAAAGAAACAGAGGCTCCAGGCTGGCTTGGTCACTATAAAATGAAGTGCAAGAACACCTGACCCTAACCAGGGCCAGCAGTAGGGTAAGGTGTGACATGCCTAGGGTGCAGAATGGAAGGAGGTACCGATGGTGTACACACTGA
Organism: Saimiri boliviensis; assembly: GCF_048565385.1. Lineage (NCBI taxonomy): Eukaryota > Metazoa > Chordata > Mammalia > Primates > Cebidae > Saimiri > Saimiri boliviensis. Next base: position 29,657,319 of record NC_133463.1, on the reverse strand, counting down.
GGTGACCCTGAGAGTAATGCTTCCTTCCATTTTGCACTGTAAGTAACTCATTCACCTTACCTTAGTACTGGCCCTAATCCGAATTGCTATAAGTAAAATTTCGATGCTGCAAAGGAACAGCACTTGAAAATAAGTCCTCTCAGCAAGGCAGTTTACTTCTATAAAAGGGTGTGGCATACGGATGGAACAATGATAGTGGCTGCACACTTAGACAAGAGGGGAAGGGGTACTTATGCCTAACAGGAGTCGTCCCTACTGCTGTGTCATCCCCTATTGGCTAGGGTTAGACCACACAAGCTGGACTAATCCTGATTGGCTATCTTAAAAAGAGCAAGAGTCCAAGTATTTTAGAGTGGCAGGGTGGGTGTTTCGGTGGGAAGGACAGTTACAGGCATGTCAGAACTGGTAGCCAGGGGTGACCAGGTGACTGGGATGAGTCAGGATTGGGGGTCAGGAGGAGCAGATGTGAACTACTGATTAGAGCCGGTGGAGAAGGAATTACAAGGAAGTTCAACTTTAAAATAGAGAATTAAAGAATAGGAGAGCTGAACACGCTGACATATTTGGAGTTCACTATAACACAATCATAACCATGTCCAGGACCACAGCCGGAATCCCAAACAGCCACTCACCCCACCTCCCCAGCCCCTGGAAGAGAAAGAGGGTTTATCAGACAGTTCTTTATGGTGGGTGCACTGCCTAGACACCCAATGGAAAAGCTACATCCAGAAATCTGGGGTTGCATACACTGGAGGGAGCAAGGCAGCCTCAGGCTCCAACCCAGTTGAGACAGTGTTGTCATGTCCTATCCACCTCCTGGGGTCATGGTGCCCTCTGGCAGTCAGCCTGTCCCCTAGACTGCACAGTGTGTGCCTTCTCCCTATCCACAAGATTCTGCAGGAGAACCAAACTAAACAGCTCTCTGAGCCAGAAGCTGAGCTCATCAGCAGCTAACTTTCTTCACAAGCAGCTACTAGGCCCCCATCTGTGTTGGCCTTCTCCTTCCATTTGTCCATAGGAATCCGCCCCTCTCTCAACTGCACCAAGGTCTGTGATACTATTTCCTCCAGGGCATCACAGGTCAACTTCCATCCTAGTTGCTGCCCAACTCTGCCTGCCAGAACAGAAGCGTCCTGTCAAGACCCCTCAGGTTTTCTGGCTTTTTTGATTTGTGTAGCTCAGCATAATCCTCCGTGTTGAAAGCAGTAGATAATTAATTTCTGCTAATGATTTTCTGCCTTGTCTCCTAGACTCCTTTCAGTAACTCCAACCATAATTTCAGCATTAAATGATTCAGCACTTCACTTGCTTCCTAAGGGATTCACTGCCCTGTTTTATCTATTTGGTCCACTGAAACCTCCCTTTATCCTTAGCTACAGTTTCCTTCTCTTCTTCTCTAACATTTAGTATTTCTGAGTCTCCTGGCCTTCAGCACTGCCCATGTTGCTGCTCCACTTGCCCCTCCACCCTGGAGTCAAAAAAGACTGGAATTAATAAAAAGAAAGTCTGATTCTTCTGTCTTTGGCATGCGTTGCAAATCCCTGTCAATAACTAGAAATTTAACAGGTGTCACTTTTACTGAAGGTATTCTTGACCAGTTCTGCTTCCCTCAGCTGGGTTCCTTGAATGGTCCTTGATAAATGTGTGTAAGACCATGTCGCTCCTCCTGGAGACTTCTTTTCCTTACTCAGTCATGAATGATGAAACAGATCAGATGTGGCCTGGAGCTGCTCCTGTCCTAGGAAACAGTGGGAAAAATTCCCCCACTATTTCCACTTTCACTGGGGCTCGAACTACAGAATGCAGACCTCTAGCCTGAGCTCACTCTGGCATTTCATCTTGCTAACCATGAAAAAAACTCACACAGTCCTGCCTCCCTTTCCTTCAGCAATCGTCGTGTGGGCATCAGAATTATTGTCTGAAAAGTTATCTTCTTTTCCTCGCACTCAGACCCCCAGAAACACGTAGCTGGGCTAACTAGAAGACAGAAAATCTTTATTGATAAAATGTATACAGGAGAATTAGCAAGTGATAGCAACATGCATTCTTCTGACTCTAGCCAGTCTAAGTTCTTTCTTCCACTAAAATTTGTCCTTAAAGCAAAGGAAGGCCTGATGAGTCACGAAGAATCTGAGAGTATATTCAAAGCTTCCAATAATTATTTTCTATCCATCACATGCAAGGTGACTGGTGAGACAGATGTCTAAAGCATGGCCTAAGTTGGCATCTGTCCAGAGGCTATCAAGGTTATCTTGAGATGATCATCTCATTAGTAATTTAAAATTGGCAGTGTATTTGGTTCCATTAACTCCAAATCAAGATGGGCAGTTTCAAAATTGCTTTCCCCAGTAAACAAGCTCTGTTTCCAGGAAAAAAAAAAAAATGGAAGACGATGTTTGTGGATGAAGAAATGTCCCTGGGCAGAGAAGTACAAACAGATCGTGTTTATATGACACTGAATGATGGTTAGAATAAATGATTCAGAGCAATGACTAAAGAGAGTCAGATCTGCCTGAAGCAGCCGAGCAAAGTAGGGTTTTCACCAGTAACTGTTTGATTACAACCCATTAAAAAAGCTGACTTGGGCCCGGGCACAGTGGCTCACGTCTGTAATCCTATCACTTTGGGAGGCTGAGGCGGGTGGATCACCTGAGGTCAGTTCGAGACCAGCCTAGCCAACATGGTGAAACCCCTTCTCTACTAAAAACACAAAAATTAGCTGGGCGTGGAGTGTGCACCTGTAATCCCAGCTACTCGGGAGGCTGAAGCAGAAGAATTACTTGAACCTGCAAGGCGGAGGTTGCAGTGAGCTGAGATCGCACCACTGCACTCCAGCCTAGGAGACAAAGCAATACTGTGTCCAAAAAAAAAAAAAAAAAAGCTGACTTGTTTTGCCTCCTTGTTCCTTCATCTTCTAAGTTCTGCTTTTGTGGCACACTCCGATGGTTCAACACTCATTGTTCAACCAGTTTATCCCAAAAACATTTATTGAGTACCTATTCCATTCATAGCACTGTACTGGGCCCAGGAGAAATACAAAGATGAAAAAGTTATTCTGTACTCTCCATGACGTTAGAGTAACCAGGGAAGTATAAAAGTAATAAAAGACTAAAAGTCAGAAAAGAAGGTTATCATTGTTATGAAAGAGATATAAGAAATAACAAAGGAAGCAATTTGCTCTGAGTAGATGATGTTTATTTTGACTTCAGCCATGTTAAAGTTCGTTGTCTAATGGGGCATTATGATTTTTCCAAGAAGAAGATAAAGGATGCCTTGTTTCCCAAACTCATGTTTATGGCACAGGGTGCTTTCATTTATGGCAAACTGGTGTCCCTCTCACTGAACCCAATTTGGAAAATGCTGGAGAAAGGCATCTATTGTGCAGAGAAAGATGTGTTTGGAAAGGAAGGTTGGGGTGTGATGGAAAGAGGCCCGAAATTTCCTGCTCAGAGAAAACTGGCTCAGCCTTCTTTGCTGCATTTGTGTTTTTCTGAGGCCACAATGGTTGTCCAGTCAGTTTCACCTGCTGGTGTGTTTCACTCGAGGTGGAACTTGTTCCTAGGGATAAATCTAGCCTGAAGACATAGTGAGGGCCCCTCTCCAGAGCCTTTGCTTCCTCTAGCCACTCAGCATGTTTACCCACTGGCCAATGAGCACAAAACAAATATTCAGAGCTAAAATTAAATGAACCAACAACACATTGTAAAGGCAAAACCAGAGTGCCCCTATTTGCTCATCTGTAAAATGATGTTCACCATTTGCAAATCCAAAACATGCTAATTGCAAAGGTGAATAAAAAGAAACACCAAGCATTGTACCCATTGAAAAGAGAATATGCTTCGGATAATAATAAGTAAAGTTTGTCAGAATATTTCTTTTTCTATGAAATTAGTTCATGAATTTTGTGTATAATCTTGACACATTTTGTAAATCAGAATTTATAAAATTCAAAACCTGCCTGATTAACAGGCCACTTGAGAAGAATGACCATCTTAGGACCAGTTTCCACCAACATTCTTAATGGCTAATATTTCTTTTGTGTTTGCAATTTACAAAGTACTTTTGTGTCTGTGATCTCACTTAATGCTCACAGCAATCCTGTTAGGAAATTAGGACAACTCTTGCACCCATTTCACACATGAGAAAACTGAGGCAATATCTGCCCAAGAGAGTATAATGAGCATCAGACTTGACCCTGACACTCACCCAGAGTGGTCTTTCCACTCCCCTGTGCTCTCACCTGGGACATGTGCCAGCTGCTTTAAGTACCAGACATCCCAAAGGGACAAGGAGTTTCCTCACCCTCTTCTTAATTCAAACATGTATTTGTTCATTTAACAAGCCCCCACTGAGTGTTGCCAGGCACAGGAAATATCATGGTGGCAGAATGTAGGCACCCCCATCCTCCTCCAGTTCAGAGTTACCTGGAGAAGACACAATGAAACAAGCATTAATAATCGAGTCTGGTTATACTATGACGGAGCAGCCACAGACGTCACTGGCCTAAACTCAATGTACCCAATGTCTACTTTTTTTTTTTTTTTTTTTGAGACGGAGTTTCGCTCTTGTTACCCAGACTGGAGTGCAATGGCGCGATCTTGGCTCACCGCAACCTCCACCTCCTGGGTTCAGGCAATTCTCCTGCCTCAGCCTCCTGAGTAGCTGGGATTACAGGCACGCGTCACCATGCCCAGCTAATTTTTTGTATTTCTAGTAGAGACGGGGTTTCACCATGTTGACCAGGATGGTCTCCATCTCTTGACCTCGTGATCCACCCACCTCGGCCTCCCAAAGTGCTGGGATTACAGGCGTGAGCCACTGCGCCCGGCCATGTCTACAGCTTTTAACTGTCCCTGGGCTTTGCTGCCTTTTATATAATAGTAATAACAATCATTTACTAAGTGCCTACCAAGCACTACATCTGGCTTAAATACATTCTTTCATAGAGTTCTCACTACAACACCTACAACATAAGTATTGGGATTCCATTCTATAGAAGAGGACACTGGAACTCAGAGAAATTGAGTAGCTTGAGATACTAGTTACGTATTGCTACATAATAAAATTCCCCCAAAACTTAGTGGCTTAAAACAACAATATGTGGCCTCACACCTGTAATCCCAGCATCTGGGAGGCTGAGGCAAGTGGATCACGAGGTCAGAAGACTGAGACTATCCTGGGTAACACGGTGAAACCCCTGTCTCTACTTAAAATACAAAAAATTAGCTGGACATGGTGGTGTGTGCCTGTAGTCCCAGCTACTTGGAAGGCTGAGGTAGGAGAATTGCTTGAACCTGGAAGGCGGAGGCTGCAGTCAGCCAAGATCACACCACTGCACTCCAGCCTGGGCGATAGAGAGAGACTCCCTCTCAAAAAAAAAAAATGTATTTTCTCATGATTTATGAGTCAGGAATCTCCATGGCCCAGCAGGGTCCTCTGCATAGGTAGGGTCTCTTGAAAGGCTGCAACCAGGGTATGTCAGCTGAAACCGTCATGTCAAGGCTCAGCCTCAGAAGCATCCACTTTCAAGCTCACTCACATGGGAACTGGCAGGATTCAGTTGGACTGGGGGCTCAGTTCCATACCACTTAGCTGGAGGCCTTCTTGTCCCTTGTCACATGGGCCTCTCCTTATGGCAGCTCATCACATCAGAGTCACAGAGAGAGAATGCAAGCAAAGTGTAGTCTTTTATAACCTGATCTCCAAAATGACAGACCATCACTTCTGCCATAGTCTATTAATTAGAATCACTAGGCCCAGTCCACATACTCACAGAAGGAGAGGGTCATACAGGGAGCAAACAGTAGGAGGTGGGGGTCACTGGAAGCCATCCTGCCACTCTTGCCAACAGCTGATTTGTAGTATATTCAAAACCCAAATCCATGTCTGTCTGACTTACAGTAGCCATGCCGTGTCCACCAAATGACAGTCTCACAGGTTTCCAATATGTGCAGAGTTAATTATATTTCACTTCCAAGGCACTATTACATGTGTGATTTGTTTCACTCAAGATATACATGGGTAGATATCTTAATTCTCATTTTATAAAAGAAAAATTGAAACTCATGAATCGTAAATGACCCATGGACTTCTGTAGGTGATGATAATATTTAATGTTGAAGTTAAATGACTTTTTAGTGTTGGAACCTAAATGATATGCCCAAGTTCACACCAGATGGAGCCTGGATGCAGGTTTTCTGCCTCTGAATTCCAAGAAGTTCAATGCTGCAATGTATCTTCCATTGATTTCCACCTATTTTCCACAGAGATCTCCCATGCAGCTCCTAACTCCCATCTGTCTGTAGGCAGAAGCGTCAGGTCCTAAAGCCCATCAGAGGGAACCTCAGGCTCCCATGACTTTCCAGTGTGACTGCAGCTCCGAAGCCACCATGGTGGGAAGATTGGGAATGAGGTGAGAAGAGATCTGAGAACTTTGGGATCATCCCCTGTGGTTGAATACAGATCGCACTTCCCTGCCTATGGATCACAAGGTGACTTACAGAGTTAGAAGTAGAAAAATACCTCACCCAGTACTCAAAGAGCATCAATCTTACTTTCATTCTTTTGCAGGTAGCTCTGGCAACTCTTCTTCTTCTCTCGCCAGTCACAACCAATCACTGAGAATTCCCAAATCCCTTTCACACTCACCCTCTGCTGCCTGCTCATGCAGCAGCCTCCTTACTCGGTCGTTTTTCTGTCTCTAGTCTCCATTCTGAAGTCCATTCTCCACGGCACCCAGAGTGAATTTTCCAAACTTTGATCTGATCTTGGAACTTCTACTTAAAACCTTCCACGGTTCCTCATTGCTCCCAGCATAAGGCTGATATTTCTTATCACAGTGTGAAGGCCCTGCCCAGCTGGCCTCCTCCTTTCTCTGCCAGCCTTAGCTCTCATCATTCTCCCATCACCACTTCTGCTGCAGACGCACTGACCTGGCATGGCCAATGTCTCTCATACGCCCTCCTCTTTCTAATTTGCTGGCTGTCCTTGCTGTCTCCCAACCTCTTTTATATCTTAAACTAATCAAGACTTCCAATTTATTCCTCATCTAGATTTAATATCCTTCGTCATCCCATAGAATGCCTTGTTGTACCTGTCACACTGTGTTGTTATTGTATGATCAGCGCCAAAAGGAGCAAGCCTGAGTTTGCCTTGTCTATGATATCCATTGTGGCCAGCATTAACATCAGGACCATGGGAGTGACTTGGCAAAAATTTGTTGAATGAATGAGTGAATGAAAGCAATCTCCATTCCCATGTTCCTGGGATTAAAGGCTTCCATTTACTTACTCACCAACCCATGGGTCACCGAGGTTCCTTTAGTCCTGGTGACTCCAGGGGGGTTGTCCAGTCATTGATGGGGGCCCCCCCACAGCTTGAGGCAACCTCAAATGTATTCATACATTTGTTTTGCCAGCAAACATTTGTGCCAGCCGTGTTGGGTGCTGGAATAGAGTTGAAGATGAGTAAAGAACATAAGAGTCGAGGCCAAAATGAGTTCTCAGTCTGGTGCCTGAAGCATATGCAATTTCAGAGTTCCTCAGGGAAATAATAGGCTCTTCTTTGTAAAGTACCTAACAAAGACACTACCTTCGTATTACTATCCTCTCTCAAGTTCATCTGATTTTTACTCACTGTAGCGTCATCAGCCTATTCTGCTCATGTTCAGCCTGTTCTGTTTACTTTTTTATTTTTGTTTCACTTTTTAAGTTTTGTGGGTATGTGGCCAGTGGCTAGCAATACCTCCTCTGCACTGATGACAGCACGCACACCAGCTGTAGCTTTATTGTTTGGAATTGTTTTTGAGATAGTAATAATTTTAGGAGTTACTGGTGAAAAGTGATATAGGTTAGCAATATAGTCGGTAATATACTTTAACATTTTATGACCCTTTCTTCATTCCCTTCTAGTTAAAAAATAAATTTAAAATATCCTTCTTAGAGGCTTAGGGGCTTGTAAGCTTCTATAGGATTTGAAGCCATCATCATTAGGGTTTGCAGTTAATATTCCACACTGCTTCAGTCTATGAGGAGAAAAATCTCCAGCAGGATGGACCTGAGTTTTTTCTCCTCCAGTATAAATATTTATATTATTAAATGTACCTATAAATAAATAAGTACAATTATTCATGTATTTATTTACTCCCTCATTAGTTCTAATATTTATAATAGTCATAATCATGTAGCATTGACTCAGTGCTCACTGTATGCTAGCCACCATATTAAATGGTTTCCATTTATAATCCACAACAGCCTTAAAAAGAAGTCAGTACTCTTGTTATCCCCATTTTATAGATAACGATGAGGATGCTGAGATTTGACAAGGTCAGATAAGTCACCCAGGGTTCCACAAGTATTAAGTCGCAGGACAGGAATTTGACCTCAGGCCAGCCTAACATGGGAGTCCACATTTTTAACCATCTTACCCTTCTCAATTCCCTTAATTCTAGAAATATTTGAGGTTGCTTACGAAAATACGCTCAGTACACAAGAAGACAAATCAACGAAGTCAACAGATAAACAGAAAAATTAAGGTAGAAACAAATAAGATGAAGTTAGACTTAATATACTACGTATATATCCATAGAGTCCTGTGCACTTTGCAGAAGAGTGCAGCAAGTTTGATTCTATATTTCTCAAGGAGAGAAATGTATTTATTTACATGTTTTACCATATTCATAAAATCAAAAACAAACAAGGTGCTCAGGGGAAAAAACTTTCTATCTTGATATTGAGACTTACTGAAAACCTCTCACTTGAGCCTCTTAAAACATTACTGTGTAACATAATAATAGACTGTTGAACTTAACAGCATCCCTACAGCAAAGTCAGCAACCATTCTGTGGGGCTGTTTCATAGATCCATTTATAACACATCTCAGTGTAGTGAAACATCAAAGCCTGGGTTCAGAGGGCAAACCCCAGATTTTACAGCTCTCCAATGGCTTGGCTGAATCCCAGGAAGCAGAGCTCCAAAAACACATTTTCTAATGCCAAGCCTGGAGATTTATTCCCTGACAGCAATCTGGGGTGTGGGGATTCCACAGCACCAGTCAGAGGTAGGCCTAAGTCCTTCCATAAAGTATACAGGTGTTGACACCTTCGTGTGAAGAGCAAGAAACGCTTAGAGGCTTAGCATCTGATGTTTGCACCCCATTCCCACCTTTACGTAGAGCCAGACACGAGCAGGGCTCAGATCCTCTCAGAAGAGGATTCTGGTGGCATCAGGGTCATGTGGGTGATACACTCCCAAAACGTTACTCCATAGAACATGGCTACAATTATTTCAACCTGGAAAAATATTTAGTCAGCTGTTACTAAACTCTAGTCAAAGTCATGTAAAAATCAATCCATCAATCAATACCTGGATTAAAGTATATTTTGAATATATAACACTAAGTAGTGTCATATCCTGAAGGGGCCTCCAAGGTAAACCAGTAACAACATACATGGACTTGTAGAGGGTTGTTAGGACAAGTTAGATGTTGGAAGATGTTGTAGACATGGCCAATGGGACTCCACTTCAGCACCTTAAACAATTTTTTCTTCCCACATGCTTTAAAGACAACTGCCAGAGTCGAGACATAGTATCCTAGAGCCATAGAACCATTTTGTCCACCTAAACAGTACATAATCATCCCTGGGTCCAACCAGGAGTGTTCCTATATGTATTAGTCCATTTTCACATTGCTATAAAAATACTTACTAGCTGAGATGGGTAATTTGTAAACAAAGGATAGAGGTTTAATTGACTCATAGTTTGGGATGTCTGGGAGGCCTCAGAAAAAAAAAAAATATATATATATATATATAGTAATATATAGTAAATGGTAAGTATCATTACTGTACAGTATTTTATAAGTAATACAAAACATTAAAATAAAGATTGGGAGGTATGAAATATAAAATGAATAGAGATGGAAGTTCTCTGGAAGTTCTACTAATTTCTTCCCACGCTTCTTTATATCATCTTGCACACCCCTCTTTGGTGAATACTGTCTTAGTGTAAGATGCTGGGCATTCTCTGAACCACCTCTTGGCACTTCCAGAAAGCTTTTCATCATCCAGACCCAGCTCATCTCTCCAGCTGTCCCTGCTGGTGCTCTCCACCCATACTCCACTCTCCACCATGTTGGCATACACACCATTTCCTGCACACCAATGTACTCTGCATTTTTTTGTTCATGTCGTTCCTTCATCCCAAATGCCTTTCCCTCTTTCTCCAGCTATCAAAAATTTCAACTTTCAAGACCCAGTTCAAGTTCCATCTCTACCCTGTAATTGACCTAGATCACTTCTCAAATAGAATGAATCACTTTCTTCCATAACATTAACCAAAATTACCTTTTCTAATCTTCCCAATATCCCTGCAAAGTTTTATTAAGTATTAGATCAGAAAAGGCTCTTAGAAAGACTATACACTCAGGAATCATTTCTATAATTTTTTACTAGAGAAATTTCTCTGAAAGTGTAGAGCTCTGGAAAATGTGAGGAGGAGCTGCGTTCTCTCCTGAGCATGAAGCCAGCTTTCGGTGTTGCTTCTCTGCAGCTGCCATTTGCCATTAATGATCGTTCTTCTCTTCCTCTGGGAGAGTAAGAGGGTACATGATGCAGTCTGAGTAGTTCCCATTTTTAAAAAAGAAAAAGAAAAGTCTCTTGGATATTGTGCAATGAATCCATACCCCTACTAACTGACAGGAGCAGAATTTGAACTCATAACATCCCAGTGGCCATGTTCTTCCGCGTGCACTAAGGTTTCCTTTAGGTCTTAGCTTCCCATGACAGAAACTGCACTCGACATATATTCTCTTATGACATCTTCAACTAGCTCTGCAAATACATGTTATCGTCTCTAGATTGGAGCTAAGAAAACAAAGCCTTGGAAAGGTGAGGTGGCTTGCCTAATGTCACTTAGTTAGCAAACAGCAGGGATGGTTCCAAGCCAGATTGGTCTGATTGTAGATCCCATATTCTTTCTGTTTTGCCATGCAAGTGAATCTACTCTTCTCATTTCTTGTTACCTTCACCTCACTGTAGCTTTTAGTCATTTTGCCTTGGCTTAAATAACAACTTCAATATCTCTTTCCTTCATTGCTCTGTGAGGTAACTGAGGACAAGAAAATAAGTTTCACTCAATTCTCTGGTGGCCAGTACCTACATATAAAAAGTATGTGTATAAATATGAAGTTGAACCCTATAGGAAGAATGACTGCAAAGAAATATCAATTCACTATGCTGTCTCCATCTCTAGAGCTTTTGTACCTATTGGCTTGCCAACACTGCATTTAACGAATATGGAAAGGAAACTGGAAAAGGTGGAATGATCTCCTAAAAGATCATTTTTAATAAGCCGCAGGCTATCCTTGGAAACTGTCTATCATAAGCAGAGTGCTGGCAACATCTCCTAAAAGATGACAGAGTTCCAGGTGGCCATCCAGATGCTGGAACATGCCTGAGGACTTGGGGGGATGTTTAAAAAATAAAAACAGAAAACAGTTTATTATATAAGATATAAAAAATAAAATATTTTATATAGCTGTAGAGTGTGTGTTTTGAGCTAAGTATTACTACAAAAGGGTCAGAAAGTTAAGAAAATTTAAAAATTCATAAAGTTAAAAAGTTATAATAACCTAAGGTTAATTTATTATTGAAGAAAGAAAAGTATTTTTTATAAACTTAGTGCAGCTCAAGTGCACAGTGTTTATAATGTACACAGTAGTGTACAGTAATGTCCTGGGCCTTCTCAGAATGTATCCCATAACTAAGTGACATAATTGTAGTAAATTCTTTGCAGATGTTGACCAAGTTAAAGATCTTGAGATGAGAAGATTCTCCTGGGTTATCTGGATGGGGCCTAAATGCCATCATATGTTTCCTGATAAGGGAGAGGCGGGGAAGATTTGACACAGAAGAGATGGCAATGTGACCACAGGAGCCAAGACTGGCGGAATGTGGCCACAAGCCAAAGAATGCTGGCAGCCACCAGGAGTTGGAAGAGGCAAGGAACCTATGCTCCTCTAGAGCTTTTGGAGGGAGTGTGGCCCTGCTGACACCTTGATTTCAGCCCAGTGATACTGATTTCAGATTTCTGATTTGTGGAAATTTTTTACAGCAGCCATCAGGAATTAATACACCTAGTACGAGCTTTAGTGGAAGGAGATAGAAGTGAATGACACAAATGACAAGTGAGAACTTAGGCACAGTACTCAGCACCTCTCCAGTCTTGAGCAACCTGAAAATCTTGGCTGCCACATTCCAGGGAAACCAGGCTATCCCCCACCACCAAAAATTCATGCTTCCTTGGAAATTCTATCAGTTCAGATAGAAAATGATTATTTCTAAGATGACCACCCCATCATCCACCAAAGTCCTACAAAAAATAACTCTTGAGGCTTTCCAGCCAGTTAAACCCACCACAATCACAGGCTTCTCTTTATTATTAAGTATAAGTTCTAATGGATGCTATCCTCACCTTCATTCTCATCCCTGTACCTCCTTGGATTTTATCTTGGATTTTAGGCCTGAACTCCCACTGGTCCCAAACCTTCTACCAGGCCACTTGGGAATGCTACCCAACTTAAAGCATCTTGTTATATCCTCAACCTTTTCCCTGTGCCTTTACTATTCTCACTCCCTCTGGGTTTTGCCTATCACACTGAGAACCCCAAGCCATTCATTCCTTCTATTGATCAGTCCCTCCTGTCTTTACTTCCTTGCCCACATGGTCCAGATCCCACAGCTCATTAGTTCAGCTGCTCCTTTGCCAATTATCTTCAACTCCCTTACTCCATCTGTCCTCCTGTTGCACCTGCCTGGCAAAATCCCACATCTAAATCAGTGCAAACATCTGGCCTTCCTCATCTCTACCTGGGGTTCTGGCATCCCTCATCTCTACCTAAGCTTCTGAGCAGTGGTGAAGAAAATCAAAAACATCCATCAGTACTCTAGCTAATCATGGTCTCTTGCATCACCTGGACCCTTAAGACAGTCTTCGCATTTTTCTAGTTAGCTTTCTTGACAGTGGCTGTGTCAAACCTTTTCCACTCTTACCAAAGCCCCTATGACTTCTTTACCCTCTCAGCCTTGTGCATTTATTTATCCATTCATTGTTTCTTTCAACAAATATTGGTTGGGTGTCAACCATGTGTCAGACACTGCACTAAGCATAAGGAAATTAGAGTGAAAAGACAGACGTCGCCACTGCTCTAACAGGACTTAACAAGCTACCGGAAAATACTCTCAGCAGACCACCTTTCTGTGAGGGGGGACACAGAAGCTATTTGAGAATTATTTCCACCTTCCTGTCCCCAGACTCACATCATTGCACCTTCCTTCTATACTCCTTTCTTGCATAAAGAGAATAATGTTTCTCCTGTCAACAACCAGTCCCTTGGCCGATGCTCCGAGGTCCCTCGCGTCCCCACTCCTTGAACACCTTGTTCTCTAAGTTACTCCTCTCTCTTGAATTGCCACCCTTTCTTTCTCTTTCCAATACCTTTTCACAATCAGTGTTTAAAAGATCTTAGGTCTCTTCCATCTAAAACATATATATATATATATATATAATTGCTCTCCCAAGCTGCTGTCTTAATTCCTTCTATATAAGGGCTAACTCCTATAAAGAGTTGTCTGTGTCTCTCGCCTCTGCTTCTTGCTTTCCAGTCCCCCAAACACCCAGTATAATTTGGCATATGCTCCACTCACAGGTCCCATCTTTCTTGATGTCTGTATAGGATTTGACATTATTGACTACCCCCTCCTTTTTGAAACACTGCTCCTTTAGTTTCCATAACACGACACTCTTCTGGTTTTTCTTCTGTCTCTCTATGATAAGCAGAATTCTAAATATGTCTTCTCAAAATTCCCATCTCCCAACTATTTAATCAAACACTAATCTACTTTCTGCTGTGAGGAGACTTTACAGATGGAGCTCTGGTTACTAATCAGCTGACCTTTAAATCAGGAGAGTAACCTGGATTATCCAAGTGGGACCAATATAACCACAGCTGCCCTTGAAAGCAGAAGAGGAAGGCAGAAGAGTCAGTTAGAGAGAGATGGCAAGAGAGATTTGAAATGTGAAAAGGACTTATGCTGCCATTGCCAGTTTTAAAGGGAGCCATGAGCCAGGGAGTGTGAGTAGCCTCTGGAAGCTGAGGACATCTCCCCTTCAGCAAGGAATTTTGTCAACAACCTGAGAGAACCTGGAAATGGATGCTCCCCGCCAGGGCTTCCCACAAGGACTGCAGCTCTACTAACTCTTTGATTTCAGCCTGGTGAAACTCTAAGCTAAGAACAAGCTAGAAACCAGCTGAGTCGTGCTGTACCCAGACTCCTGACCTTCAGAACTGAGATAATAAATGGATATTATTTTTAAATGATGAATTTGTGGTTATTTGTTATGACCACTATAGAAAACTAATACACTATCTTCTCCCTCTCTGCCTCTTTGTAGACCTCTCTTCCTCTACCTGTCCCTTAAACATCATTTTCCATTCTACTCACTCTAAGTAATATTATTAGCTCTATGCTTCAATTTCTATCTATATGCTACTAAATCCATAAGCCATATCTCTTTGTCAGGTATCTTTGCCGACTTCCAAATCGATAAATCCAGCTGTCTGACAGATATCTCCATCCATATGACTCAGAGACACCTAAAACTCAACATATCCAAATTTGAACACATTATCTACCCCGATAGCTGCTCTCACTCCTGAGATCTTTATGGTGTAATAGTTATCCAGCTGCCAAAGTCTAAACCGGAGCCTCAGCCTGGCTTCTCCCTCTTCTTCGATGCTAAATCAAATTCCCACATGCTGTCTATTTCAACTCCTAATTTTCTCTAATCCTTTTACTTCCCTCAATGTTTGTAGCACAAGTCACCATCATCTCTCATCCATGCTGCTGCGAAAGCTCATTACTGATCTCCTTCTCTCCAGTGGTACATCCTCCAGTTCATTCTCCCAGCTGTAGTCAAAATATCACTCCTGAGAGTCCCTCTCCTTGAGGAGAATAAAACAGAATAATATCACTAGAGACCAAGTTGGCATTCTGAAGAATGAAGTAAAGGAAATCATCTGTAACTGGGGAAAAACAATTTTTTTTTAATGAAAGAAAAAGTAAGAGACATGGAGGATTACTTTATGAGGCCTAATATCATCTATGATTTTTTTAAAATGTGGGAATGGGAAGTAACTTTTTAATGTAAGAAAAAAATCTCAAAGTTCTAGAAAGGAATTTCCAAATGCCCTAGACTATTAATTTAAAAAAGACCCACTGTTCCAGTTCTAGGTGCTTTGGGAGCCGCAGCTTAGGTGCAGACACAGTCAAGTCCAAGAACCACACCACAAACAACCAGTCCCCAAAATGGCACAGAAATGGTATCAAGAAACCCAGATCACAAAGATACAAATCTCTTAAGGGGGTGGACCCCAAGTTCCTAAGGAACATGCGCTTTGATAAGAAGAACAATAAGAAGGGCCTAGAGAAGATGCGGGCCAACAGCGCCAAGACCATGAGTGCACGTGCTGAGGCTATCAAGGCCCTTGTAAAGCCCAAGGAGGTTAAGCCCAAGATACCAAAGGGTGTCAGCTGCAAGCTCAATTGACTGTACATTGCCCTCCCCAAGCTTGGGAAGCGTGCTCATGCCAGCATTGCCAAGGGGCTCAGGCTCTGCCAGCCAAAGGCCAAGGCCAAAGCCAAGGATCAAACCAAGGCCCAGGCTACAGCTCCAGCTGCAGTTCCAGCTCAGGCTCCCAAAGGTGCCCAGGCCCCTACAAAGGCTTCGGAGTAGATATCTCTGTCTGCCAGCCTGAGGATAGGAGGACAGGTGTGACCCCCGGGCTGCCATCTGCATGGGGCTGGGGTCCTCCTGTGCTATTTGTACAAATAAACCCGAGGCAGAAAAAAAAAAAAAAAAAAAAAAGACCCATGCTCAGGAATATCCTAATAAAATTTCTCATTGGATGTCTAAACACCAAGGAGAAATATATTGAATCTACTAATAGCAAACAATTTTAAACATAAAATCACATTTTCGTCTAAACTAACTGACTAATAGAAGGGAAAAATAAAGTATTTTCAAATATGCTTGAAGATCACCTCTCTAAATGAATCGTCTATGATGTAAACTGAGCCAGTATTTTAATTAGCCTCACACAATTCTATAAAGTCAAGTCATCTCTGACAGGTATGATTAAAGCAAAATTAAAAATTTCATTCTACCATCATTTGTAAGCAAAGAAAACAGGACCACTTATATCTAAATAAATTGGTGCATGTTTTGCAGCTGACAAGATTTTAGAATTTTGCTATCTCTGGGATAGATTATTGATTCTTTGAATCACAATAGGATGAATTTCAGAACACCAAAAGATAGGCTGATCAAAGGGTTTCACCACTCTTTACTATCATATGCAATGCTTAAATAATATTTAGATATTGCCCATATTGATTTCAGCCCCTTGCCCAAATGTTGAAAATGCCAATTGTGTAAACAGTCCCTGGATACAGAGGTGGAGTTGCTTGCACAGTGCTTAAGGGTAGAGTATACAAAGAACACTAGAAGCCTGATGCCAAGCACTGCAGGGAACTTTTAAGTTATAATTCCAGCAAGCCGATTATAAACCTGTGGTTAAATTTACTAAAAACCACCACCCGGGGGGAAATCCATTATGAACTCCAGCCATGGCAAAATTCCATTACAACTTCCTTCTGATACAAAGACACATAATAAAAGATCAAGCAATCAAGAGTCCCAACCAAAAGGCCTCAAGTGGGGCCTGGCAAATATTTTTCTCCATTTCCCAAATCTTGCAAGACAGAGTACAGAGCCCTTGGACAAGCTGCTGAAAAACAATGGTCATAATTAGTATCTATTTATTCCAGGATTTTGTTTTATTATTGGCTATAGGAATAGTTATATCAAAGCCTTCCTATGCTACATTAGTGACACAGCAGAAGCTACCTTAATATTACAAACTCATGTGATATTTCAATTTAACTCTGATTTTATCTTTTCTGGTCTGATTTTATGTAATCATTTACTGATTCATTTTTTCCAAGATGGTAGCTTTTTTTCCTGTTTTCTGCATAATCGTTCTTAGCAATTTTAATACGCTCTTACTATATGTTGTCACCAGGTGTTAAAATTATAATATTCTTCAAAACTTTTGGATGGAGGTAGCAAACCACATTGCCATGTATGTACCTATGCAACAATCCTGCATGATCTGCAAATGTACCCCAGAACCTAAAGTACAATAAAAAGTATATATACAGCAAAAAAAACTTAATTTTTCCACAAAAAAAAAAACAAATTCACTATTTGTATTGTATATATTTACCAAGTACAACATGTTATTTTGAAATATGTATACATGAAGCAATGGCTGATAATTTTTTTTTTTTTTAGATGGAGTCTCACTCTGTCACCAAGCTGGAGTGCAGTGACACAATCTTGACTCACTGCAACATCCTTCGACCAGGCTCAAGCAATTATCCTGCCTCAGACTCCCGAGTAGCTGGGATTGCAGGCGTGTGCCACTACACCCGGCTAATT
This sequence comes from Saimiri boliviensis, assembly GCF_048565385.1. Lineage (NCBI taxonomy): Eukaryota > Metazoa > Chordata > Mammalia > Primates > Cebidae > Saimiri > Saimiri boliviensis. Next base: position 29,639,761 of record NC_133463.1, on the reverse strand, counting down.
TTTGTATATTTAGTTAGAGATGGGGTCTCACCATGTTGGCCAGGCTGGTCTCAAACTCCTAACCTCAGGTGATCCATCCACCTCAGCCTCTCAAAGTACTGGGATTACAGGTGTGAGCCACTGCTCCCAGCCATTGTTTTTTTATTTTTACAGGAAAATGTAAAGCAATTAAGATAATATTTTAATGAAAACTAATAATGGATTCATTGACGAAGCTACATACATGATCAACAAAAAAATCCTTTTCTGGAATTAATCAATTTTAGATTTTATAAAATTTCCCTCCACTAAAGCAGTGTATAAAATATCTAGAGAGAATGGTAACAGGAAATAAGCATAAAGTAATATAGAGAAAGGTATTTAGAAAGTTATTGCATTTTTTAAGGATTGGACTAAATAAAGAAATATGTATATTCCTGAATTGAGATGTTTATTGTTATAGAAACCGCAAATCCCTCTAAAGTAAATATAAATTAATGTAATGACAATCAAAATTATGAAAGGATTTTTATCTTATATTACAAGCTGATTCTAAAATTTCATCTGGAATTAAGAACAGATTAGAATGACCAAGTACATTTTGAAAAAGACTTGTGAAGGGAGACATACTCTGAGCTTTCTTTTTTCTTTGAGATGGAGTTTCACTCTTGTTGTCCAGGCTGGAGTGCAATGGCAAGATCTCGGCTCACCACAACCTCTACCTCCCGAGTTCAAGGGATTCTCCTGCCTCAGCCTCCTGAGTAGCTGGGATTACAGGCATGCACCACCATGCCCGGCTGATTTTTTGTTTTTTTAGCAGAGACAGGGTTTCTCCATGTTGGTCAGGCTGGTCTCAAACTCCCAACCTCAGGTGATCCACCCACCTCGGCCTCCCAAAGTGCTGGGATTACAGGCATGAGTCACTGCACCTAGCCCCACTCTGAGAGCTTCCTAAACATGCTAGCAAGATAAAATAATATAAAATAGGATGTTGGAACAAGAATAGACAAATAGATCAAAGAAAGAGCATCCAGATACTGTCTAATGCACACATGGACATTTAATATATAATAAAGGGCTGTTGTTTTTTCATATCTTCAGTGAAATAAAAATGATACATAACTTTTCGGCAAAAAACTCTTTATCCCTATGTCACACTATGTATAGAAATTCAATCTAGATAAACTAAAGAGTTAAACATAAAAAACACAACTATAAAATTATTAAAGAAAAATAGTAGAAAACTCAAAAACCATAAAGTAAGAAAGTGAAATATTAAGTACATGAAATTTTTGAATTGCTTCATTTTTGCATTGGGTAATTGCAAATTTTTGAATTGGGGTAAAAGATGTTATAAAAAGATCTAAATGGGGCTATGGGAATTTTTCTTAAGTTAAAAGCTAATGTAAAATTTTGGAGAAAAAAAATTGCAACAAATGTGGAGACAAAGGATTAATATCCAGACTATGCAAAGAGATGGTACAAGTCAGTAAGACAGCAACTATCTGGTGCTTTAAAAAATAGTATAGGGGATATAAATAAGCATTTCACGGGAGTAAAAAAAATACAAATGGCCAATAAATATATTAAAAGATGATAAAAACTCACTAAGGAACAGAAACTGCCAAATTAAAACGACTATGAGACATACTCCTATCCATAACATTGGCATAAATTCTTAAGATCTGCCAAGGCAGACTAATAGAAAATGTTCATCCCATAAAGCTAAGGCCCCAAAGGGCTATATTCTCAAAAGGAGGAAAAGAACCTGTAAGTTCTACCCACAAGCTGTTCCTTACACTAATTTATTGCCAAGATTCACAGTCTGAGGTGGCTTTTAAAAATTATCACCCAGGCCAGGTGCAGTGGCTCATACCTGTAATCCCAGCACTTTGGGAGGCCAAGGTGGGTGGATCACGAGCTCAAGAGATCGAGATCATCCTGGCCAACACAGTCAAACCCTGACTCTACTAAAAATACAACAATTAGCTGGGTGTGGTGGCGGACGCCTGTAGTCCCAGCTACTCGGGAGGCTGAGGCAAGATAATCACTTGAACCCAGGAGGCATGGGTTTCAGTGAGCCGAGATTGCACCACTGAATTTCAGCCTGGCAACAGAGTGAGACTGCATCTCAAAAAAAAAAATTATCAACCATTGTTCCATGTATACATATTTCAAAATAACATGTTGTACATGGTAACTATATACAATTTTTATTTGTCAATTAAAAATGCATCTATAAAAAATACACAATTTTTTTAAAAAATCCTAAGACAAGTATTGAATTTTAAAAGGTTCTGAACTGACAATTACCTCAGATGCATTGCAAAGGCAAAACTCACTGGAAGAATTCACCTTTGTTTCTCCCTCAAGAATTTGTACAGGCACACACACACACAGAGGCAAGCACTCAAATTAAGGTATCTAAGCTTTTCTCAATAGAAATTCACTGAGCCACGAGAAAACCTGTCATCAAGATGAGAAGAAGCTGAAAAAATAGACAGAAAAAACAGACCCCAAAGGAATTTAGATACAGGAATTATCAGTCAAAAAGTATAGCTATGCTTACCATACCAAAGCAAGAAAATACAAACTTGAAAAATATGTGTAATAAGTAAGAAACAATTAAAATATCAAGAAAATCTGTGCAGACACAAAATTTCTAAACATCATAATTAGCATTTAAGCTCAATAGATAGATTTAACAGAAAAAATGGATTCAACAAAAGAGATAATTAATGAATTAGAAGATGGATTCCCCCAAAAATTCTCTAGAATGAAGAATTAAAGAAAAAACATATAGAAAATATGAACAAGTTAAAGCTAGAGAACAGATTTAACATATATCTAATTGTTATTTCAAGAGAAGAGGGAAAATATATCAGAAGTATTTTAAAAGATAATGGCTAAGAATTTCCCAATAGTATTGAAAGACACTAATTCATAGATTCAAGATATGCAGTTTCTGAAGCACAGTGAATAAAAATAAATTTATATCTATGTATACCAAGGCAGACTGTGGAACTCAAAGAGAGACTATGTTAAAAAGAGAGAGAGGGCCAGTGTGGTGGCTCATGCCTGTAATCCCAGCACTTTGGGAGGCTGAGATGGGTAGATCACTTGAGGTCAACAGTTCGACACCAGTCTAACCAACATGGAGAAACCCCATCTCTACTAAAAACATAAAAATTAGCTGGGCATGATGGCCTGTGCCTATAATCCCAGCTACTCGGGAGGCTGAGGCAGGAGAATCCCTTGAACACAAGAGGTGGAGGTTGCAGTGAGCCGAGATTGCGCCACTGCACTCCAGCCTGGTGACAGAGCAAGACTCCGTTTCAATTAAAAAAAAAAAAAAAAGGTGAGAGAGAGCAAAAAAGGTAAATTACTTATCATTTGGACTAACAGCTAAAATCCCAACAACCACAATGAAAACTAGAAGTCAGTTTAATGATATCATCCACAAAATGAGAGAAAATAATCATCATTCCAAAATTTTATACCAAGAAAAAAAATCATAATACCATATGATAAATTCACACCATGGATTCTGTTTTTCTTCTGCTTTGCATTAGAGTTTCTTGTTTGCTGCATTTCCCTTTTCCCTACTGTAACATTCTTTAAAAACGGACTTTGTCTTATTCATCAAGTATCTATCAAAAGTAGTGCCTTGCCTGCATATAGCAGGTGACATCTAAGAGAATGGGATAGATCTACATGTGCTAAAAGGGAAACAAGCACCACTGCCCTCTAGCCTGGGCAGCAGAGCGAGACTCCATCTAAAGAAAAAAAGATATATAATCATAGGGGAAAAGCATGTTGCAGAAAATACAGAATAACTCAATGTGTGCAAAATATTGACTACATATATGTGCCTATGTTCTATAAATAAATGAAAGGAAACACCTGGAAAGACCCATTAAATAGTAAATAATGGTTGTCTTTGAGGGGAAGCAATTTATCTGATTCCTGAGACAAGAAAATGAGAAAGGAACATGTGTGGCTCATGCTGGGCTCTTTCTTGCTGTCAAGTTTAGATCAAGCTATCTGCAGGACACATTTGCTCTTCCCTCCTCCAGGTGACAAGCACCAAGATAGACTCTACCTTGCACAGGGCACAGGGCCACAAGCCTGCCAGTGCCCAGCCGCTCCATTCCAGCCTGGATGGACAAGTTCAACTCAAGAAGGGAAGAAGCATGTTGCCTATTTCGGCCCTGGGTCCCAATAGCATTTTCCAATCCTGTTTTGTCAGAGATAAATTTCATATTTTGATTTCAATCTAACTTCTGTGTCTTTTTCTCAGTAAGTTCAGCAACTGAATCAGAGATGGATATAATAATTGGCTACTTCAAAACTCCAACAATGAAAATGTGTTTATGTATTAACTTGGAGAGTCTGCACCCATAGTGTGATTTCAAAATATAGAAAATCAAAGTTATCAGTATTGAAAAGAAGCAGTTTGTCTTAGATTCCATTCAGTTCAACACAGAGATATTAATTACCTGCTATATTGCAAGCAAAGCATTGCTTTTTATTGATACTTGATGAATAAGACAAAGCCCAATCTTAAAGGGCACTACAGTGGGGAAAGGTGGAGGGAGGCAAACAATAAATGCTACGCAGAGCAGAAGAAAAACAAATGCTCAAATAGAGGCAAACTCAAAGCTCTGGGGGAACGAAGAGATTGGTCAATTAATTCTACTTTGGGGGGATCTGAGCAGACATCACAAAAGCAAGGTTTGAGGTCACTGGAAGGCTGAGTACAATCGCAATGGTGAAACAAGGGCAGAGGGAATAGTGGAAGCAAAAGCACAAAGCCTAATTCTACACATCCTGAGTTTGTAGAGCTCTGAGTTGCATGGCGCAGTTGGGACACAACAGAATGCAAGAGGGGCAGGGAGGAAGAGAAAATGGGGAAAGGGGAATACAGTTAGATGAAGGAAGCTGATGAACATTGGGCTCAAGAATATAATGTTATGTTGCAGGCACTGAAAAAACATGGTGGGTTTTTGTGTATGACATGACATGGTGAGATCTGTGCTCTAAGAAAATAATTTTGATGTGAAGAATGGATTGGAGGAAAAAAAGAGGGGGCATCCAGTTAGGAGTTTACTGCAATCGTGGTCTCTGGAAGTGGCACTAAGGGTCTCAGCTTCAAGCAGTCTCACCATTAAACATGAAGGAAAGTAAGGGAAAGGCAAAGCTCATGAAACATGTTAGATGGGGGGAAAGAGAACTGTTTCAGGCTCCAGCAAGAGACTTTGAAGGGCAGGAAAGAAGAGAGCCCTCTCCAGGTGCAGGCTGGCCACCCAAGAGCAAGAGGCAGTGCCAGGAACCCAGCAGCCAACAGGAAACCCAGCTTCTGGAACAGGCTGAAAAGATGTCACCACAGAGCAAAGTGAAACCTCAGGGAAGCTGCAGAGTAGTCCTGGACCCCAGGAGTGGAATAGATCCTGCTTTTAATTTTTTTCCTTTTTAAACAGAGGACCTCTGGTGCTATGGCCCTGGGATGGGGTTTCTCATCTGTCCCCCAAGGCCTCAGTTGGTCTGTCAGGCTCCTGTTTCCTAGACAGAGGACATGAGCAGGTCCTGAATCAGGGGCAAAGTGGGATTTGGGGGTGTGCCTCTCCTCCCAAGCCACATCAAAGCAAGGGGAAGGGCTGGGGCCAGCCATAATGGGATAATTGGGGACCCGACTGACATGAAAAACCTAGTTTGTTCCTCCCTGATGTTTCTTCAATTTCATTGTTAAGCCTGGACAAAGCAAGCATCATTTAATTATCTCCAAGATCTCTAGAATGTGCATGCCAAAATCCTTTGTATGTCCTTCCCAGTCAAAGCTTCTTTGATCCCTATAAACAACTTTAATTATACAAAGATCTCAATCAACTTGATTAATTTTTAATGTGCATAGAAGGCTACAACAAACTTCATTTCCATTGAGCAAAAATACTTTGCACAAGCCTGTACAGCCTGCCTCTACCTTTGCAATTCATTACCATCATTTTATAACCACTACTTTTGGGGGCCCCCCCAACACCAAGATTTTAAAAGTAAGTGCCTGTTTTCTACTTCTTGCCACACCAAGATTCACTCCATAATCCCCTACACCCTGGCCCTCTGACCCTTCCTCTGCTGAGCACCCAACCCACAGATGAGCAGGGAGCTGGCCAAAGCATAGCTGGGGAGCTTGGCTCCATATGCCTCACTCTGGCAGCTGGGGATGGTGTGTGCTGCTCGGGAGACCTGTGTCATAATAGCCTCAGTGTCTAAGGAGAACACACCAGCCAGCAGAGGGCTGAACAAAGGATCACTTGTATGAGCTGGACCGGGTCTGCTGCTGTTACTGCGACCTAGCTCGCCAACCATCAGATCCTCCAGCTCTTGTTCCATTGCCTTCTCTTTTCTCCCTGGGACTGCTTTATTAGTGTTGTTCCAGAAATGAGTTCTTCTTCCAAACCTCTACAGTTCTTAGTGTCAGGGCTGCTAGATCATATCCAGGGCCACCAAGAACAGCAACAACAGTAGCAATGTAAATATAACAGCTTGTACTGACAGAGTGCTTGCTGTGTGTGTGCCACACACGAGTCTTCTCATGTCATCCTCACCACAACCCCCAAGGTAAATTTCCCCAGCATTCACTTGCTGTAGATGAGGAGACTGAGGCTTAGAGAGAACCATTAGCTGTTGCAACATTGCATAGCTAGGAAGTAGTGGCTTGAGCCCAGGACTGTCGACTCTAGCCTTGGAGCTTGTAATTCCCACTCTACACATGTGAGTTTGTGGAGCTGTGTATTTCTCCATTCACATTCTCCATTCCACTCACCAACCCTCAGAGGGGAAAGGGGAAAACATAAGCTACCTTAGTATAGGTGCTGAAATTCCCTAAACTTTGAGCACGGTGAAAGTTTTGGAAAGACATAGAATAGACTGCCTCAAAGAGCCAGAGACTAAAATTAGTAGGATAGGGTTAGGATAATAGAAAGACTCCAACAAGATAGAATTTAACAAGGAATGAGTCCTACCCTGGACTCCACATGGGTAAATCCAGATGCCTGGCAGAACATCATGTGAGAAACATTAAAGGGTTTGGATAACACGGGTACTCAAAAGAGTACTAATAATTATAATTCTAGCGTCATGTGCTTTCCTTGAATTAATAAATTGATCCCCACTTAAAACAAATATATAACCTTATAATGTTAGAATCTTTAGTATTCTTCCTTTACAGAGGAGGAAACTGAGACTCTAAAAGCTCTTAAAGTGACTTCCCACAATCCTTCATCGGTAAGTATGGGAGCCAAGATTAGAACCCATGCAATCAGAGTTAAAATTCTGCTCTGGCCCCCTCTGAGCTGTATACAGGTCCACTCAACAACTTGGTGCCATCGTAAACTGCATGCACTGCAGTTTCGAGAATGAGGACGTGCATTCCACACTGCCCTGTGCCACACCAGGCCACAGATAGGGTACTGCCACATCTCTCAACTCAGGAAGCCATGCTTTAAATAAAGATAATCAAGTTTGAAGCATTCAGGCCAGCCAAGAAGCCAGAACTACATCCCACAAGGGAAGTTAAAGGAATTGGCCATACTTCCTTGAAGGAGACACTTCTTCATATCCTTTCATTATACTGGGAGAGCTTGTTAGTGTGAAAGGGACTATATTTATTTTAGATGGCCTAAGGGGTGGAGCTAGGACCAGAGGTTGGAAGCAACAAGGAGACGGCCTTCTGCTCAGCAGTCTGGCAGCACTAGCAAAAGTGGGAGGGACAGAGATGGCCCTTCACTGGCTTTCACAAGCCAGACCACCACATGGCAGAGTGTTGTCGTGTCGGCTCCAAGCAGCAAATGTAGCTGGCAAGATGACAGTAGCAGGCTGTATGCACAAAGATTCTCCCATCTTTGAGGATGCTCTGCCCAACACCTCCCAACTCCCAGAGATAGCCCGTCTGTAAATGTTAGCAAACAAAAGGGCTCCTGCTAGAAGCCTAAACTAAGACACCAGGTTTCTGAGAAAAGAAAAGCTTTTTATTGTGAGTCAACTGCCAAGGAGACAGGAGTCCGACTCAAATCTATCTCCCTGTGCTGGTCTTAGAGCAGTAATTTTATTAGAAAAGGCATAGGGAATGGATTCTGGGATAAGCAGGTGATTGGTGGAAGGAAAGGGGGTCTGGGAAGTCCTCAGCCATACACAGTTATCTCCTCATGCTACCTCATGGGCCCCACGTATAAATTTGAGAGAAGCTAGTAGGAAGCACACAGTGGCAATTCACGCTGTGACATCAGCAAGCTCCTTCTGTGCAGACTCGTTAGCCATATCGGTTCCAACCAATTTAAGCCAATTTTTCAATATTTTACATCCGGTGTAGGATGTGCAGGTTTGTTACATAGGTAAACATGTGACATGGTGATTCACTGCAGCTGTCAACCCATTACCTAGATTTTAAGCCCAGCATGTTAGCTATTTTTCTGCCGTTCTCTCTCGCCGCAGCTCACACCCCGACAAGCCCCAGTGTGTTGTTCTCCCTACCACCCGCCCGTGTCCATGTGTTCTCATTGTTCAGTTCCCACTTATAAGTAAGAATATGCAATGTTTGGTTTTCTGTTCCTGTGTTAATTTGCTGAGGATAATGGCTTCCAGCTCCATCTATGTCCCTGCAAAGGATATGATCTCATTCCTTTTTAAGGCTGCAGAGTATTTCATGGTATATATGTACCACATTTGCTTTATCAATCTATCATTGATGGGAATTTGGGTTGATTTCATGTCTTTACTATTATGAATAGTTCTGCAATGAACATACACATGCATGTATCTTTATAATAGAACGATTTATATTCCTTTGGGTATATACCCAGTAATGAGATTTCTGGGTCAAATGGTATTTCCGGTTCTAGGTCTTTCAGGAATCACCACACTGTCTTCCACAATACTTGAACTAATTTACATTCCCACTAACAGTGTAAAAGTGGTCATATTTCTCTGTAGCCTCACCAGCCTCTATTGTTTCTTGATTAAGCCCATTTTTTAACCTCACAAGTGGAGGAAGTTTCAGAGTTTCAGCGAGTTGTTTATTTTCTTATCTGCTCTCCTGTAAACCCAAGAATTGAGTCGTTGGCTTTTTAACTCTCTGGGGCATGGTTTTAAAACCATTCTGTGTTGTCCAAGCCCTCTCTCACTCCACATTCCTTCCCCTGCCACAGATGATCAAACAGAGCCAGATGCCTGATCCAAACAAAGACATCAGATACTTTGCCCTGGGAATTGGGGCTTGGGAATGGATAAGAGTGGGCAACTCCAAGTGGCTGAGCCCATAGCATGTCAGTTTGAGGGCTGTATGGTAGCTGTGTTCTGTCAAGTAGCCACAGGAACAAACGAATCGGTCTGCAGAACGAAAGGGGCACACAACAAAAACCTTCCAATTATTTGGACTGGGCCCTATCTGGGGGCAGCTCCTCTACTTCTGAGTAGAGGAAGATACCTTTATATCACTTAAAAAATATTCCCCAGGGAAATTTTGACATCTGTAATTAGAAGAACTTTGATTAAGTTAGCAGCTGGCCAGTAAGGTCCCATCACTCAGAGGGTATGTGACTGATGATGGCCTGTTCCATTGCAGCCCTCTGAAGTCAGCTCTTGAAAGACAGTATGTATATTGAAATAAGATCCTGAAGTATAAATCTTGTTTTCTCTTTCTTCCCTTACTTGCCAACTGTGCAGGAGCAGAAGTGGAGCAGAACTTCCAGTCTGTGCCACAACAAAATTAGACGGCACCCCTTTCCCTAATCAGTCATGGCCATCTACAGTCCTTGAGCCACAGGGACACTGGGAAAAAAAAAACAGGTAATAGTCAGACATTTTTTACCCCCAAACTAGACTTTTGGAAATTCAAAGAGAAAGCCCTGAGTGGAGGAGAACACAGACAGAGTTGATGATGTAATCAAGACTAGAAGGAAAATGAAGGGAGAAGGGGCAACTGAGCAGCCCTCCCTGGAAGACAAAACGAAGGGCACCAGGATGGGAGAGGGCACAAGCATGGTGGGGCCATAACCTTGGGGGTTCTGTTGCCAGAGACAAGAAAACTAGACATGGCATGGGGTAGAACTGGAAGTTAAAAACTAGTAATATTGAGCAAAACGTTAACTCTAATCAATAAACGTGGGCTTAATTGATTTATTTTTTTTAAAAAAGTCAATGTAACATTTTATGATGATTATTTCTAATGCATTTTATCTAATATGCAAAATTCTTTGAAAATGACAGAAACCAATGCATCTTTGGTAAGTATATATTTTCGCTAAGTTCTTCAAGACTTTTCAAGTAAGGAAAAGAAGACATGAAACACTGACACAATTTCTAATTTGAGAGCTAGTTCAATATATTGGTTAAGCACCAAACTTTGAAGTTAGTTGCTTGGGTTTGGGTTCCAGAACTTCCTCTTGCCCTCTTGGGCAAGTTACTCTCTGTGGTTCAATTAATATAAAACAAAAATAACAATGGTAATTAGTTTATGGAGTTGTAAAAACAAACAACAACAACAAAAAAAATGCAAAGCCCACAGAAATGAGCTTGCAGAGAGGGACTGCTATTCAGGGGTCTCCAAACCCCAGGCCATGGATTGGTACTGGTCCTCGGCTTATTAGGAACCAGACCACACAGCATTAGCTGAACAGTGGGCCAGCAAGGGTTATTAGACTCCTATCATAGGAGTGCAAACCCTATTGTGAACTGTACATGCGAGGAATCTAGGTTGTATGTTCCTTATGTCTGGCAGAAGAAATTTCTAAAATCTAATGCCTGTAATGCCTGATGATCTGAGGTGGAACAGTTTTATCCTGAAACCATCCCCTTTGATCATAGCCTCCTGTCCATGGAAAAATGGTCTTCCATGAAACTGGTCCCTGATGCCAAAAAGGTTGGAGACCAATGCTACATATAATACTGTATACAGGTGTTTTCTGTTTGTAGTTTTAGGCATTTTACAGTAGCTAATAAGAAAGGCTTATTCTAACATGTAGTTGCACCTTGGGTGGTAAAAGAGAAAATTGAACACACGGCTCCTAAAATATATTATTCTTTTAGCAAATATGAATGTATGCATGTAACTTTAAATAATAAAACAGTAGATCAAATTAAATCTCTTCCTCTTAGTGAAAACACAATATCACTGTACAGAATGCACAGGCTAGTATAAATTTCAAGATCTGACTTGATGCCCTCAAGTTTTCTAAGAAAAGCAATATTTTGATGTCAGATATATGTGGTTAGATAATTCATGGAGAATTTGCTATGTAATTTAAATTTAATTTCACATAACTGAATTATATACAGTTACAAAATGGGAAGAATGCTTTATTGATCAACATGAATTAAACTAGAACACAATCAAACAGCACAGGAGAGTAAATAAACCTGGAAAATTTGGTGGAGTTAAATGCTACTAGTAACAGTGCATTTGGAATGTTTCGCATGTCTTGATATGAGCATCTAAAGATATTCTGCCAAATCTCATGGACAAATAGTAAACTTCATTCTAGATTGTTAATTTTCCTGAAGGAATCTCACTGAGTAGCTAACTTTTTGGAATATTTTATTGAGAAACAGGGTTAATCATATCCATTTACTATATCATCCCAAAGTTTATTGGTTGCTACATGGAAAGTGTTGAGCCTTGTATATGAATTCAGGAATGAGATTCAAATTTTTCTAGTTAAGAAGCAATATCATTTGGCAATTGTTTCAAAAGTAACGTTTGTTAATAAAATTGGCATATTCGGCTGATATTTGCAGCATTCTTAATGAGCTAAATTTGAAACCACAGAGGAAAATCAACAAAATACTCAACATAGGGATTTCAAAGGATTTTATTTGCCTACTAAAACTGAAGTAGTCACCCTATCTATTAAATGTTCCCAGTATTGTTACAGCATATCAAAGAGAACACCCAATTGAATGAAGATCACCCAGTTGAAATAGAATTAGAGATAATTGTTACAACTTCCTTCTGAACCAAATTTTTCATCTTTAACTTTCCAAAAGAGAAATTGAAACATTAGAGAAAAACGCTTGGATTATAAATCCATTTTCTTTACCAAACCCTGATTCAATAATTGAGCTTAATTGATGTTGTCCAAAGAACAGAACAAATTATTGCAATTAAGTCATTCACACCGAAGAATGATCACAGTGATCACAAGACTTACGTTTATGTCCATCATTTTGGATTAAGATTGAATAAGAATTTCTATAATTAAATAGAAAAAGTATATTGCTATTATGATTCACAGAAGCCCATTTAGGTGAACTAAATCTTCAACCATGAATACACTAAAAACAAAGAAAAAATGTCATCAACAACTCACCAGATATGCTTGAAGCTTTGTCCACATGTGTCTTAGAAAGGATGAAATTATGAGCAGCCAAGCACAACTATCTCATCATATCATCTTTATTTGAAATCATATAGTTCTTATTGATTTGAACTATTTCCATGTTTCATTTAAGAATTAATAATACCATATTTGATATTTAACTTTATGTGTTTACTTTATCACACAAAATAGGGACAAGTATAAGTAGCGTGCGTGCGTGCGTGCGTGCATGTGTGTGTGTGTGTGTGTGTGTGTGTGTGTACAGGTGCACATGTACTCATTCTGGGTTTAATGAAAACAAGATTACCTGAATCAATCTTCTCAACCTCACCCTAAACCACTCATGAAAACAAGAATGTTGCCAACATCCAAACAGGCCCAGGGTCTGTATAACAGAGGGTCTACATGGCCATAACATGTCACTATCAACTTGAAGCCAATTTATTTTTTAAATTTTATTTATTTATTTATTATTGGAGATAGGATCTTGCTCTGTTGCACAGGCTAGAATACAGTAGTGTGATCACAGCTCCCTGCAGCCTGAACCTCCTGAACACAAGCAATCCTTCCACCTCAGCCTGCTAAAGTGCTGGGATTACAGGTGTGAGCAACCACGCCCAATTGTCCTTGTTCTAAAGTCGTATCAGCCATCTTGGATCACTTTGGGACCGCAGCCTCCTGCTGTGTGCTGGCTCCTCTCTTCCCTTTTCTACCCCTTCCACTCAGCACCCCCCCAACCCATCTCCTCAAGTCCCCCCAGAAACTCCAAGTTTGTTTCACTCTATTAAGCACTGTATTTCAACTCTCCTCAGCCAGCTCCATGTCAACCTATCCAAAGCCACTCAAAATGTCCACTAAATAAACTTAGGCCCATTTCCCTCTAGCAGACCTCTCCTGCTTTACATTCTAATGCCCTAAACCTACCTACCCATCCTACCTTCCTTCGCCCTTAGGATTCAGAAAGTCTCTCCTCAAACATAAATCTTGAGACCCTTCTGGCATTCTCAGGCCTCCCTGACTCATCTTTCTTGCTCCAGCCCCTGCTGCAATTTCCTTTTGTAATTGTCAGTCTCTTGTGAAAAAAATCTGCCTACAGCCAGGACCACTCTGAGTGATCTCTTTCCTTCTTCCACTGAGATCTGAAACTCTCCCTCTTGTGGGAGTTGTTCCTTTCTCAGCCTCTCCCAAAATGGCTCTGCAAGTAACACTTCCTGAGCACTAAACTCTCCTGGGTACTATGCCGAGTGTTTTGCATAAATTACCCCCACAACAGCCCAACTAGGTAGATTCAGTTAGTTCCTGCATTTTACTGGATAGACAACTGAGGTTTACAGAAAAAAGGTAATTTTCCCATTGATTCGGCATTAAGTGAGGCAGCTGGGATTTGAAAATGCCATCACCCTGGTGTGACAGCGCAGGCTCACTACTCCATCTGACACTCTACACCACCCCTCTCCTGTGTTAAAAATTGCCTCTTCCAGTCCAACCACACTCTAGTGAAATTAGAGCAAAGCAGGGAAACAATAGGAAAAGACACCTCATCTTCTGAGAATTCTTGAACTCCAGGAAGGAAGGGCTTTGTCTGCTCACTGCTTGATATGATTTGGATCTGTGTCCCCAACCAAATCTTATATCAATCTAATCCCCAGTGTTGGAGGTGGAGCCTAGTGGGAGGTGACTGAGTCATGGGAGCAGTTTCTCATGAACGGTTTAACACCATTCCCCTAGTCGCTGTTCTCGTGATAGTGGTGAGTTCTCATGAGGTCTGGTTGTTTAAAAGTGTGTAGCACCTCCCCACTCTCTCTCTTCCTCCTGCACTGGCGGTATGAAGATGCCTCACTCCTCCTTTATCTTCTACCATGATTGAAAGCTCCCTGAGGCCTCCCTAGAAGCAAAAGACAGTATGTTTCCTGTACAGCCTGCAGAACGATGAGCCACTTAAACCTCTTTTCTTTACAAACTGCCCAGTCTCAGGCATTACTTTACAGCACTGCAAGAGTAGACTAATGTACTTCCATATCCCCAGAACACTGACTACTGAACACAGAACAGATCAGGAGCTCAGAATTAATTGCAGGGTAAATAAATGAATGGAATTCAAATTCTGTCTCTAACAGTTAATTTCTTAGCAACAGGAGCAAGTAAAGGTTTTTGTATATAGCTCACCAAACACATGCACATCAGTTACCTGATTCAAACCTTACAACAGCCCCATGAGTTTAGAGTTACTGTGATCCCTTGATGAGTACCTACTATGTATGGAGTACCAGGACATAAGCGCAGTGGTATGGAAAAGCATAACCATGCTGCCCATTCATTCATTCGTTCAACAAGTATTTATTTATTGAGCACCTGCTAAATCCCAAATACTGTTTCAGATTCTGGGAATTGAATGATGAACAAGACAAAGTCTCTGCCCTCATGGAGTTTTAAGATTAGTGGAGAAGGCAGAAAAACAGGTAAAAAAATATATTTATAGTATAATGCAAAGGAGATATAAGTACTATTAAAAATAGCAAAGTAGGAGGGAAATGGGGGCTGTTACTCTGTCTCGGATGCTCATATTTGAGCAGAGTCCGAGAATGTTGTGTGCAGGAAGGAGAGCCAGCACATGCCTGGATGTCAGGGGGAGGCAGCAGGAGAGTGGTGCACCGGCCCAGGAAGGTGTATACCAGGCTCCCCTAAAGAATACCCAAGAGGCGGATGCCCAAAGTTCAGCCTGATGGAGGGAAAGAGTTGTCAGGCTGCAGCCCTGTCCACTAGCCCACAAGATGACTCTGTGAAAACTTGATATTGCTTTCCCTAAACACCTTATTTCAACTGCCAGAAAGTTGTCTGGTGTGATGCCCCTGCCATTGTGCACAGCTAAAGAAAAGAAATTCAAGACAGAATACAAGCATAGTCCACAAGAGAAGGATCCAGCAGGTGAAACCAGAATAGAACAGGCAGGTGGGAACCATGGGAGTGTAGCATCCTATGAGCCAAGTGAGGGATGCCTCAAGAAAGAAGGAGATGGGTGGGATGCTACTCAACAGTTGAGATAAGGAATAAGAGTTTTCCAACAGATGATCATTGCAAACGTGGAGTTTAGGCAGAGTGGTGAGGACCCAAATCTGATGGAGCTGATTAAGGAAGGAACGAAAAGTAAGGAAATGGAAGCAGCTACCAGAGACAAGTCCCATAGTTTAGAATAATATTAGAGATAAAGGGGGGAAATGGGGGTGAGCAGGATGTTAGGTTAAAGATAAGTGGTACTGGCCCAGCACTATGGTCATGTCTGTAATCCCAGAATTTTATGAGGCCGAGGAGGGTGGATCACAAGGTCAGGAGACTGAGACCATCCTGGCCAACATGGTGAAATCCCGTCTCTACTAAAATACAAAAACCCAGCCGGGCATGGTGTTGGGCACTTGTAGTTCCAGCTACTTGGGAGGCTAAGCAGGGGAATTTCTTGAACGCGGGAGGTGGTGGTTTCAGTGAGCCGAGATCACGCCACTGGAATCTAGCCTGGAGGCAGAGCAAGACTCTGTCTCAAAGAAAAAAAAAAAAAAGAAAAGAAAAGTAAAAGAAAAAAATATATAAGTGGTACTGCAGTGTGCTTAAATGTCACTGGAATGACAGTAGAGAGAGACAGGTGATGCAAAAGGAAGCAAGAAGAGCAGGAATGAAGGGCTTGAGTAGGTGAGAGCAGAAGGATATCCAGCAAGCAGGTGGAAGGCCAGCCTTAGGTAGGAACAAGGACTTCTCATTCAAGCAACAGAAGTAGAGATGCCAGAAGGATTGTATATCTTGAAGCCGAAGCCTACCAAAGTTCTCTTTCAATTGCTTTCACTTTCTCAGTGACGTAAGAAGCCAAGTTATGAGTGGAGCAAGGAGAACGCTGGTGGTCCGAGGAAAGAGAAGACAGAAGTGAAGCCACTCTCTGGGAGAGTGAGGCTGGATTGACAAGGCGAGTGAAGCAGCTCTGCCAGGAAGGGCTGAGTGCCTACTTCAAGTCCAAGGTCAGGAATTTAAAGTAAGCCCAATTGACAAAGGTATGTGTGCTTCACAAGCCATAGGGAGCTGCTTGGGTGAGGGAGAGAATAGTCCAAGTTAGATTTAACCAGGATTGAAGCTTTGCCAATAAGTACAAAGAAGGGTGAGATGAACAAGGGAGGTGAGTGGCATGCAAGAAAATGTATGCAAGCCAGTCGGGGAAATCTCAGCAGGATAATGGGGAAGAAGATTGACAGAGAAAAGGAATGAAGTGGATTGGCGGTCTCAGAGTTCCCAAAGAATTGCTGGAGTTGGGATACCAAAGGGAACAAGCTAGAACAGAGAGGATAATCAGAGAGCACATGAAGTGAAGTGGAGACTTCAAGGTGGGAGGGAATGGGTGATACAAAGTCTAGGGTATGGCCATGGAATAAAAGGCTGAATGATCCAAGGATAAAATCCTTGCAACTGAGAGGCCAAGTGTTAGATGAATGATCTATGTGGATATTCAGAATACTGAAAATAATGACATAAGTGGCTGTTGAAAGACTGAAATCCAGGTGGTAAAATTCTCAATAAATGAGGGACATGAGGAGGAGGGGGTTAGGTGACACAAAAGGAGGTGTGGGATGTAGCGGAGCCCGTGGCATGTGGTTCGGATGCCCTGTAGTTCTTTAGAGTGTGTGCAACAAAGACCTGGAAACAGTAGGGAGAATCAGGGTGGTCTCACCTGCCTCCAGGCTCAAGATGTGAAGAGGGCAGGAGAGAAAAGAAAGGAAGGAAACACCACTTGAGTGGGCTGCAAAATGATGAAGAAAATGTTCAGAAAACAATTTGGGATTTTGCTGATGACAGTCTGGGAGCCCAGAAAGCTTAATGGACAGGTTTGGGGGACTGGAAGAGTCAAAGCTTGAGTCAGAAGGGTCCATAAAGGAAGCAAGAGAGGGAACAACCCGGGCTGGCCTGAGACGCTGGGTCACTCACGGCTTCCAGGAGAACGGGCCATTCTGCAGATAGGGCACAGTGGGAAATGAGTTATTCCTAGATGCTACCTCTTTAGGGACTGGCCTGGGAGTGCTGACTGGTGAGAGAGAGGAATTGAGGGTCTTTTCAGAAGCACTAATGGACACCAAAACATTTTACTTCTGATCTAATTTATTCAGGTTTCCTTATTCCCGATTTCTCTTTCCTGGCTGGCTCCTGATTTCCTGGCCTGGTTATGCCAGTGTAAGCCTCTAAGCATTCTGCTACTTGGATCAACATCCAAACTTGAGCTCATCTCTGCACTAGTAAATATGCCTCTTTAATTCCACCTATAATAAATAGGCTATGGAAGTAAATATTTGGGGACTGTTCTGGTTGCATTCTGTCTAACCTGGCCCAACACTAAGGGCTTTTCATAACATGAACAGTGAATAAAACTACCTGAGCTTTATTTTAAGTGAAAACGCTCAGACACCCCTCCCTGGTAGACAAACACATGGGAGTGAAAACATGAAATGAGCGAATATAACGAGCCAGAGACCATGGTATTAATTATCTTTTCATTTTCTTAGGTAGAATGTGGCCATCCCAGGTCATGTCTTTTCACAGCTCTCTATACTTAAACAAGCTATTCTTGCCCCTTGGGTGTGCTTCTTTCTTTTGTCCACATGTAGAATTCCTACTCAGTCTTCACTACCCAGTTCAAACGCTGTCTCACCTTCAAAGTCCTACATCAGCCTCTCACTTCTACAGCTACGTCAATGGTTGCTTCACTGTATTCCCACATCAGTTTGTTATAATTTGCCCCTTTGGGTCCAACTCATCTTGTACCACTCCAGCTCCTTCCTGGGGCTAAGAGTCACCTTATCCTTCACCTCTTCCACTCATCACCACTCTTGCTCAATGGCTCATGTCTTCTTATCCTCCAGTTTTGCTTATAAATCATTGCTTCAAAGAGGCTGCCCTGACCCTTTTTTAGGGGTAGGTCCTCCCTGGTTTTTTTTCAGTCCACTGTTTATGTCCTTCAAATTCTGATCATAATTGGCCATTGTTTCTGGCTCCCTCTTCCAGGCAAGCTCATAGTCCAGCTGCAGACTTCTCCTGCTTCCCTCCCCACCTTCTTCAAATGTTTCTCCAGTAAATCTAGCAACAGACACCATTTAGAAATGAAAACAATCACTGCCAACCTATCTTATGTCACCCTGACTGCATTTTCTCCTAATGTGGAACTGAGTTTTGCCTTTTCTCTCCTCATCATCGACAAGTAAAAATATCAGGCAATTCCTCACTGTTCAAAGTAAGTCCTGTGTTGCTGAAGATAATCTTAGCACACAATGGAGATTGGATGGGTGGAGGGAACCATGGCTTCTTACTTCAGCCAGAGCAGAGGCTGGAGAAGAAAAAGCTGCTTCTCCTCTCTCCATCTCTGAGCCGGGACCACTGGTGGAAGCTCTGCTTGATCTGAGATTTCTTAAAGCCAAGATCTGAGATTTGTTTGGAGTCAGAGGACAGAGAAAGAGGTTCAATCATGATTTAAAACCCTCATTTGGAACTCTATGGAGCACCCAGAATGATCTTCTCAACGGGAAAAGCTGATCAGATCCTTCTCCTGCTTATAAACCCCTTCAAAGATGTCCATTACTCGTAGGATGAAACCTAAACCTTGACAGATTGAAAGCTCTGAATGGATTAAGCCTTGATCATCTCTATGGTATCAATATCAACCTCCTAGGGTCCTTGAGGGCCCCATAATTAGCACCCTTTTTTCCCACCCAAGTTATGACCAATAGAGAAATAGGACAAAAGGGTAAGCATTTTTGTCAGTGATAAAGGCAGGTTGGAGGAATGTAGCTTGAATCTGTGCATTGACGTATATCACACTCAGAACCTCAGAATTGGGCTGCCCAGGAGAAAATAGTGCTGACCTAAGGCAGGCCACCCTCCTATGGGCAGAGCCCCTCCCTGGAGGACCAAAGGGATCTCAAGCTCCCTCCCTAAGAAGAAAGGCGGGCACTGAGCTGCTTCTGTACACTACAGTCATTATTTCTACTACACCGCAAGGGAGGTGGGTGAGAGATGGGTAGAAAGGGGCCAGGAATGCCATAATGAAGTTACCTCCATATCAGTGAATACTCAGGAGAGGGGAGTAAGGGCCCACTCACACAGCGCTCTCTCACTTCTTCACTCTGGCCACATCGCCTCCTCTCAGTTCCTCATTCTCACCTCCTTCCACCACAGGGCTGCTGAACATAGTGTTCCTCTGCTGGAATGTGCTTCCCTCCCCTTGGGCGCAGTTAACTCCTCCTGATCCCTCAGCTCTCAGCTGCAACATCATGTTCTTTGGAAAGACTTTCCAGACCCACTCCATTCCCACCAAGATCAGTCTCTCCTGTCTCTCTCATTCATGTCACAGTTGAAATCTTATAGGTGTATGTGATTGACTGAATAATGTCTGTCTTTCCAACTAGCCCATGAGCTTCATGAGGGCACAGCCTGGCACAGTTCTTGACACACAGTAAGCATTTGATACTTACTGAATGAAATGCATGCATGAATGAATAAACTTATCTTGGAGAGAATTAACAATATATGTGTGTGTATGTACACACACACACACACACACACACACGCCAGAGATTTCACAGACAGAGAACTACTAGAGCCCAGATTAACTTTACCATCAAGGATACTGCTACTACTGGTCACATTTCTGCATGCATGAATGGGACCAGAGAGACAGCTGCAGTATTTGCCTGGGAAACAGCCTCAGAGGTGAATACTTGCCTACAGAAAGATTATTGGGGAGTGCTCTTAAGATCAACACCCTTGGGGGAGTGAAAGAAGCAGGAGTCAGCATAGAAAACAATTGAAAGGCATAAGAAAGGCCTTGGTGGAACCTATGGAACCTAAGCTCTGAGGCTGAATGGCCCTTCAGAGATTTTTTGAGCCAACTTGGGGGCCCTGGCCTTTGTAGCCCCACTGTATTAACAAGTCATTGGAAGCAGGCTTACCTTGGGAGGGAGCTATGACCTTGAGTGAAATGTCTCTCTTATTCTGAGGACAATTCTCAGAGAATGATTCAGATAAGAGCTGCCAACAGTCCCAGGAGCTGGGGAATGAGTACCTCAGCCCTGGGAGAGGAAGGGGGATCTGGGCAGTGGACAATAGCATCCATTACAAGCACCCATTTGCCACCTGCTTCTCAAGTGGCACATGGGCATGGCCTCTGCTTAGAGATCTTATTCATTAAGTGTTAGGTCACTTATCCGAGAACATTTCCTTGAGCACCTTTTATATAGCAAACACTGAGTTTTGTCATGTCTGTAAGAAATATGTAGGTTTTCTAAAAGAGTGTCTCTAAAAGGTTTCAAGAAGGATACTAATAATAAGAGCTACCAGGTCAACACTTTTCATGTATCAGACACTATAGTAAGTACTTCACAGGCTCATTTAATCCTTGCATCAGTCAGAGACTGATATTACTATCCCCATGTCTTAGTCCATTTTGTGCTTCTGTGACAGAACACTACACACTGGGTATAACTTATAATGACCTCATAAATGTCTTCTTTTGAAAATTGTCTGTTCATGTCCTATGCCCACTTTTGAATGGGTTTGTTTGTTTTCTTGTAAATCTGTTTTAGTTCTTTGTAGATTCTGGATATCAGCCCTGTGTCAGATGGGTAGACTGCAAAATTTTTTTCTTATTGTTGGTTGCCAGTTCACTCTAATGATTGTTTCTTTTGCTGTACAGAAGCTCTGGAGTTTAATTAGATCCCATTTGTCTATTTTGGCTTTTGTTACCAATGCTTTTGACATTTTAGTCAGAAAGCCCTTGCCTATGCCTACGTCCTAAATGGTTTTGCCTAGATTTACTTCTAAGGTTTTGATGGTGTTAGGTCTTATATTTAAGTTTTTAATCCATCTGGAGTTGATTTTAGTATAAGGTGTCAGGAAGAGGTCCAGTTTCTGCTTTCTGCACATGGCTAGCCAGTTTTCCCAACACCACTTATTAAACAGGGAATCCTTTCCCCATTGCTTGTTTTTGTTAGGTTTGTCAAAGATCAGATGTTTGTAGATGTGTGGCATTGCCTCGGAGGCCTCTGTTCTGTTCCATTGGTCTGTATCTCTGTTTTGGTACCAGTGCCATGCTGTTTTGATTACTGTAGCCTTGTAATATAGTTTGAATCCAGATAGCATGATGCCTCCAGCTTTGTTCTTTTTGCTTAGAATTGACTTGACTATGTGGACTCTCTTTTGGTTCCACGTGAAGTTTAAGGTGGTTTTTTCCAGTTCTGTGAAGAAGGTCATAGGTAGCTTGATGGGGATAGCATTGAATCTATAAATTACTTTGGGCAGTATGGCCATTTTCACAATATTGATTCTTCCTAACCAAGAGCATGGAATGTTTTTCCATCTGTTTGTGTCCTCTCATTTCCTTGAGCAGTGGTTTGTAGTTCTCCTTAAAAAGGTCCTTTATATCCTTTGTTAGTTGTATTCCTAGGTATTTTATTCTCTCTGTAGCAATTGTGAATGGAAATT
Source organism: Saimiri boliviensis (assembly GCF_048565385.1). Lineage (NCBI taxonomy): Eukaryota > Metazoa > Chordata > Mammalia > Primates > Cebidae > Saimiri > Saimiri boliviensis. The sequence continues at coordinate 29,617,910 of NC_133463.1, read as the reverse complement.
CGTTCTTGATTTGGCTCTCTTTAAGTCTGTTATTGGTGTATAGGAATGCTTGTGATTTCTGCACACTGATTTTGTATCCTGGGACTTTGCTGAAGTTGCTTATCAGTTTCAGGAAATTTTGGGCTGAGATGATGGGGTCTTCTAAATATACAATCAGGTGGTCTGCAAATAGAGACAATTTGACTTCCTCTTTTCCTAATGGAATACACTTTATTTCTTTCTCTTCCCTGATTTCTGTGGCTAGAACTTCCAATACTATATTGAATAAGAGTGGTGAGAGAGGGCATCCTTGTCTAGTGCCAGATTTCAAAGGGAATGCTTCCAGTTTTTACCCATTCAGTATGATATTGGCTGTGGGTGTCTCGTAAGTAGCTTTTATTGTTTTGAGATACATTCCATCAATACCTAGTTTAGAAAGTTTTTAGCATAAAGCACTGTTGAATTTTGTCGAAGGTCTTCTTTGCATCTATTGAAATAATCATGTGGTTTTTGTCTTTGGTTCTTTTTATGTGGTGAATTACATTTACAGATTTGCATATAGCCAACCGGACTTGCATCCCCAGGATGAAGCCTACTTGATCGTGATGAATAAGCTTTTTGACATGCTGTTGGAATTGGTTTGCCAATATTTTATTGAAGATTTTTGCATCTATGTTCATCATGTATATTGGCCTGAAGTTTCCTTTTTTTGTGGAGTTTCTGCTGGGTTTTGGTATCAGGATGACGTTAGTCTCATAAAATGATTTGAGAAGGACTCCCTCTTTTGGGATTGTTTGGAATAGTTTCAGAAGTTGTACCAGCTCCTCTTTGTATGCCTGGTAGAATTTGGCTGTGAACCCATCTGGACCTGGGCTTTTTTTGGGTGGTAGGCTATTAATTGCTGCCTCAACTTCAGCCCTTGTTATTGGTCTATTCAAGCTTTCAACTTCTTCCTGGTTTAGGGTTAGGAGGGTGCAAATGTCCAGGAATGTATCCATTTCTTCCAAGTTTACTGGTTTATGTGCATAGAGTTGTATGTAGTAATCTCTGATGGCAGTTTCTATTTTTGTGGAATCAGTAGTGATATCCCCTTTATTGTTTTTATTGCATCTATTTGATTCTTCTCTTTTTTTTTTTTTTTTTTTTTTGAGACAGTTTCACTTTTGTTACCCAGGCTGGAGTGCAATGGTGCAATCTCGGCTCACCGCAACCTCTGCCTCCTGGGTTCAAGCAATTCTCTTGCCTCAGCCTCCTGAGTAGCTGGAACTACAGGCCTGCACCACCATGCCCAGCTAATTTTTTTGTATTTTTAGTAGAGACAGGGTTTCACCATGTTGACCAGTATGGTCTCGATCTCTTGACCTCATGATCCACCTGCCTCAGCCTCCCAAAGTGCTGGGATTATAGGCGTGAGCCACCACGCCCGGCCCTCTCTTTTCTATTAATCTGGCTAGCAGTCTATTTTGTTGATCTTTTCAAAAAAAAAAAAAAAAAGCTCCTGTTTTTTATGTTTCTATCTCCTTCAGTTCTGCTCTGATCTTAGTTATTTCTTGTCTTCTGCTACCTTTTGAGTTTTTTGATCTTGCTCCTCTAGCTCCTTCAATTTTGATGATACAGTGTCGATTTTGATCTTTGCTTGCTTCTCATGTGGGCATTTATTGCTGTAAGTTTTCCTTTACACACTACTTTAAATGTGTCCCTGAGAATCTGGTACATTGTGTCTTTGTTCTCATTGGTTTTGAAGAACATCTCTATTTCTGCCTTCATTTCATTGTTTATCCAGTCAACATTCAAGAGCCAGTTGTTCAGTTTCCAAGAAGCTGTGTGATTTTGAGTTAGTTTCTGCATTCTGAGTTCTAACTCTATTGCACTGTGGTCTGAGAGACTGTTATGATTTCCATTCTTCTGCATTTGCTGAGGAGTGATTTACTTCCACTTATATGCTCAGTTTTAGAGTAGGTGTGATGTGGTGCTGAGAAGAATGTATATTCTGTGAATATGGGTGGAGAGTTCTATAGATGTCTATTAGGTTTGCTTGGTCCAGATCTTAGTTCAAGTCCTGGATATCCTTGTTAATTTACTGTCTCATTTATCTGTCTAATATTGACAGTGGGGTGTTAAAGTCTCCCACTATTATTGTGTGAGAGTCTAAGTCTCTTTGTACATTGTTAAGAACTTACTTTATGTATCTGGGTTCACCTGTATTGGTTGCATATATATTTAGAATCATTAGCTCTTCTTGTTGCATTGATTCTTTTATCATTATGTAATGCCCTTCTTTGTCTCTTTTGATCTTTGTTGGTTTAAAATCTATTTTATCAGAGACTTAGGATTGCAACTCTTTTTTTTTTTTTTCGCTCTCCATTTGCTTGGTAAATCTTCCTCCATCCCTTTATTTTGAGCCTATGTGTATCTTTGCATGTTGGATGAGTTTCCTGGATACAGCACACTGATGATTTTTGACTTTTTATCCAATTTGCCAGTCTGTGTCTTTTGATTGGAGCATTTAGCCCATTTACATTTAAGGTTGATATTGTTATGTGTGAATCTGGTCCTGCCATTTCGATGCTAGCTGGCTGTTTTGCCCATTAGTTGACACAGTTTCTTCATTGTGTGTCAATGCTTTTTACCATTTGGTATGTTTTTGGAGTGGCTGGTACTGGTTGTTCGTTTCTATGTTTAGTTCTTCTTTCAGGAGGCAGGCCTGGTGGTGATAAAATCTCTCAGCAATTGCTTCTTCATTAAGGATTTTATTTCTCCTTAGCTTTTGAAGCTTAGTTTGGCTGGATATGAAATTCTAGGTTGAAAGTTCTTTTCTTTAAGGATGTTGAATATTGGCCCCCACTCTCTTCTGGCTTGTAGGGTTTCTGTGGAGAGATCTGCTGTGAGTCCTACGGGCTTCCCTTTATGGACAACCTGACCTTTCTCTCTGGCTGCCATTAGCATTTTTTCCTTCATTTCAACCCTGGTGAATCTGACAATTATGTTTCTTGGGGTTGCTCTCCTTGAGGAATATCTTTGTGGTGTTCTCTGTATTTCCTGGACTTGAATACCGACCTGCTTTGCTAGGCTGGGGAAGTTCTCCCAGATAATATCCTGAAGAGTGTTTTTTTTAGCATGGATTCATTCTATCCATCACATTCAGGTACACCTATCAAACACAGATTAGGTCTTTTCACATAATCCCGTATTTCTTAGAGGCTTTGTTCATTTCTTTTCACTCTTTTTTTTCTCTAATCTTGCCTTCTCATTTCATTTCATTGAGTTGATCTTCAATCTCTGACATCCTTTCATCTGCTTGGTCAATTCGGCTATTGAAACTTGTGCATGCTTCATGAAGTTCTCATGTTATGTTTTTCAGCTCCATTAAATCATTTATATTCTTCTCTAAGCTGTTTATTCTCCTTAGCATTTCATCAAACCTTTTTTCAAGGTTCTTAGTTTCTTTGCATTGGGTTAAAACATGTTCTTTTAGCTCAGACAAGTTTGTTATTACCCACATTCTGAAGCCTGTTTCTGTCAATTCATCAGACTCATCCTTGATCCAGCTTTGTTCCTTTGCTGGTGAGGAGTTGTGATCACTTGGAGGAGGAGAGGTGTTCTGGTTTTGGGTGTTTTCATCCTTTTTGCACTGGTTTCTTCCTATCTTTGTGGATTTATCTCCCTGTGGTCTTTGTAGTTGGTGACTTTCAGATGAGGACTCTGAGTGGACATCCTTTTTGTTGATGATGAAGTTATTTCTTCCTGGTTTTTAGTTTTCCTTCTAACAATGAGGCCCCTCTGCTGTAGGACTGCAGGAGGTCCACTCCAGATCCTGCTTGCCTGGGGATCACCTCTGGCAGCTACAGAACAGTAAGGGTTTCTGCCAGTTTCTTCTTCTGCTATCTTCATCCCAGAAGGATACCTGCCAGATGTCAGCCTGAATTCTCCTTTATGAGGTGACTCTTTGGATATATGAGGGTCAGGGAGCTGCTTGAGGAGTCAGTCTGTCCCTTATAGGAACTCAAGTGCTGAGCTGTGAGCTCCACTGTTCTGTTCAGAACTGCCAGGCAGGTACATTTAAGTCTGCTGCAGCAGAACTCATAACTGCCTTTTTTCCCAGGTGCTCGTCCTGGGAAGGTGGGGATTTATTTGTAAGTTTCTGACATGCTCCTGCATTTTTCAGAGCTGCCCTGTCCAGCAAGGAGGTAGCCTAGTCACAGTCTGCCAGCAGAGGCATTGCTAAGTTGCCATGGGTTCTACTCAGCTGCTGTGTGAACTTCCTTTTGTTTATAGAGGTATAGTTAGAACTGCCTCAGTAATGGTGGTCTGCTTCAGTAATGGCGGACTGCCTTGGTAATGACGGACACCCTTCCCCCCACAGAGCTGGACTTTCCAGGGTCCAGCTGCACTTGCTGCAAAACTCTCAATCCAGAGCATTTCAGATTGCTGGTTTTTGTGGGGGTGGAACCCACCAAGCTAGATCACCTGGCTTTCCATTTCAGCCCCCTTTTTTTCAGTTGAATGGGCAGTTCTGTCTCCCAGGTGTTCCAGGTGCCAGTTGAAACAGCTGCCCAGATTTGTGTGAGTTTTTGTGTCAAGAAAGCTGAGCTGGCTGAAACAGCCATGCTGGAAACTCATTGTGCTTTTCAGCCTGGGAATCTCCTGGTCTGTGGGCAGTAATAACTCGTTTGGAAATGCAGTGTTCACTCACCCTCTGTGTTCTTCTCGCTGGGAACTGCACTCCAGCACTGTTTCTATTTGGCCGTTTTGGCTCTTACTGCCAACTATTTTTTTTATCCATTAACCATCCTCTCTTCCATCCCATCCCCACCCCACTACCCTTCTCAGCCTCTGGTAATCATCATTCTACCCTCTATATCCATGAGTTCAATTGTTTTAATTTTTACCTCCCACAAATACATGAGAACACGTGAAGTTTGTCTTTCTGTGCCTGGCTTATTTCACTTAACATCATGACCTCCAGTTCCATCCATGTTGTTGCAAATGACAGGACTTCTCTCCTTTTTAGCTATTAGAAAACAGGACCACAGAGAGGGAAAGTGACTGACATGGCTTTTTAAGTTAGAATCACATGGTGTTTTCTAAGTGAGCATTTACACAAACACAAGAAATATGATGGCAACCCACATAATCACAAACTCTGCCACACTTTTCTATTGGGTGGATTGCTGCTGACCTGATGGAAGCTCAAAATACCTCCAGGATAAGGTAACACTGGCATCCTCACCGAATCAGGCTCAATGGTGACATTTTCTAGTATCCAACCAGCCAGTTTATATTGAGCCACATGTGTCCTGAAAGAACCTTCTCATTCCTATGTACATCAACAACAGCAGACAGGCCAGCCACATTGGTGTCAAAGCTTGTCTGCAGGGAATCACTGAGCCTTTTAATTAGTTCTGGTGAAAGTCTGGGCTCTTTGCAGCTACACCCCTGAGGTCTCTGCACCCCTGAGGTCTCAATCAGTGGTGCCCAAATCCAATGTCACAGCAATTGAGAGGGCATCATCCACTGAGACAACACAAGGGTCAAAAGTACTCCGAATACAGCAATGCTTCTAAATAAATTTGTATTTTACTCATTAAAACAAGCTCCACATATATTTTCAATCAGTAATTTTAAAAATATGAATATTTATAATTCATTTAGTTGAGAGAGTTGATACTTGCTCTTAGGCTAGGAACCACTGGTCTAAAAATCAATGAACCAAGTCATCAATAATGAGTCATTATTCATGTGTTTTCATAAAGAGTCATAATGGACACAATCTGACTGAAAAACAGTGGATGAAAATCATGAGACCCGGTAAATATTTTCTGCCTCTAACTACATAAGATTGGGTGATTTGCATTATCTCTCAAAGCCCTTGTTTCCTTTTCTGTGGGGTTCCTACCTTTGGGTACACATGAGAATCATCTTGGTCCTACACCCATATATTCTGATTTAGTTAGTCTGAGTGTGGCCTGACATTGGGGGTTTTTATGCTTCCCCAAATGATTGCAGTATATACCCGTGTTAACAATCACTGTTATAAGGGACTAGATAAGTCTCAATAACTACTGATCCATCTTCTGCCATAGCCCTCCTCTCACACACCCATTGTGGATATCACTATTGATAGCAGTGCCCAATCTCTGGAGCCCAGATAGACATTGTCTATCTTTCTCAACATAAGAACCCACCCAACTACTACCAATAGCTCAACACTGGCACAAGGAATGAGATCTTTTTGCCCTTCCAGGACTAGGTAAACCTTGGGATCTATCTCTAAAATTCTGAGTCTGAGATTTCCTCTAGTACTGACACGTGAGAAAACATAATTAAGTTCACAGGTTAATCACAGAATATTTTATGTGACTCAGGGCTAGTTTTTTCCTATTTCCTTGCTAATGCCCACACATTCTGCAATGATAATGCTGATGAGTGATGATTTAACCCACATAGAGATAACAAGTATGTGATTCCCCAGACACTTAGCCAAAACACTGTGTTCTACATTCTGGACATCTAGGTCTCAAACACTGTAATTAAATGTTTTTATTTTTTTATTTAAATAGGTTTTGGGGAACAGGTGGTATTTGGTTACATGAATAAGTTCTCTCGTGGATAAGAATTTGTGAGATTTTGGTGTGCCCATCAGCTTAGCAGTGTACATTATACCCAATTTATGTATTTTAACCCTCCCCATCCCCCACCCTTTTCCCCAGGTCCCCAGGGTCCAATGTATTATTCTTATCCCTTTGTGTCCTCATAATTTAGCTCCCACATACAAGTGAGAAGACATGATATTTGGTTTTGTTCCTGAGTTACTTCACTTAGAATAATAATTTCTAATCCCATCCAGGTTGCTGTGAATGCCATTGTTTCATTCCTTTTTTTGGCTGAGTAGTAATACATTGTGTATATATACATGCCACATTTCCTTTATCCACTCATTGATTGATGGGCATTTGGGCTGGTTCCATATTTTTGCAATTGCAAATTGTGTTGCTATAAACATGCATGTGCAAGTATCTTTTTCATATAACTACTTCTTTTCCTCTGGGTAGATACACAGAAATGGGATTGCTGGATCAAATGGTAGGTCTACTTTTAGTTCTTTAAGGAATCTCCACACTGTTTTCTATGGTGGTTGTACTAGTTTACATTCTCACCAACAGTGTAAAGGTGTTCTCTTTTTGCTGCATCCACATCAACATCTATTTTTTTTTATTTTTTTATTATGGCCATTCTTGCAGGAGTTAGGTGCTATCGTATTACGGTTCTGATTTGCATTTCCCTGATAACTAGTGATGTTGAGCATTTTTTCATATGTTTGTTGGCCATTTGTATATCTTCTTTTCAGAATTATTTATCCATGTCCTTTGCCCACTTTTTGAGGGGATTTTTTTTTCTTGCTAATTTTTTTGGTTCTTTGTAGATTCTGGATATTAGTCCTTTGTCAGATGTATAGATTTTCTCCCACTCTGTGGGTTGTCTGTTTACTTTTTTTTTTCTTTTTTTTTTTTAAATACTGGAGCTCTGTGAAAGATCTAGTGATGGTCAACTTTCTTGGTCATCTTGGCTGAGCCATGGTACCCTGCTATTTAGTCAAACATTATTCTGGATGTCTGTGAAGAGATTTTATGGATAAGATTCATGTTTAAATCGGTGGACTTTGAGGAAAACCAGTTGCTCTGTTTGCTCTGCTGATTATCTCTTTTACTGTGCAGAAACTTTTCAGTTTAATTAAGTCCCATCTATTTATCTTTGTTTTTGTTGCATTTGCTTTTGGGTTCTTGGTCATGAAATCTTTGCCTAAGCCAATGTCTAGAAGGGTTTTTCTGATGTTATCTTCTAGAATCTTTGTGGCTTCAGGTCTTAGATTTAAGTTTTTGATCTATCTTGAATTGGTGTTTTTTGTTTTTTTTTTTTAATAAGGTGAGCGATGCAGATCTGGTTTCATTCTTCTACCTGTGGCTTGCCAATTATCCCAGTGCCATTTGTTGAATAGGATGTCCTTTTCCTTTATATTTTTGTTTGCTATGTCAAATATCAGTTGGCTGTAAGTATTCAGGTTTATTTCTGGGTTCTCTATTCTGTTCCATTGGTCTATGTGCCAATTTTTATACCAGTACCATGCCGTTTTGGTGACTATGATCTTATAGTATAGTTTGAAGTCAGATAATGTGATGTGTCCAGATTTGTTATTTTTGTTTAATCTTGCTTTGGCTATGTGTGCTCTTCTTTGGTTCCGTGTGAATTTTAGGGTTGTTTTTTCCAGTTCTATGAAGAATGATGGTGGTATTTTGATGGAAATTGCATTGAATTTTAGATTGCTTTTGAAAGTATGGTTATTTTCACAATATTGATTCTACCCATCCATGAGCATGGGACATGTCTCTATTTGTTTGCATCATCTATGATTTCTTTCAGCAATGTTTTGCAGTTTTCCTTATAGAGGTTTTTCACATCCTTGGTTAGGCATGTTCCTAAGTTTGTTGTTGTTTGTAGCTATTGTGAAAGGGGATGAGTCCTTGATTTGATTCTCAGCTTGGTCACTGTTGGTGTATAGCAGAGCTACTGATTTATGTACATTAATTTTATATCCTGAAACTGCTGAACTCACTTAGCAGTTCAAGGAGGTTTTTGGATGAGTCTTTAGAGTTTTCTAGGTATACAATCATATCATCAGCAAACAGCGGCAATGTGACTTCCTCTTTACAGATTTGGATGCTCTTTATTTCTTTCTTTTGTCTGATTGCTCTGCTAGGACTTTCAGTACTATGTTGAATAGAATTGGTGAAAGTGGGAATCCTTTTCTTGTTCCAGTTATCAGGGGAATGCTTTCAACTTTTCCCCATTCAGTATAATGTTGGCTGTAGATTTGTCATGGATGGCTTTTATTACCTTAAGGTATGTCTCTTCTATGCCAATTTTGAGGGTTTTAATCATAAACTCATGTTGGATTTTGTTAAATGCTTTTTCTGTGTCTCTTGAGATGGTTATGTGATTTTTATTTTTAATTCTGTTTATGTTGTATATCATATTTACTGACTTATGTATGTTAAACCATTCCTGCATCCCTGGCATGAAACTCACTGATCATGTTGGATTATCTTTTTGATATGTTTTTGGATTTAGTTCACTAGTATTTTGTTGAGGATATTTGCATCTATGTTCATCAGGGATATCGTACTTTTCTTTTTTTGTTGTGTCCTTCCCTGGTTTTGGTATTAAGGTGATATTGGCTTCATAGAATGATTAGGGAGACTTTCCTTTTTCTCATCTTTTGAAATAGTGTCAACAGGATTGGTACCAATTCTTTAAATGTCTGATAGAATTCAGCTATAAATCTGTCTGGTTCTGAATTTTTTTTTTTTTTTTTTGGTGATTTTTTTAAATTACCATTTTAGTTTCACTCTTTGTTACTGGTCTGTTCAGAGATTCTATATATTTTTTATTTAATCAAGAAGGGTTCTGGGAATTTATGCATCTCCTCTAGGTTTCTAAGTTTACACATATAAAGGTGTTCATAGTAGCCTTGAATAATCTTTTGTATTTCTGTAGTACCAGTTATAACATCTCCAGTTTTGTTTCTAATTGAGCTTATTTGGATCTTCTCTTTTCTTGATTAATCTCACTAATGATCTACCAATTTTATTTATCTTTTCAAAGAACCAGCTTTTTGTTTCTTTTATCTTTTGTATTATATTTGTTTGTTTCAATTTCATTCTAGTCTGCTCTGGTCTTTGTTATTTCATTTCTTCTGGTTTCTGGTTTGGGTTGTTCTTGTTTCTCCAGTTCCATTGGGTGTGACCCTAGATTGTCTATTTCTGTTCTTTCAGACTTTTTGATGTAGGCATTTAATGCTAGGAACTGTCCTCTTAGCACTGCTTTTGCTGAATCCCAGAGGTTTTGGTAGGTTGTGTCACTATTATTATTCAGTTCAAATAATTTTTTAATTTCCATCTTGATTTCATTGTTAAACCAATGACCATTTACAAGCAGGTTATTTAATTTTCATGTATTTGCATGGTTTTAAGGGTTCCTTTTGAAGTCGATTTCCAATTTTATTCCACTGTGGTCTGAAAGAGTACTTGATATAATTTTGATTTTCTTAAATTTACTGAGACTTGTTTTGTACCCTATTATATTGTCTTTCTTGGGGAACGTTCCATGTGCTGATAAACAGAATGTATATTCTGCAGTTATTGAGTAGAATGTTCTGTAAATATCTGGTTAAGTTCATTTGTTGTAGGGTATAGTTTAGGTCCATTGTTTCTTTGTGGCCTTTGTTGACTTTCTGTCTTGATGACTTGTCTAGTGCTGGCTGTGGAGTACTGAAGTCCCCCACTATTACTGTGTTGTCACCTATCTTATTAATTAGGCCTAGTAGTAATTGTTTTATAAATTTGGAACCTCCAATATTAGGTGCATATATATTTAGAATTGTGATTTTTTTGTTGTTGTTGGACTAGTCTTTTTATCATTATATAATGTCCCTCCTGTATTTTTTAACTGCTGTTGCTTTTAAGTTTGTTTTGTCTGATATAAGAATAGCTAATTCTGCTCACTTTTGGTGTCCATTTGCATGAAATATGTTTCTCCATCCCTTTACATTAAGTTTCTGTGAGTCCTTATGTGATGGATGAGTCTCATGAAGACAGCAGAAACTTGGTTGGTGAATCTTATCCATTCCACCATTCTGTATCTTTTAAGTGAAGGATTTAGGTCATTCGAATTCAATGTTAGTATTGAGATGTGAGGTACTATTCTTTTCATCATGCTATTTGTTGCCTGAATACCCTGTGGATTTGTTTTGTTTTTATTGTGTTACTGTTATAGGTGTCCTGTGAGATTTATGCTTCAAGAAGGTTCTATTTTGTTAGGTTTTGAGGATTTTCTTCAGGATTTAGAGCTCCTTTGAGCAGTTCTTATAGTGGTGGCTTGGCAGTGGCAAATTCTCTCAGCATTTGTTTGTCTGGAAAAGACTATCTTCCTTTCATTTATGAAGCTTAGTTTTGCTGGATACAAAATTCTTGGCTGCTAGTTGTTTTATTTAAGGAAGCTAAAAATATGACCCCAATCCCGTCTAGCTTATAGGGTTTCTGCTGAGAAATCTGCTGTTAATATGATAGGTTTTCCTTTATAGGTTATCTGATGCTTTTGTCTACCAGCTCTTAAGATTCTTTCCTTTATCTTGACTTTAGATAACCTTATGAATATGTGCCTAGGTGATAACCATTTTGTGATGAATTTCCAAAGTGTTCTTTGAGCTTCTTGTATTTAGATGTCTAGATCTCTAGCAAGGCTGGATAAGTGTTCCTCAATTATTCCCTCAAATGTTTTTCAAACTTTCACATTTCTCTTCTTCCTTGGGAACACCAATTATTCTTAGGTTTGAACATTTAACACAGTCCCAGACTTCTTGGAGCCTTTGTTCATTTTTTTTAAATTCTTTTTTCCTTGGGTCTGATGGACTGGGTTAATTCAAAAGCTTTGTCTTCAATCTCTGAAGTTCTTCCTAGTTCTTTCTTCTGCTTGTTTAATTCTATTGCTGAGACTTCCCAGTACATTTTGCACTTCTCTAAGCGTGTCCTTTTCAGAAGTTGTGACTATTTTATTTATGCTATTTCATTAAAGAATTTTCATTTCATATCCCATATGGTTTTTCATTCCTTGGTTGTGTTTTGTTTAGTGCACTGGTTTTGTGTTTGTTGGCCTCCAGCCAAAAGGTGGCACCTTCAAGAGCACATCAGCTGCCATCATATAGGGAGGAGGCAAACTTGCCCTAGGGACACCTGGCTAAGTGTTCAGGTTTCTCAGGTGGTGGGCAGAGCCATAGAGCTCCCAGGAGATTATGACCTTTGTCTTGGGCTACCAGGGAGAGCAGAGAAAAACCACCAGGTGGGGGCAGGGATCAGTATGTCTAAGTTCAGCCTCTCCTTGGGTGGGGTTTGCTGAGGCTGCTGTGGGGGATGGGGGTGTGGATGCCAGGCCAATGGACTTATATTCCCAGGGGGATTATGGCTGCTTCTGCTGAGTCATACAGGTCACCAGGGAAGTGGGGGAAAGCTGGCAGTAATGGGCCTCACCCCACTCCCATGGAGCTCACCCAAAGACTGGTCTTACTCCCACTATGCCCCCACAACAGTACCAAGTCCATTTCCAGGCAGCTGGTGAACAGGGTTGAGAACTTGTCCCTGACCATGAACCTCCATATTGAGAAAGCAAGTGGACTCACAGTTTTTTCGGGATCTCAGGGAGCCTGCAGTGGTGATCCAGTTCCTTCAAAGGGTCTGTGGATTATCTCAGCTTTCCCAGTATGTTTTTGCAGTTGTTCTTGAAGCAAAGTCTGTGATGTGAGTCTTCACATGCAGCTGTCTATCCGACTGGGAGCTGCAAGCCAGTCCTGCCTCCTATCTGCCATCTTAATCCATTGCGATTCAATCTATGACAAGCTTCTTACAGGTACTAATACAGAAATTGGCTATCTGAATGGTGAAAAATCTAACCCAATCATAACAGAAATAAAAATAATAGTTAACAACATGGCTGCATCTAAGTGCATTTGAAGTTACCTAACATAAACTTTCTAAAAAACTTGAAATACCATTTCCTGGAATATTTTTACTTTACTTATTTTGTTTTTGGTGGGGAGGTATATGGATTATAAATGAATTTACAGCTAAGCAAATGAATAGGAAAAAGCTTTTACCTTCAGTTTTAGCATCACATTAAACAATATAATTCCATATATGCAAATTACTTAATAAATGGTACTTACTGAAGCAATTTCTAAGCAATACCCTATAACTACAGCTTTAAATTGTTAATCAGGTAATGAAACTGTTGGATCTCTCATTCAAAAAGTCTGCAATTTTTCTAAGGCAGAAGTTTCTTCAAGAGCAGAGATCTTCAATGTCCAGGCATCAGAAACACCTTAGGTGGTAACTTTAGACCCCATATTTTCCAGGTTTGATTTATTTCACGGAAATAAAAGCAGAATCAGTCAATACCTTCCCACCAGTGTACGTTAAGGAAGGTTTAAAATCACTCAAATAGTTCTTAGGACAGTGGTTCTTAACTTTGGCTGCACCCCAGAGTTAATGGAGAAACTTTGAATATCATTCATGCTTAGGTCCCACCCTAGAGATTCTGTGTAGTTAGTCTTGAAGGCAGCCTGGGCATCAGGAGTTTTAAAGACTCCATCAGCAACCCGCTGTGTCCTAAAGTCAAGCACCACAGTCTCAGAAAACACCATCCACTTGAAGCCAGGAGGAGAGCTACATAAACAAAGATATGCAATTCATCCCATGCCACTGGCTAGTCATGCCCACTGCTATTTGGCTGAACTAAGGGGAACCAGGAGGTAGGAAAGTCTGAAAGTGAAACTGATAAACAAGGAACAAACCCAGAAACCACAAATCAAAGCCAGAAAAACATAGCCAGCACTTCGTTGGGACTGTCCTGGCAGGAGGCAAAGATGCTCAATTAGAGGACCTCAGAACTAAGCTCCAGGGGATGCAATGTATGGATGCAGGAGGGTCAGAAGCCCTTAAAGGGTGAGAACTCTGCTCAAGAGGAGCCCCACATGGGAAATAGAATGAATTCCTGTAGTGAGAATAGGTGGCTGCAATGAAAGCAATAAACGGGAAATTCTGTAAACTGATGACCAGCCCGTTTGTTTATATTTTGCCCCTGGAACAGGGAGACCTTTGAATGTCTCCTCTGTTCAGAGCATCTGTTTTCCACATGTCCCAACAGTGAATAAAAGGAAAAAGAGAAAACAAAATGGACATTTTTTGGGCCACAAAGCCTATTGGTCAAACATCCTCTTTGCCTGGTGCCAGACATTTACCTTTCATGTAGTCACAGCAGTTTGGCATGAAAAATATTGACCTAGAAAGATGACTTTATATTGAACAGTCCCAAAGGTGACCTCGTTGGAATAATTTTGCCATCATCTTTTCCATGTTTTCCAGCCCAGCACTAAGTTAATTTAAAATAAATGACCACTTCATTGTGTCTTTGTGCCATGTAAGATGGGGAGTAATTTCAAGGGAAAGATAGATGCTTAACAGAGCAGTGAAATATACACTGACTGACACCTGTTTTATATAAAAATTCTGGGGCATTATACAAATGTATCATTACGTTGCAAATATTTGTTGAGAGCTGAGGTTTTGCTCCATAAACAATCCCAGCTGATGAAGGCCTTTGAGAATTGTCTTGATTTCAAAATACATTTAACGATCTGCAAAGGGCAGGAGGAAAATGCAGAAAATCACTACAAATAATAATTCCCATGTTCAACATGGGGAAATAACAACGTATTGGTAATCATTAGGCTTTGTGTTTATCTAGATTCTCTCCAAGGAGGGTGTATGAATCTGCAACAAAGTAGAGAATCACCTCGAAAACACGGTGGCTCTGTAAGTTAGCTCTGTGAACAAATGTGGGAGAGGCGGGGGATTTCTCTGTGTGCTTCCTCCCCCCTCCTCTGACTGTTTGCTCACCTTTCTCTTTTCCTGTTTTTCTGGACATCTCCTGTTAGACCCCAGTGCTAGCTACATTTGGCAAGGATGACATTTTTTTTATTTCCACTTTCTTTCCCTAATTGTATTATTTCTTTCATGTAGCAAAAATGCATTGACTCTCAATATTGTCAGTGAAAATCTCAGAATAACCTCTAACTGAATTCATACAGTCATGTTAGAACCGAAAATGACCCAAAGATCTCATTGTTGGGCCTGATTCTGACCTCTTTAAAATTCTGAGAGCCATTATGTCCCCAAAGTGCCAGTTCCCTCATTTACCCTAAATGGCCACATCTCTCAGGCAATCTGGTTTAGCTGAATGCAAAGCAATGCAGCATCACTTTTCATTGCCTTTACCTGTTTGGTCATTTCTTTCTTTATTTGGTCATTCCTTTACCTTTTTGTCATTTCTTCCTTGGTAACATCAGTAAAATCTGTCCTTGTTTCCACATTCAATTGTCCAGCTCCAGTTGGGAAGGTAGGCAGACCTACACTTACCTAGACATGTGAGAGGCCTGAGCAGTGAATAATCGGATAACCCTTCAGATCAATACTCTTCATGAAAGCAAAGAGAAACTGATTTTATATTTATAATATTGTGTTCTTTTCTATTTTCAGTAATGCGAAATTCATTACTAAGGTCTTCAGAATGAAAAAAAAAGTTTTGTAAGAAAATTGAACCATGTAAAGATGTAGATAATAAATCACTCTAAAATAAATTATTGAGATCCCCTAAAGAGTAATATGTCATATATTATTAAGTTTCAAAATAAGTTGCAAACACCAGCTTCTCACAACTGTCAACAAGAGCTGGTCTCAGGGTTAATGGAACAGACAATTTGTAACTTATATGTACGTGCATGTTGAAAGATACTCAAAGATGGCAGCCAAGGGTAAATCTTTTTT